>NC_136057.1:41153102-42455602 GCF_964261635.1 Lissotriton helveticus
GTAGGATCATTGAAAGGAGTATACAAAAGACGAGGGTGCAAGACGAAATATGACTCAGTTTGGGGTGGATGCACTTCAGAAACACTTTCAGGGGGACATTGAGATGAAAATGTAAAAAGACTTCTGTATACAGGCCCAAAGACAGGAAGAACAGGGAAATATTTAATTTGAATGTGGTGATTTGTACATGCAACTGGTTTGAACGTACTTAAGGAGGGGGACTAAAACAATAGCCAATGTGTGTAGAGATGATTACAGTTGTGATTGCTTTTTAGTTATGATAAAATGCACTTAAAAAATAATAAAAGAAAAAAGAGAGAAAGGTCATGAGCATTGCATCTGGTGTGCAAGTTATGGTTTAATTGGCCGCTATGCCAGTTGTGGTTTTTCATGGCTGTTGTGCAAGTTATGCTTTGAATGTCTGTTGTGCAAATTATGGTTTGCATTTTTGTTGTGCGAGTCGTGGTTTACATAGCTGTTGTGCAGGTTATGGTTTGCATGGCTGATGTACGAGTTGTGCTTTACATGGCTGTTGTGCAAGTTATGGTTTGCATGGCTGTTATGCAAGTTGTGCTTTACATGGCTGTTGTGCAAGTTATGGTTTGCATGGCTGTTGTGCAGGTTATGGTTTGCATGGCTGATGTACGAGTTGTGCTTTACATGGCTGTTGTGCAAGTTATGGTTTGCAAAGCTGTTGTACAAGTTTTGGTTTGCATGGCTGTTATGCAAGTTGTGCTTTACATGGCTGTTGTGCAAGTTATGGTTTGCATGGCTGTTGTACAAGTTTTGGTTTGCATGGCTGTTATGCAAGTTGTGCTTTACATGGCTGTTGTGCAAGTTATGGTTTGCATGGCTGTTGTACAAGTTTTGGTTTGCATGGCTGTTATGCAAGTTGTGCTTTACATGGCTGTTGTGCAAATTATGGTTTGCATGGCTGTTGTACAAGTTTTGGTTTGCATGGCTGTTATGCAAGTTGTGCTTTACATGGCTGTTGTGCAAATTATGGTTTGCATGGCTGTTGTACAAGTTTTGGTTTGCATGGCTGTTATGCAAGTTGTGCTTTGCATGGCTGTTGTGCAAGTTATGGTTTGCATGGCTGTTGTACAAGTTTTGGTTTGCATGGCTGTTATGCAAGTTGTGCTTTACATGGCTGTTGTGCAGGTTATTGTTTGCATGGCTGATGTACGAGTTGTGCTTTACATGGCTGTTGTGCAAGTTATGGTTTGCAAAGCTGTTGTACAAGTTTTGGTTTGCATGGCTGTTGTGCAAGTTATGGTTTGCATGGCTGTTGTACAAGTTTTGGTTTGCATGGCTGTTATGCAAGTTGTGCTTTACATGGCTGTTGTGCAAGTTATGGTTTGCATGGCTGTTGTACAAGTTTTGGTTTGCATGGCTGTTATGCAAGTTGTGCTTTACATGGCTGTTGTGCAAATTATGGTTTGCATGGCTGTTGTACAAGTTTTGGTTTGCATGGCTGTTATGCAAGTTGTGCTTTACATGGCTGTTGTGCAAGTTATGGTTTGCATGGCTGTTGTACAAGTTTTGGTTTGCATGGCTGTTGTGCAAGTTATGGTTTGCATGGCTGATGTACGAGTTGTGCTTTACATGGCTGTTGTGCAAGTTATGGTTTGCAAAGCTGTTGTACAAGTTTTGGTTTGCATGGCTGTTGTGCAAGTTATGGTTTGCATGGCTGTTGTACAAGTTTTGGTTTGCATGGCTGTTATGCAAGTTGTGCTTTACATGGCTGTTGTGCAAGTTATGGTTTGCATGGCTGTTGTACAAGTTTTGGTTTGCATGGCTGTTATGCAAGTTGTGCTTTACATGGCTGTTGTGCAAGTTATGGTTTGCATGGCTGTTGTACAAGTTTTGGTTTGCATGGCTGTTATGCAAGTTGTGCTTTACATGGCTGTTGTGCAAGTTATGGTTTGCATGGCTGTTGTACAAGTTTTGGTTTGCATGGCTGGTATGCAAGTTGTGCTTTACATGGCTGTTGTGCAAGTTATGGTTTGCATGGCTGTTGTACAAGTTTTGGTTTGCATGGCTGTTATGCAAGTTGTGCTTTACATGGCTGTTGTGCAGGTTATGGTTTGCATGGCTGTTATGCAAGTTTTGGTTTGCATGGCTGTTATGCAAGTTGTGCTTTACATGGCTGTTGTGCAGGTTATGGTTTGCATGGCTGTTATGCAAGTTTTGGTTTGCATGGCTGTTATGCAAGTTGTGCTTTACATGGCTGTTGTACAAGTTTTGGTTTGCATGGCTGTTATGCAAGTTTTGGTTTGCATGGCTGTTATGCAAGTTGTGCTTTACATGGCTGTTGTACAAGTTTTGGTTTGCATGGCTGTTATGCAAGTTTTGGTTTGCATGGCTGTTATGCAAGTTGTGCTTTACATGGCTGTTGTGCAGGTTATGGTTTGCAAAGCTGTTGTACAAGTTTTGGTTTGCATGGCTGTTGTGCAAGTTATGGTTTGCATGGCTGTTGTACAAGTTTTGGTTTGCATGGCTGTTATGCAAGTTGTGCTTTACATGGCTGTTGTGCAAGTTATGGTTTGCATGGCTGTTGTACAAGTTTTGGTTTGCATGGCTGTTATGCAAGTTGTGCTTTACATGGCTGTTGTGCAAGTTATGGTTTGCATGGCTGTTGTACAAGTTTTGGTTTGCATGGCTGTTATGCAAGTTGTGCTTTACATGGCTGTTGTGCAAGTTATGGTTTGCATGGCTGTTGTACAAGTTTTGGTTTGCATGGCTGTTATGCAAGTTGTGCTTTACATGGCTGTTGTGCAAGTTATGGTTTGCATGGCTGTTGTACAAGTTTTGGTTTGCATGGCTGTTATGCAAGTTGTGCTTTACATGGCTGTTGTGCAGGTTATGGTTTGCATGGCTGTTATGCAAGTTTTGGTTTGCATGGCTGTTATGCAAGTTGTGCTTTACATGGCTGTTGTGCAGGTTATGGTTTGCATGGCTGTTATGCAAGTTTTGGTTTGCATGGCTGTTATGCAAGTTGTGCTTTACATGGCTGTTGTACAAGTTTTGGTTTGCATGGCTGTTATGCAAGTTTTAGTTTGCATGGCTGTTATGCAAGTTGTGCTTTACATGGCTGTTGTACAAGTTTTGGTTTGCATGGCTGTTATGCAAGTTTTGGTTTGCATGGCTGTTATGCAAGTTGTGCTTTACATGGCTGTTGTGCAGGTTATGGTTTGCATGGCTGTTATGCAAGTTTTGGTTTGCATGGCTGTTATGCAAGTTGTGCTTTACATGGCTGTTGTACAAGTTTTGGTTTGCATGGCTGTTATGCAAGTTTTGGTTTGCATGGCTGTTATGCAAGTTGTGCTTTACATGGCTGTTGTGCAGGTTATGGTTTGCATGGCTGATGTACGAGTTGTGCTTTACATGGCTGTTGTGCAAATATTGTTCACATTGCTGTTGTGCAAGTTATGGTACACGTGGCTGTTGTGCGAGTAGTAGTTTACATGGCTGTTATGCAAATTATGGTTCACATAGCTGTGTGCAAGTTTGCATGGCTGATGTACGAGTTGTGCTTTACATGGCTGTTGTGCAAGTTATGGTTTGCAAAGCTGTTGTACAAGTTTTGGTTTGCATGGCTGTTGTGCAAGTTATGGTTTGCATGGCTGTTGTACAAGTTTTGGTTTGCATGGCTGTTATGCAAGTTGTGCTTTACATGGCTGTTGTGCAAGTTATGGTTTGCATGGCTGTTGTACAAGTTTTGGTTTGCATGGCTGTTATGCAAGTTGTGCTTTACATGGCTGTTGTGCAAGTTATGGTTTGCATGGCTGTTGTACAAGTTTTGGTTTGCATGGCTGTTATGCAAGTTGTGCTTTACATGGCTGTTGTGCAAGTTATGGTTTGCATGGCTGTTGTACAAGTTTTGGTTTGCATGGCTGTTATGCAAGTTGTGCTTTACATGGCTGTTGTGCAAGTTATGGTTTGCATGGCTGTTGTACAAGTTTTGGTTTGCATGGCTGTTATGCAAGTTGTGCTTTACATGGCTGTTGTGCAGGTTATGGTTTGCATGGCTGTTATGCAAGTTTTGGTTTGCATGGCTGTTATGCAAGTTGTGCTTTACATGGCTGTTATGCAAGTTGTGCTTTACATGGCTGTTGTACAAGTTTTGGTTTGCATGGCTGTTATGCAAGTTTTGGTTTGCATGGCTGTTATGCAAGTTGTGCTTTACATGGCTGTTGTGCAAGTTATGGTTTGCATGGCTGTTGTACAAGTTTTGGTTTGCATGGCTGTTATGCAAGTTGTGCTTTACATGGCTGTTGTGCAAGTTATGGTTTGCATGGCTGTTGTACAAGTTTTGGTTTGCATGGCTGTTATGCAAGTTGTGCTTTACATGGCTGTTGTGCAAGTTATGGTTTGCATGGCTGTTGTACAAGTTTTGGTTTGCATGGCTGTTATGCAAGTTGTGCTTTACATGGCTGTTGTGCAAATTATGGTTTGCATGGCTGTTGTACAAGTTTTGGTTTGCATGGCTGTTATGCAAGTTGTGCTTTACATGGCTGTTGTGCAAGTTATGGTTTGCATGGCTGTTGTACAAGTTTTGGTTTGCATGGCTGTTATGCAAGTTGTGCTTTACATGGCTGTTGTGCAGGTTATGGTTTGCATGGCTGATGTATGAGTTGTGCTTTACATGGCTGTTGTGCAAGTTATGGTTTGCAAAGCTGTTGTACAAGTTTTGGTTTGCATGGCTGTTGTGCAAGTTATGGTTTGCATGGCTGTTGTACAAGTTTTGGTTTGCATGGCTGTTATGCAAGTTGTGCTTTACATGGCTGTTGTGCAAGTTATGGTTTGCATGGCTGTTGTACAAGTTTTGGTTTGCATGGCTGTTATGCAAGTTGTGCTTTACATGGCTGTTGTGCAAGTTATGGTTTGCATGGCTGTTGTACAAGTTTTGGTTTGCATGGCTGTTATGCAAGTTGTGCTTTACATGGCTGTTGTGCAAGTTATGGTTTGCATGGCTGTTGTACAAGTTTTGGTTTGCATGGCTGTTATGCAAGTTGTGCTTTACATGGCTGTTGTGCAAGTTATGGTTTGCATGGCTGTTGTACAAGTTTTGGTTTGCATGGCTGTTATGCAAGTTGTGCTTTACATGGCTGTTGTGCAGGTTATGGTTTGCATGGCTGTTATGCAAGTTTTGGTTTGCATGGCTGTTATGCAAGTTGTGCTTTACATGGCTGTTGTGCAGGTTATGGTTTGCATGGCTGTTATGCAAGTTTTGGTTTGCATGGCTGTTATGCAAGTTGTGCTTTACATGGCTGTTGTACAAGTTTTGGTTTGCATGGCTGTTATGCAAGTTTTGGTTTGCATGGCTGTTATGCAAGTTGTGCTTTACATGGCTGTTGTACAAGTTTTGGTTTGCATGGCTGTTATGCAAGTTTTAGTTTGCATGGCTGTTATGCAAGTTGTGCTTTACATGGCTGTTGTGCAGGTTATGGTTTGCATGGCTGTTATGCAAGTTTTGGTTTGCATGGCTGTTATGCAAGTTGTGCTTTACATGGCTGTTGTACAAGTTTTGGTTTGCATGGCTGTTATGCAAGTTTTGGTTTGCATGGCTGTTATGCAAGTTGTGCTTTACATGGCTGTTGTGCAGGTTATGGTTTGCATGGCTGATGTACGAGTTGTGCTTTACATGGCTGTTGTGCAATTATTGTTCACATTGCTGTTGTGCAAGTTATGGTACACGTGGCTGTTGTGCGAGTAGTAGTTTACATGGCTGTTATGCAAATTATGGTTCACATAGCTGTGTGCAAGTTTGCATGGCTGATGTACGAGTTGTGCTTTACATGGCTGTTGTGCAAGTTATGGTTTGCAAAGCTGTTGTACAAGTTTTGGTTTGCATGGCTGTTGTGCAAGTTATGGTTTGCATGGCTGTTGTACAAGTTTTGGTTTGCATGGCTGTTATGCAAGTTGTGCTTTACATGGCTGTTGTGCAAGTTATGGTTTGCATGGCTGTTGTACAAGTTTTGGTTTGCATGGCTGTTATGCAAGTTGTGCTTTACATGGCTGTTGTGCAAGTTATGGTTTGCATGGCTGTTGTACAAGTTTTGGTTTGCATGGCTGTTATGCAAGTTGTGCTTTACATGGCTGTTGTGCAAGTTATGGTTTGCATGGCTGTTGTACAAGTTTTGGTTTGCATGGCTGTTATGCAAGTTGTGCTTTACATGGCTGTTGTGCAAGTTATGGTTTGCATGGCTGTTGTACAAGTTTTGGTTTGCATGGCTGTTATGCAAGTTGTGCTTTACATGGCTGTTGTGCAGGTTATGGTTTGCATGGCTGTTATGCAAGTTTTGGTTTGCATGGCTGTTATGCAAGTTGTGCTTTACATGGCTGTTGTGCAGGTTATGGTTTGCATGGCTGTTATGCAAGTTTTGGTTTGCATGGCTGTTATGCAAGTTGTGCTTTACATGGCTGTTGTACAAGTTTTGGTTTGCATGGCTGTTATGCAAGTTTTGGTTTGCATGGCTGTTATGCAAGTTGTGCTTTACATGGCTGTTGTGCAGGTTATGGTTTGCATGGCTGATGTACGAGTTGTGCTTTACATGGCTGTTGTGCAATTATTGTTCACATTGCTGTTGTGCAAGTTATGGTACACGTGGCTGTTGTGCGAGTAGTAGTTTACATGGCTGTTATGCAAATTATGGTTCACATAGCTGTGTGCAAGTTGTGGTTTACGTGGCTATTGTGAAAGTTATGGTTTGCATGAATGTTGTGCAAGTTGTGTTTTGCAAACTGAATGTGTGAATTGTGGTTTTCATGTCTGCTGTGCATGTTATAGTTTCTATAATTTGGAAATATTAGTGTTTTTTTGGTTAAAATTCATAAAAATCACTGCACCGTAACTGTGTTTTTTAAGCGGGTGTTGTAATAAAATCTAACGTTAGCTTCATGTTAACCTTTGTGTTTTTTCATTTCAGTGAATAGGTACATTTGATAATAATACCTTTAGGAGTTATTTTCACTCTTTTGTGTTTAGTTATAATAATGAGGGCAGTGCAGGTGGGCATTTGTTTACTCACAATCAAAGTGTGCCAGGAACTGTTCCTGGGAGCTCCACCAGGGCTGCCAGGTAACATGAATATTCTATAAAAAGCATGTCTTTCCTAAGGTCTTCTCAGGCCAGATAAACATGCCATCCTGCCCTACTTTTAGGGATATATTCTGGTCAATACAGTATATATGGACATTTCTTTTGTGTTTTTGTTGTGTGACCAACAATCTCAGCAGGAGGGGGATTCTTCTACCACTTTCGAAACTAACAAAGGGAAGGCAAAGAGTGTCTCTGTCAATGACAAGTTACAGGAAGTGGAGAACTGAGGCACATCTGTCCATCGGCTGCCGCCATCTTTACGAATGAATCAAGATCACGTGAAATGGGAATTTCAGAATAGAGCAAAAGTATGATGGTGGTTGTGACAGGCACACAACTCTTTCATAAGCACAGGTTATAGTCCTACTTCAGTCCTGAATGGCAGCTCCATGGGCTGCAAATGTAACACATACAACTTCAAAGACTAGTTGGTCAAATAAAAGTGCCACACCCCTCTTGGAGACCGCTGAGTGGTTGCAGACCATCTGCCTTGATCCAATCATAGGCCTGTGTGAAATTTAAATTACATCAGCATAATTCACATAATGTCATGAATTTTCCATTATGCTTCTTATGTGAAATGCCTTGAATTATGCCATTATGCAGCCTTGCTTCATTATGTGCCATTCACGTGACAAATTTTCCGCAAACATCACAATTTACAGTAAAAATGTACCACAAATGCACAGAAACAACAGAACATGATTGGGTAATGTTTGCGGTACTGTTAAAATCTATTCAACATTAAAGCCAGGATGCATTTTGCACTAAATGACAGATTTGCATTTCATTTATTTATGAGTAACTTTGTAGAAATTTTCCATTGTGAGAAAATGGGGTGTATTACGTGGTGTGGTTGTGCGACCTCACAGTGTCATATTTATCAACCCTTTTTCATCCAGTAGGTTTCATCTCAAACCTTCAGCTCAACCCAGTAGCTGTGGCCTGGAGCAGCAAGGTTTACACAGAGCAACTAGTGTAAAATATTCAAACAGCAACAAAACAATTGAAGTAGAAATTGACACGACTTGAGAAATGCGTCACCAATTTATAAAAATAGAGTAGTTTTATAAGAATTTAGACACTAGAATGAAAAAGATCCACCAGAGGGTTCCAGAGATATTGATTTTACAAGTAATAGTAAATCAAAGCAATATCACTCAACCACAAACAAGCCTTGACAAAATCAACAAATTGAATGTTTAGAAACCTTTTCATGTAAAACGTAGGTATGTTTCGATGCAATTGGTTAGAAGTACTTGGGGCCACCAACTCCAGCCGGGAGCCAGTAAAGGGGTCCAGCAAGGTCCTCGAAAACAGTTACCTTTCCAGAAGAAGCATTCCTTCCGCAGTTCCAGGTACGTTACCCACGCTGCAATGGATTCCCATGGAGTGGTCGTGATGCAAGGGATGAAGAATGCTGAAGATGATCCAAGGATGCTGTGGATGCGATGTGTTCGATGGGGGTCAACCTGCAGGGCTTCCTTGGGCCACAAGATGGGTAGGGGGTCCTGTTTGCAGGGTCAACATCCAAGAAGTCCTCTACACTCTAGGCGAACTCCAGTTGCCAATAGACTTTCATTTGCCCATGGTCGCGGTCACAGCTGGGTCAATAACTCATCCCCTGAGGGTTCCTGCAGCCTTCTGTCAGCACTCCCTCCCATGTTCACCAAACTCGGTGAGACTCTGCCCATTGGATATTGATCCACGGTGCTTCATGGTGGCGGTGGTAATGGCTTGAAGGCTTTGGGCTACCAACTTGCTTCACCAGGCTTCTTTAGCTGTTGTGTCCCTGTGCTGCGAACAGGAGGCCAGTCAGTGGGCCCTTAGAGTCTCTGGACTTAACGGGTCTCTGGAGAAAGCTTCACCTTGAGCAGGACACAGCAGGCACAGTCCCTCTCTTCGCTAGCTTCCAGGTGCAACAGGAGCAGTCTTCGTTGGTGCAGGCTCTCTTTGCTAGTCTCTTGGTACTTTTGATGACAAAGTTCAGCTGGCAGCATAACACTGCCCTTTCAGTCTGCAGTGGCAGACTGGGAGCCATGTTTTGCCTTGTCCCACTCAGGGTGACACAACAAGTCCTGTAGGCCTTGGGGGACACTAACTTCCATGCACTGGGTACCCCTGGCCCCAAATACTAGGGACTTACAAACAAGTTAGGCTATGCCAACTGATTACAAGTCAATTAAACATGCATCATTTTAAGGGTCAGGGTATTTTAGAGCCCTTACACTAAAACCTAGCAGTCAAGATGGGGGCAAAAGGTGTGTGGGGGGGTAAACCTACAAAAAGCATGGTTCCATACAGCCATAATTTATGTAATTACCCTAAAGTAAACTACCCAAATTTTGTGCGGCACAAAACAAGCATAGTCAATGGTTAATCCATGGGTATCCATGTCTATCTATACACCATAGTTAAACTTAGGAGTCTCAATTAAATTGATTTGAATGTATACACTATGATGTCACTATTCCAGACCCACAGAGAAGGGAGAGGACAAGCAAAGAGAGCCGGTCCATGGCCTGCAAGATGAACAGCTGGCGCAGGAGTGCATTACACATCACTCACCCATTCTACATACCAATTCCGGTCTATTGTGAAGGGCGCGTGCAGCCGAGGCGAGTGGAGCGGAGAGTCTGTCC
The DNA here is from genome assembly GCF_964261635.1 of Lissotriton helveticus. NCBI lineage: Eukaryota > Metazoa > Chordata > Amphibia > Caudata > Salamandridae > Lissotriton > Lissotriton helveticus. Next base: position 41,162,850 of record NC_136057.1, read on the forward strand.
TAGTGATTGGCAATGGTGCCAAGAGTCTCTTGACACATCAGCTATGGAGCATGAACATCTGGACTCCTGTGTGAGATGGGAGATGTTGGCTGTGCAGCTGCTGGAGAGGGCCCTTGGCATTGAGGGCCCACTGAATGCTGGACCAAGTACTTTTGATACAGATGTCAACCGAAGTGGATCAGCGAGAGCTTCGAACGAGTACTTGTGAGCTCGCGATGGCGGCTCGTGGTAAAAAAAAGTGGAGGGTCAGGATACTCTGGACCTGCCTGCAGGCCGCTCCTAATAATATCTTAGATATCTGCGCACAGCTCGTAATGCACCTCTTAAATGTAAATGTCAAGGTATTTGTAGAGCGCACTGTCACCAAGCGGTTTCCTGGCGCTGATACTCATACCGCTGTGGAACCCTTCCTGGCTTTCCCTGTGAAGTGTCCACTCCTGGGCACCCCAAAGGTGCAGCCAGGCATCCAAGCGCTGTTTGGGCCAGTGTGGAGGTTAAGCAAGCTATTGCCCAGAGTTGCAGAGTGGGACCCATGATTAGAATAGGCACCGAGGCGAGAATTATCAGGTCCGAGGAAATTGAGCCCAAGACCCGCCGAGGCGGGAATTGAACCCTGGTCCCGGGCCAGACCTCTGCTTCAGGGTCTGCCGCTCTAACCAGTGAGCCACACTCCTCCACTAGAGTTAAGTCAGGGTGCAGGTGACCACATGTGAATTCAAACAATGCTAATCTAACTTGAATGTTTCACCCTCCTTTGGGAAGTGATAACATTGGGGTATTGAAGGCAAACATTTGTACTTGGCGCTTTACTATGGATTATAAAGGGGACCAGCAATTCCATCAGCAGTATAGGGTCTGAGCACATGGAGAGAGGTAGACAGCAGACACTGACTGCCTTTATCCCACTGAGAACACTACAGTCCTGGAGGTTTCATGTACACAAGAAGTCCCTACCTGGGTACCTGCAAATCTAATGTTTACAACCACTCCCATGCATATTTGCATAAAAACAGGAAGATAGACAGGGGTCAGTGATGACTCAATGAACATTTATCAGGGAAAGCCAGTAAACAATCTCTGCCCTGGTGTACAAGTAAAAAGGCCTGTGTCCTCTACTGTAGTGAGCTGGCACCAGCTGTTAGCAGATGAGCAGTCTGGTCCTCGGAGTGGTAGCCACCACAATTGAAGGAGTGACACCTTTGATGGATCCCAGTATCAGGTGGAGTCTGGAGCACTTGGTGGGCAACACACCAAAACCAGGTGGTGTTGTAAATGTAAATGTGTAGTACTTGTATAGCGCACGAATCACCCATGAGGCATCTCGGCGCTTGTACGCATACCGCTGTGGAACCCTTCCTGGCTTTTCCCTGTGAAGTGCCCACTCCTGGGCACCCCCAAGGTGAAGTCAGGAATCCTAGCGTTGTTGGGGCCGTTGTGGAGATTAAGCAAGCTATTGCCCAGAGTTGCAGCGTGGGACCCATGATTGGAATAGGCACCGAGGCGAGAATTATCAGGTCCGAGGAAGTTGAGCCCGAGACCCGTCGAGGCGGGGAATTGAACCCTGGTCCCGGGCTAGACCTCTGCATCAGGGTCTGCCGCTCTAACCATTGAGCCACACTTCGTCACTTCTTCTCTTGTTATGGGTCTCATGACGCAGGTATCCTGCACAAGAAAACATACAGGGTCTGGTGGTGTTGAACTAGGAGCCACATGTTGGGGTTGAGTCCCATGCTGGCATGTAGTTCTCTATTATTGTACCCCTGTTGGTTTAGGAAAGGTTACCATGCATGGTATCAGCAGGTATTGCAATCCCAAATCTTGAGGGGGAACACCCTTTACAACGCGGATGTTACACCGCAGTTCCCTTACGACGCAACTTTTACAACGCAAGTTGTAACAACGAATTGCACTGGGAGGCGCTCCAGGATAGTAAATAGTTTAATTTACTATCCAACTCCTTCCCTACTATCCATGGGGACTGGAGTTGGAATAGTAAATTAAACTATTCACTATCCAGCGCCCCCCAACAACGCAAGTCGTGGTAACGACTTGCGTTGTAAAACATGCGTCGTAAAGTACTGCGATGTAAAACATCGCGTTGTAACGACGTACATCCATCTTGAGTGATAACTAAGGAGGGCAGCATTGTGGTGCTGGAAAGCCTAGTGGGCAGGCACAGAACAGTCAAAAAATTGTTGTGGCATTCAGAGAAGTATTTTGAAAGAATGCAGAGGCTGTGGTAAAGGTAAATACAGCTGTGGTGTATCATAAAGGAGATGAGAATGCCTTAGAATTGAGGCCACTGGTGAGGCTGGGATGGAAATTGTGGATATTAGGACAGTTTTAAGAATATTGGGAGTGTAACAGTGTGAACAGTGTGGTATGATTTTAGAACTGAGAGGGCACACCCAGCAATGTATCTGCTGTACTTTGAGATACAGGAGGTATGAGAAATTGGAATATTATTTTTGGTGGGTGACTACCTACCTCAATGAATAATCACAACCCTGGTCCTACAAATTCACTAAATTAACCTGAGGTCAACCCCTTACAGCTTTGGCACACAGCAGACAGGCTAAACTTTGGCCAGTGTGTAAAGAACTTATGAAGTGTCAAAACAGTAATAAAGTCAAAATACAAACAAATAACAATCCCGAACCAAACTAGAAAAATAGAGTGAAATTTAATAAAGAAATTGACACCAAAGTGACAATACTCCAGTAAGGGGAACTGAAGATATACATTTTTAAAAGTTTAAATAGGAATAATTCCATGAAAGCACAAACTGGCAATGACAATCAACAGTTGTGGTAGACAGAAATCAAGGCGCAATTTTAGGCTCACAAAAATACAGCGATAGTCAGATACACCAAGAAGACTCGTCCTGGTTAAAGATTTTACCTTGTGACTTAGAACCTGATTTAGATTCTGGTGGAGATGGTACTCCATTACAACGGCGACAGAGTACCCTCTCCTGAAAAGCGAAGTTCCATCTGCCTCATTTGGAGATGGACGGAACTAGAGTATGTAGATCACGGAGACTACGCCGTCTCAGCAGCCTCCATACCGCTCAGAGGGTCTGATGGAAGTATGGCTGTCAGAGGTTTGGCCGGGTGTTTATCTGCCCTATTTGTTCGAACAAGTGGCCAGTTTTCACTGTCCATTGCCTCTAGGTAAAACCAGGCAGGAATGGGCAGGGTAAACTGCAAAATGACCCCCATGGCGTCATGTTGACTTTCAATGCATTTACAGAGCCTGTTGTGACAGCGGTTCCAGTGAATGCAAGAGATGTCTGTTGGGCCAGTGGACAACTTCAAATTTAGTGGATGAGTACTCCCTCAAGGCAACAAAGTACTTTACTCATTCACCCTGAAAGAGTAAATGCCAGATTGCCAAACTCTGAATAACGCCCTCAGGGCCAGATGTAGGTCGGTCGGTAACGGCCGAAAATCGGTATTTTCGGCCGTTACCGACCGGTATATGGGTGACAGGTATGTAGGGGGCATTATTTTAACGGTAATTTTACCGATTCGGTAAAATAAAAAATCGGTAAATTTACCGATTCTGAGGCACCGAGATGTAGGTGGGACTCTTCAGGGTCCCAGAGGCCTTACAGAATCGGTATTTTACCATCAAATCCAATTTGATGGTAAAATACCGATTCCGGTGTGCATGCACATGTGTGCATGCACACCTATGCCATGTGACAGACAGACATGCCCTTAGGGCAGGTCTGCCTGCCACATGGCACCCCGAGCCTGTTTTGGGGGTGCCAGAGTGTGTCAAAGTGACACCCCCTGCACCCTTGTGCAAATCGGTATTTACCGATTCTGTAATTACAGAATCGGTATTGCCCATTGATTCCTATGGGCTTCACAGCCCATAGGAATCAATAGGAAATACCGATTCGGTATTTCCAGATTCGGTAAATACCGAATTTTAAAGATTCGGTATTTACACATCTGGAAATACCTACATCTCCCCCCTTCATATTTACCACTTCTTAAATACCGAATCGGTAAAATTCGGTATTTAAGAAGTGGTAAATAAGAATTACCTACATCGGGCCCTCAATCCTTTAAGTCCCGGTCAACCATAAGAGGATACTCCTCAGGCCCCCAGGACCTCAGGAAGGCACTTACAGACTCACAGGGTGTCAGGCAGAGGCCTGCAGCAGGGCCCAGACCAGATCCAATTGCCACCGGTCGACTGGATACTTCCTGGAAAAGGCCCAGTTTAGCTTGTAGATTGTTTTAGTTTGTAGTCACACAGGATGTCAGCCACTGACCCTTGGCATCCACTTATTTGTCCTGGGCATAAGAGGTAGCAAATCACAGACAGCAGGTCCAGTCTTCTTCTGACCTTCCACAGGTCCAGACTGTGTTTTGAATTAGGTGCCTGGAGGTGCCAATGAGTGGGGATGACTGACGGCTCCTCCCTAGCCATTGGGGAGAAAAGGTCAACCTCACCCACTTTTTCAGTAGTTCCTGTTTGCTTTACTGCAGACAGGCCCAAAATGCCATGTGTCAGGACATTTTCAAGATTGTGAAAGCTTTGGGTATGCTAAGCTTGGGCTCTGGGGCTAGGGGTGTAAGTGGTTAGTGCACAGTTGTAATCCTAGGGCCTCATTTATGAAAAGTGACGCATCGCTGCGTGAAAACAGCGATGCGTCACTTTTCACTGCGCACTCCTTGCGACAATCCTGATGCGTCATATTTACAGTATGACGCATCATGTCGCAAGGAGTTACAGATACGTCAGTATTTCTGACGTATCTGTAAGCGCATTGCTGGAGTGTGTCACAAAAGTGACGCAACTCCAGCAATGCATTCTTTCACATGGGGCAAGCCCCATGTGAAAGGGCCTGCGTCAGTCTTACGCCTGCTGTGAGGCAGGCACAAGATTTTGACGCAACGGCGTCCTAAAAGTGACGCAGTGAAATCTCATAGATTTCACTGCGTCACTTCCATGACCCTTTCTTGCGTCAATACGCCCCCCTTGCATACATTATACCTGGCGCAGGTATAATGTAGCGCAAGGGTTTACAAAGTGACGCATCTACCTAGATGCATCACTTTGTAGATATGGTGCAACAAGGTGCATTTTTTACACTGCTGGTGCGTCACAAAAAGTGACGCACCGGTGGCGTAAAAGGCACGCACGGCCTCATAAATGAGGCCCCTAGTGTCCTTCGACATCTAACACTAAAATCCAGTTTGAAGCGAGCACTGTATCCACAAACCCAGAGACAGAAACCTGGTAGGACAAAAGCAGGTCCTTCAGCAACCAGACGGGGATCCACAAGACTTGACTTAGCATCCTGTTCTCTTCCTTTCAAGTACCCGGAAGAGTAACATGTGGCTCAACAGACCTGTCACTCTGGCCAAACAGGATTTGACACTGCTCTGCCAGAAGGAGGCCCAAAGCCCCATCCTGCATATTCCGTTGACCTCAGAGGAGTCGTCTCTACCCAGTTGGGTCGGCCTATTGTTTGCTCCTGGGAGGAATTTAACACCTTATTCTCACCAATTCAAGGCTTGAGCACAGGTTGAGAGCTAACAAAGGCTTATGCTAATTAGCCTTCTGACAGTTCATGCATGTAATGATTCACTTTCAAAAAAATTACTATTCCTTAAAATTTATCAAAAAACCTATTTCCCAGTTGAATTAGATTATTTAATACATATTAAAAAAGTTCTTTAATTATTTCTCTAGCCGGGCCCTTTCCTGCCTCAGCAGTATTAGTATTTTAATCTGTTCTCTTATTTTATACATAGTTCAGCTAAGCCTGCCACAGTGAAAACATGTTTTTCTGCTTCATCACTGTGGAGATGTTGCAATATTATTTTTCTACATTCCCATTTTTAAATACCATGTGCCCTACCTTGTGGGCTAAAATGGTTACATAGGGGTGACCTACTTATATTTAAAAGAGTTTCAAATTCAGGTTTTTTATCCGTTAAACAAGGTCACTGCAGGTTTACGCTGTGGCAGTCAGGCTACATAAAGTAGCCCCGAAGCCGCGTTTGCACTGCCGCTGTAGTGGATGGCACAATAGGGGAAGCAGTCCACAAGCTGAAATTTAACTTCCAAGCACAGGGTGCCTTTCTATGGGAAACCACCTTTACAACGCAACTTTACAACGCACTACCATTACAACGAAACTTTTACAACGCAACATCCATTACATCGCATGCCATTACAACGCAAAAATTACAACGCATGACACTACAACGCATACCACTACAACGCATGACACTACAACGCATACCACTACAACGCATGTCATTACAACGCAGTCATTACAACGCATACTATTACAACGCATACCATTACCATCCAACACTTACACTACTGTTACACCCCCTGGAGTTAGAGTAGTCATGTTTACCCCTACACTATCCAATACTTACCCTACTGTTGCACCCCCTGGAGTTAGAATAGTCATTTTTACCCCTACACTATCCAACACTTACCATACATGCAATGTAATGTTATGCATTGTAATGGTATGCGTTGTAAAGGTAGTATGCGTTGTAATGGAATGCGTTGTAAAAGTAGTTTTTAAAAATTCGTTGTAATGGCATGCGTTGTAATGGAATGCGTTGTAATGGATGTTGCGTTGTAAAAATGCATTGTAAAGCTATGCGTTGTAAAAGTATGCGTTGTAACGTCATACAACCCTTTCTACACAATATAATAGGCACTTATAGGAAAGTTAAAAGCTCACATTAGGAAGAGGCCAATTTTACCTTGTTTGAAGGTGGAGCAAGGACACGTTACAACTGGATAGAAGGGGTAAAGTGCACAGTATCGTAAAACCAGCAAAAATAGGGTCCAGTAAAAGGCAAAATATCCTGGGTGACCACGCAGAAAAGGCAGATTCCTACAGTAGGGATTTTGGACTAGCAAGGCATTAGAGTTGGCAAAACGTACCACAATTAAAGGATTTATTTGTATTTACAGGCATGGAAGTCAGACTTCCATGGGCAACAGGGAAACACAGCCAGATTCATGAAGGAAAAATTGGCTCGCAAAGGGCCAGATTCTGCGAATCTGGCCCTTTGCGAGCGCTTTTTTTGCATTTGGGATTCATCATCCCCAATGCAAAAATCGCAAATTTTGAAATCGCTAAATTGCGAAGAATTGCATTTAAGGATCCTCTATTTGAGATTCCTTAAATGCAATTCATGAACCATTTTAGAATTGCGAATTCGCAATTTTTGGCCGCTATTTACCGCGAAGTCTGACTTCGTGGTAAATAGCGAAAACTTAGAAAAATGCACTTTAGTGCATTAGTTGTATGTTACACACACACATGTCCTTTGGACATGTGTGTGCGCAACACCAGTGTAAATCACCATTTCAGGGGTGCTACAGGGTGTCCTTTGGACACAAACAACAAGAAACCTGCAAGTCGAAAAGTACAGAGAAAGATACGCTGGCATTGGAAGAATTGCACAGAGAGAGTGAATTAAACTAACTATCAACAAAAGCTGTTAAAGTCCTATCAGACCACCCAAATGGCGGAGCCTCATCACGTAGGACTCCTAGACCTTGGTCTGTGTGCAAGTGCCCGAACGTATTTTGGCATTGCATCACTCAGCCATGGTCTAGTCACCAAAGTTGTTCATGTGGATGGTGTGTCTGACATGTGCAGTGCAAAGAATCAAGTGGTGTGTATAAAATGGCTGAACAAGCAAACAAATAAACTTTATTAGCGTTTGCCTGAACGTCAGGTTAAAAATTAGTGAGGTGACAGTGTGACAAAATCACTGTCTAACTTGCTTGGTAAAAGATCAAAAATTAGGGCCAACATGTTTCTGCCATAACGTGAAAGTCCACTGGCATTCTTCAGGGCCAAGCTGGAATGCTACTGCAAGTACACTACTAATTGTGTTCTAAGTAATTGTGTAAAAGAAAATTTTTCTACCAAAATCAAATCAAATTGGTCATACAAGACCGTCCTACCGCATCTTCTTATGTACTCCACAAGATGCAGTTGGTCTTCCCTGAAAACAATATATAAAAGGAGAAACCATGTAAATACTATACACAGGTACTGTCTGCACAAAACATAAATATTGCTGTCACTCTAATCAGCACTTAGGAAATAAGTGCTGCTACTGTGCAGAAACCAATGCCAGCTCACTAAACACTGAAACACGTCCATCACCATTTAGCGATGGCCCCATAGGGGGTGCGCAACCTGGCGGCACCAACAGATAATCTGTGTGTCATTTGACATAAGTATGTACACTTACCCATCAATTTTTGGGAAGTGAGCCTCACCTCACCCGGAACCGGTTCTGCCTTGGTGGGGGACCTTTTTCAGACAGAAAAGAAAATGACTGGGTTTCAACAGGATGTAGAAGTAACATCTTAGCGACAGATATCTAACCTGGAACTGTCTCTATTTACATGTTTAGAGCGGGGCCTTATCATTCCGAGCAGTTGCCGGGTGAGGTGAGGCTCACTTCCCAAAAATTGATGGGTAAGTGTACATACTTATGTCAAATGACACACAGATTATCTGTTGGTGCCGCCAGGTTGCGCACCCCCTATGGGGCCATCGCTAAATGGTGATGGACGTGTTTCAGTGTTTAGTGAGCTGGCATTGGTTTCTGCACAGTAGCAGCACTTATTTCCTAAGTGCTGATTAGAGTGACAGCAATATTTATGTTTTGTGCAGACAGTACCTGTGTATAGTATTTACATGGTTTCTCCTTTTATATATTGTTTTCAGGGAAGACCAACTGCATCTTGTGGAGTACATAAGAAGATGCGGTAGGACGGTCTTGTATGACCAATTTGATTTGATTTTGGTAGAAAAATTTTCTTTTACACAATTACTTAGAACACAATTAGTAGTGTACTTGCAGTAGCATTCCAGCTTGGCCCTGAAGAATGCCAGTGGACTTTCACGTTATGGCAGAAACATGTTGGCCCTAATTTTTGATCTTTTACCAAGCAAGTTAGACAGTGATTTTGTCACACTGTCACCTCACTAATTTTTAACCTGACGTTCAGGCAAACGCTAATAAAGTTTATTTGTTTGCTTGTTCAGCCATTTTATACACACCACTTGATTCTTTGCACTGCACATGTCAGACACACCATCCACATGAACAACTTTGGTGACTAGACCATGGCTGAGTGATGCAATGCCAAAATACGTTCGGGCACTTGCACACAGACCAAGGTCTAGGAGTCCTACGTGATGAGGCTCCGCCATTTGGGTGGTCTGATAGGACTTTAACAGCTTTTGTTGATAGTTAGTTTAATTCACTCTCTCTGTGCAATTCTTCCAATGCCAGCGTATCTTTCTCTGTACTTTTCGACTTGCAGGTTTCTTGTTGTTTGTGTATTCATACTGGGGGTATTTACCTGTTTTGTCGTTAAATAATTTCCCTCTGACCCTCCCCTACGAGTAGTTGTTATAATGTCCTTTGGACACCCCTGGCACCCTTGAAATCGCTTCCTTATTTGCGATTCGCTAATTGCTAATCGCAAATAAGGAATGGCTTTCCCATTCATTCCTATGGGCCTTTAGGCCCATAGGAATGAATGGGAAAGCCATTCCTTATTTGCGATTAGCATTTAGCGAATCGCAAATAAAGAATCAGTAGAAATCGCTATTAATTTTGCGATTTCTACATGCATCCCGTTTTGCGAGTCTTTAATAGCGATTCTTTAATCATTGCTATTAAGGACTCGCAAAAGAGGAGCATGATAAATCTGGGGTTTGAGGCTTATTTACAAGCCCCGGTGCGCCACCGGAAGGTCACTTTTTGCCGTTCCAGCGGCCCACTGGTCTTACCCCTATCTATGAGGCCACGGAAAGTTCCCCTGCGTGGCGTTTCATGGCCTCGTAGATATAGTGTAAGGCAACGAGCGCAAGTTGCTGCGTTGCCTCACACTGTCCAAGGGGGGCCATGCCACTCCGACTCTCACTCAACGCCCTTGTTTTTTGATCGCATTCCCAGATTAACAAAAAAGCAGAGATCTGGGAATGCAACAAACCCCTGTGCCCCCCATGGGGTGGGGTGAAGGCTGTTTTTGTGCAGGAAAGTGACCCTTCCTCAATAAAAACAATCCGATTTCCATGTAGACACATCCTGCAAGGGTGCCTGCTTTGGCGCTAGGCAGTCAGTTGTGCACCAGGGTAGTGTAAGGGGAGAGGAATGTGCTGTTTTTCATAGATACAGCGCATTCCTGCCCTTTTCTTATGATGGAGGGCAGCGCAACAAGAAGCCTTGCGGCACTGTGCTGCACCCATATGTTGTAAAGGAGACCCTAAATTGATAGTATCGTAATAGTTGTAGGCACCATTTTCTCAGGGCCCGAATCACAGAACTAAACTTACTATCATTTCAGTATTCACAGAAGTTAGGAGTTCTAACTTTAGGACTCCTAAATGCCTTCTGTGAATACTGAAAGTCTTAAAGTTAGGAATGTTCTCAGTCCTAACTTTAGCACTCCTAAACTGAGAAAAATCCTACTTTTAAGACTTTCGGTATTCACAGAAGGCATTTAGGAGTCCTAAAGTTAGGACTCCTAACTCCTGTGAATACCGAAATGAGTAAGTGCCTTCTGTGAATACCAAAATGAGTAAGTGCCTTCTGTGAATACCAAAATGAGTAAGTGCCTTCTGTGAATACCAAAATGAGTAAGTGCCTTCTGTGAATACCAAAATGAGTAAGTGCCTTCTGTGAATACCAAAATGAGTAAGTGCCTTCTGTAAATACCAAAATGAGTAAGTGCCTTCTGTGAATACCAAAATGAGTAAGTGCCTTCTGTAAATACCAAAATGAGTAAGTGCCTTCTGTGAATACCAAAATGAGTAAGTGCCTTCTGTAAATACCAAAATGAGTAAGTGCCTTCTGTAAATACCAAAATGAGTAAGTGTCTTCTGTGAATACCGAAATGATAGTAAGTTTAGGATTTCATTGATTCACCATGAGCCGCTCTGAAGCCAGCTTGAACCTCATCCAAAACTGCCTTGACCTTCAAAGTGGTCAGATGCTTTCATATTCATGTGTCTTTTGAGAATCAGACCAGAAGTGGTAGCTGAGAGAATTGTAGGTTCATGGAAGAGTAGTGTGATCTTAGAAGAGGGAGGAGTATGTGTGACCGGCCAAGCAGTTTTCGGGTTGAGCTGCTGATATGAGTGAACAAGTACATCGCAGAGGCATATGTCGGCTCATGGCTCTTTCGGGGTTTGTGCCCCGGGTATCTGGAGGCAAAACTCACATTTTGCATTTTTTTTACCTCTGCATCTGAGGTTGGCAGCGGCGATGGCAGCAGCAGAGCCCTTTAGGGATAGATGAAGAATGAAATGTGGCAACATTTAATCATCTCTAGTTTCAGCAGTTGCCTGGTTAGTAGCTGGGTTCGAATTTATGGCTAGTGATTATGACTTTTTGGCTATGAAGAAAGAGGTCGTGCATCGGTGAGTTGGGCTCATGTCTACGCATGATGGTTGGTAACAGGAGCTGCTAATGCACATCCAAGCATATTACAGGGCTGTGCCACGTCACTTTGTAAAAGGCTTGGTTGAGTCATTTGGATCCAGTCTATCTTGGAGCCATGGATGGAAGGAAGTGGTCCCCTCAAGGGACTAGAGCGGGAGAAGTTGTACAATTGTGTTCCATCGGTGGTGCCTTCGTTGCCGTGTCAGAAACGGATTCAGAAAGGTTGTGGGTAGTGTTAAGAAAGATGCGACCGTAGCTACCAGGACTTTGCAAGGCCGGGGTAATGTAGAAGCTCTAACATACTGGGGGGCAGATTTACGAGTTCTGGCGCATCTCTGAAAAGCAGCAGGGATGCACCAGAAAAGATGCGACACGCAAGTCCCTCCCTGCGCCACCACGAATGCGTCGCACTTACAATGCGGCGCACCGTGGCGGAAGGATAGGGCGCTGTGTGTCGCATCTTGTGGCGTAAGGTTGGCGCATTGCTGGAGTCGTGTCGGAAGTGCGACGCGGCTCCAGCAATGCTCAGGGGCGCCGTATGCCTAACGTGCTGCATCCCTCCTTACGCCTGCTTCAAGCAGGCGCAGGGTTTTGACGTAGCATGGACGTAAAAGTGACTCAGTGAAATCTTGTAGATTTCACTGCATCACTTTTACGAGGCGTTCCTGCAACGGAACCCCCACCCTGAGCCGGAATGCTCACATGAAACCTAACGCAGGTTTCAGGTGGCGCAGGGCTTTACAACATGACGCATCTTCCTAGATGCGTCACGTTGTAAATAAGGCGCAGCGTGACGCATGGTTTACACCGCCGATGCGTCACAGAAGTGACGCAGTGGCAGCATAAATGTGGTGCATGGGGCTTGTAATTCTGCCTCTGGATTATTGAGAAAGAAGCTTTGCAACTCCAGATATGAGGAGGATTGGTGGCATGGTAGTTCAGGTGCCGAAGAACAACTCTAGGCTGTAAGGACCATGGCATCAGGGTAGTATTAGGGGCTGTGACGAAGGGTTGTGGTGGGGATGGGACTTAGGAACTAAGCAGATACACAAGCTCCTTAGATGGACACAGCACTCAGGTGAGCTTCATGAGCTTTGCTTTTACAACCCCTCATTCCTCAAACCCCTCCCCATCCTGTATTTTCTCTTCAGGATTCCAGGCACTATTTCAGGACCCAGCAGACAGGAAAGGGCATATTGGAATCCTTGGGCATCCATAGGTGGAAGGCATTTTTAGACGTGGGATTTGGAGGAGTTGTTAAACAATGCACTGGGACTGAAGAACTTATTGTCCAAATATCGAAAGTAAACATGGCAGGAGAAGAAGTTTCAGGAAGAGATTTGCAAGGGTTAGTGAGGGGATGGATAGGTAGTAGGAAGAGATCTTGTGGAAGCGTGCAGGTGTGCAAATCTGTATTCTCAGGAATCAAAAAGAGAACAAAAAAGTGAAAAGAACTTGGTAGAGAATTTGGAAAAGGCTTGAGTAAGAACAGAATAGAAAATATGCGGATAATAGAAAGATGACTGGGGGAAGACTTGGTAGTTGGGGAGAGAAGTTAAGTGAAAGCGAAATGGGGTAGTATTAGAGGAAAGAAGAAAGAGATAGAATTGAAACAAGGGAGGTTTGTGAGGGGTATGGTTGAAAGCAGGAGACTGGCGAGAGAACTGAAAAGAAAGGGAATCAGAAAGAGGAATGTAGAAAAGGGAACTGGAAAGAAAACTGAAAAGATAAGGAATCAGAAAGAGGAATGTAGTAATAAGATAGGAAAGGGAATTGGAAAGAGAACTGAAAAGGCAAACTACTGGAAAAGAGAAATGGAAAGAGAAAATTGAAAAAAGAATTGGAAGAGAGAAAGCGGAACGGTGAAGAAGTGGAAAAGAATATATAGAATTTAGAAACTGACTTGGAAAAGGAAGAAGCAACTTTATGGATTGATAAGATTGTATTTGAAGTTGGATGGTTTGGATGGAAATACTAACTAAGAAGACTCCTCTGAGGTGGTCTTTCTGCGCAAAGAGGTTTGGATATTTAATGTGAAGTGCGCTTGGGTTAGAGTATTTTATTAGGGTATGAACAGTCAGCTTTGAGAGTATGGGAAACTGATACAGTCCTGAGAGTCAGTAGTTCTAAAAAGATTTTAAGAGATGGGGGTATGGGAGGAAGATGGCTGTTCTTGGTGGAGGGGAGGGGCAGGTGGCTGGCAGGACCAAAGATGCCAACACTGCTGATGGAGCTTGGATGTTTCCAGGTTTAAAAATGGTGGCTCTCTCCTGATTAAAACATCCTCTGCTTAATGGATAATTCAAGAGCCTGATGTGCGTCACAGCAGGGCGCAAACGGTGGGTGCAAACTGCGGTCCCACCATTCACAGTTTGCCTTCCAACTTATATACTAAGAGGTGGCGTGTGAAAATGCGCAGAGTGGGCAAAGTTCAGCAAACTATGCCAGCAGAGTGGGATTCTTCACCCAACCCTATTAAATTCCCATTTACGTATCGCATCCCCGCCCTTACTGAAGCATAACCTCATCCGTGCTCATGACGAGCACGGTTGCGCTGTGCTCATGACGAGCTTCACGCGGCGCTCACTTGCGAGGATAATTCCCCGGCTGTGCTGAGCGTTCTATTGAAACGGGCGTGGTCGTGACGAGCTCAGCTCGTCATGAGCACAGCGCCACCGTGCTGCGTGACGAGCACCGGGTGGTGAGCTGTGCGCGCCCCCCCCCGCACAGCGGGGGAATTATCCCTGCAGGGAAGGGGTTAAAACATGAGCAAATGGGCAGTGTTTGTCTCTGGGAAGGGTGGCAGCCCTGGGGCGTGGTGGCTGCCCCTCAGACTGGACCAGCCCTTCCCCCTCAAACTGGATGACTAACAACTGTCTACAGTTGAATCCTGGAAAGACAGAAGTCATGCTTCTAGGGAAGGCTGCAGCAGCTTGGTCCAAAGACTGGTGGCCTACGCAGTTGGGCCCCGCTCCTATGCCAAAACAGTGTGTCAACAATCTCGGCATTAAGATAAATCATTCTCTTTCAATGCAGGACCACGTAACCGCAGTCTCAGGGGCCTGCTATTATAGGCCAAGACTACTGCGGAAAATCTTCCCTTTCATGCCTATGGAGCACCGCAGAACGTTGACCCAAGCTATGTTTATTAGCCGCCTGGATTGCGGGAATGCCCTACTAGCAGAAGTTGGTGTAACATCTTTAAATAAACTGCAAGTAATCCAAAACACGGCGGCCAGGCTGGTCCTGAACATGCCGGCGGGCTCCTCCTCGCTGCCATTGCCAAGAAACCTACATTGGCTGCCTATAAAACAAAGGTCCTTTTTTAAAGTTTGTTGTCTGACATTTAACGCACTTCAGGGTCAGGGTCCAATGTAATTGCAAAATACACTGAAAAAATATGTCCCGATCCGTCCATTGAGATCTAGCTCACGTCAGTTACTGCATTTACCCCGTATCAGACTTCATAGGTCAGGGGGCATGGCTTTTTCTTACCTGGCCCCCAAATACTGGAATAGCCTCCCAAAATCTCTGCGAGAGATTCCATCTTACCAAGTATTCAGGAAACACCTAAAGGCATTCCTGTGTTAAGGTTCCTTCCATCCTGGCTGTATCTTCCCTGGTGTTACTCTGAGTAAAGCGCCGAGATGCCCCACGGTGATTCGAGCGCTATACAAGAATGCCTAACATAACATAACATAACACCGACCCCTGAGCACCAGAGAGCAGGGGCTGCTGGGTAATGCAGAGATCCGTCCTTAGCATCTGCAGGGAGTGACGTCTTCGCACCCGCCAGACAGGGACGGATGTGCACGGGAGCCACGTGCGCCGAGGTGTGACTTCCGGCCGCCTCTGCTTCTATTTCCGTCCAAGGTGCCACCAGCAGTTCGCGCCTCGCGGTGTCTGCTCAGGAGGGGCGCGCGCTCCCACCTGGGTGATAATTTCACACTCAGCACCAGGCCGGATTTAGAGTCTGTGTTGTCAGCAGCAGATGCTGTTTCACAGGAGCCACCTGCCTCCTGTGTCCTTGGGTTCGCATCTGTCTTTCTGGCCCAAAAACAATCTGTTTTTCAGGAGTAAAAGCAGCAGAACAGCAAGCAGCCTTTACACAGGCACGCGCACAACACAAACAGCACACGCGGCAGTGCAAGCTTCCCTCACACACAAACCACAGTAACAACATACGCTGCCGTTACACCCAAAACAGCTGCATGCCAGCGCCAGTGCCTGCTTCATGCTGTGCCAGGGCAAGCTTCTCTCAGACATAGAACAGGTATAGAACTGGCAGCAGCAGTGCAAGCTTCCCTCACATACATACAAGGTACAGCGCTGGCAACAAAAGCTGCTCTTACACCCAAAACAGCTGCATGCCAGCACCAGTGCCAGCTTCATGCTGTGCCAGGGCATTAGACCTGGCACCATTGGCGTGGGTCTCCCTTCCATTTTGTTACTGTTGCCTCATATGTTTTTGCTGGTGTTAGCTGCTCAGAGCACTGTGCTACTGCCAATCAGTGCCACAGTGCAAGTGCTCCCTGTATAAAAGGTATATATTGATTGGATTCCATGATTGGCTTGTTTGGTTTACTATCAGTCCCTAGTACAGTGCACCAAGAGTGCCCAGGGCTTGTGAATCCAATTGCTGCTAGTAGGCCTGCAGCACTGGTTGTGCCACCCACAGAAGCGGCCTTGTAAACTTTGTCTAAGGTCTGCCATTGCAGAACCTGCTTACAGTCTGGTACTGTCATGCTGACTAGGCAAGGGCACCCACTTGCCAGTCCCTAAACCTTCCCTTGTCTTCATATTAGTCACCCTTATGGTAGGCCCAAGGGCAGGGTGCATTGTAAGTATAAGGTAGGACAAGGCCTGATGTGTGGGGCATGTCCTAATAGTGAATTACAGCCGTTTTTCACTATTGCAAGGCTACCTGTTCTCATAGGCCGGAATGGGCTGTTGGAATGGTTACATTCTATGATCCTAACAGACTCAGGGAACACAGTAGAAATTCGAGTTTTGTATGCCTGAACTCAGAATAATAAAATACATCTTTTAGTAAAGTTTATTTTAATATTCTGTGTTTGCAAATAACACTTTTAGAAAGTAGGTATTTGCTTGCCTAACCATTTCAGCCCGCCTCTGCTAGGATGTGTATCTGCTGTCTGGTTTCTGTGAGTGACAGGGCTGGGGGATTCCAGGAGACAGGCTGGGGCAGCCCGGTGGTGAATAGAGAGATTTATATCCAGATGGGTGGGAAGAGTGCATCTGGACTCTGAATAGGACGGTGCCTTTCCACCACAATGCTGGCTCCACCTCCTGTGGAGTGTCTGATGTCTCTAGCCCGCTCCCTGAATGAAAAGTCAGAGTCATGTCCTCAAAGTGCTCAAGAACTGGTTTTGGCTGGGCACAGGCCCCTCTACCCCAGAGGGACAAAGGATTTAGGGGTATAAGTATTGGTACCCTGCTCCCAAGAAATCAGATCCAGAATTGCCAAGAAGAAACCTCTGCCCGACGAGAAGGAACTGGGAAAGCTGTAAGGAGGAATACTGTCCCTGACCTGGGGGATTGGCCTGCAGTGGTTGCCTTGCTGCTGAAGGAGAGGAGAAAGACTCAAAGACTTTATTTTTAACTTGTGTCAAAGATCTCCAAGGGCTTGTGAGTGAGCTTGCCCCCTGAACGAAGTCCCAGGACCAGTGTACTTCACACGCCTTGAAGAGCGCCGCTGGAAACGCTGATTCCCCCGTAGCGCTGAAGCAGGGAGCTGTGTGCGCCTCGGAGGATCGACCCACACTCTGGGAAGCCCAGTGCCAGGCCGTCCGCATCGAACAACGCGACTCTGTGCCCCAACGAGCCGTAGCTCGCACCGTGAAAGGAGGACCCGCCCGCCTTGAACAACGCGACTTTGAGCCCCCGAGCCGTAGGTCGCACTGTGAAAGGAGGACCACGCACCGCACATCGCTTCACACCCCTTCGAGCCGCACTGCTCAACGCGCACCCTGCCGCTGGTGTTGAATCTACAAGCGCGTAGAGTAGCTGGGAACGCCTCGCACACCCACAGCGTACTGACCGCCTCGCACCGTGCTTTAAGGATTGAAAGGCGCCCGCAATCAAGGTATGGCTCGTACGCCGCAACGAACATCGATCGTACCGCTCAAGGCACCGTCCCCTCGAACAACGCGACTCTGTGCCCCCAACGAGCCGTAGCTCGCACCGTGAAAGGAGGACATCGCTGCATGCAACACTTTTTCATTGCCCCGTCCGTGCCGGACACAACAAACTAAGGTACTGTGAACGCCTTGCATTGCATTTGTGTGAGCATCGGACCGGAGCATCCGCTGCACCTGTTTGACTCTTTTGGGCATTTTCATCGCCGGGAGAGCTGGACAGAGGGTGCGAAGCACACAGAACTATAAATTACGCATTTCTAACAAGAACTCTTGATTGTTGACAGTATTGTGGATAATCTTTGTCGTTATTTGGTCTTGTGCTAAGTCTGATATAAAAGATAACTGTTTTTGATATAATCCTAGTGTGGTGTCCATTTGTGGTGTGTCACTTGATTACTGTACGAGTTCACAAATGCTTAACCTATAACGCCTCTGAAATAAGTCTTGTCTGCTCACGCCAAGCTACCTAGATGGTGAGCAGGGGTTATTTTAAGAGGGTAATCCCCTTATTCTGACTAGAGGAGAGGGTCCCTGCTTGTCACAAGTATCTACCTGTGCCAACCAGAGACCCCCAAATCTAACACAGGGCAAGCTTCTCTCAGACACAGAACAGATACAAGACAAACAGCACACACGGCAGAGCAAGCTTCCCTCAAACACAAACCACAGTAACAACATACGCTGCCATAGAACAGGTATAGAACTGGCAGCAGCAGTGCAAGCTTCCCTCACACATAGAACAGGTACAGCAGCAGCGGCAGTGCAAGCTTCCCTCACACATAGTACAGGAATAGAACTGGCAGCAGCAGTGCAAGCTTCCCTCGCACATAGAACAGGTATATAACAGGCAGCAGCAGTGCAAGCTTCCCTCACACATAGAACAGGCACAGAACTGGCAGCAGCAGCGCAAGCTTCCCTCACACATAGAACAGGTATAGAACAGGCAGCAGCAGTGCAAGCTTCCCTCACACATAGAACAGGTACAGCAGCAGCGGTAGTGCAAGCTTCCCTCGCACATAGAACAGGTATAGAACAGGCAGCAGCAGTGCAAGCTTCCCTCACACATAGAGCAGGCACAGCAGCAGCGGCAGTGCAAGCTTCCCTCACACATAGAACAGGTACAGCAGCAACGGCAGTGCAAGCTTCCCTCACACATAGAAAAGGTACAGCAGCAGCAGTGCAAGCTTCCCTCACACATAGAACAAGTATAGAGCTGGCAGCAGCAGTGCAAGCTTCACTCACACATAGAACAGGTACAGCAGCAGCGGCAGTGCAAGCTTCCCTCACACATAGAACAGGTATAGGACTGGCAGCAGCAGTGCAAGCTTCCCTCGCACATAGAACAGGTATATAACAGGCAGCAGCAGTGCAAGCTTCCCTCACACATAGAACATGTATAGAACAGACAGCAGCAGTGCAAGCTTCCCTCACACATAGAACAGGTACAGCAGCAGCGGTAGTGCAAGCTTCCCTCACACATAAAACAGTTATATAACAGGAAGCAGCAGTGCAAGCTTCCCTCACACATAGAACAGGTATAGAACAGGCAGCAGCAGTGCAAGCTCCCCTCACACATAGAGCAGGCACAGCAGCAGCGGCAGTGCAAGTTTCCCTCACACATAGAACAGGTACAGCAGCAGCGGCAGTGCAAGCTTCCCTCACACATAGAACAGGTATAGAACAGGCAAAATCAGTACAAGCTTCCCTCACACATAGAACAGGTACAGCAGCATCAGTACAAGCTTCCCTCACACATAGAACAGGTACAGCAGCAGCGGCAGTGCAAGCTTCCCTCACACATAGAACAGGTACAGCAGCAGCAGTGCAAGCTTCCCTCACACATAGAACAAGTACAGCAGCAGCAGTGCAAGCTTCACTCACACATAGAACAGGTATAGAACAGGCAGCATCAGTACAAGCTTCCCTCACACATAGAACAGGTACAGCAGCAGCAGTGCAAGCTTCCCTCACACATAGAACAGGTATATAACAGGAAGCATAGATACAAGCTTCCCTCACACATAGAACAGGTACAGCAGCAGCAGTGCAAGCTTCCCTCACACATAGACCAGGTACAGCAGCAGCAGTGCAAGCTTCCCTCACACATAGAACAGGTACAGCAGCAGCAGTGCAAGCTTCCCTCACACATAGAACAGGTATGGAACTGGCAGCAGCGGCAGTGCAAGCTTCCCTCACAC
The DNA here is from genome assembly GCF_964261635.1 of Lissotriton helveticus. Taxonomy (NCBI): domain Eukaryota; kingdom Metazoa; phylum Chordata; class Amphibia; order Caudata; family Salamandridae; genus Lissotriton; species Lissotriton helveticus. The sequence continues at coordinate 41,182,683 of NC_136057.1, forward strand.
ATAGAACAGGTACAGCGGCAGTGCAAGCTTCCCTCACACATAGAACAGGTACAGCAGCAGTAGTGCAAGCTTCCCTTACACATAGAACAAGTATAGAACTGGCAGCAGCAGTACAAGCTTCACTCACACATAGAACAGGTATAGAACAGGCAGCATCAGTACAAGCTTCCCTCACACATAGAACAGGTACAGCAGTGCAAGCTTCCCTCACACATAGAACAGGTATAGAACAGGCAGCATCAGTACAAGCTTCCCTCACACATAGAATAGGTACAGCAGCAGCAGTGCAAGCTTCCCTCACACATAGAACAGGTACAGCAGCAGCAGTGCAAGCTTCCCTCACACATAGAACAGGCATAGAACTGGCAGCAGCAGTGCAAGCTTCCCTCACACATAGAACAGGTATAGAACTGGCAGCAGCAGTGCAAGCGTCCCTCACACATAGAACAGGTATAGAACAGGCAGCATCAGTACAAGCTTCCCTCACACATAGAACAGGTACAGCAGCAGCAGTGCAAGCTTCCCTCACACATAAAACAGGTATAGAACAGGCAGCATCAGTACAAGCTTCCCTCACACATAGAACAGGTATAGAACAGGCAGCATCAGTACAAGCTTCCCTCACACATAGAACAGGTATAGAACAGGCAGCATCAGTACAAGCTTCCCTCACACATAGAACAGGTACAGCAGTAGCAGTGCAAGCTTCCCTCACACATAGAACAGGTATGGAACTGGCAGCAGTGCAAGCTTCCCTCACACACATGCAAGGTACAGCGCTGGTAACAAAAGCTGCTCTTACACCCAAAACAGCTGCATGCCAGCACCAGTGCCAGCTTCATGCTGTGCCAGGGCAAGCTTCTCTCAGACACAGAACATATACAAGACAAACAGCACACGCGGCAGTGCAAGCTTCCCTCACACATAGAACAGGTCCAGAAGCAGCAGTGCAAGCTTCCCTCACACATAGAACAGGTACAGCAGCAGCAGTGCAAGCTTCCCTCACACATAGAACAGGTATAGAACTGGCAGCAGCAGTTCAAGCTTCCCTCACACTTAGAACAGGTATAGAACAGGCAGCATCAGTACAAGCTTCCCTCACACATAGAACAGGTACAGCAGCAGCAGTGCAAGCTTCCCTCACACATAGAACAGGTATAGAACAGGCAGCATCAGTACAAGCTTCCCTCACACATAGAACAGGTACAGCAGCAGCAGTGCAAGCTTCCCTCACACATAGAACAGGTATAGAACTGGCAGCAGCGGCAGTGCAAGCTTCCCTCACACATAGAACAGGTATAGAACTGGCAGCAGCGGCAGTGCAAGCTTCCCTCACACATAGAACAGGTATAGAACTGGCAGCAGTGCAAGCTTCCCTCACACACATACAAGGTACAGCGCTGGCAACAAAAGCTGCTCTCACACCCAAAAGAGCTGCATGCCAGCACCAGTGCCAGCTTCATGCTGTGCCAGGGCAAGCTTCTCTCAGACACAGAACAGATACAAGACAAACAGCACACGCGGCAGTGCAAGCTTCCCTCACACATAGAACAGGTATAAAACAGGCAGCAGCAGTGCAGGCTTCCCTCACACATATATAAGGTACAGCGCTGGCAACAAAAGCTGCTCTTAAACCCAAAACAGCTGCATACCAGCACTGGTGCCAACTTCATGCTGTGCCAGGGCAAGCTTCTCTCAGATACAAGACAAACAGCACACGCGGCAGAGCAAGCTTCCCTCACACACAAACCACAGTAACTACATACGCTGCAGTTACACACAAAACAGCTGCATGCCAGCACCGGTGCCAGCTTCATGCTGTGCCAGGGCAAGCTTCTCTCAGACATAGAACAGGGATAGAACTGGCAGTAGCAGTGCAAGCTTCCCTCACACATAGAACAGGTATAGAACAGGCAGCAGCAGTGCAAGCTTCCCTCACGCATAGAGCAGGTATAGTACTGGCAGTAGCAGTGCAAGCTTCCCTCACACATAGAGCAGGTATAGAACTGGCAGCAGCAGTGCAAGCTTCCCTAACACATAGAACAGGTATAGAACAGGCAGCAGCAGTGCAAGCTTCCCTCACACATAGAAAAAGGTATAGAACAGGCAGCAGCCGTGCAAGCTTCCCTCACACATAGAACAGGTATAGAACTGGCAGCAGCGGCAGTGCAAGCTTCCCTCACACATAGAACAGGTATAGAGCTGGCAACAGCGGCAGTGCAAGCTTCCCTCACATATAGAACAGGTACAGAACTGGCAGTAGCAGTGCAAGCTTCCCTCACACATAGAACAGGTATAGAACAGGCAGCAGCAGTGCAAGCTTCCCTCACGCATAGAGCAGGTATAGTACTGGCAGTAGCAGTGCAAGCTTCCCTCACACATAGAGCAGGTATAGAACTGGCAGCAGCAGTGCAAGCTTCCCTAACACATAGAACAGGTATAGAACAGGCAGCAGCAGTGCAAGCTTCCCTCACACATAGAACAGGTATAGAACAGGCAGCAGCAGTGCAAGCTTCCCTCACACATAGAACAGGTATAGAACTGGCAGCAGCGGCAGTGCTAGCTTCCCTCACACATAGAACAGGTATAGAACTGGCAGCAGCGGCAGTGCAAGCTTCCCTCACACATAGAACAGGTATAGAACTGGCAGCAGTGCAAGCTTCCCTCACACACATACAAGGTACAGCACTGGCAACAAAAGCTGCTCTTACACCCAAAAGAGCTGCATGCCAGCACCAGTGCCAGCTTCATGCTGTGCCAGGGCAAGCTTCTCTCAGACACAGAACAGGTATAGAACTGGCAGCAGCGGCAGTGCAAGCTTCCCTCACACATAGAACATGTATAGAACTGGCAGCAGTGCAAGCTTCCCTCACACACATACAAGGTACAGCGCTGGCAACAAAAGCTGCTCTTAAACCCAAAACAGCTGCATACCAGCACTGGTGCCAACTTCATGCTGTGCCAGGGCAAGCTTCTCTCAGATACAAGACAAACAGCACACGCGGCAGAGCAAGCTTCCCTCACACACAAACCACAGTAACTACATACGCTGCAGTTACACACAAAACAGCTGCATGCCAGCACCGGTGCCAACTTCATGCTGTGCCAGGGCAAGCTTCTCTCAGACATAGAACAGGTATAGAACTGGCAGTAGCAGTGCAAGCTTCCCTCACACATAGAACAGGTATAGAACAGGCAGCAGCAGTGCAAGCTTCCCTCACACATAGAGCAGGTATAGTACTGGCAGTAGCAGTGCAAGCTTCCCTCACACATAGAGCAGGTATAGAACTGGCAGCAGCAGTGCAAGCTTCCCTAACACATAGAACAGGTATAGAACAGGCAGCAGCAGTGCAAGCTTCCCTCACACATAGAACAGGTATAGAACAGGCAGCAGCAGTGCAAGCTTCCCTCACACATAGAACAGGTATAGAACTGGCAGCAGCGGCAGTGCAAGCTTCCCTCACACATAGAACAGGTATAGAACTGGCAGCAGCGGCAGTGCAAGCTTCCCTCACACATAGAACAGGTATAGAACTGGTAGTAGCAGTGCAAGCTTCCCTCACACATAGAACAGGTATAGAACAGGCAGCAGCAGTGCAAGCTTCCCTCACGCATAGAGCAGGTATAGTACTGGCAGTAGCAGTGCAAGCTTCCCTCACACATAGAGCAGGTATAGAACTGGCAGCAGCAGTGCAAGCTTCCCTAACACATAGAACAGGTATAGAACAGGCAGCAGCAGTGCAAGTTTCCCTAACACATAGAACAGGTATAGAACAGGCAGCAGCAGTGCAAGCTTCCCTCACACATAGAACAGGTATAGAACAGGCAGCAGCAGTGCAAGCTTCCCTCACGCATAGAGCAGGTCTAGTACTGGCAGTAGCAGTGCAAGCTTCCCTCACACATAGAGCAGGTATAGAACAGGCAGCAGCAGTGCAAGCTTCCCTCACACATAGAACAGGTATAGAACAGGCAGCAGCAGTGCAAGCTTCCCTCACACATAGAACAGGTATAGAACAGGCAGCAGCAGTGCAAGCTTCCCTCACACATAGAACAGGTATAGAACTGGCAGCAGTGGCAGTGCAAGCTTCCCTCACACATAGAACAGGTATAGAACAGGCAGCAGCGGCAGTGCAAGCTTCCCTCACACATAGAACAGGTATAGAACTGGCAGTAGCAGTGCAAGCTTCCCTCACACATAGAACAGGTATAGAACAGGCAGCAGCAGTGCAAGCTTCCCTCACGCATAGAGCAGGTATAGTGCTGGCAGTAGCAGTGCAAGCTTCCCTCACACATAGAACAGGTATAGAACAGGCAGCATCAGTACAAGCTTCCCTCACACATAGAACAGGTACAGCAGCAGCAGTGCAAGCTTCCCTCACACATAGAACAGGTATAGAACTGGCAGCAGCGGCAGTGCAAGCTTCCCTCACACATAGAACAGGTATAGAACTGGCAGCAGCGGCAGTGCAAGCTTCCCTCACACATAGAACATGTATAGAACTGGCAGCAGTGCAAGCTTCCCTCACACACATACAAGGTACAGCACTGGCAACAAAAGCTACTCTTACACCCAAAAGAGCTGCATGCCAGCACCAGTGCCAGCTTCATGCTGTGCCAGGGCAAGCTTCTCTCAGACACAGAACAGATACAAGACAAACAGCACACGCGGCAGTGCAAGCTTCCCTCACACATAGAACAGGTATAAAACAGGCAGCAGCAGTGCAGGCTTCCCTCACACATATACAAGGTACAGCGCTGGCAACACAAGCTGCTCTTAAACCCAAAACAGCTGCATACCAGCACTGGTGCCAACTTCATGCTGTGCCAGGGCAAGCTTCTCTCAGATACAAGACAAACAGCACACGCGGCAGAGCAAGCTTCCCTCACACACAAACCACAGTAACTACATACGCTGCAGTTACACACAAAACAGCTGCATGCCAGCACCGGTACCAGCTTCATGCTGTGCCAGGGCAAGCTTCTCTCAGACATAGAACAGGTATAGAACTGGCAGTAGCAGTGCAAGCTTCCCTCACACATAGAACAGGTATAGAACTGGCTGCAGCAGTGCAAGCTTCCCTCACACATAGAACAGGTATAGAACAGGCAGCAGCAGTGCAAGCTTCCCTCACGCATAGAACAGGTATAGAACTGGCTGCAGCAGTGCAAGCTTCCCTCACACATAGAACAGGTATAGAACAGGCAGCAGCAGTGCAAGCTTCCCTCACGCATAGAGCAGGTATAGTACTGGCAGTAGCAGTGCAAGCTTCCCTCACACATAGAACAGGTATAGAACTGGCTGCAGCAGTGCAAGCTTCCCTCACACATAGAACAGGTATAGAACAGGCAGCAGCAGTGCAAGCTTCCCTCACACATAGAACAGGTATAGAACTGGCTGCAGCAGTGCAAGCTTCCCTCACACATAGAACAGGTATAGAACAGGCAGCAGCAGTGCAAGCTTCCCTCACACATAGAACAGGTATAGAACTGGCAGTAGCAGTGCAAGCTTCCCTCACACATAGAACAGGTATAGAACAGGCAGCAGCAGTGCAAGCTTCCCTCACGCATAGAGCAGGTATAGTACTGGCAGTAGCAGTGCAAGCTTCCCTCACACATAGAGCAGGTATAGAACTGGCAGCAGCAGTGCAAGCTTCCCTAACACATAGAACAGGTATAGAACAGGCAGCAGCAGTGCAAGCTTCCCTCACACATAGAACAGGTATAGAACAGGCAGCAGCAGTGCAAGCTTCCCTCACACATAGAACAGGTATAGAACTGGCAGCAGCGGCAGTGCAAGCTTCCCTCACACATAGAACAGGTATAGAACTGGCAGCAGCGGCAGTGCAAGCTTCCCTCACACATAGAACAGGTATAGAACTGGCAGTAGCAGTGCAAGCTTCCCTCACACATAGAACAGGTATAGAACAGGCAGCAGCAGTGCAAGCTTCCCTCACGCATAGAGCAGGTATAGTACTGGCAGTAGCAGTGCAAGCTTCCCTCACACATAGAGCAGGTATAGAACTGGCAGCAGCAGTGCAAGCTTCCCTAACACATAGAACAGGTATAGAACAGGCAGCAGCAGTGCAAGCTTCCCTAACACATAGAACAGGTATAGAACAGGCAGCAGCAGTGCAAGCTTCCCTCACACATAGAACAGGTATAGAACAGGCAGCAGCAGTGCAAGCTTCCCTCACGCATAGAGCAGGTCTAGTACTGGCAGTAGCAGTGCAAGCTTCCCTCACACATAGAGCAGGTATAGAACAGGCAGCAGCAGTGCAAGCTTCCCTCACACATAGAACAGGTATAGAACAGGCAGCAGCAGTGCAAGCTTCCCTCACACATAGAACAGGTATAGAACAGGCATCAGCAGTGCAAGCTTCCCTCACACATAGAACAGGTATAGAACTGGCAGCAGTGGCAGTGCAAGCTTCCCTCACACATAGAACAGGTATAGAACAGGCAGCAGCGGCAGTGCAAGCTTCCCTCGCACATAGAACAGGTATAGAACTGGCAGTAGCAGTGCAAGCTTCCCTCACACATAGAACAGGTATAGAACAGGCAGCAGCAGTGCAAGCTTCCCTCACGCATAGAGCAGGTATAGTACTGGCAGTAGCAGTGCAAGCTTCCCTCACACATAGAACAGGTATAGAACAAGCAGCATCAGTACAAGCTTCCCTCACACATAGAACAGGTACAGCAGCAGCAGTGCAAGCTTCCCTCACACATAGAACAGGTATAGAACTGGCAGCAGCGGCAGTGCAAGCTTCTCTCACACATAGAACAGGTATAGAACTGGCAGCAGCGGCAGTGCAAGCTTCCCTCACACATAGAACAGGTATAGAACTGGCAGCAGCAGTGCAAGCTTCCCTCACACATAGAACAGGTATAGAACTGGCAGCAGCAGTGCAAGCTTCCCTCACACATAGAACAGGTATGGAACTGGCAGCAGTGCAAGCTTCCCTCACACACATACAAGGTACAGCGCTGGCAACAAAAGCTGCTCTCACACCCAAAAGAGCTGCATGCCAGCACCAGTGCCAGCTTCATGCTGTGCCAGGGCAAGCTTCTCTCAGACACAGAACAGATATAACACAAACACCACATATGGCAGTGTAACCTTCCCTCACACAGAAACCAGGTGCAGTGCTGGCCACATAGGCTGCTTTTAAACACATTCCATAGCAGCACCGGTGCCAGCTTCATGCTGTGCCAGGGCAAGCTTCCCTCAGACACAGAACAGATACAACACAAACAGCACACATGGCACTGCAAGCTTCCCTCAAACACAAACCACAGTAACAACATACGCTGCCATAGAACAGGTATAGAACTGGCAGCAGCAGTGCAAGCTTCCCTCACACAGAAACCAGGTGCAGTGCTGGCCACATAGGCTGCTTTTAAACACATTCCATAGCAGCACCAGTGCGCTTCATGCTGTATCAGGGTACGTTTCTCCCAGACACAGAGCAGGTGCAGCGCAAACAGCAGAGATGGCAGTGCTAGCTTCCCTCACACACAAACCAGATGGGGTGCTGGCAACAAAAGCTGCTCTTACACACAATACAGTTGCATGACAGCAGCAGTGCCTGCTTCATGCTGTGTCAGAGTAAGCTTCTCTCACACACAGAACAGGTGCAGCGCAAACAGCACACACGGCAGTGCAAGCTTCCCTCACACAAACCAGGTGCCATGCTGGCAACATGGTCTGCTCTTACACACAGAACAGTTACGTGCCGGCACCAGTACCTGCTTCAAGCTGTCTCAGAGACAGAATAGGTACAGCACGGACTCTCTATGTGGTATTTGTAATGCACAAACCTTCCCACAGGCAGCGGAGCACTGTGCGGGGTCAAAGGCCACATGATGTTGTGTTTCTAACAAGGTGTTTTCAGCTCTTTCTTGAATTGGAGCAGGGCTGAGGGGCGTCCTGTTGGATACAGGAGTGCCACATTTATGACCCGGTTTCCGCCACTCTTGCACCATGCAAAGTGGTGCAAGACGGACACTCTGCCCTGTGTAGGCGTTGCGTGGGTGTTCCCATGCATCTCCCATGGTTTTTGATACATTTCCAGATTTACAAGCCTGGCAATGCGCCAAAAAGATACATCCTCCTCAGGGGAGGCGTAACACTGAGAAATATCTTTAATTTTCCCTCTTTCTTTGTACTTCATTCCACATTCTGCAGCACACATAGATAGAGGAAAAAAACCCGCTCAGAATTGTTTTTGTGCGGGAAGGGGCCTTTTTCTGCACAAAAACAATCCTGCCTACAACACAGGCACCTTTGCACCATGGTGCATGGCTGCCAGCTTTGGCACTAGGCTGCCAAGCCTGCGCCATATTGGATAAATAAAGCGTATTCCGTCCCTTTCACTGTGACGCTGAGCAGTGCACCAAGGTGGCTTGCTGTGCTGCCCTGTGCCACTAAAGTCATAAATATGGCCCAGGGTGTTGTTCCAGATTCTAACACGCCTGTAGACTTTTACAGGAAAGGTACATCATGCAGGTAACAGGAGTGCGTCAATGTCAGCACCCCCTCCAACCACATTCACTACCCTGAGAAAGAGTACATACTTCTCACATGAACATAATGTACACGATACTCAGCAGCCGTGCAGCCTTCAGGGAGTAGCAGTGCAAGCTTCTCTCGGATGCAGAACAGGTACAACACAGACAATGTTAATTAAAGCTTTTCTTCTACTGGAGAGGTACAACAGACAGGTGGCAGGAGAACAGCAGGGCACGCTATATACATGTGCACACACGCGCACACACACACAGACACTCACACATACAGACACACACACCTTGTCCCTCCCCATGATCCCACAGAGGAGGTACAGAACAGTCGGCATCACTGCAAGCTTCTTTTGCATGCCAAACATGTACGCTTCCTTTAGACACAGGAAAGGTCTGGCACGGCAACGCACACTTCCTTCGTTCATATCAGAGAGGCAACCACAGGGCAAGTTTCCTTCACATATAAAACATGTATAGTGTACACAGTTACAGAGTACGCCTCCGTTAGACACAAGAAAGGTACAGAACAAGCAGCACTAATGCGCACTTCCCTCAGTCACATCAAAGACAACAGCAGTGCAGGCTTCCTGCACATACTGAATACATTTTGTACAGACGGCAGCAGTGCAAGCCTCCTGCACATACTGAATGCATTCTGTGTAGACGACAGCAGTGCAAGCTTCCTTCACATACTAAATACATTCTGTGTAGACAACGGCAGTGCAAGCTTCCTTCACATACTGAATACATTCTGTGTAGACAACAGCAGTGCAAGCTTCCTGCACACACTGAATACATTCTGTGTAGACAACGGCAGTGCAAGCTTCCTGCACATACTGAATACATTCTGTACAGACGGCAGCAGTGCAAGCCTCCTGCACATACTGAATGCATTCTGTACAGACAGCAGCAGTGCAAGCTTCCTTCACATACTAAATACATTCTGTGTAGACAACGGCAGTGCAAGCTTCCTTCACATACTGAATACATTCTGTGTAGACAACAGCAGTGCAAGCTTCCTGCACACACTGAATACATTCTGTGTAGACAACGGCAGTGCAAGCTTCCTGCACATACTGAATACATTCTGTGTAGACAACAGCAGTGCAAGCTTCCTGCACATACTGAATACGTTCTGTGTAGACAGCAGCAGTGCAAGCTTTCTGCACATACTGAATACATTCTGTGTAGACAGCAGCAGTGCAAGCTTCCTGCACATACTGAATACGTTCTGTGTAGACAGCAGCAGTGCAAGCTTTCTGCACATACTGAATACATTCTGTGTAGACAACGGCAGTGCAAGCTTCCTTCACATATAAAACATGTACAGTGTACACAGATACGAAGTACGCCTCTGTTAAACACACAAAAGGTACAGAATAAGCAGCACTAATGCGCACTTCCCTCAGGCACATCACAGAGGCAACTTCAGTGCAAGCTTCCTCCACATACTGAATGCATTCTGTATAGACAGCAGCAGTGCAAGCTTCCTGCACATACTGAATGCATTCTGTATAGACAGCAGCAGTGCAAGCTTCCTTCACATACTGAATACATTCTGTATAGACAGCAGCAGTGCAAGCTTCCTTCACATACTGAATACATTCTGTATAGACAACAGCAGTGCAAGCTTCCTTCACATAGTGAATGCATTCTGTGTAGACAACAGCAGTGCAAGCTTCCTGCACATACTGAATACATTCTGTGTAGAAAACAGCTGTGCAAGCTTCCTGCACATACTGAATACATTCTGTATAGACAACTACTGTGCAAGCTGCCTTCACATACTGAATACATTCTGTATAGACAACTGCTGTGCAAGCTTCCTTCACATAGTGAATGCATTCTGTATAGACAGCAGCAGTGCAAGCTTCCTTCACATACTGAATGCATTCTGTATAGACAGCAGCAGTGCAAGCTTCCTTCACATAGTGAATGCATTCTGTATAGACAGCAGCAGTGCAAGCTTCCTTCACATACTGAATACATTCTGTATAGACAACAGCAGTGCAAGCTTCCTGCACATACTGAATACATTCTGTATAGACAGCAGCAGTGCAAGCTTCCTGCACATACTGAATACATTCTGTATAGACAACAGCAGTGCAAGCTTCCTGCACATACTGAATACATTCTGTATAGACAACAGCAGTGCAAGCTTCCTTCACATACTGAATACATTCTGTGTAGACAACAGCAGTGCAAGCTTCCTGCACATACTGAATACATTCTGTGTAGACAACTGCAGTGCAAGCTTCCTGCACATACTGAATACATTCTGTGTAGACAGCAGCAGTGCAAGCTTCCTGCACATACTGAATACATTCTGTGTAGACGGCAGCAGTGCAAGCTTCCTGCACATACTGAATACATTCTGTGTAGACGGCAGCAGTGCAAGCTTCCTGCACATACTGAATATATTCTGTGTAGACAGCAGCAGTGCAAGCTTCCTCCACATACTGAATACATTCTGTATAGACAACAGAGTGCAAGCATCCTTCACATACTGAATACATTCTGTGTAGACACCAGCACTGCAAGCTTCCTGCACATGCTGAATACATTCTGTGTAGACAGCAGCAGTGCAAGCTTCCTGCACATACTGAATACATTCTGTGTAGACAGCAGCAGTGCAAGAAGCTTCCTGCACATACTGAATACATTCTATGTAGACAGCAGCAGTGCAAGCTTCCTTCACATACTGAATACCTTCTATGTAGACAACAGCAGTGCAAGCTTCCTTCACATACTGAATACATTCTGTACAGACAGCAGCAGTGCAAGCTTCCTTCACATACTGAATACATTCTGTATAGACAGCAGCAGTGCAAGCTTCCTTCACATAGTGAATGCATTCTGTATAGACAACAGCAGTGCAAGCTTCCTGCACATACTGAATGCATTCTGTATAGACAACAGCAGTGCAAGCTTCCTTCACATACTGAATGCATTCTGTGTAGACAGCAGCAGTGCAAGCTTCCTTCACATACTGAATACATTCTGTACAGACAACAGCAGTGCAAGCTTCCTTCACATACTGAATACCTTCACTGTAGACAGCAGCAGTGCAAGCTTCCTTCACATACTGAATACCTTTTGTGTAGACAGCAGCAGTGCAAGCTTCCTTCACATACTGAATACATTCTGTGTAGACAGCAGCAGTGCAAGCTTCCTTCACACACTGAATGCATTCTGTGTAGACAGCAGCAGTGCAAGCCTCCTGCACACACTGAATACATTCTGTGTAGACAGCAGCAGTGCAAGCCTCCTGCACACACTGACTACATTCTGTGTAGACAGCAGCAGTGCAAGCTTCCTTCACACACTGAATACATTCTGTGTAGACAACAGCAGTGCAAGCTTCCTTCACATACTGAATGCATTCTGTGTAGACAGCAGCAGTGCAAGATTCCTTCACATACTGAATGCATTCTGTGTAGACAGCAGCAGTGCAAGCTTCCTTCACATACTGAATACATTCTGTGTAGACAGCAGCAGTGCAAGCTTCCTTCACATACTGAATGCATTCTGTGTAGACAGCAGCAGTGCAAGCCTCCTGCACACACTGAATGCATTCTGTGTAGACAGCAGCAGTGCAAGCTTCCTTCACATAATGAATGCATTCTGTGTAGACGGCAGCAGTGCAAGCTTCCTTCACATACTGAATACATTCTGTGTAGACAGCAGCAGTGCAAGCCTCCTTCACACACTGAATACATTCTGTGTAGACAGCAGCAGTGCAAGCTTCCTTCACATACTGAATACCTTTTGTGTAGACAGCAGCAGTGCAAGCTTCCTTCACATACTGAATGCATTCTGTGTAGACGGCAGCAGTGCAAGCTTCCTTCACACACTGAATACATTCTGTACAGACAACAGCAGTGCAAGCTTCCTTCACATACTGAATACATTCTATGTAGACAGCAGCAGTGCAAGCTTCCTTCACACACTGAATACATTATGTACAGACAACAGCAGTGCAAGCTTCCTTCACATACTGAATACATTCACTGTAGACAGCAGCAGTGCAAGCTTCCTTCACATACTGAATACCTTTTGTGTAGACAGCAGCAGTGCAAGCTTCCTTCACATACTGAATACATTCTGTGTAGACAGCAGCAGTGCAAGCTTCCTTCACATACTGAATACATTCTGTGTAGACAGCAGCAGTGCAAGCTTCCTTCACACACTGAATACATTCTGTGTAGACAACAGCAGTTCAAGCCTCCTGCACACACTGAATACATTCTATGTAGACAGCAGCAGTGCAAGCTTCCTTCACATACTGAATACATTCTGTGTAGACAACAGCAGTGCAAGCTTCCTTCACATACTGAATACCTTCACTGTAGACAGCAGCAGTGCAAGCTTCCTTCACATACTGAATACCTTTTGTGTAGACAGCAGCAGTGCAAGCTTCCTTCACATACTGAATACATTCTGTGTAGACAGCAGCAGTGAAAGCTTCCTTCACATACTGAATACATTCTGTGTAGACAGCAGCAGTGCAAGCCTCCTGCACACACTGAATACATTCTGTGTAGACAGCAGCAGTGCAAGCTTCCTTCACATACTGAATACATTCTGTGTAGACAGCAGCAGTGCAAGCCTCCTGCACACACTGAATACATTCTGTGTAGACAGCAGCAGTGCAAGCTTCCTTCACATACTGAATGCATTCTGTGTAGACAGCAGCAGTGCAAGCTTCCTTCACACACTGAATACATTCTATGTAGACAGCAGCAGTGCAAGCTTCCTTCACATACTGAATACATTCTGTGTAGACAGCAGCAGTGCAAGCTTGCTTCACATACTGAATACATTCTGTGTAGACAGCAGCAGTGCAAGCCTCCTGCACACACTGAATACATTCTGTGTAGACAGCAGCAGTGCAAGCTTCCTTCACACACTGAATACATTCTGTGTAGACAACAACAGTGCAAGCTTCCTTCACACACTGAATGCATTCTGTGTAGACAGCAGCAGTGCAAGCTTCCTTCACATACTGAATGCATTCTGTGTAGACAGCAGCAGTGCAAGCTTCCTTCACATACTGAATACATTCTGTGTAGACAACAGCAGTGCAAGCTTCCTTCACACACTGAATGCATTCTGTGTAGACAGCAGCAGTGCAAGCTTCCTTCACATACTAAATACATTCTTTACAGACAGCAGCAGTGCAAGCTTCCTTCACACACTGAATACATTCTGTACAGACAACAGCAGTGCAAGCTTCCTTCACATACTGAATACCTTTACTGTAGACAGCAGTAGTGCAAGCTTCCTTCACATACTGAATACCTTTTGTGTAGACAGCAGCAGTGCAAGCTTCCTTCACATACTGAATACATTCTGTGTAGACAGCAGCAGTGCAAGCTTCCTTCACATACTGAATACCTTTTGTGTAGACAGCAGCAGTGCAAGCTTCCTTCACATACTGAATACCTTTTGTGTAGACAGCAGCAGTGCAAGCTTCCTTCACATACTGAATACATTCTGTGTAGACAGCAGCAGTGCAAGCTTCCTTCACATACTGAATACATTCTGTGTAGACAGCAGCAGTGCAAGCCTCCTGCACACACTGAATACATTCTGTGTAGACAGCAGCAGTGCAAGCTTCCTTCACATACTGAATACATTCTGTGTAGACAGCAGCAGTGCAAGCCTCCTGCACACACTGAATACATTCTGTGTAGACAGCAGCAGTGCAAGCTTCCTTCACATACTGAATGCATTCTGTGTAGACAGCAGCAGTGCAAGCTTCCTTCACATACTGAATACATTATATGTAGACAGCAGCAGTGCAAGCTTCCTTTACACACTGAATACATTCTGTGTACACAACAGCAGTGCAAGCTTCCTTCACACACTGAATGCATTCTGTGTAGACAGCAGCAGTGCAAGCTTCCTTCACATACTGAATACATTCTGTGTAGACAGCAGCAGTGCAAGCTTCCTTCACATACTGAATGCATTCTGTGTAGACAGCAGCAGTGCAAGCTTCCTTCACATACTGAATACATTCTGTACAGACAGCAGCAGTGCAAGCTTCCTTCACATACTGAATACATTCTGTGTAGACAGCAGCAGTGCAAGCTTCCTTCACATACTGAATACATTCTGTGTAGACAGCAGCAGTGCAAGCTTCCTTCACATACTGAATACATTCTGTGTAGACAGCAGCAGTGCAAGCCTCCTGCACACACTGAATACATTCTGTGTAGACAGCAGCAGTGCAAGCTTCCTTCACACACTGAATACATTCTGTGTAGACAACAACAGTGCAAGCTTTCTTCACACACTGAATGCATTCTGTGTAGACAGCAGCAGTGTAAGCTTCCTTCACATACTGAATGCATTCTGTGTAGACAGCAGCAGTGCAAGCTTCCTTCACATACTCAATACATTCTGTGTAGACAACAGCAGTGCAAGCTTCCTTCACACACTGAATGCATTCTGTGTAGACAGCAGCAGTGCAAGCTTCCTTCACATACTGAATACATTCTGTACAGACAGCAGCAGTGCAAGCTTCCTTCACACACTGAATACATTCTGTACAGACAACAGCAGTGCAAGCTTCCTTCACATACTGAATGCATTCTGTGTAGACAGCAGCAGTGCAAGATTCCTTCACATACTGAATGCATTCTGTGTAGACAGCAGCAGTGCAAGCTTCCTTCACATACTGAATACATTCTGTGTAGACAGCAGCAGTGCAAGCTTCCTTCACATACTGAATGCATTCTGTGTAGACAGCAGCAGTGCAAGCCTCCTGCACACACTGAATGCATTCTGTGTAGACAGCAGCAGTGCAAGCTTCCTTCACATAATGAATGCATTCTGTGTAGACGGCAGCAGTGCAAGCTTCCTTCACATACTGAATACATTCTGTGTAGACAGCAGCAGTGCAAGCCTCCTTCACACACTGAATACATTCTGTGTAGACAGCAGCAGTGCAAGCTTCCTTCACATACTGAATACCTTTTGTGTAGACAGCAGCAGTGCAAGCTTCCTTCACATACTGAATACATTCTGTGTAGACAGCAGCAGTGCAAGCTTCCTTCACATACTGAATACATTCTGTGTAGACAGCAGCAGTGCAAGCTTCCTTCACATACTGAATACATTCTGTGTAGATAGCAGCAGTGCAAGCCTCCTGCACACACTGAATACATTCTGTGTAGACAGCAGCAGTGCAAGCTTCCTTCACATACTGAATGCATTCTGTGTAGACAGCAGCAGTGCAAGCTTCCTTCACATACTGAATACATTCTGTGTAGACAACAGCAGTGCAAGCTTCCTTCACACACTGAATGCATTCTGTGTAGACAGCAGCAGTGCAGGCTTCCTTCACACACTGAATACATTCTGTGTAGACAACAGCAGGGCAAGCTTCCTTCACACACTGAATACATTCTGTGTAGACAGCAGCAGTGCAAGCTTCCTTCACATACTGAACACCTTCACTGTAGACAGCAGCAGTGCAAGCCTCCTGCACACACTGAATATATTCTGTACAAACAACAGCAGTGCAAGCTTCCTTCACATACTGAATACCTTCACTGTAGACAGCAGCAGTGCAAGCTTCCTTCACATACTGAATACCTTTTGTGTAGACAGCAGCAGTGCAAGCTTCCTTCACACACTGAATACATTCTGTGTAGACAACAGCAGTGCAAGCTTCCTGCACATACTGAATACATTCTGTACAGACAGCAGCAGTGCAAGCGTCCTTCACACACTGAATACATTCTGTACAGACAGCAGCAGTGCAAGCTTCCTTCACATACTGAATACCTTCACTGTAGACAGCAGCAGTGCAAGCTTCCTTCACACACTGAATACATTCTGTACAGACGACAGCAGTGCAAGCCTCCTGCACACACTGAATACATTCTATGTAGACAGCAGCAGTGCAAGCTTCCTTCACACACTGAATACATTCTATGTAGACAGCAGCAGTGCAAGCTTCCTTCACATACTGAATACATTCTGTACAGACGACAGCAATGCAAGCCTCCTGCACACACTGAATACATTATGTACAGACGACAGCAGTGCAAGCCTCCTGCACACACTGAATACATTCTATGTAGACAGCAGCAGTGCAAGCTTCCTTCACACACTGAATACATTCTGTACAGACAGCAGCAGTGCAAGCTTCCTTCACATACTGAATACATTCTGTGTAGACAGCAGCAGTGCAAGCTTCCTTCACACACTGAATACATTCTGTACAGACGACAGCAGTGCAAGCCTCCTGCACACATGGAATACATTCTATGTAGACAGCAGCAGTGCAAGCTTCCTTCACACACTGAATACATTCTGTACAGACAGCAGCAGTGCAAGCTTCCTTCACATACTGAATACATTCTGTGTAGACAGCAGCAGTGCAAGCCTCCTGCACACACTGAATACATTCTGTGTAGACAACAGCAGTGCAAGCTTCCTTCACACACTGAATACATTCAGTGTAGACAGCAGCAGTGCAAGCCTCCTGCACACACTGAATACATTCTATGTAGACAGCAGCAGTGCAAGCTTCCTTCACACACTGAATACATTCTGTGTAGACAGCAGCAGTGCAGGCCTCCTGCACACACTGAATACAATCTATGTAGACAGCAGCAGTGCAAGCTTCCTTCACACACTGAATACATTCTGTACAGACGACAGCAGTGCAAGCCTCCTGCACACACTGAATACATTCTATGTAGACAGCCGCAGTGCAAGCTTCCTACACATACTGAATACATTCTGTACAGACAGCAGCAGTGCAAGCCTCCTGCACACACTGAATACAATCTATGTAGACAGCAGCAGTGCAAGCTTCCTTCACACACTGAATACATTCTGTACAGACGACAGCAGTGCAAGCCTCCTGCACACGCTGAATACATTCTGTGTAGACAGCAGCAGTGCAAGCTTCCTTCACACACTGAATACATTCTGTACAGACAGCAGCAGTGCAAGCCTCCTGCACACAGTGAATACAATCTATGTAGACAGCAGCAGTGCAAGCTTCCTTCACATACTGAATACATTCTGTACAGACAGCAGCAGTGCAAGCTTCCTTCACACACTGAATACATTCTGTACAGACAGCAGCAGTGCAAGCTTCCTTCACATACTGAATACCTTCACTGTAGACAGCAGCAGTGCAAGCTTCCTTCACACACTGAATACATTCTGTACAGACGACAGCAGTGCAAGCCTCCTGCACACACTGAATACATTCTATGTAGACAGCAGCAGTGCAAGCTTCCTTCACACACTGAATACATTCTGTGTAGACAACAGCAGTGCAAGCTTCCTTCACATACTGAATACATTCTGTGTAGACAGCAGCAGTGCAAGCCTCCTGCACACACTGAATACATTCTGTGTAGACAGCAGCAGTGCAAGCTTCCTTCACATACTGAATACATTCTGTACAGACAGCAGCAGTGCAAGCTTCCTGCACACACTGAATGCATTCTGTGTAGACAACAGCAGTGCAAGGTGTAGACAACAGCAGTGCAAGCTTCCTTCACATACTGAATGCATACTGTGTAGACAACAGCAGTGCAAGGTGTAGACAACAGCAGTGCAAGCTTCCTTCACATACTGAATGCATTCTGTGTAGACAACAGCAGTGCAAGCTTCCTTCACATACTGAATGCATTCTGTATAGACAGCAGCAGTGCAAGCTTCCTTCACATACTGAATACATTCTGTGTAGACAACAGCAATGCAAGCTTCCTCCACATACTGAATACATTCTGTACAGACGGCAGCAGTGCAAGCTTCCTTCACATACTGAATACATTCTGTACAGACAACAGCAGTGCAAGCTTCCTTCACACACTGAATACATTCTGTGTAGACAACAGCAGTGCAAGCTTCCTTCACATACTGAATGCATTCTGTGTAGACAACAGCAGTGTAGGCTTCCTTCACATACTGAATGCATTCTGTGTAGACAGCAGCAGTGCAAGCTTCCTTCACATACTGAATACCTTTTGTGTAGACAGCAGCAGTGCAAGCTTCCTTCACATACTGAATACATTCTGTGTAGACAGCAGCAGTGCAAGCCTCCTGCACACACTGAATACCTTTTGTGTAGACAGCAGCAGTGCAAGCTTCCTGCACACACTGAATACATTCTGTATAGACAACTGCAGTGCACTTGTCACTCACACATGTCAAAAGGGTACAGCACAAGCAGTATCTATGAAAGCTTCCCTCGTGTGCAGAACAGCTACAGCACAGGTGGGGCAGTGTAGATGTCACTACACAAAAGGCTTCCCTACTCAATAAACAAGTATCACAATCACAAGTAGCAGGTACAATACATGATACACACACCTCACATACAAGTTGCAAGTTCAGCTGTGTCAACAAGATTCTGCGAATAGTTTGAGGCAAATGATTTGGGAATAGATTGTGACTGCAGAGCCACAAAATGGAGTGCAGTACAAAGCACTCTGGGTTTCCAAACCAATGTTCATACAAAATGCGTCATCTTTCATCTTGTCAGAGGAGCATTGATGTAAACATTGGCTTCTTTACCACCTTACAGTTCTGTGCCAATCCTGTCATCTCTATGGAGGGCCGTGAGCGTCACACATCCGTGTGTTGAACAAGTTTAAAAGGGCGACATGAAGCCGGTCCCAATACATGAAATGGAATGAAATCCAGTATTTGTAAAGCGCAGAATTACCCGAGGGTGTCAAGGCGCTGAGGGGCATCAGGAAGATTAAGCAAGCTATTGCCCAGAGTCACATGGTGCTGGATTAACCTGCCACTGGCACCAGGGATCGAACCATGAACCTCGTGGTCCGGAGTCAGGCGCCCTGGCCTCTGCGCCACACCCCTTCCTGCATACTTAATTTGGCTCAATGCACACGGCTGTCCAGGTATAGGACCCTCCCCTCATCACTCAACCCTCCTGATGCCGGGTTCTAGGGGATAAAGGAACATGGGCCCTTCTTATGTCTTTTTAGCTCTAGGTTTTTGACCTGAATCAAGACCTATTGGCTTTGCCATTGCTTATTTGATGGTTGGAAACATTCCAGTGGGAAATTTAAGCAACTAAGTACAAATCCTTTTGTACCTTATGGGTTTCCTGGCGTCTCCTGGGCTACCTAATGGAGTGTATTCATTGTTGTTTGTCTCCTATTTAACAAGTAGGATTTCTGTGTTTACACCTGAGCTTAGGTGATTCAGTATCCAAAAGCCCATATGCCCAAACACGGCAACCCCAGCCCCGATTTTAAGCCAAAAGCTTCCTAATTCATAATTCGCCTGCACTTCAATTACTGATGCCAAGGTTGTCCACCTGTTTTGTGACCAAACATGGCTCCTTTCCTGCCCCACAAAAAGAGACTGTCTAAGGGGATGGGAGGGTGGGGGAAAAAAGCAGCCTCACCGCCGCGTTCCCCGGCAGCAGCGGCAAGGTCCAAGGTCCATGCACAGCAACAAGGTCGTCGGGCAGCCATGTGGGGAAAAAAACGGGTTACTGTGTAGGGTGCACCCCCCCCCTTTATCCTCACCTGGCTGCCCCCGCGACTGCACAGGTGCCCCCCTCATCCTTACCAGCCAACTACCTCTCACGGGCATCCCGCACGTGAAAATGTAAAACTGCAGCGCCAGTTTGGGGCTGCCCAACACTGGTTCAAACTGGCCCGCACCCGTCTTGGGGGCTCGCCATCGGTTGGCGTTGCCCCCTGGGCCAGTCTCCAAGAATGCTTTCAATTCATGGAACTGGGATATTTGGGCATGAGTTAAGAACCAAGCACTAAGGTGATATGCAGGTCAGTCACCATCAGTCCTTGTACCAAAGTGAACCGTGACAGGAGCGTGATCTGATGCCCCTCTGTAAAATATGGGAGGCAGTTGTATGTAGGAGGTCAGGGCTGGCAGAAGGAGGTGATCAATAAGAGAGATCGAGCCGCAGGCCATTGATGCATGAGTGTAACCTCGGATCCCTGGAATCCAGACCCTCCAGGCGTCTCATAGTCCCAAACCATTCACTCAGATAGCTAACCTCGGGTCCCTGAAATCCAGACCCTCCAGGAGTTTCACTGTCCCAAACCATTCACTCAATAGCTGACCTTCGATCCCTGGAATCCAGACCCTCCAGGCGTCTCATAGTCCCAAATCATTCACTCAGATAGCTAACCTCGGATCCCTGGAATCCAGACCCTTCAGGCGCCTCATAGTCCTAAACCATTCACTCAGATAGCTAACCTCGGATCCCTGGATTCCAGACCCTTCAGGCGTCTCATAGTCCCAAACCATTCACTCAATAGCTGACCTTCGATCCCTGGAATCCAGACCCTCCAGGCGTCTCATAGTCCCAAATCATTCACTCAGATAGCTAACCTCGGATCCCTGGATTCCAGACCCTTCAGGCGCCTCATAGTCCTAAACCATTCACTCGGATAGCTAACCTCGGATCCCTGGAATCCAGACCCTCCAGGCGTCTCATAGTCCCAAATCATTCACTCAGATAGCTAACCTCGGATCCCTGGATTCCAGACCCTTCAGGCGCCTCATAGTCCTAAACCATTCACTCAGATAGCTAACCTCGGATCCCTGGAATCCAGACCCTCCAGGCGTCTCATAGTCCCAAACCATTCACTCAGATAGCTAACCTCGGATCCCTGGAATCCAGACCCTCCAGGCGTCTCATAGTCCCAAACCATTCACTCAGATAGCTAACCTCGGATCCCTGGAATCCAGACCCTCCAGGCGTCTCATAGTCCCAAACCACTCACTCAGATAGCTAACCTTCGATCCCTGGGATCCAGACCCTCGAGGCATCTCATAGTCCCAAACCATTCACTCAGAGAGCTAACCTCGGATCCCTGGGATCCAGACCCTCCAGGCGTCTCATAGACCCAATCCATTCACTCAGATAGCTAACCTCGGATCCCTGGAATCCAGACCCTCCAGGCGTCTCATAGTCCCAAACCACTCACTCAGATAGCTAACCTTCGATCCCTGGGATCCAGACCCTCCAGGCGTCTCATAGTCCCAAACCATTCACTCAGATAGCTAACCTTCGATCCCTGGGATCCAGACCCTCGAGGCATCTCATAGTCCCAAACCATTCACTCAGATAGCTAACCTTCGATCCCTGGAATCCCGACCCTCCAGGTGTCTCATAGACCCAAACCTTTCACTCAGATAGCTAACCTCGGATCCCTGGAATCCCGACCCTTCAGGCATCTCATAGTCCCAAACCATTCACTCAGATAGCTAACCTCGGATCCCTGAAATCCAGACTCTCCAGGCGTCTCATAGTGCCAAACCATTCACTCAGATAGCTAACCTCGGATCCCTGGAATCCAGACCCTCCAGGCGTCTCATAGTCCCAAATCTTTCACTCAGAAAGCTAACCTTCGATCCCTGGAATCCAGACCCTCCAGGCGTCTCATAGTGCCAAACCATTCACTCAGATAGCTAACCTCAGATCCCTGGAATCCCGACCCTTCAGGCATCTCATAGTCCCAAACCATTCACTCAGATAGCTAACCTCGGATCCCTGAAATCCAGACTCTCCAGGCGTCTCATAGTGCCAAACCATTCACTCAGATAGCTAACCTCGGATCCCTGGAATCCAGATCCTCCAGGCGTCTCATAGTCCCAAATCTTTCACTCAGAAAGCTAACCTTCGATCCCTGGAATCCAGACCCTCCAGGCGTCTCATATTCCCAATCCATTCACTCAGATAGCTAACCTTCGATCCCTGGAATCCAGACCCTCCAGGCGTCTCATATTCCCAATCCATTCACTCAGATAGCTAACCTCGGATCCCTGGAATCCAGACCCTCCAGGCGTCTCATAGTCCCAAACCATTCACTCAGATAGCTAACCTCGGATCCCTGTAATCCAGACCCTCCAGGCGTCTGATAGTCCCAAACCATTCACTCAGATATCTAACCTCGGATCCCTGGAATCCAGACCCTCCAGGCGTCTCACAGTCCCAAACCATTCACTCAGATAGCTAACCACGGATCCCTGAAATCCAGACCCTCCAGGTGTCTCATATTCCCAATCCATTTACTCAGATAGCTAACCTTCGATCCCTGGAATCCAGACCCTCCAGGTGTCTCATATTCCCAATCCATTTACTCAGATAGCTAACCTTCGATCCCTGGAATCCAGACCCTCCAGGCGTCTCATATTCCCAATCCATTTACTCAGATAGCTAACCTCGGATCCCTGGAATCCAGACTGTCCAGGAGTCTCATAGTCCCAAACCATTCACTCAGATAGCTAACCTTCGATCCCTGGAATCCAGACTCTCCAGGCGTCTCATAGTCCCAAACCATTCACTCAGATAGCTAACCTCGGATCCCTGGAATCCAGACCCTCCAGGCGTCTCATATTCCCAATCCATTCACTCAGATATCTAACCTCGGATCCCTGGAATCCAGACCCTCCAGGCGTCTCATATTCCCAATCCATTCACTCAGATAGCTAACCTCGGATCCCTGGAATCCAGACCCTCCAGGCGTCTCATAGTCCCAAACCATTCACTCAGATAGCTAACCTTCGATCCCTGGGATCCAGACCCTCGAGGCATCTCATAGTCCCAAACCATTCACTCAGATAGCTAACCTTCGATCCCTGGAATCCCGACCCTCCAGGTGTCTCATAGACCCAAACCTTTCACTCAGATAGCTAACCTCGGATCCCTGGAATCCCGACCCTTCAGGCGTCTCATAGTCCCAAACCATTCACTCAGATAGCTAACCTCGGATCCCTGGGATCCAGACTCTCCAGGCGTCTCATAGTGCCAAACCATTCACTCAGATAGCTAACCTCGGATCCCTGGAATCCAGACCCTCCAGGCGTCTCACAGTCCCAAACCATTCACTCAGATAGATAACCTCGGATCCCTGGAATCCAGACCCTCCAGGCGTCTCATAGTCCCAAATCTTTCACTCAGATAGCTAACCTCAGATCCCTGGATTCCAGACCCTCCAGGCGTCTCATATTCCCAATCCATTCACTCAGATAGCTAACCTTCGATCCCTGGAATCCAGACCCTCCAGGCGTCTCATAGTCCCAAACCATTCACTCAGATAGTTAACCTCAGATCCCTGGAATCCAGACCCTCCAGGCGTCTCATAGTCCTAAACCATTCACTCAGATAGTTAACCTCAGATCACAGGAATCCAGACCCTCCAGGCGTCTCATAGTCCTAAACCATTCACTCAGATAGCTAACCTCGGATCCCTGTAATCTAGACCCTCCAGGCGTCTCATATTCCCAATCCATTCACTCAGATATCTAACCTCGGATCCCTGGAATCCAGACCCTCCAGGCGTCTCATATTCCCAATCCATTCACTCAGATATCTATCCTCGGATCCCTGGAATCCAGACCCTCCAGGCGTCTCATATTCCCAATCCATTCACTCAGATATCTAACCTCGGATCCCTGGAATCCAGACCCTCCAGGCGTCTCACAGTCCCAAACTATTCACTCAGATAGCTAACCTTCGATCCCTGGAATCCCGACCCTCCAGGCGTCTCATATTCCCAATCCATTCACTCAGATAGCTAACCTTCGATCCCTGGAATCCAGACCCTCCAGGCGTCTCATATTCCCAATCCATTCACTCAGATAGCTAACCTTCGATCCCTGGAATCCAGACCCTCCAGGCGTCTCATATTCCCAATCCATTTACTCAGATAGCTAACCTTCGATCCCTGGAATCCAGACTCTCCAGGAGTCTCATAGTCCCACACCATTCACTCAGATAGCTAACCTTCGATCCCTGGAATCCAGACCCTCCAGGCGTCTCATATTCCCAATCCATTTACTCAGATAGCTAACCTCGGATCCCTGGAATCCAGACTGTCCAGGAGTCTCATAGTCCCAAACCATTCACTCAGATAGCTAACCTCGGATCCCTGGAATCCAGACCCTCCAGGCGTCTCATATTCCCAATCCATTCACTCAGATAGCTAACCTCGGATACCTGGAATCCAGACCCTCCAGGCGTCTCATATTCCCAATCCATTCACTCAGATAGCTAACCTCGGATCCCTGGAATCCAGACTCTCCAGGCGTCTCATAGTGCCAAACCATTCACTCAGATAGCTAACCTTCGATCCCTGGAATCCAGACCCTCCAGGCGTCTCATATTCCCAATCCATTCACTCAGATAGCTAACCTTCGATCCCTGGAATCCAGACCCTCCAGGCGTCTCATATTCCCAATCCATTCACTCAGATAGCTAACCTTCGATCCCTGGAATCCAGACCCTCCAGGCATCTCATAGTCCCAAACCATTCACTCAGATAGCTAACCTCGAATCCCTGGAATCCAGACCCTCCAGGCGTCTCATAGTCCCAATCCATTAGATAGCTAACCTTCGATCCCTGGAATCCAGACCCTCCAGGCGTCTCATATTCCCAATCCATTCACTCAGATAGCTAACCTTCGATCCCTGGAATCCAGACCCTCCAGGTGTCTCATAGTCCCAAACCATTCACTCAGATAGCTAACCTCGGATCCCTGGAATCCAGACCCTCCAGGCGTCTCACAGTCCCAAACCATTCACTTAGATAGCTAACCTCAGATCCCTGTAATCTAGACCCTCCAGGCGTCTCACAGTCCCAAACCATTCACTCAGATAGCTAACCTCGGATCCCTGGAATCCAGACCCTCCAGGCGTCTCATAGTCCCAAACCATTCACTCAGATAGCTAACCTTCGATCCCTGGAATCCCGACTTCCAGGCGTCTCATAGTCTCAAACCATTCACTCAGATAGCTAACCTCGATCCCTGGAATCCAGACCCTCCAGGCGTCTCATAGTCCCAAACCACTCACTCAGATAGCTAACCTCGGATCCCTGGAATCCAGACCCTCCAGGCGTGTCACAGTCCCAAACCATTCACTCAGATAGCTAACCTCGGATCCCTGGAATCCAGACCCTCCAGGCGTCTCATAGTCCCAAACCACTCACTCAGATAGCTAACCTCGGATCCCTGGAATCCAGACCCTCCCGGCGTCTCACAGTCCCAAACCATTCACTCAGATAGCTAACCTCGATCCCTGGAATCCAGACCCTCCAGGCGTCTCATAGTCCCAAACCACTCACTCAGATAGCTAACCTCGGATCCCTGTAATCCAGACCCTCCAGGAGTCTCATAGACCCAAGACCATTCACTCAGATAGCTAACTTCGGATCCCTGGAATCCAGACCCTCAAGGCGTCTCACAGTCCTAAACCATTCACTCAGATAGCTAACCTCGGATCCCTGTAATCTAGACCCTCCAGGCGTCTCACAGTCCCAAACCATTCACTCAGATAGCTAACCTTCGATCCCTGGAATCCAGACCCTCCAGGCGTCTCATATTCCCAATCCATTCACTCAGATAGCTAACCTTCGATCCCTGGAATCCAGACCCTCCAGGCGTCTCATATTCCCAATCCATTTACTCAGATAGCTAACCTTCGATCCCTGGAATCCAGACTCTCCAGGAGTCTCATAGTCTCACACCATTCACTCAGATAGCTAACCTTCGATCCCTGGAATCCAGACCCTCCAGGCGTCTCATATTCCCAATCCATTTACTCAGATAGCTAACCTCGGATCCCTGGAATCCAGACTGTCCAGGAGTCTCATAGTCCCAAACCATTCACTCAGATAGCTAACCTCGGATCCCTGGAATCCAGACCCTCCAGGCGTCTCATATTCCCAATCCATTCACTCAGATAGCTAACCTCGGATACCTGGAATCCAGACCCTCCAGGCGTCTCATATTCCCAATCCATTCACTCAGATAGCTAACCTCGGATCCCTGGAATCCAGACTCTCCAGGCGTCTCATAGTGCCAAACCATTCACTCAGATAGCTAACCTTCGATCCCTGGAATCCAGACCCTCCAGGCGTCTCATATTCCCAATCCATTCACTCAGATAGCTAACCTTCGATCCCTGGAATCCAGACCCTCCAGGCGTCTCATATTCCCAATCCATTCACTCAGATAGCTAACCTTCGATCCCTGGAATCCAGACCCTCCAGGCATCTCATAGTCCCAAACCATTCACTCAGATAGCTAACCTCGGATCCCTGGAATCCAGACCCTCCAGGCGTCTCATAGTCCCAATCCATTAGATAGCTAACCTTCGATCCCTGGAATCCAGACCCTCCAGGCGTCTCATATTCCCAATCCATTCACTCAGATAGCTAACCTTCGATCCCTGGAATCCAGACCCTCCAGGTGTCTCATAGTCCCAAACCATTCACTCAGATAGCTAACCTCGGATCCCTGGAATCCAGACCCTCCAGGCGTCTCACAGTCCCAAACCATTCACTTAGATAGCTAACCTCAGATCCCTGTAATCTAGACCCTCCAGGCGTCTCACAGTCCCAAACCATTCACTCAGATAGCTAACCTCGGATCCCTGGAATCCAGACCCTCCAGGCGTCTCATAGTCCCAAACCATTCACTCAGATAGCTAACCTTCGATCCCTGGAATCCCGACTTCCAGGCGTCTCATAGTCTCAAACCATTCACTCAGATAGCTAACCTCGATCCCTGGAATCCAGACCCTCCAGGCGTCTCATAGTCCCAAACCACTCACTCAGATAGCTAACCTCGGATCCCTGGAATCCAGACCCTCCAGGCGTGTCACAGTCCCAAACCATTCACTCAGATAGCTAACCTCGGATCCCTGGAATCCAGACCCTCCAGGCGTCTCATAGTCCCAAACCACTCACTCAGATAGCTAACCTCGGATCCCTGGAATCCAGACCCTCCAGGCGTCTCACAGTCCCAAACCATTCACTCAGATAGCTAACCTCGATCCCTGGAATCCAGACCCTCCAGGCGTCTCATAGTCCCAAACCACTCACTCAGATAGCTAACCTCGGATCCCTGTAATCCAGACCCTCCAGGAGTCTCATAGACCCAAGACCATTCACTCAGATAGCTAACTTCGGATCCCTGGAATCCAGACCCTCAAGGCGTCTCACAGTCCTAAACCATTCACTCAGATAGCTAACCTCGGATCCCTGTAATCTAGACCCTCCAGGCGTCTCACAGTCCCAAACCATTCACTCAGATAGCTAACCTTCGATCCCTGGAATCCAGACCCTCCAGGCGTCTCATAGTCCCAAACCATTCACTCAGATAGCTAACCTCAGATTTCTGGAATCCAGACCCTCCAGGTGTCTCATAGTCCCAAACCATTCACTCAGATAGCTAACCTTCGATCCCTGGAATCCAGACCCTCCAGGCGTCTCATAGTCCCAAACCATTCACTCAGATAGCTAACCTCAGATCCCTGGAATCCAGACCGTCCAGGAGTCTCATAGTCCCAAACCATTCACTCAGATAGCTAACCTTCGATCCCTGGAATCCAGACCCTCCAGGCGTCTGATAATCCCCAACCATTCACTCAGATAGCTAACCTTCGATCCCTGGAATTCAGACCCTCCAGGCGTCTGATAATCCCCAACCATTCACTCAGATAGCTAACCTTCGATCCCTGGAATCCAGACCCTCCAGGAGTCTCATAGTCCCAAACCATTCACTCAGATAGCTAACCTTTGATCCCTGGAATCCAGACCCTCCAGGCGTCTCATAGTCCCAAACCATTCACTCAGATAGCTAACCTTCGATCCCTGGAATTCAGACCCTCCAGGCGTCTGATAATCCCCAACCATTCACTCAGATAGCTAACCTCGGATCCCTGTAATCCAGACCCTCCAGGCGTCTCATAGTCCCAAACCATTTACTCAGATAGCTAACCTCGTATCCCAGGAATCCAGATCCTCCATGCGTCTCATAGTCCCAAACCATTTACCTAGATAGCTAACCTCAGATCCCTGGAATCCAGACCCTCCAGGCGTCTCATAGTCCCAAACCATTCACTCAGATAGCTATCCTCGGATCCCTGGAATCCAGACCCTCCAGGCGTCTCATAGTCCCAAACCATTCACTCAGATAGCTAACCTTCGATCCCTGGAATCCAGACCCTCCAGGCGTCTCATAGTCCCAAACCATTCACTTAGATAGCTAACCTTCGATCCCAGGAATCCCGACCCTCCAGGCGTCTCATAGTCCCAAACCATTCACTCAGATAGCTAACCTTCGATCCCTGGAATTCAGACCCTCCAGGCGTCTGATAGTCCCAAACCATTCACTCAGATAGCTAAGCTCGGATCCCTGGAATCCAGACCCTCCAGGCGTCTCATAGTCCTAAACCATTCACTCAGATAGTTAACCTCAGATCCCTGGAATCCAGACCCTCCAGGCGTCTCATATTCCCAATCCATTCACTCAGATATCTAACCTCGGATCCCTGGAATCCAGACCCTCCAGGCGTCTCATATCCCAATCCATTCACTCAGATATCTAACTTCAGATCCCTGTAATCCAGACCCTCCAGGCGTCTCATAGTCCCAATCCATTCACTCAGATAGCTAACCTCGGATCCCTGGAATCCAGACTCTCCAGGCGTCTCATATTCCCAAACCATTCACTCAGATAGCTAACCTCGGATCCCTGGAATCCAGACCCTCCAGGCGTCTCATAACCCCCAAACCATTCACTCAGATAGCTAACCTCGGATCCCTGTAATCCAGACCCTCCAGGCGTCTCATATTCCCAATCCATTCACTCAGATAGCTAACCTCGGATCCCTGGAATCCAGACTCTCCAGGCGTCTCATATTCCCAAACCATTCACTCAGATAGCTAACCTCGGATCCCAGGAATCCAGACCCTCCAGGCGTCTCATAGTCCCAAACCATTCACTCAGATAGCTAACCTCGGATCCCTGTAATCCAGACCCTCCAGGCGTCTCATATTCCCAATCCATTCACTCAGATAGCTAACCTCGGATCCCTGGAATCCAGACTCTCCAGGCGTCTCATATTCCCAAACCATTCACTCAGATAGCTAACCTCGGATCCCTGGAATCCAGACCCTCCAGGCGTCTCATAGTCCCAAACCATTCACTCAGATAGCTAACCTCAGATCCCTGGAATCCAGACCCTCCAGGCGTCTCATAGTCCCAATCCATTCACTCAGATAGCTAACCTTCGATCCCTGGAATCCAGACCCTCCAGGCGTCTCATATTCCCAATCCATTCACTCAGATAGCTAACCTTCGATCCCTGGAATCCAGACCCTCCAGGCATCTCATAGTCCCAAACCATTCACTCAGATAGCTAACCTCGGATCCCTGGAATCCAGACCCTCAAGGCGTCTCACAGTCCTAAACCATTCACTCAGATAGCTAACCTCGGATCCCTGTAATCTAGACCCTCCAGGCGTCTCACAGTCCCAAACCATTCACTCAGATAGCTAACCTTCGATCCCTGCAATCCAGACCCTCCAGGCGTCTCATATTCCCAATCCATTCACTCAGATAGCTAACCTCAGATCCCTGGATTCCAGACCCTCCAGGCGTCTCATATTCCCAATCCATTCACTCAGATAGCTAACCTCAGATCCCTGGAATCCAGACCCTCCAGGCGTCTCATAGTCCCAAACCATTCACTCAGATAGCTAACCTCGGATCCCTGGAATCCAGACCCTTCAGGCGTCTCATTGTCCCAAACCATTTACTCAGATAGCTAACCTCGGATCCCTGGAATCCAGACCCTCCAGGCGTCTCATAGTCCCAAACCATTCACTCAGATAGCTAACCTCGGATCCCTGGAATCCAGACCCTCCAGGCGTCTCATAGTCCCAAACCATTCACTCAGATAGCTAACCTTCGATCCCTGGAATCCCGACTTCCAGGCGTCTCATAGTCTCAAACCATTCACTCAGATAGCTAACCTCGATCCCTGGAATCAAGACCCTCCAGGCGTCTCATAGTCCCAAACCACTCACTCAGATAGCTAACCTCGGATCCCTGGAATCCAGACCCTCCAGGCGTGTCACAGTCCCAAACCATTCACTCAGATAGCTAACCTCGGATCCCTGGAATCCAGACCCTCCAGGCGTCTCATAGTCCCAAACCACTCACTCAGATAGCTAACCTCGGATCCCTGGAATCCAGACCCTCCAGGCGTCTCACAGTCCCAAACCATTCACTCAGATAGCTAACCTCGATCCCTGGAATCCAGACCCTCCAGGCGTCTCATAGTCCCAAACCACTCACTCAGATAGCTAACCTCGGATCCCTGTAATCCAGACCCTCCAGGAGTCTCATAGACCCAAGACCATTCACTCAGATAGCTAACTTCGGATCCCTGGAATCCAGACCCTCAAGGCGTCTCACAGTCCTAAACCATTCACTCAGATAGCTAACCTCGGATCCCTGTAATCTAGACCCTCCAGGCGTCTCACAGTCCCAAACCATTCACTCAGATAGCTAACCTTCGATCCCTGGAATCCAGACCCTCCAGGCGTCTCATAGTCCCAAACCATTCACTCAGATAGCTAACCTCAGATTTCTGGAATCCAGACCCTCCAGGTGTCTCATAGTCCCAAACCATTCACTCAGATAGCTAACCTTCGATCCCTGGAATCCAGACCCTCCAGGCGTCTCATAGTCCCAAACCATTCACTCAGATAGCTAACCTCAGATCCCTGGAATCCAGACCGTCCAGGAGTCTCATAGTCCCAAACCATTCACTCAGATAGCTAACCTTCGATCCCTGGAATCCAGACCCTCCAGGCGTCTGATAATCCCCAACCATTCACTCAGATAGCTAACCTTCGATCCCTGGAATTCAGACCCTCCAGGCGTCTGATAATCCCCAACCATTCACTCAGATAGCTAACCTTCGATCCCTGGAATCCAGACCCTCCAGGAGTCTCATAGTCCCAAACCATTCACTCAGATAGCTAACCTTTGATCCCTGGAATCCAGACCCTCCAGGCGTCTCATAGTCCCAAACCATTCACTCAGATAGCTAACCTTCGATCCCTGGAATTCAGACCCTCCAGGCGTCTGATAATCCCCAACCATTCACTCAGATAGCTAACCTCGGATCCCTGTAATCCAGACCCTCCAGGCGTCTCATAGTCCCAAACCATTTACTCAGATAGCTAACCTCGTATCCCAGGAATCCAGATCCTCCATGCGTCTCATAGTCCCAAACCATTTACCTAGATAGCTAACCTCAGATCCCTGGAATCCAGACCCTCCAGGCGTCTCATAGTCCCAAACCATTCACTCAGATAGCTATCCTCGGATCCCTGGAATCCAGACCCTCCAGGCGTCTCATAGTCCCAAACCATTCACTCAGATAGCTAACCTTCGATCCCTGGAATCCAGACCCTCCAGGCGTCTCATAGTCCCAAACCATTCACTTAGATAGCTAACCTTCGATCCCAGGAATCCCGACCCTCCAGGCGTCTCATAGTCCCAAACCATTCACTCAGATAGCTAACCTTCGATCCCTGGAATTCAGACCCTCCAGGCGTCTGATAGTCCCAAACCATTCACTCAGATAGCTAAGCTCGGATCCCTGGAATCCAGACCCTCCAGGCGTCTCATAGTCCTAAACCATTCACTCAGATAGTTAACCTCAGATCCCTGGAATCCAGACCCTCCAGGCGTCTCATATTCCCAATCCATTCACTCAGATATCTAACCTCGGATCCCTGGAATCCAGACCCTCCAGGCGTCTCATATCCCAATCCATTCACTCAGATATCTAACTTCAGATCCCTGTAATCCAGACCCTCCAGGCGTCTCATAGTCCCAATCCATTCACTCAGATAGCTAACCTCGGATCCCTGGAATCCAGACTCTCCAGGCGTCTCATATTCCCAAACCATTCACTCAGATAGCTAACCTCGGATCCCTGGAATCCAGACCCTCCAGGCGTCTCATAACCCCCAAACCATTCACTCAGATAGCTAACCTCGGATCCCTGTAATCCAGACCCTCCAGGCGTCTCATATTCCCAATCCATTCACTCAGATAGCTAACCTCGGATCCCTGGAATCCAGACTCTCCAGGCGTCTCATATTCCCAAACCATTCACTCAGATAGCTAACCTCGGATCCCAGGAATCCAGACCCTCCAGGCGTCTCATAGTCCCAAACCATTCACTCAGATAGCTAACCTCGGATCCCTGTAATCCAGACCCTCCAGGCGTCTCATATTCCCAATCCATTCACTCAGATAGCTAACCTCGGATCCCTGGAATCCAGACTCTCCAGGCGTCTCATATTCCCAAACCATTCACTCAGATAGCTAACCTCGGATCCCTGGAATCCAGACCCTCCAGGCGTCTCATAGTCCCAAACCATTCACTCAGATAGCTAACCTCAGATCCCTGGAATCCAGACCCTCCAGGCGTCTCATAGTCCCAATCCATTCACTCAGATAGCTAACCTTCGATCCCTGGAATCCAGACCCTCCAGGCGTCTCATATTCCCAATCCATTCACTCAGATAGCTAACCTTCGATCCCTGGAATCCAGACCCTCCAGGCATCTCATAGTCCCAAACCATTCACTCAGATAGCTAACCTCGGATCCCTGGAATCCAGACCCTCAAGGCGTCTCACAGTCCTAAACCATTCACTCAGATAGCTAACCTCGGATCCCTGTAATCTAGACCCTCCAGGCGTCTCACAGTCCCAAACCATTCACTCAGATAGCTAACCTTCGATCCCTGCAATCCAGACCCTCCAGGCGTCTCATATTCCCAATCCATTCACTCAGATAGCTAACCTCAGATCCCTGGATTCCAGACCCTCCAGGCGTCTCATATTCCCAATCCATTCACTCAGATAGCTAACCTCAGATCCCTGGAATCCAGACCCTCCAGGCGTCTCATAGTCCCAAACCATTCACTCAGATAGCTAACCTCGGATCCCTGGAATCCAGACCCTTCAGGCGTCTCATTGTCCCAAACCATTTACTCAGATAGCTAACCTCTGGTCCCTGGAATCCAGACCCTCCAGATGTCACATAGTCCCGAACCCTTTACTCAGATAGCTAACCTCAGATCCCTGGAATCCAGACCCTCCAGGCATCTCATAATCCCAATCCATTCACTCAGATAGCTAACCTTCGATCCCTGGAATCCAGACCCTCCAGGCGTCTCATAGTCCCAAACCATTCACTCAGATAGCTAACCTTCGATCCCTGGAATCCAGACCCTCCAGGCGTCTCATAGTCCCAAACCATTCACTCAGATAGCTAACCTCTGGTCCCTGGAATCCAGACCCTCCAGGCGTCTCATAGTCCCAAACCATTCACTCAGATAGCTAACCTCGGATCCCTGGAATCCAGACCCTCCAGGCGTCTCACAGTCCCAAACCATTCACTTAGATAGCTAACCTCGGATCCCTGTAATCTAGACCCTCCAGGCGTCTCACAGTCCCAAACCATTCACTCAGATAGCTAACCTCGGATCCCTGGAATCCAGACCCTCCAGGCGTCTCATAGTCCCAAACCATTCACTCAGATAGCTAACCTTCGATCCCTGGAATCCCGACTTCCAGGCGTCTCATAGTCTCAAACCATTCACTCAGATAGCTAACCTCGATCCCTGGAATCCAGACCCTCCAGGCGTCTCATAGTCCCAAACCACTCACTCAGATAGCTAACCTCGGATCCCTGGAATCCAGACCCTCCAGGCGTCTCACAGTCCCAAACCATTCACTCAGATAGCTAACCTCGATCCCTGGAATCCAGACCCTCCAGGCGTCTCATAGTCCCAAACCACTCACTCAGATAGCTAACCTCGGATCCCTGTAATCCAGACCCTCCAGGAGTCTCATAGACCCAAGACCATTCACTCAGATAGCTAACCTCGGATCCCTGGAATCCAGACCCTCAAGGCGTCTCACAGTCCTAAACCATTCACTCAGATAGCTAACCTCGGATCCCTGTAATCTAGACCCTCCAGGCGTCTCACAGTCCTAAACCATTCACTCAGATAGCTAACCTTCGATCCCTGGAATCCAGACCCTCCAGGCGTCTCATAGTCCCAAACCATTCACTCAGATAGCTAACCTCAGATTTCTGGAATCCAGACCCTCCAGGTGTCTCATAGTCCCAAACCATTCACTCAGATAGCTAACCTTCGATCCCTGGAATCCAGACCCTCCAGGCGTCTCATAGTCCCAAACCATTCACTCAGATAGCTAACCTCAGATCCCTGGAATCCAGACCGTCCAGGAGTCTCATAGTCCCAAACCATTCACTCAGATAGCTAACCTTCGATCCCTGGAATCCAGACCCTCCAGGCGTCTGATAATCCCCAACCATTCACTCAGATAGCTAACCTTCGATCCCTGGAATTCAGACCCTCCAGGCGTCTGATAATCCCCAACCATTCACTCAGATAGCTAACCTTCGATCCCTGGAATCCAGACCCTCCAGGAGTCTCATAGTCCCAAACCATTCACTCAGATAGCTAACCATTGATCCCTGGAATCCAGACCCTCCAGGCGTCTCATAGTCCCAAACCATTCACTCAGATAGCTAACCTTCGATCCCTGGAATTCAGACCCTCCAGGCGTCTGATAATCCCCAACCATTCACTCAGATAGCTAACCTCGGATCCCTGTAATCCAGACCCTCCAGGCGTCTCATAGTCCCAAACCATTCACTCAGATAGCTAACCTCGGATCCCTGGAATCCAGACCCTCCAGGCGTCTCATAGTCCCAAACCACTCACTCAGATAGCTAACCTTCGATCCCTGGGATCCAGACCCTCGAGGCATCTCATAGTCCCAAACCATTCACTCAGAGAGCTAACCTCGGATCCCTGGGATCCAGACCCTCCAGGCGTCTCATAGACCCAATCCATTCACTCAGATAGCTAATCTCGGATCCCTGGAATCCAGACCCTCCAGGCGTCTCATAGTCCCAAACCATTCACTCAGATAGCTAACCTCGGATCCCTTGAATCCAGACCCTCCAGGCGTCTCATAGTCCCAAACCACTCACTCAGATAGCTAACCTTCGATCCCTGGGATCCAGACCCTCCAGGCGTCTCATAGTCCCAAACCATTCACTCAGATAGCTAACCTTCGATCCCTGGGATCCAGACCCTCGAGGCATCTCATAGTCCCAAACCATTCACTCAGATAGCTAACCTTCGATCCCTGGAATCCCGACCCTCCAGGTGTCTCATAGACCCAAACCTTTCACTCAGATAGCTAACCTCGGATCCCTGGAATCCCGACCCTTCAGGCATCTCATAGTCCCAAACCATTCACTCAGATAGCTAACCTCGGATCCCTGAAATCCAGACTCTCCAGGCGTCTCATAGTGCCAAACCATTCACTCAGATAGCTAACCTCGGATCCCTGGAATCCAGACCCTCCAGGCGTCTCATAGTCCCAAATCTTTCACTCAGAAAGCTAACCTTCGATCCCTGGAATCCAGACCCTCCAGGCGTCTCATAGTGCCAAACCATTCACTCAGATAGCTAACCTCAGATCCCTGGAATCCCGACCCTTCAGGCATCTCATAGTCCCAAACCATTCACTCAGATAGCTAACCTCGGATCCCTGAAATCCAGACTCTCCAGGCGTCTCATAGTGCCAAACCATTCACTCAGATAGCTAACCTCGGATCCCTGGAATCCAGACCCTCCAGGCGTCTCATAGTCCCAAATATTTCACTCAGAAAGCTAACCTTCGATCCCTGGAATCCAGACCCTCCAGGCGTCTCATATTCCCAATCCATTCACTCAGATAGCTAACCTTCGATCCCTGGAATCCAGACCCTCCAGGCGTCTCATATTCCCAATCCATTCACTCAGATAGCTAACCTCGGATCCCTGGAATCCAGACCCTCCAGGCGTCTCATAGTCCCAAACCATTCACTCAGATAGCTAACCTCGGATCCCTGTAATCCAGACCCTCCAGGCGTCTGATAGTCCCAAACCATTCACTCAGATATCTAACCTCGGATCCCTGGAATCCAGACCCTCCAGGCGTCTCACAGTCCCAAACCATTCACTCAGATAGCTAACCACGGATCCCTGAAATCCAGACCCTCCAGGTGTCTCATATTCCCAATCCATTTACTCAGATAGCTAACCTTCGATCCCTGGAATCCAGACCCTCCAGGTGTCTCATATTCCCAATCCATTTACTCAGATAGCTAACCTTCGATCCCTGGAATCCAGACCCTCCAGGCGTCTCATATTCCCAATCCATTTACTCAGATAGCTAACCTCGGATCCCTGGAATCCAGACTGTCCAGGAGTCTCATAGTCCCAAACCATTCACTCAGATAGCTAACCTTCGATCCCTGGAATCCAGACTCTCCAGGCGTCTCATAGTCCCAAACCATTCACTCAGATAGCTAACCTCGGATCCCTGGAATCCAGACCCTCCAGGCGTCTCATATTCCCAATCCATTCACTCAGATATCTAACCTCGGATCCCTGGAATCCAGACCCTCCAGGCGTCTCATATTCCCAATCCATTCACTCAGATAGCTAACCTCGGATCCCTGGAATCCAGACCCTCCAGGAGTCTCATATTCCCAATCCATTCACTCAGATAGCTAACCTCGGATCCCTGGAATCCAGACCCTCCAGGCGTCTCATAGTCCCAAACCATTCACTCAGATAGCTAACCTTCGATCCCTGGGATCCAGACCCTCGAGGCATCTCATAGTCCCAAACCATTCACTCAGATAGCTAACCTTCGATCCCTGGAATCCCGACCCTCCAGGTGTCTCATAGACCCAAACCTTTCACTCAGATAGCTAACCTCGGATCCCTAGAATCCCGACCCTTCAGGCGTCTCATAGTCCCAAACCATTCACTCAGATAGCTAACCTCGGATCCCT
This sequence comes from Lissotriton helveticus, assembly GCF_964261635.1. Classification (NCBI taxonomy): domain Eukaryota; kingdom Metazoa; phylum Chordata; class Amphibia; order Caudata; family Salamandridae; genus Lissotriton; species Lissotriton helveticus. The sequence goes on from NC_136057.1 coordinate 41,219,953, forward strand.
GGGATCCAGACTCTCCAGGCGTCTCATAGTGCCAAACCATTCATTTAGATAGCTAACCTCGGATCCCTGGAATCCAGACCCTCCAGGCGTCTCACAGTCCCAAACCATTCACTCAGATAGCTAACCTCGGATCCCTGGAATCCAGACCCTCCAGGCGTCTCATAGTCCCAAATCTTTCACTCAGATAGCTAACCTCAGATCCCTGGATTCCAGACCCTCCAGGCGTCTCATATTCCCAATCCATTCACTCAGATAGCTAACCTTCGATCCCTGGAATCCAGACCCTCCAGGCGTCTCATAGTCCCAAACCATTCACTCAGATAGTCAACCTCAGATCCCTGGAATCCAGACCCTCCAGGCGTCTCATAGTCCTAAACCATTCACTCAGATAGTTAACCTCAGATCCCAGGAATCCAGACCCTCCAGGCGTCTCATAGTCCTAAACCATTCACTCAGATAGCTAACCTCGGATCCCTGTAATCTAGACCCTCCAGGCGTCTCATATTCCCAATCCATTCACTCAGATATCTAACCTCGGATCCCTGGAATCCAGACCCTCCAGGCGTCTCATATTCCCAATCCATTCACTCAGATATCTATCCTCGGATCCCTGGAATCCAGACCCTCCAGGCGTCTCATATTCCCAATCCATTCACTCAGATATCTAACCTCGGATCCCTGGAATCCAGACCCTCCAGGCGTCTCACAGTCCCAAACTATTCACTCAGATAGCTAACCTTCGATCCCTGGAATCCCGACCCTCCAGGCGTCTCATATTCCCAATCCATTCACTCAGATAGCTAACCTTCGATCCCTGGAATCCAGACCCTCCAGGCGTCTCATATTCCCAATCCATTCACTCAGATAGCTAACCTTCGATCCCTGGAATCCAGACCCTCCAGGCGTCTCATATTCCCAATCCATTTACTCAGATAGCTAACCTTCGATCCCTGGAATCCAGACTCTCCAGGAGTCTCATAGTCCCACACCATTCACTCAGAGTTCTAACCTTCGATCCCTGGAATCCAGACCCTCCAGGCGTCTCATATTCCCAATCCATTTACTCAGATAGCTAACCTCGGATCCCTGGAATCCAGACTGTCCAGGAGTCTCATAGTCCCAAACCATTCACTCAGATAGCTAACCTCGGATCCCTGGAATCCAGACCCTCCAGGCGTCTCATATTCCCAATCCATTCACTCAGATAGCTAACCTCGGATACCTGGAATCCAGACCCTCCAGGCGTCTCATATTCCCAATCCATTCACTCAGATAGCTAACCTCGGATCCCTGGAATCCAGACTCTCCAGGCGTCTCATAGTGCCAAACCATTCACTCAGATAGCTAACCTTCGATCCCTGGAATCCAGACCCTCCAGGCGTCTCATATTCCCAATCCATTCACTCAGATAGCTAACCTTCGATCCCTGGAATCCAGACCCTCCAGGCGTCTCATATTCCCAATCCATTCACTCAGATAGCTAACCTTCGATCCCTGGAATCCAGACCCTCCAGGCATCTCATAGTCCCAAACCATTCACTCAGATAGCTAACCTCGGATCCCTGGAATCCAGACCCTCCAGGCGTCTCATAGTCCCAATCCATTAGATAGCTAACCTTCGATCCCTGGAATCCAGACCCTCCAGGCGTCTCATATTCCCAATCCATTCACTCAGATAGCTAACCTTCGATCCCTGGAATCCAGACCCTCCAGGTGTCTCATAGTCCCAAACCATTCACTCAGATAGCTAACCTCGGATCCCTGGAATCCAGACCCTCCAGGCGTCTCACAGTCCCAAACCATTCACTTAGATAGCTAACCTCAGATCCCTGTAATCTAGACCCTCCAGGCGTCTCACAGTCCCAAACCATTCACTCAGATAGCTAACCTCGGATCCCTGGAATCCAGACCCTCCAGGCGTCTCATAGTCCCAAACCATTTACTCAGATAGCTAACCTTCGATCCCTGGAATCCCGACTTCCAGGCGTCTCATAGTCTCAAACCATTCACTCAGATAGCTAACCTCGATCCCTGGAATCCAGACCCTCCAGGCGTCTCATAGTCCCAAACCACTCACTCAGATAGCTAACCTCGGATCCCTGGAATCCAGACCCTCCAGGCGTGTCACAGTCCCAAACCATTCACTCAGATAGCTAACCTCGGATCCCTGGAATCCAGACCCTCCAGGCGTCTCATAGTCCCAAACCACTCACTCAGATAGCTAACCTCGGATCCCTGGAATCCAGACCCTCCAGGCGTCTCACAGTCCCAAACCATTCACTCAGATAGCTAACCTCGATCCCTGGAATCCAGACCCTCCAGGCGTCTCATAGTCCCAAACCACTCACTCAGATAGCTAACCTCGGATCCCTGTAATCCAGACCCTCCAGGAGTCTCATAGACCCAAGACCATTCACTCAGATAGCTAACCTCGGATCCCTGGAATCCAGACCCTCAAGGCGTCTCACAGTCCTAAACCATTCACTCAGATAGCTAACCTCGGATCCCTGTAATCTAGACCCTCCAGGCGTCTCACAGTCCCAAACCATTCACTCAGATAGCTAACCTTCGATCCCTGGAATCCAGACCCTCCAGGCGTCTCATAGTCCCAAACCATTCACTCAGATAGCTAACCTCAGATTTCTGGAATCCAGACCCTCCAGGTGTCTCATAGTCCCAAACCATTCACTCAGATAGCTAACCTTCGATCCCTGGAATCCAGACCCTCCAGGCGTCTCATAGTCCCAAACCATTCACTCAGATAGCTAACCTCAGATCCCTGGAATCCAGACCGTCCAGGAGTCTCATAGTCCCAAACCATTCACTCAGATAGCTAACCTTCGATCCCTGGAATCCAGACCCTCCAGGCGTCTGATAATCCCCAACCATTCACTCAGATAGCTAACCTTCGATCCCTGGAATTCAGACCCTCCAGGCGTCTGATAATCCCCAACCATTCACTCAGATAGCTAACCTTCGATCCCTGGAATCCAGACCCTCCAGGAGTCTCATAGTCCCAAACCATTCACTCAGATAGCTAACCTTTGATCCCTGGAATCCAGACCCTCCAGGCGTCTCATAGTCCCAAACCATTCACTCAGATAGCTAACCTTCGATCCCTGGAATTCAGACCCTCCAGGCGTCTGATAATCCCCAACCATTCACTCAGATAGCTAACCTCGGATCCCTGTAATCCAGACCCTCCAGGCGTCTCATAGTCCCAAACCATTTACTCAGATAGCTAACCTCGTATCCCAGGAATCAAGATCCTCCATGCGTCTCATAGTCCCAAACCATTTACCTAGATAGCTAACCTCAGATCCCTGGAATCCAGACCCTCCAGGCGTCTCATAGTCCCAAACCATTCACTCAGATAGCTATCCTCGGATCCCTGGAATCCAGACCCTCCAGGCGTCTCATAGTCCCAAACCATTCACTCAGATAGCTAACCTTCGATCCCTGGAATCCAGACCCTCCAGGCGTCTCATAGTCCCAAACCATTCACTTAGATAGCTAACCTTCGATCCCGGGAATCCCGACCCTCCAGGCGTCTCATAGTCCCAAACCATTCACTCAGATACCTAACCTTCGATCCCTGGAATTCAGACCCTCCAGGCGTCTGATAGTCCCAAACCATTCACTCAGATAGCTAAGCTCGGATCCCTGGAATCCAGACCCTCCAGGCGTCTCATAGTCCCAAACCATTCACTCAGATAGTTAACCTCAGATCCCTGGAATCCAGACCCTCCAGGCGTCTCATATTCCCAATCCATTCACTCAGATATCTAACCTCGGATCCCTGGAATCCAGACCCTCCAGGCGTCTCATATCCCAATCCATTCACTCAGATATCTAACTTCAGATCCCTGTAATCCAGACCCTCCAGGCGTCTCATAGTCCCAATCCATTCACTCAGATAGCTAACCTCGGATCCCTGGAATCCAGATCCTCCAGGCGTCTCATAGTCCCAAACCACTCACTCAGATAGCTAACCTCGGATCCCTGGAATCCAGACCCTCCAGGCGTCTCACAGTCCCAAACCATTCACTCAGATAGCTAACCTCGATCCCTGGAATCCAGACCCTCCAGGCGTCTCATAGTCCCAAACCACTCACTCAGATAGCTAACCTCGGATCCCTGTAATCCAGACCCTCCAGGAGTCTCATAGACCCAAGACCATTCACTCAGATAGCTAACCTCGGATCCCTGGAATCCAGACCCTCAAGGCGTCTCACAGTCCTAAACCATTCACTCAGATAGCTAACCTCGGATCCCTGTAATCTAGACCCTCCAGGCGTCTCACAGTCCCAAACCATTCACTCAGATAGCTAACCTTCGATCCCTGGAATCCAGACCCTCCAGGCGTCTCATAGTCCCAAACCATTCACTCAGATAGCTAACCTCAGATTTCTGGAATCCAGACCCTCCAGGTGTCTCATAGTCCCAAACCATTCACTCAGATAGCTAACCTTCGATCCCTGGAATCCAGACCCTCCAGGCGTCTCATAGTCCCAAACCATTCACTCAGATAGCTAACCTCAGATCCCTGGAATCCAGACCGTCCAGGAGTCTCATAGTCCCAAACCATTCACTCAGATAGCTAACCTTCGATCCCTGGAATCCAGACCCTCCAGGCGTCTGATAATCCCCAACCATTCACTCAGATAGCTAACCTTCGATCCCTGGAATTCAGACCCTCCAGGCGTCTGATAATCCCCAACCATTCACTCAGATGGTAGGGTGTTAAAATATCGATAACAAAAATATAGCTGACATAAATATCGTTGCAAAAATATCGTTTACAAAAATATCGACACCCTATACTTAAACAGGTAAGTACATAAATATCGACTCCAAAATATCGTTGTAATTAATATAGATGTAAAAAATATCGACTTTTTAAAATAATTAAAATTACATTAAATAATAAATAAATATAAGTACTATTAACAAAATACATTAAATTACTTTTATTTTTTAACTATTTCAAACAAATTTACTACACTTTTTAATTATAAAATTAATAAATGTGGACATATAAATTAATTTTACACATTACTTTATATAACAACAATAATACATATATATAATTAAAATACCCCTTTACCCAAAAACCCAAAACTGACCCTGAACCCTAAAAATACCCCTTTACCCAAAAACATTTTCACTAAAAAAATCCTGTACACACACCTAAAATTAATTAAAAAATTAACATAATTAATGACATAATTATTATTCAATTAACTAATTAAAATTAATTAACTATTATTTATTACACTATTTATATTTATTTAAAACATTAATTAATCTATTATTTCATTATATTTAAAAACCCCTTTACCCAAAAACTGAAAACTGACCCTGAACCCAAAAAATACCCCTTTACCCAAAAACTAAAAACTGACCCTGAACCCTAAAAATACCCCTTTACCCAAAAACTAAAAACTGACCCTGAACCCTAAAAATACCCCTTTACCCAAAAACTGAAAACTGACCCTGAACCCTAAAAATACCCCTTTACCCAAAAACTGAAAACTGACCCTGAACCCTAAAAATACCCCTTTACCCAAAAACTAAAAACTGACCCTGAACCCTAAAAATACCCCTTTACCCAAAAACTGAAAACTGACCCTGAACCCTAAAAATACCCCTTTACCCAAAAACTAAAAACTGACCCTGAACCCTAAAAATACCCCTTTACCCAAAAACTGAAAACTGACCCTGAACCCTAAAAATACCCCTTTACCCAAAAACTGAAAACTGACCCTGAACCCTAAAAATACCCCTTTACCCAAAAACTAAAAACTGACCCTGAACCCTAAAAATACCCCTTTACCCAAAAACTGAAAACTGACCCTGAACCCTAAAAATACCCCTTTACCCAAAAACTGAAAACTGACCCTGAACCCTAAAAATACTCCTTTACCCAAAAACATTTTCACTAAAAAAATCCTGTACACACACCTAAAAATAATTAAAAAATTAACATAATTAATTACATAATTATTATTCAATTAACTAATTGAAATTAATTAACTATTATTTATTACACTATTTATATTCATTTAAAACATTAATTAATGTATTATTTCATTATATTTAAATTACTTCCCACCCTACTCCCCTATAAACCCACAACCCGCTACGGAACTATTAATACTAAATTCAACTGAAAATACATTATTAAATAATAATATACTACTAAAAATAGTACTTTGACTAAAAATAATCATTAAAAACACTACATTACTTATAATTATTTAAAAAACGATATTATTGTAAACTATGTTTTTGTAAACGATATTTATTACAACTATATTAATGTTAACGATATTACTTACCTGTCTGTCGATATTTTGGTCAGACGATATTTTTGTCATCGATATTTCTTCCTGTAGATATTTTTGCGGCGATATTTATGTTAGGCGATATTTTTGCGGCGATATTCCTGCTCTGTACCCACTCAGATAGCTAACCTTCGATCCCTGGAATCCAGACCCTCCAGGAGTCTCATAGTCCCAAACCATTCACTCAGATAGCTAACCTTTGATCCCTGGAATCCAGACCCTCCAGGCGTCTCATAGTCCCAAACCATTCACTCAGATAGCTAACCTTCGATCCCTGGAATTCAGACCCTCCAGGCGTCTGATAATCCCCAACCATTCACTCAGATAGCTAACCTCGGATCCCTGTAATCCAGACCCTCCAGGCGTCTCATAGTCCCAAACCATTTACTCAGATAGCTAACCTCGTATCCCAGGAATCCAGATCCTCCATGCGTCTCATAGTCCCAAACCATTTACCTAGATAGCTAACCTCAGATCCCTGGAATCCAGACCCTCCAGGCGTCTCATAGTCCCAAACCATTCACTCAGATAGCTATCCTCGGATCCCTGGAATCCAGACCCTCCAGGCGTCTCATAGTCCCAAACCATTCACTCAGATAGCTAACCTTCGATCCCTGGAATCCAGACCCTCCAGGCGTCTCATAGTCCCAAACCATTCACTTAGATAGCTAACCTTCGATCCCAGGAATCCCGACTCTCCAGGCGTCTCATAGTCCCAAACCATTCACTCAGATAGCTAACCTTCGATCCCTGGAATTCAGACCCTCCAGGCGTCTGATAGTCCCAAACCATTCACTCAGATAGCTAAGCTCGGATCCCTGGAATCCAGACCCTCCAGGCGTCTCATAGTCCTAAACCATTCACTCAGATAGTTAACCTCAGATCCCTGGAATCCAGACCCTCCAGGCGTCTCATATTCCCAATCCATTCACTCAGATATCTAACCTCGGATCCCTGGAATCCAGACCCTCCAGGCGTCTCATATCCCAATCCATTCACTCAGATATCTAACTTCAGATCCCTGTAATCCAGACCCTCCAGGCGTCTCATAGTCCCAATCCATTCACTCAGATAGCTAACCTCGGATCCCTGGAATCCAGACTCTCCAGGCGTCTCATATTCCCAAACCATTCACTCAGATAGCTAACCTCGGATCCCTGGAATCCAGACCCTCCAGGCGTCTCATAACCCCCAAACCATTCACTCAGATAGCTAACCTCGGATCCCTGTAATCCAGACCCTCCAGGCGTCTCATATTCCCAATCCATTCACTCAGATAGCTAACCTCGGATCCCTGGAATCCAGACTCTCCAGGCGTCTCATATTCCCAAACCATTCACTCAGATAGCTAACCTCGGATCCCTGGAATCCAGACCCTCCAGGCGTCTCATAGTCCCAAACCATTCACTCAGATAGCTAACCTCGGATCCCTGTAATCCAGACCCTCCAGGCGTCTCATATTCCCAATCCATTCACTCAGATAGCTAACCTCGGATCCCTGGAATCCAGACTCTCCAGGCGTCTCATATTCCCAAACCATTCACTCAGATAGCTAACCTCGGATCCCTGGAATCCAGACCCTCCAGGCGTCTCATAGTCCCAAACCATTCACTCAGATAGCTAACCTCAGATCCCTGGAATCCAGACCCTCCAGGCGTCTCATAGTCCCAATCCATTCACTCAGATAGCTAACCTTCGATCCCTGGAATCCAGACCCTCCAGGCGTCTCATATTCCCAATCCATTCACTCAGATAGCTAACCTTCGATCCCTGGAATCCAGACCCTCCAGGCATCTCATAGTCCCAAACCATTCACTCAGATAGCTAACCTCGGATCCCTGGAATCCAGACCCTCAAGGCGTCTCACAGTCCTAAACCATTCACTCAGATAGCTAACCTCGGATCCCTGTAATCTAGACCCTCCAGGCGTCTCACAGTCCCAAACCATTCACTCAGATAGCTAACCTTCGATCCCTGCAATCTAGACCCTCCAGGCGTCTCATATTCCCAATCCATTCACTCAGATAGCTAACCTCAGATCCCTGGATTCCAGACCCTCCAGGCGTCTCATATTCCCAATCCATTCACTCAGATAGCTAACCTCAGATCCCTGGAATCCAGACCCTCCAGGCGTCTCATAGTCCCAAACCATTCACTCAGATAGCTAACCTCGGATCCCTGGAATCCAGACCCTTCAGGCGTCTCATTGTCCCAAACCATTTACTCAGATAGCTAACCTCTGGTCCCTGGAATCCAGACCCTCCAGATGTCACATAGTCCCGAACCCTTTACTCAGATAGCTAACCTCAGATCCCTGGAATCCAGACCCTCCAGGCATCTCATAATCCCAATCCATTCACTCAGATAGCTAACCTTCGATCCCTGGAATCCAGACCCTCCAGGCGTCTCATAGTCCCAAACCATTCACTCAGATAGCTAACCTTCGATCCCTGGAATCCAGACCCTCCAGGCGTCTCATAGTCCCAAACCATTCACTCAGATAGCTAACCTCTGGTCCCTGGAATCCAGACCCTCCAGGCGTCTCATAGTCCCAAACCATTCACTCAGATAGCTAACCTCGGATCCCTGGAATCCAGACCCTCCAGGCGTCTCACAGTCCCAAACCATTCACTTAGATAGCTAACCTCGGATCCCTGTAATCTAGACCCTCCAGGCGTCTCACAGTCCCAAACCATTCACTCAGATAGCTAACCTCGGATCCCTGGAATCCAGACCCTCCAGGCGTCTCATAGTCCCAAACCATTCACTCAGATAGCTAACCTTCGATCCCTGGAATCCCGACTTCCAGGCGTCTCATAGTCTCAAACCATTCACTCAGATAGCTAACCTCGATCCCTGGAATCCAGACCCTCCAGGCGTCTCATAGTCCCAAACCACTCACTCAGATAGCTAACCTCGGATCCCTGGAATCCAGACCCTCCAGGCGTGTCACAGTCCCAAACCATTCACTCAGATAGCTAACCTCGGATCCCTGGAATCCAGACCCTCCAGGCGTCTCATAGTCCCAAACCACTCACTCAGACAGCTAACCTCGGATCCCTGGAATCCAGACCCTCCAGGCGTCTCACAGTCCCAAACTATTCACTCAGATAGCTAACCTCGATCCCTGGAATCCAGACCCTCCAGGCGTCTCATAGTCCCAAACCACTCACTCAGATAGCTAACCTCGGATCCCTGTAATCCAGACCCTCCAGGAGTCTCATAGACCCAAGACCATTCACTCAGATAGCTAACCTCGGATCCCTGGAATCCAGACCCTCAAGGCGTCTCACAGTCCTAAACCATTCACTCAGATAGCTAACCTCGGATCCCTGTAATCTAGACCCTCCAGGCGTCTCACAGTCCCAAACCATTCACTCAGATAGCTAACCTTCGATCCCTGGAATCCAGACCCTCCAGGCGTCTCATAGTCCCAAACCATTCACTCAGATAGCTAACCTCAGATTTCTGGAATCCAGACCCTCCAGGTGTCTCATAGTCCCAAACCATTCACTCAGATAGCTAACCTTCGATCCCTGGAATCCAGACCCTCCAGGCGTCTCATAGTCCCAAACCATTCACTCAGATAGCTAACCTCAGATCCCTGGAATCCAGACCGTCCAGGAGTCTCATAGTCCCAAACCATTCACTCAGATAGCTAACCTTCGATCCCTGGAATCCAGACCCTCCAGGCGTCTGATAATCCCCAACCATTCACTCAGATAGCTAACCTTCGATCCCTGGAATTCAGACCCTCCAGGCGTCTGATAATCCCCAACCATTCACTCAGATAGCTAACCTTCGATCCCTGGAATCCAGACCCTCCAGGAGTCTCATAGTCCCAAACCATTCACTCAGATAGCTAACCTTTGATCCCTGGAATCCAGACCCTCCAGGCGTCTCATAGTCCCAAACCATTCACTCAGATAGCTAACCTTCGATCCCTGGAATTCAGACCCTCCAGGCGTCTGATAATCCCCAACCATTCACTCAGATAGCTAACCTCGGATCCCTGTAATCCAGACCCTCCAGGCGTCTCATAGTCCCAAACCATTTACTCAGATAGCTAACCTCGTATCCCAGGAATCCAGATCCTCCATGCGTCTCATAGTCCCAAACCATTTACCTAGATAGCTAACCTCAGATCCCTGGAATCCAGACCCTCCAGGCGTCTCATAGTCCCAAACCATTCACTCAGATAGCTATCCTCGGATCCCTGGAATCCAGACCCTCCAGGCGTCTCATAGTCCCAAACCATTCACTCAGATAGCTAACCTTCGATCCCTGGAATCCAGACCCTCCAGGCGTCTCATAGTCCCAAACCATTCACTTAGATAGCTAACCTTCGATCCCAGGAATCCCGACCCTCCAGGCGTCTCATAGTCCCAAACCATTCACTCAGATAGCTAACCTTCGATCCCTGGAATTCAGACCCTCCAGGCGTCTGATAATCCCCAACCATTCACTCAGATAGCTAACCTCGGATCCCTGTAATCCAGACCCTCCAGGCGTCTCATAGTCCCAAACCATTTACTCAGATAGCTAACCTCGTATCCCAGGAATCCAGATCCTCCAGGCGTCTCATAGTCCCAAACCATTCACCTAGATAGCTAACCTCAGATCCCTGGAATCCAGACCCTCCAGGCGTCTCATAGTCCCAAACCATTCACTCAGATAGCTATCCTCGGATCCCTGGAATCCAGACCCTCCAGGCGTCTCATAGTCCCAAACCATTCACTCAGATAGCTAACCTTCGATCCCTGGAATCCTGACCCTCCAGGCGTCTCATAGTCCCAAACCATTCACTCAGATAGCTAACCTTCGATCCCTGGAATCCAGACCCTCCAGGCGTCTGATAATCCCCAACCATTCACTCAGATAGCTAACCTCGGATCCCTGTAATCCAGAACCTCCATGCGTCTCATAGTCCCAAACCATTCATTCAGATAGCTAACCTCGGATCCCTGGAATCCAGACGCTCCAGGCGTCTCATATTCCCAGTCCATTCACTCAATAGCTGACCTTCGATCCCTGGAACCAGACCCTCCAGGCGTCTCATAGTCCCAAACCATTCACTCAGATAGCTAACCTCAGATCCCTGGAATCCAGACTGTCCAGGAGTCTCATAGTCCCAAACCATTCACTCAGATAGCTAACCTCAGATCCCTGGAATCCAGACTGTCCAGGAGTCTCATAGTCCCAAACCATTCACTCAGATAGCTAACCTCAGATCCCTGGAATCCAGACCCTCCAGGCGTCTCATAGTCCCAAACCATTCACTCAGATAGCTAACCTCGGATCCCTGGAATCCAGACCGTCCAGGCGTCTCACAGTCCCAAACCATTCACTCAGATAGCTAACCACGGATCCCTGAAATCCAGACCCTTCAGGTGTCTCACAGTCCCAAACCATTCACTCAGATAGCTAACCTTCGATCCCTGGAATCCAGACCCTCCAGGCGTCTCATAGTCCCAAACCATTCACTCAGATAGCTAACCTCGGATCCCTGGAATCCAGACCCTCCAGGTATCTCATAGACCCAAGACCATTCACTCAGATAGCTAACCTCGGATCCCTGGAATCCAGACCCTCCAGGTATCTCATAGACCCAAGACCATTCACTCAGATAGCTAACCTCGTATCCCTGGAATCCAGACCCTCCAGGCGTCTCATAGTCCCAAACCAGTCACTCAGATAGCTTACCTCGGATCCCTGGAATCCTGACCCTCCAGACGTCTCATAGTCCCAAACCATTCACTCAATAGCTAACCTCGATCCCTGGAATCCCGACCCACCAGACGTCTCATAGTCCCAAACCATTCACTCAATAGCTAACCTCGATCCCTGGAATCCCGACCCTCCAGGCGTCTCATAGTCCCAAACCATTCACACAGATAGCTAACCTTCGATCCCTGGAATCCCGACCCTCCAGGCGTCTCATAGTCCCAAACCATTCACTCAGATAGCTAACCTTCGATCCCTGGAATCAAGACCCTCCAGGCGTCTGATAATCCCAAACCATTCACTCAGATAGCTAACCTTCGATCCCTGGAATCCAGACCCTCCAGGCGTCTCATAGTCCCAAACCATTCACTCACATGGCCAACCTCGGATCCCTGGAATCCAGACCCTCCAGGCGTCTCATAATCCCAAACTATTCACTCAGATAGCTAACCTTCAATACCTGGAATCCCGACCCTCCAGGTGTCTCATAGTCCCAAACCATTCACTCAGATAGCTAACCTCGGATCTCTGGAATCAAGACCATCCAGGCGTTTGATAATCCCAATCCATTCACTCACATAGCTAACCTCGATCCCTGGAATCCCGACCCTCCAGGCGTCTCATAGTCCCAAACCATTCACTCAGATAGCTAACCTCGGATCCCTGGAATCCAGACCCTCCAGGCGTCTCACAGTCCCAAACCATTCACTCAGATAGCTAACCTCGGATCCCTGGAATCCAGACCCTCCAGGCGTCTCATAGACCCAAACCATTCACTCAGATAGCTAACCTTCGATCCCTGGAATCCTGACCTCCAGGCGTCTCATAGTCTCAAACCATTCACTCAGATAGCTAACCTTCGATCCCTGGAATCCAGACCCTCCAGGCGTCTCATAGTCCCAAACCATTCACTCAGATAGCTAACCTCGGATCCCTGGAATCCAGACCCTCCAGGCGTCTCATAGTCCCAGACCATTCACTCAGACAGCTAACCTTTGATCCCTGGGATCCAGACTCTCCAGGCGTCTCATAGTCCCAAACCATTCACTCAGATAGCTAACCCTTTCCCTGTTCGCAACTTCTCCCCTCGGGGTTTGAGTGAGTCGGAGGCGTCCATGATGTCTTCGAAGTCTCCCTCATTGATCACCCTGCCCTGTGGCAGGTTTAATAGAAGTGCTTGAGGGATGTCATTGTGGATTTGAAAAGGGAGGGGGAAATGTAAACACTGAGCAGTTTCTAGGAGGAATCTTCCAGGGAGACCTCAAGAATGACGTTTCGCCCCAGGGTGCCGCGGGAGATCTGGGAGACCACCGTGGGCGTAGTTTTGTGTAAAAGGAACGCCACTCCCTTGGATCCTCGAGAATTCCCTGTGTGATAGACCCTCTTGTAGCCATATCTGGCCAAGAAGATACATTTGTTGCCCAGGAGATGAGTCCGCTGCAATATCAGGGTCGCCGGAGCATGACAATGTGACAATTGCAGGACCGCCCCGCTCATAATATGGTCGAGGAGGCCATTAACGTTCCAAGTCATTACCTTAAAGACGTGCATGGCAGTTGAGGAAGATATTTAAGCGGTGAAGTGTAGAGACGTGTGGAATGACCCTCCGCGCACCCGAGGTGTTTCCCTTCCTCCTTCTGCAAAACCACAGTCTGGACATAGCTGTTCAAGTCTGGGAGTGCGAGGTATCTGACATTGTATTGTATTGTATTGTATTATATTTCTTATAAAGCGCTAACAATCATCCCGTGTAGGATATCAAGGCGCTATACTGATAATGGTGAATGGTGGATAGGCCTAAGTCCTACAGTTAATCTAGTTAGGGAAAAGGAAGGTTTTCAATTTTGTTTCTGAATGATAGATGGCAGTCCGTAAGTCTCAGAGCTACAGGCAGCTCAGTCCATTTGGTTGCAGCTATATGAGAGAAGGCTCGTTCTTCCATCCTGGCTCTCTTCAGTCGAGTAGTTCTTGCTCTTGCTGTGGATTGAGAGCGAAGATTTCTGGTTGGTGCGTAAAACGTAATCCTATTTCTTAGGATAAGTGGACCAGTTTTATGCAGTGCTCTGTGTGTTATACACAGTATCTTAAAGGTTGCTCTCTGTCTCATTGGCAACCAATGATGTTCTTTTATGCAGTTCCTGCCGGAGTCGAATTTTTTATTAATTACAGAGTGCCTTGGCCGCCGCATTTTGCACAATTTGTAGTTTGGCAAAGAGATAATCTGCCATCCCTACAAACAGTGAATTTCGGTAGTCCAGCCGACTCATCAGTAATGACTGGACCAGGATCCTTCTGCACTCCATGGGAATCCAGGGGAAGACTCTCCTGAGCATTTTTGGCATAGAAAGGGAAGCGGTCCCCAGCCTGCCCACATCCTCGGGCAATTTCACTGTCCGTTGCTTTTTTGCATCAGGGATAGGCACGGCCGGTAGAGGTAAGAGAGGTGAGGGGGTTTGGGGGGGGGAGTTGACAGATGACAGGATAGGTAAAATAAAATAAAAAAATAAAACAACTTACCTTGCGCTCACCGACTCCGTGATGCGGTAAGTGCAAGGTAAGTGGTTTTATTTATTGGCTGTTCCCAATGGCATGATATTGTACCAAAACAGAGTCAGTACATTGCCCTCGTCTGGTAAAATGGTGGGTACCAGCCTCCTGACACCAATCTGAGCTCCCCATCCAGCCCTTCCAATGGTAATTTTGAGGGTCCAGGTAATGTATGGATTATACCAATTGTCTACTCTCTTGCACAGTTTATTCAGAATGACCACCTCACTCCAGATCATTACGGACACAGTCTCCGGTTCTAAACCTTTCACTTACAAATCATTGCTATTGTGGTTGTCTAATTAGTTAAACGGAAGTAAAGCAATACTACAATACCCAGAATTCATTAGGCTATCAATTGGACTGGAAGAATCTAATGAATTAGAGGAAGTCGGTCACTCTAGTTTCAGTCCTTGGCGGGCATGGCCCAATTTAGCTGACTGGGGCCAGTAGCTGTGTGGCTCCTTGCATTCTGCATTCCAGCATGGCTCACTAGGAGTCATGCTCGCTCTACGGCTCACTAGGAAGAGTTGCGCTCATTCCACGGCTCACTGGGAGGCGTCATGCTCCCTATACGGTTCACTAGGAGGAGTCGCGCTCACTCCACGGCTCACTAGGAAGAGTCGCGCTCACTCCACGGCTCACTAGGAAGAGTCGCGCTCACTCCACGGCTCACTAGGAGAAGTCATGCTCACTCCACGGCTCACTAGGAGGAGTCGCGCTCACTCCACGGCTCACTAGGAGGAGTCGCGCTCACTCTACATGTCACTAGGAAGAGTCACACTCACTCTACATGTCACTAGGAAGAGTCACACACAATCTACGCTTCATTAGGAGGAGTCACACTGACTCTACGGCTTAGTAGGAGGAGTCACGCGCACTCTGCGGCTCAGTAGGAGGAGTTACACTCACTCTGCGGCCCACTAGGAGGAGTCACACTCCCTATACAGCTCACTAGGAGGAGTCCCACTTACTCTGCGGCTCACTTGTGATAGAGCTGGATTTCATCAAGATTAAGCATTGCTCTGATTTGTGTTTCAGACGGACTGCATTTAAATTGGCACGCAGATTTTGGTGCAAGTGAAAACACATGGCACATGAAGCACGAAATGAGGCCTGGTCAAAATGCAGATCTCCCCATTCACCACCGGGGCAGACCCATCCTGACTCCTGGAGCCAGGCACACCAGCCAGCTCCAGCCAATCACAAGCCAGACAGTCAATTCACATGTACTGCACAGGCAGACCAACTTTTAGAAGTGGTACTTCCACACTAGACACAATATAGCCGCACACTTCATCGCGCAGCATTTAATCACACGAGTCCGCAAATACCAAATTCAACCTTGCACTCCCCACGCATCAGGAATTACCATGGACCACACATTCCCCATGCATTCCTATGGGAGGGCAGGCCAATCTCACACACGCACTCAGGGAGCGCACGCACTTTACACTGCGCCACAGTGCTAAAGTGCCCCAAGAACAGAAATCATTATACTAATGTAACATTAAAAGGCAAAAAAGTTCAGGGGTGAACCTGCCATAAGGGCAAGTCCAACAATGCTCCTGAAGAAACACTCGTGCATTTTAGGTATACCGATTTTGGACAAAAATCATGTATGTGGGTTCACCAATGGTGCAAGATTACTGAAAAAGAAGGTCCTTTGAGGTTTCCAAAAGATCGAACGTTTGAATTGCAAATTATTGACAAATTAAGGAAAATGTTATGTGAAATAAAGACACCATCTGGAGCTGCACAATTTGAGGCTTTAAGCATGTGGGAAAAAGCAGCAAGAGAGAAAGCAAGTGAGGATAAAAAGGTAAAAGCACCGGATGCAGGAGAAGGGAATTAATGATGACAAAAAGCTTCAAATAAATAATGATTCAGGGGATGAAATAATGGATGCATTGTTAACTTAAGTGTCCGCCACCTTATGTGGTCCCCACTAAAAATACTGATAATAATGTCCCAGTAAGTACTACAGGGGCTACTGCTTCTGTTAAATAGAGAGAAACACAGATTGAGAGAACTGTGCAGACATTTCAGATTGACCCACTATCTGTTGATTCAGCACCGACAGTGAACCTCTGACCACCAATAAAGAACCATGGTACTCTGAATCATTAAAACTGGAGAAACAAAAATGTAGGAAGCTGGAAAAACATTGGAGGAGAAATCACTCTCTTGCTAGCAAAGAACTTTATCAGCAGGCTTTATCCTCCTACCATAAAAACATTAAAAAGGCAAGGAAAGCCTGCCTGTTGTCTCAGCTTGATGGAGCGGCCAACTCAACTAAGGAACTGTATAAAATTCTTAGGACCTTCGCCAACCCCCTGGCCTGTGAAAGTTCTGACACTTTCACACAAGAGTTGTGTAACAACATCTCCACATTCTTTGAGGACAAAATAGACACCATTTACAATAAAATTCTTATCAAGCATCCTAACAATTTGGAAGTCCCTAGCACTTTGTGCAAAGAAATTCCTACCGAGACCCTTGAAGTCTTCCCAGAAGTCACAGAAAGTGATATACTTACCCTCCTGAGTAATGTGAAATCTGGTTCCCCTCGGGATCTTCTCCCTGCCAGAGTAACTAATAACCTGGGCAGCTTACTATGTCCTATCATCATGAAGATCCTCAATCTCTCTTTCACAGAGGGTAAACTCCCGCAACAGTGGAAAGAGGCAGTTGTGAATCCGATACGCAAGAACACCACCTCCCCCTGGACGGAACTCTCCAACCTTCGCCCCATCTCTCTTCTGCCCCTCCTGACTAAGTTGGCTGAGAAATTTGCTAACTCTCAGATCTCCAGCTTCATAGAAGCGACAGGGGGCCTGGACCAATCTCAATCTGGGTTCAGGCCCAACTACAGCACCGAATCTGCTCTCCTCTCCGTGACCGACAACATCAAGATGTCACAGGATAGAGGAGGATCAATGATTCTGGTGCTGTTAGACCTGTCAGCAGCTTTTGATACTGTGTCACACAAAATCCTGTTGAACAGACTTCAAGGAGTGGGCATTAGAGGCCAGGCGCTTGCATGGCTGGAGAGTTTCCTATCTGGGCGTACACAATCTGTCAGCTTGGGCCCCTATCATTCCATCACTAGGGAGCTCACCAAAGGGGTGCCACAGGGCTCATGCCTAAGCCCCACATTGTTCAATGTGTATGTGGCCCCCCTTGCTGAGATTGTGAGGAAGTACGGATTCACACCAGTGTCGTATGCCGACGACACCCAACTCCTCTTCCCTTTCCATGCCCTTAATGCTAATGTTAGGGAAAAATTTGCGGAAGGCATGAGGGCCATCTCTAACTGGATGGCCTCCAACTACCTCCAGTGTAATGTCGGGAAGACAGAGGTGATGCTTTTTGGTAAAGCTAGCATGCTCTGGTCTCCCGACTGGTGGCCCCAAGACCTGGGACCAGTACCTTCCCCAAAATCCACTATAAAAAACCTAGGAGTGAAACTGGATCAAAATCTAACCCTAAAGGATCACGCGAACGTGATTGCTGGAGCCTGTTTCCATACCATTGGCTTACTCAGACGTATCTTCCCTCTTTTACCTGACATCTATAGGAAGACACTGGTACAGACCCTTGTAATAAGTCGTCTTGACTATGGCAACGGGCTCCTGATACTAGCCAATGAGGATGCCATCAATAGGCTGCAGGTGGTCCAGAACACGGCGGCCAGATTGATTCTGAACGCCCCCCCTAGAACTCCTTCTGGACCCCTGTTGAGAGAACTTCACTGGCTCCCGGTACGCCAACGGATCAAATTCAAGATCTGCTGTACTGTCCACAAATGTCTTTTTGGAAGTGGCCCCAGCTACCTAGCCCAACTATTTCATCCTTACAGACCGGAACGTGATCTACGGTCCAGCAACCAGCTCCTGCTTAATTCTCCTTTTATTAAAAAGACCAGACAAGGTGGCCGCGCCCTCTCCTCAGTGGGGCCAACTCTGTGGAACAATCTGCCCCTTAGCCTTAGACAGATCTCCCACCACCTTACATTTAGGAAAGCACTAAAGACAAATCTGTTCACTGCTATATAAGCCTTCACCTCCTCACTACGCATCATCAGTTCACCGGTACTGTTGCTACTTTGTCACCTGTGCTTGCGGCCATAGCGCGGAGATAACCCTTGGGTTCGATTCTGGCGCTTTATAAGCATTTAAATAAATAAATACCTCCAGGCGTTACTGTTTCAAATGTGACTAATTCTGTTCAAATATTACAAAATGCAGATGCACAGACAATGCCTAGAAAAATTGTCACTGTCCCAATTAATATGGTCCCTACTGAAAAGGTTCAAAGAGCTGCAGAAGGAGTGATTATGTCAGGGTTTATTTCAGAAACTCAGAATTCACAGATTATTGAACAGAAACTACCCCAGACAGTCCAGGGGTGGGGGAGGGGGGTCTTTACAACATCTGCAGCCAAGGATAAAATGAATATATTTAAAGATGGGATTTTTCAAACCTGCTTTGAAAAAGCAGCAGTGATTAAAAAGATAGAGACTGTGGGGGAACCAATTAACTCAGATCCTGAAAACGAGAAACAGCTTAGTGTTTTAAATTCAACATTTGAACATGAAGAAATTAACAGTCCCTGCTGTTTAAATCATGAAAATGTGAACCAGTGTCGGGAGAAATAATTAATTTCCCAGAGTAAGGAAACAGCTGCATGTGCAGTAACTGCTGACTGATTGATTTGGCTAATCTAATAAAAATATGACATGGGTGTGTCAGAAAGTTTTCCATTTCAGAGAAGTTTCAGGGTACATATGGATGATGAAGCAAATGAGAAAATGTGTTCTTCGGGAATGCAATTGCACATTGCAGAAATAATTAAATATATTTTCAAATTCAATGGGTTTGAGAAATTAGGAGACGAGTGGGCAAGAAAACATGAGAAGAAAAATAAACCTCCAGACCTAGCAAGGAAACGGGACAAGGAAAAGAAACCACCAGATCTAGATGAGGAAAATAAAAAACAGAATGAGGGAGAAGCTTTTGCTTACTCATTGAGAGAAAAGGTGGGAGAAGTGCATGTTCATGAGCCACGGAATAAAAGTGAACTTGAAGCATTTCTGAACACATTCCCAAAATTGAGAGACAAACGTATGCTGAGGTACCCACAAGTTGATGGATTTGTTGAAATTTTAAAAGAGTTCTGCATTAATTTGAAAAATTTCTTTGACATTGCCATGCAAACTGAATTGTGGTTTGTATCTAAAGTTGTTGTGCAAAGGCAAGTTGACGAGACAGTGAAAAGGGTTTACATGAATGCACCATCATTTTCTGTTGTTATGGATAAAAACGTAGCAGTGATTACGTTCCTGAAGGGCAGAGTACCAGCAAAGGATGTTGATTGGGTACAGATTATAAGAACACAGGATGGAAGTAAAGGTGTTTTGGTTTGTGCAAATTCGGGTATGGATGTTGCACTGCTGGAAAAAGTATTATTTTGCCATCTTTATAACAGATTTGAGCAATGGAATAAGTAATGTAAATTTAAACATGATGCAGCAAGTGGAAATGCACAAACACAGAGAGAAATGCAGGTACAAAATGTGGCAGTTGAGCAAATGCAAATGCCATTTCAGAAACAGGTACCGATGGAAACAGTTTTTCAAGCTCAGACGCTCCCACAAAATATGGAAAATGCTCAAATTAATTTAAATCAGTTATCCAGAGCAAATGTGAATTCATTCCAGAAACAAAATCAGAACACATTTCAAGAGTTTACTGTATGCACAGGCCTAGCAGGAAAACAGTTGTTTTGCAAATTAAACAGCACAGATTACTGTACACCAGATAATGTTACTTATCAGATTCCTGATGAGGATGTATATTTTAAAATGGCCCAACAAAAGACAGCTATAGCAGGAATGACAGTTGAAAAATTACCTTCTGATGTGAAAGAAATAATAAACACAGAAATAAGAGAGTTCACGGAGAAGGATGTCAGATTAATAAAATGTGCAGAACATGTCTTATTCAAATTAGAACCAGATGACATTTATTCAAGAACACCATCAACTGCAGAAATGTTACCCATAATTGGAAATAAACTAAGTAAAGGATTTTTGATGGAATTGATTGGGAGTTTATGTAACTTTCTGATCACAGGTTCACAGAAACTAAATGAAAAGAACAGATTCGTGCCGGAGATTAATAGCATAACTTTTCCATTTTGTCCTGTGAAACCGAATCCAGCCAATATATTTTTTCACATTTCATGTGCTGAAGAATGGCTTACTGTTATTGATTTTCGTCAAGTTCATGCCACACTGCCATTGCATGAGAATAGTCAGGAGTTCTGTCAAAAAGAAGATGAATACCTGGGCCACATAATTGGAAAGGGAGGTAGAAAGGTGTCGCCAGAGAGAGAGGGAACAATCCCCCAGATGAATCCACCTCAAACTCAGAAATAAGTCACGATGTTTTTGAGAATGGTTGGCTGCTGTGGAGAGTGGTTATTAAACATTTCCCTAGTGGCTAAGCCTTTACTGAGGCTGACACGGAAGGATGTGTCTGATCCGCTTCCATTGGACAACAATTGCACAAAAGCATTCATAGAGTTTAAAGAGAACAAGTGTTGCGCCCCGGCGCTAGGAATGCAAGTTTATTTAAAAGAAAATTCACCAATTTGCAGTGAGAGGGCAGGCTCTGCTCTCTCAGTGCCTGTTCAAAAACATGAATGTGTTCAAAGGTCTGTGATGTATTTCCCAAAGACATTTGACCCCAACATCAATGAAATTGAATATGAGTGTCTAGATGTCATGAAAATATGCATAAAGCCAAGATCAGCCTTTAAGGATGAACGTCTGATTCAGCCCAACAATGTCCATTTTGTAGATGGTCCATGTTTGAAACGTAATAATGACACATTGAGAGCAGCACATGCGGTACTCCCTATACATTATGTTGTCAAAGCTTCATGGCTTTCAGTAGTAACCTCAGCACAACATTCAAAATTGATTGCCCTTACCATAACATGCAGTATAGCTGCTCAAATGGGAGTCACTATTGTATGGGAGAGAGAAAGGCTCATTCAATTGCACAAAATAATATTCTGTTAGCCTATACATTCAATGGGCTTTCCACAGGTGAATATGAAAAGAATAGTGTTTATTTTGAGAAAAATGACAACAGCATTGTAGCAAATGGGTTATTGCAACAACTGATGCCCAGGTATAGATTGCCAGTTTCTCCAAAATCAGATCATAATTAGGGGAGGGCGGAATTTGCGTAGTCGTGCTACACAAAGATCTGCGAAACAGTAAAAAATCTCTGCAAACACGCAGAAATTCCAGGAACACGCGGAATTGCTTGTTTGCGATGCTTTTTTCCTGTTCGCGATCGCTGTTTGCGTGCTCGGGGAGAAACATCTCGCGAACACGCATTTCGAGAACGCGAACAAGCAAAAAATTCAGCGAAGCCGCGGAACGCAGAATTTTGGGCTACTTCGCGTTCTCCGTGGAACGTGAAATTACCTAAATTCCGCGAGCGAAACAGAATTTACCGCCCAGGCATAATCATAGTGAGGTTTTAAAGATTTTTTTTTTTTTTGTAAAACTCTTTATTCGTGACTGTGGCAGGGTGGTACACATTACTGTACATAATCACATCAGGTTACACATCAGTCTTTTCCATTTTCCCTATCAGGACCTTTACATAACATATCTTTACCAGCATGAATCGTTTTCCTCATCCAATCTCGGATTAGTTTCAGTAGTCAACTCAAAACATCAAAATCGTGGCTTAAAGATGATGTCTGCAGAACAACAGATTGACAAGGATTGCATTGTAACTATCTGCCTGATGTTCCAAGTATAATAAAGCAACACAAAGGCAGCGCAGAGTTACACTTTGCAAAACACTGTGTTTCAGCATCACTGAAGTGGCTTGCGTATTTACATGCTAATGCACTTGTGAAAAACACTGATGAAAACACTAGCCATTGCTGTGTAGGTCTGGCTGATGTGGAGTGTGCAGTTTCTCACCAGATTGCAGCTGCTACACCAGATCTGCATAATGGATGGTGCAACGACTTTGATCTGAGAGGTGCTGTGCTGAAACATCTGAATCTGATCAAAGTGAAAATAAAAGTGAAAGGCTTGGGTTGAAAAAGTGCAAAGAATTGATGGTGCTCTGTCAGAGTTTCTCAGCACCTGAGTGGTCAAATTGCATGGAAAAAGTACAGAATGCCACACTGTGTGAGCCACCCTGATGGCAAGCTGATGACAAAGAGCAAAGAAATGCTGAAACTGTCCTGTTGAATATATATTATACCTTTTATTATTTTAGTTACTTATGTTAGAGAAAACTAACAATTTCAAGAAGCTACTTACAGAACTTTGCACTAAACATTTGACCTTGGCTATCTATGATCTGATTACAGACTAAACGTGTGTTGCCTTAGAAATAGAGGTAAAAGTGCTATATACTCAGCTTTTGCAATAAAAATGTCACCTGCGAGATTAAATAAGTGTGATGATTTACAAATCATTTGAGGTATCTTGATTTGTTATCATCATAGGGAGGGTTGATAGAGCTTGATTTCATCAAGATTAAGCATCACTCTGTTTTGTGTTTCGGACAGACTGCATTTACATTGGCACTCTTTTGAACGACATTGTGTTTTCATTGGATATGGGTTTTGCAAACAAAGCATGCCAACCCGAGGTCCTTTTTTGCCCCACATTTAATAAGAGAGGTGTATACTCAACTATTGACTATATTTTAACCTCGGCTAGATATAGCGATCAGGTTATACATTTTAAAACATTAGATAACGCACTAAGCGATCACTTCCCCTTGAGCATGGAAACCTCAAATTCAGATTATGAATTTAACACAGATAACTCAACCAGACAGGCTGTAGATGATATTGTTTTGAAGCGGCAAAATGGATATGCCTTGAAATGGACTAAAGTGGTTCCGGAAGACTTCCTTCAAAATTTAATAAGGAAATCCGAACCCAGCATCGACGTTTGTCTGGATGGGAATGCCTCTGATTCAGCAGTTATTAAACATTTTTTAAATATAACCTCACACATTAAAACTGGCTTATGGGTTGGTAAGAAAAACCTTAAGCATGATGTAGCTAGCTGGTTTGATACAGCCTGTACTAAGGCGTATACTAACCTTAAACGCATGCGCGCGGTGCATTTTCCCGCTGTGCGCTGACTTTTTCAAAAAGCCGCGGTTCATGACGAGCTCAGCTCGTCATGAGCGTACGAGAGGCGTACCTCATGACGAGCTGAACTCGTCATCAGCACCGAAGGGGTTAAACAGGCCTTAAATGATCCTGTAAGGGACAAGAATCTAGTCAGGGAACGTCGAAAGGTCTATAAAAATGCGCAGAAACAGAGAAAGGACACCCTGAAAAAGGAGGCATGGGAATCTTTGTGTGAGGCGCCCTTGAGCAGAGACTCTACTGACTTCTGGAAAGCAGTTAACGCACCCTTTTTCGATGAAAAAGCAAAGGCCAGAATTGAGATAGCTATCACGGATAATGAATGGCTAGAGCGATATGCAAATTTATATAGCGTTGTGACGCCCTTGGATCAGATTCCACCAGTAAATGTGGTGGACGAGGTGCCTTTAAATAGCAATAAAATGGATCTGTGTATCACTTTGAATGAAGTCATCGCTGGTACAAAAGCTAGTCTTGGAGGTAAGGCCCCTGGCCCCGATGGGGTGCCAGTTGATCTATATAAAAATAACATGGCCTTATGGGGTCCAATACTTACGAAACTTTTTAATGCATCGTGCTCGAGAGGACTGTTACCCTCTTGGTTTGAGTCTATCATTGTACCTATATTTAAGAAAGGAGATAGGGCAAGCTGCACCTGCTATCGCCCAATATCTCTGTTAGGCTCAGCCTTTAAGATTTTTGGGCGCGTAATTTTGAACAGATTACAATTATGGGCAGATGAACACTCGATAATAAGTGACCTTCAATATGGTTTTAGGAAACGTCTTGGCACAATCGAACATGGTCTTAACCTGAACATTCTTATAGAAAATATATCACAGCAAGGAGAAATTGCATATTTCTAACCTTTGTCGACTTAACGTCGGCATTCGATTGTGTCACTCATAGTAAGCTTTGGCTTATTTTAAAGAACCTGGGTTTGGAGGAAAATATAATTAATTTTCTCAGGGAATTATACATGGGAGCGCGGGCCAAAGTCAGATTTGGTAGGAATGGTGAATGCACTAAGGCAATTAACATTGCAAGAGGAGTACGCCAAGGGTGCGTACTCGCTCCCTTTCTATTCACAATCTATACCAACGATTTGGAAAACACATTACTGTGAGTGCAGGGACATGCCTTTGATAGCTACAAGATCGGTCCCTGCACTATTGTAAGCGGATGACGCGGTTTTGATGGCCCGGACACCCAGGCAATGCAAAGGATGATTACGTCCTTTTCAAATTTTATGAACAATTTAGATTTAAGGATTAATTGCACAAAAACGTTTTGTATGAATTGTGGTCCCGGGGCACAAATCAAGAAGAAAACAATGTACATTAATTCTAAACCATTGGGATTTACTCCAACTTTCCCATACCTAGGTATATTGTTCGACCAAACTGGCCAATGGAACACAACAATTAAGACACGGAGAATGCTGTTCTGTAAATCCATGGTGGCCCTTAAAAATTTTAGCAGACAATTGGGCAAAAAAACGATTGGGGAACTTTTCACTCTCTATAGAGCAGCTTGTGTTGCAATTGCAGCATATGGTGCAGGAATATGGGGTTACGCAAACGTAAAATCATTACAGATGGCAGAAAATTGTTTTTTGAGACATCTTCCAGATAGTGTGTCTACATATATCTGCCACTCGGAACTGGGCCAACCTTATATAGAGTACGTTATTAACGTCCAACCAGTATTACTGTGGCACAGGGTTTGGACTACAGAGGAGTGTGTTTTTAATCAATCGATATTGAGAGACGCGATGAATTTAGATAACGTCAGAAAAATAAGATGGTTGGCATAAGTAAAGACGTTCCTTATTGAAATAGGCCATCGAGAATATTTTGAAGTCCCGCTACTTTTGACTCACGTGTTGAGGAGCGAATTAAAAAAACTATGTATGGTACACCTGGAGGACCAAAGAACTTGTGTTGAGATGAGAAAAAGTAACGTGGTTGTGCACCAACTTATAATGATCACTAGCGGTACCCAACCATATGTTAAATTACACATGAAAGACTTTGACAAGTTTTTATTAATACGTTTTAGATTAAACATTTTATTTAGATTTTTTAGTTTCCCGAAAATGAGTGACTGGACTAAGCACCTAAGTAAATGCCCTTGTGATGACTTGTCTTATCAATCGGATATGCACATACTGCTATTTTGTAAGTTTTTTGTTGCGCATAGGAAAAGATGGATTGTGCCGTTATAGAAGATAATGGGTCTTAATCAGTGTCGCCCTGCCTTTTTGGCTATCCAGAAATTAGATAATATTTTAACTATTGCTTCTGTCTCTGCCTTTTTTTTTAAAGTTTATAAATTACGAACATTAATTCATGCCCCACCATAACTACTTATTGCTTTTTTTAATGTGTAATGATGATTGTGTATATATATATTTGTCTTTTTCTTGTTTTGTTTTATTTATGCTGTAGTTTTTAACAAATGTACTTTTATGGTTGTTATTCTCATTCAATAACTGAATAAAGTTAATTGATTGATTGATTGACTCTTGAAATTGGCACTCAGATTTTAGTGCAAGTGAAAACACATGGCACATGAAGCATGAAATGAGGCCTAGTCAAATGCTTTTTAGAAGTGGCACTTTTGGTGCATGCAAAGTGAAAGACATGAAATGAGGCCTGGTCAAAATGCTGTCAGTCTCAAATGCTTTCATTTAAAACCGTGCTTAATTAATTAATCATGGATGTTTAATGTGTCTAGTTTAGATTTAACCTCACTATAGAATGTATATTTAATTTAGAGGAAGTTTTTTTTTCTAACTTTTAAAGTAGCACATAATTGTGCTGAATTAACATGTGTTTTTGCAGTGTAGAAAAACTCGTGATTTCAGTTTCCTCATTAGCTTTGAAGATAAGATCTACACTCCCTGTTCCCGTCTCAAGAGAGTTTGGCTTTCTAGCATATTTTGAAAATACATATTCAGTTCATAAAACATCTTTCTTATAATGTGTATTAATTAATCAACCATGCACCAACACTACACGTGGGGCAAACGCATTTTGCATGAAAAGCTATCTAAAATATTAGAGCATGTTGCTATGAGTATGTATTACCTGTCTGCGCTTTGAAAATTTGCACTGGTGCATGTTTATGCTATGTTGTACATTGAACATTTTTGCATATTGTGCACAAATAATAGAAAAGCTGCTTTAAACTAATAGCTTTTGCTAGGTAATAACTAATACAGGGTACTAGTATGGGGAGAGGTAAACATATTGGGTTTCATTTAACAAATTAACCCCTAGGATGCATGCGAAATTGTCCTGCAGTGCGGGAAAAATTCTCTTGTGCAAAATTCGGATGTCTCCCGGCCGTCCGATACACACACCACCCGTAGCGTCAGACGGCGGGAGCTGTCCGACGCATCGAAAGGCTTAATATTCTCTTGTGTTTGTTTTGTTTTTGGGTGCAAAATAAAATGGATGCCTAAGAATCCAGCATGGCTGAGAATTGTTAGCAGTGTGCTGAATGAGAGACGCATACGCAGACAGAAGATTGTGCCAGCTGCATGGACTGCTAAGTGCTTCAAGTGAGGACACATGGGTCAAGGCCACAGTGAACTGTACACTCCTGACTCCTGTCATCGTGCCAATGTACCAGTGAGAGTGTCAATCCTGTGTGCGATGTGAAAGCGAGAAGGAAATGGACTGATACATTTTTCAATCTAAATGTTGCAGCATTTGTATAATTATTGATGGTGAAACCTATGACTGTATTAAGCCTTAACGCTTCCTTTGTTAGAACAGGTATGGGTTGGATTTGCAATGAGAACAGGATGGTGAGACCCTCATGTCTTCTATGCTAACCAATCACAGTGCAAGTTTCTATTGAAACTGCAACATTATTAGTATAGTCAGCCAAGAATTAGAGTATAACAAGCATTTGCAATGCAATAAGTCTTGCATTTGTGAGAGTTTGAGCAATTGGCATTTTAAATGGCAATGCCTTTTATTTACCTGTTGGTTTTTAAAAGATAAAAGGCATTGGGCCCGATTCACAGAACTAACTTAAGACAAAATCCTAAACTTATTACCATTTTTGTATTCACAGAAGGCACTTACTCATTTTGGTATTCACAGAAGACACTTACTCATTTCGGTATTCACAGAAGTTAGGACTCATAACTTTAGGACTCCTAAATGCCTTCTGTGAATACCTAAAGTCTTAAAATTAGAATTTTTCTCAATTTAGTAGTAGTAAAGTTAGGACTCCTATACAGAGCTGGGATGCCTGCTGCTGAAAATGCTTTCCTCACCATTATAAAGCAGAAGGTGAAAATGTGGGCAGTGCCAGTTGTCCCTTTGTAACAGGAGTCTTTCAGGGGCGAATGCGGGCAGAAGTAATGATGGTGGCCATTAAGGAACATATCAAACAAGAGTGAGGCTCATCCCAAAAACAGATAGTCACGGGCGCGTACACAGTCTCTCACACATGCAAACCAATAAGCATCAGACACAAACGCACACATGGAAACCAATAAGCATCAGACACAAACACGCACACATGGAAACCAATAAGCATCAGACACAAACACGCACACATGGAAACCAATAAGCATTAGACAAAAACACGCACACACCAAAACACACTGTACAGAAATGCAACTGATTAAAAAAGTGTGATTAACTAACAACATGTGAACTTACAAAGTGAAGGCGGATTTGTGCCATGGCGGAGCGGGAAGAACTCTTTGGGTGGAGGGAGGAGGTCCGGCAGAGCAGCAAATGCTGCAGAGGGGGAGTGAGTATTGGAGAGACGTTGCCGCCTCATTAGGGAAAGGTTTTGTTTGTGGTGAATGGGAGTGGGGTGGGAGACTTTTAATGTGAAGCAGGAGGGGGAAAGCAAACAGAACTTTAACAAGGGATTCAAAGTTAAAATGCCGCTGTGCACGCCCATGCTGTGTTGGAGGTAGGAGGGTGGCGCTTAATAATGAAAGCGGGTGCCGTGGCACCCATGCATATTGAGGGCAAAACAGGCTTGAAGAGGACGAGACAGTAAACCCAAGAGGAAGAGGACGAGAGAGTACAAGCGATGCGCCCTCTGTGCTTGGGGAGAGGGAGGGCCATTAGCCTGTGAGAACTCACGGCATGGTGGAGATCAAAGGAAGGGGGAGGGACATTGGCGAGTGAGGGCTGAGGGGGTGTGCAGCCTGGTGAGCTGAAGTGGCAGCAGTGGCAGAGCGCGGCGTGCGCACACAAAGGGTCTGGTAGCTAATGGGAGCTGTGCACAATGAGCGTGGTTGTGCTCACATGCACTGTACCCGATCCACACTTTGGGTACACTTTTGAAAGCCCTACTTTAATATCGCCAAGCATCCCTAACGAGAGGGCTTAGGCGAGACCTAAAAAATGACCCCATAGGGGACGTGTCAGCCTTAAGCCTTTGGTGATAGAGGAGAGAAGGGGAGAGGAGCCGATCTGACCAGACATCATATGGGTTAGGTACATGAACGTCACAGGTTCAGCCTGGGAGGAGATTGCGTACGAGGAGACACAGAGGGAGGAGGGGGGCAGAGAGGCTTAGGCTAGCCTTGCACGTCATATTTTTGGCAAGGCAGATCACATTCCTTTGTGGTCTTGTGAAGGAGGGGCCTTTTCAAGGAGCAGCCTCTCTAGTGAAGACACAGATAGACACATTGAACAGACCAGGGCACAGAGTGCAGCTGATTGAACAGGTCTAGATTTAGATGCTAAAACTCTAAGTTTATGCTGTGACTAATTAACTAGCTTTGGAAAGATGTATTTGCCTTATGCAATTATTTCTCTTTATGGGAGATTTTTGCCAATTATCAATTATTGATTAGCCTTTCAAAACTCACTCTTGAATTATATTTTCCCGAACTCTTTAAAGAATTCTGACTGACATTTGCTGCCTCATTCCCCCCTTTATGGTGTGCTTTGTATGCAACCTATAATATGTTCTGTATTAATTCTATTTTTCCTGTTTTCCAATTCTGTACCTTGATTAATGAATAAAGGGTCAGAAAACCTTAACTTTTAACTAGAAAATAAAACCCTTTAAAATACTCACAATTCTCTTTCTTGGCTTAAATATTAATTACATCTTGATTTTTCATGTTTATGTAAAGTCTCCTAGTAGTGATAACACGGTGGCAAAGGTCCATCACCTTTAAATCAGTAAACTAGAGGTAAATGATGTTTGGATTGAGAAATTACCGTGAAATTACCGCTGGATCAGTTTCTGGCAGCAGAGGTAAGTTTAATACCATCACCAAAAGGAGCATAGTTTAGTTTAAAGTCTAAGGGGCAGATTTATGTTAACTGGCGCATCCCCAGGGATGCGCCAGTTAATGTGCGCCACAGTGCGCAACAGCTCCGCCACCCATGGTGCGCCGCATTTATAATGCGGCGCACCATGGGGCAAAAACGGCACAGATGCGTGACGCATCTGTGCCGTAAAGGTGGCGCATTGCTGGAGTTGCGTCGCAAGCGCGACGGAGCTCCAGCAAGGCTCGGGGGTGCCCCATCTTAACAATGCTGCGTCAAGACCTACGCCTGCTTCAAGCAGGCGCAGGCTTTTGACGCAGCATTGGCCTGAAAGTGACTGAGTGAAATCTTATAGATTTCACTCAGCCACTTTTGCGAGGCGCACCTGCCCCGGAACGCCCACCCTGCGCCGGAACGCCCACAAGCGGCGCAGGGCTTTACAACAAGACGCATCTGCCTAGATGCGTCACGTTGTAAATCGTTCGTAGGGATGCGCCACGTTTACGCCGCCTTGCGTGACGCAACAGCGGCGTAAACGTGGCGCAAGTGCCTCATAAATCTGCCCCTAAATAAATAGCGCTAGGAAATAATTGCCCAAGTTATATAAATGTCCTGATTCCTGATTCCAATGCTCAGAACCTGAAGACTGGCAAAGCAGTACTGGAAGGTGATGCAAGAAGGCGATGGCTGGAGTGGTGTGAGTATCAATAGGGTTGTGAAATGTTGTTAATGTGCTAAGATGTATTTTTGAAGTGTTGAAAATAGTAAGGGTTTTGACTGTTGGTGAAAATTTAGCTCATTTTGAAATGATGGTTTTATTGATTATATTGGTAATTTCATAGGACACGATTTTTTGATTATTGATAATAACATGAAAAGTTAGTGTCTTGTTTTATGTTGTCTGGAAATCCCGGGAAGTAATAGCGGCGGGTGGTAAATGGAAGTCACACTGTTCTGAGGTTACTCGTCTGTTGGAATAGCACTGAGAAGCTACGCAGGGCTGGCAGTGTTAAATTAGGGACTCTTTTCTGTGTAAAAGTGAGAGTGATTGATAGCAAAGAGTTCCCTGGTGAAACTTTGGTCTTACATAACCTAGAAAGGGTGACACCAAAGGAGTAGCAGTTCTTCTGATCTTGAGTGAAGGGTAGGCGGAAGGGATTTATTCGCAGTCTTTGAAGAGTAAACAGAAGTTCTTACTTTGTGAAGAGTAAGCGGAGTGAAAAGAAATCTATCCTTTATTTAGTGGAACAGAAAGAGTAGCAAATGTTTTAATGTTGTTACTAACAGAATTTTAAATAAGAAAACTCTGAAAAATATTGCAGTAAGATATTGTCAGCAGTAGGAGTTAAACTGACTGAAATTGAAACTGACAGCATTGGAGAAAAGAAATTGCATTGAACTATTGCAGAAATGAAAATGTTTGAAGGTTTAAAGAAACTGTTGGGAGGTAAAGTGAAAAATGTGTTTTTAATTATTGATGCTCCTGAAGAAACACCCGTGCATTTTATGTCTACAAATTTGGGACAAAATTCATGTATGTGGGTTCACCAATGGTGCAAGATTACTGAGAAAGAAGGTCCTTTGAGGTTTCCAAAAGATGGAACGTTTGAATTGCAAATTATTGACAAATTAAGGAAAATGTTATGTGAAAAAAAGACACCATCTAGAACTGCACAATTTGAGGCTTTAAGCATGTGTGAAAAAGTGACAAGAGACAACGCAAGTGATGATAAAAAGGTAAAGCACCAGATGCAGGAGAAGGGAATTCATGATGACAAAAAGCTTCAAATAAATAATGATTCAGGGGATGAAATAATGGATGCATTGTTAACTTACATGTCTGCCACCTTATGTGGTCCCCACTAAAAATACTGATAATAATGTCCCAGTAAGTGCCACAGGGGCTACTGCTTCTGTTAAACAGAGAGAAACACAGATTGAGAGAACTGTGCAGACATTTCAGATTGATCTGTTGATTCAGCACCGACAGCGATATCTCCAGGCGTTACTGCTTCAAATGTGACTGATTCAGTTCAAATATTACAAACCGCAGATGCACAGGCAATGCCTAGAAAAATTGGGTCTGAAGGACTGGACTTTTAACAGAACCAGCGGTGCCAGGGAACAACACCTATAACCTTCATGGGATACCTGTTTCGGCGCACAAGTGACAGAGACACGGGACACTTCCTTCGGCGTCAAAGATCAGCGTTTATTTACTGCAGGGAAACAAGAGTCATTAGAAGTACATCGGCATGTAGGTTCTGCGAGTCTGCTTCAAATTGCATATGTGGGTCGCTCTCCTTTATACAAAATGTTGCCATTGCACAACATGTGAACAAAAGGTTACAATCCAGTTCCCACAGTAAACTTCAAAAGGGTCGCTTTCATGTGTTCAGAATCCCGCAACATAATTACAGTAGCAATGCCGGTTCCCAACTGTAAAAGCACATCTTCCCACCATTAGGCACACCCATTAGAGTTGTAAATGACCAGGAAAAAAGAGACAAAAGCAGCTGCAAGGAAGTCAGACACGTGTAGAGAAAAGAGTGTGGGGGGTAATATCGGAAACATGATTGTGGGATCAAAGAGCTAAATCCCATCGCCTGCACGGCTGTCACAATAGACCGGTACGGCCAGATTACCCTCAAGCTGAGCCATCTGCCTTCGCTGTGTCATTCCTCCGGCCATAAAGACGCATGAAAGGAATATGCGTCTTCCGCAAGGCTTGGGAACTAGAAGGTCAGGGGGCGAACAGTTGCCTGCTCGCTGACTACGTGAGGGCAAGAAACAAAATGGATGCCGTATCTAAAATGGAACCCGAGGGTTCAGATGAAGAACACGTAATATTAGGCGAACCCTATCAGGTAGTGTAGCGAAAATGCGTACACTTATCGAAATTGCCATTTACGGTTCGTAGATACCAAACTCGTCCATATTCGGTAATGCCCAAAACGTCGTAATAATTTTTACGGAACCTCAGGTCTGTCCCAATTAATATGGTCCCTACTGAAAAGGTTCAAAGAGCTGCAGAAGGAGTGATTATGCCAGGGTTTATTTCAGAAACTCCGAATTCACAGATTATTGAACAGAAACTACCCCAGACAGTCCAAGCACTGAAAATGGGGGGGAAATGATCTTTACAACATCTGCAGCCCAGGATAAAATGAATATATTTAAAGATGGGATTTTTCAAACCTGCTTTGAAGAAGCAGCAGTGATTAAAAAGATAGACAGTGTGGGGGATCCAATTAACTCAGATCCTGAAAAAGAGAAACAGCTTAGTGTTTTAAATTCAACATTTGAACATGAAGAAATTAACAGTCCCTGCTGTTTACATCATGAAAATGTGAACCAGTGTCAGGAGAAATAATTAATTTCCCTGAGTAACGAAACAGCTACATGTGCAGTAACTACATATGATAGACTGACTGATTTGGCTAATCTAATAAAAATATGAAATGGTTGTGTCAGAAAGTTTTCCAATTCAGAGAAGTTTCAGGGTACATATGGATAATGAAGCAAATGAGAAAATGTGTTCTTCGGGAATGCAATTGCACATTGCAGAAATAATTAAATATATTTTCAAATGCAATGGGTTTGAGAAATTAGGAGACAAGTGGGCAAGAAAACTTGAGAAGAAAAATAAACCACCAGACCTAGCAAGGAAACTGGACAAGGAAAATAAACCACCAGATCGAGATGAGGAAAAACAGGATGAGCGAGAAGCTTTTGCTTACTCATTGAGAGAAAAAGTGGGAGTAGTGCATGTTCACGAGCCACGGAACAAAAGTGAACTTGCAGCATTTCTGAACACATTCCCAAAATTGAGCGACAAACTTATGCTGTGGTACCCACAAGTTGGTGGATTTGTTGAAATGTTAAAAGAGTTGTACATTAATTTGAAAAATTCTTTGACTTTGCCATGCAAACTGAATTGTGGTTTGAATCTAAAGTTGTTGTGCAAAGGCCCGGTGACGAGACAATGAAAAGGGTTTACATGAAAGCACCATCATTTTCTGTTGTTATGGAGAAAAACGTAGCAGTGATTACTTTCCTGAAGGGCAGAGTGCCAGCAAAGGATGATAATTGGGTACAGATTAAAAGAACACAAGATGGAAGTAAAGTGTTTTGGTTTGTGCAAATTCAGGTATGGATGTTGTACTGCTGGAAATTATTTTGCTATTTTTAATACATATTTGAGCAATTGAAGAAGAAATGTAAATTTAAACATGATGCAGCAAGTGGAAATGCACAAACACAGAGAGAAATGCACATACAAAATGTGGCACTTGAGCAAAAGCAAATGTCATTTCAGAAACAGGTACCAATGGCAAGAGTTTTTCAAGCTCAGATGCTCCTACAAAATATGGAAAATGCTCAAATTATTTATATAAGTTATCCAGAGCAAATGTGAATTCATTCCAGAAACAAAATCAGAACCCATTTCAACAGGTTACTGTATGCACAGGCCTAGCAGGAAAACAGTTGTTTTGCAAATTAAACAGCACAGATTACTGTACACCAGATAATGTTACTTATCAGATTCCTGATGAGGATGTACATTTTAAAATGGCCCAACAAGAGACAGCGATAGTAGGAATGACAGTTGAAAAATTAACTTCTGATGTAAAAGAAATAATAAACACAGAAATAAGAGAGTTCACGGAGAAGGATGTCAGATTAATAAAATGCGCAAAACATGTTTTATTCAAATAAGAACTAGATGACGTGTATTCAAGAACACCATCAACTGCAGAAATAATCGGAGATAAACTAAGTAAAGGATTGTTGCTGGAATTGATTGGAAGTTTATGTGACTTTCTGATCACAGGTTCACAGAAACTAAATGAAAAGAACAGATTCGTGCAGGAGATTAATAGCATAACTTCTCCATGTTGTCCTGTGAAACCGAATCCAGCCAATATATTTTTCCACATTTCATGTGCTGAAGAATGGCTTACTGTTATTGGTTTTTATCAAGTTCATGTCACAATGCCATTGGATGAGAATAGTCAGGAGTACTGTCAAAAAGAAGATGAATACCCGGGACACATAATTGGAAAGGGAGGTAGAAAGGTGTCACCAGAGAGAGAGGGAACAATTCCCCAGATGAGTCCACCTCAAACTCAGAAATAAGTCGAGATGTTTTTGGGAATGGTTGGCTGCTGTAGAGAGTGGTTACTAAACATTTCCCTAGTGGCTAAACCTTTACTGAGGCTGACACACGAGGATGTGTCTGATCCGCTTCCATTGGACAACAATTGCACAAAAGCATTCATAGAGTTTAAAGAGAAAAAGTGTTGCGCACCGGCGCTAGGAATGCAAGTTTATTTAAAAGGTCTGTGACGTATTTCCCAATGACCTTTGAGCCTAACATCAATGAAACTGAATTTGAGTGTCTAGATGTCATGAAAATATGGATAAAGCCAAGATCAGACCTTAAGGATGAACGTCTGATTCAGCCCAACAATGTCCATTTTGTAGATGGTCCATGTTTGAAAGGTAATAATGACACACTGAGAGCAGGTCACGCTGTACTCCCTATACATTATGTTGTCAAAGCTTCATGGCTTTCAGTAGTTACCTCAGCACAACATTCAAAATTGATTGCCCTTACCATAACATGCAGTATAGCTGCTCAAATGGGAGTCACTATTGTATGAAAGAGAGAAAGGCTAATTCAGTTGCACAAAATATTATTCTATTAGCCTTTACGTTCAATGGGATTTCCACAGGTGACTATGAAAAGAATACTGTTTATTTTGAGAAAAATGACAACTGCATAGTAGCAAATGGGTTATTGCAAAAACTGATGCCCAGGCATAGATTGCCAGTTTCTCCGAATCAGATCATATTTAGGGGTGGGCGAAATTTGCATAGTCGCGCTACGCAAGGTTCTGCAAAACAGTAAAAAATCTCCGCGAACACACAGAAATTCCGTAAACACACGGAATTGCTTGTTTGCGATGCTTTTTCCCTGTACGCGGACAAACACCTCGCGAACACGTATTTTGAGAATGCGAACAGGTAAAAAATTCCGCGAAGCTGCGGAACACAGAATTTTGGGCAATTTTGCGTTCTCCGCGGAACGCGAAATTACCTAAATTCCGCAAATTTCGTGAGCGGAACGGAATTTACCGCCCAGGCCTAATTATAATGAGGTTTCAAAGATGATGTGTGCAGAACAACAGATCGGACAAGGAGTGGATTGTAACAATCTGCCTGAAGTTCCAAGTATAATAAAGCAACACAAAGGCAGCCCAGAGTTACACTTTACAAAAGACTGTGTTTCAGCATCACTGAAGTGGCTTGCGTATTTACATGCTAATGCACTTGTGAAAAACACTGATGAGAACACTAGCCATTGCTGTGTAGGTCTGGCTGATGTGGAGTGTGCAGTTTCTCACCAGATTGCAGCTGCTACACCAGATCTGCATAATGGATGGTGCGGCAACTTTGATCTGAGAGATGCTGTGATGAAACATCTGAATCTGATCAAAGTGAAAATAAAAGTGAAAGGCTTGGATAGAAAAAGTGCAAAGAATTGATGGTGCTCTGTCAGAGTTTCTCAGCACCTTAGTGGTCAAATTGCATGGAAAAAGTACAGAATGCCACACTGTGTGAGCCACCCTGACGGCAAGCTGATGACAAAGAGCAAAGAAATGCTGAAACTGTCCTGTTGAATATATAATATACTTTTTATTATTTTAGTTACTTATTTATTTTAGAGAACACTAACAGTTTCAAGAAGCAACTTACAGAACTCTGCACTAAACATTTGACCTTGGCTATATATGATCTGATTACAGACAAAACTTGGGTTGCCTTAGAAATAGAGGTAAAATTGTTTATAATCAGTGTTTGCAATAAAAATATCACCTGTGAGATTAAATAAGTGTGATGATTTACAAATCATTTGAGGTATCTTGATTTGTTATCATCATAGGGAGGGTTGATAGAGCTAGATTTCGTCAAGATTAAGCATCGCTCTGTTTTGTGTTTCAGACAGACTGCATTTACATTGGCACTCTTTTGAATGAGATTACGTTTTCATTGGATATGGGTTTTGCAAACAAACCATGCCAACCCGAGGTCCTTTTTTGCCCCACATTTAATGGGAGAGGTGTATACTCAACTATTGACTATATTTTAACCTCGGCTAGATATAGTGATCAGGTTATAAATTTTAATACATTAAATACCGCACTAAGCGATCACTTCCCCTTGAGCATGGAAATCTCAAATCCAGATTATGAATTTAACAAAGATAACTCAACCAGACAGGCAGTAGATGATATGGTTTTGAAGCGGCAAAATGGATGTGCCTTGAAATGGACTAAAGTGGTCCCGGAAGACTTCCTTCAAAATTTAATAAGGAAATGTGAACGCAGCTTCGACGTTTGTCTGGATGGGTATGCCTCTGATTCAGCAGTTATTAAACATTTCTTAAATATAACCTCACACATTAAAACTGGCTTATGGGTTGGTAAGAAAAACCCTAAGCATGATGTAGCTAGCTGGTTTGATACGGGAAACATCCTTTACAACGCAACTTTTACCACGCAGTGCCTTTACGACGCAACTTTTACAACGCAAAGCATTACAACGCATTGCGCTGGGGGGCGCTCTAGGATAGGGAATAGGTTTAATGTACTATCCAACACCTTCCCTACTATCCACGGGGACTGGAGTTGGAATAGTAAATTAAACTATTCACTATCCAGCGCCCCAAAGCACTATGCGTTGTAATGGTATGCGTTGTAAAAACCGCGTTGTAAAAGCATGCGATGTAAAAGTATGCATTGTAATGTCATACATCTATTTGATACAGCCTGTACTAAGGCTTATACTAACCTTAAACAAGCCTTAAAGGATCCTGTAAGGGACAAGAATCTAATCAGGGAATGGCGAAAGGCCTATGAAAATGCGCAGAAACAGAGAAAGGACACCCTGAAAAAGGAGGCATGGGAATCTTTGTGTGAGGCGCCCTTGAGCAGAGACTCTACTGCCTTCTGGAAAGCAGTTAACGCACCCTTTTCGATGAAAAAGCTACCGTCAGAATTGAGATAGCTATCACTGATGATGAATTGCTAGAGCATTATGCAAATTTTTATAGCGTTGTGACGCCCTTGGTTCAGATTCCACCAGTAAATGTGGTGGGCGAGGTGACTTTAAATAGCAATAAAATGGATCTGTGTATCACTTTGAATGAAGTCATCTCTGGTATAAAAGCTAGTCTTGGAGTTAAGGCCCCCTGGCCCCGATGGGGTGCCAGTTGATCTATATAAAAATAACATGGCCTTATGGGGTCCAATACTTACGAAATTTTTTAATGCATCGTGCTCGAGAGGACTGTTGCCCTCTTGGTTTGAGTCTATCATTGTACCTATATTTAAGAAAGGAGATAGGGCAAGCTGCACCTGCTATCGCCCAATATCTCTGTTAGGCTCAGCCATTAAGATTTTTGGGTGCATAATTTTGAACAGATTACAATTATGGGCAGATGAACACTCGATAATAAGTGACCTTCAATATGGTTTTAGGAAACGTCTTGGCACAATCGAACATGGTCTTAACCTGAACATTCTTATAGAAAATATATCACAGCAAGGAGAAATTGCATATTTTTAACCTTTGTCGACTTAACGTCGGCATTCCATTGTGTCACCCATAGTAAGCTTTGGCTTATTTTAAAGAACCTGGGTGTGGAGGAAAATATAATTAATTTTCTCAGGGAATTATACATGGGAGCGCGAGCCAAAGTCAGATTTGGTAGGAATGGTGAATGCATTAAGGCAATTAACATTGCAAGAGGAGTACGCCAAGGGTGCGTATTCGCTCCCTTCCTATTCACAATCTATATCAACGATTTGGAAAACACATTACTGTGAGTGCAGGGACATGCCTTTGATAGCTACAGGATCGGTCCCTGCACTATTGTACGTGGATTACGCGGTTTTGATGGCCCGGACACCCAAGGCAATGCAAAGGATGATTACGTCCTTTTCCAATTTTATGAACAATTTAGATTCAAGGATTAATTGCACAAAAACGTTTTGTATGGCTAGACCGATGGGGATACAAAATGGTAACACACTCGGAATTCACATCTGGCTCCAGGGGGACGGGTATCCTGCTGAAGAAAACCTCCCCATTCATTCTTTTGCAACACAAAATAGATGACCAGGGACGCTTCGCAGCGGTCCATGGACAGTGGGAAGGCCGGCTCTTAAATGTGGTATCAGTTTATATACCACCGGCACTTCAAACAGTGGCCCTACCAGCATTGAGAGAATTCCTGCTGGATCTTCCGGAGGGAGACATTATTGGTGGGGGAGGCTTCAACTCAGTGGCAGACCCACTATTGGATAAATTCCCGGCGCGAGCTCATGCGTCTAATCCTTCAAGCTTCCAGGGTCTCTTAACAGCATTAGGCCTAGCAGATATTTGGCGACACAAACACCCCACTGCGACACAATATACCTATCACTCAACAGTACACAATAGTCTGTCCCGTATAGATTACTTTCTGCTGCTGGGAAATGGGATGCACGCAGTTGACACCATAGAAATACTCCCGAGGGGCATATCAGACCACTCACCAATAGTGCTGACTCTCGCAGCCAAGAGAAGACTAGGAGGAGAATATACCCCATTTACCCTAATTGCCTGAAAATCCCCAAAATCAAGAAAGACCTTAAGAAAGCAACGAAGAACTTATACTAGGAGAAGATTGTGCTGGTTGCTTCTGGCGACATACAAATGATAACTATTTTAAGAAAGTCAAGGTTAAGACTATTATAGGGGCTTATAAAGCATGGAGCAGTGTTCGTAAGATGTTGGGGCTTGGGCGATTTTCATTTTACACACCAGTGAGTAGTAATAATGATCTGCCTCTAATATTTCATGATAGCTGTATAAACAGATGGGTCTCGGCAGGGATGGTGCAACTGGGCTGCTTTTATAAACAAGGCTGTCTTAAGATGTTTGAGGATCTGCATGAGGAATATAATATTAGTTGTAGGGATTTCTTTAAGTTTTTGCAGGTCAGAGACTTTCTAACAAAGAAAACTGGTGGGCGGGAGAACTTCCTGAACAATCAATTGATTGATAAGTTATGTAAAAAAACGACTCCCAGGATTGGGGAAATTTATGAAACATTGAATTTAGTGTCCCCAGACGATATGGACAAACAATGCGCTATTTGGCAGAACCAACTGGGAGTACATTCCACAATCCCCCGTATGGCATATGACTTAGCTCTTAACTCGCTAATGTCGATAAAGCTACAGGCACAATTTTATAAAACTTTCTTCTTCCTATATTACACCCCTAAGAAAATCGCCAAATGGGGAACAGGGAAGGGAACAACATGTCCTCGTTGTGCACTATATGGGGCTGATATACATTTATTTGCTACATGTAACACGCTGACTAAGCTGATTAATGACATCTCGGAATTTCTATCAGAAGTTTGTCAAACAAGAATAGAAATCTCAACGTAGGAAATCATGCAGGGGGTAGCAAATGGCGAACTGCAGACAAACACTCAGGGGTTGATATTTGTGGCCATGGCAATACTTCGACTTACTATTGCCTCAGCCTGGCTAGATCCTGACCCACCTGCATTACAACAATGGAGGGCCAGGCTATTAGCCACTTGTAGCCTGGAAGTCGCAATTTATAAAAACAAAGGTGCTAAAAAAAGATCAATGGGCATGCGGATTTGGTCACCAATGTTATTGTGGATCCAGAGACATACATGATTGTATTTTGTCTATATATTATTATTTTCATTTATTTTTCTTTGTA
The DNA here is from genome assembly GCF_964261635.1 of Lissotriton helveticus. NCBI lineage: Eukaryota > Metazoa > Chordata > Amphibia > Caudata > Salamandridae > Lissotriton > Lissotriton helveticus. Next base: position 41,260,862 of record NC_136057.1, read on the forward strand.
TCCTTAGGAATTGTGCATTATACTGGATTAATTTTTGACTTATGTATATAATAAGTTGCTTATTTTGACATGTACTTGGTCAGGGAAAGGGGGGGCGGGGAGAGCGGGAATGCATTTATTATGTAAAAATTGTCAATGAAAAGATTTTTTTTTAAAAAGAAAGCAACCGAACTTTACTTCGCCGCAAATGAAACGTCAGGGGCCTCTCCCTCAATTCTTTGGGAAGCGTGCAAAACAGTCCTTCGTGGACAAGCAATAGCCTCCATTACAGGACACAAAAGGGCACAACGGAGGGAACTCTCGGAGCTAGAACTAGCATTGCACACAGCGAATGTAGCCCACATGACAGACCCCACGGCAGACTCAGCACACATTCTGCAATTAAACCAGCAGCGGTATAGAGACCACATCCGCCTACAAGTCCTTGATAATATCTCGGCTACGACCCACAGGATCTACGATGTGGGAGATAAAGCCGGCAAGATGTTAGCCTGGTTGGAAAAAAAGGGGGGGAGCAATAGAGCCATACAGCAATTACATACTACGGAGGGACACCCTCGGGCCCACCCCGAGGAGATTGTTAACATACTGGCGGATCACTTTGAAAGGGTGTATACCCCTGACTGTGAAGTCACGGAATGCGCAGCCCTGGACTCTCTTAATCGCATTGTGACCAGGACGCTTCCGCAGGAGGCAGTCCAGGAGTTGGAAGCTGACCTCACTATAGATGAAATACAACTAGCTATACGGGCAATACAATCCGGAAAAGCCATGGGCCCCAGTGGGATCCCCATAGAATGGTATGAACTCATGTCAGATACACTCAGCCCACCGCTGCTGGCTATGTACACGGAAAGTCTCACGAGGGCGGAACTCCCACGGGATCAACGAACGGCCACGATAGTGGCAATACCTAAGCCTGATAAGCCACCGACAAACTGCACGTCATACCGCTCTATCTCTCTGATCAATGCAGAAGCGAAGATTCCCGCGAAACTGCTGGCCACTAGATTAATGACCCATCTCCCACTGTTGATCCACCCTGACCAATCAGGTTTTATGTCACACAGGAGCACCGCTCATAATCTCAGACGTTTACACGGAATGCTGGCGCGGGCTCGGTTATTACTAGAACGAGCCGTCATCTTTTCGTTAGACGCGAGAATGGCGTTCGACATGGTGGAGTGGGGACACTTATTCGCAGTTATGACCCGCATGGGATTTGGCCCCAAATTTATAGCCTGGATACGCCTTCTATATGCCAATCCAGTTGCGCATATAGTGGCCAACGGTCACATTTCGCGCACAATCCAACTGGCGCGGGGGACCCGGCAGGGATGCCCCCTTTCGCCCCTGCTGCTTGCCCTGGTATTGGACCTGCTGGCGGCACTGATTAGAAGTACAACATTATTGAAAGGCATTAGCTGGAAAGAGGGGTGGGAAGATCGTGTGTCATTGTACGCCGACGATATGTTGGTGTATCTGACGGACCCAGAAAGAAGTGTACCGGCATTACTGGCACTGTGCGACGAATATGGGGCGATGTCGGGATACACACTAAACTGGTCGAAGTCAGTCCTGTATGTTCTGAAAGGGCCGGCGCCCGCACTCAACAGGGAATGCCCGCTCAAGAGAGCCACGACCTCCTTCAAATACCTTGGTATATATATCACTGATAGTCAGACGGAATTCTATGACAGAAACCTGAAGCCACCACTGGACCGGCTGCGAAACGATGTGAAGCACTGGGCACAGTTGCCACTTACGCTTCTTGGTAGAGCAGCACTCTACAAAATGATGGCCCTCCCAAGATTCCTTTACGCCCTAGAAAACTCACCCTACCCAGTCACACCACGATACTTTCAACAAGTGACAACGTTGGTGTCCAACCTGCTATGGAATAACCGACCTGCACATATTGCCCATGCCAAACTGAATAGATGTTGGTATGAGGGAGGGATTGCACTGCCAAACCTGCAATTATATTACTGGGCAGCCCAACTCAAAATAATTAACTAATGGATCCATGCACCCCGGGACGATCCAGCCTACACGGCTGACTGGGTTCAGTTGGGCATGGACGGCATGCTTTCGACGCTCTATAATAAAAGTCAAGTGGCGGGGTTATTGCATCCAACGAGACACACAACCACGATATGGCACAAAGCGCAGGCTAAGTTTGGCTGGAAGGACACAATCACTAAGCTTACCCCACTCTGGGACACCAAAGCATTAGGACAATTAACAAGGAGTAAAGGGTTTACACAATGGGACAACATAGGGATATCCACAGTGGGAGACTTATGGGACAGAGGGATAGTAATACCATTCACCCAACTCCAGCAACAGTATGATCTGGGTCCAACTGAAACCTACAGATACGTACAGATCAGACACGCACTATTGCAAGCAATACCAGCGGAGACTGACATCCCGGAGTCCTCCCCAATGGAGGATAGACTACTCACTGACTACATGCAACATAGCGCAACTTCCCTTACTTATAAAAAACTATTGAATAACCTCGCAGACCCCACACTGAAACTGTGCGAGAGATGGGTGGAGGAACTGGGCGAAATGGACGATACGGAGTGTGACGAAGCGCTGGTGTCCCCAAGGGAGGTAGGCATCTCGGCTAGATTCAGGCTCGTACAATTAAAAATCTTACATCGCATATATTATACGAGAACCACCTTACACAAACTCCAGAGGGCACCGCATCCCTATTGTCTTCGGAACTGTGGTGCAGAAGGTACCTTGTTCCATACCCTCTGGGACTGCCCATTCATAGCAGCCTACTGGTGCCAAGTGCTGCGCACGATTTCACAAACACTAAAGGTCTCACTGACTCCAGAACCACGTAAATGTCTTTTGAATATTTGGGATCCAAATGACTTATCCAGGTATGGGTTAATATGTGGTACGTTGGCCCTTATGGTGGCGAAACGAGATATTGCGCAGAAGTGGGGAGCAGCTGAACTACCCACACTGGCGCAATGGAGCAGGAACATGGACTTATTGATGTTTACTGAAAAGGCGGTGTATGTGTCTAGGGCTTGCCCTCGGAAGTGGAACAAAGTGTGGTCTAATTGGAATACATATAGGAGGGAACTGTGTGACCCTCTGCCAGAAGAAGATGACACCAGCTCAGACGAAGAAGAGGAGGGGGAATGGGACTGTGACATTTAAACTGCATACCGTAACAGATTACAGGGTGAACTGCCTCTCATGGTACTGTCTTTGTATTTAGATCATTACAGAACTATTGTCGTACTAATTGTCAACGTGTATGGTTAATTACAATGAAAATAATAAAAATTGTTTTAAAAAAAAAACAAAAAAACTTTTGTATGAATTGTGGTCCCGGGGCACAAATCAAGAAGAAAACAATGTACATTAATTCTAAACCATTGGAATTTACTCCAACTTTCCCTTACCTAGGTATATTGTTCGACCAAGCTGGCCAATGGAACACAACAATTAAGACACGGAGAATGCTGTTCTGTAAATCCATGGTGGCCCTTAAAAATATTAGCAGAAAATTCGGCAAAAAAACGATTGGGGAACTTCTAACAGTCTATAGAGCAACTTGTATTGCGATTGCAACATATGGTGCAGGAATATGGGGTTACGCAAACGTAAAATCATTACTGATGGCATAAAATTGGTTTTTGAGACATCTTCTAACAGTTCCAGATAGTGTGTCTACAAATATCTGTCACTCGGAACTGGGCCAACCTTATATAGAGTACGTTATTAACGTCCAACCAGTATTACTGTGGCACAGGGTTTGGACTAAAGAGGAGTGTGTTTTTAATCAATCGATATTGAGAGACGCGATGAATTTAGATAACGTCAGAAAAATAAGATGGTTGGCATATGTAAAGACGTTCCTTATTGAAATAGGCCATCGAGAATATTTTGATGACCCGCTACTTTCGACTCACGTGTCCAGGAGAGAATTAAAAAAACTATGTATGGTACACCTGGAGGACCAAAGAACTTGTGTTGAGATGAGAAAAAGTACTGTGGTTGTGCACCAACTTATAATGATCACTAGCGATACCCAACCATATGTTAAATTACACATGAAAGACTTTTGTGGTAAATAAATAATTAATTACCTGATCTATTTTTGACTATAATCAATAAACGGTTAGCTCAATAAATAAGAGTCAAGCTACGAGGTAGCTGGAGTATACAGGCTTTAATAAGCATAAAGGACAGGAACAGGACAGCCTGTATGGGAATAGGATGGCAGGGCCCGGCAGCTGCCGGGGGCAGGATCTGGGAATGGCTAGCAATTGGGAATAAGGGTAACTTTTAATAACAGTGCACAATATTTATAGTTAAACAAATACATTGCATTCAATACAGTAGGCGTAGCAGTAGGCGGACTTTGTAGCAGTCGCGAAAGATAAGGCATAAAGTGGGTGTAACAAGAGGTGTGTACAGGGCGTATACATAGACATGTGATGCAAACGTAACAGAATATGTCATAAACAGGGCGGAAACATGGAGGGGGCTACCTGAGCAGCTGGGACCTCTAACCTAGTGGTGCGCGCAAACTGACAATGACGTGTTACTAGGGAGAACTGGGGGGCTATGACTTCTGCGCTAGAAGAGGAGACTAAAGTCTGGAGTGTCAGAGCGACATGTACCTAAAGCCTATCTAGTATCTGGTGTTTAGAGAACATGTTGATAGAATCCAAAAGTTATCAGGGCAAAGGCTAACAGATTCTAAGACTGGTGCATGCATAATTCTACATGTAACGCTTGTGCGAGGAATATTATATGAATATTAATACAGTATTTCTCTTACATGGAGACATAAAGGCTAGACCATGACGGAAACTATTGATGCGATTCAGTAGCTTAGGAATGCAGAGAAGGAGGGCTGGACTGATAACTAGAATCATAACATACTCTTGGCAGACTGGGAGGCAGAGCCAGGCCGAGCTGGGCACTGCGAGGCATGAAAGTAAGTGAAGGGTCAGGGATACAGGTGGGGGCTGTATCGCTCCTCGGAGAGGGTTCAGGAGACAGGAGCTGAATCTGAGTCCGGGCCCTTTTGAGGCCTAGAAACGGGGACAATTCAATGAATTAACGTGCACACTGTAAAACGTAGGCAACGTAGGTTTACATAGGCCTAATATTCGTTGTATTCACGATGACTGGAAACTGGCATACTAGAGATGGACACAACTGTAATTGCGTCTTTAATCAATCAGAGGGGATACATGCATATCGATCATGCACATATAACATAACATGGGGAACACGTAGGCACATATAACATGGCAAAATTTACTTTTCCACACTTTGACAAGTTTTTATTAATATGTTTTAGATTAAACATTTTATTTAGATTTTTTAGTTTGCCGAAAATGAATGACTGGACTAAGCACCTAAGTAAATGCCCTCGTGATGACTTGTCTAATCAATCGGATATGCACATACTGCTATTTTGTACGTTTTATGTTGTGCACAGGAAAAGATGGATTGTGCCGTTATTGAAGGTAATGGGTCTTAATCAGTGTCGCCCTGCCTTTTTGGCTATCCAGAAATTAGATAATATTTTAACTGTTGCTTCTGTCTCTGCCTTTTTTTAAAAAGTTTTTAAATCACGAAAATTAATTCATGCCCCACCGTAACTACGTATTGCTTTTTTTAATGTGTAATGATGATTGTGTATATATCTTTGTCTTTTTCTTGCATTGTTTTATTTATGTTGTAGTTTTTAACAAATGTACTTTTATGGTTGTTATTCTCATTCAATAACCGAATAAAGTTAATTAATTGATTGATTGACTCTTGAAATTGGCACTCAGATTTTGGTGCAAGTGAAAACACATGGCACATGAAGCTTGAAATGAGGACTAGTCAAATGCTTTTTAAAAGTGGCCCTTTTGGTGCAAGCAAAGTGAAAGACATGAAATGTGGCCTGGTCAAAATGCTGTCAGTCTGAAATGCTTTCATTTAAAACCGTTCTTAATTATTTAATCATGGATTTTTAATGTGTCTAATTTAGATTTAACCTCACTATAGAATGTATATTTAATTTAGAGGAAGGTTTTTTTCTAACTTTTAAAGTAGCACATAATTGTGCTGAATTAACATGTGTTTTTGCAGTGTAGAAAAATTCTTGATTTCAGTTTCCTCTTTAGCTTTGAAGATACGATCTACACTCCCTGTTCCCGCCTCAAGAGACTTTGGCGTTGTTGCATAGTTAGACAATACATATTCAGTTCATAAAACATCTTTCTTATAATATGTATTAATTAATCAACCATGCACCAACACTACACGTGGGGCAAACGCATTTTGCATGAAAAGCTATCTAAAACATCATAGCATGTTGCTATGAGTATGTATTAACTGTCTGCGCTTAGATAATTTGCATTGGTGCATGTTTATGCTATGTTGTACATTGCACATTTTTGCATATTGTGCACAAATAATAGAAAAGCTGCTTTAAACTTATAGCTTTTGCTAGGTAATAACTAATACAGGGTACTAGTATTTGCGGGAGGTAAACATAATGGGTTTTATTTAATAAATTAACCCCTTGGATGTGTGTGAAATTTTCCCGCAGTGCAGGAAAATTTCACGAGTGTGCAATTCGAACGGCTCCCGGCCATCCGACGCACACGCCACCCGTAGCATCAGACGGCCGGGAGCCGTCCGACGCATCGAAAGGCTTAATATTCTTTTGTGTTTGTTTTGTTTTTGGGCGCAAAATAAAATGGATGCTTAAGAATCCAGCATGGCTCAGAATTGTTAGCAGTGTGCTGAATGAGAGACGCATACGCAGACAGAAGATTGTGCCGGCTGCATGAACTGCTAAGTGCTTCAAGTGAGGACACATGGGTCAAGGCCACAGTGAACTGTACACTCCTGTCATCGTGCCAACGTACCAGTGTTTGTGGGAGAGTGTCATTCCTGCGTGCGAGGTGAAAGCAAGAAAGAAATGGACTGATATATTTTTCAATGTAAACGTTGCAACATTTGTATAATTATTGATGGTGAAACATATGACTGTATTAAGTTAACGCTTCCTTTGTTAGAACTGGTAAGGGTTGGATTTGCAATGAGAACAGGATGGTGAGACCCTCATGTCATCTATGCTAACCAATCACAGTGCAAGTTTCTTCTGAAACTGCAACATTCTTAGCATAGTTAGCCAAGAATTAGAGTATAAAAATTGACCCCATAGGGGGCATGTCAGCCTTAAGCCGTTGGTCTCAGAGGAGAGAAGTGGAGAGGAGCGGATCTGACCAGACATCATAGGGGTTAGGTACGTGAACGTCGCGGTTGCAGCCTGGGAGGAGATTGCGTCCGAGGAGACACAGAGGGAGGAGGGGGACAGAGAGGCATAGGATAGCCTTGCACGTCATATTTTTGGCAAGGCAAATTACATTCCTCTGTGGCCCTGTGAAGGAGGGGCCTTTTCAAGGAGCAGCCTCTCTCTGTGAAGACACAGATGGACAGATGATCAGACCAGAGCAGCCGTGGATCACCTTTGATTTTCTATGGAGAACAAACAAGTTACAATTTTAAAGAAGAAGGGCACTTAGAGGTGAACTACAATGGAACCCTTTTAGACTAGGACACTTCAAGAGTCAAGACCCAAGGGAGCACCAGAGTACTCATGTTACCTCACCCAGGGAAGCCGGGTGCTAGGTGTCTTTTGGTGTCGGGTTTCATCGTCGATTCCAATGGAGAGCTGTAAAGAAATGCTGCAGGCGACCAGAGGAAAAGTGTCCGGGTGGATCCAAGGGTGGATTGGAGATGTGAAGAACCTGAAAGCAGAGAGGACAGAGTCTGGGCCACTAGCCAGTGACCAGGATGGCGAGGAGAAGATGCCAGCCGATGTCGGGTGATTTCAGGTGAAAGAGTTGAAGTTTGACTCTTCAGCCACGAGGACCAGGAGGCGTCGATGACAACCAGGAGGCGTTGATGACAACCAGGAGCTGGATTCGGGCTGTCCCACAATGGATGTCGAATGCTGCAGTGTCAGAATCCGGATTGGACCCAACAAGCCTTGGCAACAGCAACTCACGCAAGATAACAAGATTGACTTTGGTTCAGACCAGCAAGGTCTGGGGGACTCCTCCTTTGGAGGGGAGTCAGAGCACATCTGGAGCAACCAGAAAAGCTTAGGAAATCAAAGATTGGCCTTCGTAGGGGCTCACTAGCCAACGGACTAGGAGCAGCGAAGGCGCCTTGAGCTGAAATGCACAAAGTGGGCCCACGGAACACTTGAGGAGTGTAGGCCTCTAAGCTTCAGTGCAAAGGGTGCTCGGGGCAGGGGCTTCGAATACCCCAATGCACAACTTCGGGATACCTCGGGAAGTGGTGCAGTAGCAAAAATGCAGGATGTCCAAGAGTTCTGGTCCCACGTCTCTCCTGTCAGCTACGGGCCTCAGCTTTGATGGGATCTTGGGTCAGCCTCAGAGATGTCTGAAAGTCTGTATCCTGTGTCACAAATTCTTCGGGATCCGGCAGGAGCCTCGAGAATGCAGACCAGCAAAGAGGCTGTTGGTGCCTGTTTGAACAGGGTGGTCACTCCTTGACCACAAGGGAGATTTCTTTAATCTTCCTGTCGATATGGAATGTCGAAGGTCCAAGATATATGTTGCAGAGATTCATCCAGGGTAATATAAAGTCCTTGGGTCTGGGCTCCTATTCTTATAGTAAGTTTAGGGGTTGGACTAACTCTAAGGTCCCTCCTATGGGTGGACCTGGGGAGTGGGTGGTTACACCCCTTCCCCTTTGTCCAGTTTTGCGCCAGAGCTGGGGCAGAGTGCCCCAGCAACCGGTTTGAACTGGGAAATGCTTGGAGCACCTTGTGTGCCCCAGCCAGTGTCTGAAAAGCATTCACTGAATGCAACCCACCCTGCCCCAATACACTAAAGCCTGTCTGGGGTGGTGCTAGCACCTCCCTGGACAGGAATCCTATGGTCCAGGCCTCCCCTGCCAGAGTTTCATCCAGAAGCAGGAGGGCAGACTTGTGTCTGCGACGCAACATCCATTTTGTGATGCTGGGGCTCTGTTTAACTTTAACCGGGTGTAACAGTGTGTACGTCTCTTTTCCCTCTAGAAGGGTGGAATGCTACCCCCGCCGCCAGAACTGGCGGGGGTAGTATTCCAAAGTGTTTGATACCAAACACGACATGTTTTGATAAAGCCAAACCAAAGTTAGCATTACCCGCGAGGATTATAATGCAATTAAGAGTATATGGTATGGCTATATCATAGAACAGCTATAAGGAGATGGTTCCAAAAGCTGCAGAGGGGCTCAGCTCATGCCAGAGCACCCTCTCACATAAAACCAAGCACTCTGCCTTCCGGATTGTCAAGGCCTGCCACATGAGTGACTTATAGGTTAATATGTGTCTATATGTAAAGGTAGATATAGGTATACTATATCTAAGTTAGGGGTGCTTACACAACCTTACCCAGGCTGCAAGTGCAGGCCTGTGGTGCCATTTTGGAAGGCTAACCAGGGGTGGCATTATACGTGCTTCAGCCCCTGGTAGGCCTCTGGGGTACCTATGCCCTTGGTACCTAAGGTACATGGTATCAACTTAGAGATTGAACAGCTAGGCTGGGATATATGACGTTACCACGCGGTCTTTTACCACGCAGACCATTACCACGCATTTTTTACAACGCAGGATCCTTTACCACGCAGACCATTACAACGCTGGTATTTACAACGCAGGTACTATTACAACGCATACCATTACAACGTAATTATAGGTAAGTAAATAATATGGTAAAATAATTTAATTATTAATAATATTTTTTTTAATTAATAAATTATTATTTTAATATTTTAATTATTTATATTAATATTTATTTATTAATTTTTAAATATATATGTTAAAAATACCCCTGTACCCCAAAACCCAAACCCAGCCCTAAAACCTAAAAATACCCCTGAACCCCAAAACCCAAACCCAGCCCTGAACCCTAAAAATACCCCTGTACCCCAAAAACTGAAAACTGACCCTGAACCCTAAAAATACCCCTGCACCCCAAAAACTGAAAACTGACCCTGAACCCTAAAAATACCCATTTACCCAAAACCCAAACCTAAAATATTTTAAATAAAATTATATACTTACCAATACTTACGTTGTAATGGTATGCGTTGTAAAGGTACCTGCGTTGTAAATACCAGCGTTGTAATGGTATGCATGGTAAAGGGTCCTGCGTTGTAAAAGTTGCGTGGTAAAGGTAGGTCGTGGTAAAAGTTGCGTGGTAAAGGTTGTATACCGCTAGGCTGTGGTCCTGAGTAGCAGGGCCACAGCTAGTCTTAAATCAAAAAACCAGTGAAACACAGCAAATAGTGGGGGTAACCATAGGAAGCAGACCCTACTCTCCTATGCACCTTATGTGGTCCCCACTAAAAATACTGATAATAATGTACCAGTAAGTACTACATTGGCTACTGCTTCTGTTAAACAGAGAGAAACACAGATTGAGAGAACTGGGCAGACATTTCAGATTGATCCACTATCTGTTGATTCAGCACCGACAGTGATACCTCCAGGTGTTACTGCTTCAAATGTGACTGATTCGGTGCAAATATTACAAACTGCAGATGCACAGGCAATGCCTCAACACATTGTGACTGTCCCAATTAATATGGTCCCTACTCAAAAGGCTCAAAGAGTTGCAGAAGGAGTAATTATGTCAGGGTTTATTTCAGAAATTCAGAATTCACAGATTATTGAACAGAAAATACCCCAGACAGTCCATGCACTGAAAATTGGGGGGGAGATGGTCTTTACAACATCTGCAGCCCAGGATAAATGAATATATTTAATGATGGGATTTTTCAAACCTGCTTTGAAGAAGCAGCAGTGATTAAAAAGATAGACAGTGTGAGGGAACCAATTAACTCAGATCCTGAAAAAGAGAAACAGCTTAGTGTTTTAAATTCAACATTTGAACATGAAGAAATTAACAGTCCCCGCTGTTTAAATCATGAAAATGTGAACCAGTGTCAGGAGAAATATTTAATTTCCCAGAGTAGGGAAACCAATACATGTGCAGTTACGACACATGATAGGCTGATTTGGCTAATCTAATAAAAATGTGAAATGGGTGTGTCAGAAAGTTTTCCATTTCAGAGAAGTTTCAGGGTACATATGGATGATGAAGCAAATGAGAAAATGTGTTCTTCGGGAATGCACTTGCACATTGCAGAAATAATTAAATACATTTTCAAATGCAATGGGTTTGAGAAATTAGGAGACAAGTGGGCAAGAAAACATGAGAAGAAAAAGAAACCACCAGACCCAGCAAGGAAACTGGACAAGGAAAAGAAACCACCAGATCGAGATGAGGAAAATAAAAAACAGGATGAGCGAGAAGCTCTTGCTTACTCATTGAGAGAAAAGGTGGGAGAAGTGCATGTTCACGAGCCACGGACCAAAAGTGAACTTTTCTGAACACATTCCCAAAATTGAGAGACAAACTTATGCTGTGGTACCCACAAGTTGATGGATTTGTTGAAATTTTAAAAGAGTTGTGTATTAATTTAAAAAATGTCTTTGACATTGCCATGCAAACTGAATTGTGGTTTGAATCTAAAGTTGTTGTGCAAAGTCCAGGTGACGAGACAATGAAAAGGGTTTAAATGAAGGCACCATCATTTTATGTTGTTATGGAGAATAACGCAGTAGTGATTACTTTCTTGAAGGGCAGAGCGCCAGCAAAGGATTAGATTGGGTACAGATTAAGAGAACACAGGATGGAAGTAAAGGTGTTTTGGTTTATGCAAATTCGGGTATGGATGTAGCACTGCTATAAAAAGTATTCTTTTGCCATCTTTATAACAGATTTGAGCAATGGAAGAAGAAATGTAAATGTAAACATGATGCAGCAAGTGGAAATGCACAAACACTGAGAGAAATGTACGTACAAATGGGCCAGTTAAGCAAATGCACATTTCAGTTCAGAAGCAGGTACCAATGGAAAGAGTTTTTCAAGCTCAGATGCTCCCACAAAATACGGAAAATGCTCACATTAATTTAAATCAGTGTCCGGAGCAAATTTGAATAAATTCCAGAAACAAAATCAGAACACATTTCAAGAGGTTACTGTATACACAGGCCTAGCAGGAAAACAGTTGTTTTGCAAATCAAACAGCACAGATTACTGTACACCAGATAATGTTAATTATCAGATTCCTGATGAGGATGTACATTTTAAAATGGCCCAACAAGAGACAGCTACAGCAGAAATGACAGTAGAAATAAGAGAGTTCACAGAGAAGGATGTCAGATTAATAAAATGTGCAAAACATGTCTTATTCAAATTAGGACCAGATGACATGTTTTCAAGAACACCATCAGCTGCAGAAATACCCATAATTGGAGATAATTGGAGAAGCTACTGATAATTGGAGATAAACTAAGTAAAGGATTTTTGATGGAATTGATTGGAAGTTTTTGTAACTTTCTGATCACAGGTTCACAGAAACTAAATGAAAAGAACAGATTCGTGCAGGAGATTAATAGCATAACTTCTCCATGTTGTCCTGTGAAACCGAATCCAGCCAATATATTTTTTCACATTCCATGTGCTGAAGAATGGCTTACTGTTATTGGTTTTTATCAAGTTCATGCCACAGTGCCATTGCATGAGAATAGTCAGGAGTTCTGTCAAAGAGAAGATGAATACCCGGGACACATAATTGGAAAGGGAGGTAGAAAGGTGTCGCCAGAGAGGGTGGGAACAATTCCCCAGATGAATCCACCTCAAACTCAGAAATAAGTCAGGATGTTTTTGGGAATGGTTGGCTGCTGCAGAGAGTGGTTATTAAACATTTCCCATGTGGCTAAGCCTTTACTGAGACTGACACACAAGGATGTGTCTGATCCGCTTCCATTGGACAACAATTTCACAAAAGCATTCCTAGAGTCTGAAGAGAAAAAGTGTTGCGCCCCGGCGCTAGGAATGCAAGTTTATTTAAAAGAAAATTCACCTATTTACAGTGAGAGGGAGGGCTGTGCTCTCTCAGTGCCTGTTCAAAAACATGAATGTGTTCAAAGGTCTGTGACGTATTTCCCAAAGACATTTGACCCCAACATCAATGAAAATGATTATGAGTATTTAGATGTCATGAAAATATGCATAAAGCCAAGATCAGACCTTAAGGATGAACGTCTGATTCAGCCCAACAATGTCCATTTTGTAGATGGCCCATGTTTGAAAGGTAATAATGACACATTGAGAGCAGCACATGGGGTACTCCCTGTACATTATGTTGTCAAAGCTTCATGGCGTTCAGTAGTTACCTCAGCACAACATTCAAAATTGATTGCCCTTACCATAACATGCAGTATAGCTGCTCAAATGGGAGTCACTATTGTCATGAGAGAGAGAAAGGCTAATTCAGTTGCACAAAATAATATTCTGTTAACCTATACATTCAATGGGATTTCCACAGGTGATTATGAAAAGAATAGTGTTTATTTTGAGAAAAATGACAACTGCATTGTAGCAAATGGCTTATTGCAAAAACTGATGCCCAGGTATAGATTGCCAGATTCTCTTAAATCAGATCATAATTAGGGGTGGGCGGAATTTGCATTGTCGCGATACGCAAAGTTCTGCGAAACGGTAAAAAATCTCCGCGAACACGCAGAAAGTCCACGAACACGTGGAATTGCTTGTTTGCAATGCTTTTTTCCTGTTCGCGATCGCTGTTTGCGTGCTCGGGGAGAAACATCTTGCGAACACGCATTTTGGGAACGCAAACAAGCAAAGAATTCTGCGAAGCCGTGGAACGCAGAATTTTGGGCAATTTTGCGTTCTCCGCGGAATGTGAAATTACCTAAATTCCGCAAATTCCGCGAGCGGATCTTACCGCCCAGGCCTAATCATAGTGAGGTTTTATAGATGATGTGTGCAGAACAACAGATCGGACAAGGATTGCATTGTAACAATCTGCCTGATGTTCCAAGTATAATTAAGTAACACAAAGGCAGCGCAGAGTTACACTTTACAAAAGACTGTGTTTCAGCATCACTGAAGTGGCTTGCGTATTTACATGCTAATGCACTTGTGAAAAACACTGATGAAAACACTAGCCATTGCTGTGTAGGTCTGGCTGATGTGGCGTGTGCAGTTTCTCACCAGATTGCAGCTGCTACACCAGATCTGCATAATGGATGGTGCCACAACTTTGATCTGAGAGATGCTGTGCTGAAACATCTGAATCTGATCAAAGTGAAAATAAAAGTGAAAGGTTTGGGTTGAAAAAGTGCAAATAATTGATGGTGCTCTCTCAGAGTTTCTCAGCACCTGAGTGGTCAAATTGCATGGAAAAAGTACAGAATGCCACACTGTGTGAGCCACCCTGACGGCAAGCTGATGACAAAGAGCAAGAAATGCTGAAACTGTCCTGTTGAATATTCCTTTTATTATTTTAGTTACTTATTTTAGAGAAGACTAACAGTTTCAAGAAGCTACTTACAGAACTCTGCACTAAACATTTGAGCTTGGCTATATGTGATCTGATTACAGACAAAACTTGTGTTGCCTTAGAAATAGAGGTAAAATTGTGATATACTCCGCTTTTGCAATAAAAATGTCACCTGTGAGATTAAATAAGTGTGATGATTTACAAATCATTTGAGGTATCTTGATTTGTTATCATCATAGGGAGGGTTGATAGAGCTAAATTTCATCAAGATTAAGCATCGCTCTGTTTTGTGTTTCAGACACACTGCGTTTAAATTGGCTCGCAGATTTTGGTGCAAGTGAAAACACATGACACACGAAGCATGAAATGAGGCCTAGTCAAATGCTTTTTAAAAGTGGCACTTTTGGTGCAAGCAAAGTGAAAGACATGAAACGAGGCCTGGTCAAAATGCGTTCAGTCTGAAATGCTTTCATTTAAAAGCACACTTAATTAATTACTCATGGATGTTTAATGTGTCTGGTTTAGATTTAACCTCACTATAGATTCTATATTTAATTTAGAGGATGGTTTTTTTCTTCGAACTTTTAAAGTAGCACATAATTGTGTTAAATTAACATGTGTTTTGGCAGTGTAGAAAAACTCTGGATTTCAGTCTCCTCTTTAGCTTTGAGGATAAGATCTACACTCCCTGTTCCCGTCTCAAGAGACTTTGGATTTGTTGCATATTTAGACAATACATATTCAGTTCATAAAACATCTTTCTTATAATATGTATTAATTAATCAACCATGCACCAACACTACACGTGGGGCAAACGCATTTTGCATGAAAAGCTATCTGAAACATTAGAGCATGTTGCTATGAGTATGTATTAACTGTCTGCGCTTTGAAAATTTGCCCTGGTGCATGTTTATACTATGTTTTACATTGCACATTTTTGCATATTGTGCACAAATAATAGAGAAGCTGCTTTAAACTTATAGCTTTTGCTAGGTAATAACTAATACAGGGTACTAGTATGGGGAGAGGTAAACATATTGGGTTTCATTTAATAAATTAACCCCTGGGATGCATGCGAAATTTTCCCACAGTGTCGGAAAATTTCACGTGTGCGTAATTCGGACGTCTCCCGGCCGTCCGACGCACACACCACCCGTAGCGTCAGACAGCCGGGAGCCGTCCAACGCATCCAAAGGCCTAATATTCTTTTGTGTTTGTTTTGTTTTTGGATGCAAAATCAAATGGATGCCTAAAAATCCAGCATGGCAGAGAATTGTTAGCAGTGTGCTGAATGAGAGACGCATACGCAGACAGAAGATTGTGCCAGCCGCATGGACTGCTAAGTGCTTCAAGTGAGGACACATGGGTCAAGGCCACAGTGAACTGTACACTCCTGTCATCGTGCCAACGTACCAGTGTTTGTGGGAGAGTGTCATTCCTGCGTGCGATGTGAAAGCGAGTAGGAAATGGACTGATACATTTTTCAATCTAAACGTTGCAACATTTGTATAATTATTGATGGTGAAACATATGACTGTATTAAGACTTAACGCTTCCTTTGTTAGAACTGGTATGGGTTGGATTTGGAATGAGAACAGGATGGTGAGACCCTCATGTCATCTATGCTAACCAATCACAGTGCAAGTTTCTACTGCAACTGCAACATTATTAGTATAATCAGCCAAGAATCAGAGTATAAAAAAATGACCCCGTGGTGGCGTGTCAGCCTTAAGCTTTTGGTCTCAGAGGAGAGAAGGAGAGAGGAGCAGCTCTAACCAGACATCATTTGGGTTAGGTATGTGAACGTCACAGGTGCAGCCTCGGAGGAGATTGCGTCCGATGAGACACAGAGGGAGGAGGGGGCAGAGAGGCATAGGCTAGCCTTGCACGTCATATTTTTGGCAAGGCAGATCACATTCCTGTGTGGCCTTGTGAAGGAGGGACCTTTTCAAGGAGCAGCCTCTCTCTGTGAAGACACAGATAGACAGATTGAACAGACCGGGGCAGAGAGAGCAGCTGATAGAACAGGTTTAGATATAGATGCTAAAACTCTAAGTTTATGCTTTGACTAATTAACTAGCTTTGAAAAGATGTATTTGTCTTATGCATTTATTTCTCCTTATGGGAGATTTTCGACAATTATCAATTGTTGATTAGCCTTTCAAAACTCACTCTTGAATTATGTTTTCCCGAACTCTTTAAAGATTTCTGACTGACATTTGCTGCCTCATTCCCCCCTTTATGGAGTGCTTTGTATGTAACCTATAATATGTTCTGTATTCATTCTATTTTTCCTGTTTTCCAATTCTGTAACCTGGTTGATATTTGATTAATGAATAAAGGGCAGAGAAACTTTACTTTTAACTAGAAAATAAAATTCTTTAAAATACTCACAATTCTCTTTATTGGCCTAAATATGAATTACATTTTGATTTTTCATGTGTATGTAAAGTCTCCTAGAAGTGATAACACGGTGGCAAAGGTCCATCACCTTTAAAGCGGTAAACTAGAGGTAAATGATGTTTTGCATTGAGAAATTACTGTGAAATTACCGCTGGATCAGTTTCTGGTACAGCAAAGTGAGGATAAAAAGGTAAAGCACCAGATGCAGGAGAAGGGAATTAATGATGAAAAAAAGCTTCAAATAAATAATGATTCAGGGGATGAAATAATGGATGCATTGTTAACTAAGTGTCCGCCACCTTATGTGGTCCCCACTAAAAATACTGATAATAATGTCCCAGTAAGTACTGCAGTGGCTACTGCTTCTGATAAGCAGAGAGAAACACAGATTGAGAGAACTGGGCAGACAGTTCAGTTTGATCCACTATCTGTTGATTCAGGACTGACAGTGATACCTCCAGGCGTTACTGTTTCAAATGTGACTAATTCAGTTCAAATATTTCAAACTGCAGACGCACAGGCAATGCCTAGAAAAATTGTGACTGTCCCAATTAATATGGTCTCTACATAAAAGGTTCAAAGAGCTGCAGAAGGAGTAATTATTGCAGGGTTTATTTCAGAAACTTAGAATTCACAGATTATTGAACATAAACTACCCCAGACAGTCCAAGCACTGAAAATTGGAGGGAAATGGTATTTACAACATCTGCAGCCCAGGATAAATGAATATATTTAAAGATGTGATTTTTCAACCCTGCTTTGAAGAAGCAGCAGTGATTAAAAAGATAGACAGTGTGGGGGAACCAATTAACTCAGATCCTGAAAAAGAGAAACAGCTTAGTGTTTTAAATTCAGCATTTGAACATGAAGTAATTAACAGTCCCTGCTGTTTAAATCATGAAAATGTGAACCAATGTCAGGAGAAATAATTAATTTCCCTGAGTAAGGAAACAGCTACATGTGCAGTAACAACACATGATAGACTGACTGATTTGGCTAATCTAATACAAAATATGAAATGGGTGTGTCAGAAAGTTTTCCATTTCAGAGAAGTGTCAGGGTACATATGGATGATGAAGCAAATGAGAAAATATGTTCTTCAGGAATGCAATTGCACATTGCAGAAATAATTAAATATATTTTCAAATGCAATGGGTTTGAGAAATTAGGAGACAAGTGGGCAAGAAACATGAGTAGAAAAATAAACCACCAGACCTAGCAAGGAAACTGGCTAAGGAAAAGAAGCCACCAGATCTAGTTTATAAAAATAATAAGCAGAATGAGGGAGAAGCTTTTGCTTACTCATTGAGAGAAAAAGTGGGAGAAATGTATGTGCATATGCTACAGATGGTATACAACCTTTACAACGCAACTTTTACAACGCACTACCATTACAACGAAACTTTTACAACGCAAAATCCATTACAACGCATGCATTTACAACGCAGTCATTACAATGCATGACACTACAACGCACACCACTGCAACGCATACCATTACAACGCAGTCATTACAACGCATACCAACACAACGCATAACTTACCATCCAACACTTACCCTACTGTTGCACCCCCTGGTGTTAGAATAGTAATTTTAACCCCCACACCTCCAACACTTACCCTACTGTTGCACCCCCTGGAGTTAGAATAGTAATTTTTACCCCTACACTATCCAACACTTACCTTATATGCAATGTAATGTAATGCGTTGTAATGGTATGCGTTGTAAATGTAGTATGCGTTGTAGTGGAATGCGTTGTAAATGTAGTTTCAGAGAATTCGTTGTAATGGGATGCGTTGTAATGGTGTGCGTTGTAATGGATGTTGCGGTGTAAAAAATGCGTTGTAACGGTATGCGTTGTAAAAGTATGCGTTGTAACGTCATACATCCGCAACAGATTAAAAGTGAACATGCAGCATTTCTGAACACATTCCCAAAAATGAGAGACAAACGTATGCTGTGGTACCCACAAGTTGGTGGATTTGTTGAAATTTTAAAAGAGTTGTGCATTATTTTGAAAAATGTCTTTGACATTGCCATGCAAACTGAATTGTGGTTTGAATCTAAAGTTGTTGTGCAAAGGCCAGGTGACGAGACAATGAAAAGGGTTTACATGAATGCACCATCATGTTCTGTTGTTATGGAGAAAAACGTAGCAGTGATTACTTTCCTGAAGGGCAGAGTGCCAGCAAAGGATGGTAATTGGGTACAGATAAAAAGAACACAGGATGGAAGCAAAGGTGTTTTGGTTTGTGCAAATTCAGGTATGTATGTAGCACTGATGGAAAAAGTATTCTTTTGCCATCTTTATAACAGATTTGAGCAATGGAAGAAGAAATGTAAATTTAAACATGGTGCAGCAAGTGGAAATGCACAAACACAGAGAGATATGCACGTACAAAATGCGCCAGTTAACCAAATGCAAATGTCAGTTCAGAAACAGGTACCAATGGCAAGAGTTTTTCAAGCTCAGATGCTCCCACAAAATATGGAAAATGCTCAAATTAATTTAAATCAGTTATCCAGAGCGAATGTGTTCATTCCAGAAACAAAATCAGAACACATTTCAAGAGGTTACTGTATGCACAGGCCTAGCAGGAAAACAGTTGTTTTGCAAATTAAACAGCACAGATTACTGTACACCAGATAATGTTAATTAACAGATTCCTGATGAGGATGTACATTTTAAAATGGCCCAACAAGAGACAGCTATAGTAGAAATGACAGTTGAAAAATTACCTTCTGGTGTGAAAGAAACAATAAACACAGAAATAGGAGAGTTCACGGAGAAGGATGTCTGATTAATCAAATGTGCAAAACATATCGTATTCAAATTAGAACCAGATGACGTGTATTCAAGAACACCATCAACTGCAGAAATGTTACCCATAATTGGAGATAAACTAAGTAAAGGATTGTTGCTGGAATTGATTGGAAGTTTATGTAACTTTCTGATCACAGGTTCACAGAAACTAAATGAAAAGAGCAGATTCGTGCAGGAGATTAAAGCATAACTTTTCCATGTTGTCCTGTGAAACCGAATCCAGCCAATATATTTTTCCACATTTCATGTGCAGAAGAATGGCTCACTGTTGTTGATTTTCGTCAGGTTCATGTCACAGTGCCATTGCATGAGAATAGTCAGGAGTTCTGTCAAAGAGAAGATGAATACCCGGGACACATAATTGGAAAGGGAGGTAGAAAGGTGTCACCAGAGAGAGTGGGAACAATTCCCCAGATGAATCCACCTCAAACTCAGAAATAAGTCGAGATGTTTTTGGGAATGGTTGGCTGCTGTAGAGAGTGGTTATTAAACATTTCCCATGTGGCTAAGCCTTTACTGAGGCTGACACACAAGGATGTGTCTGATCCGCTTCCATTGGACAACAATTGCGCAAAAACATTCCTAGAGTTTAAAGAGAAAAAGTGTTGCGCCCCGGTGCTAGGAATGCAAGTTTATTTAAAAGAAAATACACCAATTTGCAGTGAGAGGGAGGGCTGTGCTCTCTCAGTGCCTGTTCAAAAACATGAATGTGTTCAAAGGACTGAGACGTATTTCCCAAAGACCTTTGACTCCAACATCAATGAAACTGATTATGAGTATCTCGATGTCATGAAAATATGCATAAAGCCAAGATCAGACCTTAAGGATGAACGTCTGATTCAGCCCAACAATGTCCATTTTGTAGATGGCCCATGTTTAAAAGGTAATAATGACACATTGAGAGCAGCACATGCTGTAGTCCCTATACATTATGTTGTCAAAGCTTCATGGCGTTCAGTAGTTACCTCAGCACAACATTCAAAATTGATTGCCCTTACCATAACATCAGCACAGCTGCTCAAATGGGAGTCACTATTGTATGAGAGAGAGAAAGGCTAATTCAGTTGCAAAAAATTGTATTCTGTTAGTCTATACATTCAATGGGATTTTCACAGGTGAATATGAAAAGTTTCAGGGTACATATGGATAATGAAGCAAATGAGAAAATGTGTTCTTCAGTAATGCAATTGCACATTGCAGAAATAATTAAATATATTTTCAAATGCAATGGGTTTGAGAAATTAGGAGACGAGTGGGTAAGAAAACATGAGAAGAAAAAGAAACCACAAGATCTAGCAAGGAAACGGGACAAGGAAAAGAAACCACCAGAACTGTTTATTTTGAGAAAAATGACAACTGCATAGTAGCAAATGGGTTATTGCAAAAACTGATGCCCAGGTATAGATTGCCAGTTTCTCCGAAATCAGATCATAATTAGGGGTGGGAGGAATTTGCGTAGTCGTGCTACGCAAAGTTCTGCGAAACAGTAAAAAATCTCTGCGAACACGCAGAAATTCCGCGAACACGTGGAATTGCCTGTTTGCGATGCTTTTTTCCTGTTCGCGATCGCTGTTTGCGTGCTCGGGGAGAAACATCTTGCGAACAAGCATTTTGAGAACGCGAACAAGCAAAGAATTCTGTGAAGTCTTGGAACGCAGAATTTTGGACAATTTCACGTTCTCCGCGGAACGCGAAATTACCTAAATTCCGCAAATTTCGCGAACGGAACGGAATTTACCGCCCAGGCCTAATCATAATGAGGTTTTATAGATGATGCGTGCAGAACAACAGATTAAACAAGAATTGCATTGTAACGATCTGTCTGAAGTTCCAAGTATAATAAAGCAACACAAAGGCAGCCCAGAGTTACACTTTGCAAAAGACTGTGTTTCAGCATCACTGAAGTGGCTTGCGTATTTATTTACATGCTAATGCACTTGTGAAAATCACTGATGAAAACACTAGCCATTGCTGTGTAGGTCTGGCTGATGTGGAGTGTGCAGTTTCTCACCAGATTGCAGCTGCTACACCAGATCTGCATAATGGATGGTGCCACAAGTTTGATCTGAGAGATGCTGTGCTGAAACATCTGAATCTGATCAAAGTGAAAATAAAAGTGAAAGACTTCGATTGAAAAAGTGCAAAGAATTGATGGTGTCAGAGTTTCTCAGCACCTGAATGGTCAAATTGCAAGGCAAAAGAACAGAAGGCCACACTGTATGAGCCACCCTGATGGCAAGCTGATGACAAAGAGCAAAGAAATGCTGAAACTGTCCTGTGAATATTCCTTTTATTATTTTAGTTACTTATTTTGGAGAAGATTAACACTTTCAAGAAGCTACTTACAGAACTCTGCACTAAACATTTGAGCAGTGGCGGCTGGTGACATTTGAACCTGGTGAGGCAGGAAATGATTTCCGCACTGTAGCTCGCGAGCGCGGCGCGCGTGCCCGAACACCCCCACACAACCCCCCCCCCCACCGAGAAAAATGTGAAAATCGAGTGGACAAATGGTGCATTTGCAAGCAATTTTGAGAAGGAAGGAAGGTTAATAAAGAAATTGTGAAAGTGCAGATATGACAGTAATAAAGAGATGTCATACAACATAGGTAGCTACCTGCTTATTCAATATGTGTCTTCATAACAGACTTTGAGATACAATGCATTTCTGACTACCTCACAGAGGTTTTTTATTTAAAAACAAGTAAACAGATCGCAAACTAGCAGAATTCCCCATATAGTCACTTTTTGTAATTAAAATCAACACGTCTGTCCTTAAGAGCAGCAAACTTTTCAATAACTTGTGTGTTGAACTCTGGTATTCTTTTGAGCAGCTCGCTCTCTATGGAAAGCATTGCTAAAGCATTCAGTCTTTCCTGAATCATTGTGTTCCTCAAGAATGTCTTAATCCGGTTTAAGGTTGAAAAACATCGTTCCGACTCTGCTGTTGTCATTGGAGTGTTAATGACAATTTTTAGTAAAACCACTGTCTCTGTAAGTGACTTTTCCATATTGAGTTTCTGGATTAAAGTCAGCAAAGCAATGGCACCAGTGGCCTTCCGGTATACACTCATTCTGTAGAGTACAGTCAACTCAGTTTTCAGGTTCTCTTTGCTGAGCATTGGATAAGCCTCCACAGCATCATTCAGAGCTTGCTCAGGGAAGGATTATTCATATTTTGCAAACTGGTCACTTTCCAATAATGAGGCACTCACCAAATGTTTTGTGAAGCGAAAACGTTCTTGTGCATGCACAATTACAATGTCACATATGCAAGACTCGCCCTGATATTGCCCACACCAAAATAGGCTGCTCCCGCCACCGCCAATGCTGCCCGACTGCCTCACTGAGGTGACAAGCAGAAAGAAACAAGCTGCAATGTGACCAGCCCGCTGCAGTTGTGAATAGGATTAATGCAAGTTACCACAAAATTTAGCAGAAATACAATCTAATAATCACCATAAAAAGGACCAACCAGGGCAACTACGAAGAAATGCCCCCAGCAGGCGTACCGTTCAATTAGCATTGTGGTCAATAACACATTTAACCAAATGTGCGCATATATGAAAGAGGCTGTGATGCATGTGTAATGCCCTGGGCTACACAAACACACTTACGCACAGGAAGGTGTACTAAAATCAACACTGTGGGACTAAGTAGTTAATTATAAACCCTTTGGTAGATGTCATCAATAACCATGTACGTGCCTCCCGATATTACTGATGTGAGGGCCATCTTAAAACTTTATGCTCACGACTAGGGGGAACAGATTTTGATAAGCAACATCTATGAATGTCGAGACATAAAGATAGACTTACTTATGTCCCGATTTTTGCGTTGCCTTGAAAAGCTGTGTATTCCCGGCGGCGTACATAACATTACCTATGGCACGTCCTTCACCCTGAGCCCCCCTCTGTCTCCCCTCTGCTGCCGCGTGCACGCAGCTGGTGTCCTCCTGCGCCCCTGAAACAGATACATTACTTAAAGAGAGTATACCTTTCAACTCTCATTTGCAGGACGACCTGGCCTTTGTTCCCAAAACCATGTATTTTAACAATTACAGAGAACACCGGGACAGTCCTCTGAACACCGGGAATGTCGAGGCAAATCCGTGAAATCTGGTCACCCTACCACGACTCGCTTGCAAACTAACCAGGACACCTTCCTAACGAAATAAAGGCTGACTCAAATCTGAGCAGAAGGTGCATGGACCTACTGAGCTCTCATTCCTACATGCAGCTCTCTACAATGGCGGAATTACACATCACACTCGGGTGAGGACTAACGGCCGTCAGGTTGCACGCGGATGCATGCAGCAGATTCACAGACTCTCTCTCACTCACTCACTCACTGCCCCCCCCCCCCCTCAATTCCCTGCGCACTGGCATGACTTCAAGAGTCGCGGCAGTGGCACTAGTGAAAACATCAAACCGGCTGCCATAGAAGGCGCTGTATTTACAAAAAAATACTTACACAGACCGAAGCGATGCCGGATGGCCAAACCCGCCATGGCACTCCCAGGGGGGTACAGCTGTGGGATCATGGGTAATACGTAACGGGTGGGAGTTTGAAATAAAATTCAAAAGGGCGGTAATCACCACCATCACCATTGTGACTCACCTCAGTAGTTCTCCTTGTCGTGTCGATGTTGTTACGGTAGTAGTCCAGCTCAGGAGGCAGCAGGAAGAGTCACCATCAGGAGGAGCACGCCACGCACGTTTGAAGCGGGCAGCAGCACTGTGTGTGGAAGTGGCTGGGTGCAGGGTGAGAGTGACCAAGGAGGTGAGTGACGTCACGTCATCAAGCAGGTCATGGAATGGATTGGTTAGAGCAGCCAAACTCCCCGCCCCATTAGGAGGCTGGGGGCTGTGGCATGAGGCAACCCCCGGTATGCAAAGGGGGGGGCTAGTGCGCATGTTCCCACCGGGCAGAAAAATGACCTGTCCGAAGCGGACACGCTCACTAGCGCCCCTGCACAGTCCCCCCCCCCTTTCCCGATGGTTTCTGGTCCGGCCCGGTGACCGGCCGGCCAGAAACTAGTTGCTGAATAATGCTTAATGTTTTATTTTACTAGGCATACTGGCGGTCCCGGATGGGGCAGTGCGCATTGGGGGGGCAACGCCCAAACGCCCCAATGGACGCACCGCCGCTGCATTTGAGCTTGGCTATATATGATCTGATTACATGCAAAACTTGTGTTGCCTTAGAAATAGAGGTAAAATTGTTATATACTCAGCTTTTGCAATAAAAATATCACCTGTGAGATTAAATAAGTGTGATGATTTACAAATTATTTGAGGTATCTTGATTTGTTATCATCAAAGCAAGGGTTGATAGAGCTAGATTTCATCAAGATTAAGTATTGCTCTGTTTTGTGTTTCAGACAGACTGCGTTTAAATTGGCTCGCAGATTTTGCTGCAAGTGAAAACACATGACACATGAAGCATGAAATGAGGCCTAGTCAAATGCTTTTTAAAAGTCCCACTTTTGGTGCATGCAAAGTGAAAGACATGAAACGAGGCCTGGTCAAAATGCTGTCAGTCTGAAATGCTTTCATTTAAAACCACGCTTAATTAATTAATCATGGATGTTTAATGTGTCTAGTTTAGATTTAACCTCACTATAGAATGTATATTTAATTTAGAGGAAGTTTTTTTTTCTAACTTTTAAAGTAGCACATAATTGTGCTGAATTAACATGTGTTTTTGCAGTGTACAAAAACTCGTGATTTCAGTTTCCTCTTTAGCTTTGAGGATAAGATCTACACTCCCTGTTCCTGTCTCAAGAGAGTTTGGCTTTGTTGCATATTTAGACAATACATATTCAGTTCATAAAACATCTTTCTTATAATATGTATTAATTAATCAACCATGCACCAACACTACACGTGGGGCAAACACATTTTGCATGAAAAGCTATCTGAAACATTAGAGCATGTTGCTATGAGTATGTATTAACTGTCTGCGCTTTGAAAATTTGCACTGGTGCATATTTATGCTATGTTGTACATTGCAAATGTTTGCATATTGTGCACAAATAATAGAGAAGCTGCTTTAAACTTATAGCTTTTGCTAGGTAATAACTAATACAGGGTACTAGTATGGGGGAGGTAAACTTAATGGGTTTCATTTCATAAATGTATACTCTTTTGTGTTTGTTTTGTTTTTAGGCCCAAAATAAAATAGTTGCCTAAGAATCCAGCATGGGTGAGAATTGTTAGCAGTGTGCTGAATGAGAGACGCATACGCAGACAGAAGATTGTGCCAGCCGCATGAACTGCTAAGTGCTTCAAGTGAGTGGGTCAAGGCCACAGTGAACTGTACACTCCTGTCATCGTGCCAACGTACCAGTGTTTGTGGGAGAGTGTCATTCCTGCGTGCGATGTGAAAGCGGGAAGGAAATGGACTGATACATTTTTCAATCTAAACGTTGCAACATTTGTATAATTATTGATGGTGAAACATATGACTGTATTAAGACTTAACGCTTCCTTTGTTAGAACTGGTATGGGTTGGATTTGCAATGAGAACAGGATGGTGAGACCCTCATGTCATCTATGCTAACCAATCACAGTGCAAGTTTCTACTAAAACTGCAACATTATTAGTATAGTCAGCCAAGAATTAGAGTATAAAAAATGACCCCATAGGGGGCGAGTCAGCCTTAAGCCTTTGGTCTTAGAGGAGAGAAGGGGAGAGGAGCCGATCTGACCACACATCATATGGGTTAGGTACGTGAACGTTGCGGTGAATCCTGGGAGGAGATTGCATCCGAGGAGGGAGGAGAGTGGCAGAGAGGCATAGGTTAGACTTGCACATCATATTTTTGGCAAGGCAGATCACATTCCTCTGTGACCTTGTGAAGGAGGGGCCTTTTCAAAGGAGCAGCCTCTCTCTGTGAAGACACCAATAGACAGATTGAACAGACCAGGGCATAGAAAGCAGCTGATGGAACAGGTTTAGATTTAGATGCTAAAACTCGAAGTTTATGCTTTGACTAATTAACTAGCTTTGAAAAGATGTATTTGTCTAATGCATTTATTTCTCTTTATGGGAGATTTTCGCCAATTATCAATTATTGATTAGCCTTGCAAAACTCACTCTTGAATTATATTTTCCGGAACTCTTTAAAGAATTCTGACTGACATTTGCTGCCTCATTCCCCCCTTTATGGAGTGCTTTGTATGCAACCAATAATATGTTCTGTATTAATTCTATTTTTCCTGTTTTCCAATTCTTAACTTGATTGATATTTGACTTACGAATAAAGAGTCAGAGAACTTTAACTTTTAACTAGAAAATAAAACCCTTTAAAATACTCACAATTCTCTTTATTGGCTTACATATTAATTACATTTTGATTTTTCATGGTTAT
Source organism: Lissotriton helveticus (assembly GCF_964261635.1). Taxonomy (NCBI): domain Eukaryota; kingdom Metazoa; phylum Chordata; class Amphibia; order Caudata; family Salamandridae; genus Lissotriton; species Lissotriton helveticus. The sequence continues at coordinate 41,287,909 of NC_136057.1, forward strand.
GTAAATTCTCCTGGAAGTGATAACACAGTGGCAAAGGTCCATCACCTTTAAAGCAGTAAACTAGAAGTAAATTATGTTTTGCATTGAGAAATTACCGTAAAATTACCGCTGGATCACTAGTAGAGTCATGCTCACTCTATGGCTCACTAGGAGGAGTTGTTCTCACTCTACAGCTTACTAGGAGGAGCCGTGCTCACCCTATGGCACACTAGGAGAAGCCACGCTCTCTCTAAAGCTCACTAGGAGGAGTCACACTCCCTCTACGGCTTACTAGGTGGAGTCACGCTCCCTTTACGGTTCAGTACGAGGAGTGACGCTGATTCTGGAGCTCACTATGAGGAGTCACGCTCACTCTACTGCTCATTAGGAAGAGTCACGCTCACTCAACGGCGCACTAGGAGAAGTCACGCTCACTCTACCCCAACCTGTCCCCACGTCTTGTTTACAGACAAGCCGCTCTAGCTGTGAAGGTGTGATAGCACGCATGCATCGAGGCTGAGGACTCCCTCCACCAGCTCTAATTGTGACAACGTGAGTTTTCTTTTGGGATTCTTTCTGGGGCCCAAACACAAACCTATTACCCAAGCAAAGTAATCACAAGTGACAGTCGAGCATTCCTCCAATACCTTTTTTTAGCTAAGATTCCTCTGATTAAGAGAGCAAAGTCAGGAAGGCGATCTTTTTCATTCAATGCTTCCAAATTATGGAACATCCTTCCACTTTCTCTTTTGAGTTGTTGAAAAAGGGCTTCCCTTCCGGAAGGCACTAAAAGCTTAGTTGTTTCAGAGCGTATTCTTGTAAATTCCTCCTCTTGTGCCGCAGTGACCGCGCCGGGAGGCCCACGGGCAGCCTTGTACTATTTAAGTGTGATTAGAATAGAATGGAATAGAATAGAATAGAATAGAATAGAATTGAATTGAATAGAATAGAATAGAATAGAATAGAATCAAATAGAATAGATTTGAATAGAATAGAATAGAATAGAATAGAATAGAATTGAATAGAATAGAATAGAATAGAATAGAATTGAATTGAATAGAATAGAATAGAATAGAATAGAATAGAATCAAATAGAATAGATTTGAATAGAATAGAATAGAATAGAATAGAATTGAATAGAATAGAATAGAATAGAATAGAATAGAATTGAATAGAATAGAATAGAATAGAATAGAATAGAATAGAATCAAATAGAATAGATTTGAATAGAATAGAATAGAATAGAATAGAATTGAATAGAATAGAATAGAATAGAATAGAATTGAATTGAATAGAATGGAATAGAATAGAATAGAATTGAATAGAATAGAATAGAATAGAATAGAATAGAATAGAAATAAATAGAATAGAATTGAATAGAATAGAATAGAATAGAATAGAATAGAATAGAATAGAATAGAATTGAATTGAATTGAATTGAATAGAATAGAATAGAATAGAATAGAATAGAATTGAATTGAATTGAATTGAATTGAATAGAATAGAATAGAATCGATTAGAATAGAATAGAATAGAATAGAATAGAATAGAATAGAATTGAATTGAATAGAATCGAATCGATTAGAATCGAATCGATTAGAATAGAATAGAATAGAATAGAATAGAATAGAATAGAATAGAATAGAATAGAATAGAATCAAATAGAATAGATTTGAATAGAATAGAATAGAATAGAATAGAATTGAATAGAATAGAATAGAATTGAATAGAATTGAATTGAATAGAATGGAATAGAATAGAATAGAATAGAATTGAATAGAATAGAATAGAATAGAATAGAATAGAATAGAAATAAATAGAATAGAATAGAATAGAATAGAATAGAATTGAATAGAATAGAATAGAATAGAATAGAATAGAATAGAATTGAATTGAATTGAATAGAATAGAATAGAATAGAATAGAATCGAATAGAATAGAATAGAATAGAATCGAATAGAATAGAATAGAATTGAATTGAATAGAATAGAATAGAATAGAATTGAATAGAATAGAATTGAATTGAATTGAATAGAATCGAATCGATTAGAATCGAATCGATTAGAATAGAATAGAATAGAATAGAATCGAATAGAATCGAATAGAATAGAATAGAATAGAATAGAATAGAATAGAATAGAATCGAATCGAATCGAATAGAATAGAATAGAATAGAATAGAATTGAACAGAATAGAATAGAGGTGACCGCAGGGTGTGGTTTTGATCTGGGTAGTGTAGCAACTTCCGGGGCGCTGCTGCTACACTTGATGATGCCACTAAAATGCAACTACTTCCCTCTCCTGCCACTACAGTTGTTTCTGTAGCCACTGACCCCCTTCCACTGCCCATTCAGCTGCCATCAGTCATGCTCAGAGAAGGAGGGTACATGTGGGGTGCCCCTCTGGACTACAGAAAAGGCCGGACTAGCCGTTTCGGGCACCGGGTGTTTTCCCAGGTGGCTGGCCTGTCACTGGGGGCAGGTTTTGTAGCAGTGCAGCAATTTTAAAAGCACACGCTGCAGAGTTCCTTGTATATCCAGCGGTTTTCAGGCAACAACACAAGTGTCAAGATAACGCTGCATATAATGGGCCCGATTCACAGAATCAACTTAAGACTCAATCCTAAACGTACTACTATTTTGGTATTCACAGAATGCACTTACTACTTTTGGTATTCACAGAATGAACTTACTACTTTTGGTATTCACAGAAGTTAGGATTTTGCCTTAAGTTTGTCTTAAAACAAACTTAAGACAGACTTAAGACAGACTTAAGTTAGGATTTTGTCTTAAATCTGTTTTAAGACAAGCTTAAGACAAAATCCTAACTTCTGTGAATACCACAAGTAGTAAGCGCACTCTGTGAATGCCAAAAGATAGTAGTAAATTTAGGATTGAGTTTTAAGTTTATTCTGTGAATCTGGCCCACAGTACCTGCTTGAGAGAGTTTGGAGTTTTGCCTAGTGGCAGTTTTGACTCATCTAAGGTAGCCTAGAGGGCTAATAAGCCTGTTGCAAAGAATGTGTATGATGCATATCAAAGAACTATATTTTATGAGTCTAGCTCAGTGGGTTACTGCTTTGTTTCACAGAAGTCTTTTTGTTAGTGTGTTGTTCATAAGTTAGAATTGTAATCTAGCACAGGGAGCTATGAACTGCCACCAAAGAGCTGCATGAAAACAGCATGGTACGGGTTAGCAAGTTATGTTTTTGTCCAGTCTTGTGACGTTATCCTAATGTTGCCAAAAATAGTTTCTTTGGATAGAATAAAGTATTATTATTAAAGCCAGCCCTAACTACTGTGTTGTTATGAACCCTGAGTTTGTGCTTCTCCAGACCAAGCACTCTTTTAAATGCCTATCAATATGGATGATGTATGAATCCTACAACTTATAGTCCTCTTTGCCTTATGTAAAATATTCTATTCACAGATTTACACACAAATTATCCATTGTCTCTGTATGTGAGTGACATAAAGTGCTCTGACGCCCTACACTGGTATAAGAGGCGATATAAAACAAATTAAATATATGTGAGAGAGGTTATGGAGAGATGAGGGGCACTGTTGGAGGGTGATAGTGGGGGAATCATTAGAGAGCCCCGATAAAGACTGTCATATTCTGGTGTGCTGTAAGGTCATCATTTACTATGCTTTCAAAACTAATACAATTGAATAGGGAATGAAAAATGCGTTGGAGAATGCACCATTTTCTCCCAAATGTTCTTGAGGGGAGACTCCCCAAAATGTATTTGTTTCGGTCAGGCTCACTTGCTGCATGTGCACACTCGCCATGCGCCAAACGGGACTGGCCTGACAACATTTTCCAGGGCTGCTTTGGGTTCCCAGTCCACCCCTGACTTACAGAGATACAATCTGGGTGAACCCCTCCCAGGCGGCGAGTTCGCCCCCTCCTTGTCAGCTTTGTCATACAGCATCCCTTCCCACCATGCATCATTCCAGGGACAACTGATTATGATGCATCAAAAGGCCACAGTATGTTTTCAAAACATGGATTATACATCTCGCAACTTACTGGTTGGTCATGTGCAACTCATGCTTATTTATTGGGGAGAGGGTGTAGCTTTACGGCTAGAGCGGTCAACGTCGAAGCTGGGGAACCGGGTTCGAGTCTCGGCAATGACGCTCAACATCTTGTGATTCTGGGCAAATCACTTAATCTCCCCGTGCCTAACGAAAATGAATGTGTCCTCGTGTAATACAACTAGTGCTATGTAAAGCGCTCTTCTACCCAATATCTTCGGGTCTAGTTCGCGCTATATAAAACTCCCCAAAAAAATTCTACGTTACATTCATGTAACACATTAAATGGTTGTCTTTCTTCCTGGCTGACAGCACTGCCCTCAGTGTTCTGCTGGGTTCTAGGCTTCCCTTGCTACTGACTCAGTGTTCGGCCTTCAGGTCCGGCCTGGGCTGCAAGTGATGGTCTGCTTACCCTGGACCCTTGCTGGCACTTGCCTGTTCCCCATGTCCCTGCCGTGTGGCATCCCAAGAACACTGTTTGAGCAGCTCTTCTACCTATGTTACTCTCCCCTTCGGGTATCTCTCTGGGCTGCCTCACCACGCTGCCAGCGGTTTACCGATCGGAGGCAGCTCCCTCTTTGCTTCCCCCTTTCCTCCTTGCTCATGAGAAACCCATTTGTTACAGAATCCCCACGATGTTGAGTACGAACATACCCATGTCTACCCCGGTCAAGTGTACCACATCCTCCAAGTGGTAACACGGTGACCTAAGGTTGATCAACTAGTGTCGCACAAAGCCCCATCCATTAGCCCTACATATCTTGGCCATGGTGATGTTCAGTTTGCATATTGGTCCGTGCACACGTTTAGGGTGATCGGTTCTTATGTCAGAACCAAACAGTTAGGTATAGTTCATTGGAAGAGCGAAATAAAAAGTCGAGATCCAGCGTTGCACGAAGAGTGATTTATAATTCAGTCTTGATAAGTAGATTTGAAAATAAAGCAAGCCGACACGTGTTTCGTCACATCGTTTGAAGGATGTGACTCTTCAGGGCTTAGGTTCTCTATGTTGAGATGTAGGGACGCAGGTCTGGTGGGTATAACGACCCGGCTGCGACATGTGGTTGGTACGGGGAAAATACGAATCCTGTTGGGCGGTTATGCCATAAGGGAAGCCTAAGGACGGGTGCGTCCAAGGCCCACGATCTGAAAATCGTGTCTTGAGCAGATGTGGGCGGTAACGGGTCTCTCGGAACCAGATGCTCAGTTTGCACCTGGACTTTTCCACCATCCCCTGGTCGACAGAACCCTTCCATACCTGACGCTTGATCATTTCTGACCCTATATCTCGTGGGTGGGTTAGTCATGTCATGTCTACCACCCTGACGGTCATTTTCTCCAGCAGGCTCCTCCTACTAATGTCTGCCAGGTCATTACCCCCCAGGTGAATGACCACTGCATCTGGCCAGTTGCCCTAGCAAAGTGCCCCCTGCACGACGGGGAGCAGCTGGACCCATTTCATGCCCGACTGCCCCAAACCAAGTCACCGCCATTTTCCGGAGCCAGATCCCCTTGAATTCTCTTCGGTCTTCTGCCTACCATTGCACCCGCATTATGTATGAGTGGCCCAGTAGTCACACCTCGCAGCAGCCCTCCAGCAGACCTGATGGGAGCGAACCCAAAACGTAGTGCCCCCGTGCCCGTGCCCAGTGTCACAATGTCTTGATCCGCTCTGCACTGAACCCCAGGCGTGTCGCAGTGGTTGCTGCCCCTAAGCGGAATGAGTGTGACCCAAACTTGCTGGGTGGAAAAATCGCCCTCTCCAGGGCCTTCCACATTACTGCTATGAATTGAAACCGGCTCAGGCAGAATCCCTCCCTGTGTGTTAATAGGAGCCCGGGTGCAGGGGTGCCCTGCTCTATGTATTCCCGCATGATGCAAACCGGGCAGCATGCCCTTTCCTCATTGCAGTCAATCCTGGTGTGCTTCCCTCTGTTTACCTGGTCCGTCTTTGACCGATGCAGGTGGACCACCATGTATCCGCCCCCCATGTGGAGGTCTTCTGTGTACATGCATGCTACACCCGAGTTTCTCCTTGCCAGGGCCACTAGCTCGCTAATTCTGTAAGCCCCGAAGAAGGCTAATGCAAATGCTACTCTGAATAATGCGAATTCGCGGGCCGCAAAATCCGTGAATTTGTGAGTACTTGCGAATTTTTTTATTTTGGCGTGTTCGCGGGTTTTTTTTTCAGCGCGGTTACCACGAACTTACCCATGCGGTCGTTTTTGGGCGCGGCCATCTTGTTCGCAGTAGGAAAACAACTTGGCAAACTCAGAAACAAGGTAAGTCAACGCAGCGCGCGCGAGATTGTATTTTTGAAGCGCGAACAAGCAAAATAAATTCGCGAACTTGCGAATTGCGGATTGTTTGGCAATTTCGCGCGATTCACGGATCGCAAAATTGACAAAAATCCGCAAATTTCGCGAGCGGAACGAATTTTCAGCCCATGCTTAGTAGCCTACCCCAGCCTTTCATTGCCATCCTACAGCGGAAAGTCCCTGTCGGATCCTCCCCCGTTGCTAACTTGGCATAGTATGCGACCATTTCCAGGTTGACCCAGCTCACCGCCCCGCCCACCCCTAGGGCCAGTTACGTTACTGAAATCCTCACAGCACTTATGATATCACTTCTCTGTCTTGGGGGCCAGCGCATTGTTCACCAGCCTCGTTAGGCTGTCCCCGCAAGGTTCCACAGGTCTCCTGGTAGTGGCATCCTACACTGGTCTGTGTGGGGGGCTAACTCCTTGAATCGGTCCCACTGAAAACGAGAGATTGCGTCAGCTATATAATTCTCCATCCCTGCAATGTGTCTTGCCCTACTTCCTAAGTTCACCACCACCAACTGGCACCTGACTTGGTGTCGCAAGAGCCTCACCACCGCTGGAACCTACGCTGTTCACAGATTGATAGCCTGGACAACTGCATGGTTGTCTGGCCAGATTTGATTTGCTTGTTGGCTAGCTTGTGTCCCCATATGGTAAAAGCAACTATTATGGGGAGGAGCTCTAGCATCGTAATGTTGCCGGTGATCCCCACGCTTTGCCACCTGTCTGGCCACTGTGATGCCACCCATGCAGCCCCCAAGATTGCCCCAAAGCCATGGCTACCTGCTCTGTCCGTATAGAGCTCCAATTGTTCTGCAGGTACCCATGGTTCGTGCCACATGAGAGTGCCATTGAAACCAACCAAGAGAGCGTCCCACTGCCCTAGGTTCTCTTTCACCCCTTGCATAAGGTGCACCCTGTGTCAACCAAGCCAGCCACCAGGTGAATGGTCACCCTGCTGGGATCACTCTGCTAGCGAAGTTTAGTTTCCTCAGCAGCAGCTGGATTTCCCCCAGTGTCGCCTTCTCTCTCTGCAACAATTGCCCTATGTTTTGGTGCAGCTCTTCGACCTTCCCGTGTGGCAGCTTACACGTCCCTTCTACCGAATCCAGCTCAATCCCCAGGAATGATAGTTTGGTGACCAGGCACCAGCAGGATCCCTGCCGTAGCTCAATCGCCAGCCCTTCAAACTGGCAGAGGAGGTTTGCGCATTACCCTGTTCCCAGCATGCCAATGAAGAGGTAGTCGTCCAAGTAGTCAATACGCCCTCCCACCTGATGTCGCGTCCGGAGCACCCACTCCAGGAAACAGCTAGATGACTCAAAATAGGCCCATGGGTAGTCATTTGTATCAATAGTAGTCCCCCTCCAGCTGAATGCCCAGTAGGTGGTAGTTGCCTGGGTGCACTCGCAGTAAGAGGAAGGCCGACTCAATATCTGGTTTGGCTAAGAGGGCCCCCTTTCCTGCCCACTTAATCATCTCCACTGCATCGTATATCTACGCGTATGCCGCTGAGCAGCTGCCCTGCTCTAGCCAGTCATTTATGGAATACAATTGTGGGTGTGACAGGTGGTGTATGAGTCGGAATTTCCCTGCCTCTTTCTTTGGCACCAGCCCCAAGAGGGGCACCATGAGATTCTTCAGGGGGGGAGGCGGCGAAGGAGCCTGCCACCCTCCCCAGTTGCACCTCCTTATGCAACTTCTGCCTGGCCACCTCTGGGTTGTCCCGTACTAGATTGCAGCTAAGCGGCGGGGCACGCGGATCCATGTAAGGAATGGGGAACCCGTATGTGAAACCCCCTGCTAATCGTTGCTTGTCTGTCTCCTTTGGGTAATTATTCGGTAAGGCCACTAATCCCCATATTCTTATGGGGATGGGCAGTGTTTTGCCCTTCACCTGCCCCCGCTTCCTTCCTGCACCTGTTTACGCCCTCCGCTGTTTTTTGTTGTTCTTCTTCTCTCTGCTGTCCCCTGCCCCTTGTGGCTGTTTGCAGTGGGCAGCGGGGTGGTTGCCGCTGCAGTTCCTGGAGCTGTGTTTAAATCTGCAGGCATGCCTCATTTACATTCATCCTTGTCATACTTCCAGCAGTTGCCATGCGGCCGTTGCCTCCTAGCTGACCTCTGCCCTTTGACCCTTGTCCCTCACCCTCATATTTCCCTTTGAACCCTCAGGGATTAGAATTGTGCTCTCGTGTGCCTACCCCTGCTCTGGCTGCCACCATGTGAGTTGTGAAACCTTCTATGTCCTGGTTATCCCCTGGGCCGGACTGGGAACCAAAACCGGCCCAGGAAAGAGCTCGGCCGCCCCCCCTCCCACCCTGGAGGGGGGGTGGGAGTGGGGGTGGTGGGGGGTGGGGGTGCGACCGCGCTTTTTGCCAGGGCAGGTTTTCGGTCGATTTTGTTACAGGGCCGTTTTTGCAGCAACGGCCCCCAGGGGCTCAAAACCGGCCCCCACTCCACCCGGGGGATTGCCCGGTGCCCGCAACGGCCAGTCCGGGCCTGGTTATCCCACTCTATCCCTGGCCAGGCCTGCATCTGTTCCCTGAAGCCCTCGTCGTACCGTAACCGAGCCTCCCCTTGGTACTCCGGTTGTGCCTCGTGCACCTTTCGCTCGTGCAGGAAGAAGGCTGCCGCGCTCTGGGGGAATTTTTCCAAGAAGACGCATGCCAGGGTTCTAAAGGCTTGCAGCCAAGTTTCTATTGATTTCTCAAGTCTGGGTTTGCGCCTGTCTCTCCTGCCCTCATACTTCTTATCCTGTGCTGTGTAATCCAACCCTGCCTGGCGCACTTCCAGCAAGGAAAATATGACGATGTATTCCTTCCGCTAGTTTCATTCCTTTACTGCTAAATGTAAATTGTAAATTGATACTTGTATAGCGCACTACTCACCCGCAAGGGTCTCAAGGCGCTTGTACGAATACCGCTGTGGAACCCATCCTGGCTTTCCCTGTGAGGTGTCCACTCCTGGGCACCCCCAAGGTGGAGGCCAGGCATCCTTAGCGTTGTGGGGGCCGTTGTGGAGATTAAGCAAGCTATTGCCCAGAGCTGCAGAGTGGTACTCCATGATTGGAATCGGCACCGAGGCGAGAATTATCAGGTCCGTGGAATTTTTGAGCCCAAGACCCGCCGAGGCGGGGAATTGAACCCTGGTCCCGGGCTAGACCTCTGCATCAGGGTCTGCCGCTCTAACCATTGAGCCACACTTCTCCAGATATAAGGTTGGCTAGTCCCATTAGACGAGTGGTAGTAGGTGGGTCCCCTGGACCTTGCCCTTCTCCTGCTCCAGCCTTCTCTGGCTGGTCTCCCCAGTTGCCTCTGACCTATTTGGCTTGCTTGGGGTAGCTGCCCCCCCTTCCGCGCTTCCCTCGCTCCCAGTATCCCCTGGGTTTTTGTGTGCTGACCTTGTTTGCCCCCTGGTTCCCTTCTCCCGAGGGTCTACCTACCTGGACCACTCATTCCCGGGTCCCCCACCGCCTTGAGCACCTCATCCGAAGGTGTGGACCCCCACCATATTGCGTGCCAGGCCTGGCCACCAGGGCATCCCAGCTGCTTCCCCTTGGAATTGCCTTTCTCCTTGTCCCCCCCTCGGGTTCATAAGTCAGGGGGGCTTGGATCCCACAGACCCTACGCTGCATAGTTATTCACCCCCACCCGAGTACCATAGTTAGCAATGTGCCCTGGTTCCGCCTCAAAACCTTGGGCTCACACCCAACCATCAGTGCACAACCCGCCTCTTTCGCTCAGCGCTTGTTGCTCAACATTTGTGGCCGCTGCGTTGTAGCTCGCCTCGCTGTGCACCCCCGCGGGTCCGCTTTTGTGGCTACAGACCCCTCATTGCCACCCCCGGTGCTGTAACCCTCCGTTTCATCGTTCTCCTCCTCCCCCAGCGGTGTAGTTGCTGTGTTCCTGCTCCTTCCCGCATGCCTTCCTAGGCTGGGGCCTGCAGTCGCCCACCTCTGCGCTGTGGGTGCTTGCTGCGTTTTTGCCCTTACCCGGACTGGTGGGGGGCTCTGTTCTGGCTGCGCGCCCCTTCCCACTGGGCCCTGGGGAGAGGCCACTGCCAGTCCAGTTTGGTGCTACGTGGTCTTCTGAGCTCTCTTAGTTGGCCTCTCTCCGAGTTCCTTGGGATGTGCTTGTCCATCCAGTCTTTCCCGTTTAGTGCCACTAAGGCCCTCGCCTTTTCCAGCATCACCACTGGTGCCGACCGGTAAGTCCTGCGCTGCTGCCCGCTGCGACAGGAAGGCTGGACACAAGACTGTCTTTCCGGCAGCGCTGTCCTTCATGAACTAAGGTGATGGTCCGCATATCCTCCGAAGCGATAGTCCTATCGTCGTCTGAGGCTACCGTGGCGACGTATGGAAAAGAATATAACGTTGTTCCATAAAAAATAATAATTGTTAAATTAGTGTTGTCTATATGTCAGGAACCTATGTAATGTCTTAATTCTAAGTTATGTCTGTCAGTCACTGTTAGTTCTTTGTTGGTTTTATATGTTTTATGTTATTTGTTACAGCCCTGATGAAGTTCTAAAAGGTTGTATCTTTGGGGACCGAAACACGTTGGCTGTTTTTATGAACTAATTTTGAAATAAAAGAAGACCGGCTTTGCCTTCTCCAGCCCATGGCTCACTTCTAAGTAAAGTGGGTCTCTGCGCACACGCGTGATTGTCGTGTGTGCAAAGTCTGAAACTCCCCCAAACCATCAGATACTTATTTTTATGTGAAACAGCGCCAGTGCCAAGCTGGAGGCCTTTTCCCCTTCAACGCTGCCAAATAAAGCTTGTGACGTTGCCATTATCAATTCAGCTGTCATATTAAAATACTATTTATGAAAATACCTTGGTTTTGGATAACTGGACTATATTTTTATCACCTGAAATGTAGACAAGCGAGTGGCATTATGCTGTGAGTAATCTGTTGTATGTGTGTGGTGTATTTGTTTTTTGTGTGTTTGGCGCCTTGAAGCCCCCCGTTTGAGAGCATTAGGTGCTACTCATACAATAAAAATGAAACCCTGTTCGCTGGTGCGTCACTGGCCGCGAGGCTCTTCGCTCCCAGGATGGGTCTGTCCCTCTCTGGCACAGACCGTGGCCCTTTGCCATGCTGGGCCCCGTGACAGGCGCCTCCGGCAGGGGTCACAGGAGGTCACGGAAGGGAAATGAATCAGACAGGGAAATGACCTTCCTGTCTCTGGATGTCACACCCTCCTCACCTTGTCCTTTATCAAAACCAACAGAGCGTCCCCTGTCTGCGCTCTCGAGGTCACCTTGGGGGGGCATGCCAGCAGCGGGCTCCCCCTTTCATCTCTCTCTCTCTCTCACACACACACTCTCTCTCTCTCACTCTCTCTCTCCCCTTTGACGTCACACGCAGCAGCTCTGTCTGTTCCTGCCAATTATTTCAATGTTCCGCTTCCGCAGTGGGCGCCGCGCGCACTCTCTCACTCTCTCTTTCTCTACCCCCCCCCTCTCTCACTCTCTCTTTCTCTACCCCCCCCCCTCTCTCACTCTCTCTTTCTCTACCCCCCCCCTCTCACTCTCTCTTTCTCTACCCCCCCCTCTCACTCTCTCTTTCTCTACCCCCCCCTCTCTCACTCTCTCTTTCTCTACCCCCCCCCCCTCTCTCCTTTCACATCACAAACATGTCGGCTCCGCCTCTAGCACAATTATTGACACGTCTGTCTCTTCCTTATTAAAGGTGCTATGCCAGAGCCACGTCATGCATACATGGGGCGCGTCCGACACATAATGGGTGCGTCCACAGCATACATGAAAGAAAACCTAGAATGACAGTCTTTTTTAGCAGTTGTGCAGAATGTTTTTCGCTTTCTTAGAATGTAGGGGACGGTTTATATAGTCAATGCTCTAAGGTCCAAATTTACTAAGCCCTTGTGTTGCCCCTGCGTCACACAAGGCATCACAACCCTTTAGGGTGAATTACTGCGCCACGCATGGCTCTGCGTGACTTACTAAATCCAGAGTAACGCACGGTACCATACATCTCAGCCTCGCTTTACTCTGCGTTGGGAAGGCCTTCCAAGGACGTTGCATAGGCGTTCCATGGGCGTTGCATAGGCCTTCCATGGGTGTAGCATACGCGTTCCATGGGTGTAGCATAGGCGTTCCATGGGCGTTGCATAGGCGTTCCATGGGCGTTGCATAGGCGTTCCATGGGCGTTGCATAGGCGTTCCATGGACGTTGCATAGGCGTTCCATGGGTGTAGCATACGCGTTCCATGGGCGTTGCATAGGCGTTCCATGGGCGTTGCATAGGCGTCCATGGGCGTTGCATAGGCCTTCCATGGGTGTAGCATACGCGTTCCATGGGTGTAGCATAGGCGTTCCATGGGCGTTGCATAGGCGTTCCATGGGCGTTGCATAGGCGTTCCATGGGCGTTGCATAGGCGTTCCATGGACGTTGCATAGGCGTTCCATGGGTATAGCATACGCGTTCCATGGGCGTTGCATAGGCGTTCCATGGGCGTTGCATAGGCGTCCATGGGCGTTGCATAGGCCTTCCATGGGTGTAGCATACACGTTCCATGGGTGTAGCATACGCGTTCCATGGGCGTTGCATAGGAGTTCCATGGGCGTTGCATAGGCGTTCCATGGGCGTTGCATAGGCGTTCCATGGACGTTGCATAGGCGTTCCATGGGCGCTGCATAGGCGTCCATGGGCGTTGCATAGGCCTTCCATGGGTGTAGCATACGCGTTCCATGGGTGTAGCATACGCGTTCCATGGGCGTTGCATAGGCGTTCCATGGGCGTTGCATAGGCGTTCCATGGGCGTTGCATAGGCGTTCCATGGACGTTGCATAGGCGTTCCATGGGCGTTGCATAGGCGTCCATGGGCGTTGCATATGCCTTCCATGGGTGTAGCATACGCGTTCCATGGGTGTAGCATACGCGTTCCATGGGCGTTGCATAGGCGTTCCATGGGCGTTGCATAGGCGTTCCATGGGCGTTGCATAGGCGTTCCATGGACGTTGCATAGGCGTTCCATGGGCGTTGCATAGGCGTCCATGGGCGTTGCATAGGCCTTCCATGGGTGTAGCATACGCGTTCCATGGGTGTAGCATACGCGTTCCATGGGCGTTGCATAGGCGTTCCATGGGCGTTGCATAGGCGTTCCATGGACGTTGCATAGGCGTTCCATGGGCGTTGCATATGCGTCCATGGGCGTTGCATAGGCCTTCCATGGGTGTAGCATACGCGTTCCATGGGTGTAGCATACGCGTTCCATGGGCGTTGCATAGGCGTTCCATGGGCGTTGCATAGGCGTTCCATGGGCGTTGCATAGGCGTTCCATGGGCATTGCATAGGCGTTCCATGGGCGTTGCATAGGCGTCCATGGGCGTTGCATAGGCCTTCCATGGGTGTAGCATACGCGTTCCATGGGCGTTGCATAGGCGTTCCATGGACGTTGCATAGGCGTCCATGGGCGTTGCATAGGCGTTCCATGGGCGTTGCATAGGCGTCCATGGGCGTTGCATAGGCGTTCCATGGGCGTTGCATAGGCGGTCCAAGGGCGTTGCATAGGTGGTCCATGGGCGTTGCATAGGCGATCCATTGACGTTGCATAGGCGGTCCATGGGCGTTGCATAGGCGGTCCAAGGGCATTGCATAGGCGGTCCATGGGCGTTGCATAGGCGTTTCATTGGCGTTGCATAGGCAGTGCAAGGGCGTTGCATAGGCGGTCCATGGGCGTTGCATAGGCGTTCCATGGGCGTTGCATAGGCGGTCCAAGGGCGTTGCATAGGTGGTCCATGGGCGTTGCATAGGCGGTCCATGGGCGTTGCATAGGCGATCCATGGATGTTGCATAGGCAGTCCAAGGGCGTTGCATAGGCGGTCCATGGGCGTTGCATAGGCGTTCCATTGGCGTTGCATAGGCAGTCCAAGGGCGTTGCATAGGCGGTCCATGGGCGTTGCATAGGCAGTCTAAGGGCGTTGCATAGGCGTTCCATGGACGTTGCATAGGTAGTCCATTGGCGTTGCATAGGCAGTCCAAGGGCGTTGCATAGGCAGTCCATGGGCATTGCATAGGCGGTCCATGGCCGGTGCATAGGCACTCCAAGGGCGTTGCATAGGCAGTCCATGGGCGTTGCATAGGCGGTCCATGGGCGTTGCATAAGCGATCCATTGGCGTTGCATAGGCAGTCCAAGGGCGTTGCATAGGCGGTCCATGGGCGTTGCATAGGCGGTCCATTGGTGTTGCATAGGCAGTCCAAGGGCGTTGCATAGGCGGTCCATGGGCGTTGCATAGGCGATCCATTGGCGTTGCATAGGCAGTCCAAGGGCGTTGCATAGGCGGTCCATGGGCGTTGCATAGGCGGTCCATGGGCGTTGCATAGGCAGTCCATTGGCGTTGCATAGGCAGTCCAAGGGCATTGCATAGGCAGTCCATGCGCATTGCATAGGCGGTCCATGGGTGGTGCATAGGCACTCCAAGGGCGTTGCATAGGCAGTCCATGGGCGTTGCATAGGCGGTCCATGGGTGTTGCATAGGCGGTCCAAGGGCGTTGCATAGGCGGTCCATGGGCGTTGCATAGGCGATCCATTGGCGTTGCATAGGCAGTCCAAGGGCGTTGCATAGGCGGTCCATGGGCGTTGCATAGGCGGTCCATTGGCGTTGCATAGGCAGTCCAAGGGCGTTGCATAGGCGGTCCATGGGCGTTGCATAGGCAGTCTAAGGGCGTTGCATAGGCGTTCCATGGACGTTGCATAGGCAGTCCAAGGGCGTTGCATAGGCGGTCCATGGGCATTGCATAGGCGGTCCATGGGCGGTGCATAGGCACTCCAAGGGCGTTGCATAGGCAGTCCATGGGCGTTGCATAGGCGGTCCATGGGCGTTGCATAGGCGGTCCATGGGCGTTGCATAGGCGGTCCATGGGCGTTGCATAGGCGGTCCATTGGCGTTGCATAGGCAGTCCAAGGGCGTTGCATAGGCGGTCCATGGGCGTTGCATAGGCGTTCCAGGGCTGTTGCATAGGCAGTTCAAGGGCGTTGCATTGGCGTTCCATGGCTGTTGCATAGGCAGTCTAAGGGCGTTGCATAGGCGGTCCATGGGCGTTGCATAGGCGTTCCATGGCTGTTGCATAGGCAGTCCAAGGGCGTTGCATAGGCGGTCCATGGGCATTGCATAGGCGGTCCATGGGCGTTGCATAGGCGGTCCATGGGCGTTGCATAGGCGTTCCAAGGGCGTTGCATAGGCAGTTCAAGGGCGTTGCATAGGCGGTCCATGGGCGTTGCATTGGCGTTCCATGGCTGTTGCATAGGCAGTCCAAGGGCGTTGCATAGGCGGTCCATGGGCAGTGCATAGGCACTCCAAGGGCGTTGCATAAGCAGTCCATGGGCGTTGCATAGGCGGTCCATGGGCGTTGCATAGGCGGTCCATGGGCGGTGCATAGGCACTCCAAGGGCGTTGCATAGGCAGTCCATGGGCGTTGCATAGGCGTTCCAAGGGCGTTGCATAGGCAGTCCAAGGGCGTTGCATAGGCGGTCCATGGGAGTTGCATAGGTGGTCCATGGGCGTTGCATAGGCGGTCCATGGGCGTTGCATAGGCATTCCATGGGCGTTGCATAGGCAGTCCAAGGGCGTTGCATAGGCGGTCCATGGGCGTTGCATAGGCGTTCCATGGCTGTTGCTTAGGCAGTCCAAGGGCGTTGTTTAGGCGGTCTATGGGCGTTGCATAGGCGGTCCATGGGCGTTGCATAGGCATTGCATAGGCGTTTCATGGCTGTTGCATAGGCAGTCCAAGGGCGTTGCATAGGCGATCCATGGGCGTTGCATAGGCGGTCCATGGGCGTTGCATAGGCGGTCCATGGGCGTTGCATAGGCGGTCCATGGGCGTTGCATAGGCGGTCCATGGGCGTTGCATAGGCGTTCCCATTCTCACACCCATTGATTTCGATGGAATCCCAGTTGCATAGGCAGTCCAAGGGCGTTGCATAGGCGGTCCATGGGCGTTGCATAGGCGTTCCATGGCTGTTGCATAGGCAGTCCAAGGACGTTGCATAGGCGGTCCATGGGCAGTGCACAGGCACTCCAAGGGCATTGCATAGGCAGTCCATGGGCGTTGCATAGGCGGTCCATGGGCGTTGCATAGGCGGTCCATGGGCGGTGCATAGGCACTCCAAGGGCGTTGCATAGGCAGTCCATGGGCATTGCATAGGCGTTCCAAGGGCGTTGCATAGGCAGTCCAAGGGCGTTGCATAGGCGGTCCATGGGAGTTGCAAAGGTGGTCCATGGGCGTTGCATAGGCGGTCCATGGGCGTTGCATAGGCATTCCATGGGCATTGCATAGGCGTTGCATAGGCGTTCCATGGCTGTTGCATAGGCAGTCCAAGGGCGTTGCCTAGGCGGTCCAAGGGCGTTGCATAGGCGGTCCATGGGCGTTGCATAGGCGGTATGAATTTACCCACCCGGGGTGAAGAGGCGCACTCTAGTATTATCCTCTTTTTAAACTATTTTAAACAAGGGTTCTACACTTGTAACATGTGTTGGCTACACATGTATAATCAACAAGAAACCAGAACAGAAAAAACTGCTCAAGTGTGCACTGTTCCTGATGGACTAAGTCCACAATGTTTGTACCACAATAAATTCCAAATTCAAATGGTATTTAAATAAAATATACCACACACTTAACTTAAGTTTGTTCTGTTGTTTACTAAATTCTCTATTTTGAATTTATATTCAAGTAACTTCTATTCATCAGTTAATCAACATACAATTACATGAAGTTTACATCTTATATACATTCATTATACATTTCATGATGTATTGATCTAACTTCATTATTTATCATATAAACCACAGTTTTAAAAGCG
This sequence comes from Lissotriton helveticus, assembly GCF_964261635.1. Taxonomy (NCBI): domain Eukaryota; kingdom Metazoa; phylum Chordata; class Amphibia; order Caudata; family Salamandridae; genus Lissotriton; species Lissotriton helveticus. Next base: position 41,305,081 of record NC_136057.1, read on the forward strand.
GCGGAACGAGTCCATCCAACCTGTAGTTCTCCGACTGCTTGCCGTCTTACTAGGTTTTGGCGCCAAACGGTGTCAACCCCTATCTACTAGATAGTGGTTGAAGGGCTCAGGAATGCTGGGAAATGTAGTGTGCTTGTTGTGGAAAACTGAAAGCATGATTACTGTGTTTATTGAGTAACGCGCAGTAAGGCATTGTTGAATCCACGATGCTGTGGACTATATCACATACGTTGCTGTATTCTAACAGCAGTCGGAGAACTACAGGTTGGATGGACTCGTTCCGCCGCTTTTAAAACTGTTAAAAGTAAGTGCGAACATTCTGCACATTAAACCATCTGTCTTATTTAACATTTGGCACGCCAGCTAGTTACAGAAATACTTTTCCGGTTTCATTTAGCACCGCTAAGAACTCGGATTATTGAATGCTCCAGAACTTGAAACTTATTGGCCGAAGGGGAGCGGAATACACGTTTGAGACTCGCTTCTTGCGACATTTCGCGTAAGTGTTACGAGTGTACACTTGATACACATTAGTACAAACTCATCCGTTTACATGTCAAATTACACATGCATTTATTTATTACATTTAGAATATCGACCTGACTCATCGTCGTTCGGCACTATTCTTGAAGTGGAGGGATTCTTCATCCTTTGGTCTAGTTACACAGTAGCACTCAAGTAAGTGCACAGTTCACGAGACACACTACCGTTTTTTAACTAAAAATGGAATAAACCATACAGTGATACCCTCATGTCTATTTTAATAGGACGCTAACAGTGAGAAGCCAGATACCGGGTTTCTGCAACATATTTTGTTGCGAGGTTGGAATATAAGACGCATCCCCTCTATCAGAGTAAGTGATTGGTTTACAGTCAGGTAACCCTTTAAATCACAAAGTGGTAGAATTAACTTTATAAAGCCCAAGTAGTTTGCTTGAGTGCACATTGTTACGTTAGAGTATTTACCGCGCCCGATAAAGTCAATAGGAAGGTCTTTTACCAATTTTTGTAGAGGTCCTCATGAATTCGAGATTTTCATACGCAGGCAGTCTGTGGATATATAATTCAATGCAACACTGTGAATCATTTGTTCTTCTTTTGTATATATGTTCGATAAACGAGCATCAATTGTTTACATGAAAGTAAGTTTGACATCGGATGTTTCTATTGGATTTCTGGGCAGTCAGCTTGCCATGAGTCATTTCAAAAGGCAGGAAAATTTACGTGATTATGTATACTAGTGAGGTATTAATCAATATAGTGTCATCAAGAGAACCTAAGGTATAGCTGTATCACTAATGAAGGGTTCATATTTGCATTGGTAGATCCTAAGAAGATACAGAGTTTAAGTATTGTACATATACATGGTTGTGATATACGTTAAGTAATTGGAATTTTTTAATTTTCAGAACACAGCCACTGAGGAAGGAACCACGGTTCCGAAATGCATTGGGCCAGCAACAAACTGTGGTTTATATGATAAATAATGAAGTTAGATCAATACATCATGAAATGTATAATGAATGTATATAAGATGTAAACTTCATGTAATTGTATGTTGATTAACTGATGAATAGAAGTTACTTGAATATAAATTCAAAATAGAGAATTTAGTAAACAACAGAACAAACTTAAGTTAAGTGTGTGGTATATTTTATTTAAATACCATTTGAATTTGGAATTTATTGTGGTACAAACATTGTGGACTTAGTCCATCAGGAACAGTGCACACTTGAGCAGTTTTTTCTGTTCTGGTTTCTCGTTGCATAGGCGGTCCATGGGCGTTGCATAGGCGGTCCATGGGCGTTGCATAGGCGTTCCAAGGGCATTGCATAGGCAGTCCAAGGGCGTTGCATAGGCGGTCCATGGGCGTTGCATAGGCGTTCCATGGCTGTTGCATAGGCAGTCCAAGGGCGTTGCATAGGCGTTCCAAGGGCGTTGCATAGGCAGTCCAAGGGCGTTGCATAGGCGGTCCATGGGAGTTGCATAGGTGGTCCATGGGCGTTGCATAGGCAGTCCATGGGCGTTGCATAGGCATTCCATGGGCCTTGCATAGGCAGTCCAAGGGCGTTGCATAGGCGTTCCATGGGCGTTGCATAGGCGTTCCATGGCTGTTGCATAGGCAGTCCAGGGGCGTTGCATAGGCGGTCTATGGGTGTTGCATAGGCGGTCCATGGGCGTTGCATAGGCGTTGCATAGGCGTTCCATGGCTGTTGCATAGGCGTTCCATGGGCGTTGCATAGGCCTTCCATGGGTGTAGCATACGCGTTCCATGGGTGTTGCATAGGCGTTCCATGGGCGTTGCATAGGCGTTCCATGGGCGTTGCATAGGCGTTCCATGGGCGTTGCATAGGCCTTCCATGGGTGTAGCATATGCGTTCCATGGGTGTTGCATAGGCGTTCCATGGGCGTTGCATAGGCGTTCCATGGGCGTTGCATCGGCGGTCCATGGGCGTTGCATCGGCGGTCCATAGGCGTTGCATAGGCGTTCCCATGCACGCACCCATGGATTTTGATGCAATCCCAGATTTCCTCAACTTAGTACACCCGGGATTGCGCCAAAATGGTGCGTAATAAGGAAACATATCTTTATTCCTCCTCATTCTTCCTCTTTCTACGTGAGCTTCGTCTGCAGCTCACGTAGAAAGAGGAAAATGGCTCAAAGGGTTGTTTTTGGAGGAGGGGTCCCTTCCTGCACAAAAACAAACCTGCCAGTAACGCAGGCATCCTTGGACCATGCGCACGGGTGCCTGCAGTGGCGCTAGACAGCCCTCGGTGTGCCAGCACCGGGAAGGAGCTGGATGCATCATATCTTAGTAAATGTGCCGTATTTCCGTTCTCCCTCTGTCACACAACGCAGCGCAGCAAGTTGTCTTGCTGCGTTGTGTGACTTTTTGATGAATCTGCCCCTCTAGCCTGGCTGAAGAGGGGTGAAACTCCGAAACCGGTCCTCGGAAGCTTCTTTTCCCGCCTAGGGAGGACTTGGCTTGGCAGTTCGGGCTGGACAGGTCCCATTGGGCGTAGGGTCAAGACTGATTTGCATATAGCTGGGTCAAAACTTGGGGTGGCATAGTGAGCAAAAGAACAATGGATTTAACCCAGATCTATTGGCTGGGATGAATGTTTTGATTTGCTCTGCATTCCATCCATCATCTGTGTGACGTTTGCCCTCTTTTTCAGGCAGAGTTTTTCTATTTATTTGTTAAGTGTCTGCTACTGGACTGAATTACTTCTTGGTGCTATGGAAGTAGACATCTCTTAGTTACAGTGGAGTGCTAAATCTGTGCCCTGTCCCAATGCAGGGTTTCCCATCTGCATCTAAGTTTATGCCATGACTCTAGAGCCAACATGCAAGCAAGGAGCCCACAGCCCTTTACCCCATAAACTGGAGGCTGGGACTTAAATGTAAACCCCATAGGAATTAATGGTAAATTAAATGAAAGTAATTAAAAAAGTAAAAAATATAAATAAATATAATTAAACATTTTAAAAATGAAATATAAATAGTACATAACCTTAATTTAATTATAAAATATTTTCATAACTTTTTTGCATCTAAACATTATGTTAACATTTCATTTTATTAGATATAATTGCATTTTTTTAATGATACATAACAAGTTATTAATTATTTTTAAAAAGCATATTAGAAATCATTTTTGTATTTAGATGGTGATTTATTTTTTAATTTAACCTTGACAAAAATAATTTTAAGGTACCTTAGTATGTTTCAACTAATTTATTTTTTAATCCAAAATCTAGTTAATAGTGCTGTAGCATGTTTGCATTTAGTTCTACATTTAAAATAAAGATATTAAAATAATGTTTATTTCATTGTTCTATAAAAATATTTTTACAACTTTGTAACAAGTTTAATAAATGTTTTTACTTTTCTGTGTACTTTACCAAGCAGCAATCTCTTTATGGTAAAACATAGGCAACTTTTTCCTATACTTTCCCATGCTCTGGTCCCAGCCACAACAGAGGCAATCTCTCTATGGTATAGAGTATATGCATATATTCCATATACTTAACATGCAGTGGTCTCTGTCCAAATCGCGGAGGCTCCCTATGGAAAATTTGAGCCTGAGGCAGTTAACGTTCCTCCAGTTGACGAGGAAAAGGATGAGTTGGGTGTTGTCCGCGTAGGAGAAGATGTTGATCATATGGGATCGGAAAATGCCGGCGAGCAGAGTCATGCATATGTTGTAAACAGAAGGGCTTAGCGAGGATCCTTTGCGGACTCCACAGATCAGGTTGGTGGCTGTGGAGGAGTAAGGTGCCAGACTGACCAACTGTGTGCGCCTCGTGAGGGAGGAGCAAACCATTGCGGTGCAGGTGCTAACAAATGCTGAGTCGTGGATGTGTTGGATGAGGATGGGATATCAGATAGTGACGAAAGTTATGGAGAGGTCTAGCAGCACGAGTGCCGCTGTGTCCGCTCTGTTAATGTCCATGTGAATATCGTCGGTGGCAGCAATGAGGGCAGTTCCGGTGCTCTGGTTGGTCCTGAAGCCTAGTTGAGAGGGGTTGAGGAGGTGGTTGCCATTGAGGTGGTGCAACAGTCACCCCGATGACTTTTTCAAGGATTTTTGCAGGGTAATGAAACTGGGAGATAGGTTGGTAGAGGCTGTTTCCATCATGGAGATCATGGGCCAGTATGTCAGGGCGGTTCCTGGATGGATTGTCTCGTCATGTTGGATGAAGGGAGAATGGTTTCCAGTTGGCTAGCGACATTGTTGTAGATATTGCTGATTTTGTGTGAAAAAAGTGGGAAAGTTGGTTTCAGAGGTCCTTTAAGGGTTGATGGTGGTGGAGATAGCAGCGGGAAGGTGAAGTCTTTTACAATTGTAAATATTTCTTTGACGTCGATGGACCGGTTTGTGATTTGGTCTGTCCCAGCTGAGCGAATGGTGTTTATGATTTGCGGATGGAAGTGTGGGAGGGTTGATTTGGAGATTCCTCTCTTGTTGTCTTCATGTGTGTTTCCAGCAGCTTTCCAGCTGCTTGCATTGGTCTTTATAAAATCTGAGATCTTCCGTATACCAGCTTGTATATGGTCTTATTCTGGAAGTGGTGGTGGTTTTAAGAGGGGCGTTGGAGTCCGAGCAGGAGGTGATTCAGGCATTGAATTGAAAGATGGATTGTGGGAGGCCATCTTCGTGCTACGGTTGGTTGGTTTGGAGTTCTGTGATCCAAGTTTCTTCTGAGATTCCGCTCCAGTTTCTCCGTATGTTCTTGGAGAGTGCGAGTCGACGTTGATGTGAGATGTTCAAGTTGAAGCCAAGCAGAAAGTGATCCATCCAGGTGAGGACTGTAGGATGGTCTACTGCGGGGCTGTGAAATTTTGGGAAGAAAGGATCGAGTTCCTATGGTGTGGGTAGGGTCGTCCTAGCGTTGAGTGAGTTTGAGAGAGTTGAGGTCTTCCAGGAGGTTAGGGGTATTCGGGTCTGTGTGATCTTTCAGGTGGAATTTGGAGTATCCGAAGAGGGTGAAGGAGCTGGCGCTGAGTGCCGGGGGGCAGTGAGTTCCATGGTGGTGTTTCCAAAGTTGGCCCAGGGTGCAGGTGGTCAGTAGAGGAGGGCTCCACCCAAGGGAGTGTTGTTGGAGATGTGTAGTTTAAAGGCCATGTGTTCAAGTGGCTGTCGGAGATTGCGAAGGTGGTGAATAAATATGGACACAACTTTAATTGCCCCAGAGTAATTGGAGCAATTTAGGTAAATCTGTATTACTCTTGTGATGCAAAATTCCTGAAATTATGTGGTTACACCTGCTTGAGCAATTAAGAATAATGTGCAGCAAAAGTCCTACCTCAGGAACAACAAACGTAGAGAGGACGAGTGGCTGCTGGCTGCTGCTTTTCGCGTCCTGTTGCATTTAGTTTAAGGTGAGAATGAGGAGTTGTGACCAGAGCTGCTGACTCGGGAGCTGGGATCCTGGTTTGTATCTCGGCGTCGGATCAACATCCTCTGATTCTGGGTAAATCACTCAAATCACTTAATCTCTCCGTGCCCATGGACAGCACCTGGATACCCTCATAGGTAATAAACTGCGCTATATAAATCTACATATTATTATTTTGGACACAGGAGGGCATTTTGTGGTAACAAAATAATGTGAACTGCTCGATTACGCTCCTCGTGTTATTGCGAGTAAATATGCATAATTTTGTGGTATTTATGCAGAATTACGCTAGAGACCATTGAGCAAGTTCCGCCCACCCCTAGTGGCGGAGCAGGTGATGTAGTCTTTGCGGGTAAAGGCTAGTCCACTTCCGGGTTTACTGGTTCTGTCTTGCCTTGTTATCTTGAAGTCGGGGGGAGGGGTTAGTCACTGCGCTGTCGGGCCGTTAACAGGGCGAGCCATGTTTCTGTCACGAATAGGAGGTCCAGGAAGAGGTCAGACCGTGGCAGGGCAAATGGGTGGAGGAAGAGGTAAGGACCACGGGAGGGAGGCTTTTTGCTTATGCTAACGCGGGATTACTGGTTACTAATTATCTTGCCAAATCCCTTCTTCCTGTCGACTGAATCGTTGGTACCTGTCTTGAGTAAAAGGTAATCTCGAGGTAAACAATCAATTTAAGAACTTACACCACTCTAAATGACCACTGACCAAAATTAAGTTTTAAAGATTTAATATAAAGTCAAAGATAACTGAAGATACAAACTTCTCAAAATGAGATTCAAAAGGTATATCGGAATCACTATGAACATGAACTTCTTGAATAGTCTGAGTCTGAAGAACAAAATAATAAGTACAAGTTCGAATACCATCAGGGTTGCTAAAATGGATACAAGTTGCAACCTCAAAGTCATTACAGAAAAGAAAATTAAAGTTAGTCTGTCCCTACACTACACTAAATGACATCCCTACTTAGCAAGATCTTAACCCTCTAGGTGTCAGCCGTGGTGATTTCCTAAGAAGATCACGCACTTCTCTTTGTCTCTTCTCTGATAATGGGTCTCTCCTGATCAGCCTATCTGCCTACCCATCCGCTTCCTTAGGCTCCCAAAATCATCTGCTCTGCCCTCCTCCCGGGTCACTTTCCCTAATACCAAATCACATTTCCAATAGAAACGCCCCTTGGGACGCCCCTCACGTGGTACATCTTTCCGCGGCAAACTCCATGATGGTACTCTTGAAGACCCTCGTTAAAGTTGACCTTGGTTCCCGGGCTTCTTCTTCAGTGCGCTGATACCCCCTGAAATTCCTGGAAACTCCTACAGGCCTGCGCAAGGCGCCACTGAACAAAGTCCCTTTCATTCGAGCTGATTAGGACCCTCGCACCTGCATACAGCTCTTCCTGCAGTGGGCCTCAAATTCCAGACTTCACCATATCTTAGGCCATAAAACACTCTCAGAGCTTCATACTGGACACCTCACGACCTCTCCTCTAACGAGCACATGACGATTTAAACTACATGACATTATCTGCTCTGGCCTACTTGATTTACATGCAGCAGGTCCCTGCACTCTTAAAACGTTAACTTGATTTAAACAGCAAACATTCTTAACTAGCATACGTTTCTAAAATAACACATCTATAAAGCATATACTTTTAACCCTAAGTTCAATAGTACATTTTGAAAGAACCATGTCAACCTTGTCTCACATTATTTTAGCAGCACGTTTAGATTTGCTTGTGAATTGCCATGAGGCCTACACAAAATACTGGGTTTTTGTTACATTCAACTCTTACATTATTCCTTTAACATGAGAACATGAGGTTTTCATATTCATCCCAAACATTTCTACATTAGTCTCACACAGTTATGATTATCGTTACTCTACTTTAAACATTCTATGCATTTCACCACTGAATATAAGACACTCGGTGTATTTCACTTCTAAATATAAACACTCTGGTGCAAAGTACATGTTAACTAACTACGTGCTTGTAAATATGGCGTACTTATACATTTTTTCCAAACTTGTGCTCTCTCAGTCCCCCCTTTGATGACCTTCAGGGGTCATCATCACCATGACACTAAAAATGTAGAACCTTTAAAGTGAAGTCAGGACAGTACCACTTCTTTTCATACTCTCTAATGCTTTCAGACTCTTATATTGAGTGTCCTGCATCGCTGTCAACTCTTCTTCCTGTTTCTTCATAGCTCTCTGTAACCTATTTGCTCTATACCATTGATACAAACGCACCAATCCCCACAAAGTGATTACACAAATCACTACTATGATGATGGGCTTCAATATGTACCAAACGATACCCTTTCCTAAGTTGGCAAACCAACTTCCAACTTTACCCATTCCATGGCCTACTTTTTCCCACACATTTACCTTTGCCAGGTCCTCAATTTCGTAGTGTATGGCAGTGATGTTTTGTATATACTTCTCTAGAGGCTTTGAATTGTCTGGAATGTAAGTACAACATTCCTGGACCTTCAAGGCCCTACAGACTCCTCCCTCTTTTGCTAACAGAACATCTAAAGCAAGTCGGTTCTGAAGAACCATTGCCCTAATCGATTGCATCTCTCCCTCTATCAGCATCAAGGATCTTGCAGTACTGGCAGACAGTCTATCTACGACTGTAGCTAACCTCCTGATCTTAATGTCATTCATTATCAATCCTAAGAAAGGGAATGCAGCACCTATTACATCTCCAACTACTTCTGCTGCACCCAGCCCTCGCTTCCATCTAGTTGATATTTCTTTCTTAGGCGTGTCTAAATTCTCAACATGATATATTTTAGGGAAGACAACAGCCAGATAGCATGATCCGTACCAATTATCTGGTAACTTCACATAGGCATATCTTCCACATACAAAATATACATTTGGTATTGCTTGCATCCCTTTCATGAAGTTCTTAGAGTAGTACTCCAATTGAAAAGCATGTTCGCAATTGACTTGTCCTACATAAACGTTTTCATAGTAGGAGTAACTCCTGTGAATGCACAGTTTCCCCCGTTTCTCCTTATCCAAAGCAATTGGACCAATACTACCTTTTCGTTGTTGTGCCCTTTCTTCCTTGGTCCAATCTGTTTCTCCTTGTCCTGATGCCTTCAATGCCTTCTGCTTTCTGTATCTAGTATCTACCTGAGCTATAAACTTTTTCTCAACTTCTGATATTTGACAAGTCAGATTGTTGTTTCGAGCATGTGAAGTATCTAACGTTCTCCATGGAATAAACCATTTGTGTAACCTGTCTTCGCTTTTGTAGTAGTCCCATTTGTTCAAATGCTTGAAATTCGGAACCTCTGGCAATGTCGAGTCGAAATTCGAGAAGTAATACTCAAATCCGTCTCGTCCATAAAACATACTTAACAATAAACTGCACGTTATTCCATATGTCAACGGGAGATGATGGTATTTGATACCCTCCTCCACCGAAATTGGTAACTGCATACATACATAGCAGTCCTTTACCTCCATGGCATCAACATATTCATAAAGCAACTTAGCATAAGCATTTGACTTGTAATTCCCCTGTGATTCATCCATGTGTAACCTTTTTACTTCTGCATCTAACAACGCTTTGTCTTTCTCATTGATGTTTCCCTTCTCCTTAACTGTGGTAGTTCTCGGTGTTGACACTCCCCTATCCTCCTTAACTGTGGTTCCATCCCCTTCGTGTCCCGCTAGGAATGAAACAGTTACCACTAAAATTATAAGAGAAACCACTACTCCTAAAAATGTAACAGCTATACATTTTGCCCTGCGGTTCGGGTTGCCAGCCTCCATGTTCTCAAACAGTGTAGTTTTCGACTATCTTCCAGCATTCACTTCCTCTTCTTTTCAAACAAAGTCTTTCTCTCTTGCAATGTCTTTCTTGAAACACTTGGAAGCTTGACAATTTGTTTCCGCAAAACAGTTCAAAGTTCAGTAGGAAATAGACAACCCTAGCCCTTCTCCATCCACTAAAATGAAACCCCTATCACTTTTCTTCTTCCACTCGGCGCTAGGTTATCTTGCAACAAGTTTACAATTTCTTTTCAAAAGTCTTATTTTCGTCTGAAGTTATGTATGACTCAAGGAGTGACACTACTTCTTCATAAACGTCCATCCGAAGTATCATTCCCTCAGGTTCTGGACAATTCGTACCACACCATGGAAAGTCAACCTTTTCTAGGATTATTCTCCTTATTTCGCTCAAGACAAGTGGACGGACGAAATTGAGAGTTAGCGTTTTTTCAATTTCCAATCCTGGTACTATCAGTTCTACATCCACAATTACAAAGGGGTTCGTTCTAATCAAGATCACTTTCTTCACTTTTCCAGATCTGCACCCCTTTGAAGACATTCGTAGTATGGTTTTAATCCACAACAATAAGCACTCCTAGCAATTCTACTACTCTTTCAAGCATTTCCAAACGAAGAAGAGTTCCCTCCAATATTGGATATCGTGAACAGCAAACTGGAAACTCAACTGTCTCTAAAAGCAATTTTCTTATTCCACTCAGGAGAGCAGGATGAACGATGTTGAGTGTCAGCAACCTTTCGGTCTCCGCTCCTGGCAGTAGAAACTTTATTTGCACTGTGATGATCGGGTCAGTTCTGATCAGTTCCACTTCCCTGATCCTCCCTGTTCTGTGTCTCCCAGACATCTGCAACAAGGTAGGTCCAGTCGGGAGTAGAGTATCTTCTGCTAGGCACTCGCACTCTACTTGATCTTCTAAGACCCTCCTCGGCTTGATCCTGGATATCTTCTTCTGGATCTGAGTCTTCGGATATAGGAGTAAGCGTTTCTTCTTGGGCCGACCTCAAACTTAGCCTTCTTCTTCTTGTTGGCCAAGTGGCAGCTCCAAGCCTTATTCTCCTATTCCTTGTCCTCCCACTTGGTTCTTGATCGCTCCGATACGGATCTGAGTCTGAGTCGTATTCACTTCTGCTCTCTCCTTCAGTTGCGTCTTCTGTCTCACTGCCGTCCTGCCTTCGCTCTTCTTCTGAATCCGATGCGTTCCCAACTTCCTCCGACACCTCCTCAGCTGCCTCAATCCCTTCTTGCGACTCTTCTTCCACTTCCGGGCTTTCGTCTGGGATGGGAGCTGTTCCTTCTAGAGGTGCTGGAACTCTTCTAGTATGGGATGCATGGATCCAATTTGGCAGCCCCCCGCACTTCACCGCGGTGTTCGTGATCAGGATTACCTGAAAGGGCCCACGCCAGCGAACATCTAGGCAGTTCTTCCGGACGTGTTTTTTAACCAGGACCCAGTCCCCTGGGTTCAGGTCATGACACAGGTTCCTCGCTGTTGGAACTTCAGCCGCATGCACCTGAAGGGACACAGAATGGATGGCGTCAGACAGTCCTTTACAATAATCCAAGATCAGATCATCTGTAATATTCAATAGAGCAGTAGTTGGAACTGTAGGAAGTCTCATGGCCCTCCCCATCAGGATCTCGTGGGGAGAAAGACCTGTCCTCCTATCAGGCGTGCTGCGCATGCTCATGAGCACCAATGGAAGAGCATCTGGCCAACTCAAAGATGTGGATGCCACTACTTTAGCCAATCTATTCTTCAAAGTGCCATTCACTTGTTCCACAATTCCTGAAGCCTCTGGTCGATAACTACAATGCAGCTTTTGATCGATATTCAGCGTGGAGCACAACATCTTCACTATTTCGCTGTTAAAATGTTTTCCTCTGTCCGATTCCAAAGAGGCAGGCACCCCGAAGCGCGGTATCAACTCCCTGAGCAACAATTTAGCCACTGTGAGTGTATCGCACCTACGTGTAGGGTATGCCTCAACCCATCTGGAAAATACGCATACAATCACCAACACATACCGAAGGCGATTGACTCTTGGCATTTCGATGAAGTCTAGTTGCATTCTATTGAAAGGCCCCCCTGACCTCCCAATGTGACTCAGTGTGACTGGTGTTCGTTTGCCTACGTTCAGTTGTTGGCAGGTAACACATCGCTTACATACTGATTCTGCTGCTATTCTGAATTTCGGGCAATACCAAGTCTGCCTAAAAACTCTCATCATAGCATCCCTTCCTAGATGTACTGGACCATGTATTTCTCTCGCCATGGGATTAGCTAATTCTTCAGGTAACACAGCTCTCCCATCTGCTGAAACCCAAAAATCCATTTCACTTCGCACACAGCCTGCTATTTCCCATGCCTTTTTCTCTTTTTCAGGTGCGTTCTCCTGCATTATTCTTAAATCCTCCCAAGTGTCTACAGTTTCTAACATCATACTTAATTCAGTCTTTTCTTCTGCACCTTCTATTTCCACCTTTGAGAAAGAATAACTTTGTTCCGCACAATAGCGTGCGACTTCATCAGCATATCTATTACCTTGTGACACAAAATCTGTATTCTTAGTATGAGCTACACACTTCACTACTGCAATATCAACAGGACCTTGTAATGCTTCTATCAGCAATCTCACAAATTCTCCATTTCGAATGGGCGAACCAGAGGAGGTCATGTAACCCCTCTGAGACCACAACTGCCCGAAATCATGAACCACACCGAAACCATATTGGCTGTCCGTGTAGATGGTGACTCTCTTTCCATTTCCTGCTATGCAGGCACGAGTTAGGGCAATAATCTCTGCTACCTGTGCGGAATGTACTCCTTCCAGGCAAGCGGCTTCCACAACTCCAGTAATGGTACAAACAGCATAAGCTGCTCTTAACCGACCAGTATCGTCTCTTAAACATGAGCCATCGACAAAGTAAATCTCATCAGGGTCAGACAATGGCTCATCCACTATATCTGGTCTGGGTTTCGTGCATAGTTCAGTCACATCAAGGCAATCGTGGTCTTCACATCCTTCGCCTTCTATTACAGTAGGTAATGGCATCAAAGTAGCAGGATTCAAGACAGAGCATCTCCTGAGAGTCACGTTTTCTGCGGCAAGTATAACTTGCTCATAACGCGTGAGCCTACTATTGGTCAGATGCTGCGTCTTCGTCCTGGTCATTAACAATTCAACTGAATGCGGTACATACACTACTACTGGATGTCCCATTACAATACTTTCGCTCCTTTCAATGCTGACACCCGTTGCAGCAACGGATTTGAGACATCCGGGCAACGCTGCGGCTACTGGATCTAATGTAGCCGAAAAATATGCAACTGGTCTACGGGCATTACCGTGGGTCTGTGCCAAGACTGACAAAGCACATCCCTCTCTCTCACAGCAATAGAGTGAAAACGACTTTTCATAATCTGGCATTCCCAGAGCCGGAGCACGACATAAATCGTCCCTCAGCTGTAAAAACGCCACCAGACATTCTTCATCCCATGGTACCGGATCACTCACCTCCTTGTGCGTCAGTTTCTGTAAGGGCTTTGCTTTCAGTGAAAAGTTAACTATCCACTGTCGGCAGTAACCCACCATTCCTAGGAACATTCTAACCTCTCTCTGAGTTGTAGGCGCATTCATTTTCATTATCGCCTCAATCCTCTCTGGGGACACCTTACGTTTCCCTTTTTCTAACCTGTGCCCTAGATACTGTACTTCTGTCAGACAATACTGTAACTTGCTCGGAGATACCTTATGTCCATTTTCAGCTAAATGATTCAGTAAGGCAATTGAATCTACTTTACAAGCTTCCTCTGTTTCTGACGCAACAAGTAGGTCATCTATGTACTGTACCAGAACCGAGTTCTGTGGCAGTACTAGATTCTCAAGATTCTTTTTCAACAACTGATTAAAGATGGATGGACTGTCTGTGAATCCTTGTGGAATTCGACACCATGTTAAAACGCGATCTTCCATTTTAAACGCAAAAAGGTACCTGCTCTCTTCATCCAATGGGATTGAAAAGAAAGCCTGGCAAAGATCTATCACTGTGAACCATTCTGCTTGACATGGTATTTGAAACAATATCACTGATGGATTCGGTACCACGGGACAACATGAAACGACTATGTTGTTAATCTTTCGTAAATCCTGAACTATCCTAAACTTCCCACTAGGTTTCTGCAAACCCATAATCGGGGAGTTACAAGGACTGCCCACGATTTCCTTCAGTATTCCCTGCTGTATCATTGACTCGATCACAGGCTTTATTCCTGCAATCGTTTCCTGGGACAATTTGTATTGAGGCGTTCTTGGAAACTCAACATTTGGTTTTACCAGAATTTTTACCGGTTCTACCCCTTTAATCAATCCTATATCTTCTCCTGTGAAATCCCACACCTCTGACGCCACTACATCTCTTAAGTCTTGTGGAAGATCTTCTACAGTCAGAGTAGGATATAGTTCTACACAGAATTTTGAATTGGCCACCTTAAAGGTAGCATCATCGTCGGTAGTCTGTACCTCCACTCCTTGTGGGGTGCAGTATATGGTGCAATTCAATTTGCATAACAAATCCCTACCTAACAGACATACCGGACTCGAGTCACAAACCACAAACTGATGTTCGTTCATGTGGTTTCCAATTTTCACAGACACTGGTTCTGTCAAGGGACTAGTCATTCTTTTATTTGCGACTCCTACCACCTGAATTGTTTCCCCTGACATCGGCAAGTCTGGAACCACCGCTGATCTCAGAGTCGAACGAGTAGCCCCAGTGTCCACTAAGAACGTAGTGGGACACCCTGCCACTTCTGCCTCAACAAATGGCCCTCTCTGATCCACTTCTAGAACTGCCCCGAGGGTACAGTCTTCTTCACTGCTCACCCGTTGTCCTGTCAATGGATCAATGTAATAACATTTTTCTTCCTCGATAAACAGAGGCATTTGTTTAAAGACCTTTCCTCCAGCTGCTATCTTCGGTGGCTGTGGGAATTGGGCCCGTGGAGCCGAAGTCCCCCCTTTGGCCACCTTACTGCTTGGGACTGTCACTTTTTGCACTGTGTCTTCTTGGACCTGCTCTTCTACTTCTTGCTCTCCGTTTTCAGGGTTAAAGGGACACTCGCGTCGCCAATGCCCCACCTGGTGACACAGATGACACTTGGTCGTTTTCTTTAAAGTGGCAAAGTCTATCCTCGGTCTCTGCCCTTCTTCATTATCTTTGTTCTGACCATTTGGTTTTCGTCCCATCCCCTGCTTCTGCTGGCCACCCTTCCCAGCGGACTGCATTTGCACCACCATCAATTTCTCCTTTAGATTCTTGGCTTTAGAATCTATCTCGTCACTGCAGTACCTCGCATATCGTAAAATCTCATCTAGTGGTTTGTTCTGCCAACAGATTAAATGTTGCTGTATCATCAAACAAATATCAGGTCTCAACCCCAATACAAACTTTGACACGAACTGCCCTATGTCTTTGGGATCCATTACATCTAGTCCACTGTATTGCTTGAATGTTTTCAATAATCTTTCATAAAACTCGTGAACTGTCTCCTTGGGTTCCTGCCTTGTTCGGTCTATTTTTACCCAATCTATATCCTGTGGTGGTACCTTATCTTTCAGCCATGCTATTACCCTTTCATACTTTCGCATGACTATCTCAGCTGGTCCATTAGTTCGAACATCTCTCAATGGTTCAGCATTTGGCCATTCGACACTAGTCTTACAAGGGGTCCACAGATCAGATGGGACCACGATGTCAAACAACGTGTTCAAATCTATCCACAATACTTTCGAAATTTTAACAAACCTCTCTACCTGCTTATACCACTCGACTGGGTTGTCCCGCAACTTCGGGAATGAGTTGGTAAATGCGGCTAAGTCTCCTCTACTCCAGGGCACATGTACATAATTTCCATTTGATATTTCTCGCAAAGGGAATGCCTCCATCTGCATTACCCTTCCCTCAGGGGTCATCACATTTGTACTTCGCCTAACTGTGCCCTTTTTCGACCACCTTTCTTCCCATTTATCCAGTTCTCTCCACACTCTTATCCCTGTTACCAGCTCTCTTATGTGTGTTTTTAATCCAGCAGTTCTCTTCTCATCTAGATCTTGGTCTGCGTACTGTAATCTGTGGTTACTCTGTAATGCCCTTGTCCTAGACAAATCCACGGCATACTTGTCTGCCAAATCGGTCAGTTTTTCATGAACCACTCTAGCTTTCCTAGTAATATCCTTTGCCATGAACAATAACTCATCCTGTTCATACAATTCTATCCTCTCCAAAGGCAATGTTCCATCTATTATCTCATCTACATCTGATTTTAAACTGGTAACATCAAGCCTTTTTGCCTTTATTTCAGCTTTCAAGACACTCAATTTAGCTCCTCCATCCGCATCTCTCCCATTCCAGCTCCGAGATCTACGTTTAGGTATTGGTGAATTATAGGGAGTCCTCCCCTGTTCCCATCTCTCTAAGTCCCATGCCTTTCCGTCTTCTCGGGGTGGGTGGTGAAACACTCCTTCATGCCTCCCAGCCTCTCTCTCTCCATCCTGGCTAGTTTCACGGGATTGAGGATAAGAGGTTCTCTTACTCCCTCTTTCTTCCCTACTTCCCTGTGCTTCCTGAGTATTCGAGGCGTGGCGGGACCTATCGCTGTTCTCCTTTCTCCAATGTTGAACGTCTTCCCCAAGCGTATGATGAAGGCACCTAAACCTATTCTGAAAATTCCGTACCGCCTCATCTCCTCCGTTCCCCCAAAGACGGGACATTTCCTCACATTCTACAATCCTAGTATTTTGTTCCGACTGTTCTCTCTGATTTGTAGGACCTGCATCCCCTCTATTCTCTTGACTTTGGCCTTCCCGGCCCTGACTGCTTTCGCTGGCCCCACAATGAGATACAGTCCCGTTACCCCTGCTTTCCCACTCTGGTTCCGTTCTTGTCCTGTTACTCGGAGATACTATGGACCCGTCCCATTCCCTCAAATCAGCTCTTAACTCTGAAAAAGATCTTGGCCGCGGTCCCCTTAGATCCATTGGTCCTCTCGGACCTCCCTGTTCTGAATTGGGACCGACAGTTGTGTCTAATGGGGTGTTCCACGTTACCGAACCTGGTAATTGTTTCCATGCATTCGTCACATTATTCCTCCTTTCCATCTCAATCCTTTCCCTATCCAATTGCCTTTGTTGTTCCCCTCTATCTCTCTCAGAATTATAGATCGAAACTATGGGTCCTATGGTAACAGGCACTTGAAGAGCGTCTGGCAATCCCACAGACTCAACCCTTTCTGTGGTTGGCGTTTTCTGCACCACAAACCTTCCCACTACACTCTGTACAGTGTTGTTTGGAGGTGTTTCTCCGCCTTTGCTAGGTGTCCATTCCGATATAGGGAGTGGTGTATACCCCTCTATCTCATTCCCATCTTCCCTTGCGAGCCCTCTATCTTCTATCAATCCCACTCTCGGAGGTGGTCTATCCATTAACAATCTGTTTATCAGATTGTCCTCCGACTCGCTTTCCTCGTCTTCTTCCATGAGGTTTCCTCCTCCTGACACCTCCCTCATCGGATACATTTTCTCCACCTCAATAGCCTGTACCCTCCAACGCTTTTCCTCCTCATCCCATTTGGAATCTCGCACTGCCCTTACCGATCGCGTCAGCCTTTGTTGACGCCTGTTCAAATTTCGGTCGTGTGCAGCCTTAATCCATGCATTAAGAGCCTCAAACTGTGTTGGTCTAGGTGAAGGTTTCAATGAGGACATGGTTGCTTTTAGCCGATGTAACACCTCTAACTTAAACGTTCCGTACTTTGGGAACTGCATTTCCTCATTTCCTTCCGTAAGCTTATTCCAAGCCCCAATCCATAATATCGTATGCAGCCCCACATTCGTTGCCATATAATGAGCTGGCGTACCCTCTGGGGGAGCCTCTTCCCCGTAATAATGTTCACTTCGTTTACGTTTAAAAATCCCTTTCAAACACTTAAAACACTTCATGATTTCTCTTTTCTCCGCGTTTGTTTACTTCCTGATGATATTCCACCAATCTCGGCGCCGTTCTCACTAACTGGCCTATCCGTACGCGGCTTTCCTCCGACGTCACTCTAGCCGCCCAACCAGAGCGCGGCTCTAGCTAACGTCACACCAACCGCTCAATCACAGCGCGGCTCTAGCCGACGTCACCCGTCCCCCTTCGCAGCAGTTCCCCTCCTTTCTCAGCTCGTCTCCTCGGTCATGCACGCATCCCATTCATACACTGAAAAAATGATTACTTCCGTCCAAGCGATCACCTTTCTTTGACTGTACGCCCACAGTCTTTCTGTAGTTGTCACCCTAACTTGGCGAGATGTCTTTCCGTTTACTTCCAGACAATCGCCTTCTCCGATAGGTTACTCACACGCAGTAACTTTCGACCAGCGTCCGTTACTCATACACTCACTCTTACACTCCCCCTATCTTGGATCCACGGCGGTCAATGGTACCTCGTGACCTCCGTACTATGGTCGACAACTACCCTGGATGTTCGATACACCCAAAACCACTTAAGCTCTGGCCTGAACTTAAGATTTCACCAGTACACCCGTTTACCAGGTTACCAGTTTACCAGGTTGCGCGCGCTCACAACCTTCTCTCATTCACACTACAGGCATTCAACTCCGCAAGACATTACAATACAAATACAACACAAAACACCGCAATCTGTTCACGCATGACCCTTTTTATACTCACTCTCCGATACTGCTGCTTTTCTCGCACCGTCTGCACCTTTCGGCACACGATTCTTCCGCTGCTCGTCTCTCGACGTCTCGGGCCTTGGGGTAAACTAACCTCTCTAGATTACCTTCCTCAAGAAGATAACCATCCTCACTCTGCTACCAACTGCTAACGCGGGATTACTGGTTACTAATTATCTTGCCAAATCCCTTCTTCCTGTCGACTGAATCGTTGGTACCTGTCTTGAGTAAAAGGTAATCTCGAGGTAAACAATCAATTTAAGAACTTACACCACTCTAAATGACCACTGACCAAAATTAAGTTTTAAAGATTTAATATAAAGTCAAAGATAACTGAAGATACAAACTTCTCAAAATGAGATTCAAAAGGTATATCGGAATCACTATGAACATGAACTTCTTGAATAGTCTGAGTCTGAAGAACAAAATAATAAGTACAAGTTCGAATACCATCAGGGTTGCTAAAATGGATACAAGTTGCAACCTCAAAGTCATTACAGAAAAGAAAATTAAAGTTAGTCTGTCCCTACACTACACTAAATGACATCCCTACTTAGCAAGATCTTAACCCTCTAGGTGTCAGCCGTGGTGATTTCCTAAGAAGATCACGCACTTCTCTTTGTCTCTTCTCTGATAATGGGTCTCTCCTGATCAGCCTATCTGCCTACCCATCCGCTTCCTTAGGCTCCCAAAATCATCTGCTCTGCCCTCCTCCCGGGTCACTTTCCCTAATACCAAATCACATTTCCAATAGAAACGCCCCTTGGGACGCCCCTCACGTGGTACATCTTTCCGCGGCAAACTCCATGATGGTACTCTTGAAGACCCTCGTTAAAGTTGACCTTGGTTCCCGGGCTTCTTCTTCAGTGCGCTGATACCCCCTGAAATTCCTGGAAACTCCTACAGGCCTGCGCAAGGCGCCACTGAACAAAGTCCCTTTCATTCGAGCTGATTAGGACCCTCGCACCTGCATACAGCTCTTCCTGCAGTGGGCCTCAAATTCCAGACTTCACCATATCTTAGGCCATAAAACACTCTCAGAGCTTCATACTGGACACCTCACGACCTCTCCTCTAACGAGCACATGACGATTTAAACTACATGACATTATCGGCTCTGGCCTACTTGATTTACATGCAGCAGGTTCCTGCACTCTTAAAACGTTAACTTGATTTAAACAGCAAACATTCTTAACTAGCATACGTTTCTAAAATAACACATCTATAAAGCATATACTTTTAACCCTAAGTTCAATAGTACATTTTGAAAGAACCATGTCAACCTTGTCTCACATTATTTTAGCAGCACGTTTAGATTTGCTTGTGAATTGCCATGAGGCCTACACAAAATACTGGGTTTTTGTTACATTCAACTCTTACATTATTCCTTTAACATGAGAACATGAGGTTTTCATATTCATCCCAAACATTTCTACATTAGTCTCACACAGTTATGATTATCGTTACTCTACTTTAAACATTCTATGCATTTCACCACTGAATATAAGACACTCGGTGTATTTCACTTCTAAATATAAACACTCTGGTGCAAAGTACATGTTAACTAACTACGTGCTTGTAAATATGGCGTACTTATACATTTTTTCCAAACTTGTGCTCTCTCACTTATGACCAACAAAACAAGATTTACCTTAAGGCCACACCTCTTCGTAGACTGCTAGATTAAAACAAGCATTGGCAATGCAATATGTCTTGCATTTGCAAGAGTTATAGCTATTGGCATTGTAAATAACAATGGGCTAGATGTAGGTAATTGAAATTTACAGATTCGAAAATACCAAATTTTACTGATTCAGTATTTTCGAATCGGTAAATGCTATGTAGCTAAAATATCGGTAACAATTACCAAATCGTTAAGATTTGGTATTTACCGAATCGGTATTTACCGATTTGGTAATTGCCATTCATTCCTATGGGCCTGGAGGCCCATAGGAATGAATGTCAATTACCGAATCGGTAAATACTGATTCGATAAAAAGGGGATAACATTGAAGGGTGGCAGGGTGTCACTTTGACACCCTGTTGCACCCCTCAATTGTGTATGGGTGCACATGTTGCAGACATACATGCCCTAAAGGCATGTATGTCTGCAACATGGCACTGAAGCAATTAGCATAAATTTGCATTTTTTTTCTTTTCGTTATTTACCACCAACTTGTAGTAGGTGGTAAATAACGAATCCTAACATGGGATACACACTCATTTAAGTGCTCCCTACATTAGGAATTCGGTAATTTACCGAATCAATATTTAAGAAATTGGTAATTTACTGATTCCTTAAATTACCGATTCGGTAAATTACCGAATCCTTCATTTCAGCCCCTACATCAGAAAAGCCTATTACAGGTCGGTAACGGCAGAAATTCGTCAATTTCGGCCGTTACCGACCGGTAATAGCCTTCCGATATCTGGCCCAATGTCTTTTATATATGTTTTAAAAGCCAACACATGAATAAAGGGCATTGTCAATTACAATACCAATAGCTTAAACTCTCGCAAATGTGAGACCTATTGCATTGCAAATGCTTGTTTTTTTCTTGGGGCGGGAAGCCTTCAGTCCAATAGGCAAACTGCATATCTTTTTGCGCACATTTACAGGCTGGTGATGGATACATTTCCCAAAGGGTTAAATCAGTTTGCAGTGGGTGCTTGATGTTATGCTAATCTTTGTGCCAACTTGAGAAAACCAAAATACCCATTCGGGTTGAGTAGCGAGTACAATGTAGACGGGCCTAGAGATGCTGTGCATTGCGTCACTGCAAGGAAAGTCCTGATTTACAAGACCAACATTTGTCTTGGGAAGCAATGATTAAATCTGGTATTTCCGTAACGCGAGCTTGCACTTTGACATGTATCTCACGGCTTCCAATTTTTAAATACAGCTTTGATGCCTGAGACCCACCTAAAGGCCTACGCATTGACGAGGATTGTGTGCACTCCAGGGAGTGTAAACAAGAAAGGGCTCATCCGAAGGATTTCCGTCCCTCGCTGCCTCAAGGTAGAATCCCCCCTTTATCTGGACTTCTGTTGTCGGCAGATGGACAGCGAAGGTTTCCGGTGTCCGAGTGCAGAGCAGTAGTGGATGGTGTGCCTGGAGGGAGCTGCCTTAGAGGTGGAGGTTTGGGGGGGCAGCTGTAAAAGATGCCAGTTCCGGCCATCCGCACAAGTCACTGGCCGGGGCTGTGCAATGTTATTTTTTGTTGTAAAAGTGTCTCATGTTGTGAATTAACCTTAACCCCTTGCATGCTCGGGATGGCCCCCGGCCGTCATGCGTCATGGTGGACGTGTGCGGAGGACGGCCGGGGGTGTCCGAATCCCCCCCACTATTCAAATCACCTGCTGTAGGAAGGTGGCTACCTGACTATGGTTACCCCAGATTTTTTGCCTGTGTTTAGCTGGTTTTTGACTTAGTTGACCTGGTTCCCTGCTAATCAGGGCCCCAGGCCATCTGCTCTCTCTGTAAAATGGATTCCATGTACCCTAGGTACATACCACAATTGGAAATGGACTCCTTGTCAGCCCCTGTACCATGCACTATAGGTGCTCAGGGCATAGGTGCCACCAAGGCCACCAGGGGCTGCAGCATATCTTTTGCCACCCCTGGCTGGTTCTTAAATTGACACAACTGGCTGATCACTCAGCTGGGGTAAGGTGGTGTAATCACCCCTTGCTTAGATATAGTATACCTATATCTAAACCTATATCTGGACACATATAAACCTGTGAGCCACTCCTATGGAAGGCCTCTTCAATCCTGGAGGCAGAGTGCGTGGTTTAATGTGAGATGGAGCTCTAGCATGAACTGAGCCTGTCTGCAGCTGTCGGGAACAACTCCCTAAGCTGTTTCAGGATAATGCCATACCATATACTCTTAAGTGCCTTATAATCCTCGCGGTTATATAGCAACTTTGGTTTGGCTTTATCAAAACATGTCGTGTAAGGTGTCATACGATTTGGAATACTATCCCCTCGCCAGTTCTGGCGACGGGGATATCATTCCACCCCTCTAGAGGGGTAAGACATGTTACTTTACTTAAATGCGGTTAATTTCTAAAAGGACCTTGGATCCACAAAATGGATGCTTCTGCCACAGACACAACTCTGACCCCCTGAAGCTGACTGAAACTCAGCCAAGGGGGCCTGGACAAAGGGTTTCCTGTCGCAGGGAGGTGTCACACCCCCCCAGACAGGAGATAGTGGATTGTAGCAGGGAGGTTTGAAAGAAACCAGACACTGCTTGGGGCGCACAAGGCTGCCCCTTGCATAATCCGGCCAAACCGGTTCTGGGGCACTCCAGCCCCTGACCCAGCGCGGCCTGGATCAAAGGAAAGGGGTGTAACCACCCCCTTCCTAGGTCCCACCCATAGGAGGGGACCTAGCAGGTAATCCAGCCCCCTAGATTGGTATAAGAATGGGAGCAGTGCCAAAGCACTCAGATTATCCTGATGAAACATAAGAAACGAAACTCTGGACCCTTCGACATCCTACTCAACGTAGAAGACTGAAGAATCTCCCTTGTGGTCAAGGAGTGACCACCCTGTGCAAACAGGCACCATCCAGCACCTCGACGTCTGCTTTGTTGCAGTTCCCGCCAGAACTCGAGCGACAGAGATCGACGAGATCAAGCTTGCCTGCCTTCTTACAGCCCGATCCACAGTCCCTGCAGAGCTGAGACCCGTGGAGGCGAGCGGAAGCGTGGGGCACGCCATCTTGGAAAGACCACGAGACGCTGACCGTGCAGCCCACGAGTGACCCTCGAAGCTGTACACCGGGGTTTGAGAAGCCCCAACCCTGAGCCACTCTTGCACCGAAGTTCAGCCCTCCACACACGGCGAGTGCTGCGTGGGGCCCTTCTGCTTCTTTTGGCTCAATGCGTTGGCCCGGTCACTTGCCAGCCGGCTTGTGGCCCCTGTGCCGACGAAACTTGAAAAACAACTTGCGATTCTGGTTGCTCCAGACTTGCACCAGCTCCCTTGAAAAGGAGCCCCCACTCTGACCCTCCCGGTCTGAGTGAGAAGCAATCTTCCGGTTCCGCGTGGATTGCTTTTGCCAAGTGTTGTTTGCTCCAATCTTGAAGCCGACAGCGCCGACGGCGAGAGCCTGCGTGAGTGACCCAGACTCTGTCCCCTCTGCTTTCAGGTACTTTTCGAGTTCGATCCACCCTTGGATCCCACCGGACACTTCTCCTTCACAGCGCCTGCAGCCTCTTCAGCTTCAAGCACCAAGAATCAGCGTGACGAAACCCGACACTACTTCGACCCTGTGCACCCGCTTCCTGTGGGTGAGGTAACATTGCAACGCCGGTGTTCCCACACTGGTACACACCTCTAGGGTCTGTGTCTTAAGTTTTGTCCCTCTAGGTTCAGCAGAAGTGTCCTTAAGCAGAAGTGTCCTTAAACTCTATTTGTGTAACTTTTACGCACCATTGACTAACATTGGTGCATGCGTGCGCTTTCAGCGCTGCACCCGATTCCCGCTGGCTTTTCCCGACTTCAGCATTGCTTGTCCCGACTGCTCCCAGCGATTCCCTAGGCCCTAGGCCTAACCACTGTTCGATTGGTATCTCTTATACCACTTGTTTAGTATATGGTCTGAGTGGCCCCTCGCCCTCATCCATATTTGTGCAACTTTGTATGTTATACTGTGCTTTTGATTTAACGCTTGTGCCCCTTTATTCATATTATTCATAAAGAGTACTGGGGATTATTGTGAGTAATAAATACATATATTTTTATAATATATACTTGTGTGGTGTCCTTTCATTTGATATTACAGGATTGTGATTGGTAAAACAGCTCGCTTAACACGACCTCTTGAGTTAAGCCTTTAAAGCTGCTTAGTCTATGCTACCCTTAAGATGGCTTGTCTATAAGGTTGACTTACAACCTGACACCATAAGGGGATATTTGGACTGATACAAGGTGGTTCCAGAATTGGAAACATCATATATCAGGCCAACTTCTCACACCCGCACAACCTGAAAGTTCGCGCTGCATGCAAGGGGTTAATGGCACCCGTGCCCCTTTCTTGAGAGGTGGCTTGCTGTCAGCTGAATACGGAAAGCAGCATCTAACTAAAGGGGCGTGGCCACCATTAAAGTGAAAGCACAGTATGGGGCGCTTTCACAGAAAAAAAACAGTTCCAGGCGCCGGTGCTATAGTTAAAGTGGACCGTGCTGGCAAATAAAATAAATAAAGAAGCGTGGCCACTATAGTTAAAGCAGACCGGCCGCCATTACTAATAAAAATATAAAAGTGGGCAGCATGCTGCGTTGTAGAAAAGCACGTCGTGGATGGAGTAGGGGAAACTCATTAAAGAAAATAGTGCTCACAGACTGCAGAGAAAACAGACCGTGTAACGACACAAGTAAAAGGTCCAGTCCTCCTGGGAGGATACAAATGCAGACAAGGCGGGACTAATGAAGAACAAACAAGACTATTTATGAATCGAAAGCAACGATTTCAAAAGGACAGTAACAGGAGCCAATTGAAAAGATGGGCGGGACATGGGCGGAGCTTCAAGTCCATACCTGAATTCAGCACGCCTCGCAGTGCAGCGCACGCGCTGCCCAGGCTCGACCTGAAATACAGTCCTGGTTTTCTTTTCATCTCGCATTACTTTTCACTTTGTTATATAAAATTCAACCTTTAGAATGAGAACTTACAAATTCAAGCACCAGATGCAAAATGAAGTAAGATGAAAATTTTGAGTATTTACTGAGCATCTTATTGCTGTCCAGGGGCATCAGGAAGACAGATATACAACCCCCCAGTCACCTACACTGAAATCAGAGGCGTGATTCATAAATCAAATGCTAAAGAGACACTCCAAACATAAAAACAAGAACACAACACAAAAAACTAGAATGATTGTTCAGGTTTCCCGATGACAATGGCCCTGCACTTGCCACCACCCACTGACCTGTGTCCCCACCGACCGATGGGCCTCATTTATGAAAAGTGACGCATCGCTGCGTGAAAACAGTGATGCGTCACTTTTCACTGCGCCCTCCTTGCGACACCAATGATACGCCATATTTACAGTATGACGCACCATGTCACAAGGAGTTAAAGATACGTCAGTATTTCTGACGTATCTGTATGGCGCAAAAGTGACGCATTGCTGGAGTGTGTCACAAAAGTGACGCAACTCCAGCAATGTGTCCTTTCACATGGGGGAAGCCCCATGTGAAAGGGCCTGCGTCAGTCTTACGCCAGCTGTGAGGCAGGCGCAAGATATTGACGCAATGGCATCCTAGAAGTGGCGCAGTGAAATCGCATAGATTTCACTGCGTCACTTCTATGACCCTTCTTTGCGTCAATACGCCCCCCTTGCATACATTATACCTGGCGCAGGTATAATGTGGCGCAGGGGTTTACAAAGTGACGCATCTACCTAGATGCGTCACTATGTAAATATGTCGCAACAAGGCGCATTTTTTACACCACTGGTGCGTCACAAAAAGTGACGAACCAGCGGCGTAAAAGTGACGCACGGCCTCATAAATGAGGCCCCAGGATTTGAGTCAAACATTGTGCCCGCGTGGGAGCAGGATTTACTATATTAAACACTTTTTATGAATGGACAGTAATGCAAGTCCACATGCATTATTCATGGACCTTTAATTGGAAAAATATGAAAGTATATGCCACTCATTTATTTCCAAGATATAGAACAAATTAATATTCATTCATATCATAAAATCCTGTAAGAGGCTTGTGCACAAAGGCATCCTATAGTCATCAGTGTCACAAAGTTTCCACCTAGAAACCCTCGCCCTTCACCTGCTGTTGCTCAAATCGAACCATGAGGAGTTTATTCTTGATATATCGATCACTCGAGCTTGTTAAATATTAAACCCCCTGCAGCCACCGCGGTCTGTAGGGGTTTTAATATTTAATCCGTTACCCACCAGCACTCATCATTAGGGCGGCCCCTCCCACGCACAGTCCTTCAGTGGCACGTCCCTCCTCTCGAGGGCGTCAGTCCTTCAGTGGCACGTCCCTCCTCTCGAGGGCGTCAGTCCATCAGTGGCACGTCCCTCCTCTCGAGGACGTGCAGCACGTGCCAGGCTGTGACGAGCAGCACTCCCCCCCCCCCCCCCCGCCCCCTCCCACCCAAAATCGATCAGTGGCACGTCCCTCCTCTCGAGGGCGTCAGTCCATCAGTGGCACGTCCCTCCTCTCGAGGGCGTCAGTCCTTCAGTGGCACGTCCCTCCTCTCGAGGGCGTCAGTCCATCAGTGGCACGTCCCTTCTCGCGGGGCGTGGGGCACGTGCCAGGCTGTGACGAGCAGCACCCCTCCCACCCAAAGTCGATCAGTGGCACGTCCCTCCTCTCGAGGGCGTCAGTCCATCAGTGGCACGTCCCTCCTCTCGAGGGCGTCAGTCCATCAGTGGCACGTCCCTCCTCTCGAGGGCGTCAGTCCATCAGTGGCACGTCCCTTCTCGCGGGGCGTGGGGCACGTGCCAGGCTGTGACGAGCAGCACCCCTCCCACCCAAAGTCGATCAGTGGCACGTCCCTCCTCTCGAGGGCGTCAGTCCATCAGTGGCACGTCCCTCCTCTCGAGGGCGTCAGTCCATCTGTGGCACGTCCCTCCTCTCGAGGGCGTCAGTCCATCAGTGGCACGTCCGTCCTCTCGAGGGCGTCAGTCCTTCAGTGGCACGTCCCTCCTCTCGAGGGCGTCAGTCCATCAGTGGCACGTCCCTCCTCTCGAGGGCGTCAGTCCATCAGTGGCACGTCCCTCCTCTCGAGGGCGTCAGTCCATCAGTGGCACGTCCCTCCTCTCGAGGGCGTCAGTCCATCAGTGGCACGTCCCTCCTCTCGAGGGCGTCAGTCCATCAGGGGCACATCCCTCCTCTCGAGGGCGTCAGTCCATCAGGGGCACGTCCCTCCTCTCGAGGGCGTCAGTCCATCAGTGGCACGTCCCTCCTCTCGAGGGCGTCAGTCCATCAGTGGCACTTCCCTCCTCTCGAGGGCGTCAGTCCTTCAGTGGCACGTCCCTCCTCTCGAGGGCGTCAGTCCATCAGTGGCACGTCCCTCCTCTCGAGGGCGTCAGTCCATCAGTGGCACGTCCCTCCTCTCGAGGGCGTCAGTCCATCAGGGGCACGTCCCTCCTCTCGAGGGCGTCAGTCCATCAGTGGCACGTCCCTCCTCTCGAGGGCGTCAGTCCATCAGTGGCACGTCCCTCCTCTCGAGGGCGTCAGTCCATCAGTGACACGTCCCTCCTCTCGAAGGCGTCAGTCCATCAGTGGCACGTCCCTCCTCTCGAAGGCGTCAGTCCATCAGTGGCACGTCCCTCCTCTCGAGGGCGTCAGTCCTTCAGTGGCACGTCCCTCCTCTCGAGGGCGTCAGTCCATCAGTGGCACGTCTCGAGGGCGTCAGTCCATCAGTGGCACGTCCCTTCTCCCGGGGGCGTGAGGCACGTGAAGGCTGTGACGAGCAGCACCCCCCCCCCACCCACCCACAGTCCATCAGTGGCACGTCCCTTCTCTCGAGGGCGTCAGTCCATCAGTGGCACGTCCCTCCTCGCGGGGGCGTGCAGCACGTGCCTGGCTGTGACGAGCAGCACCCCTCCCACGCACAGTCCATCAGTGGCACGTCCCTCCTCTCGAGGGCGTCAGTCCATCAGTGGCACGTCCCTCCTCTCGAGGGCGTCAGTCCATCAGTGGCACGTCCCTCCTCTCGAGGGCGTCAGTCCATCAGTGGCACGTCCCTTCTCGCGGGGCGTGGGGCACGTGCCAGGCTGTGACGAGCAGCACCCCTCCCACCCAAAGTCGGTCAGTGGCACGTCCCTCCTCTCGAGGGCGTCAGTCCATCAGTGGCACGTCCCTCCTCTCGAGGGCGTCAGTCCATCTGTGGCACGTCCCTCCTCTCGAGGGCGTCAGTCCATCAGTGGCACGTCCGTCCTCTCGAGGGCGTCAGTCCTTCAGTGGCACGTCCCTCCTCTCGAGGGCGTCAGTCCATCAGTGGCACGTCCCTTCTCCCGGGGGCGTGCAGCACGTGCCAGACTGTGACGAGCAGCGCCCCTCACAGTCCATCAGTGGCACGTCCATCCTCTCGAGGGCGTCAGTCCATCAGTGGCACGTCCCTCCTCTCGGGGGCGTCAGTCCATCAGTGGCACGTCCCTCCTCTCGAGGGCGTGCAGCACGTGCCCGGCTGTGACGAGCAGCCTGGCCTCTGCAAACAGAGTGCACAGAAGAAAGGAAATCAATTTATTTCCGACACGTCCCGGTCCTCCTGGCGGCCGGGACGTCACGCCTGTGAGCGGCTCCATCCTGTTAAACACTTGACAGCTCGGTGGGTGATGCTGACTGAGTCTCACACCTCCAGAGGTGAGCAGCCTCGTCGCATCCTCCCAGCTGCAGAGCCCGGATGTGAGTGATGAGGATTCATGGCTGTCTCCATGCACAAGAGAATCCGTCTCACTGCAGGAGGCGCCGGGATTCTTTTTATTGCTGCTTTGACAGCTCGGTGGGTGAGGCTGACTGAGTCTCACACCTCCAGAGGTGAGCAGCCTCGTCGCATCCTCCCAGCTGCAGAGCCCGGATGTGAGTGATGAGGATTCATGGCTGTCTCCATGCACAAGAGAAGCCGTTTCACTGCAGGCGGCGCCGGGATTCTTTTTATTGCTGCTTCGCAAGGCCTCTTTTTCAATCAGGGCAGTCACCCATCTTTCAGGACAGATGCCTCGGGCTTGGCTGGTTTTAGTGCCTGGGAGATTGCGTCTGGTGTCAACAGCTGTTTATTACCTGGCCGCAGCGTCCACGCTCCAGTGAAGAGTGTTATAACACAAAGTGTGGAGGCCCCTCATTGGCTGAAGGTCATGTGTGGGTCAAAGGGCGTCAGATGTCACTTTTCTTAGCCACCTTAATGTGACAAGGACCCCTACATGCGGCAAATTGGACAGTTTTTCTGTGAGATCTCAGATTCATAAATCGGCTGTGTCGGTTCTGGTCAGCGCCGCATTAACACCCCCCCCCCTTAATATTCTGGACGACCCCACCCGCTGAGAGGAATCTCCCTGGGGTGGTCCCTGCCTAATAGACATAGAAAATACACTCCCTTTCCATGAGACTACGGGCTGCGGGGCCCTTTCCTTCTATGAAAGACGCGCGTCACGTTCCATCTGCAGACCAGCAAAGGATTATTTTATGGCCCATCTCCGAACACTATGCTGGCCGGCCGACACTCATAAGAGGGCGGCCCCTTAGTGCCACAAGATGGCACACGGGGCAGCCCAGTGTGCCACGACCCTCCGGGGTCCTGGACGTCACTTCCGGCCGTGGTGGGAGGCGGGGAGAGGTATATATTCCTCCCCCGCCCACCTGGCGGCCTCTTTGTCCCCTCACCCTGATGCTGTTTGTATGTCCTCTGGTCGCTCGGCGAGAGCTATGTGAAACAAAGGGAGGAGGAGGATAGATGAGACTAGGTTGTCCTCCTAAAGAGCGGTCAAACAACAGTGTGGATCCCAATCATGGGACCCTGGGGCCTAGCTCAGTTCAGGTGTATGGTTGATTGGAACCCTACGCCGTCAAGAAAGAGAAATTTCTTTCTAGTGTCCCCTCACTCACCGGGGTTGCCCCACGGTGACATGCTTCATCATTGGGGCCCTCCCAGTTCTCTACGAAAAGGGGCGTGCTGCGACTCGCGAACTACGCAGGAGCACTGTTAGTGTGAATGACTATGTGTGGTGCGAAAAGAATAAGTGGAGTGGGTGTGTGTGTGTTAAAAATACCATACTTAGTGGGCCTAACTGTTTTATTGAGCTCCTATGCAGGTATATTAAAAGTGGGGTTGATGTCACTGTAGGACAACCTATAATGTGGTTGACTCAGTGATCAATATGGTCGACATGTTTCATGCTACCCCTAGCATTTCATCGGGACCATGCAGGGACCAGCCCTGCATATGCCACTCCTAAATCCCACTCGTTGGGATCGTGAATATTATAACAATATTAAAGTGAATTCATGCATGCATTTATTTTAAAATACATACGTTCCTCTCAATTAGTGGGTTCTGTAAAATAAAACATATTGTTAATAACAAATCTTCCCTGAGGGAAGATACACATAGTACATTTGTAAGCCACTCGCATACTGTGTTTCAAAGGATGGTTGGCGCCATATCGGCGCGTGCATGCTTTCCATTAGTCCAAATAGTCGTGAAAATGTTCGTGAATTCACACACATAAACAAGACAGGACTTTTGTGACCAAACAATAGACATAACAACACATAATAGGTACACAGAAAGGGTTTCAATAGTTACTTATAGAAGCGAAAAATGACGCTTCATGGTCACGCTGGGGGTCAATTTCACTTATGGGATACACTGCTGCAAAAAGATGATAGATATATACAGTGCCCATTAGATCGAAATTACGCTTTGATCATTGAGTTTAGAAAAAATGATCACCTTGTTGCTCGGACTCACAATGTCCATTCACTCAGGGTTAATGTACTTACATCCTGTCTTGTGAAATCGCGCTTTTCTACCTACTCGGCACCTCCCCGGACCGCATCTTACCTGGCCTAAGCCGGCGCCTTGGTTTTGTTTGTTTCTGTCCCGGCATTGAGACGGAAACGCCCTCGGCAACTAGACCCGTGCGAGCTTGGCGGCCATATTGGAAGTATGTCTTTCGGAATTGTATTTAGAAACAGATGACTCATAACTTGAGGATTATCTGATGGTGTTTTGACGGATAACACCACCCTTCGTGAGCACCCTTACCTGAACAATTGGTTCCATAAAGTTACCCACCTCTGCTGTGCACCCCCGATTCCTCATCATTTGTTTACAAGGATAGTTGAACACCGCAGCACGATTAGGTGCAAAAGGACAACAACAAGAATGACGAATCATTTAATTGAAACAAATCACACTCCCAATGATATGAGATGGGTAGTGTTAGAGACTGCAAAAACCAAAGAAAACCAAGAAAGATTTCTCCATGAGCGTGAACAACGATGGGTGTTTAGACTACGTACAGACACCCTTGGATTGAACGATGATATTCCGTGGGGGGCCTTTTTATGATCAAGATCTAACCACAGTCTTATACCGAGAATTGGTCGCTGAGAACCATGACCTATCCTAGAGACTGAATCCGCCCTGTAAACACCACTTGAATATGAATTAAATGGGGCCCTTAGTGTATTTCTGAACTGTTATGGGACAAGATGAATGACCCAGAAATCATACACCTTTAATTAATGATCCTGAAGAACAATTGAACCAATAAAACGCTAATATATTTTCCAAGAGTCCATATCATGACGTTAAATCTATTTCTGATATTGTACTAATAATATAGAACAAGACCGCAAACGTTTTCTTCACTTTGGTTGTGGTAGTTATTGTTTCAAAAAACGAACAATCATCCTTCCGTTTTTTGTTAAAAATAAATATAAACATATTATGAGACAAGAGAGCGTCTAATTTGAGCTCTGAGTCTTTATTTTCCCTTATTTTTTCCCCTTCTACCCATTTCATGCCATTAGCGCTAACACTGACAGAGACCACCGTCATCTGTTTCTAAATACAATTCCGAAAGACATACTTCCAATATGGCCGCCAAGCTCGCACGGGTCTAGTTGCCGAGGGCGTTTCCGTCTCAATGCCGGGACAGAAACAAACAAAACCAAGGCGCCGGCTTAGGCCAGGTAAGATGCGGTCCGGGGAGGTGCCGAGTAGGTAGAAAAGCGCGATTTCACAAGACAGGATGTAAGTACATTAACCCTGAGTGAATGGACATTGTGAGTCCGAGCAACAAGGTGATCATTTTTTCTAAACTCAATGATCAAAGCGTAATTTCGATCTAATGGGCACTGTATATATCTATCATCTTTTTGCAGCAGTGTATCCCATAAGTGAAATTGACCCCCAGCGTGACCATGAAGCGTCATTTTTCGCTTCTATAAGTAACTATTGAAACCCTTTCTGTGTACCTATTATGTGTTGTTATGTCTATTGTTTGGTCACAAAAGTCCTGTCTTGTTTATGTGTGTGAATTCACGAACATTTTCACGACTATTTGGACTAATGGAAAGCATGCACGCGCCAATATGGCGCCAACCATCCTTTGAAACACAGTATGCGAGTGGCTTACAAATGTACTATGTGTATCTTCCCTCAGGGAAGATTTGTTATTAACAATATGTTTTATTTTACAGAACCCACTAATTGAGAGGAACGTATGTATTTTAAAATAAATGCATGCATGAATTCACTTTAATATTGTTATAATATTCACGATCCCAACGAGTGGGATTTAGGAGTGGCATATGCAGGGCTGGTCCCTGCATGGTCCCGATGAAATGCTAGGGGTAGCATGAAACATGTCGACCATATTGATCACTGAGTCAACCACATTATAGGTTGTCCTACAGTGACATCAACCCCACTTTTAATATACCTGCATAGGAGCTCAATAAAACAGTTAGGCCCACTAAGTATGGTATTTTTAACACACACACACCCACTCCACTTATTCTTTTCGCACCACACATAGTCATTCACACTAACAGTGCTCCTGCGTAGTTCGCGAGTCGCAGCACGCCCCTTTTCGTAGAGAACTGGGAGGGCCCCAATGATGAAGCATGTCACCGTGGGGCAACCCCGGTGAGTGAGGGGACACTAGAAAGAAATTTCTCTTTCTTGACGGCGTAGGGTTCCAATCAACCATACACCTGAACTGAGCTAGGCCCCAGGGTCCCATGATTGGGATCCACACTGTTGTTTGACCGCTCGACGAGAGGCCTGGTCTGGCGTCGGCGTGCATTTTCTGCCGGTCGCCGGGTAAGGCGATCCAGAGGCGGAAAGGTACTCAGGGGTACCCTCTTCAGGAGCACAAAGGGTGCTGAGGCCTAATATCCCCAGGAAGTCTGTGCGGTGGACCCTGGGGGGGGGGTGGGGGGGGCGTGAGCAAGAGGGTGGACCGATGGTTCACCGGAAGTGGGAGTGGCTATTCCCTCCTATTCCCTCCTACAACCGCTAAGCACCGATTGGGTAAGGCCACGATGCAAGTTGGCCCATCAGGTGGTAGGCCGTGAGGGGCGGCTTGCCTTTGGATCGTCTGTAAGATAACCCACCTTGTTGGCATTTGTATGCTAATAAACCTGCAGCGATTTTATACCAACAAAAAGTTGTCTTGTCTGCTTATTTATGATACATGTATGTTGCTGCGGGAGGGCTGGTGAGTGGGCCGATATTGGCACTAATGGGAATACACATGGGGCAGTGTAACCATCCGCTAAATCCCATGCGTCTCCCAATGGCAAACCATAAAAACATACCAAGCCAATTGCTGAACCGACTTTCTGTACAGCTTCATAGTCTAATTTGTAGGTCGAGCCTGAGTTGGCGCGCATGCGCTGCTCTGGCGGGCTGCTGTAGTAGAGTACGGAAAAGATGTCCCACCCACTCTCCGCCCATATTTGTCATTGGTTTGTGTCTTTGTCCTTCGTCATTGCAGACTTCTGATTCAGTAATTGGTTTGTTAGTCCCTCCTTAGTACCACCTTGTCTTTATTTGTAACCTCCCATGGCTACTGGCCCCTTTACTTCTTTTGTTACATTGTACATGCTTATTAGTCTGTAAGCACCGTCTTCTTTTTTTCCTACTGCAGGCAGGATGACGTGCGCAGCCAGGACCATGGCGACTGCTTCTTGTCTAACCATAAAAATTACATAATGGTGATGCTTTTAAATTTTTTTAGTTTCATTTTTTTCATTTTAACTTTAACACCGCGCTCTGCAAGACAGTCTCACTGGAAGGCCCCGCTGAGGAATTGGACAGCTCGATCATTGTGGAGGTAATAATAATTGGGCTGCGGCAGGATGAGAACGGGGAAGTGGATACATCCCTTTGGCAAATGATCTCTGCCATCATGGAGGAGAGGAACCGCAGCAACATCCGACACAAGATCAGCGGGCTGGGTAAATATTTTTGAGAGAGTGACATCATTAAAGAGTGACTGTTGGGTTCTGAGTGAGTGACTAACGAGAGAGTGACTGTTGACAGATACTCGGTGTGAAAGATGGCGAAAGGTTCCTGAGTGACGACAGAGAGAGTGACTTTCTATAGAGTGAATGTTGCAAGACGGGGAAAGTGACTGCCGAGTGACTCAGTGAGTGCCGGGAATGTGACTGGTATGAGACGATGGTATTGAGTGAGCATAACTTAACAAAGTAACTACCAAAAGAGTTACGACTGAGACCTTTAGTTGGTGAGTGTTGTGGGACGAGCTGCTCAACAAAGTGACGGTTCGGGGAGTGGATGCTGCCAGTTCAGGCTCTCGTCTAGTGACTGTTGTGTAACTGCTGACTGAAGGAGTATTCCTTTAGAGAGCGGAATCCTTGATGGCTGATTATTAGGAGACTAGGTGGGTATTGGTTAGAGACTGCCGTGACAGAGTTGATGCTTTTAAGAGATTTATTTACCGGATAAGAGACTGCAAGGACAGTTCCATGTGGTAGAGTTATAATCCATTTTTAAGACACTATTTTATTAGGATGTATGACGTTACAACGCATACTTTTACATCGCATGCCTTTACAACGCGGTATTTACAACGAATACCTTTACAACGCATAGTGCTTTGGGGCGCTGGTTAGTGAATAGTTTAATTTACTATTCCAACTCCAGTCCTCGTGGACACTAGGAAAGGTGTTGGACAGTAAATTAAACTTATTCCCTATCCTAGAGCGCCCCCGAGCGCAATGCGTTGTAATGGTTTGCGTTGTAAAAGTTGCATCGTAAAGGCACTGGGTGGTAAAAGTTGCGTTGTAAAGGATGTTTCCCGTTTTATTAATGTCGTAGGTAGATGTCACATCAAATGGACCAGAGTAAAAGTAACTTATTTGACTAATTAGAGCAAAGCGATGAGTGTAATAATAACAATCGCGCTAGTCCCTTAAGATTTGACCTTTTTTAGGGGGCGTTGACGGACAATTCTCTGTACTCTGGCCGCACCCAGTAACTTATATCTTTTACGGGAATATCCGTAGAAAGCCGTGAACTACCCAGCATTGCTTGAGAGAGCAGAGATCTGAAAGAGGCAAAGGCATTATTAACTATAATTGCGGAAACGTCCAAACATGGCAGCCGTGGTCCATTTGTACAAATAAGTGCCGGGCTCTTGTCAGGAGGGAGCTTCGACCAGCCCTTTTCTCCACAGAACCAACAAACCCTACAAGTGGGGAGAGGACGTTGCATATTGGCCAGAGCTGCCGAACCAGGCTGGAGTCTCGGCTTCGGCTCAACATCCTGTGATTCTGGCGGAATCACTTAATCGACCTCTGTCTACCAAAAATGAATGTCTCCTTAACTAGTGCTCAAGCACCGGTGTTGATGATTCAGTGTTGGTGTTCAGCATCGGAAACCACCGGCTCAAATTAAGCACTGCTTGAAAGTTAAAAAGGCGAGACCGATTGCATTACAAATGCTTGT
This sequence comes from Lissotriton helveticus, assembly GCF_964261635.1. Classification (NCBI taxonomy): domain Eukaryota; kingdom Metazoa; phylum Chordata; class Amphibia; order Caudata; family Salamandridae; genus Lissotriton; species Lissotriton helveticus. The sequence continues at coordinate 41,341,007 of NC_136057.1, forward strand.
TTAAATAATTGTTGGCTCAAGGCCACCCAAAAAGCCAAATCTGTCTCCAGCCAATCCCCCCAAAAAATGAACTTCTTTTAGCTGCAAGTTAAAGTCAGCCACAGCTGAAGTGAAACCCAGGTCATGTTAACCACTGGTTAAGTATAAAGTTGCACACAACCGTAGCACACTAAAGGGTTGGTGGACACTCCTCATTCAAGAACCCAAAACGTGTCCCGTCTCATAGCTGGGGCGCAAAGAACAGCCTTAACCCCTTCCGTGCTCATTCAAGAACCAAGGAGGCGGCTCTGATCTAGACTCATGACACACACTGCGCTCACACGCGGGGCTAATATCCCCCCGCGGTGCTGAGCGTTTTATACAAACGGGCGTGGTCATGATGAGCCCACAGCGCCACCATGCAGCGTGACGAATCGAGCTCGAGGCGCTGCACGCACCCCCTCCCTCCCAGCGCAGTGCGGGAATTAGGCGAAGGTGATAAGCGAGGTGCAATACCCCCTTACACCCAGTGGCAGCTCGTCAGCTAAGGCGGGGAGAGGGGTTTGCACTCCCTAAAGTGCGCATGAATGTTTGGTCGGCCCTCTGGGACTGGCCAAACAGTCATGCGCACTTTGCAGGTTCTCCACCCAGGCTGCATTACAGCCTGGGCGGAGAACATGCCCAGACTCCCTATCCCCGCCGGAGCGCCTTGGTTTGACACCCGGACCAATCACAATGCAGCAATGCAGCATTGTGATTGGCTCAGGGGAGCTTCAGCCTGGGTGCTTCCGGTGCCTTGTTCCGACCAGTAGGGGCGAGTCGCGGCAAGGGAGGACGCGAGGGAGGATATGGGGAGGTGGTAAGTTGAATTAAAACTTTTTATTTACACCTCCTCCCTGTCCGTCCAACCCTCTCACACCTCACCCACCTCACCTCGCCACCACCGATTCATGCCAGCGACCACTGGTTACACCCCTGTGCCTGACGCTACTACACCAATGCTAGCTACGCCTCTCAATCAATCAATCAATCAGGTCATTTATAGAGCGCACTACTCACCCGTGGGGTCTCAAGGCGCCTCTGAACACACCCCTAGTCAAACCGCAGAGAAACGCTCCTTCAAGGCACTGGATGAATGCCCAAAGCCCTATGTAAGAGGCCTCCACAGTCCTCCTGCTGAGAGATCAAGCTCCTTAAAAACGGGACCAGCTGCACATGCGTGAAGTGGGCTGTTTCCATCCCTCGGTGGTTAATTTGTAAAAGAAAGAGTGCCGGTCCCCAAGAGCTAATCAGAAGCCTGCGGCCGATGCAATTAAAGGACTGCGGAGTATTTAATCACACTTATGCCTCTTTAATCCAGTACAGGCACTCCTGCCCCTTTATCTCATGAATCCCAAGGCATGCACACAGCGCCAAGACACCTATGGGTATTCGAGCGCTTTAGAAACATTTTAACATGACTCTTTCATCCACTCCCAGGCCTTCCAGCTGCACCTTTATGTCATGATTCCAAAGGATGTGTACTCTCGATCCACCTCGTGCCTCTTTCATCCACCATCAGACACTCCCGCCCCTTTATCTCATGAATCCCAGGGATGTCTACTCTCGATCCACCTCGTGCCTCTTTCATCCACCATCAGACACTCCCGCCCCTTTATCTCATGAATCCCAGGGATGTCTACTCTCGATCCACCTCGTGCCTCTTTCATCCACCATCAGACACTCCCGCCCCTTTATCTCATGAATCCCAGGGATGTCTACTCTCGATCCACCTCGTGCCTCTTTCATCCACCATCAGACACTCCCGCCCCTTTATCTCATGAATCCCAGGGATGTCTACTCTCGATCCACCTCGTGCCTCTTTCATCCACCATCAGACACTCCCGCCCCTTTATCTCATGAATCCCAGGGATGTCTACTCTCGATCCACCTCGTGCCTCTTTCATCCACCATCAGACACTCCCGCCCCTTTATCTCATGAATCCCAGGGATGTCTACTCTCGATCCACCTCGTGCCTCTTTCATCCACCATCAGACACTCCCGCCCCTTTATCTCATGAATCCCAGGGATGTCTACTCTCGATCCACCTCGTGCCTCTTTCATCCACCATCAGACACTCCCGCCCCTTTATCTCATGAATCCCAGGGATGTCTACTCTCGATCCACCTCGTGCCTCTTTCATCCACCATCAGACACTCCCGCCCCTTTATCTCATGACTCCCAGGGATGTCTACTCTCGATCCACCTCGTGCCTCTTTCATCCACCATCAGACACTCCCGCCCCTTTATCTCATGAATCCCAGGGATGTCTACTCTCGATCCACCTCGTGCCTCTTTCATCCACCATCAGACACTCCCGCCCCTTTATCTCATGAATCCCAGGGATGTCTACTCTCGATCCACCTCGTGCCTCTTTCATCCACCATCAGACGCTCCCGCCCCTTTATCTCATGAATCCCAGGGATGTCTACTCTCGATCCACCTCGTGCCTCTTTCATCCTCCACCAGACGCTCCTGCCCCTTTATCTCATGAATCCCAGGGATGTCTACTCTCGATCCACCTCGTGCCTCTTTCATCCACCATCAGACACTCCCGCCCCTTTATCTCATGAATCCCGGGGATGTCTACTCTCGATCCACCTCGTGCCTCTTTCATCCACCATCAGACACTCCCGCCCCTTTATCTCATGAATCCCAGGGATGTCTACTCTCGATCCACCTCGTGCCTCTTTCATCCACCATCAGACACTCCCGCCCCTTTATCTCATGAATCCCAGGGATGTCTACTCTCGATCCACCTCGTGCCTCTTTCATCCACCATCAGACACTCCCGCCCCTTTATCTCATGAATCCCAGGGATGTCTACTCTCGATCCACCTCGTGCCTCTTTCATCCACCATCAGACACTCCCGCCCCTTTATCTCATGAATCCCAGGGATGTCTACTCTCGATCCACCTCGTGCCTCTTTCATCCACCATCAGACACTCCCGCCCCTTTATCTCATGAATCCCAGGGATGTCTACTCTCGATCCACCTCGTGCCTCTTTCATCCACCATCAGACACTCCCGCCCCTTTATCTCATGAATCCCAGGGATGTCTACTCTCGATCCACCTCGTGCCTCTTTCATCCACCATCAGACACTCCCACCCCTTTATCTCATGAATCCCAGGGATGTCTACTCTCGATCCACCTCGTGCCTCTTTCATCCACCATCAGACGCTCCCGCCCCTTTATCTCATGAATCCCAGGGATGTCTACTCTCGATCCACCTCGTGCCTCTTTCATCCACCATCAGACACTCCCGCCCCTTTATCTCATGAATCCCAGGGATGTCTACTCTCGATCCACCTCGTGCCTCTTTCATCCACCATCAGACACTTCCGCCCCTTTATCTCATGAATCCCAGGGATGTCCACTCTTGAGTCCACCCTTGGACTCAAGAACCAAGGAGGTGGCACCGATCTAGACTCAAGAACTGAGGATGCGGCTCTGATCTAGACTCAAGAACTGAGGAGACGGCTCCGATCTAGACTCAAGAACCGAGGAGGCGGCTCTGATCTAGGCTCAAGAACCGAGGAGGCGGCTCTAATCTAGACTCAAGAACCGAGGAGGCGGCTCCGATCTAGACTCAAGAACCGAGGAGGCAGCTCCGATCTAAACTCTACAACTGAGGAGGTAGCTACGTTCTAATTTAAGAACTGAGGAGGTGGCACCGATCTAGACTCCGGAACCGAGGCTAGCGCCTCCACTCTAGACTTAAGAACAAAAGAGGAGGCTCCGCTCTAGACTCAAGAACCGAGGAGGCAGATACGCTCTAATTTCAAGAACCAAGGAGGCGGCTCTGATCTAGACTCAAGAACCGAATAAATGGCTCTGATCTAGTCTCAGGAACCGAGGAGGTGGCTTTGATCTAGAGTCAAGAACTAGGAGGCAGCTCCGATCTAGACTCAAGAACCGAGGAAGCGGCTCTGATCTAGACTCAAGAACTGAGGATGCGGCTCTGATCTAGACTCAAGAACTGAGGAGGCGGCTCTAATCTAGACTCAAGAACCGAGGAGGCGGCTCTAATCTAGACTCAAGAACCGAGGAGGCGGCTCTAATCTAGACTCAAGAACCGAGGAGGCGGCTCCGATCTAGACTCAAGAACCGAGGAGGCAGCTCCGATCTAAACTCTACAACTGAGGAGGTAGCTACGTTCTAATTTAAGAACTGAGGAGGTGGCACCGATCTAGACTCCGGAACCGAGGCTAGCGCCTCCACTCTAGACTTAAGAACAAAAGAGGAGGCTCCGCTCTAGACTCAAGAACCGAGGAGGCAGATACGCTCTAATTTCAAGAACCAAGGAGGCGGCTCTGATCTAGACTCAAGAACCGAATAAATGGCTCTGATCTAGTCTCAGGAACCGAGGAGGTGGCTTTGATCTAGAGTCAAGAACTAGGAGGCAGCTCCGATCTAGACTCAAGAACCGAGGAAGCGGCTCTGATCTAGACTCAAGAACTGAGGATGCGGCTCTGATCTAGACTCAAGAACTGAGGAGGCGGCTCTAATCTAGACTCAAGAACCGAGGAGGCGGCTCTAATCTAGACTCAAGAACCGAGGAGGCGGCTCTAATCTAGACTCAAGAACCGAGGAGGCGGCTCCGATCTAGACTCAAGAACCGAGGAGACAGCTCCGATCTAAACTCTACAACTGAGGAGGTAGCTACGTTCTAATTTAAGAACTGAGGAGGTGGCACCGATCTAGACTCCGGAACCGAGGCTAGCGCCTCCACTTTAGACTTAAGAACAAAAGAGGAGGCTCCGCTCTAGACTCAAGAACCGAGGAGGCAGATACGCTCAAATTTCAAGAACCAAGGAGGCGGCTCTGATCTAGACTCAAGAACCGAGGAGGCGGCTCTGATCTAGACTCAAAAACAGAGGAGGTGGCTCCGATCTAAACTCTACAACTGAGGAGGCGGCTCCGATCTAAACTCAAGAACCGAGGAGGTGGCTCCGATCTAAACTCTACAACTGAGGAGGCGGCTCTAATCTAGACTCAAGAACCGAGGAGGCGGCTCCGATCTAGACTCAAGAACCGAGGAGGCGGCTCCGATCCAGTCTCAAGAACCGAGGAGGCAGATACGCTCTAGACTCAAGAACCGAGGAGGCGGCTCCAATCTAGACTCAAGAACCGAGGAGGCGGCTCTGATCTAGTCTCAAGAACCAAGGAGGCGGCTCTGATCTAAACTCAAGTACAGAGGAGGCGGCTCCGATCTAATCTCAAGAACTGAGGATGTTGCTTCGCTCTAGACTCCGGAACCGAGGTTAGCACCTCCACTCTAGACTTAAGAACCAAGGAGGAGGCTCTGATCTAGACTCAAGAACTGAGGAGGCGGCTCCGATCTAATCTCAAGAACTGAGGATGTTGCTTCGCTCTAGACTCCGGAACCGAGGTTAGCACCTCCACTCTAGACTTAAGAACCAAGGAGGTGGCTCTGATCTAGTCTCAAGAACTGAGGGGGCGGCTTCGATCTAGACTCAAGAACTGAGGGGGCGGCTCCGATCTAGTCTCAAGAACCGAGCAGGCGGCTCCGATCTAGTCTCAAGAACCGAGGAAGCGTCTCTGTTCTAGACTCAAGAACTGAGGAGGTGGCTCCGATCTAGACTCAAGAACCGAGCAGGCGGCTCCGATCTAGTCTCAAGAACCGAGGAAGCGTCTCTGTTCTAGACTCAAGAACTGAGGAGGTGGCTCCGATCTATACTCAAGAACTGAGGGGGCGGCTTCGATCTAGACTCAAGAACTGAGGGGGCGGCTTCGATCTAGACTCAAGAACTGAGGGGGCGGCTTCGATCTAGACTCAAGAACTGAGGAGATGGGTCTGAATTAGTCTAAAGAACCGAGGAGGCGGCTGTGATCTTGTGCTCCCCTGTGGCTTTCACTCAGACAGAAGGCTCAGGACAGATGGACGTCTGCTGTTGACATTTCGTGCTGAGGTGTTTGAATCCCTCACTGCCAGCAGAGGATTGCAGCTGGGTGCTGCCTGGCTAGATGTTGCTGAGACTCGATCACAGTAATGTCTTATTGATTGGTTTTCCCAGGAAAGCTCTGTTATCGGTTCTGTCCTGAGTGTGAGGATGGGCACTGCGCGTGGCACAGACATTTAACCTGTTCGCTGTTCCTTCTAACTTTCAATTGCAAAAACGCGGTCAGTATTTGCATTGCTTTTCCTTTACGTTAATATTTGTATTCCTAGTTGGTACTAAGCATGTGAATAGCGCCTGTAGTGTATTCACGTCTCTACGAGTTTCCTTTATGAAGCCCAAACGATGCCAGAAGAAAAGCAGCTTGAATGTCCTCAAGTGAAAGCAGTACCCTCTGACAGAACACAATACAGAGCGTCAGGATACAATAAAACAGCACCAAACAGGAACACAAATCAATAAATAACCAACATCAACAAGCACTGGCGTTGCCAATAGGTCTCGCAGTAGGAAAGTTGGAGCTATTTGTTTTGTAAATGACACATTTTATATTTATGTGTTGGTTTTGAAAATCGCGAAATTAATTGTTTTGTTATTTACAATGCCAATACTTTTAACTTTTGCAAATGTGACACTCATAGTATTTCTAATGCAAATGTTTTGTATTTATGTGACTTAGAAGTATTGATATTACAAATAACAATGGTTTTTAAATAATTAATACTTAAATAAAAGTTATTGTAATTTATAATGGCAATAGCTTAAACTGTTGTAAATACCTTTTGTGAAGATTATGTTCAGTGTATTTTATTGTGAGGAGAATAAAAGAACAGAAGTGAAATATTAACGTCTTTTTGTGACATTTGTGTAATGTGAGAGAGTGTGAGTGTGAGTGAGTTTGAAAAGGGTGATTATGGGTGTTGCACGTGAGCAGTGGGAGGTGTTGCACGTGAACAGTGGTAGGTGTTGCACGTGAGCAGTGGGAGGTGTTGCACGTGAGCAGTGGGAGGTGTTGCACGTGAGCAGTGGGAGGTGTTGCACGTGAGCAGTGGGAGGTGTTGCACGTGAGCAGTGGGAGGTGTTGCACGTGAGCAGTGGGAGGTGTTGCACGTGAGCAGTGAGAGGTGTTGCACGTGAGCAGTGGGAGGTGTTGCACGTGAGCAGTGGGAGGTGTTGCACGTGAGCAGTGGGAGGTGTTGCACGTGAGCAGTGGGAGGTGTTGCACGTGAGCAGTGGGAGGTGTTGCACGTGAGCAGTGGGAGGTGTTGCATGTGAGCAGTGGGAGGTGTTGCATGAGAGCAGTGGGAGGTGTTGCACGTGAGCAGTGAGCGGTGTTGCACGTGAGCAGTGGGAGGTGTTGCACGTGAGCAGTGGGAGGTGTTGCATGTGAGCAGTGGGAGGTGTTGCACGTGAGCAGTGGGAGGTGTTGCACGTGAGCAGTGGGAGGTGTTGCACGTGAGCAGTGGGAGGTGTTGCATGAGAGCAGTGGGAGGTGTTGCACGTGAGCAGTGAGCGGTGTTGCACGTGAGCAGTGGGAGGTGTTGCACGTGAGCAGTGGGAGGTGTTGCACGTGAGCAGTGGGAGGTGTTGCACGTGAGCAGTGGGAGGTGTTGCACGTGAGCAGTGGGAGGTGTTGCATGAGAGCAGTGGGAGGTGTTGCACGTGAGCAGTGAGCGGTGTTGCACGTGAGCAGTGGGAGGTGTTGCACGTGAGCAGTGGGAGGTGTTGCATGAGAGCAGTGGGAGGTGTTGCACGTGAACAGTGGTAGGTGTTGCACGTGAGCAGTGGGAGGTGTTGCACGTGAGCAGTGGGAGGTGTTGCACGTGAGCAGTGGGAGGTGTTGCACGTGAGCAGTGGGAGGTGTTGCACGTGAGCAGTGGGAGGTGTTGCACGTGAGCAGTGGGAGGTGTTGCACGTGAGCAGTGAGAGGTGTTGCACGTGAGCAGTGGGAGGTGTTGCACGTGAGCAGTGGGAGGTGTTGCACGTGAGCAGTGGGAGGTGTTGCACGTGAGCAGTGGGAGGTGTTGCACGTGAGCAGTGGGAGGTGTTGCACGTGAGCAGTGGGAGGTGTTGCACGTGAGCAGTGGGAGGTGTTGCACGTGAGCAGTGAGCGGTGTTGCACGTGAGCAGTGGGAGGTGTTGCACGAGAGCAGTGTGAGGTGTTGCACGAGAGCAGTGTGAGGTGTTGCACGAGAGCAGTGTGAGGTGTTGCACGAGAGCAGTGAGCGGTGTTGCACGTGAGCAGTGGGAGGTGTTGCACGAGAGCAGTGTGAGGTGTTGCACGAGAGCAGTGTGAGGTGTTGCACGAGAGCAGTGAGCGGTGTTGCACGTGAGCAGTGGGAGGTGTTGCACGTGAGCAGTGAGCGGTGTTGCACGTGAGCAGTGGGAGGTGTTGCACGAGAGCAGTGTGAGGTGTTGCACGAGAGCAGTGTGAGGTGTTGCACGAGAGCAGTGTGAGGTGTTGCACGAGAGCAGTGAGCGGTGTTACACGTGAGCGGTGTTACACGTGAGCGGTGTTACATGTGAGCGGTGTTACATGTGAGCGGTGTTACGTGAGGTGTCACACGTGAGCAGTGGGAGGTGTTGCACGTGAGCAGTGGGAGGTGTTGCATGAGAGCAGTGGGAGGTGTTGCACGTGAGCAGTGGGAGGTGTTGCACGTGAGCAGTGGGAGGTGTTGCATGAGAGCAGTGGGAGGTGTTGCATGTGAGCAGTGGGAGGTGTTGCACGAGAGCAGTGGGAGGTGTTGCACGTGAGCAGTGGGAGGTGTTGCACGAGAGCAGTGGGAGGTGTTGCACGAGAGCAGTGGGAGGTGTTGCACGTGAGCAGTGGGAGGTGTTGCACGTGAGCAGTGGGAGGTGTTGCACGAGAGCAGTGGGAGGTGTTGCACGTGAGCAGTGGGAGGTGTTGCACGTGAGCAGTGGGAGGTGTTGCACGTGAGCAGTGTGAGGTGTTGCACGTGAGCAGTGAGCGGTGTTGCACGTGAGCAGTGGGAGGTGTTGCACGTGAGCAGTGGGAGGTGTTGCATGAGAGCAGTGGGAGGTGTTGCACGTGAGCAGTGAGCGGTGTTGCACGTGAGCAGTGGGAGGTGTTGCACGTGAGCAGTGGGAGGTGTTGCACGAGAGCAGTGTGAGGTGTTGCACGAGAGCAGTGTGAGGTGTTATACGTGAGCGGTGTTACACGTGAGCGGTGTTACACGTGAGCGGTGTTACACGTGAGCGGTGTTACATGTGAGCGGTGTTACATGTGAGCGGTGTTACATGTGAGCGGTGTTACGTGAGGTGTCACACGTGAGCAGTGAGGTGAGCAGTGAGAGGTGTTGCACGTGAGCAGTGAGGTGAGCAGTGAGAGGTGTTGCACGTGAGCAGTGAGGTGAGCAGTGAGAGGTGTTGCACGTGAGCAGTGAGGTGAGCAGTGAGAGGTGTTGCACGTGAGCAGTGAGGTGAGCAGTGAGCAGTGAGAGGTGAGCAGTGAGAGGTGAGCAGTGAGAGGTGAGCAGTGAGGTGAGCAGTGAGAGGTGTTGCACGTGAGCAGTGAGGTGAGCAGTGAGAGGTGTTGCACGTGAGCAGTGAGGTGAGCAGTGAGAGGTGTTGCACGTGAGCAGTGAGGTGAGCAGTGAGAGGTATTGCACGTGAGCAGTGAGGTGAGCAGTGAGAGGTGTTGCACGTGAGCAGTGAGGTGAGCAGTGAGCAGTGAGAGGTGAGCAGTGAGAGGTGAGCAGTGAGAGGTGAGCAGTGAGGTGAGCAGTGAGAGGTGTTGCACGTGAGCAGTGAGGTGAGCAGTGAGAGGTGTTGCACGTGAGCAGTGAGGTGAGCAGTGTTGCACGTGAGCAGTGAGGTGAGCAGTGGGAGGTGAGCAGTGAGAGGTGAGCAGTGAGAGGTGAGCAGTGAGAGGTGAGCAGTGAGAGGTGAGCAGTGAGAAGCTTTACACATGAACAGTGAGGCCGCTGGCGGGTGATCATTTAATATTCCTAACTCTGCTGGTGCTCGAGGTCGGAGCCTTGTCACACGAGCTGTGTCCAGAATCCCGTGTGTTTTGTTTTTCACAATTATTACTTTACCACATTAATCGTGCATGCTGTGAGTTGTGCAGGTTCACGGCTGCCAATCAATATGAATTCTGCCGTTCGGTTTGGTTGCAAAAGTGAAAGTCACCAGGTGCAAAAGAACTATAATTTTCATTATTCGTAAAGGGTTCAAATAAGGAGTTTTGAGTAATATGGCCTGAAAATCTCACGAGTGCCAAGTTCTGTAAGCATGAATTATGTGGGATTACCAGAGCACTCCCTGCAACCCACTTTTCCTTTTACAACACAGTTGTGATCTGAAACGTCAATCAAATTAGTCCAGTTGAGGTGCACGTAACCTCCACTACCGTTATGCACTGTTAATAAAAACAAACTTTTTATCAGAACATGGTGTCTCTAATGATGTGGACTCACCTGGTAATGTGTATGCCTTCCGGATGCTTTTAATTCTGTTTGTGAAAATCCAGGTTAGTTCGGGTAATGAAAGGTCTCACTAAAGTTTCAACAAACCGGTTGCGCAGTTTAAAAAGACAAGTCTGAGGCATGAAAGGAGCCGAGGCATCGAGCGACCATATGGAGAGGGAGGGGGTGGTGATTAGCGAGCGAGAAGAAAAGCCAGAAACACCAGGGGGGTGGAGAAGCCGAACCCTTTGAAGTAGTTCACGGCCTGGCGCCCGTGAAAAAAAAAAGCAATTAGGGGGGAGGAGAAGGGAGGCCAGCACACTGTGCACGCCAGGTAAGCCCTTTGATGTGCTGGGCTGGCCGTGAATGCGCGTGCTTGTTTGCTCACGTGATTCACGTGAACTCTAAGAAAACCGCAGTGCAAGAAGCCCTTGGTTTGACGAGGATTTCGAGCACTTGAATTCTCAATCCCTCAATGCGCTTGCGCGCATTGTAGGTCACGAGACCTAAAAACCCTGCACCGGCGCTGCCTGCCCCATCCCAGAATGCAAAGCTTAGGGCAGTAAATACACAGGTGTCTCCACCTGGATCCCGTGACGTCATGCGAGACCTCGGGTTCTACTGCGCCCTCTTCCGGCTCCTGCTGACCCTCTCTCCGCTCAACAACCCCCGGCGACCCCCTCAGGAACGCCCAGTCGGGCCAGGGCTCCCACACCACACGTATGCCAAGCACACTGCAAGCAGGCATCAAACTGCCCCACTTCCTGATCTACCCCTGGAGGAGGTCAAAGGGTCATGGGGGAAGGACCACGTGACTAATCAATGGACTGGAAAAAGAGGGCGAGCACAGGACCAGGCTTTCCATGTGTGCTATGCCCAATGCCCGGCTCATCAGCTGGCAGACGTACCCACCGTGTGACCTGCTGCATGTAGTTTAAGAAGGAGACTCTGCCTAATCGTGTTTGTTCAGGGGGTACGAACCCCCTTCTAGCATCACATTTCACTCTGAGCCCTATGGTGCCCGGCCAAATAATCACTTGTTAAGTTTCTTTCTTTTTGGTGTTTTTTTTGGGGAGGGGGAGTGATGTTTTTTAGACTTGTCAGACTGAACATGTCTTTGGAAATGGATCATACTAAATTCAAGAGGGATTTTCCAATTCACTTTTGACACAACTCTTCAAAATGTTTGCCTGAAGAGTAGGCTATGTCCAGAAGATGCACGTCTTTATCTTTTGTGTTTTTTCAACTTCCCCACTGTATGGCATCCAAGCGCCCGGAAGCCTCTTTAGAGGGGGTCTCTGGTCCACAAAGAGGATCATAGAAGGTGCATTGGGGTTATCGTGCCCCAGAGGTATTTAGGTGCTGCAAACAACCTCTTGGGCCCTGGTATGGTCAGGCAGAGCAGAATTACTGAATGGAATTCCATCCCCAGGATCATGAGTGTGATCCTGGTTCAGATCGTGAGTGAGATCTCGGTTTTAGTCATGAGTGTGATCCCAGTTTGGACCGTGAGTGCGATCCTGGTTCGGATCGTGAGCGTGATCTCGGTTCGGATCGAGAGTGTGATCCTGGTTCGGATCATGAGTTTGTGAGGTTCGGATCGTGAGTGTGATCCTGGTTCAGATCGTGAGTGTGATCCCGGTACGGATCAAGAGTGTGACAGATCGTGTTACCGGTTCGGAACGTGAGTGTGATCTCGGTTCGGATCATGAGTGTGATCCCGGTTCGGATCATGAGAGTGAGGTTCGGATCGTGAGTGTGATCCCGGTTCGGATCGTGAGTGTGATCCCAGTTCGGATTGTAAGTGCGATCACAGTTCGAATCATAAGTGTGATCCCGGTTCAGATCGTGAGTGTGATCCTGGTTTGGATCATGAGTGTGATCCTGGTTCGGATCGTAAGTGCGATCCCAGTTCGAATCGTAAGTGTGATCCCGGTTCACATCGTGAGTGTGATCCTGCTTTGGATCATGAGTGTGATCCTGGTTTGGATCGTGAGTGTGATCTTGGTTTGGATCATGAATGTGATCCCAGTTCAGATCGTATGTGCGATCCCAGTTCGAATTGTAAGTGTGATCCCGGTTCAGATCGTGAGTGTGATCCTGGTTTGGATCTTGAGTGTGATCCTGGTTCGGATCATGAGTGTGATACCGGTACGGATCATGAGTGTGACAGATCGTGATACCGGTTCGGATCGTGAGTGTGATCCCGGTTCGGATCGTAAATGCGATCCCAGTTCGAATCGTAAGTGTGATCCCGGTTCGGAACATGAGTGTGATCTCGGTTCGGATCATGAGTGTGATCCCGATACGGATCATGAGTGTGACAGATCATGTTACCGGTTCGGAACGTGAGTGTGATCTCGGTTCGGATCATGAGTGTGATTCCAGTTCGGATCATGAGAGTGAGGTTCAGATCGTGAGTGTGATCCCGGGTCGGATCGTGAGTGTGATCCCAGTTCGGATCGTAAGTGCGATCGCAGTTCGAATAATAAGTGTGATTCCGGTTCAGATCGTGAGTGTGATCCTGGTTTGGATCATGAGTGCGATCCTGGTTCGGATCGTAAGTGCGATCCCAGTTCGAATCGTAAGTGTGATCCCGGTTCAGATCGTGAGTGTGATCCTGGTTTGGATCATGAGTGTGATCCTGGTTTGGATCGTGAATGTGATCTTGGTTTGGATCATGAGTGTGATCCCAGTTCGGATCGTAAGTGCGATCCCAGTGCGAATTTTAAGTTTGATCTTGGTTTGGATCATGAGTGTGATCTCGGTTCGGATCGTAAGTGCGATCCCAGTTCGAATCGTAAGTGTGATCCTGGTTCAGATCGTGAATGTAATCCTGGTTTGGATCATGAGTGTGATCCTGGTTCGGATCATGAGTGTGATCCCGGTACGGATCATGAGTGGGACAGATCGTGATACCGGTTCGGAAGTGAGTGTTATCCCGGCACGGATCGTGAGTGTGATCCCGGTTCGGATCGTGAGTGTGATCTCCGCTCGGATACTGAGTATGAACCCGGTTAGGATCTTGAGTGTGATCCCAGTTCTGATCGTGAGCATGATCCCGGTTCCCACCAGTACAGTGAAACACGTAATTAGGCACTAGGGGCCATATGTATGTAGATTTTGTCATATCGCTATCATCCAGATTCGCAGAGTCGGGCAGTTTGCGCCCGAAAAAAGGACTTTTCCATGGACAAAGGCCCAGTTTACCATTTGGTAAACTATGTCCGAATCGTGAAATGGGTTACCGATTCGGTATTAGGAACGGGCATGTTAAGGGCGTCCCTTGCTAATAGCGACTCACAATGGTATGTGAGAATGCTTTGCAGCCGAAATATGGTTGCAAAATAGTCACATTTTATCACCAACTTGAAGTTGGTGGTAAGCCATTTGCAAACGGGAAGGAGCCCCCTGGGAACACCATCCCCTTTGTGACTGGCAGTGAAAATATTTTTCAAGACAGGCTAGTGGTCCCACGAACCACTACCTACTCTTAAAAAATGAGAAGAAAACTTTTCATTTTTAATTTTGAAATGCATCCCATTTTCCTTTAAGGAAATCGGGCTGCATTAAAAAAATGTTGCTTTATTTAGAAGCAATCACAGACATGGTGGTCTGCCGACCCCAGGAGGCCGCCATCCCTGTGTTTTTAGCGATTCCCAATGGGTCGTAAATTGTGACATACCTCATGAATATTAATAAGGTAGGTTTAATGAAACCTCATTCGGAATCGCTAAATGTCTCAAAGACACATTAGTACTTAGGTGTTTGTGATTTCCTAATAGGGCTGGGCGGTAAATTCCGTTCCACTCGTGGAATTAGCGTAATTTGGGTAATTTTGCGTTCCACGGAGAACGCAGAATTGCCAAAAAATCCACGATCCGCAAATTCGTGGAATTTTTGCTTGTTCTCACTTTCAAAATGTGTGTTCGCAAGATATTTCTCCCCTAGCACGCAAACAGCGTTCGCGAACAGGTAAAAAGCATCGCGGACGGGCGTAACAAACAATTCCGCGTGTTTGCGGAACTTTTGCATGCTCGCAGAGATTTTTGACTGTTTCGCAGAGCTTTGCGTAGAGCGACTACGCAACTTCCGCCCACCCCTATTTCCTAATAGCGAACTGCACAAATTCACTATTAGGTAATCGTAAAATGAAACCTACGTACATGGGGGCATATTCACAAGGATTTAACTCTGAACTATCCCCACTTTAACGCATCAAAAGTGGTGATAGAATTAGCACCCCTGGTGGAAACTGCAGACAACACCAGTATTCCCGCGATAACTGCCCCCGAATTTATCTCCACTGTGGACCAACTAACACTAATGAAATGCAGAGTAGGCGTTCCCGTGCAAAAACAAAAAAAACACATCACAACTTTCACAACGAACTGCCAGATCTGCAAAGCAAAACAAAAACAGGTGATAAGCCGCGCTAGCACAAGGGATTTTGCAGCTGCCTTTTGCTGGTGTTAAGCAGGACGACTACCTGCTGCATGAAAGGGAGCCCTGCCTGAAGACCCAGAGGTGCCTGGTTTGTGCCCCGTTCTGCTGGTGGAAATACAAGACCAATGTCTGGGTGGGGTGCCATGTGCAGTGGGGGCTGAGGGCTTGGCTGCAGTCAGCGAGCGGAGTGTGCCCCGCATGGTATGGCGGCCCCTGAAGAGGCCGCCTGAGGCTGGGTCCCAGGGGAGATGTATCCTGCGGTGCTGGCTAACATCGGCTGCAGACCAGGGCAAGCAAACAGGGGCACAGACGAACCTGGATGCCCGAGCCTGGGAGCTGCATGAGCTGCAGCACCGGAGTTGTGGTTGACGCAGGCAGCCAGGCGGAGCAGGCCTTGCCCTAAGCAGCACATCCCAGGAGTGGTGATGAGGGGCCTGGCCCTAGGGGACATGAAAGCTGGGGAGGCTGGCATCACTCCTGGCCTTAGAGCAGTGCAGGTAGGGGGGCTGCCCCATTTTACTGCCCAAACAACCCCCCATGACTTGGAGAGTCGTACTTTGTTTGGCCTCAGCAGCCCCCTCCTCTCCGCCCCAGGTGGGTGAGCATCTGAGTAGGACCCCGGAGGTGGAGAAGTGTGGCTCAATGGTTAGAGCGGCAGACCCTGATGCAGAGGTCTGGCCCGGGACCAGGGTTCAATTCCCGCCTCGGCGGGTCTTGGGCTCAATTTCCTCGGACCTGATAATTCTCGCCTCGGTGCCTATTCTAATCATGGGTCCCACTCTGCACCTCTGGGCAATAGCTTGCTTAATCTCCACAACGGCCCCAGCAGCGCTGGGATGCCTGGCTTCACCTTAGGGATGCCCAGGAGTGGACATTTCACAGGGATAAAGCCAGGAAGGGTTCCTAAGCGGTATACGGACAGTGCCAGGACACCTCGGGTGAGGTAGCTGTGCGCTTTACAAATGCCCTCATTTCATTTCATTTCATGCCGGGGGACAGCTGCATGGAGGCGGGGGTGCCAGCCTACTTCACATCCCCACGCGCACGGCTGAAGTGCACGTACTGTAGATGAACCTGGGGGTGCAACTGACTGCAGTGCAGCGACTTGGCCAATAATCTTTTTTCCCAGCCCTTCCTGCCCCCACGTGGGGGCCGTGTGGATTTCTGGTGGACAAGGGAGGACTGGCCATTATCACTCTGAAGTCACACCATACGGAGGGTTCTTATCCTCCACTCACCTTCCCGCCTTCATTTACCATAGCTGCAACGAATGCGCACCGCAAACACCCCAGCCCTCCTACGTCGTGTCAGCCCGGGCGGAGACAGCTTCCCGGGCACACACACAGCCGCACCCGAGTACTTCACGGGTCTTCAGAAGACCATTTACTTACTCGAATGAGCTCATCGCAGGTTTTTCTGTGTTGTGGTACGTTTTTTTATCTCTCGTCGAGATTGTAGTCTTGTGGAAATTGGCCGCGTTATCGGCGGACTATCGCATGGTACCGCCATGTTGTGAATTCCACGTTGACACAGCGTGATATTCCCGCGATAGGCTGCGATGTGAAAAAGTTGCGTTAGCAAACTCTGGTGATGTTTAACACACGTTCTTGTGAATATCACCCACGGTCTTTTTCATGTTTTATGTTTTTCCATAGGTATTTGAACAGTCTGCCAGTGGCTTGGCTTCTCAATGCTTACAGGGCAATGGGAGGGCTTCCCATGGGAGTCTGATATGACGCGTGAAGAATGCACCCCCAGTCGCGTAACAAAGGATCCCGAAGCCCCCAAGTTTTGTTATACCACTGCTATACCAACAGCATGAATGAAGAAGTTCCTACTTTAGGTGAACATCTGTGCGTTGTGGGTGAATATACTTGGTCTTGGGCCGGTGTCTATTCTTGCCTGGAAAGACAATCTGCAGAGGTTAGGATTTTAGAAGGGATTGGAAGGACCAATCATTTCCAGCACACAATAAATTAAGCAGCTTCTTAGCGCTAGCTCACTCACTTGTGAGTTACACCCAAGACATCAGATTACACACAGATCTTCAGGGCAGGTACACAACCGTCTGAGCTAGCTTTAGGATCAAATGAAAACCAAGCATATCTGCTGTATTGCTCTCCTTGAATGCACAGATTTCTTTTTTATTTATTTGGCATTAGGCACAGGGGAGAAAAAAAATATTTCATTGCTATAGAAAGAGTGGGCCTGACGAACTATTTAGAAATGGAGTTACTTTATAAAGGAAGGGGTGCCATTATGCTGCATAATGTACTAGTGTATATGGATATTAGTTTGTCGACCCGGTCCTGTTATATGCCATAGGTACCAGTGAATCTCCACAATTGGAAGTGTAAAAATGCTCCCTTTGTCGTCCTTCTTCGATGTCGTTGACACCACTCCTCCCGCTGAGCCCACTGGTTGCTATGCATAGCGCCTGTGATTGTGGCTGAAAGCCCGAAACCGGTCCTAGGATGCTTGTTTCCAGTCCAGGGAGGACCTGGCTTGGCAGTTTGGGCTGGACTGTTCCCATGGGGCATAGGGTCACGTCTGATTTGCATATGGCTGGTTCCAAACTGGAATGGCATGGTGAGCAAAAAAACAATGGATTTAGACCCAGATCTCTGTACTGGGGTGAACGTATGACATTGTTCTGCATTCTGTCCAGCAATTGTTATTTTTGCATTTGTCACCCCGAGTGGGCTGGGGATGCTCAGACGTGAGTCCCAGGCTCTCAACACCACTGGAGTCAAGCTATCCAGGCTGAAGACGGTTGATAGCCAGAAACCGGTCCTAGGATGCTTGATTCCGGTCCAGGAAAGACATGGCTTGGCAGTTCGGGCTGGACTGATCCCACGGCCACAGGGTCAAGGCTAATTTGCATATGGCCAAGTCTGACCTGGGGTGGTATGGAGTGCAAAAAAACGATGGATTTAGGCCTAGATCTCTGTACTGGGGTGAATGTATGACATTGTTCTGCATTCTGTCCATCAATTGTTCTTTTTACATTTCTTTGCGTGTGATTTGCATAGCGCCTGTGAAGTGGTAGCGCGTGTTACTAAGCACGCGTACGACACCACCCGTCGAAGGGCCCCAGCAGGGAGCAGTGCAATGAAATTCTCGCCTCCTTTCATCACATTTGTAGGTGCCTGTGGTACAGACTCCTCACCTCGCTTTGGTGAAAAGATCACAGCTAATTAAACGTCTCTTAATTGTTTCTGATCGCCTATTAATGCGCCCAGGCTTCAAAGAGCGTTTTTCAGTCCGCGACTGGCTGCTGTGGGGGAGAGGATATTATGTATTTTTATCAGATATTCGCTGAGGCGACAGAAATTCCAGGTATTTGTCGCGTCCTTGAGGCTAACAATGACTTCATCGCTCACATCGACTATTGCAGACACAACGCTCTCAAAATAAAACGCGCTTGCTTGGATTTACGAGTCCATTAAATCAAAACAAAAGACACAAGCTGAGAAGGCTGAAAAAATCACACAATGGCAATGTCAGTCAGTCAGTCAGTCAAAAAACACTTTATTCGATTAATTAAAATCATAAAAGGCACAAATTTCATCAATAAATTATACAATCAAGCGACCATAATATACACCCACAGTATTAAAAACACATTTCATAAAAACACTCAATATAAAATCAGTCGGGATTACAAGAGCTAGGGAGAATCTTCGATCTACGCCGCACAGCTGCCACCAGAAAACTGGCCACACTAAACATGGCAATGTCATATTCTGAAATAGGTGTGTGAACTGTGCCTACCACGTTGAAGTGTCTGCATTCCCTTCAGAATAACACAGTTATGGTGGTTAAACGCGGGGTTGGAGAGTGACAGGAAATACAATTCTATGAGCAACATAATGTTGAAAAATTCAAGTGCTCAGGCTGCACTAAAAAAGCAAGTCAACCCTTTTTGTTGTGGCAGTTATACCCCTGAGAGCTTGAAGCATTCTGAGAGCACATTTGCTCTTTTTAGGTCGAGCCTAGCAGCGCGCATGCGCTGTCTGCGAGGCGTGCTGTATCTGGTCAAGTTGCTTGGACCACACCCACCGCTTACCATTTGTTACTTCTTGTATCTTTCTGCATTCCTTTCTTATTGGTCAAACGCTCCTCTTTGGAACGCCTTTGGGTGTATTTTTCTGTTTGTGGCGACTGTACCTCTTACATGTCCCCTTACACCGTGATTATATTTTTTGATTGTTTAGTGCACTCTGGGTCCGATTCACAGAATGAATTTAAGACTCAATCCTGCACTTACTACTATTTTGGTATTCACAGAATGAACTTACTACTTTTGGTATTCACAGAAGTTAGGATTTTGTCTTAAGTTTGATCTCTCGCCCCCCCCCCCCATCAGCTCGCGAGGGGCGGGGGTGCGATATGCGGGCAAGAGGGGGAAAGTCAAGCCTTGCTGCTCTGCATCCCCTGGTGAGGCGGGTACGTGTGGGAGGGGTAGCAAAATCCATTAGCGTGGCGCTTGGGCAACACTGAGTTGGGGGCAGTCCACTGTCGCCACGTTTTGCTGAGTTGCCCGGAAAGCCGCGCTACCTGTGAGTAATAGCATCTCCCCCCCCGCAGCTGCGAGGGGTGGGGGGTGCAATATGCGGGGAAAGAGGGAGAGAGTCCAGCCTTGCTGCTCTGCATTCTCTGGTGAGGCAGGAATGTGTGGGTGTCTAGTTGCTTCAATTACCACCTTTCCACATGGGGAACCAGGGTCATTCCGGTGTGGTGGAGGGCACAGGTCCGGATCGACGCCGCATGCCCTACAGCAAAAATCTGACGGTCCCTGTAGGGGTCGGGGCGGGCGTGCGCTGCGTTGGCACGGCCTCCTTTGCCCCCGCTGTGGGGGCTGTGTCCCGGGTGGGGGGGTTGCATGCGGGGGTCGTTTCAGTTGCGGAGACACAGGCTGTCCAAGTCAGGAGGGGGCGCAAGGGAAGGACCCCCCCCCCACGATTCGCTGGGATGGTTGAGGAGATGTGGTCCGTCGGCTAGACTGCCGAATTCGGTGCCGGAAACCAGGGTTCGTGCCTTGGGGTCGCGTTCACAGGCTTTGAATGCTAATCTCTTAATCCCCCCGTGCCTGAATGTGTAAGCAACCGGTGCTCATGTAAAGCTCTCCAAGAACTTCGGGTCGAGTTTGGGCTATATAAATAGGCAATAATTTGAATGCAAATCGCTTAATACCCCCGTGCCTGAATGTGGAAGGTGTTTTTAGGCGGTGCACCATCAACTCCCCCAATCCCAGCCCACGGCAAGCCCAGGGGTAGGACAAGGCAGCCTACGGAGTTCTTGTGCGCACACCACCTGAAGTCATAGGTCAACACTGTTACTGTGGTGCTGCCTTGCGGTTTATGCTGCTGGGAAAGGTCCAGAATGCTGCAAATATGACTAACTTTACTGTCTTTACCCCTCAGAATTTTCGTTAACACTGCAAGAGCAGGCCCTCAGCCGAAGGAAAGACACGCAGCAGGACAGGGCAACAGATTCGCAGAGGTATAAGCATTGTTGGGGGTGCACTTTGGGGAGAGGGGTACCATGAGTTACCAGGGGTATGGTGATTAACTAATTCAGGGGTGAGCTAGAAAGGGACACAACACTCCGAACTATCTAGCTTCGAAACTGGTGCTCTCTGCTGGTAATAGGTCCTCTAAGAGCTCCATGAATCTTCTACTGAATCCACAACGATTTGTCAAGAAGAGAACGTACAACCGGACCATCTTGGGAATGGCCTCTAGGATTTGGAATGCTTTGCCTACAGAAACAAGACTGAACCCTTCTACTGCCTACTTCAAAAAAGAAGTGAATGCGATTCTCATGGCGAAACTCACTTGAATTATGTACTTTCCACTGTAATATAAGTAGTATTCTTTATTAATGCTCTCCGGTTATTGGAATCTCATATATTTCTATTTTTGCTATGCATGCACGTGTGTCTAACATCTTCCTTGTAAAGCGCTCTGATACCCGCAAGGTTCTTGTTCGCGCTATATAAAACCTTCAACTAAATTAAGACATGTAGTTACTGGTAAACCCGGTTAAAGTTAAACAGAGCCTCAGCATCACAAAATGGATGCTGTTGCCACAGACACGAGTCTGACCTCCTGTTGCTGGATGAAACTCCGGCAGGGGAGGCCTGGACAATAGGTTTTCTGTCCGAGGAGGTGCTGGCACCTCCCCAGACAGGCTTTTGTGTATTGGGGCAGGGAGGGTTGCATTCAGTGAATTCTTTCCAGACAGTGCCTGGGGCACACAAGGTGCTACATGCATTTCCCAGTTGAAACCTGTTGCTGGGGCACTCTGCCCCAGCTCTGGCGCGAAACTGGACAAAGGGAAAGGGGTGTAACCACCCCCTCCCCAGGTCCACCCATACGAGGGACCTTAGCCATAGTCCAGCCCCTAGACTTAGTATAAGTATAGGAACCCAGTCCCTAGGACTTTAGATTACCCTGGACGAAACTCTGAAACATAAATCCTGGACCTTTGACATTCAATTTCAACTGGAAGACAGAAGACATCTCCCTTGTGGTCAAGGAGTGACCACCCTGTTAAAACAGGCACCAACAGCAACTTTGCCTGTGTGCATTTTCGAGGCTCCCGCCGGATCCCGAAGAATCTGCGACACAGGACACGGACTTGCAGACATCTCTGATGCTGCTCGACGATCCCAGCAAAGCTGAGACCCGTGGCGGACACGAGAGACGTGGGACCGGAACTCGTGGACATCCTGCATTTTGCTAACTGCATAGACTCCCGAGGTATTTCGCAGTTGTGCATTGGGGTACGAGAAGGCCCAGCCCGAGCACCACTTGCACCGAAGCTCAGGCCCCCACACTCCACGAGTGTCCTGTGGGGCCCACTCTTGCATTTCAGCTGGACGCATCTTCCCAGCTTCTAGTCCGTTGGCTAGTGAGCCCCCTGAAGACTTCCTTTTAAATCTAACTTGCTTTCCTGGTTGCTCCAGGCTTGTCCAGCTTCCCTACAAAGGAGAAGCGCCACAGACCTTGCTGGTATGCACCGAAGCCAATCACGACATTCTGCGCCGATTGCGTTTGCCAAGGCTTGTTGGGTCCAATCCGGATACCGACACTGCAGTCAACTAGATCCTTTGTGGGACACCTTGAATCCAGCTCTTGGTTGTCGTCGACACCTCCTGGACCTCATGGCTGAAGAGACAAGCTTCACGTCCTCACCTGAAATCACCTAACTATGGCTGGCATCTTTCCATCGCCATCCTGGTCACTGGCAAGTGGCCAAGACTCTGTCCCTTCTGCTTTCAGGTTCTTCAGATCTTCCATCCACCCTTGGATCCACCCGGACACGTTTCCTCTGGTCGCCTGCAGCACTTCTTTGCAGCTCTCCATTGAAATCGATGATGAAACCCGACATCAAAAGACACCTATGCACCCGGCTTCCGTGGGTGAGATAACACGAGTACTCTGGTAGTCTCGAGGGTATTGGCCCTCCTAGTGTCTAAGTCTAAAAGGGTTCCATCGTAGTCCATCCGGAATTATCCTTAAATTGTAAATTTGTAACTTGTTTGTTTCCCATAGAAAGTCAATGGTAACTTGCGGCTGTGTTTAGACACTGCACGTGTCTCCCGTGGGCCTCTTACTTCCTAACCCTTGGTTGTTCCTAGAAGCCCCAGCGATTCCCTAGGCCCTACGTCTGCTTTCTATCCCAGACGTGGTTCTTTTTTTTTTTTTTTTTTTTTTTTTTTTTTTTGGGTTATAAACTTTTATTCAGAGACAGTACATACACACAGCTCTATGCCTACAACCCTTAGGCCGGCAGCAATGTAAATGAACTTCAAGACCATCATGTTAGGATCGGCAGATCTTACAGAGCAATAGCCCCCCGGGGAAAAGTGGACGCCCCACCTCTTCTCCTCTGCTGTGGACACTTTCCCTAGGTACTATGGCCTTCCCATCCTAACCTCGCCCCCCCCTTGTCAGTGCCCACCCAGCACCACGATGTGATCAGGTGTGTTGGTGTGGGATGTCTGTCTAACCCCTAAAACCCAGTTTATAACCTCACTTACAACTACCCCCCCCAAACCTACCCCCTTCCCCCCCCTTAACTACCCCCGTGCTTGCCTCTGCATGACTCCCAAAACCATGTCACCTCCTAACCTGTTCTTCCAATCCGTAACCTACACTCTCCACCCGCACCAAACCTCAGTGACCCCTGAGTCATGCGACGACCCGCCCTGCAAGTAGTACACTGGAAAAGGCGTTCAAATGGCACGCTACCACTAGCCTCCCACAACCCTTGAAATCCCACACAGAGACGCACCCATGCATTCACTAATCACCTAATCCGTGATAATCGAGCCCCGAACCTCAGTGTCCTCCTCCCCGATCTGGTTCTCCTCTTCCTCATGTCCCGAATCCGCGTCAGTCCTTTTGGTAGCATACGTCAGGTACTGATCCCAGAAATTTTTCGGTCTGCTGCGAGGAGGTAGAAGCTCGCTATAGAGCTGCGATTGAGTGCACCCGTAGAGCATATCTCTGGACCACCTATCTTTGGTCGGGAGAGGTCCTCGCATCCAGCACCGCGCCACCAACCGTCGGGCCATGATTAGTCCCAGATCTGCAAGGCGTCGCATTGCCGGCGGGAGAATCCTGGAGTGACCCAGAAGCGCCAACGCCGGGTCAACCGGTAATTCGGTCTCCAGTATGTAGCCCAGCTCCTCAAAAATGTCCGCCCAGAATCTGTTGATGCCCGGGCATGTCCACGCAAGATGCATGAAATCCGCCACTGGGGAGTGGCAGCGATCGCACTCCGCTGATTGTCGGAGGCCGTACCTATGTAGGCGTTCAGGGGTGTAATACACTCTATGCAGGAATTTAAAGTGGATGAGTCTATGTCGAGCGTTAATGGAAACCCTTCTAGTATTGTGGCAGCAGTATTCCCACATAGAATCGCTGATTTCCGCCTGCAGATCCCGTTGCCATGCCGATCGAGCTTTGGAGATAGTCTGTTGGCCGCAACGTTGGCCTATCCGATACAACCGGGAGACAAGGTGGCTAGGGGACGGCGTTTTGATAACGTACGTCAGTTCCGGAGTTTCAGGAGGCTCCTGCATGGTAGCACCCAACAAGTCCCGTAACGCCGCACGGATCCTGTGGAAATGAAAGCGTTGCATTAGTGTGGCAGACGGCCTGGAATGTGCCAGCTGTGTCCAGGTGATCGCCGTACCCTCTTTGAATAGATCTCCCAGCTTGAGTATGCCCAACTGACGAAGCGCACACAGGACCCCCTTCTCCCGCAACGGCGAGAGCCACACTGCCCAGTCTATAGGGACAAGCGGGGAATACAGTAGGTCATGTCCATGACTCCGAGCCAAAGAGTGCCACGCATGATTAGTCGCCGTGATGGAGTCCAGCGTGCCAACCCGACGCGAAGCCGGTTCAAACACTGTGGCCGGCGGAGGGAGAGGGGCAGCGAAAAGGGTTTCAAGTATCACGTGGGGGATGTTGCGATCCCCGTGAGTCCAAGTATGCAAATGTGTTGCTTGCGCAACCCTGTAGTATCTCTCCAAGTCAGGCGCCCCTAAACCTCCTTGCTCATATGGAAGCGTTAGGATTTGCCACTGTATCCTCGGTTGCTTGCCCCCCCAGGCCAGCCGTATGAGTGCCTGGGTCAGCGTCTTGAAGAAAACCTTCGGTAGGGTCACCGGGATGGTATTGAACAAAAACAGGAACCGAGGCAGGACTATCATTTTCATCAGGGCTATGCGATCCGACAGGGATAACGGCAACCTGCACCATCTGTCAACGTCATCGGACAGTCTGGAATAGGCCACCCCATAATTCTCCCTCACCAGAACATCTGGGTCCGGGTGTAGTTGTATGCCCAGATATCGGACCGGGTCATCCGACCACTGTAGTGGGTAATCCATCTCAAACTCGCTCGTTGCCGGGGTCAGTGGGAATGCAACGGATTTGCTCCAGTTTACTCTCAGTCCAGATAACGCCCCAAACTGCACAACCTCCCGCAGCACAGAGGAGAGATTGAGCTCTGGGTCTCTAACATAGAGGAGGGTATCGTCAGCATACGTGGATATGCAGATCTTGTACGTAGGGAAACTGATTCCCTCGAGACTATGGTATTCCCTCAGTGCGCACGCTAGAGGTTCAGCCACGAGTGCATATAGCAGCGGCGATAGAGGGCAGCCCTGCCTGGTGCCCCTGCGTATTGCGAAGGCGTCCGACACTCTGTTGCCCAGGCGAATTCTGGCCGATGGTTCATAGTATAACGCACCTATCATCTGCAGGAAGGGTTCTCCCAGGCCCAGCTTCCGTAGTACTCTAGACATGAAGGGCCATTCGACAGAGTCGAACGCCTTTTCCATGTCCAAAAATACAGCTAGCGCCTTACACTCAGGTTTAACATGTTGCATTGTCCCCAGCACCGTGCGTATGTTGTAGGTAAGGCTCCTGGTAGGGATGAAGCCGGCCTGCTCTGGAGCGACCAATTCCGGGGTCAAGAGAGCCAGACGTGTCGCCAGAACTTTGGCGTAAAGTTTAGCATCGACATTTATTAACGAGAGTGGCCGGTATGAGCTCCGTTCCGTCGGGGGTTTTCCCGGCTTAAGGAGAGTAATAATGAGTGCCTCTCGCATGGTCGGCGGCATACAACCGTCCTGACATATGCCGTCGAACAGAGTCGACAGGTAGGGTACCAACTGGTCACTGAAGGCCTTGTAGAAGCCGACCGTCAGCCCGTCGGCACCCGGAGCACTGCCCGCGCACATACTGTCCAGTGCATCCACTATCTCTTCCCTCTGAATAGGCATCATCAGGAACTCCCTCTGTGCGTTTGATAGCTGTGGCATCGTAATTAAGCCTAAATAATCATCTATCGCCCCCTCCATGCCGGTAGATTTGGCCTCATAAAGAGTGGAGTAGAATTGTCGAAACTCGTCTAGAATTCGCTCTTCGTCAGTCAGGAGCTCCCCCGTACTCGACACCAATTCGCCAACTACAGGCTGTCGTCTTTCGCTGCGAACCATGTTGGCCAGCAGGGATCCAGGCCTCCCACCTTCGCCATAAGAGCGTGCCGTAGCGTATTTGCCCATGTGTTGGACCTCCCTATCAGCTTCCGCATTGTATTCTGATACTAGCTGCTTAATAATATCCAGTGTGTCCCCGTCGGGGCCTGCCTGCAGCCTCTGCTCCAGTTCCGCCAGGCGCGTTTCCAGGTGTTGAAGCCGCTGCCTGATGGACTTAAGGACGCTGGAGTGTTTGGCCATAGCTACACCGCGTATATACACCTTGAATGTCTCCCACAGCGTTTGGAAGTCATCAACGGAGCCCACATTGTTGTCAAAGAAGTTCTGGATCTCCTCCGCGAGTTCGCCCCTAAACACTTCGTCTAGTAAAGCATATGGGGGAAAGCGCCACGTGAACGGGGGGAGACGAGGCGTCGGCAGTTCGATAAGCATGAGGAGAGGAGAATGATCTGAAAGTGTGCGGGGAAGTATCAGACAGTCCCTCACTCTACTAGCCAGAGGCCGCGACGCAAACCAGTAATCAATTCTAGTATGGATTTCGTGATAGGAGGAATAGTGCGTGTAGCCCCCTCTGGCATGGTGCCTATTGCGCCAAACGTCAAGTAAATCCAGACGCGCCAATGCAGTCTGTAGCACCGCTGCCGCTGCCGAGGGACTCCTATGTGGGCCCGCCGACCTGTCCAGCATCGGGTCAAGAACCAGATTGAAGTCCCCGCCCCAGAGCATCCCTGAACATTCATACAGCTCACATTTCTGAGCCAATGTCGTGTAGAACTCCGGGGAGTCAAAGTTTGGGCCATACACATTCACCACCATGCAGTCAAGACCCCTGCCCGTACATCTGCAGAGTACATATCTACCCTCGGTGTCGGCTTCCAGGAGAGTCAGTTTTAGTTTGGAGCCGGGGTTAACCCAAATGAGAGTTCCCCTAGAGTGTGTTGTGAACCCAGAAGCTACACTACAATCCACCAGACCCTTGTGGAGAAGCATTTTGCTGGTCAAAGGTAAGTGTGTTTCCTGTAATAGTGCAAGATCTATGTGGTGTCTGCGCAGGTAACTGAGGACTTTGCGAAGCTTCCTGAAGTCATTTAATCCCCGAACATTCCAAGTCAATACTCTTAAGTGTGTAGGTTCCGGCTCCCTCAGTGCCGTGAGTTCTGAAGCATCAGTCCCACCCGCCATGGCAGAATGTAATAAAGTTATAGAATGGGTTCACGTTAACTGCGACAACACAGTCAAGCAGGAGAAACGGAAAGGGAGCTACAGTTGCATGCATATTGGGAGGTCCACGCAAAGATTGGCAAGGCACATTTTCAAGCAATAACAAAAAGAACAGTCCAAGTCCAAAAACAAAAACAAACCCCAACATTCCACCCTCCTCCCACAGCTGACCCTCCCCAACTCGGCCACGCAGGTCCCTGTCCCACCCGCCCCTCCCCAGCCACCAGTCCAGAAACCCCATAGCCAACGGCTCGTGGGCAAAGGTAGCCAGCCACTACAGACTCACCTAGTAAGTCACAACTCTGGTGCCCTGAGTCCCCACCACCCGTCGAACACCATCTAGCATGCATCAGCCCTTCAAACCACAGATATCACTTCAACATTACCCCCGGCTATGCCGCGAAGAACTCCCCCCCCCCCCAACTCGACCCCATCGCTGCAACCACAACCCATCAAATAGTAATAGGCCAGCAAAAGCAGCAGTCACAATGGGTGTAGTCTAGCACAACAAGGGGCAATAACTGTGCCCGCCTCCCACGACCTCTTAACTGTGACATCTCGGCAGTAAACAGTTCCTCCGGATCCAGATCACTCCAGGCACACACGACCTCAAAAAGGAACAGTTGGCAAACTCTGTACCGCAGAGCGGTCACCGCCAGGTCACTCCTGATTGTCCTCATGTTGCTGACCGGCTCCTTCCTGATTATCCGCCTGCTCTTCCGGCTTGTCTCGAGCCCATTTCTTCAATGCTTTTTGCAGCTCCGCAGGGTCCGTGAAGATGTGCGAATGTCCCTGCCTATTCACACGCAGCTTGGCTGGGTACAGCATGGCGTAATCAAGGCCCATGTCTCTGAGTCGTTTCTTGTGCGGCGCAAAGTGTTTGCGCGCCTCCTGTACCCGGGCCGTGAAGTCAGGGAAGATGGAAATCACTGATCCCTCGAAGTGCAGATCACCCTTGGAACGTGCCAACCGAAGTGCCGTGTCCCTGTCTCTGTAATTCAACAGCTTCGCTATAATTGGCCGCGGAGGGAGACCAGGATTAGGACGTGGGCCCAGCGACCGATGAGCACGTTCGACCACGAACATGGACGAGAACACTCCTTCTCCAAGCAGGTTGGTGAGCAGGGTTTCCACAAACTGCTCCATTCTTCCGGTCTGAGTGGTCTCTGGCAGGCCAAGGATGCGGAGGTTGCAACGACGGGACCGAGCTTCTAAATCCTCCGTCTTGTCTTGCAGAGTCTTGATCAACGTCTCCGCCCGGCGCCTCGCGGTATCCAAGTCTGTCTGGGCCTCCTCCACCTCCGTAATGCGCCTTTCCGCCATGTCATGCCTCTCTGTGTGTTTGTCGAGACGTTCCGCCATGCGGTCCATCCTATATGACATGGCGTCCATCTTGGTCCCCAGCGCCGTGATGTTTGTTTGGATATTCAATTCCATGGAGCGCAGCATCGATTTTATTTCCGAATTGTCCTCCTGACGTTCCCCCGTGGGCAAAACCTCTTCCTGGTGCGTCTGCGGACTCAGCACCTGGACCCTCCGCTGAGAGAAGGGGAGCTTGCTCTGGGTCCTGTCTCCCTTCCCCATGGCTCCTGTGGTCCTGGTATGCCTTCGCCTCTGCGTGAAGGGGAATCTGGCCACCAAGTAAATACTGCCGCCCTCAGACCACAAGATCAGCACTACTGGGACTTCAAGGAGATCGCCCAGCGCCAGATATGGGCACCGGGACCGTCGTGATACCGCTGGGTCGGTGGAGCAGCAGGTCCGCCACCCCCAGATATTCAAACCGCCGTTAGCAATGCGGTGGGGCCTGGGCCTCGTGTTGGAGAAGCAGCAGGAGAGTGGGGGAGGTGCGCAGTCCCCTGTACGCCAGTGCTCCAGACCAGGAGAGGGGCAGATCTCAGGCCAGGCGAACCGTCCCGGGCTCTCTGGGTGGGTAGGAGGGGGGAGTCCACAAGTCACTTCGCTCCCCCTTCCGCTGCAAAAATCTATGACCGCTGCCGTGTGTGCCCCTGGCGCCCCGGGTCCGCGGGAGGCCGCGCATGCATTCAGCCCCCTCCCGACCTCTCACCGCTGGCTGTAGCGAGGTCCGGGTCCGCAGTGCAGGTAATGATGGCCGCACTCCCCGCGGCTACTCCTCCGATGCCTTGCTGAGCCCAGCGGAGGGTCCGGACAGCCGTCCGCTCAGCCGCCCAGTCTCAGCCGCACAGTCTCAGCCGCACGTCGCAGCACGCAACGCGGGCACGTCGCAACTGGAGACCGCGGACCTCGGGCCCTCCAAGAGTCCCAGCGATGCAGCCCGCTCACTCCTCCGAAGCTGAAGGGATCCGTCACAAGTCGGGTCGGCCGGGCCCCCAGGTGATCCGCAACACTTTAGGGGGAGGGGGGGTCGCAGATCATGGCTTGATGCAGGATAGTGTAGGATTAGTAAAACAGTGTTGACGGAGCCCCGGGACTATGCGGCCATTTTCCGCGGCTGCTAGCTCCGCCCCCCTCCCAGACGTGGTTCTTAAACCACTATTTTAGTATATGGTTTGTGAGGCCCCAAGGGCACAACGTATACTGTGTAACTTATCGTATGCTAATTAAGTAACTTGTATTGTACTTTTACCTCTGACCTCATAAAGAGTGCAGAGGGGTTGTGTTCAAAATAAATACATATATATTTGATATATACCTTGTGTGGTGTGCTTTCATTTGGTACTCAAGGGAATATAATTGGTAAAACAACTTGCTTTACATCGCCTACTGAAGTCGTAGCCTGATGACTGCTGGTCCACACTACCACTAGGATAGCTTTCTATAAGGTTGACTTTACAACCACCATCAATAAGGGTCGATCAGACTGGTGCAAGGTGCCCACTAGAATCAGTGGACATCATATGTCAGGCTAACTTCTCACATTGGTGTGCAGCGGATGGGATAAGATTGTTTTACCAAATAATCTTGAGAATATCATTTGAAAAATCACATCAAGGTACCTGTAGGTACATATGAATTACATCTTATAATACATAAGTTCTACTGAACTTAGCAGTTGTAGGTGGTAAGGGCTTAGCACACCCTGACTACAACTCCTAGAGAGGGTGAGAGGGTGTGTGAGGTGTGAGGGTGAGGGGGTGTGAGGGTGAGGGGGGGTGTGAGGGTGAGGGGTTGTGAGGGTGAGTGGGTGTGAGGGGGTGTGTGAGGGTGATGGGGTGTGAGGGTGATGGGGTGTGAGGGTGAGGGTGTGAGGGTGAGGGGTGTGAGGGTGGGGGTGTGAGGGTGAGGGTGTGAGGGGGTGTGAGGGTGAGAGGGTGAGAGGGTAAGGCATGTACACCTATTTTTACAACCGCTTATCTGCCTTTTAATAATTTGTCTGGTGTCGCTGAGCGTAGGTGTTAGACCTGACAGCCTAGGGTGGTCTTTCCCTTTTTTTTCGCCCTTGCCTCAATTTTCCCACCCTCTTTTTCATTGGCCTTAGGTCTCCGAGCGCCTTCCCATTGCTAATCAATTCTAAGGTGCAGGTGCTCTCTTCACCCAACATGGCTGCCACAGGCCCCTGCTACTGCAGAGTGGTCTTTTTAGTAGCACCCTAGTTGCCAGGAGCTGGCTGGGACCCTAAACATTGTTGCAACACCAGTCCGCCTTTTTCTCCCATAGCTAGACTAGGGAAGCTCCTGGAACCTTCCAGAACAGGGGAGGGGTCTGCTTTTTGCCACCTTAGAGTGTGGTCACCTGACCTGGGCATATATAAGGAAAGGAGGGAAACTTTTTAGACAGTTGGGGCATCACTGACCTGGGGGAACCCACGCAGGAGATTTAGGCGGTAGGGCCTAGACAGGGACATATACCAATGGGGGTGACAGGGCTTAGGCGCTGCCCACCAAGCTGAGTGAGGAACACTGGACTAGCCCACTGATCTGGCCCAGCGGGAGGGGAACCCAGGGACCACCTGCAGCGACCTGCTGAGACCATCCTGCCTCCAGCCTCCAACTCAACTCCCCCCTCAAGAAATCACCTACCAAGGGTGCAGGAACCATCAAGCGCCGAGAAGAACCTCTAACTGCCCACAGGACTACTGGGGATCAACCAGGTATTGGCGCTGTGTCACCCCTGCGCTCCCTGACTCCACCTGGGTCCCCTTTACTGATCTACCACAGTTGTGTGGCCTATCCTGCTTGTGCTGTCCTGCCTCTTCTACATGCCTGATCTGTCTCCCAAGCGCTCTCCTGCTTGTCCATCGGAGAAGCGCTGGCATCCCCAGAACTGCGGTGCCCTTAAAAGCGCTGTAACCCCCCTCTGAGCGGTGTGGCCCCGGAAGCGGCTATCGCGCTAATCCAGCGCCGCCCGACTTACCGCTGCAGCCCTCGGAGCCTTCCTGCCCCGCCGTGGCTCCGCGCTTTTGGCAGCACCGGCATTGCCGTCATCTGCCCCCCCGGCGGCCCCGGGTGCCAGGAGAGGGCCGCCGCCGTGTTGCTGTGGGCCACGCCCGGCCCAGGAGAAGGTTGCGGAGAGGCGCTGTCCTCCGGTGCGCCTAGGGTCCCAGTCATTGCCGCAGCCCGGCCCGAGTGTGCGGAGGCCCCGCGGCGGCCCCCGGAGCCTTCGGGAGGCCGCCGTGAACTACAAGCAGGCTGCGCTGGGCCCAACGCCACCACCACCCTCACCACGTGACGGGGGCGCCCGGCCGCGTCACAGGCCTGCGCCCCTGCCCTTGCTGCGCTGTGATTGGCCTCGGACTGGCCCGACACCGGCAGAGGCCCTGGCCGGCCCAAGAATCGTCACGGAGGGGGCCTGCGAGAGTGAGAGCCCCCTCCGACTTGCTGCCCCCTGGGGCCCCGTGACCGCCCCCCACCGCAGCCCAAGATACACCGGAGGGCTCTAAGAAGAGCAGGAGCCCTCCCCCAGCCTATCGAACCTCCGCAAGGGGCCGAGGAGGCCCAAAGAGACAAGGTAAACCCCCAGGATGGAGGGCGGAAGGCCGGAGGAGGCCCCGAGTTTGCCTCTCCCCTGGGGAAAGCTGTAGTTGGGCCCTGTTGGCCCTATGTAACTCTGAGAAGTCCCCCCCTTGAGCGGAAGGGAGGGGGAAAAGTACCTGCAGGCCTGCCAGGCCTCTGAACTGGGCCAGGACATCAGTTTGGCCCCGGGACTGGTGAATGGTCGAGTTAACCCCTGGCTAGGGGTCTGTTAATGTTTTATTTTAAGTGCTACTTAGACCTGCTTCATGAGAGTAAGGCCCTGCTTGTTCCTGATTAGGGAAAGGTTCATTCTGACCCAATGAGATGTTATCCTTGATTATTAAAGTGCTTTTGACTAATGCGATGGGTATTCGGGCCTAATGAGATGTTTACCTAAAGGGATGTTCATTCTTGCATAATGAGAGGTTGCCTGATCTTTAATTACATGTTTTTACTCCTGCCAAATGCAGTGTTTCCTGGATGCCTTAAGTTACTCCATGAAATGTTTATTGCTGAGTAATGAAACGTTACTCCCTTAGTGAAATGGTTGTTGCGATATGCTACATTGATTAATGAACTGCTCCCTTTGCTTCCCTGATGAAATGCTTTAATGAGATAGTGATACCGTGATTATTGAAATTGTCCTAAATAAGTTGCCCACCATGATTTCGATTCTAGATAAAATAGTATTGTTTTAATCAACCTCACCGGTGTGGTGTCAGTCAATGTGTACGTTTACGGTATCAGTGGATGTGTGTGCTGTATGGTCACTTTACACCTAAGCTTTCGGGTGCCTACCTGCTCGCGCCAAGCTACCCCCTACGGGATTGGAGACCCCAGTTCCTACAGTAGGTATATCAGGGTAGACATTTCTCTAAAAGTCACTGACTCCGTCAGACATGGATGAAAGGTTAAAATTAAAAGCCTGTGTCAGCTGAGGCAAGAAACAGCTATAAATGTGTAAACAACAACGGCTCAGGAAAATAATTACAGGGGAAAAAAACACTGAAGTTTTCTTTTAAAAAAATGCTGCAGCGAGTGCTTTGGAAGCGCGAGAGAAAAGAAAAGCCTTTTGTCTGTAAGCACCGTCCTTTTCAGAATGGGGGGTGTGTTTTTGTTGACTGTTGTTTACATCAAAGAATGTAAGAAAGAAAGTCAAAAACACGCCCCCCAATCTGAAAAGGACGGGGCTTCGAGAGAAAGAAGAACGTCACTAGGACCTCTTCTCGAATGGCTGGCCACCGTTTAGGAGGCCAGCCAATGGAGAAGAGGGGCGGGGCTTAACCCTCCTAGTGAAGTTCACTAAGAGACATAAAATCTCGCAAGCTCGGCTGCGCATGTGCGCAGTACGGCACGCGAGACCTAAAAATAAGGGCAAGGTGCAACACTTGAGAAGTAAAATAAGCTGCTGACGTAAAATGTTCGCTTACAGTAATTTTAAAAAAACTGTTTTGGCAGGAACTATCAGAGCTGCGAGTGGAAATGCTGAGAATGTATTAGTTGGAGTAATTTTCTTCCATCCGCAGCAGCTGCCAGGTCGACAATTTTCGATGCCCGTCGTCCTGACTTCCTTCTGCCCAGGTCTGTGGTTTGAGGCAGCCCCGGCAAGAGCTCCTGTCCCCTCAGTGGCTCCGCCCTCTTAAGGCACCCAGAGCTGTCTGGGCTCTGATAGGCAGCTCCGCCAGTCATTCTCATACCTCAAGTGATTGCTCTTCAGTACCACGCTGAGTTGCTTTATCGCCTGGCATACTGCCATCAAACACCATTTACTGTAATAGTCATTTTTTAGGTCTCGCCTGTCGATGCGCATGCGCATCGAGCAAGGCGAGAGTATTGCGAGTTATCCACTCTTTATCTGCACTGCAAGGAATCGTGGCGATTCCTTGCAGTGCCCGTGACTTTTAAGGTCAATGCGCATGCGCATTAAGCTTATGCGCATGCGCATTGACCTTAAAAGTCACGGGCGCGTGCATGTCCGTCTTCCCGCCGTCTCGCATTTCCCCTGTCGCACTTCTCCTCCCCCCTCCCCTCTCTTCCCTCCAGCTTGTTTTTTGTTTATTTGACCCGCTCCGCCCCCTCCCCTTCCCGCCGTGTCGCATTTCTCCTCCCCCCTCCCCTCTCTTCCCTCCGGCTTTTTTTTTGTTTATTTTACCCGCCGTGTCGCCGTGTCTCCGATCCTTTCGCTCTCCTCCCCCCTCCCCTCTCTTCCCTCCGGCTTCTTTTTTGTTTATTTTTTCTCCTTAAAACGGGCACCAGGAATAATTTAATTAATCTGTCATATGGATGGGTTTGATTTTTGTTACAGAAGCAGGGGTTTGCCAAAAATTAGCCAGTTATTTACTTTCACCTAGCATCATAAAATTCACGCGTTTTTCAAACAGTCAACGTTTTCCTCCCACACTTACCTGTATGGTGGAATATTTTCTCGCAGCTGGCTGTGTTGTTTTGTCATCTTTTTTTTTTTTTTCAATTAAACCGTATACACGTCATGCTTCCTATATTTTTTTTTTGCCACTTTGAAAATGAGGTCATTCCGATGCGCTTGAGCGACATGAGTGACAAATTAGTGTACTCGCGCACAAAAAAACGCATGTTTGCGACACCCCAAAAAAATCTCCTGCAACATTTTTAAAATGCAGGAAAGTGTTTTTGCGTTGAGAAAAATAGCTTGGGCAATATTAATAGTTTCGGTAAAGTACACGTTTTCCGGCGAACGCTTAAACGCACAGAACTTTTTATCTTTTTACCTATTTAAGACTTTTTGCCAAAACGCCACAAGCTTCCCAAAATAACGCACCCCTAGCCCGTGGCATCAGTCGAGGCGGAGAGTGAAATAGCAACTTGTGTTTTGGAAGAGGTGTAAACTGGCTTGTTTACAGTGTGCTGTGTATGTAACATGTTTGGACAACGCACTGTAGAAAACAACAATTGGCAATCCAAATTCTATATCACAATACATGTTACATATATCCAGACATAACGGCCAATCTACACAGGTCTTTAAATAGCCAAATCACAGACCACCAGACTTGCATCAGCGCTAACAAAGCACGTTGGTCTATAGAGGCCAGGACCTTTCATTCAAACAGAAATGCAGCTGCAACACTTGAAATATGCGAAATGACTCACGAGTCCCTTCAAAATACGGGTTTCATCATCATAAGTAGAACCCCTCGAATCACTACTCGGATTTACCATGGGCAGAGCCACTAGGATTATGCGGCAATGCAGGACTGAATCCAGCAGCGTGGTTATATACCTAATGTGCAAGAAGGTAAAATGTTGTGACATTTTGCAGCACATTCTCTGGCAGTATTATTTTGATCTAAGTTAGAACATGTTTTCTTTTTTTAGTTACCAATAATATGTTACGTTATGTGGCAAGTGTGGTCAATCCAAACCTACCATCTCACACGGTGCCCCAGTGTGTCACATGATTTCTGCTCCCTTCGCACAGTCACTGGGTGAGAAACAGAGAATATTCAGTTGCAGAGAAAACCCTCACTCACCCTCACCCACCCTCACCCTCACCCACCCTCACCCTCACTCACTCTCACTCACCCTCACCCACCCTCACTCACCCTCACTCACCCTCACTCACTCTCACTCACCCTCACCCTCACTCACCCTCACTCACCCTCACCCACCCTCACCCACCCTCACCCTCACTCACCCTCACTCACCCTCACCCTCACCCACCCTCACCCTCACCCTCACCCACCCTCACCCTCACTCACTCTCACCCTCACCCTCACTCACCCTCACTCACCCTCACTCACCCTCACTCTCACTCACCCTCACTCTCACTCACCCTCACTCTCACTCACCCTCACTCACTCACCCACCCTCACTCACCCTCACCCTCACTCACCTTCACCCTCACTCACCCTCAACCCCTCACCCTCAACCCCTCACCCTCCCTCACCCTCACCCACCCTCACCCACCCTCACCCTCCCTCACCCTCCCTCACTCACCCTCACTCACCCTCACTCACTCTCACTCACCCTCACTCACCCTCACCCTCCCTCACCCTCCCTCACCCTCCCTCACTCACCCTCACTCACCCTCACTCACCCTCACTCACCCTCACTCACCCTCACCCACCCTCACCCTCACTCACCCTCACTCACCCTCACTCTCACTCACCCTCACTCACCCTCACCCACCCTCACCCTCACCCACCCTCACCCTCACTCACCCTCACTCACCCTCACTCTCACTCACTCTCACTCTCACTCACCCTCACTCTCACTCACCCTCACTCTCTCTCACTCTCACTCACCCTCACTCTCACTCACCCTCACTCACTCACCCACCCTCACTCACCCTCACTCTCACTCACCCTCACTCTCACTCACCCTCACTCTCACTCACTCTCACTCACCCTCACTCACCCTCACTCACCCTCACTCACCCTCACTCACCCTCACCCACCCTCACCCACCCTCACCCTCACTCACCCTCACTCTCACTCACCCACCCTCACCCTCACCCACCCTCACCCTCACCCACCCTCACCCTCACTCACCCTCACCCACCCTCACTCTCACTCACCCTCACTCTCACTCACCCTCACTCACTCACCCA
Source organism: Lissotriton helveticus (assembly GCF_964261635.1). Taxonomy (NCBI): domain Eukaryota; kingdom Metazoa; phylum Chordata; class Amphibia; order Caudata; family Salamandridae; genus Lissotriton; species Lissotriton helveticus. The sequence goes on from NC_136057.1 coordinate 41,377,592, forward strand.
CCCTCACTCACCCTCACCCTCACTCACCTTCACCCTCACTCACCCTCAACCCCTCACCCTCAACCCCTCACCCTCCCTCACCCTCACCCACCCTCACCCTCCCTCACCCTCACTCACTCTCACTCACCCTCACTCACCCTCACCCTCCCTCACTCACCCTCACTCACCCTCACTCACCCTCACTCACCCTCACTCACCCTCACTCACCCTCACTCTCCCTCACTCACCCTCACTCACCCTCACTCACCCTCACTCACCCTCACTCTCACTCACTCACTCTCACTCACCCTCACTCTCACTCACCCTCACTCTCTCACCCTCACCCTCACTCTCCCTCACTCACCCTCACTCACCCTCACTCACCCTCACTCTCACTCACTCTCACTCACCCTCACTCTCACTCACCCTCACTCTCACTCACCCTCACTCTCACCCTCACTCTCACTCACCCTCACCCTCACTCACCCTCACTCACCCTCAACGCCTCACCCTCACCCGCACTCACCCTCATTCTCACTCACCTTCACTCACCCTTAATACCTCACCAACACTCACCCTCAATGCCTCGCCCTCCCTCACCCTCAGCCTCACTCACTCTTACTCACCCTCACCCACCATCACGCTCATCCTCACTCACCCTCACTTACCCTCACTAACCCTCAGTCACACTCAGTCACCCTCAGTCACCCTCACTCAACCCCTCACCCTCACTCACACTCACTCAACCTCTCACTCAACACCTCACTCTCACTCACCCTCAACACCTCACTCACCCTCAATTTCACTCACCCTCAATTTCACTCACCCTCAATTTCACTCACCCTCACTCATCCTCAACACTTCCCCCACCCTCACTAGCCCTCAACACCTCACACACACACCCTCAACACTTCTCCTTCAACTCCTCACTCACCCTCACTCTCACTCAACACTTCAACACCTCAGCCTCAGCCTCACCCTCAACACCTCACTCACCCACAACACCTCATTCTCACTCACCCACACTCACCCTCACCCTCACTCACCCTCACTCACCCTCACTCACCCTCACTCACCCTCACTCACCCTCACTCACCCTCACTCACCCTCACACAGTGCAATAGTTCTCAGACCATTTCAGTTAGAGCTTTTAGAAATGTTTATGGCTTTTTTTATTTGTAATACTTTCGCATTGGCTACAGGAAACAAAAATGCTAAACATTTACAAAAAAACCCATAAACAATTCTAAAAGCACTAACTCTAATGGTGCGAGACCTATTGCATTTCCAATGCTTGTTTATTTATATAGTTTTACATGAGCACAAGCAAGGTGAGAAAGGACTTCAGAGCGCTTACTTTTCTTAGAATTGTAATGCAATGTTGTTAGATTTGCTTTAAATAAACTACTTTATGAGCTAAGTCCGGATCAATGATATAAACAAACTGCTTCTTTCTGAAGGACGGGTTTTGGTTCAAATGTATTATTTGTAATATATCTAATATCAAGTATTTTGGCCAATTGGATTGTTATTATGACTATTACAATTATTACCAGTTTTATTCTGTTTTGTATTATTGCTAAAGTTATTTTAGTATTGTTGTTGCTGTTATCATTAGTATTAACTACTTCTTGCTTTGACATATCCATATGTCTTCCATTTAGGATCGAGACGGTTATTTAACAATACCCAAATACATTCATCCACCGTGCTCGAGGTCTATTGGACAGTCATAATACTGGCTACAACAGCAATTCTTTCTGCTCCCCCATGATATACTTTTAAAATATGAAGTGATTACTACTTTAGAAACAATGGCTGCCAACAAGTATCCCAAGGACACTTTAGTGTTTACAGCGTTGAAAACTGCAAACTATATCGCAGTTTTTAAAAGTTTCTTAAATAAAAGCACAATTTTGAACTCCATGTAATTTGGCCAAACGTGGGAGATTCAGGGAAGGACTTTTTGGATTAATTGTTACAATATTAGTTCTGCTTCTGTACTAGAGCCAGGGGTGTAACACAGGCCCCCGCAGCCCACGCAGTGCGGGGGGCCCCTAGCTCCAAGGCACTGAACTCTGGCCGGGAGAGCTCCTGATTGAGCGCGGAGGGGGCCCCCCTAAGTACCGTGCAGGGAGGCCGCCTCACTTTTCGTTACGCCAGTGACTAGAGCACGGCCAAACAAGACTCAACGAGCACCGAATCAGAGGGTTTTTCGAATTTTCGAGAACCTCATGCCATCAAATATTTCTGTTTTCCCGCTCCATTTAGTGGGTATGTTTCGTTTGCATCCAGGTGTTATCCCGGACACTCACCGACATTGTCGATGCATTTGCTGGAGGACATCCGGGTCAACGAGAGGCGCCCAACCCAGAGTCTGTCTCCCAAAGAAGAAAGTTCACCAAAATTGGGAGGGAGGAAGGAGGCCTTCCCAGACAAAGTTACAGTTACTTTAGCCACGCTGCATAGTATCATGGATTCTATGCAGCATGGCTAAAAACCATTGGCAAAGCCAGTAGGTTACAAAGGTGAGAGAGCGCAAACTGATATAAAAATATGAGTACATCACACTTACCTATAGAGAGCATAATTCATGAAGAGAAATGCCATGAGTGCTAATAGTATCTGAAATTATATTCTAAATGTATAGCTAATATAGAGATTTAAGTAGAAGTGGAACTAATACAGAAATGTGTGACATTATATGTTTTTATTAGACGTGATTATTTTGAATCTATGTCGTGTAGCTGTTAAACATATAAGATGGTCTGTGGTAAAACGCAGAACGTGGTAGGTCTCAGGGCCAGAGCTGGAGCTAAAAGGGAAGGTGTTTCTTTTCACGACACAGATTGTTTAACGTTTTTGGTCATTGCATTAATGGGCCATGATTTAGAGTAATGTTTTCTAAATAATAGAATAAGAGTTTTAACATGCTTTAATTAAATGAAGAAATTGAATGCTATAATCATAATGTGAAATATTGTAGGCCTGAAATGTTTTAGCATTGATTTACACGTACATGTCTGGGCTGAGAAATGTTGCAAGCCTTTTTAGAAGTCTATGAGAGTTGGGTTCTTGGCGGCAGATATCTGTCTGCAACAGGAAAGGGGGGATCCAATTATAAGTGAATGAATAGAGGCCTGTTCAGTAGACGGCCCAGACATGGAGGAGGGTTCTGGAATGTTTAAGGGGTATCAGCGGGCCGGAGAAGAGACTGAGAAGCAAGGTCAATTCTAACGTCTGAGGCCCAATACAAAGCATCATGGAAAAAGCCTGAAGTTGCACCACGTGAGAGGCGTTTCGCAAGGGGCGTCTCAAATGTTGTTGACTGTTTTGTATTAGGGACAGCACCCCTGGGTGGAGTTAGAGCAGAGACCTGAGGACCCTTTAGAGAGCGGATGGGTAGGCAGTGAGGGGTCATGACTGGAGAACTTTAGGTTTTCACCAAGAGACTTAGAGTGGGTGACTTCCCTTGGGGGTCATTCATTGCTGACACCTTTGTTAGGTTGGGATTTGGTTAAGTAGGGATACCATCTAGAACAGGGTAGGGACGCCTAACCTGTGTTTGTTTTCCTCCAACCTAAATGAAGGAGAGATATGCGTCTATGCTGATAGCTTTGCTATTTTTAGAACTTGTGTTAGTGATTTCTGTTGCTCGTCTGAGGGCTTTTCGAGAGCACATGTATGTAATTGGACCTGTGTATCTCGTGAATCTCATTCTGAGATGCTTGTATTTGCAGCTCATTATATCTTTACAATAAACTTTTGAAACCTAGAAGTTGTCCGTGATCTTTGAGAGTAGAGTCCTTACTTGGGTGAACTAATTTGCAGATAGGTACTGTTTCCTTCCAAGACAGGCAATAAAGGTTCAGTCGACCAGAACGAGGTTTGGATCAATAGAGATAAGGTATCGATCAAAATCTCGCCCTTTCAAAGGCGAGACTCATTGGCTTTACCAAAGCTTGTTATAAGAATAATGGGCCACATGTACAAAGCTTCTTTGAAATTGCTACCAGCCAAATTCACAGAATCAGGTCGTTTGTGACTGCAAAAAGCATTTTTTTAATGTACAGATGCCCAATTTCGATTTGGTAACCTATTACCGAATCACACGTTGGGTTTGCTATTCGGTATTAGGAAGGGGCTTTTTTAGGGCATCCCTAATGGTGACTCACAGTGGTATGCTTGAATGTTTTACTACCAAAATGCAGTCGCAAAACGTTTGCATTTTACCACCAACTTCGAGTTGGTGGCGACCCATTCGCAAATAGGAAGGGGTCACCAGGAGACCCCTTCCGCTTTATGAATGTTGGTCAATTTTCTTTTTAGAGAAGACAGTGGTCTCACAGACCACTACCTACTCTTAAAAACATTGAAACAAATGTTGGAATAGGTGAATACGATGTCGATGATTACCGTGATGTGCACAGGCCCGACAACGGCAATATCAATAAATGCAAAATCAACATATGCCATCATCTGTGCCTGCAATACCATGCCCGTACTTGTTTTAGAATGTTATTAATGTATGTCATAACATGTACCCGTACAGCAATGGCGATATCTAAGTAGGTCATAATCCATGCTCAAATGATGACACTGTTCCTAGTAATAACAATGTTGATGTACGCATTGACGTAAGCAGACGAACCGTGTCACCACCAGTAAGAACACTGTAAATGTATGCTATGACAATTGTATGCACAGTGTTAAGGATGTCGATAGAAATGATACCAGTGACTGCCATGTTTTTTCCAGGAGTTCCAATGAACTCGTATCATTGCTGTCGGATTCACCCAAGGTGACTTCCCCATCATCCCAGAGTCAGAGATAATGGATTAGACGCGTCCTACGACCCACATCCCATGCCTATCGAATACCAGGTCACAGGTGGGGTCTCTCTGAACCTAAAGACAAACGAGTGCCAAGGGAAAACCCTGATCGATCCCACAGATAGATAGTCGCACCATGAACAGGTCGGAGGAAATTGTCCTCGATGAAAAACGTTTGGCCACGGGCTTACGTTCTCCAAAATACCACAGAGCTAGTCACCACATGTAGATAGAAACACGCAATCAATCAGGACATGGCATGCTCATTTGTTGATTTAAAACTGAAATTATTTTTGGAATGTAGAAAATTGTTTTATGTACCTCATGAACTGTATATAACAGCGGCCAAAGCTTTGTTCACCCACGAGACTTTGAGCAGACACGCTCTGTTGAGGCTCTCCCGCCCACCGTGTGTAATTAAACCAACTTGTTCCTGTTTTGCCAAACACCTATTGTCTTTTCTTTTTTTTTTGTAGAGTTTTATATAGCGCGAACTAGACCCGAACCGAATCAGGTATCAGAGCGCTTTACATAGAACAAGTTACGTTTTTTACATGAGGACACACACTTTCATTTTTAGGCACGGGGAGATTAAGTGATTTGCCCAGAATCACAGGAGGTTTTGGCATCGTTACCGAGACTCGAACCCAGTTCCTCCAGGTCCGAGGTCGAGCGCCCGAGCCGTTAGGCCAACTCCAACTCCTCTTTTCATGTATTTAAGGTAAACTCATATCCGAGCAACAAGAACATTTAGTTTTTTATTTTGAAACACGTAGGGCCCGATTCACAGAATGAACTTAAGACTCAATCCTAAACTTACTACTATTTTGGTATTCACAGAATGCACTTACTACTTTTGGTATTCACAGAAGTTAGGATTTTGTCTTAAGTCTGTCTTAAGTCTGTCTTAAGTTTGTTCTGTGAATCGGGCCCATAATATCTCGATCTCAGAATGGTCCTGGATGAAGCTCAGTTTGGGTGTAGAAAAGCCCACAGTATTGAATCGGCCCTGGTGATAGCCACTGAGGAGTTTTGAGATATAATGAACAAATGTGGGAAGACTGCGGTGGCCCTTTTAGACATCTCTGCAGCCTTTGGCACTGTTAGCCACCCAGTCCTAAAACATCGGCTGGCAGAAGTTGGTTTGGGGGGTTTAGCTCTTGAGCGGCTCTGCCCCTTCCTTGATGGTAGAAGAACAATCAGTTGCCCTGGGAGAATTTTTCTCAAAATCTTTCACCTTGCCGTGTGGTTTCCTTCGAGGGTTATCATTTTGTCCCACGTTATTTAATCTGTACGTGGCTCCATTAGCCAAACTAATAAAAACGTACGGTTGTTCAACCATATCATATGCTGACGATACCCAAATAGTGGTATCCATTACTAACAGCAAAGAGGAGGTGGCTGATTGATTTAATAACTGCATGAGAGTTATCGTAAACTGGACGAGTAACCACTGTCTTAAGGTGCATTCCCATAAGATAGAGAGGCTAATCTTTGGATACGGTGGGCCCGATTCACAGAATGAACTTAAGACTCAATCCTAAACTTACTACTATTTTGGTATTCACAGAATGCACTTACTACTTTTGGCATTCACAAAATGAACTTACTACTTTTGGTATTCACAGAAGTTAGGATTTTGTCTTAAGACAGACTTAAGACAGACTTAAGACAAAATCCTAACTTAAGTCTGTTTTAAGTATGCTGTCACGTTTTTTTCGTATTAAAATCATTAAAGAAGATTCTGCCTTTCACACCGTATGATCTTAGGAAAACAGTCATTATTGCTCTGGTGTATTCGAGATTGGATTACTACAGTGCCCTATATGTGGGCATGCAGCAAGGGATGTTAAAAAAGCTGCAGAGGATACAGAACGCAGCAGCTCGCCCGCTCAAAAATATTAAGAAGTTTGGGGCATATTACCAAGGGCAAGTATCGGCGCTTTTTCGGCGAATTGTGCCGAGAAAGCGGCGATATTGCTAGAGCCCTATTAACAAGGGCATTTTAAAGCCTGGCGCAAGCCCACTTTGCATGTCAGCGATAAACATCGCTAATGACATGCAAAGTGGGCGTTCCCACGTCCAACCACATGTAAAATGTGGTTGGAGGTGAGAACACCCTATTACCAAGGCAGGCGTTGGGAGAGGCAGACCTGCGATAAACTCATTTATCGCAGGTCTCCCAATGCCTGCTCTGACCAGGCGTTAGGCGTTGATAACATGGGGGTGTGGATCATAAAGCTGAATCCACCCCCCATATTATCAAGGAACACATTAGTGCGTGAAAACAACGTTTGTTTTCATGCGCTAATGTGCCATATCGCCGACTATCGTTGGATTTCAAATCGCCTACGTGATGCGCATTGATAATTGCGCGCTAAAAAGGCGATGAAATCCGGTGATAGCCGGCGATATGGGGATGTGCCTTGTGCGTTTACTAACACACTTCTTGGTAATATGCCCCTTTCACTCTGTATCAAAATTCATGGAGGAACTTGGAGGCATATTTACAAGTGCTTCATCTCCGCTTTTTTGGCTAACAAAGACAAAAAAGCGAAGATAAAACTATCACCCTATTTACAAGAGGGTGCTAACATGCATCATCGCATGTTAGCCCCCTTTTTCCCAACGTCTCCCTTTGCATCTCCAATGAGATGCAAAGTGGGCGTCACTGGGCGTACCCGGATGGACAACCTTGCAAATATCGCTGATGTTCACATCACGATATTTACAAGGCAGCCCACATGATTTTAGCACACATTAGATTGTGGCGAAAACGGCAGTTTTCGCCAAAACCTAACGTTTGCAAAAATCCTGATTTAGCCATCCCTAACATAGGGGGTGGATTATGCTGATACGACCCTGTGGGTCGTATCAGCAAGGTTATCGCCCTTTTGCAGGGAACATCACTGGAAAACCAGCGATGTTCCCAGCAAATGGGCGATGACCTCGCTATCTCTGGAATTTTTATCGCCTTGGAGAAACGCGTTATTAATAACGCGTTACCAGGGCGATAAATTCCAGAGATAGCCTGCGATAATAAAATTATCGCTAAGCACGGCCAGCGATAATTATCGCTGGCCGTTGTTAATATGCCCCTTGATTGGCTCCCTGACAAGAAGAGGGTAGCATTTAAGGCACTTTGTATAGCTCACAAATCACTTAATCCGGCAGACCCTGAATATCTTAAGAGAAGACTTTTGTGGTATTAACCAAACAGGTATTTGTAATCTGCAGTCTCTAAAAAAGTGATGGCGCCAAGAATTGACAAGGCCTCTTGGGGCGGTACAGGTTTTGTGTACCACGCCTCCCAGCTCTGGAATCATGTGGAGAGGCCAAGCAAACATGCAGATATATAGGAAACAGCTGGAAACCAGTTTTTTTACTTTCCCAAATTAATTCTTGACTAGTGTATGTGCAAAGGACCCAACAGCAGATGCATAGCGCCAAGACGCCTTCAGGCATAATGTCGCGCTTTACAAAATTACATTGAATTCAGTTTCATTTAATCATACAATGCAATGCTTGGTTTATTTCACAAATGTTAAATGTGTAAAAATCCAAAGTAATTCGTGTTGCTTAGCACACATGAAACTGACAGCTCTTAAAACACCTGCGAGACACAATCTACATGTGTATTTTGCTGCTTCGAATGAAATTAACTACTTATGGAATTTTGCAAAAAAGGTTTATGGAAACACAGTAAGTCAACCCTTTTGAGTTATTTTCCTGAGCACAGCTAATCAACCTTAAATACCCTTTGTTTTGTGTTTCAGGGAAATGGGACCAGGAAATACATGCATGGAGTGGGGCAGAGATGCAAAGGTCAGACCACAGTCCATCTTAAGGTTTATCCCAGTGAAGCTTTGCCCTAAAAAATGTGCACATTAAGTGGACCCCAAAGTGCAAGCATGTTCAGATAAGGTACAGCACAATTTACCTGAAATCAACTTCCGGGGGCTCCTCAAACCTCACCTGTTCTTTTAATTCAGAAAGAAGATTAAAACTAATTGATATCATATACACTTTTAACATGATTCAAGATTCCAGATTTAGCCTTTATTTTTATATTTTTCTGTCGAATGTTAGCCAAGACCTTTTATTTGGGTAAAATGACTTGTATTTCACGAGTCTGGGTGCTCGCAGCCAGCCCTCTTCATCTGTTGGTCTGTTATGGTGTCACTCACATTTTTCTCCCGCCCACTACAGCCTGGGGCACTTGGCCAGCCCACTACAGCCACTGGCTGACTTCACTGTGAGTGACAGCATTCTGCTCTTTCACAAAAAGCCCATCCACGCAAAGTAGTTCCCTCAGTGCCAGGGGCTTCTGTGGCAAATGTGTGCTTTGTGTCGCACAAAAATACTTTTGCTTTTAACCAACATATTTTTTTTCCATATATTAGTAGCTTATCAAAAATAAAGGGCCATATTATCAAGAAAGGGTGATACATTATAGCCGCTTTTATCGGCAGGAAACGGCCGCTAAACCGGCGATAATGGGCTTGATAATATGCCCTTGTGAATTCCCAAAGAAGCCCAGGTTAACACCAGAACCTGGGCTGCTATGGGAATTCACAAGGGCGTATTATCAAGTCCATTATCGTCGCTTTATCAGCATTTTTCTGCCGATAAAAGTGGCGATAATGTATCGCCCATGCTTGATAATATGGCCCTAAGTTTTATAACAAAACATGGTAAAACAAGCATAGATAAAGCCAAAAGGCTGGCAGTCAATTCCAGACCTATTGGTTTTGCCAGTGATTGTTAACTATTAATTTGATGGTGATATAGGTGTTCTAAGTGTTCAGTGATCTAGTTTTTCAGCCGACAATGATCACAAACACATATTTATCACCTGTGAAAAGCTAAAACGGAACAGAATTTAGCAAGGCTTAGAGGGACATTCGACTGCATTCCACTCAGAGGGAGGGAGTTTGCAAACAAGCTTTGCAAATGCTCACGATCATTAGCTGGTGATTGTCAGCAGGTGGGAAGCGCGGGTTGAAGACAGGTTTCATGGCTTCGCTGAACATCTGTGATTGCATCTGAAGCAATGAAAGGAAACGACTCAATGTGTCTTTCTTTATCAGCGACAGCCCTAAGCCTCAGCGGGAAGAGTTTCTGGAATTTCCAGATGCACTCTTATCAGACATGAGTGCAAGAGTGTATGTTAGGAAGGAGATGGACAAGACTGCATGTCAGTGGTGTTTGTAGGGGAAACAACCTTTACAACGCAACTTTTACAATGCACTACCATTACAACGAAACTTTTACAACGCAACATCCATTACAACGCATGCAATTACAACGCAACCATTACAACGCATGACACTACAATGCACACCACTACAACGCATATCATTACAACGCAGTCATTACAACGCATACCATTCCACGCATAACATTACCATCCAACACTTACCCTACTGTTGCACGCCCTGGAGTTAGAATAGTAATTTTTACCCCTACACTATCCAATACTTACCAAACATGCAATGTAATGTTATGCGTTGTAATGGTATGCATTGTAAAGGTATTATGCGTTGTAATGGAATGCGTTGTAAATGTAGTTTTTAAAATTTCGTTGTAATGGCATGCGTTGTAATGGAATGCGTTGTAATGGATGTTGCGTTGTAAAGGTATGCATTGTAAAAGTGTGCGTTGTAACGTCATACATCCATTTGTAGAGCGCAAACCTAGTCAAAAGGCAGTGGGAGCTGCACATGGTCAGGGTCAAGGATACAGTCAAGAAGGGATTGAGGGGGAGCTGGGATCTGGGAACAGAAGTCTGCTGCTGATGTCGTGTTCCTCAGAGAGATACGTCTTCAACTCTTTCCTAAACTGGAGCTGGCCTGATGGAAACAGGGGTGTTGTTCCACAACCTGGGTATATTTATGGTAAAAGCAGTAGCGGCTCCTCGAGGGAGTGCCGCCGGGCGGTGATGTATGGCGGGGGAGGGGGTGGTAAAGTCTGGATTATGGCCTAACGGAGGTAAGTATTCAAATAAATAGATAAAATGAATTTTGTTGCGCGCACTGCATCGCATTTGGCGCCTCCCCCTGCGTCAGCGCCCTGCACCACACTCTCCAGGACCCGCTACTCGGAAAAAGTACTGTGCTTTATTTCGTTTGAACGTCTTCATTGCCTGTCTGATGGCGCCATGGCTGTGGCAGTACTGGGAGGAGCCAGAGACACTGCGTGTGTACCCCGATCGGTGGAAGGGCCTTTCTTTGTGGAGTATGGAGCTGGTTTTGAAGATGGTGAGCCCCGGCAAGGAAAGGCAGCGGAGTCCATCAAGATAAAGAGTGCTGTGATCATGTCTTCAGGCCCTGGGCGAGACGTGCCATGATACATAGGATGCCCTTAAAGGGTGCCACGGTGGAGTCTGGGAGACTGTGGCACTGGGCACTCCCACGGCCCAGATGCAAGAGCAGTGCTTAATTTGAGCTGGTGGTTTCTGGTGCTCAGCACTCGCACTTAATTGCCGACACCTGAACTTATGAAGCTGCCACCTGGTGGCGCTGTTCATGCAATTTAAAGATGGGCAGAAAAATTGTTGATTGTTAATGCAATATACATGAAAACTAACTAATACCTGCCCCCCCAAGCCATTTTTGAAGCATTGGAGGCTTCAAACAGTCCGGATTGTCACACTTGCAGCAGTGTGATGGTTAGTTGTTGTGTAAGTACAGTGGCAATGTGCGCTGCAAACTATGGTGGCCTCCTGTGGAGGGCCAACGCTTATTTTTTTTTCTTTACATATAAAGCACTGTGCAAGAGTAAGAAGGTTTGAACAGCAGTTCTAAAGTCACTTTCCGGAAGAAACTGTTTCGCTTTCTTTAGAAGAGAGAACCAGCCGTAGCCGCAGCCCATCCTGCTCAGTGTGTTGTTGCGGGCGAGGTTGGCGTCCAGGGTACATACAAGTAACTTGCCATGGGTGAAAGCTGGGGCTCGAAGCCTTCACGCCTCATGTCATTGAGCCAGGTTAATATTACATCTTGATTCTTCCTTGTTGCACATGACAGTAATTCTGTCTTGGTGGGGGCTGACCATTAGAGTGCACAAGGCATCCCGGTGTGGATGAGTCGCAGACAGCGCTGTGAGCATTGGGTGTCTCAAGCCGAGGGGACTTCTGAGTAGAGTTGTGGGTCGTTAGCATATTAGTGAATTTTGATGCTTTTATCTGTGAGTGGAACCCCAAGAAAACCCTCTTGCATGCATGTACTTTAGTGCTCGCGGGGGTCCTAGCTGCGACCTCTGGCTTGCTCGTTGCGACCCCTGGCACTGCCTTTGCGACCCCTGGCTCAGAGGTGACAAAATCAGAGCCAGGAATACAGTGGCAGCTCGTCCTTATGGACGTCAGTTGGAGCTTCACTCACCTTCTTTTGTGGTAGTTTTTAACTACACTAATATTAAATAATTATTATTCACTATCAGTGTAATAAAAATGGAGTACCATTTTATGTAATATGACCCTCCCTGGCGCCTGAGGTAAGTAAAAAATGCTTTTGGATGTAGGCTGTGCGCGTGTTTGCAGGTGAGAGTATGTTTATGTAAGTGAGAGAGTGTGTCTATGTGTGAATGTGTGTGTATGTGTAAGTGTGTGAGTGAAAGGAAAGGTCAAATGGCATGTGATGTCACTTCTGGTACCCCTGGCATTTTAGAGAATTGACGTCCATGCCCTCCTGACCCCATTTCTCAGCCCCAAAAGGGCCAACTGCACTCAGTGTTGGGGACCAGCACTTATTTTTCCTCATCGGATATTTCCTGAAAGGATGAGGGGGAAACCCCATAAAGGGGATAGAAGGATGATGAAAAAGATGGAAAACAAATCCGAAAGGGAGAAAGCAGGAACCCACTAGAGTGAGATAAAGGCACAGGGAGTGTCTGGCGGTGGATTAAAGATGCATGAGGTGGATTGAAGACCACGCAGCCTCGGGATTCGGCGCGCTGACATTGATTAGCACCAGCTTCGGTCTTCTGAGCAGAGCTTTGGGCACCTGCACTCTTTATTTTACAAATTAAGCACTGCCTGATTGTGTGTAGCATCTGACATCAAGCCTCGTGCATTGTGGACTTGGCATTGAGTGGCTGTGGCCTTATGACATCACAGGAAGTACAAATACTCTTCTGTGCTTTGGGGGTCCAACAGGTCTGAGAGGAGTGTAGCTGAGAAGATGCTTAGCTCTTTGCCCCGCCCCCTGCAATATCAGGAGGAGCCGAACCTGTCCTGGATGGCAGTGATGCGTGAGCTGTTGTGGGACCTTGACTAAAACAAGAGCAGTGGGCCCTTGGAGGAGACGCAGCTGCAGACCAGCATGGTCGCGCTCCCCGTTTCATGCGTTCTGTGTGGCTCGAAGTAGATAGCACATTAACCCGTTTACTGTGCCGGACATTCCGCCGTGGTGCAGGTGTTCTACAGAGTGGGCAGGGCTGCGTTGGCCAACGGTCGTGCGCAGCACCCACAAGGAAGTGCTCGCGTTGGCCGTTGGCCGATGCGAGCTCGGAACAGGTTAAGCTACAGGTTCTGGGAGACCCAGACTTGTGAGGCTTAGACCACAGTGACCCTCGGGAATGTATTGGGGATTGGACACCCTAAAGAGCAGCCTGCATCTGTTCAGGACACACCACCTCTCTCCGTTGTGGTGTGCCTTAACTCCCACTCCTCCACCTTGTGTTTCTCTCCCTGGTTTCTCTGATACAAACGCACCAACTTTACACTCGCCTTCACCGAGTCGTCACTGTCTCCGCTCTGACCGCTCACTGAGTTCTCTTACCGCCTTCAGGAGGGTAGCAGCTCTGGCCGATCAAGTTCTGAGTGCTGATCTGCTGATGCTGTAAAGTCCGGAACGCTCACAATTGAGTTTCCGAGCAACCCACAGGACGGAGACTCACCTATTGGCAGTGATTGATTCCACCAGGATACAACTGTATGAAGGCTAACCCTGTGCGAAGTACTATGCTACGCTCGCGTAGTTTGCGTAGTTTGCGCTACTTCGCACTACGCGAATTGCACATAGCACAGTGCAAACACACGTAGCTGTAATTTTTTGCTTGCTCGCAGTCCTCAACGTCTAGTTGGCGACCGCGAGTGAGTAAAATTACATCCCGGTGAGACTTTTTCCCCGTTCGCGATCGGCAACATCAAGTTGCCGATCGCGAGCGTGGAAAATCAAACTCCCGGCGAGATTCCCAATGTAGGGAGGTCAGGTTTCTCATTGCGAGTGGTCGCATATGCTCGCGACCGCTCGCAATGAGAAACTACCAGTACGTGTTGAGAAAGCTGCAGCTCGAGTAGAAATCCTTAAGCCTTCCATCTAACTGGGTTCAGAGTGGATGGGGGGTAGATGAACCTGGCAGTCTCTGCCTGTCCCTTACTGCCTATGAAGTTGATGCTGTACGACCCCCCCTTGCCCCGGCATTCCCGTGGAGCAGGGTCCACTTACAAGAGATAGCCTCTCTCCCCAGGTGCCACTTGTCACTTCATCAAAGCTGCCTGGCTAATCCTCTTAACTCTGACCAATCAGGGGAGTCCAGAGAAAGAAGAATTGTGGCTTACAGAAAAGGAAGACTTATAACTTCTTTTCTGTATGCTTCAGGTTAAATTCACCAGTAGCATACTGTTGGATTTATCAATATTATTTTCCTAAGTCATTGAATGATATTTTCTTTCATTCCTAGCGTTAGTTATGAGTTCCTTAACTATTGCCATGTTAACCTTTGTGGCCGGGGATGTACAATGGGGAAAATGAAATGCCCAAATACTCCAACACCAGGGCCTATAAAACATCTTTTATAGGGACCATGGTTATAGCTATGTGACCCCCACCCTAGGAGACTTTAGGGGTCCTGATTATGCAAAAATAATGTAGCTCCTCACTCCACAGAGCTTCGAGCACAAACGTCGATTTTGGGAAGCACTTTACTACAATGGGGAAGTGAAATGTGCAATTTCTCTATCCTCAGGGCGTATAAAACATCTTTTATTAGGGCCTTCCTTATAGGTACCTGACACCCCACCCCTGGGACGCCTAGGGGAGAAACTGGGGGTACCTAATATGCCAAAATATTGTAGTTTATCCATTTTTAGGTGCTGCTACCGCCAAAGTCGCGTTGGGAAACCTAGGGGAGACACTGGGCGCACCTAATATGCCAAGATATTATAGTTTATACGTTGTTAATTGCCCCTGCCTGGGCACTCTTAGGAAGTCCCTCCCGCTAGGACGTAACCCAGCTGTCGGATTGTGAGTACGTGTGGTGTGTTATTAAAGGGTGTGCGACAGATCGTAATGATTCTTGCTTTCACTGTCTTCACCCGGATCGTGATTTAATCTCTTGCTCTGAAGCCCATTGGGGAGGTTAGGGGGGTTGTGGAAGGGCGGGGAGGGGGGCCTGCTGAACACACCCTTCCTCTATGGTAGGAGAGGGGATTCTCAGAAACATGGATGTAGCCTTCAATAGTGCAGCAGGTGCAGTGGCACCAGAGTGTGAGGGCCCAACTGCACTTTAATTATGGACGTTGTTGTGAGCAGTCAAGGAGTATTAGACCTTTTCTAAAACACCTGCTTCTAATCTGCCCTGACTGCTGCACCTCTGTAGCGCGGGGATGCCCCTTTGGGGGTGATTTGGGCACCATACAAGTCAATACATAATAATAATAATTGCATTTATGTCCATTCCTCTCATTACGGCACATGGCATTTTATTTATTTATAAAGTTTTATATAGCGCTAGCTAGACCCGTGGGTATCAGAGCGCTTTACATACACAAAGGAAAAGAAAAGATTGCATAGCATCGCAGGACATGAGGATGCATAAAGAGAAAAGCAAAGACATAATACTTATGTATCCAGTGAGGGGAGAAGGACGCCGGTGACTGACACAGTCAGAAGACCACCACCCTTGAAGGTCAAAGTGAGGGGGGAGTCCACTAGGTTATTGATGCCTAGGACGGTTGCCTTTGTCGGTCAACTATTGGTTGAGAAGAAAGAGTTTCAGGTCCTTTTTGAAGCGAGGGAAGGAGTGGTTGCATCTGAGGTCAGTAGGGAGTGCGTTCCACATCCTGGGGACGTTACCAGAGAAGGGTCGACACTGGGTCATTTTCCTTTGCAGTTTCGGAGGGATGAGAAGAAGTGAGTTGGTGCTTCTCAGAGTTCTGGGTTTTCCTGCTTTTACCAGTTTGCTGTTTAGGTAGTTGGGGGGAGGTGAGTGAAGGACCTTGTGAGTGATGCAGGCCAGTGTCTAAATCCATCTCCCTTCCATGGGAAGCCAGTTGAGTGTGTTGCGGGTTTGGGCAGATGTGTTCGAATCTTTTTACACCAGTTATGAGTCGAGCTGCCATGTTAAGGACTGACCTTAGTGGGGCTAGGTGAGCTTTTGGCGTCCCCGTTAGGATGCCGTTCCCATAGTCCAGTTTAGAAAGGACTAGGGATTGAACAATTGTCTTGAGATCATCTTGAGGAATGAAAGGTTTAATTTTCTTGAGGTGTTTCCTGGACATGCCGCTGCCTAGAGGGATGGACATTGATGCTTATTCCCAGACCAGTGCGGGTGCATGTGGTCGATGTATAAATACAATATTTAAAATGGGTTTGGATTAGTCGGGGAGAGTTATCAAGGGTTCCTTACAGTTGAATTCACTTTGGAATTAGAAATGTTTGGAAAGTCCTTACCAGGTGAGTCCAGGGGACTAAGGGCAGCCACAAATGTGTCTGAAAGCAACTCCCTGTCCGCAGGGAGGGATGCGCAGATGAGTACTGTGCATGGCAGCGGGATGTGTGCGGTGGACAGTGAGGCCACGCCCTGTCCGCAGGAAGGGATGCGCAGATCAGTACTGTGCGTGGCAGCGGGTTGTGTGTGGTGGACAGTGAGGCCACTCCCTGTCCGCAGGGAGGGATGCACAGATCAGTACTGTACATGGCAGCGGGTTGTGTGTGGTGGACAGTGAGGCCACTCCCTGTCCGCAGGGAGGGATGCACAGATCAGTACTGTGCATGGCAGCGGGTTGTGTGTGGTGGACAGTGAGGCCACTCCCTGTCCGCAGGGAGGGATGCACAGATCAGTACTGTGCATGGCAGCGGGTTGTGTATGGTGGACAGTGAGGCCACGCCCTGTCTGCATGGAGGTGTGCTTAGATCAGTACTGTACATGGCAGCGGGTTGTGTGTGGGGGACAGTGAGGCCACGCCCTGTCCACAGGGAGGGATGCTCAGATGAGTGCTGTGCGTGGCAGCGGGTTGTGTGTGGGGGACAGTGAGGCCACGTCCTGTCCGCAGGAAGGGATGCTTAGATCAGTACTGTGTGTGGCAGCGGGTTGTGTGTGGGGGACAGTGAGGCCACGCCCTGTCCGCAGGAAGGGATGCTTAGATCAGTACTGTGCGTGGCAGCGGGTTGTGTGTGGGGGACAGTGAGGCCACGCCCTGTCCGCAGGAAGGGATGCGCAGATGAGTGCTGTGCGTGGCAGCGGGGTGTGTGTGGGGGACAGTGAGGCCACGCCCTGTCCACAGGGAGGGATGCGCAGATCAGTACTGTGCGTGGCAGCGGGTTGTGTGTGGGGGACAGTGAGGCCACGCCCTGTCCGCAGGAAGGGATGCGCAGATCAGTACTGTGCGTGGCAGCGGGTTGTGTGTGGCGGACAGTGAGGCCAAGCCCTGTCCACAGGGAGGGATGCTCAGATGAGTGCTGTGCGTGGCAGCGGGTTGTGTGTGGGGGACAGTGCGCTGAAGGCCATGGCAAGCGCCCACAGAAAGCCCTCCACCCTGGGCTGTTGGGTGGAGATAGTCGTCACCGCAGCCTGTCCTTGCATCTAGTTCTTGCCCAGCAAGGCATGCCTCTGTGGCTAGTGGACTGTCTGTTTGAGGTGGATTGCGCCATGGTCTCTAAGCACTGTGCCCAGAGCCTGCTGCATACGACCAAAGGCAGTGCATAGGTGTGTCCGTGGACTGAAGTGGCCTTTCCAGATGCTGTGTGGGGGAGGGGGGACGGGGGTTCAAAGCGGGGGCACTGGGACGAGGACATGACCTCTGCCCACTGTTGGCTGGACGTAGCCACAGGCACCGCCCAGCAGCGCTGGGGACCAGGGCCCCGTTCACTGGTCGTTGCCCAAGGTCACACCTGGTGAAGAGTTGCCACAGTGCAGAGCTGCAGACCATGAAACCACTGGGTGGCACCCAGGCCTCAAGGTCGAGGGCTCGGTACTGGCACAGGGCATCCCTAAGGTCACATCCTGTGTGTACTTGTGAATCTATATGTAGCATTACAAAACCACCAAACCACTGACCGTGGCCCTCAGACAGGCTGCAGGGGGCGGGGCCCCGCGGTACCAGTGCTGCAGGGGGCTGACACAGATTGCACACAGAAGCAGCAAACACACAGGTAGTAAACATCTTCAAAGACAATACATGCAAAGGCAGCCCCACACTCAGCGCCTCGAGGGCCAGGCAGGCACTAACTGCAGAGGAGGGCAGCAGTGCACCTCGTCAGAAAACAGGGGAGTCCTGCAAACATTTCCATCTCGTCATGTCATTGGCGTCATATGTACCGTCACCACTCATGCCGTC
Organism: Lissotriton helveticus; assembly: GCF_964261635.1. Classification (NCBI taxonomy): domain Eukaryota; kingdom Metazoa; phylum Chordata; class Amphibia; order Caudata; family Salamandridae; genus Lissotriton; species Lissotriton helveticus. Next base: position 41,395,961 of record NC_136057.1, read on the forward strand.
TGTGATGTCACGGGTCATGAAGTTATGTGTGAGGCCCTGTGATATGGTCTCTGGGCTTTGAATTGTAACCACAACTCGCTGAAGTTTTTCCAGCGATTTTTTCAAGTTTGTTACATTGTTAATTGATATTTCTAGAGAGCTTCCCTTAGCAAAATGTGTTTCAGTCACTCCAAATGCACGTATACAAGTCTCCCTGACTCCTCAGCGCCTCAGCACCAAGGTTTGCTGTGTGAATACACTGAAGCAGCTGTGGTGATGCGTTTGCCACTTTATAACAAAGCATGTTACATCGATTTTTAAAAATAACCCTCCTTTATACTCAATAAATATTTCAATTATATGATTTGCAATGAAATTCACTATTCAGCAATCACAAAATAAAAAAGATATCTAGAGTTGTAACACTTAGCAATAGAGTACCTATTGCAAGCCAATAAATGAGAAGTCGACAATGTAAACCAAAACTCAGAGAGCACCATGAGAAGGCAAAACAAATGAAGCGATGTGCCGAAACGTGTTGAATTATAACTCTATACTGAATTATCAAACCAGTGCTTCCACAGGGTGTGAAATTGTATGCAGTCACTATGCTTTTTTACTGAATGGGCCACTAAAATATGAGTTTTACTACAGATTGTATATCCTGAAAGAGTTGTTTATAAAAACATCTAGTTACTTCATTAAAATATAAATATTTTGCTGCTCTAGAAAAAAAAGGGTGATATGAGACAAGAATTGAGTAAAGATATGCATCGTTATAGCCAACATTAGGACCAATGCAAACAACATTTAAAAAACCCACACTGATGGTTTCATATATACAGGATATAGACACATAAGTGAATCAAGGAGACCTTAGAGTTCAGCTTACTACTGCATTGTACATCACCCATTGCAAACAAGACCTACCATAGAGTCAAACTAATGTGAATGTATCTGTTGGAACAAGAGAGGATGTTGCTAGAAGGTCACATTTTGTGCCACACTATGCAATAATCCACCATATTTTTGCCACTGAGAACGCTCCTACATGCGGTAAGTGAATAGACTTACTTGAGTCATCCGAGTCGTAGCCTTCCTCTTCCTCCTGGGCAGCTTCCTTCTCCCGCTCCTCTTTCCTCCTCTCCTCCTCGTCCTCGCCAGACGGGGACACGTCCCCTCCAGTCGAGCTCCTTCGGCTTTCGTCCTTCTCCTCGCCTCCGCCCTCATCGTCGGGGCGGGTGGGCGGCGGCCGTGGCCTGATGATCCCCGGTGGAAAGTTGTGGAACCGTGGGAAGTAGTCCGAGATCTGCTTGATGGGCCGGATTGGCCCGGGGCAGACGTTGATGGCCATGTGTTCCTGCATACTAACCTTCTCCGCCCTTCTGACCGTCATCAGGCAGAACTGGCTTGGTCGACAGGACCAAGGATGGCCAAAGTCAACTTTATTAAAAAAAATTGAATCAATGAGGAGAATTGAAACTGATCCTGCTCCAGAAGCAAAGGTTTCTGGATGGAGAAGGTCTGTAAGTCACAGGCTGGACAAGCACTGGATGCAACAGCTTGGAGGTGAGTAGATCTGAGGGTTCCCAGATTCAAACAGGATAGTCATGGGCGAAGACGGGTCTGGGTTCAATCTATAGCCTGCTACGAGCTGGAAGATCTCTAGATCCAACCGAGACAAGGAGAGAGAGGCAAAGTTTGAAATAAATCACTTGGCGAGTTCCAAGTCAGAGGGTGTCCTGGTTTGAGCAAGAAAGTCACTGGAGAGGAATATTGAATTCTTTGGAGAGCTGCGCTGGAAGATGCTTCTAGATTAAGCTTATGGGGCAGAGTTTACTAGCAGTTGTAGCTGCTTTCTGAAGGTTTGCATAGAAGTGTGTGAAGTCCGCTCCTTCCACAGCAGCGAGGTAAGGATGCCCCTGACTTCTTCGGAGAGTCACAGGAGAAGGAAGTGTCAGCACTGAGAACCTTTGACAGCGACAAGTAAACGTAGGAACTGGAAGGACACAAGGATTTACTTTGCTGTAAATAGTAAAGGTTTAAAGGGCCAGGAAGTGGCCGGATTCTCATTTACCTCTATACAAAGTCTAACTGAGAGACTTCCCTGTGAATAAGCTTTGGGGGGTCACAGGACGAGGAAGCACTTGGAAAAATTCACAAAGAGTTGGTGCCGTGACTTGGCTTTGAAGACTTCAGGACTAGTAAACTGCTGGATCAGAACTTGGCGAGTTACAGGAAACGCATACGCCTAAACTGAGATTGTTAGACTCAGAGGAGATGGAAACGCTTGGATTTACATTCGGAGAGTCACAGGAAACAGAAGCACCTGAACTCAAGTGCCAAGAAGCGGCGCCTCTATCCCGCTCTTTGGAGGGTCGCCAGGAACGGAAGTGTCCAGGTTGGTTCCGGTGACTCCCACGCATGCGTTGAGGGTATGGGTTTTGCTCCTCAAAGGATCACACAGAAGGGAGGTGCCCAAGATCACCGACTGAAGAGTCACAGGGGGACGTGTCTGGATTTGGTCCCAGAGTTGTTCGGAAGTAAATGTCCTGGTTTGGGTCCTGGGGGCTCATGGCCCCCTCCTCTGGTGGGAGGGGCTCAGCCTGCGAAGAAGGTTGACTTCGGCCGTCAGGTTCCTGAGCCAGCTGTCCCTGAGATGGTGTCTGGGTGGAAAATGCAATTAAGGAGAAATGTAGTGAAAGAGCAGGACACACGACAAGCCTTCCACCCAAACATTCACTCTTAGGTTACCACACTGAGCACCAAGGCCGGGGGCTTGGCACCTCCCTCCACCCTCCCCACCCCCCCACTGTGACCATTGGAGCAGCTCCCCTCCATGAGGGAGGATCTAAAGGTAATATCGGAGGTACCCTTCTTTTGGAAAAGGGATGGGTGTAGAAGAACACAAAGAAAAAACTTCCATTTTCCTTTTGCTATAGGTGGGAAAGTTCGGTATCTTCGAAACTACTAGTCTACTCTATACAACATGCATTATCTCTAAAAAAAGGAACTGGTATGGGATATAGTCTTGCCAGGTTACCAAATTTACAAAGCTATTTCTATACAGTGCTTCTTAGTTAAAAACCAAAACAAGTACAATTTGCCTAATTTATTTGTTAGTAGATTATTTTTGTCATCGTGAGTAACACAATACATTAAAAACAAATCATCGTCACTTTTATTTAAAAAAAAATAATAATTATACACTCTACGGGCCCGATTCACTGAATGAATTTAAGACTCAATCCTAAACTTACTACTATTTTGGTATTCACAGAATGCACTTACTACTTTTGGTATTCACAGAAGTTAGGATTTTGTCTTAAGTCTGTCTTAAGTTTGTCTTAAGACAAACTTAAGACAAAATCCTAACTTCTGTGAATACCAAAAGTAGTAAGTGCATTCTGTGAATACTAAAATAGTAGTAAGTTTAGGATTGAGTCTTAAATTCATTCTGTGAATCAGGCCCTACATAGTATGATAAAACATTTATTTGAAAATGACTGTCGGTGTTCAAAATGATCGTCACCTTCTTCAGGACAACAATTTCAAGAGTTTAAAAACTTCTATACAAAATATAAACATTGTATTAAAAACTGGCAATATTATAGTTATATTCCTTTGCTTGCTTTACTATAGAGAGATTATTTCACAGTTTTTCCATCATTTCCATAATATTTTTATCCTCAATATGTCTGCACTCGTTTTGGGTTTGCAAAGGGCAATATATTCACATTTGGTGGTGCATGTCCTATATTTATCTTGCATTGTTTCAAAACAATAATATTTCCACCCTTTCTTATTGTTTCTATCATGCTAAACATCCCATATCATTACAGACCTGAATCTGTACTATTGTGAGCTGATTAAGGCTTATTGTTTTGATATTTTGTTTAGATGTTTTTAAACTCTTGAAATTGTTGTCCTGAAGAAGGTGATGATCATTTTGAACACCGAAACACCGCGTCGCCAGTCTTTTTCAAATACATTTTTTAATCATACTATGTAGAGTATATAAAACATTTTTAAAAAAAATAAAAGTGATGATGAATTGTTTTTAATGCATTGTGTTACTCATGATGACAAACATAATCTACTGACAAATAAAATAGGCAAATAGCACATTCCTTTATAATTGTTTTAGTTTTTAACTAAGAAGCATTGTATAGAAATAGCTTTGTAAAGGGGAGGGACACCACCCACGAGTAGGGACACCAGCCAAGGGGAGGGACACAACCCAAGGGGAGGGACACCAGCAAAGGGGAGGGACACTAAGCAAGGGGAGGGAGGGACGCGAGTCAAGGGGAGGGATACCAGACAAGGGGAGGGACACCAGCCAAGGGGAGGGACACCACCCAAGGGGACGAACACCTGCCAAGGAGAGGGACAGGAGCCGAGGAGAGGGACACACCCAAGGGGAGGGACACCAGCCAAGTGGAGGGAGGGACACAACCGAAGGGGAGAGACACCAGCCAAGAGGAGTGACACCACCCAAGGGGAGAGACACCATCCAAGGGGAGTAAGGGACACCATTCAAGGGGTGGCACACCAGCCAAGGGGAGGGACACCAGCCAAGGGGAAGGAGGGACACCAGCCAAGGGGAGGGACACCAGCCAAGGGGAGGAAGGGACACCAGCCAAGGGGAGGGACACCAGCCAAGGGGAGGGACACCAGCCAAGGGGAGGAAGGGACACCAGCCAAGGGGAGGGACACCACACAAGGGGAGGGACACCAACCAAGGGGAGGAAGGGACACCAGCCAATGGGAGGAAGGGACACCAGCCAAGGGGAGGAAGGGACACCAGCCAAGGGGAGGAAGGGACACCAGCCAAGGGGAGGGAGGGACACCAGCCAAGGGGAGGAAGGGACACCACCCAAGGGGAAGGAGACCAGCCAAGGGGAGGAAGGGATACCAGCCAAGGGGAGGGACGCCAGCCAAGGGGAGGGACACCAGCCAAGGGGAGGAAGGGACACCAGCCAAGGGGAGAGACACCAGCCAAGGGGAGGGAGGGACACCAGCCAAGGGGAGGGACACCACCCAAGGGGAGGGATACCAGCCAAGGGGAGGAAGGGACACCAGCCAAGGGGAGGGACACCTGCCAAGGAGAGGGACACCACCCAAGGGGAGGGAGGGACACCAGCCAAGGGGAGGGAGGGACACCAGCCAAGGGGAGGGAGGGACACCAGCCAAGGGGAGGGAGGGACACCAGACAAGGGGAGGAAGGGACACCAGCCAAGGGGAGGGAGACCAGCCATGGGGAGGGACACCATCCAAGTCAAGGGGAGGGACACCAGCCAAGGGGAGGAAGGGACAGCACCCAAGGGGAGAGACACCAGCCAAGGGGAGGGAGGGACACCACCCAAGGGGAAGGAGACCAACCAAGGGGAAGGAGGGACACCACCCAAGAGGAGGGACACCACCCAATGGAAGGGACATCAGCCAAGAGGAGGGACACCAGGCAAGGAGAGGGACACCAGCGAAGGGGAGGGACAACTGCCAAGGAGAGGGACACCAGCCAAGGGGAGGGACACCTGCCAAGGAGAGGGACACCAGCCAAGGGGAGGGACACCTGCCAAGGAGAGTGACACCACCCAAGGGGAGGGACACCTGCCAAGGAGAGGGACACCACCCAAGGGGAGGGACACCTGCCAAGAAGAGGGACACAAGCCAAGGGGAGGGACACCACCCTAGGGGAGAGACACCAGCCAAGGGGAGGAAGACACACCACCCAGAGAGAAAAGGAATACACTGAAACACACATTTACACCTCCAAACGATTTCACCGTTATTGAGCATTTCAGACACAATTATGTGATCATAAGGCACTGCAGCAAACATCAGCCAATGAAAATCTCACAGCCCCATTCAGTGCATCGCTCGAGTCAGATTAACACCATTATAATCCTTTCTTTATTATGACTTTTATTGTGTTTTTCACTCATTAAATCATATTGTTGTCCTGTTACCTGAGATTACTCACAGTACTGTACTCTCTCAGTCCCTCCATACCCAGCATCTGTCCCTCTTGGCCTCCTGTGGTGTTTGTCTCCTTGTCTTCACATGACATTCTTCCATGTGCTAGCTCCTTGAAGTCCTCAAGTCAGCCCCTGGTCATCGTATCTGAGCACATTAGAAAAGGGCCATATCGCCGCTTTAGCAGCACTTTTTGCCGCTAAAGTGGCAATATTTTTTCTTCCCTATTAAGAAGCTGTCGCTAACATCAGTTAGCGACAGCTTTTAGGTGATAGCGACCGGTTTGGGGCCCACTTTGCTTGTCAGCGATATTTATCGCTAATGACATGCAAAGTGGGCGTACCCAAGCTGTTAGCGACTGAAAGCAGTCGCTAACACAGCTATCACCTATTAGCAAGGCAGGCGAAGCGATAAAAATCGCCAGAATCTAACGCCTGCTCAGACCATAACTTAACCTATTTATCCAATGGGAGGTGGATATTCAGGTTAAGTCCCCATTAGCTTTAATGCTTGAATAGCGCTGTATTTCCAGCAGTATTCACGCATTTAGCCGCTATCACTGGATATTTTATCGCATTAGAGATAAAGATTGCTAATAGCATGTTATCTCTGCGATAATATCCGGCGATAGAAAAAAATGCGCTACGCGCGTTTCGTGGTACATACTGCATGTCCTTGCTAATATGCCCCTACATCCTCACAAGAATCTACCATTCAAGGTTCCTCTATGTATATGTGAAACATGCTCATAGGGTCCATGTGGCCATAAAGATTCAGCTCTGATTAACCTTAAGGTTACCCCCCACCCCTTATGTACATTCTACATTACATAACATAACGTGTATATGTAAAGCTCACGTTCACCCAAGGGTACCTTGGCACTGAATAAAAGATGTTTATTGTTCCCCAACTCAATGGTACTCATTTTACCGACACAGACTGCAGGGGGAGCCTTACGTTGGGTAAATGTTCATCAGCTCTTATTCCAAGAAGAACTCAGGGGCATATTACCAACGATTAGAGATATTTATCACTAACGAGGCTTAGCAACAATTTTTTTAACGCTAAGCATCGCCGGAAATTATCGCAGAGATAACTTGCTATTAGCAAGGTTTATCTCAGAAGTGATAAAAATCCTCGCTCTAACTGCCAAATGAGAGATTATCGCTGGAAAACCAACAATAATCTCTCGAAGTTTGGCATTAGCTTGATGATAGGGGCTCACAAACGTAGCCACGATATCCACCTTCCATAGGATATCATGGCTAAGTCAGGAAAATACCAGGTGTAAAAAAAGCAGTGCTAACCGCGGTTAGCGCTGCTTTTTTTTATCACTAACAGGGTTAGCAAAATCCTTGATAATAGGAGAAATGTCGCTTGACAACATTTCTCCTATTATTTTTCTCTGGAACGCCCCCTTTGCATCTCATTAGAGATGCAAGGGGAAGCGTGGAGCAAAAGGGTGCTAACATGCGAATTTGCATGTTAGCACCCTGTTGCTGATAGGGAGATCATTTTATCTCCGCTTTCTTGGCTTTTAAAGCCAAAAAAGCGGAGATAAATACCTTGATAATATGCCCCTCAGTGTGGAAATCTACAGAAGAGATCAGGACTGTACTTGATCAAGGAAGCAAAGCAGTGATGATCATACTGGATCTCTCTGCTCCTCTCTGGATTCGAATCGGGCAGACGGCGGATTGCGAGATTCGGCGTCGCACAGGGGCCGCTTTGACGAGCATCTATGTTTATTAAGTGTCGCATATCACAGCGTACACAGACTCACTTGAGGAACATCAATAGCTCCTAAACGTGGAGCCTTTAAGCATTCGCGAAACATTTTGTACAAAGTGTGCAGGTCCTATTTGAAATTCCCCTGAGTGAAAATTAACTTTTGTTGGATGGGATACCCCTATGAGGAGCTTTTATCATATTGATCTGAAACACAAGCAGTAAAGATTATATTGGTTTGACCATATTCTTTTTTTAAATTTATTTTTTTTAAAAATCTTTTTATTGTTATAAAAATGAAAAACAATAAGAGCGTATCAAGTGCAATGCAGTCCAACACATACAAGGAATCGAACAATTAAAAGGTCGCAATATCGGCAGTCGTTGAGGCAGGATACTGAGATTCTAACACGTTTCACGAATCAGGATTATAAAACTTGCGGAGTTAGTCTATATCAATGCGTGCCGCCCACAGGTTCCTCCACCCACAAAATCAGGATATCAAAGATCATTGCGCACCTCGATACTGAATCGTAAACAGGATAAAGTACGGACATTTGTATGCAAAAACGGACAAATCGAAATAATAGAGCTTGCATCGGCACCTTAATACTAAGAATAGAGTCAGGATATCCACTAAAGGTTTGACAATATTGAATGCCCTGAGGAAGCCCCATTTGGGCGAAATGCGTTGGCTGCACGGTGCATGTTGAATTTGACCATCTTGCATCAAGAACATTTCCAGGATGTATTAAAGAGATCATCTGCTTGACATCATTGAAGGACATTTTAATTTCTTTAGCGTGCTACAGCATTTTGAAACACATCTGCTTCATTGCCTCTCTATTTGCTTGTATTTAGATTCCATGTTTATGGTCTTGTGGCAGTGGACTAAAGAGGTGGGCAACTACATTTTGAGTGATTTAATAGGATCTACGTGTACAGTAAGGTGGTGAAACTTCTTTCTCCCCTACTGCCAATCTGTTTATTTTTGGATCTCTCTACGGCCTTTGATACGGTCCATCACATTCTATTGATGGACCGTGTGAATGAGATTGGAATCCAGGGTTCCGCCTGGAATTTGTTGGAATTCTTTCTATCTAATAGAATTCAAACTGTCGTGATTGGGGAATTTTCTTCCGAACCTTTCTCCTTCCCGTGTGGAGTCCCCCAGGGCTCCTCGCTGAGCCCGACACTCTTTATAGCCTTATAGCCCGCCGTAGCGGGCTATACCGGCTATTAAATGCCCGAGCCGAAGGCGAGGGACTTTAACAAAACAGCGGGACTTTAATAGCCGTATAGCCCTGCTACGAAGGGCTGTAAGGCTATTAGAACATTCTGCCACTAGAGGGCAGAATGTTCTAACAAATTAAGCAAAGGGTTCTCGAAGCTCGAGGGGATATAAATCCCCTCGAACTTCGAGAAGCCTTTGTAGAACATTGGAATGTTGCTCTGCAGGCCTTTACCGGCCCGTAGAAGCAGAGAGCACTCCATTGTCTGCAATGGAGCTCCCAACATTCCAATGTTCTAATAATACTTATGTCTCGTCACTGGCGCCACTTATTGAATCCTTTGGTTTCTCTTTTATCTCCTATGCCGACGACACTCAAATTGTGGTATCATAGTTGCCAGGGGCTATGATGGGAACAGCATCACGTCTTCAAGAGTGTATGTCAGCAGTAGGCAGTTGGATGGCGCAGAACTGCCTCAAGCTTAATTCCGGAAAAACGGAGGTGGTATTATTTGGCAACAACCCTAGCTTCTGGACTCCTGCTTGGTGGCCGGATTCTTCCCGAGGACTAAAGCAAAAAACCTAGGGGTATGGATTGACGATAAACTTAGGGGCAGATTTACAACCCTTGCGCCACTTTTGCCTCACTTTTTTCATGTTAAAAGTGACGCAAAAGTGGCGCAAGGGGCTTGTAAATCTGCCTCTTAGTTTTAAAGACCAGGTGAATGCGGAAATCTCCACTACCGCCTACACACTCAGAGCATGCAGGAAAATAATCCCTTTCTACCCAAAGACAGTATTCAAACAGTCATTGCTGCTCTATCCTTGTCTAGGCTAGATCACTGTAACGGGCTATACCTTTCCATGCAGGGGGGACTCCTGCGCAAACTGCAACTTCTTCAAAATGCAGCTGCCAGATTGCTCACTGGCACACCAAAACTTGCCTCTATCTCGACAGAGATCAAAAAACTTCCCTGGCTGCCGATGAGAAAGCGGATACAGTTTAAGGCTCTGTGTCTGGTCCACAAAGCCTTTGTTTTGGAAATAGGGGACCCCTATATACTAATGAACTTGCTATACATAGGGAAATACAAAAAGTTTGAGAAAGGTCTATAGCTAAGAAAAAAAACAGCGATAAGTGAACTAAATGAATAACCAAAAAGCCAATGAAAAAGCCCACATTAAAAGGACTAATCACTAAATTGATAGAAAGATTCTTATATTTTTATTAGTCAAAAGTACTTATTTTGTAATTTTTTGGTTAAATTTCATAAGGGTAAATTTTTTTGGGAATAATCGATTATTTATACAATAGCATCATAAAAATTCGTAAAGAACATGACAGACATCGACAACGCATAAGACAAAAAAGACGATGGAGGCTGTGCGGTAGATTAGCTATAGACCTTTCTCAAACTTTTTGGTCCAGAAAGCCTTACAGGGAACCGGCCTGAGTTTAAAAAAAATTAAAAAAATTCAGTGGTATATACCAAAAAGAGTGCTACGGTCATCAGAAGCAAGACTGATATTGGTACCCAGAGTGCGCAAAGCCAGCTGGGGAGGGAGAAGCTTTGTAACATGCGCTGTGACGGCCTGGAGTGGGCTGCCGCTGCATCTTAGGTCCATGACAAATCTACTCTCCTTTAGAAAGGCTTTAAAAATCTGGCTTTTCTCTTCCTCATTTTGTGTATCAACCCCTTCTCTCATTGCTCAAAAGCACTTGACATAGCGCCAGGGGCCATATTATCAAGGGATTTATCTCCGCTTTTTTGGCTTTAAAAGCCAAGAGAGCGGAGATAAAATTATCTCCCTATCAGCAACAGGGTGCTGACACGCAAATTCGCATGTTAGCACCCTTTTTCTCTACGCTTCCCCTTGCATCTGTAATGAGATGCAAAGGGGGCGTTCCAGATAAAAATAATAGGAGAAATGTTGTTAAGCGACATTTCTCCTATTATCAAGGATTTCGCTAACCCTGTTAGTGATAAAAAAAGCAGCGCTAACCGCGGTTAGCACTGCTTTTTTTACACCTGGGGGCATATTACCAACAACTAGCGATAATTATCGCTATGTTGGTTTAGCGGCGATATTTTTATCGCCGAGCTGCGGCGATTTTTATCGCTTAGGAACCTTGCTATTATCAAGGTTTATCTCCTAAGCGATAAAAACCGACTGAAATGCATGAATATCGCTGAAAAGTCAGCGATATTCATGCATTACCGAGCTAATGCTCTTAGCCATGTTATCCACCTACCATTGGATAACATGACTAAGAACTGCTCAGGGCAGGCGTTAGCTTTTGGAGATATTCGCGCTTAGCGCGAATATCTCCAAAAGTTGGTAATAGGAGATAGCGATGTTAGCGACTGTTTCCAGTCGCTAACATCTTGGCACGCCCACTTTGCATGTCATTAGTGATAAATATCTCTGACATGCAAAGCGGGGCTCAAGATGGTCGCTATCTCATACTATCTGTCGCTAACTGGTGTAATAGGGAGATAATTTTATCTCCGCTTTCTTGGCTTTTAAAGCCAAAAAAGCGGAGATAAACCCCCTTGATAATATGCCCCCTGGTATTTTCCTGACTTAGCCAAGATATCCTATGGAAGGTGGATATCATGGTTAAGTTTGTGAGCCCCTATCATCAAGCTAACGCCAAACTTCGAGAGATTATCATTGGTTTTCCAGCGATAATCTCTCATTTGGCAGTTAGCGTGAAGATTTTTATCACTTCTGAGATAAACCTTTGTTAATAGCAAGTTATCTCTGCGATAATTTACGGCGATGCTTAGCGTTAAACAATTCGTTGCTAAGCATCGTTAGCGATAAATATCACTCATCGTTGGTAATATGCCCCTGGACACCTATGGGTAACAGTGTGCTCTATAAATAGCAATAACATAACATAACATCCTGGGGGCGGAATGACCCGCTCCCGCGGTATCACCTCATGCTCTCCAGCCCAGCCCTCCCAGCCTCTCAGAGAGCCCAGCCAGAACAGTAGCACCTGCCAGTAACACGCTCTGTTTGCTCCAATCACAAGGCTCTCTTTTTGTGCGCTCACACACATTTGAGCAAGTCCCGCCCATCTGCATCACAGATCCAAACGGATCCAAGAAAAGTAGCACTGAAGGTTCGAGGCAGAGAACTTGGCAGCAATGAAAAGCCGCAAGGGTCTCAAGGCGCTTGTACGAATACCGCTGTGGAACCCATCCTGGCTTTCCCTGTGAGGTGTCCACTCCTGGGCACCCCCAAGGTGGAGGCCAGGCATCCTTTGCGTTGTGGGGGCCGTTGTGGAGATTAAGCAAGCTATTGCCCAGAGTTGCAGAGTGGGACCCATGATCAGAATAGGCACAGAGGCGAGAATGATCAGGTCCGAGGAAATTGAGCCCAAGACCCGCCGAGGCGGGAATCGAACCCTGGTCCCGGGCTAGACCTCTGCATCAGGGTCTGCTGCTCTAACCATTGAGCCACACTTCTCCAGATATCTGCGATAGATTCCTTTATTAAAAGGATCCTTTTTTTGTTAAAAATAAAAAATAACTGGTGATGTTGCTCTCTGGTTGAGGTACAGGGCATCAGCCACTGAAAGCAATTGGAACAGCGAAGAGACCTGGGCAGGAAGCTTCGGCTCTGGCCCGCAGCACGCCTGGGGCCACGCGCAGCACGGTCAGTGCACCGAGGACCTATCGGAAGCATTCCTGCTCTCTGGCTCTGAACCCCATGCACACCACAGGCCTCATACAGCAACCCTGGTCCTGAGGCTGCAGCCAGCGGTGCAGGATGCTTCAGCTCTGGCCCGCAGCACGCCTGGGGCCACGCGCAGCACGGTCAGTGCACCGGGGACCTATCGGAAGCATTCCTGCTCTCTGGCTCTGAACCCCATGCACACCACAGGCCTCATACAGCAACCCTGGTCCTGAGGCTGCAGCCGGCTGTGCAGGAGGCTTCAGCTCTGGCCCGCAGCACGCCTGGGGCCACGCGCAGCACGGTCAGTGCACCGAGGACCTATCGGAAGCATTCCTGCTCTCTGGCTCTGAACCCCATGCACACCACAGGCCTCACACAGCAACCCTGGTCCTGGGGCTGCAGCCAGCTGTGCAGGAAGCTTCAGCTCTGGCCCGCAGCACGCCTGGGGCCACGCGCAGCACGGTCAGTGCACCGAGGACCTATCGGAAGCATTCCTGCTCTCTGGCACTGGACCCCATGCACACCACAGACCTCACACAGCAACCCTGGTCCTGGGGCTGCAGCCGGCTGTGAAGGAGGCTTCAGCTCTGGCCCGCAGCACGCCTGGGGCCACGCGCAGCACGGTCAGTGCACCGAGGACCTATCGGAAGCATTCCTGCTCTCTGGCACTGGACCCCATGCACACCACAGGCCTCACACAGCAACCCTGGTCCTGAGGCTGCAGCCGGCTGTGCAGGAAGCTTCAGCTCTGGCCCGCAGCACGCCTGGGGCCACGCGCAGCACGGTCAGTGCACCGAGGACCTATCGGAAGCATTCCTGCTCTCTGGCACTGGACCCCATGCACACCACAGACCTCATACAGCAACCCTGGTCCTGAGGCTGCAGCCGGCTGTGCAGGAGGCTTCAGCTCTGGCCCGCAGCACGCCTGGGGCCACGCGCAGCACGGTCAGTGCACCGAGGACCTATCGGAAGCATTCCTGCTCTCTGGCTCTGAACCCCATGCACACCACAGGCCTCACACAGCAACCCTGGTCCTGGGGCTGCAGCCAGCTGTGCAGGAAGCTTCAGCTCTGGCCCGCAGCACGCCTGGGGCCACGCGCAGCACGGTCAGTGCACCGAGGACCTATCGGAAGCATTCCTGCTCTCTGGCACTGGACCCCATGCACACCACAGGCCTCACACAGCAACCCTGGTCCTGAGGCTGCAGCCGGCTGTGCAGGATGCTTCAGCTCTGGCCCGCAGCACGCCTGGGGCCACGCGCAGCACGGTCAGTGCACCGAGGACCTATCGGAAGCATTCCTGCTCTCTGGCACTGGACCCCATGCACACCACAGACCTCACACAGCAACCCTGGTCCTGAGGCTGCAGCCGGCTGTGCATGATGCTTCAGCTCTGGCCCGCAGCACGCCTGGGGCCACGCGCAGCACGGTCAGTGCACCGAGGACCTATCAGAAGCATTCCTGCTCTCTGGCACTGGACCCCATGCACACCACAGACCTCACACAGCAACCCTGGTCCTGAGGCTGCAGCCGGCTGTGCAGGAGGCTTCAGCTCTGGCCCGCAGCACGCCTGGGGCCACGCGCAGCACGGTCAGTGCACCGAGGACCTATCAGAAGCATTCCTGCTCTCTGGCTCTGAACCCCATGCACACCACAGACCTCACACAGCAACCCTGGTCCTGAGGCTGCAGCCGGCTGTGCAGGAGGCTTCAGCTCTGGCCCGCAGCACGCCTGGGGCCACGCGCAGCACGGTCAGTGCACCGAGGACCTATCAGAAGCATTCCTGCTCTCTGGCACTGGACCCCATGCACACCACAGACCTCACACAGCAACCCTGGTCCTGAGGCTGCAGCCGGCTGTGCATGATGCTTCAGCTCTGGCCCGCAGCACGCCTGGGGCCACGCGCAGCACGGTCAGTGCACCGGGGACCTATCAGAAGCATTCCTGCTCTCTGGCTCTGAACCCCATGCACACCACAGACCTCACACAGCAACCCTGGTCCTGAGGCTGCAGCCGGCTGTGCAGGAGGCTTCAGCTCTGGCCCGCAGCACGCCTGGACCCACGCGCAGCACGGTCAGTGCACCGGGGACCTATCAGAAGCATTCCTGCTCTCTGGCACTGAACCCCATGCACACCACAGACCTCACACAGCAACCCTGGTCCTGAGGCTGCAGCCGGCTGTGCAGGAGGCTTCAGCTCTGGCCCGCAGCACGCCTGGACCCACGCGCAGCACGGTCAGTGCACCGGGGACCTATCAGAAGCATTCCTGCTCTCTGGCTCTGAACCCCATGCACACCACAGGCCTCACACAGCAACCCTGGTCCTGAGGCTGCAGCCGGCTGTGCATGATGCTTCAGCTCTGGCCCGCAGCACGCCTGGGGCCACGCGCAGCACGGTCAGTGCACCGAGGACCTATCAGAAGCATTCCTGCTCTCTGGCTCTGAACCCCATGCAAACCACAGACCTCACACAGCAACCCTGGTCCTGAGGCTGCAGCCGGCTGTGCATGATGCTTCAGCTCTGGCCCGCAGCACGCCTGGGGCCACGTGCAGCACGGTCAGTGCACCGGGGACCTATCAGAAGCATTCCTGCTCTCTGGCACTGGACCCCATGCACACCACAGACCTCACACAGCAACCCTGGTCCTGAGGCTGCAGCCGGCTGTGCAGGAGGCTTCAGCTCTGGCCCGCAGCACGCCTGGGGCCACGCGCAGCACGGTCAGTGCACCGGGGACCTATCAGAAGCATTCCTGCTCTCTGGCACTGGACCCCATGCACACCACAGGCCTCACACAGCAACCCTGGTCCTGAGGCTGCAGCCGGCTGTGCATGATGCTTCAGCTCTGGCCCGCAGCACGCCTGGGGCCACGCGCAGCACGGTCAGTGCACCGAGGACCTATCAGAAGCATTCCTGCTCTCTGGCACTGGACCCCATGCACACCACAGACCTCACACAGCAACCCTGGTCCTGAGGCTGCAGCCGGCTGTGCAGGAGGCTTCAGCTCTGGCCCGCAGCACGCCTGGGGCCACGCGCAGCACGGTCAGTGCACCGGGGACCTATCAGAAGCATTCCTGCTCTCTGGCACTGAACCCCATGCACACCACAGACCTCACACAGCAACCCTGGTCCTGAGGCTGCAGCCGGCTGTGCAGGAGGCTTCAGCTCTGGCCCGCAGCACGCCTGGGGCCATGCGCAGCACGGTCAGTGCACCGAGGACCTATCAGAAGCATTCCTGCTCTCTGGCACTGGACCCCATGCACACCACAGACCTCACACAGCAACCCTGGTCCTGAGGCTGCAGCCGGCTGTGCATGATGCTTCAGCTCTGGCCCGCAGCACGCCTGGACCCACGCGCAGCACGGTCAGTGCACCGAGGACCTATCAGAAGCATTCCTGCTCTCTGGCACTGAACCCCATGCACACCACAGACCTCACACAGCAACCCTGGTCCTGAGGCTGCAGCCGGCTGTGCATGATGCTTCAGCTCTGGCCCGCAGCACGCCTGGGGCCACGCGCAGCACGGTCAGTGCACCGAGGACCTATCAGAAGCATTCCTGCTCTCTGGCACTGGACCCCATGCACACCACAGACCTCACACAGCAACCCTGGTCCTGAGGCTGCAGCCGGCTGTGCAGGAGGCTTCAGCTCTGGCCCGCAGCACGCCTGGGGCCACGCGCAGCACGGTCAGTGCACCGGGGACCTATCAGAAGCATTCCTGCTCTCTGGCACTGAACCCCATGCACACCACAGACCTCACACAGCAACCCTGGTCCTGAGGCTGCAGCCGGCTGTGCAGGAGGCTTCAGCTCTGGCCCGCAGCACGCCTGGGGCCATGCGCAGCACGGTCAGTGCACCGAGGACCTATCAGAAGCATTCCTGCTCTCTGGCTCTGAACCCCATGCACACCACAGACCTCACACAGCAACCCTGGTCCTGAGGCTGCAGCCGGCTGTGCATGATGCTTCAGCTCTGGCCCGCAGCACGCCTGGACCCACGCGCAGCACGGTCAGTGCACCGAGGACCTATCGGAAGCATTCCTGCTCTCTGGCACTGGACCCCATGCACACCACAGACCTCACACAGCAACCCTGGTCCTGAGGCTGCAGCCGGCTGTGCATGATGCTTCAGCTCTGGCCCGCAGCACGCCTGGACCCACGCGCAGCACGGTCAGTGCACCGAGGACCTATCGGAAGCATTCCTGCTCTCTGGCACTGGACCCCATGCACACCACAGACCTCACACAGCAACCCTGGTCCTGAGGCTGCAGCCGGCTGTGCAGGAGGCTTCAGCTCTGGCCCGCAGCACGCCTGGGGCCACGCGCAGCACGGTCAGTGCACCGGGGACCTATCAGAAGCATTCCTGCTCTCTGGCACTGAACCCCATGCACACCACAGACCTCACACAGCAACCCTGGTCCTGAGGCTGCAGCCGGCTGTGCATGATGCTTCAGCTCTGGCCCGCAGCACGCCTGGGGCCACGCGCAGCACGGTCAGTGCACCGGGGACCTATCAGAAGCATTCCTGCTCTCTGGCTCTGAACCCCATGCACACCACAGACCTCACACAGCAACCCTGGTCCTGAGGCTGCAGCCGGCTGTGCAGGAAGCTTCAGCACTGGCCCGCAGCACGCCTGGACCCACGCGCAGCACGGTCAGTGCACCGAGGACCTATCAGAAGCATTCCTGCTCTCTGGCACTGGACCCCATGCACACCACAGACCTCATACAGCAACCCTGGTCCTGAGGCTGCAGCCGGCTGTGCAGGAGGCTTCAGCTCTGGCCCGCAGCACGCCTGGGGCCACGCGCAGCACGGTCAGTGCACCGAGGACCTATCAGAAGCATTCCTGCTCTCTGGCTCTGAACCCCATGCACACCACAGACCTCACACAGCAACCCTGGTCCTGAGGCTGCAGCCGGCTGTGCAGGAGGCTTCAGCTCTGGCCCGCAGCACGCCTGGACCCACGCGCAGCACGGTCAGTGCACCGAGGACCTATCGGAAGCATTCCTGCTCTCTGGCTCTGAACCCCATGCACACCACAGACCTCACACAGCAACCCTGGTCCTGAGGCTGCAGCCGGCTGTGCATGATGCTTCAGCTCTGGCCCGCAGCACGCCTGGGGCCACGCGCAGCACGGTCAGTGCACCGGGGACCTATCAGAAGCATTCCTGCTCTCTGGCTCTGAACCCCATGCACACCACAGACCTCACACAGCAACCCTGGTCCTGAGGCTGCAGCCGGCTGTGCATGATGCTTCAGCTCTGGCCCGCAGCACGCCTGGGGCCACGCGCAGCACGGTCAGTGCACCGGGGACCTATCGGAAGCATTCCTGCTCTCTGGCACTGGACCCCATGCACACCACAGACCTCACACAGCAACCCTGGTCCTGAGGCTGCAGCCGGCTGTGCAGGAGGCTTCAGCTCTGGCCCGCAGCACGCCTGGGGCCACGCGCAGCACGGTCAGTGCACCGAGGACCTATCAGAAGCATTCCTGCTCTCTGGCACTGGACCCCATGCACACCACAGACCTCACACAGCAACCCTGGTCCTGAGGCTGCAGCCGGCTGTGCAGGAGGCTTCAGCTCTGGCCCGCAGCACGCCTGGGGCCACGCGCAGCACGGTCAGTGCACCGAGGACCTATCGGAAGCATTCCTGCTCTCTGGCACTGGACCCCATGCACACCACAGACCTCACACAGCAACCCTGGTCCTGAGGCTGCAGCCGGCTGTGAAGGAGGCTTCAGCTCTGGCCCGCAGCACGCCTGGGGCCACGCGCAGCACGGTCAGTGCACCGAGGACCTATCGGAAGCATTCCTGCTCTCTGGCACTGGACCCCATGCACACCACAGGCCTCACACAGCAACCCTGGTCCTGAGGCTGCAGCCGGCTGTGCAGGAGGCTTCAGCTCTGGCCCGCAGCACGCCTGGGGCCACGCGCAGCACGGTCAGTGCACCGAGGACCTATCAGAAGCATTCCTGCTCTCTGGCTCTGAACCCCATGCACACCACAGACCTCACACAGCAACCCTGGTCCTGAGGCTGCAGCCGGCTGTGCATGATGCTTCAGCTCTGGCCCGCAGCACGCCTGGGGCCACGCGCAGCACGGTCAGTGCACCGAGGACCTATCAGAAGCATTCCTGCTCTCTGGCACTGGACCCCATGCACACCACAGACCTCACACAGCAACCCTGGTCCTGAGGCTGCAGCCGGCTGTGCATGATGCTTCAGCTCTGGCCCGCAGCACGCCTGGGGCCACGCGCAGCACGGTCAGTGCACCGAGGACCTATCAGAAGCATTCCTGCTCTCTGGCACTGGACCCCATGCACACCACAGACCTCACACAGCAACCCTGGTCCTGAGGCTGCAGCCGGCTGTGCATGATGCTTCAGCTCTGGCCCGCAGCACGCCTGGACCCACGCGCAGCACGGTCAGTGCACCGAGGACCTATCGGAAGCATTCCTGCTCTCTGGCACTGGACCCCATGCACACCACAGACCTCACACAGCAACCCTGGTCCTGAGGCTGCAGCCGGCTGTGCATGATGCTTCAGCTCTGGCCCGCAGCACGCCTGGACCCACGCGCAGCACGGTCAGTGCACCGGGGACCTATCAGAAGCATTCCTGCTCTCTGGCACTGGACCCCATGCACACCACAGACCTCACACAGCAACCCTGGTCCTGAGGCTGCAGCCGGCTGTGCAGGAGGCTTCAGCTCTGGCCCGCAGCACGCCTGGGGCCACGCGCAGCACTGTCAGTGCACCGGGGACCTATCGGAAGCATTCCTGCTCTCTGGCACTGGACCCCATGCACACCACAGACCTCACACAGCAACCCTGGTCCTGAGGCTGCAGCCGGCTGTGCATGATGCTTCAGCTCTGGCCCGCAGCACGCCTGGGGCCACGCGCAGCACGGTCAGTGCACCGGGGACCTATCAGAAGCATTCCTGCTCTCTGGCACTGGACCCCATGCACACCACAGACCTCACACAGCAACCCTGGTCCTGAGGCTGCAGCCGGCTGTGCAGGAGGCTTCAGCTCTGGCCCGCAGCACGCCTGGGGCCACGCGCAGCACGGTCAGTGCACCGGGGACCTATCGGAAGCATTCCTGCTCTCTGGCACTGAACCCCATGCACACCACAGACCTCACACAGCAACCCTGGTCCTGAGGCTGCAGCCGGCTGTGCATGATGCTTCAGCTCTGGCCCGCAGCACGCCTGGACCCACGCGCAGCACGGTCAGTGCACCGGGGACCTATCAGAAGCATTCCTGCTCTCTGGCACTGAACCCCATGCACACCACAGACCTCATACAGCAACCCTGGTCCTGAGGCTGCAGCCAGCTGTGAAGGATGCTTCAGCTCTGGCCCGCAGCACGCCTGGACCCACGCGCAGCACGGTCAGTGCACCGGGGACCTATCAGAAGCATTCCTGCTCTCTGGCACTGAACCCCATGCACACCACAGACCTCACACAGCAACCCTGGTCCTGAGGCTGCAGCCGGCTGTGCATGATGCTTCAGCTCTGGCCCGCAGCACGCCTGGGGCCACGCGCAGCACGGTCAGTGCACCGAGGACCTATCGGAAGCATTCCTGCTCTCTGGCACTGGACCCCATGCACACCACAGGCCTCACACAGCAACCCTGGTCCTGAGGCTGCAGCCGGCTGTGCAGGAGGCTTCAGCTCTGGCCCGCAGCACGCCTGGGGCCACGCGCAGCACGGTCAGTGCACCGGGGACCTATCAGAAGCATTCCTGCTCTCTGGCACTGGACCCCATGCACACCACAGACCTCACACAGCAACCCTGGTCCTGAGGCTGCAGCCGGCTGTGCAGGAGGCTTCAGCTCTGGCCCGCAGCACGCCTGGACCCACGCGCAGCACGGTCAGTGCACCGAGGACCTATCAGAAGCATTCCTGCTCTCTGGCTCTGAACCCCATGCACACCACAGACCTCACACAGCAACCCTGGTCCTGAGGCTGCAGCCGGCTGTGCAGGAGGCTTCAGCTCTGGCCCGCAGCACGCCTGGACCCACGCGCAGCACGGTCAGTGCACCGAGGACCCATCGGAAGCATTCCTGCTCTCTGGCACTGGACCCCATGCACACCACAGGCCTCACACAGCAACCCTGGTCCTGAGGCTGCAGCCGGCTGTGCAGGAAGCTTCAGCTCTGGCCCGCAGCACGCCTGGGGCCACGCGCAGCACGGTCAGTGCACCGAGGACCTATCAGAAGCATTCCTGCTCTCTGGCACTGGACCCCATGCACACCACAGACCTCACACAGCAACCCTGGTCCTGAGGCTGCAGCCGGCTGTGCAGGAGGCTTCAGCTCTGGCCCGCAGCACGCCTGGGGCCACGCGCAGCACGGTCAGTGCACCGAGGACCCATCGGAAGCATTCCTGCTCTCTGGCACTGGACCCCATGCACACCACAGACCTCACACAGCAACCCTGGTCCTGAGGCTGCAGCCGGCTGTGCATGATGCTTCAGCTCTGGCCCGCAGCACGCCTGGGGCCACGCGCAGCACGGTCAGTGCACCGAGGACCTATCAGAAGCATTCCTGCTCTCTGGCTCTGAACCCCATGCACACCACAGACCTCACACAGCAACCCTGGTCCTGAGGCTGCAGCCGGCTGTGCATGATGCTTCAGCTCTGGCCCGCAGCACGCCTGGACCCACGCGCAGCACGGTCAGTGCACCGAGGACCTATCAGAAGCATTCCTGCTCTCTGGCTCTGAACCCCATGCACACCACAGACCTCACACAGCAACCCTGGTCCTGAGGCTGCAGCCGGCTGTGCAGGAGGCTTCAGCTCTGGCCCGCAGCACGCCTGGGGCCACGCGCAGCACGGTCAGTGCACCGAGGACCCATCGGAAGCATTCCTGCTCTCTGGCTCTGAACCCCATGCACACCACAGACCTCACACAGCAACCCTGGTCCTGAGGCTGCAGCCGGCTGTGCATGATGCTTCAGCTCTGGCCCGCAGCACGCCTGGGGCCACGCGCAGCACGGTCAGTGCACCGGGGACCTATCAGAAGCATTCCTGCTCTCTGGCACTGGACCCCATGCACACCACAGACCTCACACAGCAACCCTGGTCCTGAGGCTGCAGCCGGCTGTGCAGGAGGCTTCAGCTCTGGCCCGCAGCACGCCTGGGGCCACGCGCAGCACGGTCAGTGCACCGAGGACCTATCAGAAGCATTCCTGCTCTCTGGCACTGGACCCCATGCACACCACAGGCCTCACACAGCAACCCTGGTCCTGAGGCTGCAGCCGGCTGTGCATGATGCTTCAGCTCTGGCCCGCAGCACGCCTGGGGCCACGCGCAGCACGGTCAGTGCACCGGGGACCTATCAGAAGCATTCCTGCTCTCTGGCTCTGAACCCCATGCACACCACAGACCTCACACAGCAACCCTGGTCCTGAGGCTGCAGCCGGCTGTGCAGGAGGCTTCAGCTCTGGCCCGCAGCACGCCTGGGGCCACGCGCAGCACGGTCAGTGCACCGAGGACCTATCAGAAGCATTCCTGCTCTCTGGCACTGGACCCCATGCACACCACAGACCTCACACAGCAACCCTGGTCCTGAGGCTGCAGCCGGCTGTGCAGGAGGCTTCAGCTCTGGCCCGCAGCACGCCTGGGGCCACGCGCAGCACGGACAGTGCACCGGGGACCTATCGGAAGCATTCCTGCTCTCTGGCTCTGAACCCCATGCACACCACAGACCTCACACAGCAACCCTGGTCCTGAGGCTGCAGCCGGCTGTGCATGATGCTTCAGCTCTGGCCCGCAGCACGCCTGGGGCCACGCGCAGCACGGTCAGTGCACCGAGGACCTATCAGAAGCATTCCTGCTCTCTGGCACTGGACCCCATGCACACCACAGACCTCACACAGCAACCCTGGTCCTGAGGCTGCAGCCGGCTGTGCAGGAGGCTTCAGCTCTGGCCCGCAGCACGCCTGGGGCCACGCGCAGCACGGTCAGTGCACCGGGGACCTATCAGAAGCATTCCTGCTCTCTGGCTCTGAACCCCATGCACACCACAGACCTCACACAGCAACCCTGGTCCTGAGGCTGCAGCCGGCTGTGCAGGAGGCTTCAGCTCTGGCCCGCAGCACGCCTGGGGCCACGCGCAGCACGGTCAGTGCACCGGGGACCTATCAGAAGCATTCCTGCTCTCTGGCTCTGAACCCCATGCACACCACAGACCTCACACAGCAACCCTGGTCCTGAGGCTGCAGCCGGCTGTGCATGATGCTTCAGCTCTGGCCCGCAGCACGCCTGGGGCCACGCGCAGCACGGTCAGTGCACCGGGGACCTATCAGAAGCATTCCTGCTCTCTGGCACTGGACCCCATGCACACCACAGACCTCACACAGCAACCCTGGTCCTGAGGCTGCAGCCGGCTGTGCATGATGCTTCAGCTCTGGCCCGCAGCACGCCTGGGGCCACGCGCAGCACGGTCAGTGCACCGAGGACCTATCAGAAGCATTCCTGCTCTCTGGCACTGGACCCCATGCACACCACAGACCTCACACAGCAACCCTGGTCCTGAGGCTGCAGCCGGCTGTGCAGGAGGCTTCAGCTCTGGCCCGCAGCACGCCTGGGGCCACGCGCAGCACGGTCAGTGCACCGAGGACCTATCAGAAGCATTCCTGCTCTCTGGCACTGGACCCCATGCACACCACAGACCTCACACAGCAACCCTGGTCCTGAGGCTGCAGCCAGCTGTGCATGATGCTTCAGCTCTGGCCCGCAGCACGCCTGGACCCACGCGCAGCACGGTCAGTGCACCGGGGACCTATCAGAAGCATTCCTGCTCTCTGGCTCTGAACCCCATGCACACCACAGACCTCACACAGCAACCCTGGTCCTGAGGCTGCAGCCGGCTGTGCATGATGCTTCAGCTCTGGCCCGCAGCACGCCTGGGGCCACGCGCAGCACGGTCAGTGCACCGGGGACCTATCAGAAGCATTCCTGCTCTCTGGCTCTGAACCCCATGCACACCACAGACCTCACACAGCAACCCTGGTCCTGAGGCTGCAGCCGGCTGTGCATGATGCTTCAGCTCTGGCCTGCAGCACGCCTGGGGCCACGCGCAGCACGGTCAGTGCACCGAGGACCTATCAGAAGCATTCCTGCTCTCTGGCTCTGAACCCCATGCACACCACAGGCCTCACACAGCAACCCTGGTCCTGAGGCTGCAGCCGGCTGTGCATGATGCTTCAGCTCTGGCCCGCAGCACGCCTGGGGCCACGCGCAGCACGGTCAGTGCACCAGGGACCTATCAGAAGCATTCCTGCTCTCTGGCTCTGAACCCCATGCACACCACAGACCTCACACAGCAACCCTGGTCCTGAGGCTGCAGCCGGCTGTGCAGGAGGCTTCAGCTCTGGCCCGCAGCACGCCTGGGGCCACGCGCAGCACGGTCAGTGCACCGAGGACCTATCAGAAGCATTCCTGCTCTCTGGCTCTGAACCCCATGCACACCACAGACCTCACACAGCAACCCTGGTCCTGAGGCTGCAGCCCGCGGTGCAGGATGCTTCAGCTCTGGCCCGCAGCACGCCTGGGGCCACGCGCAGCACGGTCAGTGCACCGAGGACCTATCGGAAGCATTCCTGCTCTCTGGCACTGGACCCCATGCACACCACAGACCTCACACAGCAACCCTGGTCCTGAGGCTGCAGCCGGCTGTGCATGATGCTTCAGCTCTGGCCCGCAGCACGCCTGGACCCACGCGCAGCACGGTCAGTGCACCGAGGACCTATCAGAAGCATTCCTGCTCTCTGGCTCTGAACCCCATGCACACCACAGACCTCACACAGCAACCCTGGTCCTGAGGCTGCAGCCGGCTGTGCAGGAGGCTTCAGCTCTGGCCCGCAGCACGCCTGGGGCCACGCGCAGCACGGTCAGTGCACCGAGGACCTATCAGAAGCATTCCTGCTCTCTGGCACTGGACCCCATGCACACCACAGACCTCACACAGCAACCCTGGTCCTGAGGCTGCAGCCGGCTGTGCAGGAGGCTTCAGCTCTGGCCCGCAGCACGCCTGGGGCCACGCGCAGCACGGTCAGTGCACCGAGGACCTATCGGAAGCATTCCTGCTCTCTGGCTCTGAACCCCATGCACACCACAGGCCTCACACAGCAACCCTGGTCCTGAGGCTGCAGCCGGCTGTGCATGATGCTTCAGCTCTGGCCCGCAGCACGCCTGGGGCCACGCGCAGCACGGTCAGTGCACCGGGGACCTATCAGAAGCATTCCTGCTCTCTGGCTCTGAACCCCATGCACACCACAGACCTCACACAGCAACCCTGGTCCTGAGGCTGCAGCCTTCTGTGCATGATGCTTCAGCTCTGGCCCGCAGCACGCCTGGGGCCACGCGCAGCACGGTCAGTGCACCGAGGACCTATCGGAAGCATTCCTGCTCTCTGGCACTGGACTCCATGCACACCACAGGCCTCACACAGCAACCCTGGTCCTGAGGCTGCAGCCGGCTGTGCAGGAAGCTTCAGCTCTGGCCCGCAGCACGCCTGGACCCACGCGCAGCACGGTCAGTGCACCGGGGACCTATCAGAAGCATTCCTGCTCTCTGGCACTGGACCCCATGCACACCACAGGCCTCACACAGCAACCCTGGTCCTGAGGCTGCAGCCGGCTGTGCATGATGCTTCAGCTCTGGCCCGCAGCACGCCTGGGGCCACGCGCAGCACGGTCAGTGCACCGAGGACCTATCAGAAGCATTCCTGCTCTCTGGCTCTGAACCCCATGCACACCACAGACCTCACACAGCAACCCTGGTCCTGAGGCTGCAGCCGGCTGTGCAGGAGGCTTCAGCTCTGGCCCGCAGCACGCCTGGACCCACGCGCAGCACGGTCAGTGCACCGAGGACCTATCAGAAGCATTCCTGCTCTCTGGCTCTGAACCCCATGCACACCACAGACCTCACACAGCAACCCTGGTCCTGAGGCTGCAGCCGGCTGTGCAGGAGGCTTCAGCTCTGGCCCGCAGCACGCCTGGGGCCACGCGCAGCACGGTCAGTGCACCGAGGACCTATCAGAAGCATTCCTGCTCTCTGGCACTGGACCCCATGCACACCACAGGCCTCACACAGCAACCCTGGTCCTGAGGCTGCAGCCGGCTGTGCAGGAGGCTTCAGCTCTGGCCCGCAGCACGCCTGGACCCACGCGCAGCACGGTCAGTGCACCGAGGACCTATCAGAAGCATTCCTGCTCTCTGGCTCTGAACCCCATGCACACCACAGACCTCACACAGCAACCCTGGTCCTGGGGCTGCAGCCGGCTGTGCAGGAGGCTTCAGCTCTGGCCCGCAGCACGCCTGGACCCACGCGCAGCACGGTCAGTGCACCGAGGACCTATCAGAAGCATTCCTGCTCTCTGGCTCTGAACCCCATGCACACCACAGACCTCACACAGCAACCCTGGTCCTGAGGCTGCAGCCGGCTGTGCAGGAGGCTTCAGCTCTGGCCCGCAGCACGCCTGGACCCACGCGCAGCACGGTCAGTGCACCGAGGACCTATCGGAAGCATTCCTGCTCTCTGGCTCTGAACCCCATGCACACCACAGACCTCACACAGCAACCCTGGTCCTGAGGCTGCAGCCGGCTGTGCATGATGCTTCAGCTCTGGCCCGCAGCACGCCTGGGGCCACGCGCAGCACGGTCAGTGCACCGGGGACCTATCAGAAGCATTCCTGCTCTCTGGCTCTGAACCCCATGCACACCACAGACCTCACACAGCAACCCTGGTCCTGAGGCTGCAGCCGGCTGTGCAGGAGGCTTCAGCTCTGGCCCGCAGCACGCCTGGACCCACGCGCAGCACGGTCAGTGCACCGAGGACCTATCGGAAGCATTCCTGCTCTCTGGCACTGGACCCCATGCACACCACAGACCTCACACAGCAACCCTGGTCCTGAGGCTGCAGCCCGCGGTGCAGGATGCTTCAGCTCTGGCCCGCAGCACGCCTGGGGCCACGCGCAGCACGGTCAGTGCACCGAGGACCTATCGGAAGCATTCCTGCTCTCTGGCACTGGACCCCATGCACACCACAGACCTCACACAGCAACCCTGGTCCTGAGGCTGCAGCCGGCTGTGCATGATGCTTCAGCTCTGGCCTGCAGCACGCCTGGGGCCACGCGCAGCACGGTCAGTGCACCGAGGACCTATCAGAAGCATTCCTGCTCTCTGGCTCTGAACCCCATGCACACCACAGACCTCACACAGCAACCCTGGTCCTGAGGCTGCAGCCGGCTGTGCATGATGCTTCAGCTCTGGCCCGCAGCACGCCTGGACCCACGCGCAGCACGGTCAGTGCACCGGGGACCTATCAGAAGCATTCCTGCTCTCTGGCACTGGACCCCATGCACACCACAGACCTCACACAGCAACCCTGGTCCTGAGGCTGCAGCCGGCTGTGCAGGAGGCTTCAGCTCTGGCCCGCAGCACGCCTGGGGCCACGCGCAGCACGGTAAGTGCACCGAGGACCTATCAGAAGCATTCCTGCTCTCTGGCTCTGAACCCCATGCACACCACAGACCTCACACAGCAACCCTGGTCCTGAGGCTGCAGCCGGCTGTGCATGATGCTTCAGCTCTGGCCCGCAGCACGCCTGGACCCACGCGCAGCACGGTCAGTGCACCGAGGACCTATCAGAAGCATTCCTGCTCTCTGGCTCTGAACCCCATGCACACCACAGACCTCACACAGCAACCCTGGTCCTGAGGCTGCAGCCGGCTGTGCATGATGCTTCAGCTCTGGCCCGCAGCACGCCTGGGGCCACGCGCAGCACGGTCAGTGCACCGGGGACCTATCGGAAGCATTCCTGCTCTCTGGCACTGGACCCCATGCACACCACAGACCTCACACAGCAACCCTGGTCCTGAGGCTGCAGCCGGCTGTGCAGGAGGCTTCAGCTCTGGCCCGCAGCACGCCTGGGGCCACGCGCAGCACGGTCAGTGCACCGAGGACCTATCAGAAGCATTCCTGCTCTCTGGCTCTGAACCCCATGCACACCACAGACCTCACACAGCAACCCTGGTCCTGAGGCTGCAGCCGGCTGTGCATGATGCTTCAGCTCTGGCCCGCAGCACGCCTGGACCCACGCGCAGCACGGTCAGTGCACCGGGGACCTATCAGAAGCATTCCTGCTCTCTGGCTCTGGACCCCATGCACACCACAGACCTCACACAGCAACCCTGGTCCTGAGGCTGCAGCCGGCTGTGCAGGAGGCTTCAGCTCTGGCCCGCAGCACGCCTGGGGCCACGCGCAGCACGGTCAGTGCACCGAGGACCTATCAGAAGCATTCCTGCTCTCTGGCACTGGACCCCATGCACACCACAGACCTCATACAGCAACCCTGGTCCTGAGGCTGCAGCCGGCTGTGCATGATGCTTCAGCTCTGGCCTGCAGCACGCCTGGACCCACGCGCAGCACGGTCAGTGCACCGGGGACCTATCGGAAGCATTCCTGCTCTCTGGCACTGGACCCCATGCACACCACAGACCTCACACAGCAACCCTGGTCCTGAGGCTGCAGCCGGCTGTGCATGATGCTTCAGCTCTGGCCCGCAGCACGCCTGGACCCACGCGCAGCACGGTCAGTGCACCGAGGACCTATCGGAAGCATTCCTGCTCTCTGGCACTGGACCCCATGCACACCACAGACCTCACACAGCAACCCTGGTCCTGAGGCTGCAGCCGGCTGTGCATGATGCTTCAGCTCTGGCCCGCAGCACGCCTGGGGCCACGCGCAGCACGGTCAGTGCACCGAGGACCTATCAGAAGCATTCCTGCTCTCTGGCTCTGAACCCCATGCACACCACAGACCTCACACAGCAACCCTGGTCCTGAGGCTGCAGCCGGCTGTGCAGGAGGCTTCAGCTCTGGCCCGCAGCACGCCTGGACCCACGCGCAGCACGGTCAGTGCACCGGGGACCTATCAGAAGCATTCCTGCTCTCTGGCTCTGAACCCCATGCACACCACAGGCCTCACACAGCAACCCTGGTCCTGAGGCTGCAGCCGGCTGTGCAGGAGGCTTCAGCTCTGGCCCGCAGCACGCCTGGGGCCACGCGCAGCACGGTCAGTGCACCGGGGACCTATCGGAAGCATTCCTGCTCTCTGGCACTGAACCCCATGCACACCACAGACCTCACACAGCAACCCTGGTCCTGAGGCTGCAGCCGGCTGTGCAGGAGGCTTCAGCTCTGGCCCGCAGCACGCCTGGGGCCACGCGCAGCACGGTCAGTGCACCGGGGACCTATCGGAAGCATTCCTGCTCTCTGGCTCTGAACCCCATGCACACCACAGACCTCACACAGCAACCCTGGTCCTGAGGCTGCAGCCGGCTGTGCATGATGCTTCAGCTCTGGCCCGCAGCACGCCTGGACCCACGCGCAGCACGGTCAGTGCACCGGGGACCTATCAGAAGCATTCCTGCTCTCTGGCACTGGACCCCATGCACACCACAGACCTCACACAGCAACCCTGGTCCTGAGGCTGCAGCCGGCTGTGCATGATGCTTCAGCTCTGGCCCGCAGCACGCCTGGACCCACGCGCAGCACGGTCAGTGCACCGAGGACCTATCAGAAGCATTCCTGCTCTCTGGCTCTGAACCCCATGCACACCACAGACCTCACACAGCAACCCTGGTCCTGAGGCTGCAGCCGGCTGTGCAGGAGGCTTCAGCTCTGGCCCGCAGCACGCCTGGACCCACGCGCAGCACGGTCAGTGCACCGAGGACCTATCAGAAGCATTCCTGCTCTCTGGCTCTGAACCCCATGCACACCACAGACCTCACACAGCAACCCTGGTCCTGAGGCTGCAGCCGGCTGTGCAGGAGGCTTCAGCTCTGGCCCGCAGCACGCCTGGGGCCACGCGCAGCACGGTCAGTGCACCGAGGACCCATCGGAAGCATTCCTGCTCTCTGGCACTGGACCCCATGCACACCACAGACCTCACACAGCAACCCTGGTCCTGAGGCTGCAGCCGGCTGTGCATGATGCTTCAGCTCTGGCCCGCAGCACGCCTGGGGCCACGCGCAGCACGGTCAGTGCACCGGGGACCTATCGGAAGCATTCCTGCTCTCTGGCACTGGACCCCATGCACACCACAGACCTCACACAGCAACCCTGGTCCTGAGGCTGCAGCCGGCTGTGCAGGAGGCTTCAGCTCTGGCCCGCAGCACGCCTGGGGCCACGCGCAGCACGGTCAGTGCACCGGGGACCTATCAGAAGCATTCCTGCTCTCTGGCACTGGACCCCATGCACACCACAGACCTCATACAGCAACCCTGGTCCTGAGGCTGCAGCCGGCTGTGCATGATGCTTCAGCTCTGGCCCGCAGCACGCCTGGACCCACGCGCAGCACGGTCAGTGCACCGAGGACCTATCAGAAGCATTCCTGCTCTCTGGCACTGGACCCCATGCACACCACAGACCTCACACAGCAACCCTGGTCCTGAGGCTGCAGCCGGCTGTGCATGATGCTTCAGCTCTGGCCCGCAGCACGCCTGGGGCCACGCGCAGCACGGTCAGTGCACCGAGGACCTATCAGAAGCATTCCTGCTCTCTGGCACTGGACCCCATGCACACCACAGACCTCACACAGCAACCCTGGTCCTGAGGCTGCAGCCGGCTGTGCAGGAGGCTTCAGCTCTGGCCCGCAGCACGCCTGGGGCCACGCGCAGCACGGTCAGTGCACCGAGGACCTATCAGAAGCATTCCTGCTCTCTGGCACTGGACCCCATGCACACCACAGGCCTCACACAGCAACCCTGGTCCTGAGGCTGCAGCCGGCTGTGCATGATGCTTCAGCTCTGGCCCGCAGCACGCCTGGACCCACGCGCAGCACGGTCAGTGCACCGGGGACCTATCAGAAGCATTCCTGCTCTCTGGCTCTGAACCCCATGCACACCACAGACCTCACACAGCAACCCTGGTCCTGAGGCTGCAGCCGGCTGTGCATGATGCTTCAGCTCTGGCCCGCAGCACGCCTGGGGCCACGCGCAGCACGGTCAGTGCACCGGGGACCTATCAGAAGCATTCCTGCTCTCTGGCTCTGAACCCCATGCACACCACAGACCTCACACAGCAACCCTGGTCCTGAGGCTGCAGCCGGCTGTGCAGGAGGCTTCAGCTCTGGCCCGCAGCACGCCTGGGGCCACGCGCAGCACGGTCAGTGCACCGGGGACCTATCGGAAGCATTCCTGCTCTCTGGCTCTGAACCCCATGCACACCACAGACCTCACACAGCAACCCTGGTCCTGAGGCTGCAGCCGGCTGTGCATGATGCTTCAGCTCTGGCCTGCAGCACGCCTGGGGCCACGCGCAGCACGGTCAGTGCACCGAGGACCTATCAGAAGCATTCCTGCTCTCTGGCTCTGAACCCCATGCACACCACAGACCTCACACAGCAACCCTGGTCCTGAGGCTGCAGCCGGCTGTGCATGATGCTTCAGCTCTGGCCCGCAGCACGCCTGGGGCCACGCGCAGCACGGTCAGTGCACCGAGGACCTATCAGAAGCATTCCTGCTCTCTGGCACTGGACCCCATGCACACCACAGACCTCACACAGCAACCCTGGTCCTGAGGCTGCAGCCGGCTGTGCATGATGCTTCAGCTCTGGCCCGCAGCACGCCTGGGGCCACGCGCAGCACGGTCAGTGCACCGGGGACCTATCAGAAGCATTCCTGCTCTCTGGCTCTGAACCCCATGCACACCACAGACCTCACACAGCAACCCTGGTCCTGAGGCTGCAGCCGGCTGTGCAGGAGGCTTCAGCTCTGGCCCGCAGCACGCCTGGGGCCACGCGCAGCACGGTCAGTGCACCGAGGACCTATCAGAAGCATTCCTGCTCTCTGGCTCTGAACCCCATGCACACCACAGACCTCACACAGCAACCCTGGTCCTGAGGCTGCAGCCCGCGGTGCAGGATGCTTCAGCTCTGGCCCGCAGCACGCCTGGACCCACGCGCAGCACGGTCAGTGCACCGAGGACCTATCAGAAGCATTCCTGCTCTCTGGCACTGGACCCCATGCACACCACAGACCTCACACAGCAACCCTGGTCCTGAGGCTGCAGCCGGCTGTGCATGATGCTTCAGCTCTGGCCCGCAGCACGCCTGGGGCCACGCGCAGCACGGTCAGTGCACCGAGGACCTATCAGAAGCATTCCTGCTCTCTGGCTCTGAACCCCATGCACACCACAGACCTCACACAGCAACCCTGGTCCTGAGGCTGCAGCCGGCTGTGAAGGATGCTTCAGCTCTGGCCCGCAGCACGCCTGGGGCCACGCGCAGCACGGTCAGTGCACCGA
Source organism: Lissotriton helveticus (assembly GCF_964261635.1). NCBI lineage: Eukaryota > Metazoa > Chordata > Amphibia > Caudata > Salamandridae > Lissotriton > Lissotriton helveticus. The sequence goes on from NC_136057.1 coordinate 41,427,877, forward strand.
GGACCTATCGGAAGCATTCCTGCTCTCTGGCTCTGAACCCCATGCACACCACAGACCTCACACAGCAACCCTGGTCCTGAGGCTGCAGCCGGCTGTGCAGGAGGCTTCAGCTCTGGCCCGCAGCACGCCTGGACCCACGCGCAGCACGGTCAGTGCACCGGGGACCTATCAGAAGCATTCCTGCTCTCTGGCACTGGACCCCATGCACACCACAGGCCTCACACAGCAACCCTGGTCCTGAGGCTGCAGCCAGCTGTGCATGATGCTTCAGCTCTGGCCCGCAGCACGCCTGGGGCCACGCGCAGCACGGTCAGTGCACCGGGGACCTATCGGAAGCATTCCTGCTCTCTGGCTCTGAACCCCATGCACACCACAGACCTCACACAGCAACCCTGGTCCTGAGGCTGCAGCCGGCTGTGCATGATGCTTCAGCTCTGGCCCGCAGCACGCCTGGGGCCACGCGCAGCACGGTCAGTGCACCGGGGACCTATCAGAAGCATTCCTGCTCTCTGGCTCTGAACCCCATGCACACCACAGACCTCACACAGCAACCCTGGTCCTGAGGCTGCAGCCGGCTGTGCATGATGCTTCAGCTCTGGCCCGCAGCACGCCTGGACCCACGCGCAGCACGGTCAGTGCACCGGGGACCTATCAGAAGCATTCCTGCTCTCTGGCTCTGAACCCCATGCACACCACAGACCTCACACAGCAACCCTGGTCCTGAGGCTGCAGCCCGCGGTGCAGGATGCTTCAGCTCTGGCCTGCAGCACGCCTGGGGCCACGCGCAGCACGGTCAGTGCACCGGGGACCTATCGGAAGCATTCCTGCTCTCTGGCTCTGAACCCCATGCACACCACAGACCTCACACAGCAACCCTGGTCCTGAGGCTGCAGCCGGCTGTGCATGATGCTTCAGCTCTGGCCCGCAGCACGCCTGGGGCCACGCGCAGCACGGTCAGTGCACCGAGGACCTATCAGAAGCATTCCTGCTCTCTGGCACTGGACCCCATGCACACCACAGGCCTCACACAGCAACCCTGGTCCTGAGGCTGCAGCCGGCTGTGCATGATGCTTCAGCTCTGGCCCGCAGCACGCCTGGGGCCACGCGCAGCACGGTCAGTGCACCGAGGACCTATCAGAAGCATTCCTGCTCTCTGGCTCTGAACCCCATGCACACCACAGACCTCACACAGCAACCCTGGTCCTGAGGCTGCAGCCGGCTGTGCAGGAGGCTTCAGCTCTGGCCCGCAGCACGCCTGGGGCCACGCGCAGCACGGTCAGTGCACCGGGGACCTATCGGAAGCATTCCTGCTCTCTGGCTCTGAACCCCATGCACACCACAGACCTCACACAGCAACCCTGGTCCTGAGGCTGCAGCCGGCTGTGCAGGAGGCTTCAGCTCTGGCCCGCAGCACGCCTGGGGCCACGCGCAGCACGGTCAGTGCACCGAGGACCTATCAGAAGCATTCCTGCTCTCTGGCACTGGACCCCATGCACACCACAGACCTCACACAGCAACCCTGGTCCTGAGGCTGCAGCCGGCTGTGCATGATGCTTCAGCTCTGGCCCGCAGCACGCCTGGGGCCACGCGCAGCACGGTCAGTGCACCGAGGACCTATCGGAAGCATTCCTGCTCTCTGGCACTGGACCCCATGCACACCACAGGCCTCACACAGCAACCCTGGTCCTGAGGCTGCAGCCGGCTGTGCAGGAAGCTTCAGCTCTGGCCCGCAGCACGCCTGGACCCACGCGCAGCACGGTCAGTGCACCGGGGACCTATCAGAAGCATTCCTGCTCTCTGGCACTGGACCCCATGCACACCACAGGCCTCACACAGCAACCCTGGTCCTGAGGCTGCAGCCGGCTGTGCATGATGCTTCAGCTCTGGCCCGCAGCACGCCTGGGGCCACGCGCAGCACGGTCAGTGCACCGAGGACCTATCAGAAGCATTCCTGCTCTCTGGCTCTGAACCCCATGCACACCACAGACCTCACACAGCAACCCTGGTCCTGAGGCTGCAGCCGGCTGTGCAGGAGGCTTCAGCTCTGGCCCGCAGCACGCCTGGACCCACACGCAGCACGGTCAGTGCACCGAGGACCTATCAGAAGCATTCCTGCTCTCTGGCTCTGAACCCCATGCACACCACAGACCTCACACAGCAACCCTGGTCCTGAGGCTGCAGCCGGCTGTGCAGGAGGCTTCAGCTCTGGCCCGCAGCACGCCTGGGGCCACGCGCAGCACGGTCAGTGCACCGAGGACCTATCAGAAGCATTCCTGCTCTCTGGCTCTGAACCCCATGCACACCACAGACCTCACACAGCAACCCTGGTCCTGAGGCTGCAGCCGGCTGTGCATGATGCTTCAGCTCTGGCCCGCAGCACGCCTGGGGCCACGCGCAGCACGGTCAGTGCACCGAGGACCTATCAGAAGCATTCCTGCTCTCTGGCACTGGACCCCATGCACACCACAGACCTCACACAGCAACCCTGGTCCTGAGGCTGCAGCCGGCTGTGCAGGAGGCTTCAGCTCTGGCCCGCAGCACGCCTGGGGCCACGCGCAGCACGGTCAGTGCACCGAGGACCTATCAGAAGCATTCCTGCTCTCTGGCACTGGACCCCATGCACACCACAGGCCTCACACAGCAACCCTGGTCCTGAGGCTGCAGCCGGCTGTGCATGATGCTTCAGCTCTGGCCCGCAGCACGCCTGGGGCCACGCGCAGCACGGTCAGTGCACCGGGGACCTATCAGAAGCATTCCTGCTCTCTGGCTCTGAACCCCATGCACACCACAGACCTCACACAGCAACCCTGGTCCTGAGGCTGCAGCCGGCTGTGCAGGAGGCTTCAGCTCTGGCCCGCAGCACGCCTGGACCCACGCGCAGCACGGTCAGTGCACCGAGGACCTATCGGAAGCATTCCTGCTCTCTGGCACTGGACCCCATGCACATCACAGACCTCACACAGCAACCCTGGTCCTGAGGCTGCAGCCGGCTGTGCATGATGCTTCAGCTCTGGCCCGCAGCACGCCTGGGGCCACGCGCAGCACGGTCAGTGCACCGGGGACCTATCAGAAGCATTCCTGCTCTCTGGCTCTGAACCCCATGCACACCACAGACCTCACACAGCAACCCTGGTCCTGAGGCTGCAGCCGGCTGTGCAGGATGCTTCAGCTCTGGCCCGCAGCACGCCTGGGGCCACGCGCAGCACGGTCAGTGCACCGAGGACCTATCAGAAGCATTCCTGCTCTCTGGCTCTGGACCCCATGCACACCACAGACCTCACACAGCAACCCTGGTCCTGAGGCTGCAGCCGGCTGTGCATGATGCTTCAGCTCTGGCCCGCAGCACGCCTGGACCCACGCGCAGCACGGTCAGTGCACCGGGGACCTATCAGAAGCATTCCTGCTCTCTGGCACTGGACCCCATGCACACCACAGACCTCACACAGCAACCCTGGTCCTGAGGCTGCAGCCGGCTGTGCAGGAGGCTTCAGCTCTGGCCCGCAGCACGCCTGGGGCCACGCGCAGCACGGTCAGTGCACCGAGGACCTATCGGAAGCATTCCTGCTCTCTGGCTCTGAACCCCATGCACACCACAGACCTCACACAGCAACCCTGGTCCTGAGGCTGCAGCCGGCTGTGCAGGAGGCTTCAGCTCTGGCCCGCAGCACGCCTGGACCCACGCGCAGCACGGTCAGTGCACCGAGGACCTATCGGAAGCATTCCTGCTCTCTGGCACTGGACCCCATGCACACCACAGACCTCACACAGCAACCCTGGTCCTGAGGCTGCAGCCGGCTGTGCATGATGCTTCAGCTCTGGCCCGCAGCACGCCTGGGGCCACGCGCAGCACGGTCAGTGCACCGGGGACCTATCAGAAGCATTCCTGCTCTCTGGCTCTGAACCCCATGCACACCACAGACCTCACACAGCAACCCTGGTCCTGAGGCTGCAGCCGGCTGTGCAGGAGGCTTCAGCTCTGGCCCGCAGCACGCCTGGACCCACGCGCAGCACGGTCAGTGCACCGAGGACCTATCAGAAGCATTCCTGCTCTCTGGCTCTGAACCCCATGCACACCACAGGCCTCACACAGCAACCCTGGTCCTGAGGCTGCAGCCGGCTGTGCATGATGCTTCAGCTCTGGCCCGCAGCACGCCTGGGGCCACGCGCAGCACGGTCAGTGCACCGAGGACCTATCGGAAGCATTCCTGCTCTCTGGCACTGGACCCCATGCACACCACAGACCTCACACAGCAACCCTGGTCCTGAGGCTGCAGCCGGCTGTGCAGGAGGCTTCAGCTCTGGCCCGCAGCACGCCTGGGGCCACGCGCAGCACGGTCAGTGCACCGGGGACCTATCAGAAGCATTCCTGCTCTCTGGCACTGGACCCCATGCACACCACAGACCTCACACAGCAACCCTGGTCCTGAGGCTGCAGCCAGCTGTGAAGGATGCTTCAGCTCTGGCCCGCAGCACGCCTGGGGCCACGCGCAGCACGGTCAGTGCACCGAGGACCTATCAGAAGCATTCCTGCTCTCTGGCACTGGACCCCATGCACACCACAGACCTCACACAGCAACCCTGGTCCTGAGGCTGCAGCCGGCTGTGCAGGAGGCTTCAGCTCTGGCCCGCAGCACGCCTGGGGCCACGCGCAGCACGGTCAGTGCACCGAGGACCTATCAGAAGCATTCCTGCTCTCTGGCACTGGACCCCATGCACACCACAGACCTCACACAGCAACCCTGGTCCTGAGGCTGCAGCCGGCTGTGCATGATGCTTCAGCTCTGGCCCGCAGCACGCCTGGGGCCACGCGCAGCACGGTCAGTGCACCGGGGACCTATCAGAAGCATTCCTGCTCTCTGGCACTGGACCCCATGCACACCACAGACCTCACACAGCAACCCTGGTCCTGAGGCTGCAGCCGGCTGTGCAGGAGGCTTCAGCTCTGGCCCGCAGCACGCCTGGGGCCACGCGCAGCACGGTCAGTGCACCGAGGACCCATCGGAAGCATTCCTGCTCTCTGGCACTGGACCCCATGCACACCACAGACCTCACACAGCAACCCTGGTCCTGAGGCTGCAGCCGGCTGTGCAGGAGGCTTCAGCTCTGGCCCGCAGCACGCCTGGGGCCACGCGCAGCACGGTCAGTGCACCGGGGACCTATCAGAAGCATTCCTGCTCTCTGGCACTGGACCCCATGCACACCACAGACCTCACACAGCAACCCTGGTCCTGAGGCTGCAGCCGGCTGTGCAGGAGGCTTCAGCTCTGGCCCGCAGCACGCCTGGGGCCACGCGCAGCACGGTCAGTGCACCGGGGACCTATCAGAAGCATTCCTGCTCTCTGGCACTGGACCCCATGCACACCACAGACCTCACACAGCAACCCTGGTCCTGGGGCTGCAGCCAGCTGTGCAGGAAGCTTCAGCTCTGGCCCGCAGCACGCCTGGGGCCACGCGCAGCACGGTCAGTGCACCGGGGACCTATCAGAAGCATTCCTGCTCTCTGGCACTGGACCCCATGCACACCACAGACCTCACACAGCAACCCTGGTCCTGAGGCTGCAGCCGGCTGTGAAGGATGCTTCAGCTCTGGCCCGCAGCACGCCTGGGGCCACGCGCAGCACGGTCAGTGCACCGGGGACCTATCAGAAGCATTCCTGCTCTCTGGCTCTGAACCCCATGCACACCACAGACCTCACACAGCAACCCTGGTCCTGAGGCTGCAGCCGGCTGTGCATGATGCTTCAGCTCTGGCCCGCAGCACGCCTGGGGCCACGCGCAGCACGGTCAGTGCACCGGGGACCCATCGGAAGCATTCCTGCTCTCTGGCACTGGACCCCATGCACACCACAGGCCTCACACAGCAACCCTGGTCCTGAGGCTGCAGCCAGCTGTGAAGGATGCTTCAGCTCTGGCCCGCAGCACGCCTGGGGCCACGCGCAGCACGGTCAGTGCACCGAGGACCTATCAGAAGCATTCCTGCTCTCTGGCTCTGAACCCCATGCACACCACAGACCTCACACAGCAACCCTGGTCCTGAGGCTGCAGCCGGCTGTGCATGATGCTTCAGCTCTGGCCCGCAGCACGCCTGGACCCACGCGCAGCACGGTCAGTGCACCGAGGACCTATCAGAAGCATTCCTGCTCTCTGGCACTGGACCCCATGCACACCACAGGCCTCACACAGCAACCCTGGTCCTGAGGCTGCAGCCAGCTGTGAAGGATGCTTCAGCTCTGGCCCGCAGCACGCCTGGGGCCACGCGCAGCACGGTCAGTGCACCGAGGACCTATCAGAAGCATTCCTGCTCTCTGGCTCTGAACCCCATGCACACCACAGACCTCACACAGCAACCCTGGTCCTGAGGCTGCAGCCGGCTGTGCATGATGCTTCAGCTCTGGCCCGCAGCACGCCTGGACCCACGCGCAGCACGGTCAGTGCACCGAGGACCTATCAGAAGCATTCCTGCTCTCTGGCACTGGACCCCATGCACACCACAGACCTCACACAGCAACCCTGGTCCTGAGGCTGCAGCCGGCTGTGCATGATGCTTCAGCTCTGGCCCGCAGCACGCCTGGGGCCACGCGCAGCACGGTCAGTGCACCGGGGACCTATCAGAAGCATTCCTGCTCTCTGGCTCTGAACCCCATGCACACCACAGACCTCACACAGCAACCCTGGTCCTGAGGCTGCAGCCGGCTGTGCAGGAGGCTTCAGCTCTGGCCCGCAGCACGCCTGGGGCCACGCGCAGCACGGTCAGTGCACCGGGGACCTATCAGAAGCATTCCTGCTCTCTGGCTCTGAACCCCATGCACACCACAGACCTCACACAGCAACCCTGGTCCTGAGGCTGCAGCCGGCTGTGCATGATGCTTCAGCTCTGGCCCGCAGCACGCCTGGGGCCACGCGCAGCACGGTCAGTGCACCGGGGACCTATCAGAAGCATTCCTGCTCTCTGGCACTGGACCCCATGCACACCACAGACCTCACACAGCAACCCTGGTCCTGAGGCTGCAGCCGGCTGTGCAGGAGGCTTCAGCTCTGGCCCGCAGCACGCCTGGGGCCACGCGCAGCACGGTCAGTGCACCGAGGACCTATCGGAAGCATTCCTGCTCTCTGGCTCTGAACCCCATGCACACCACAGACCTCACACAGCAACCCTGGTCCTGAGGCTGCAGCCGGCTGTGCATGATGCTTCAGCTCTGGCCCGCAGCACGCCTGGGGCCACGCGCAGCACGGTCAGTGCACCGAGGACCTATCAGAAGCATTCCTGCTCTCTGGCTCTGAACCCCATGCACACCACAGACCTCACACAGCAACCCTGGTCCTGAGGCTGCAGCCGGCTGTGCATGATGCTTCAGCTCTGGCCCGCAGCACGCCTGGGGCCACGCGCAGCACGGTCAGTGCACCGAGGACCTATCGGAAGCATTCCTGCTCTCTGGCTCTGAACCCCATGCACACCACAGACCTCACACAGCAACCCTGGTCCTGAGGCTGCAGCCGGCTGTGCATGATGCTTCAGCTCTGGCCCGCAGCACGCCTGGACCCACGCGCAGCACGGTCAGTGCACCGGGGACCTATCGGAAGCATTCCTGCTCTCTGGCACTGGACCCCATGCACACCACAGGCCTCACACAGCAACCCTGGTCCTGAGGCTGCAGCCGGCTGTGCAGGAGGCTTCAGCTCTGGCCCGCAGCACGCCTGGGGCCACGCGCAGCACGGTCAGTGCACCGAGGACCTATCAGAAGCATTCCTGCTCTCTGGCACTGGACCCCATGCACACCACAGACCTCACACAGCAACCCTGGTCCTGAGGCTGCAGCCGGCTGTGCATGATGCTTCAGCTCTGGCCCGCAGCACGCCTGGGGCCACGCGCAGCACGGTCAGTGCACCGAGGACCTATCAGAAGCATTCCTGCTCTCTGGCACTGGACCCCATGCACACCACAGACCTCACACAGCAACCCTGGTCCTGAGGCTGCAGCCGGCTGTGCATGATGCTTCAGCTCTGGCCCGCAGCACGCCTGGACCCACGCGCAGCACGGTCAGTGCACCGAGGACCTATCGGAAGCATTCCTGCTCTCTGGCACTGGACCCCATGCACACCACAGGCCTCACACAGCAACCCTGGTCCTGAGGCTGCAGCCGGCTGTGCAGGAGGCTTCAGCTCTGGCCCGCAGCACGCCTGGGGCCACGCGCAGCACGGTCAGTGCACCGGGGACCTATCAGAAGCATTCCTGCTCTCTGGCTCTGAACCCCATGCACACCACAGACCTCACACAGCAACCCTGGTCCTGAGGCTGCAGCCGGCTGTGCATGATGCTTCAGCTCTGGCCCGCAGCACGCCTGGGGCCACGCGCAGCACGGTCAGTGCACCGAGGACCTATCAGAAGCATTCCTGCTCTCTGGCACTGGACCCCATGCACACCACAGACCTCACACAGCAACCCTGGTCCTGAGGCTGCAGCCGGCTGTGCATGATGCTTCAGCTCTGGCCCGCAGCACGCCTGGACCCACGCGCAGCACGGTCAGTGCACCGGGGACCTATCGGAAGCATTCCTGCTCTCTGGCTCTGAACCCCATGCACACCACAGACCTCACACAGCAACCCTGGTCCTGAGGCTGCAGCCGGCTGTGCAGGAGGCTTCAGCTCTGGCCCGCAGCACGCCTGGGGCCACGCGCAGCACGGTCAGTGCACCGGGGACCTATCAGAAGCATTCCTGCTCTCTGGCACTGGACCCCATGCACACCACAGACCTCACACAGCAACCCTGGTCCTGAGGCTGCAGCCGGCTGTGCATGATGCTTCAGCTCTGGCCCGCAGCACGCCTGGGGCCACGCGCAGCACGGTCAGTGCACCGAGGACCTATCGGAAGCATTCCTGCTCTCTGGCTCTGAACCCCATGCACACCACAGACCTCACACAGCAACCCTGGTCCTGAGGCTGCAGCCGGCTGTGCATGATGCTTCAGCTCTGGCCCGCAGCACGCCTGGGGCCACGCGCAGCACGGTCAGTGCACCGAGGACCTATCAGAAGCATTCCTGCTCTCTGGCTCTGAACCCCATGCACACCACAGACCTCACACAGCAACCCTGGTCCTGAGGCTGCAGCCGGCTGTGCAGGAGGCTTCAGCTCTGGCCCGCAGCACGCCTGGGGCCACGCGCAGCACGGTCAGTGCACCGGGGACCTATCAGAAGCATTCCTGCTCTCTGGCTCTGAACCCCATGCACACCACAGACCTCACACAGCAACCCTGGTCCTGAGGCTGCAGCCGGCTGTGCATGATGCTTCAGCTCTGGCCCGCAGCACGCCTGGGGCCACGCGCAGCACGGTCAGTGCACCGGGGACCTATCAGAAGCATTCCTGCTCTCTGGCACTGAACCCCATGCACACCACAGACCTCACACAGCAACCCTGGTCCTGAGGCTGCAGCCGGCTGTGCATGATGCTTCAGCTCTGGCCCGCAGCACGCCTGGACCCACGCGCAGCACGGTCAGTGCACCGAGGACCTATCAGAAGCATTCCTGCTCTCTGGCACTGAACCCCATGCACACCACAGGCCTCACACAGCAACCCTGGTCCTGAGGCTGCAGCCGGCTGTGCATGATGCTTCAGCTCTGGCCCGCAGCACGCCTGGACCCACGCGCAGCACGGTCAGTGCACCGAGGACCTATCAGAAGCATTCCTGCTCTCTGGCTCTGAACCCCATGCACACCACAGACCTCACACAGCAACCCTGGTCCTGAGGCTGCAGCCGGCTGTGCATGATGCTTCAGCTCTGGCCCGCAGCACGCCTGGGGCCACGCGCAGCACGGTCAGTGCACCGGGGACCTATCAGAAGCATTCCTGCTCTCTGGCACTGGACCCCATGCACACCACAGGCCTCACACAGCAACCCTGGTCCTGAGGCTGCAGCCGGCTGTGCAGGAGGCTTCAGCTCTGGCCCGCAGCACGCCTGGGGCCACGCGCAGCACGGTCAGTGCACCGAGGACCTATCGGAAGCATTCCTGCTCTCTGGCACTGGACCCCATGCACACCACAGACCTCACACAGCAACCCTGGTCCTGAGGCTGCAGCCGGCTGTGCAGGAGGCTTCAGCTCTGGCCCGCAGCACGCCTGGACCCACGCGCAGCACGGTCAGTGCACCGGGGACCTATCAGAAGCATTCCTGCTCTCTGGCACTGGACCCCATGCACACCACAGGCCTCACACAGCAACCCTGGTCCTGAGGCTGCAGCCGGCTGTGCAGGAGGCTTCAGCTCTGGCCCGCAGCACGCCTGGGGCCACGCGCAGCACGGTCAGTGCACCGAGGACCTATCGGAAGCATTCCTGCTCTCTGGCACTGGACCCCATGCACACCACAGACCTCACACAGCAACCCTGGTCCTGAGGCTGCAGCCGGCTGTGCAGGAGGCTTCAGCTCTGGCCCGCAGCACGCCTGGACCCACGCGCAGCACGGTCAGTGCACCGGGGACCTATCAGAAGCATTCCTGCTCTCTGGCACTGGACCCCATGCACACCACAGACCTCACACAGCAACCCTGGTCCTGAGGCTGCAGCCGGCTGTGCATGATGCTTCAGCTCTGGCCCGCAGCACGCCTGGGGCCACGCGCAGCACGGTCAGTGCACCGAGGACCTATCGGAAGCATTCCTGCTCTCTGGCACTGGACCCCATGCACACCACAGACCTCACACAGCAACCCTGGTCCTGAGGCTGCAGCCGGCTGTGCAGGAGGCTTCAGCTCTGGCCCGCAGCACGCCTGGGGCCACGCGCAGCACGGTCAGTGCACCGGGGACCTATCGGAAGCATTCCTGCTCTCTGGCACTGAACCCCATGCACATCACAGACCTCACACAGCAACCCTTGTCCTGAGGCTGCAGCCCGCGGTGCAGGATGCTTCAGCTCTGGCCTGCAGCACGCCTGGGGCCACGCGCAGCACGGTCAGTGCACCGAGGACCTATCGGAAGCATTCCTGCTCTCTGGCACTGAACCCCATGCACACCACAGACCTCACACAGCAACCCTGGTCCTGAGGCTGCAGCCGGCTGTGCATGATGCTTCAGCTCTGGCCCGCAGCACGCCTGGACCCACGCGCAGCACGGTCAGTGCACCGAGGACCTATCGGAAGCATTCCTGCTCTCTGGCACTGGACCCCATGCACACCACAGGCCTCACACAGCAACCCTGGTCCTGAGGCTGCAGCCGGCTGTGAAGGATGCTTCAGCTCTGGCCCGCAGCACGCCTGGGGCCACGCGCAGCACGGTCAGTGCACCGAGGACCTATCAGAAGCATTCCTGCTCTCTGGCACTGGACCCCATGCACACCACAGACCTCACACAGCAACCCTGGTCCTGAGGCTGCAGCCGGCTGTGCAGGAGGCTTCAGCTCTGGCCCGCAGCACGCCTGGGGCCACGCGCAGCACGGTCAGTGCACCGAGGACCTATCGGAAGCATTCCTGCTCTCTGGCACTGGACCCCATGCACACCACAGACCTCACACAGCAACCCTGGTCCTGAGGCTGCAGCCGGCTGTGCAGGAGGCTTCAGCTCTGGCCCGCAGCACGCCTGGACCCACGCGCAGCACGGTCAGTGCACCGGGGACCTATCAGAAGCATTCCTGCTCTCTGGCTCTGAACCCCATGCACACCACAGACCTCACACAGCAACCCTGGTCCTGAGGCTGCAGCCGGCTGTGCATGATGCTTCAGCTCTGGCCCGCAGCACGCCTGGGGCCACGCGCAGCACGGTCAGTGCACCGAGGACCTATCAGAAGCATTCCTGCTCTCTGGCACTGGACCCCATGCACACCACAGACCTCACACAGCAACCCTGGTCCTGAGGCTGCAGCCGGCTGTGCAGGAGGCTTCAGCTCTGGCCCGCAGCACGCCTGGGGCCACGCGCAGCACGGTCAGTGCACCGGGGACCTATCAGAAGCATTCCTGCTCTCTGGCTCTGAACCCCATGCACACCACAGACCTCACACAGCAACCCTGGTCCTGAGGCTGCAGCCGGCTGTGCATGATGCTTCAGCTCTGGCCCGCAGCACGCCTGGGGCCACGCGCAGCACGGTCAGTGCACCGAGGACCTATCAGAAGCATTCCTGCTCTCTGGCTCTGAACCCCATGCACACCACAGACCTCACACAGCAACCCTGGTCCTGAGGCTGCAGCCGGCTGTGCAGGAGGCTTCAGCTCTGGCCCGCAGCACGCCTGGGGCCACGCGCAGCACGGTCAGTGCACCGAGGACCTATCAGAAGCATTCCTGCTCTCTGGCTCTGAACCCCATGCACACCACAGACCTCACACAGCAACCCTGGTCCTGAGGCTGCAGCCGGCTGTGCAGGAGGCTTCAGCTCTGGCCCGCAGCACGCCTGGGGCCACGCGCAGCACGGTCAGTGCACCGGGGACCTATCAGAAGCATTCCTGCTCTCTGGCACTGGACCCCATGCACACCACAGACCTCACACAGCAACCCTGGTCCTGAGGCTGCAGCCGGCTGTGCATGATGCTTCAGCTCTGGCCCGCAGCACGCCTGGGGCCACGCGCAGCACGGTCAGTGCACCGGGGACCTATCAGAAGCATTCCTGCTCTCTGGCACTGGACCCCATGCACACCACAGACCTCATACAGCAACCCTGGTCCTGAGGCTGCAGCCGGCTGTGCATGATGCTTCAGCTCTGGCCCGCAGCACGCCTGGGGCCACGCGCAGCACGGTCAGTGCACCGGGGACCTATCAGAAGCATTCCTGCTCTCTGGCTCTGAACCCCATGCACACCACAGACCTCACACAGCAACCCTGGTCCTGAGGCTGCAGCCGGCTGTGCAGGAGGCTTCAGCTCTGGCCCGCAGCACGCCTGGGGCCACGCGCAGCACGGTCAGTGCACCGGGGACCTATCAGAAGCATTCCTGCTCTCTGGCTCTGAACCCCATGCACACCACAGACCTCACACAGCAACCCTGGTCCTGAGGCTGCAGCCGGCTGTGCATGATGCTTCAGCTCTGGCCCGCAGCATGCCTGGGGCCACGCGCAGCACGGTCAGTGCACCGAGGACCTATCAGAAGCATTCCTGCTCTCTGGCACTGGACTCCATGCACACCACAGACCTCACACAGCAACCCTGGTCCTGAGGCTGCAGCCGGCTGTGCATGATGCTTCAGCTCTGGCCCGCAGCACGCCTGGGGCCACGCGCAGCACGGTCAGTGCACCGGGGACCTATCAGAAGCATTCCTGCTCTCTGGCTCTGAACCCCATGCACACCACAGACCTCACACAGCAACCCTGGTCCTGAGGCTGCAGCCGGCTGTGAAGGATGCTTCAGCTCTGGCCCGCAGCACGCCTGGACCCACGCGCAGCACGGTCAGTGCACCGAGGACCTATCGGAAGCATTCCTGCTCTCTGGCACTGGACCCCATGCACACCACAGGCCTCACACAGCAACCCTGGTCCTGAGGCTGCAGCCGGCTGTGAAGGATGCTTCAGCTCTGGCCCGCAGCACGCCTGGACCCACACGCAGCACGGTCAGTGCACCGAGGACCTATCGGAAGCATTCCTGCTCTCTGGCACTGGACCCCATGCACACCACAGACCTCACACAGCAACCCTGGTCCTGAGGCTGCAGCCGGCTGTGCATGATGCTTCAGCTCTGGCCCGCAGCACGCCTGGGGCCACGCGCAGCACGGTCAGTGCACCGGGGACCTATCAGAAGCATTCCTGCTCTCTGGCACTGGACCCCATGCACACCACAGACCTCATACAGCAACCCTGGTCCTGAGGCTGCAGCCGGCTGTGCATGATGCTTCAGCTCTGGCCCGCAGCACGCCTGGGGCCACGCGCAGCACGGTCACTGCACCGGGGACCCATCGGAAGCATTCCTGCTCTCTGGCTCTGAACCCCATGCACACCACAGACCTCACACAGCAACCCTGGTCCTGAGGCTGCAGCCGGCTGTGCAGGAGGCTTCAGCTCTGGCCCGCAGCACGCCTGGACCCACGCGCAGCACGGTCAGTGCACCGAGGACCTATCAGAAGCATTCCTGCTCTCTGGCACTGGACCCCATGCACACCACAGACCTCACACAGCAACCCTGGTCCTGAGGCTGCAGCCGGCTGTGCATGATGCTTCAGCTCTGGCCCGCAGCACGCCTGGGGCCACGCGCAGCACGGTCAGTGCACCGGGGACCTATCAGAAGCATTCCTGCTCTCTGGCACTGGACCCCATGCACACCACAGACCTCACACAGCAACCCTGGTCCTGAGGCTGCAGCCGGCTGTGCATGATGCTTCAGCTCTGGCCCGCAGCACGCCTGGGGCCACGCGCAGCACGGTCAGTGCACCGAGGACCTATCAGAAGCATTCCTGCTCTCTGGCTCTGGACCCCATGCACACCACAGACCACACACAGCAACCCTGGTCCTGAGGCTGCAGTCAGCTGTGCAGGAGGCTTCAGCTCTGGCCCGCAGCACGCCTGGGGCCACGCGCAGCACGGTCAGTGCACCGAGGACCTATCAGAAGCATTCCTGCTCTCTGGCACTGGACCCCATGCACACCACAGACCTCACACAGCAACCCTGGTCCTGAGGCTGCAGCCGGCTGTGCATGATGCTTCAGCTCTGGCCCGCAGCACGCCTGGGGCCACGCGCAGCACGGTCAGTGCACCGAGGACCTATCGGAAGCATTCCTGCTCTCTGGCTCTGAACCCCATGCACACCACAGACCTCACACAGCAACCCTGGTCCTGAGGCTGCAGCCGGCTGTGCAGGAGGCTTCAGCTCTGGCCCGCAGCACGCCTGGGGCCACGCGCAGCACGGTCAGTGCACCGAGGACCTATCAGAAGCATTCCTGCTCTCTGGCTCTGAACCCCATGCACACCACAGACCTCACACAGCAACCCTGGTCCTGAGGCTGCAGCCGGCTGTGCATGATGCTTCAGCTCTGGCCCGCAGCACGCCTGGGGCCACGCGCAGCACGGTCAGTGCACCGGGGACCTATCAGAAGCATTCCTGCTCTCTGGCTCTGAACCCCATGCACACCACAGACCTCACACAGCAACCCTGGTCCTGAGGCTGCAGCCGGCTGTGCAGGAGGCTTCAGCTCTGGCCCGCAGCACGCCTGGGGCCACGCGCAGCACGGTCAGTGCACCGAGGACCTATCAGAAGCATTCCTGCTCTCTGGCTCTGAACCCCATGCACACCACAGACCTCACACAGCAACCCTGGTCCTGAGGCTGCAGCCGGCTGTGCAGGAGGCTTCAGCTCTGGCCCGCAGCACGCCTGGGGCCACGCGCAGCACGGTCAGTGCACCGAGGACCTATCGGAAGCATTCCTGCTCTCTGGCTCTGAACCCCATGCACACCACAGACCTCACACAGCAACCCTGGTCCTGAGGCTGCAGCCGGCTGTGCATGATGCTTCAGCTCTGGCCCGCAGCACGCCTGGACCCACGCGCAGCACGGTCAGTGCACCGAGGACCTATCAGAAGCATTCCTGCTCTCTGGCACTGGACCCCATGCACACCACAGACCTCACACAGCAACCCTGGTCCTGAGGCTGCAGCCGGCTGTGCATGATGCTTCAGCTCTGGCCCGCAGCACGCCTGGGGCCACGCGCAGCACGGTCAGTGCACCGGGGACCTATCAGAAGCATTCCTGCTCTCTGGCTCTGAACCCCATGCACACCACAGACCTCACACAGCAACCCTGGTCCTGAGGCTGCAGCCGGCTGTGCAGGAGGCTTCAGCTCTGGCCCGCAGCACGCCTGGGGCCACGCGCAGCACGGTCAGTGCACCGGGGACCTATCAGAAGCATTCCTGCTCTCTGGCTCTGAACCCCATGCACACCACAGACCTCACACAGCAACCCTGGTCCTGAGGCTGCAGCCGGCTGTGCATGATGCTTCAGCTCTGGCCCGCAGCACGCCTGGGGCCACGCGCAGCACGGTCAGTGCACCGGGGACCTATCAGAAGCATTCCTGCTCTCTGGCACTGGACCCCATGCACACCACAGACCTCACACAGCAACCCTGGTCCTGAGGCTGCAGCCGGCTGTGCAGGAGGCTTCAGCTCTGGCCCGCAGCACGCCTGGGGCCACGCGCAGCACGGTCAGTGCACCGAGGACCTATCGGAAGCATTCCTGCTCTCTGGCTCTGAACCCCATGCACACCACAGACCTCACACAGCAACCCTGGTCCTGAGGCTGCAGCCGGCTGTGCAGGAGGCTTCAGCTCTGGCCCGCAGCACGCCTGGGGCCACGCGCAGCACGGTCAGTGCACCGAGGACCTATCGGAAGCATTCCTGCTCTCTGGCACTGGACCCCATGCACACCACAGACCTCACACAGCAACCCTGGTCCTGAGGCTGCAGCCGGCTGTGCATGATGCTTCAGCTCTGGCCCGCAGCACGCCTGGACCCACGCGCAGCACGGTCAGTGCACCGAGGACCTATCAGAAGCATTCCTGCTCTCTGGCTCTGAACCCCATGCACACCACAGACCTCACACAGCAACCCTGGTCCTGAGGCTGCAGCCGGCTGTGCAGGAGGCTTCAGCTCTGGCCCGCAGCACGCCTGGGGCCACGCGCAGCACGGTCAGTGCACCGAGGACCTATCGGAAGCATTCCTGCTCTCTGGCTCTGAACCCCATGCACACCACAGACCTCACACAGCAACCCTGGTCCTGAGGCTGCAGCCGGCTGTTCATGATGCTTCAGCTCTGGCCCGCAGCACGCCTGGACCCACGCGCAGCACGGTCAGTGCACCGGGGACCTATCGGAAGCATTCCTGCTCTCTGGCACTGGACCCCATGCACACCACAGACCTCACACAGCAACCCTGGTCCTGAGGCTGCAGCCGGCTGTGCAGGAGGCTTCAGCTCTGGCCCGCAGCACGCCTGGGGCCACGCGCAGCACGGTCAGTGCACCGAGGACCTATCGGAAGCATTCCTGCTCTCTGGCTCTGAACCCCATGCACACCACAGACCTCACACAGCAACCCTGGTCCTGAGGCTGCAGCCGGCTGTGCATGATGCTTCAGCTCTGGCCCGCAGCACGCCTGGACCCACGCGCAGCACGGTCAGTGCACCGGGGACCTATCGGAAGCATTCCTGCTCTCTGGCACTGGACCCCATGCACACCACAGGCCTCACACAGCAACCCTGGTCCTGAGGCTGCAGCCGGCTGTGCAGGAGGCTTCAGCTCTGGCCCGCAGCACGCCTGGGGCCACGCGCAGCACGGTCAGTGCACCGAGGACCTATCAGAAGCATTCCTGCTCTCTGGCACTGGACCCCATGCACACCACAGACCTCACACAGCAACCCTGGTCCTGAGGCTGCAGCCGGCTGTGCATGATGCTTCAGCTCTGGCCCGCAGCACGCCTGGGGCCACGCGCAGCACGGTCAGTGCACCGAGGACCTATCAGAAGCATTCCTGCTCTCTGGCACTGGACCCCATGCACACCACAGACCTCACACAGCAACCCTGGTCCTGAGGCTGCAGCCGGCTGTGCATGATGCTTCAGCTCTGGCCCGCAGCACGCCTGGACCCACGCGCAGCACGGTCAGTGCACCGAGGACCTATCGGAAGCATTCCTGCTCTCTGGCACTGGACCCCATGCACACCACAGGCCTCACACAGCAACCCTGGTCCTGAGGCTGCAGCCGGCTGTGCAGGAGGCTTCAGCTCTGGCCCGCAGCACGCCTGGGGCCACGCGCAGCACGGTCAGTGCACCGGGGACCTATCAGAAGCATTCCTGCTCTCTGGCTCTGAACCCCATGCACACCACAGACCTCACACAGCAACCCTGGTCCTGAGGCTGCAGCCGGCTGTGCATGATGCTTCAGCTCTGGCCCGCAGCACGCCTGGGGCCACGCGCAGCACGGTCAGTGCACCGAGGACCTATCAGAAGCATTCCTGCTCTCTGGCACTGGACCCCATGCACACCACAGACCTCACACAGCAACCCTGGTCCTGAGGCTGCAGCCGGCTGTGCATGATGCTTCAGCTCTGGCCCGCAGCACGCCTGGACCCACGCGCAGCACGGTCAGTGCACCGGGGACCTATCGGAAGCATTCCTGCTCTCTGGCTCTGAACCCCATGCACACCACAGACCTCACACAGCAACCCTGGTCCTGAGGCTGCAGCCGGCTGTGCAGGAGGCTTCAGCTCTGGCCCGCAGCACGCCTGGGGCCACGCGCAGCACGGTCAGTGCACCGGGGACCTATCAGAAGCATTCCTGCTCTCTGGCACTGGACCCCATGCACACCACAGACCTCACACAGCAACCCTGGTCCTGAGGCTGCAGCCGGCTGTGCATGATGCTTCAGCTCTGGCCCGCAGCACGCCTGGGGCCACGCGCAGCACGGTCAGTGCACCGAGGACCTATCGGAAGCATTCCTGCTCTCTGGCTCTGAACCCCATGCACACCACAGACCTCACACAGCAACCCTGGTCCTGAGGCTGCAGCCGGCTGTGCATGATGCTTCAGCTCTGGCCCGCAGCACGCCTGGGGCCACGCGCAGCACGGTCAGTGCACCGAGGACCTATCAGAAGCATTCCTGCTCTCTGGCTCTGAACCCCATGCACACCACAGACCTCACACAGCAACCCTGGTCCTGAGGCTGCAGCCGGCTGTGCAGGAGGCTTCAGCTCTGGCCCGCAGCACGCCTGGGGCCACGCGCAGCACGGTCAGTGCACCGGGGACCTATCAGAAGCATTCCTGCTCTCTGGCTCTGAACCCCATGCACACCACAGACCTCACACAGCAACCCTGGTCCTGAGGCTGCAGCCGGCTGTGCATGATGCTTCAGCTCTGGCCCGCAGCACGCCTGGGGCCACGCGCAGCACGGTCAGTGCACCGGGGACCTATCAGAAGCATTCCTGCTCTCTGGCACTGAACCCCATGCACACCACAGACCTCACACAGCAACCCTGGTCCTGAGGCTGCAGCCGGCTGTGCATGATGCTTCAGCTCTGGCCCGCAGCACGCCTGGACCCACGCGCAGCACGGTCAGTGCACCGAGGACCTATCAGAAGCATTCCTGCTCTCTGGCACTGAACCCCATGCACACCACAGGCCTCACACAGCAACCCTGGTCCTGAGGCTGCAGCCGGCTGTGCATGATGCTTCAGCTCTGGCCCGCAGCACGCCTGGACCCACGCGCAGCACGGTCAGTGCACCGAGGACCTATCAGAAGCATTCCTGCTCTCTGGCTCTGAACCCCATGCACACCACAGACCTCACACAGCAACCCTGGTCCTGAGGCTGCAGCCGGCTGTGCATGATGCTTCAGCTCTGGCCCGCAGCACGCCTGGGGCCACGCGCAGCACGGTCAGTGCACCGGGGACCTATCAGAAGCATTCCTGCTCTCTGGCACTGGACCCCATGCACACCACAGGCCTCACACAGCAACCCTGGTCCTGAGGCTGCAGCCGGCTGTGCAGGAGGCTTCAGCTCTGGCCCGCAGCACGCCTGGGGCCACGCGCAGCACGGTCAGTGCACCGAGGACCTATCGGAAGCATTCCTGCTCTCTGGCACTGGACCCCATGCACACCACAGACCTCACACAGCAACCCTGGTCCTGAGGCTGCAGCCGGCTGTGCAGGAGGCTTCAGCTCTGGCCCGCAGCACGCCTGGACCCACGCGCAGCACGGTCAGTGCACCGGGGACCTATCAGAAGCATTCCTGCTCTCTGGCACTGGACCCCATGCACACCACAGGCCTCACACAGCAACCCTGGTCCTGAGGCTGCAGCCGGCTGTGCAGGAGGCTTCAGCTCTGGCCCGCAGCACGCCTGGGGCCACGCGCAGCACGGTCAGTGCACCGAGGACCTATCGGAAGCATTCCTGCTCTCTGGCACTGGACCCCATGCACACCACAGACCTCACACAGCAACCCTGGTCCTGAGGCTGCAGCCGGCTGTGCAGGAGGCTTCAGCTCTGGCCCGCAGCACGCCTGGACCCACGCGCAGCACGGTCAGTGCACCGGGGACCTATCAGAAGCATTCCTGCTCTCTGGCACTGGACCCCATGCACACCACAGACCTCACACAGCAACCCTGGTCCTGAGGCTGCAGCCGGCTGTGCATGATGCTTCAGCTCTGGCCCGCAGCACGCCTGGGGCCACGCGCAGCACGGTCAGTGCACCGAGGACCTATCGGAAGCATTCCTGCTCTCTGGCACTGGACCCCATGCACACCACAGACCTCACACAGCAACCCTGGTCCTGAGGCTGCAGCCGGCTGTGCAGGAGGCTTCAGCTCTGGCCCGCAGCACGCCTGGGGCCACGCGCAGCACGGTCAGTGCACCGGGGACCTATCGGAAGCATTCCTGCTCTCTGGCACTGAACCCCATGCACATCACAGACCTCACACAGCAACCCTGGTCCTGAGGCTGCAGCCAGCTGTGCATGATGCTTCAGCTCTGGCCCGCAGCACGCCTGGGGCCACGCGCAGCACGGTCAGTGCACCGAGGACCTATCGGAAGCATTCCTGCTCTCTGGCACTGAACCCCATGCACACCACAGACCTCACACAGCAACCCTGGTCCTGAGGCTGCAGCCGGCTGTGCATGATGCTTCAGCTCTGGCCCGCAGCACGCCTGGACCCACGCGCAGCACGGTCAGTGCACCGAGGACCTATCAGAAGCATTCCTGCTCTCTGGCACTGGACCCCATGCACACCACAGACCTCACACAGCAACCCTGGTCCTGAGGCTGCAGCCGGCTGTGCATGATGCTTCAGCTCTGGCCCGCAGCACGCCTGGACCCACGCGCAGCACGGTCAGTGCACCGAGGACCTATCAGAAGCATTCCTGCTCTCTGGCACTGGACCCCATGCACACCACAGACCTCACACAGCAACCCTGGTCCTGAGGCTGCAGCCGGCTGTGCATGATGCTTCAGCTCTGGCCCGCAGCACGCCTGGACCCACGCGCAGCACGGTCAGTGCACCGAGGACCTATCAGAAGCATTCCTGCTCTCTGGCACTGGACCCCATGCACACCACAGACCTCACACAGCAACCCTGGTCCTGAGGCTGCAGCCGGCTGTGCATGATGCTTCAGCTCTGGCCCGCAGCACGCCTGGGGCCACGCGCAGCACGGTCAGTGCACCGAGGACCCATCGGAAGCATTCCTGCTCTCTGGCACTGGACCCCATGCACACCACAGACCTCACACAGCAACCCTGGTCCTGAGGCTGCAGCCGGCTGTGCAGGAGGCTTCAGCTCTGGCCCGCAGCACGCCTGGGGCCACGCGCAGCACGGTCAGTGCACCGAGGACCTATCGGAAGCATTCCTGCTCTCTGGCACTGGACCCCATGCACACCACAGACCTCACACAGCAACCCTGGTCCTGAGGCTGCAGCCGGCTGTGCATGATGCTTCAGCTCTGGCCCGCAGCACGCCTGGGGCCACGCGCAGCACGGTCAGTGCACCGAGGACCTATCAGAAGCATTCCTGCTCTCTGGCACTGGACCCCATGCACACCACAGGCCTCACACAGCAACCCTGGTCCTGAGGCTGCAGCCGGCTGTGCAGGAGGCTTCAGCTCTGGCCCGCAGCACGCCTGGGGCCACGCGCAGCACGGTCAGTGCACCGAGGACCCATCGGAAGCATTCCTGCTCTCTGGCTCTGAACCCCATGCACACCACAGACCTCACACAGCAACCCTGGTCCTGAGGCTGCAGCCGGCTGTGCATGATGCTTCAGCTCTGGCCCGCAGCACGCCTGGGGCCACGCGCAGCACGGTCAGTGCACCGAGGACCTATCAGAAGCATTCCTGCTCTCTGGCACTGGACCCCATGCACACCACAGACCTCACACAGCAACCCTGGTCCTGAGGCTGCAGCCGGCTGTGCATGATGCTTCAGCTCTGGCCCGCAGCACGCCTGGACCCACGCGCAGCACGGTCAGTGCACCGAGGACCTATCAGAAGCATTCCTGCTCTCTGGCTCTGAACCCCATGCACACCACAGACCTCACACAGCAACCCTGGTCCTGAGGCTGCAGCCGGCTGTGCAGGAGGCTTCAGCTCTGGCCCGCAGCACGCCTGGGGCCACGCGCAGCACGGTCAGTGCACCGAGGACCTATCAGAAGCATTCCTGCTCTCTGGCACTGGACCCCATGCACACCACAGGCCTCACACAGCAACCCTGGTCCTGAGGCTGCAGCCAGCTGTGAAGGATGCTTCAGCTCTGGCCCGCAGCACGCCTGGGGCCACGCGCAGCACGGTCAGTGCACTGGGGACCTATCAGAAGCATTCCTGCTCTCTGGCTCTGAACCCCATGCACACCACAGACCTCACACAGCAACCCTGGTCCTGAGGCTGCAGCCGGCTGTGCATGATGCTTCAGCTCTGGCCCGCAGCACGCCTGGGGCCACGCGCAGCACGGTCAGTGCACCGGGGACCTATCAGAAGCATTCCTGCTCTCTGGCTCTGAACCCCATGCACACCACAGACCTCACACAGCAACCCTGGTCCTGAGGCTGCAGCCGGCTGTGCATGATGCTTCAGCTCTGGCCCGCAGCACGCCTGGACCCACGCGCAGCACGGTCAGTGCACCGGGGACCTATCAGAAGCATTCCTGCTCTCTGGCTCTGAACCCCATGCACACCACAGACCTCACACAGCAACCCTGGTCCTGAGGCTGCAGCCCGCGGTGCAGGATGCTTCAGCTCTGGCCTGCAGCACGCCTGGGGCCACGCGCAGCACGGTCAGTGCACCGAGGACCTATCAGAAGCATTCCTGCTCTCTGGCTCTGAACCCCATGCACACCACAGACCTCACACAGCAACCCTGGTCCTGAGGCTGCAGCCCGCGGTGCAGGATGCTTCAGCTCTGGCCCGCAGCACGCCTGGGGCCACGCGCAGCACGGTCAGTGCACCGAGGACCTATCAGAAGCATTCCTGCTCTCTGGCTCTGAACCCCATGCACACCACAGACCTCACACAGCAACCCTGGTCCTGAGGCTGCAGCCGGCTGTGCATGATGCTTCAGCTCTGGCCCGCAGCACGCCTGGGGCCACGCGCAGCACGGTCAGTGCACCGGGGACCTATCAGAAGCATTCCTGCTCTCTGGCACTGGACCCCATGCACACCACAGACCTCACACAGCAACCCTGGTCCTGAGGCTGCAGCCGGCTGTGCAGGAGGCTTCAGCTCTGGCCCGCAGCACGCCTGGGGCCACGCGCAGCACGGTCAGTGCACCGAGGACCTATCGGAAGCATTCCTGCTCTCTGGCTCTGAACCCCATGCACACCACAGACCTCACACAGCAACCCTGGTCCTGAGGCTGCAGCCGGCTGTGCAGGAGGCTTCAGCTCTGGCCCGCAGCACGCCTGGGGCCACGCGCAGCACGGTCAGTGCACCGAGGACCTATCGGAAGCATTCCTGCTCTCTGGCACTGGACCCCATGCACACCACAGACCTCACACAGCAACCCTGGTCCTGAGGCTGCAGCCGGCTGTGCATGATGCTTCAGCTCTGGCCCGCAGCACGCCTGGACCCACGCGCAGCACGGTCAGTGCACCGAGGACCTATCAGAAGCATTCCTGCTCTCTGGCTCTGAACCCCATGCACACCACAGACCTCACACAGCAACCCTGGTCCTGAGGCTGCAGCCGGCTGTGCAGGAGGCTTCAGCTCTGGCCCGCAGCACGCCTGGGGCCACGCGCAGCACGGTCAGTGCACCGAGGACCTATCGGAAGCATTCCTGCTCTCTGGCTCTGAACCCCATGCACACCACAGACCTCACACAGCAACCCTGGTCCTGAGGCTGCAGCCGGCTGTTCATGATGCTTCAGCTCTGGCCCGCAGCACGCCTGGACCCACGCGCAGCACGGTCAGTGCACCGGGGACCTATCGGAAGCATTCCTGCTCTCTGGCACTGGACCCCATGCACACCACAGACCTCACACAGCAACCCTGGTCCTGAGGCTGCAGCCGGCTGTGCAGGAGGCTTCAGCTCTGGCCCGCAGCACGCCTGGGGCCACGCGCAGCACGGTCAGTGCACCGAGGACCTATCGGAAGCATTCCTGCTCTCTGGCTCTGAACCCCATGCACACCACAGACCTCACACAGCAACCCTGGTCCTGAGGCTGCAGCCGGCTGTGCATGATGCTTCAGCTCTGGCCCGCAGCACGCCTGGACCCACGCGCAGCACGGTCAGTGCACCGGGGACCTATCGGAAGCATTCCTGCTCTCTGGCACTGGACCCCATGCACACCACAGGCCTCACACAGCAACCCTGGTCCTGAGGCTGCAGCCGGCTGTGCAGGAGGCTTCAGCTCTGGCCCGCAGCACGCCTGGGGCCACGCGCAGCACGGTCAGTGCACCGAGGACCTATCAGAAGCATTCCTGCTCTCTGGCACTGGACCCCATGCACACCACAGACCTCACACAGCAACCCTGGTCCTGAGGCTGCAGCCGGCTGTGCATGATGCTTCAGCTCTGGCCCGCAGCACGCCTGGGGCCACGCGCAGCACGGTCAGTGCACCGAGGACCTATCAGAAGCATTCCTGCTCTCTGGCACTGGACCCCATGCACACCACAGACCTCACACAGCAACCCTGGTCCTGAGGCTGCAGCCGGCTGTGCATGATGCTTCAGCTCTGGCCCGCAGCACGCCTGGACCCACGCGCAGCACGGTCAGTGCACCGAGGACCTATCGGAAGCATTCCTGCTCTCTGGCACTGGACCCCATGCACACCACAGGCCTCACACAGCAACCCTGGTCCTGAGGCTGCAGCCGGCTGTGCAGGAGGCTTCAGCTCTGGCCCGCAGCACGCCTGGGGCCACGCGCAGCACGGTCAGTGCACCGGGGACCTATCAGAAGCATTCCTGCTCTCTGGCTCTGAACCCCATGCACACCACAGACCTCACACAGCAACCCTGGTCCTGAGGCTGCAGCCGGCTGTGCATGATGCTTCAGCTCTGGCCCGCAGCACGCCTGGGGCCACGCGCAGCACGGTCAGTGCACCGAGGACCTATCAGAAGCATTCCTGCTCTCTGGCACTGGACCCCATGCACACCACAGACCTCACACAGCAACCCTGGTCCTGAGGCTGCAGCCGGCTGTGCATGATGCTTCAGCTCTGGCCCGCAGCACGCCTGGACCCACGCGCAGCACGGTCAGTGCACCGGGGACCTATCGGAAGCATTCCTGCTCTCTGGCTCTGAACCCCATGCACACCACAGACCTCACACAGCAACCCTGGTCCTGAGGCTGCAGCCGGCTGTGCAGGAGGCTTCAGCTCTGGCCCGCAGCACGCCTGGGGCCACGCGCAGCACGGTCAGTGCACCGGGGACCTATCAGAAGCATTCCTGCTCTCTGGCACTGGACCCCATGCACACCACAGACCTCACACAGCAACCCTGGTCCTGAGGCTGCAGCCGGCTGTGCATGATGCTTCAGCTCTGGCCCGCAGCACGCCTGGGGCCACGCGCAGCACGGTCAGTGCACCGAGGACCTATCGGAAGCATTCCTGCTCTCTGGCTCTGAACCCCATGCACACCACAGACCTCACACAGCAACCCTGGTCCTGAGGCTGCAGCCGGCTGTGCATGATGCTTCAGCTCTGGCCCGCAGCACGCCTGGGGCCACGCGCAGCACGGTCAGTGCACCGAGGACCTATCAGAAGCATTCCTGCTCTCTGGCTCTGAACCCCATGCACACCACAGACCTCACACAGCAACCCTGGTCCTGAGGCTGCAGCCGGCTGTGCAGGAGGCTTCAGCTCTGGCCCGCAGCACGCCTGGGGCCACGCGCAGCACGGTCAGTGCACCGGGGACCTATCAGAAGCATTCCTGCTCTCTGGCTCTGAACCCCATGCACACCACAGACCTCACACAGCAACCCTGGTCCTGAGGCTGCAGCCGGCTGTGCATGATGCTTCAGCTCTGGCCCGCAGCACGCCTGGGGCCACGCGCAGCACGGTCAGTGCACCGGGGACCTATCAGAAGCATTCCTGCTCTCTGGCACTGAACCCCATGCACACCACAGACCTCACACAGCAACCCTGGTCCTGAGGCTGCAGCCGGCTGTGCATGATGCTTCAGCTCTGGCCCGCAGCACGCCTGGACCCACGCGCAGCACGGTCAGTGCACCGAGGACCTATCAGAAGCATTCCTGCTCTCTGGCACTGAACCCCATGCACACCACAGGCCTCACACAGCAACCCTGGTCCTGAGGCTGCAGCCGGCTGTGCATGATGCTTCAGCTCTGGCCCGCAGCACGCCTGGACCCACGCGCAGCACGGTCAGTGCACCGAGGACCTATCAGAAGCATTCCTGCTCTCTGGCTCTGAACCCCATGCACACCACAGACCTCACACAGCAACCCTGGTCCTGAGGCTGCAGCCGGCTGTGCATGATGCTTCAGCTCTGGCCCGCAGCACGCCTGGGGCCACGCGCAGCACGGTCAGTGCACCGGGGACCTATCAGAAGCATTCCTGCTCTCTGGCACTGGACCCCATGCACACCACAGGCCTCACACAGCAACCCTGGTCCTGAGGCTGCAGCCGGCTGTGCAGGAGGCTTCAGCTCTGGCCCGCAGCACGCCTGGGGCCACGCGCAGCACGGTCAGTGCACCGAGGACCTATCGGAAGCATTCCTGCTCTCTGGCACTGGACCCCATGCACACCACAGACCTCACACAGCAACCCTGGTCCTGAGGCTGCAGCCGGCTGTGCAGGAGGCTTCAGCTCTGGCCCGCAGCACGCCTGGACCCACGCGCAGCACGGTCAGTGCACCGGGGACCTATCAGAAGCATTCCTGCTCTCTGGCACTGGACCCCATGCACACCACAGGCCTCACACAGCAACCCTGGTCCTGAGGCTGCAGCCGGCTGTGCAGGAGGCTTCAGCTCTGGCCCGCAGCACGCCTGGGGCCACGCGCAGCACGGTCAGTGCACCGAGGACCTATCGGAAGCATTCCTGCTCTCTGGCACTGGACCCCATGCACACCACAGACCTCACACAGCAACCCTGGTCCTGAGGCTGCAGCCGGCTGTGCAGGAGGCTTCAGCTCTGGCCCGCAGCACGCCTGGACCCACGCGCAGCACGGTCAGTGCACCGGGGACCTATCAGAAGCATTCCTGCTCTCTGGCACTGGACCCCATGCACACCACAGACCTCACACAGCAACCCTGGTCCTGAGGCTGCAGCCGGCTGTGCATGATGCTTCAGCTCTGGCCCGCAGCACGCCTGGGGCCACGCGCAGCACGGTCAGTGCACCGAGGACCTATCGGAAGCATTCCTGCTCTCTGGCACTGGACCCCATGCACACCACAGACCTCACACAGCAACCCTGGTCCTGAGGCTGCAGCCGGCTGTGCAGGAGGCTTCAGCTCTGGCCCGCAGCACGCCTGGGGCCACGCGCAGCACGGTCAGTGCACCGGGGACCTATCGGAAGCATTCCTGCTCTCTGGCACTGAACCCCATGCACATCACAGACCTCACACAGCAACCCTGGTCCTGAGGCTGCAGCCAGCTGTGCATGATGCTTCAGCTCTGGCCCGCAGCACGCCTGGGGCCACGCGCAGCACGGTCAGTGCACCGAGGACCTATCGGAAGCATTCCTGCTCTCTGGCACTGAACCCCATGCACACCACAGACCTCACACAGCAACCCTGGTCCTGAGGCTGCAGCCGGCTGTGCATGATGCTTCAGCTCTGGCCCGCAGCACGCCTGGACCCACGCGCAGCACGGTCAGTGCACCGAGGACCTATCAGAAGCATTCCTGCTCTCTGGCACTGGACCCCATGCACACCACAGACCTCACACAGCAACCCTGGTCCTGAGGCTGCAGCCGGCTGTGCATGATGCTTCAGCTCTGGCCCGCAGCACGCCTGGACCCACGCGCAGCACGGTCAGTGCACCGAGGACCTATCAGAAGCATTCCTGCTCTCTGGCACTGGACCCCATGCACACCACAGACCTCACACAGCAACCCTGGTCCTGAGGCTGCAGCCGGCTGTGCATGATGCTTCAGCTCTGGCCCGCAGCACGCCTGGACCCACGCGCAGCACGGTCAGTGCACCGAGGACCTATCAGAAGCATTCCTGCTCTCTGGCACTGGACCCCATGCACACCACAGACCTCACACAGCAACCCTGGTCCTGAGGCTGCAGCCGGCTGTGCATGATGCTTCAGCTCTGGCCCGCAGCACGCCTGGGGCCACGCGCAGCACGGTCAGTGCACCGAGGACCCATCGGAAGCATTCCTGCTCTCTGGCACTGGACCCCATGCACACCACAGACCTCACACAGCAACCCTGGTCCTGAGGCTGCAGCCGGCTGTGCAGGAGGCTTCAGCTCTGGCCCGCAGCACGCCTGGGGCCACGCGCAGCACGGTCAGTGCACCGAGGACCTATCGGAAGCATTCCTGCTCTCTGGCACTGGACCCCATGCACACCACAGACCTCACACAGCAACCCTGGTCCTGAGGCTGCAGCCGGCTGTGCATGATGCTTCAGCTCTGGCCCGCAGCACGCCTGGGGCCACGCGCAGCACGGTCAGTGCACCGAGGACCTATCAGAAGCATTCCTGCTCTCTGGCACTGGACCCCATGCACACCACAGGCCTCACACAGCAACCCTGGTCCTGAGGCTGCAGCCGGCTGTGCAGGAGGCTTCAGCTCTGGCCCGCAGCACGCCTGGGGCCACGCGCAGCACGGTCAGTGCACCGAGGACCCATCGGAAGCATTCCTGCTCTCTGGCTCTGAACCCCATGCACACCACAGACCTCACACAGCAACCCTGGTCCTGAGGCTGCAGCCGGCTGTGCATGATGCTTCAGCTCTGGCCCGCAGCACGCCTGGGGCCACGCGCAGCACGGTCAGTGCACCGAGGACCTATCAGAAGCATTCCTGCTCTCTGGCACTGGACCCCATGCACACCACAGACCTCACACAGCAACCCTGGTCCTGAGGCTGCAGCCGGCTGTGCATGATGCTTCAGCTCTGGCCCGCAGCACGCCTGGACCCACGCGCAGCACGGTCAGTGCACCGAGGACCTATCAGAAGCATTCCTGCTCTCTGGCTCTGAACCCCATGCACACCACAGACCTCACACAGCAACCCTGGTCCTGAGGCTGCAGCCGGCTGTGCAGGAGGCTTCAGCTCTGGCCCGCAGCACGCCTGGGGCCACGCGCAGCACGGTCAGTGCACCGAGGACCTATCAGAAGCATTCCTGCTCTCTGGCACTGGACCCCATGCACACCACAGGCCTCACACAGCAACCCTGGTCCTGAGGCTGCAGCCAGCTGTGAAGGATGCTTCAGCTCTGGCCCGCAGCACGCCTGGGGCCACGCGCAGCACGGTCAGTGCACCGGGGACCTATCAGAAGCATTCCTGCTCTCTGGCTCTGAACCCCATGCACACCACAGACCTCACACAGCAACCCTGGTCCTGAGGCTGCAGCCGGCTGTGCATGATGCTTCAGCTCTGGCCCGCAGCACGCCTGGGGCCACGCGCAGCACGGTCAGTGCACCGGGGACCTATCAGAAGCATTCCTGCTCTCTGGCTCTGAACCCCATGCACACCACAGACCTCACACAGCAACCCTGGTCCTGAGGCTGCAGCCGGCTGTGCATGATGCTTCAGCTCTGGCCCGCAGCACGCCTGGACCCACGCGCAGCACGGTCAGTGCACCGGGGACCTATCAGAAGCATTCCTGCTCTCTGGCTCTGAACCCCATGCACACCACAGACCTCACACAGCAACCCTGGTCCTGAGGCTGCAGCCCGCGGTGCAGGATGCTTCAGCTCTGGCCTGCAGCACGCCTGGGGCCACGCGCAGCACGGTCAGTGCACCGAGGACCTATCAGAAGCATTCCTGCTCTCTGGCTCTGAACCCCATGCACACCACAGACCTCACACAGCAACCCTGGTCCTGAGGCTGCAGCCCGCGGTGCAGGATGCTTCAGCTCTTTCCCGCAGCACGCCTGGGGCCACGCGCAGCACGGTCAGTGCACCGAGGACCTATCAGAAGCATTCCTGCTCTCTGGCTCTGAACCCCATGCACACCACAGACCTCACACAGCAACCCTGGTCCTGAGGCTGCAGCCCGCGGTGCAGGATGCTTCAGCTCTGGCCCGCAGCACGCCTGGGGCCACGCGCAGCACGGTCAGTGCACCGAGGACCTATCAGAAGCATTCCTGCTCTCTGGCTCTGAACCCCATGCACACCACAGACCTCACACAGCAACCCTGGTCCTGAGGCTGCAGCCGGCTGTGCAGGAGGCTTCAGCTCTGGCCCGCAGCACGCCTGGACCCACACGCAGCACGGTCAGTGCACCGAGGACCTATCAGAAGCATTCCTGCTCTCTGGCTCTGAACCCCATGCACACCACAGACCTCACACAGCAACCCTGGTCCTGAGGCTGCAGCCCGCGGTGCAGGATGCTTCAGCTCTGGCCCGCAGCACGCCTGGACCCACACGCAGCACGGTCAGTGCACCGGGGACCTATCAGAAGCATTCCTGCTCTCTGGCACTGGACCCCATGCACACCACAGACCTCACACAGCAACCCTGGTCCTGAGGCTGCAGCCGGCTGTGCAGGAGGCTTCAGCTCTGGCCCGCAGCACGCCTGGGGCCACGCGCAGCACGGTCAGTGCACCGGGGACCTATCAGAAGCATTCCTGCTCTCTGGCTCTGAACCCCATGCACACCACAGACCTCACACAGCAACCCTGGTCCTGAGGCTGCAGCCGGCTGTGCATGATGCTTCAGCTCTGGCCCGCAGCACGCCTGGGGCCACGCGCAGCACGGTCAGTGCACCGAGGACCTATCAGAAGCATTCCTGCTCTCTGGCACTGGACCCCATGCACACCACAGACCTCACACAGCAACCCTGGTCCTGAGGCTGCAGCCGGCTGTGCAGGAGGCTTCAGCTCTGGCCCGCAGCACGCCTGGGGCCACGCGCAGCACGGTCAGTGCACCGAGGACCTATCGGAAGCATTCCTGCTCTCTGGCTCTGAACCCCATGCACACCACAGACCTCACACAGCAACCCTGGTCCTGAGGCTGCAGCCGGCTGTGCAGGAGGCTTCAGCTCTGGCCCGCAGCACGCCTGGGGCCACGCGCAGCACGGTCAGTGCACCGGGGACCCATCGGAAGCATTCCTGCTCTCTGGCACTGGACCCCATGCACACCACAGACCTCACACAGCAACCCTGGTCCTGAGGCTGCAGCCAGCTGTGAAGGATGCTTCAGCTCTGGCCCGCAGCACGCCTGGACCCACGCGCAGCACGGTCAGTGCACCGAGGACCTATCAGAAGCATTCCTGCTCTCTGGCACTGGACCCCATGCACACCACAGACCTCACACAGCAACCCTGGTCCTGAGGCTGCAGCCGGCGGTGCAGGAGGCTTCAGCTCTGGCCCGCAGCACGCCTGGGGCCACGCGCAGCACGGTCAGTGCACCGAGGACCTATCAGAAGCATTCCTGCTCTCTGGCTCTGAACCCCATGCACACCACAGACCTCACACAGCAACCCTGGTCCTGAGGCTGCAGCCGGCTGTGCAGGAGGCTTCAGCTCTGGCCCGCAGCACGCCTGGGGCCACGCGCAGCACGGTCAGTGCACCGAGGACCTATCGGAAGCATTCCTGCTCTCTGGCACTGGACCCCATGCACACCACAGACCTCACACAGCAACCCTGGTCCTGAGGCTGCAGCCGGCTGTGCAGGAGGCTTCAGCTCTGGCCCGCAGCACGCCTGGGGCCACGCGCAGCACGGTCAGTGCACCGAGGACCTATCAGAAGCATTCCTGCTCTCTGGCACTGAACCCCATGCACACCACAGACCTCACACAGCAACCCTGGTCCTGAGGCTGCAGCCGGCTGTGCATGATGCTTCAGCTCTGGCCCGCAGCACGCCTGGACCCACGCGCAGCACGGTCAGTGCACCGAGGACCTATCGGAAGCATTCCTGCTCTCTGGCACTGAACCCCATGCACACCACAGACCTCACACAGCAACCCTGGTCCTGAGGCTGCAGCCGGCTGTGCAGGAGGCTTCAGCTCTGGCCCGCAGCACGCCTGGGGCCACGCGCAGCACGGTCAGTGCACCGAGGACCCATCGGAAGCATTCCTGCTCTCTGGCACTGAACCCCATGCACACCACAGACCTCACACAGCAACCCTGGTCCTGAGGCTGCAGCCGGCTGTGCAGGAGGCTTCAGCTCTGGCCCGCAGCACGCCTGGGGCCACGCGCAGCACGGTCAGTGCACCGGGGACCTATCAGAAGCATTCCTGCTCTCTGGCTCTGAACCCCATGCACACCACAGACCTCACACAGCAACCCTGGTCCTGAGGCTGCAGCCGGCTGTGCAGGAGGCTTCAGCTCTGGCCCGCAGCACGCCTGGGGCCACGCGCAGCACGGTCAGTGCACCGAGGACCTATCAGAAGCATTCCTGCTCTCTGGCACTGGACCCCATGCACACCACAGACCTCACACAGCAACCCTGGTCCTGAGGCTGCAGCCAGCTGTGCATGATGCTTCAGCTCTGGCCCGCAGCACGCCTGGGGCCACGCGCAGCACGGTCAGTGCACCGAGGACCTATCGGAAGCATTCCTGCTCTCTGGCACTGAACCCCATGCACCCCACAGGCCTCACACAGCAACCCTGGTCCTGAGGCTGCAGCCAGCTGTGCATGATGCTTCAGCTCTGGCCCGCAGCACGCCTGGGGCCACGCGCAGCACGGTCAGTGCACCGAGGACCTATCGGAAGCATTCCTGCTCTCTGGCTCTGAACCCCATGCACACCACAGACCTCACACAGCAACCCTGGTCCTGAGGCTGCAGCCGGCTGTGCATGATGCTTCAGCTCTGGCCCGCAGCACGCCTGGGGCCACGCGCAGCACGGTCAGTGCACCGAGGACCTATCAGAAGCATTCCTGCTCTCTGGCACTGGACCCCATGCACACCACAGACCTCACACAGCAACCCTGGTCCTGAGGCTGCAGCCGGCTGTGCAGGAGGCTTCAGCTCTGGCCCGCAGCACGCCTGGGGCCACGCGCAGCACGGTCAGTGCACCGAGGACCTATCGGAAGCATTCCTGCTCTCTGGCACTGAACCCCATGCACCCCACAGGCCTCACACAGCAACCCTGGTCCTGAGGCTGCAGCCAGCTGTGCATGATGCTTCAGCTCTGGCCCGCAGCACGCCTGGGGCCACGCGCAGCACGGTCAGTGCACCGGGGACCTATCAGAAGCATTCCTGCTCTCTGGCACTGGACCCCATGCACACCACAGACCTCACACAGCAACCCTGGTCCTGAGGCTGCAGCCGGCTGTGCATGATGCTTCAGCTCTGGCCCGCAGCACGCCTGGGGCCACGCGCAGCACGGTCAGTGCACCGAGGACCTATCAGAAGCATTCCTGCTCTCTGGCACTGGACCCCATGCACACCACAGACCTCACACAGCAACCCTGGTCCTGAGGCTGCAGCCCGCGGTGCAGGATGCTTCAGCTCTGGCCCGCAGCACGCCTGGGGCCACGCGCAGCACGGTCAGTGCACCGAGGACCTATCGGAAGCATTCCTGCTCTCTGGCTCTGAACCCCATGCACACCACAGACCTCACACAGCAACCCTGGTCCTGAGGCTGCAGCCGGCTGTGCATGATGCTTCAGCTCTGGCCCGCAGCACGCCTGGACCCACGCGCAGCACGGTCAGTGCACCGAGGACCTATCAGAAGCATTCCTGCTCTCTGGCTCTGAACCCCATGCACACCACAGACCTCACACAGCAACCCTGGTCCTGAGGCTGCAGCCGGCTGTGCATGATGCTTCAGCTCTGGCCCGCAGCACGCCTGGACCCACGCGCAGCACGGTCAGTGCACCGAGGACCTATCAGAAGCATTCCTGCTCTCTGGCTCTGAACCCCATGCACACCACAGACCTCACACAGCAACCCTGGTCCTGAGGCTGCAGCCCGCGGTGCAGGATGCTTCAGCTCTGGCCCGCAGCACGCCTGGGGCCACGCGCAGCACGGTCAGTGCACCGAGGACCTATCGGAAGCATTCCTGCTCTCTGGCACTGGACCCCATGCACACCACAGGCCTCACACAGCAACCCTGGTCCTGAGGCTGCAGCCGGCTGTGCAGGAGGCTTCAGCTCTGGCCCGCAGCACGCCTGGGGCCACGCGCAGCACGGTCAGTGCACCGGGGACCTATCGGAAGCATTCCTGCTCTCTGGCTCTGAACCCCATGCACACCACAGGCCTCACACAGCAACCCTGGTCCTGAGGCTGCAGCCGGCTGTGCATGATGCTTCAGCTCTGGCCCGCAGCACGCCTGGGGCCACGCGCAGCACGGTCAGTGCACCGAGGACCCATCGGAAGCATTCCTGCTCTCTGGCACTGGACCCCATGCACACCACAGGCCTCACACAGCAACCCTGGTCCTGAGGCTGCAGCCAGCTGTGCATGATGCTTCAGCTCTGGCCCGCAGCATTCCTGCTGTTCTTCACCTGGTGCTAATATCAGCAGTACAACAAGAAAAAATTCCCACATGGCCCATATACTTTGTATGATATAACATGGTTCATATCATTTTCTGTGTCCTTCAAGCTATACCAATAACACTTTCTTTGTTTATATTTTCAAATCTGTATTTCTTTTTTTTGTATATATATCAAAAACTTTGTTTCTACTTTTTAAAAAAAAATCTTTTTTTTAAATTCATTATGTTCTTTTAGTCAATAACAACATGATTCATCATTTAGATACATTTAAGGTTTTATACATAAAAAAGAGAGCAAACCTGATACCACACCACTTATTCACACTCACAAACTACTCATACATACACCTTCACACAAATCAATTCTCATCCAAGCAATCTTATTTCTGTATATAAGGTGTATTGTCAGCAGACCACGTAAGACGTGCCGTGACCATGCAGTTCGTAAATTCCATGGCATGCTCTGACCCATGCCTTAATAACATCTTCACTAAAGAATTGGAGCCCATCTGCACCGTCCTATTCCCAATTCTGAATGATTCAATTAACACAGCCACTTTCCCGAACTCCAAGAAACACGCCATGGTTCTCCCACTACTCAAGAAACCCTCAGCGGACTCAAGACGACATCCAACCATTGACCCCTCTCCATGCTAATCTTCACATCGAAAGTCGCGGAGAAGATCATGAAGAAACAACTAGCCTCCTACCTCAACAACAACCACCTCAACACAACTCAATCCAGATTCAGACCCAACTGCAGCACTGAGAAAATCCTCATCGCCACCATGGATGACATCAAACTAATAATGGACCGAGGAGACACCGCTCCACTCATACTTCCAGATCTTTCCACCTTCACCGTCTGCCTCCCCAACCTCATTCAACGCCTACACAAAGCCGGAATTGAAGGACCCGCACTCTGGTGGGTTTGCTCTTTTCTTACAGGCTGAACGCAGTCGATCAGCGGAGTACCACAAGGATCCGTGCTCAGACTGACACTATTCAGCACCTTCATGGGCCGACTCGATAGCATCATTCGTGCCCGCAGCATCAACGTTATACCCTAGGTAGATGACACCCAGCTCATTCTCTCGACAAAACACTGAACACCCAGACCAATTTCACCACCTGCATGTCCGAAGTCGCCAGATGGATGAAAACCAACTGCCTCAAACTCAACACAGACAAGACGGAAGTAGTTATATTCGGCAAAGACACCTCGCTTTGGGACTTCGGGTCCAGCGTCACATTGTAGAACTTCATAATAGTATCGGGTTGGAGCGCTATGTAAACGATTCTAATCGAGTAGCTACTTGATCGATGTCGTAGAAAGGGTTTGCGGCATCGCAAGGGCTAGGATAGTACTATGGAACTGCGAATACGATAGACCACAATTCAATTCAGACCTAACTTCCAACTTCATGTTATTGGATGAGTGGAATCTGTGACCTCATTTGCATACCGGCATCCTAAACAATAGATATACATCACGCAGGTAGAGGCGCATTACTCAGCCTGACAGCCTCTATCGCAGAGGACGTCCTGGACCTATCATGGATGACAGGTTCACACATCAGCACCTCCTCAGCTCTATGAGCTGCAGTCACAGGCAGGGGCAGTGATGAATGCTGCCTTCACCCACCGATAGTACAAGCCCATCAGATTAATACACACCACTTCTCTTCGGCTCGCGACAGCAGGTCGAGGCGTGCATACGCAATGCCTCGCTGCCCACGTGTGCTGTGGGGGTGGAGACTGCACAGTATCTCGGCACAACACACAACCCATAGCATCTGCTGTATCTGTGGATATTACAGAGTCCTAGAGGGTTAGTTAATAGTAACCACTGCTATTTACAGCACTTAAAGGAACTCACAACTCATAGCATCAGCTGTATCTGTGGATATTACAGTGTCCTAGAGAGTTAGTTAATAGTAACCACTGCAATTTACAGCACTTACAGCCTCTCACAACTCATAGCATCTGCTGTATCTGTGGATATTACTGAGTCCTAGAGAGTTAGTTAATAGTAACCGCTGCTGTTTACAGCACTTACAGCCTCTCACAACTCATAGAATCTGCTGTATCTGTGGATATTACTGAGTCCTAGAGAGTTAGTTAATAGTAACCACTGCTATTTACAGCACTTACAGCCTCTCACAACTCATAGCATCTGCTGTATCTGTGGATATTACAGAGTCCTAGAGGGTTAGTTTATAGTAACCACTGCAATTTACAGCACTTACAGCCTCTTACAACTCATAGAATCTGCTGTATCTGTGGATATTACTGAGTCCTAGAGAGTTAGTTAATAGTAACCGCTGCTGTTTACAGCACTTACAGCCTCTCACAACTCATAGCATCTGCTGTGTCTGTGGCTATTACTGAGACCTAGAGGGTTAGTTAACAGTGACCGCTGCTATTTACAGCACTTACAGCCTCTTACAACTCATAGCATCAGCTGCATCTGTGGATATTACAGAGTCCTAGAGAGTTAGTTAATAGTAATCACTGCAATTTACAGCACTTGCAGCCTCTCACAACTCGTAGCATCAGCTGTGTCTGTGGATATTACTGAGTCCTAGAGAGTTAGTTAATAGTAACCACTGCAATTTACAGCACTTGCAGCCTCTCACAACTCGTAGCATCAGCTGTGTCTGTGGATATTACTGAGTCCTAAAGGGTTAGTTAACAGTAACAACTGCAATTTACTGCACTTACAGCCTCTCACAACTCATTGCATCTGTGTATCTGTGGAAATTACTGAGTCCTAGAGGGTTAGTTAATAGTAACCACTGCTATTTACGGCACTTACAGCCTCTCACAACTAATAGCATCTGCTATATCTGTGGATATTACTGAGTCCTAGAGAGTTAGTTAATAGTAACCGCTGCTGTTTACAGCACTTACAGCCTCTCACAACTCATAGCATCTGCTACATCCGTGGATATTACAGAGTCCTAGAGAGTTAGTTAATAGTAACCGCTGCTGTTTACAGCACTTACAGCCTCTCACAACTCATAGAATCTGCTGTATCTGTGGATATTACTGAGTCCTAGAGAGTTAGTTAATAGTAACCGCTGCTGTTTACAGCACTTACAGCCTCTCACAACTCATAGCATCTGCTGTATCTGTGGATATTACAGAGTCCTAGAGAGTTAGTTAATAGTAACCGCTGCTGTTTACATCACTTACAGCCTCTCACAACTCATAGAATCTGCTGTATCTGTGGATATTACTGAGTCCTAGAGAGTTAGTTAATAGTAACCGCTGCTGTTTACAGCACTTACAGCCTCTCACAACTCATAGAATCTGCTGTATCTGTGGATATTACTGAGTCCTAGAGAGTTAGTTAATAGTAACCGCTGCTGTTTACAGCACTTACAGCCTCTCACAACTCATAGCATCTGCTGTGTCTGTGGCTATTACTGAGACCTAGAGGGTTAGTTAACAGTGACCGCTGCGATTTACAGCACTTACAGCCTCTTACAACTCATAGCATCAGCTGCATCTGTGGATATTACAGAGTCCTAGAGAGTTAGTTAATAGTAATCACTGCTATTTACAGCACTTACAGCCTCTTACAACCCATAGCACCTTATATATCAGTGGATATTTCTATTTGCGTTCTAAATAACTTGATGCCCGTCCAACAACATCAAGAGAAGTTAGAAACCTCGGAGGTGCCCAGATTCAGACCAATGCTTGATACCACGTGCTAACAATGTCATAGAGCGCCTTCTACACAACGAGGCACTATGGCTCAACTTCCTATTCCTTGCAAGCCATCCTCACACTCGTAATTTCCAAGCTTAATTATGCCACCAGCTTACACCTTGGCACAACCGCAAACTACAACTTATACAAAATGCTGCTGCAAAGCTGCGTCTCTGCCTTCACACAAGAGAACGTATGACTGCAGTCCGGCCATCGCTCCACTGGCTACTTATAGCTAGGCCTTTGTGTTCAAGGCATCTGCTTGGTCCTCCCCCTAGGTTAGGGGAGACCCCAAAATCATCAGCTCTCTCATTACCTAATGTTTTCATTGTAAAAGTTCACTCTTGTGAATTGGTTATATGCTTTTAAGCATGTAAAATTGCTTTTTCAAAGCATCTGACGTAATTAAGCACAGTTTTGGTACTGTACAATTTGGATAGCATAGTATTAAGCCCAGGGTTACTTACAGCCAGAAGGACAATGTCAATATCACTCTGCAAACAACTTATATTCAAGCTATTGAAAGCAAACTGGACTCTTCGTTCCGGGCTTGCACCACTTATCACACCACCTTACCATGAGAAATTCGTAGGAGGCAGTGCTTCCTCGGCAGAAGCCGCCAAGCTCTGGAACTCACTACTGGAACATGCTAGAAGCTTGCAGCAGTGTATACACTTCAGAAGACAGGGAAAACATGGCTATTTCCTAAATAACTGCACCACCAACATCCAGGCAACAAAGCCCAGACACAGTGGTACCGACAACCGTAATCCTAAACTCACGGTCCACGGTTCAGAAACAATCCAAACAGCATACTACTTTCGAAATGCAGGTAAGCTAAGAGGGGCTATGGCTCGTCGTGACATTATATTACTATGTCCTTCGATATGAAGCCCGAAACGCGTCGTTGCAGGCTGGAGAAGAAACGCGAATAAAATCTGCATCTTGCCTGACTTGCTGTGGTGGTTTGAGTTCCTTCCTCGCCGTACGCCGGAAGTGGTGGGAATTGTTTGGTATATATATATATATATATATATATATATATATATAACAGTTAACAACAAGTAAGATTTGACCAGCACGCAAGAGAAAATATAGAATAAATATCCAATTCTAACGAGTTGTCTTATTTTACACTTTTCAAAGACTGATTGTATACTGAAGGTGGCATACTTCGTCCGGACCGATTCGATTTTTACGAATTCAGGAGTCTACCAGGGCTGGATACAATCCGTTGTGTTTTTTTGATAAATTACACAACACTTTGGACCAAGGGACGAGGGATTCATTTACCTTGGATCGTCCGCCTGTAAACACAGAAAATTTGTGAATTCTCTAATAACCCTAAAAAATGCGACAATCAACTTTGGGAATTGTTTCTTTTATCTGACGATTCCCGCAATCCCGACTATACAGAACTTCAAACTGGAGCTGTTTTCCGGGATTGTTACGAAAAGGGTGTCCGCCGAGAAGACGATTTATTTGAGCCCTGAAGAAGTCCTCAGGTAGGACGAAACGCGTTGGCTACTGTGGTCATTGTGAAAAAAAGAAATCAAAATAAAGGAAAAGTGTAAAATAAGACAACTCTTTAGAATTGGATATTTATTCTATATTTTCTCTTGTGTGCTGGTCAAATCTTACATGTTGATGTGTGTTGTGAAAGTTTCTTTCACTACTTTAGGAAACTAAGGGGTCTTGTATCCTTTGACCGTTGCACCAAGCCATAAATGTTCCCAAGATAAAAATAACTGTGTTTTTTATCCTAGACCTCTATTGTAAATCCTTTTATATATATAACAGTTACAGCCCACAAAAATATTAAAACCGGCAGCGGTCAGCAACACATTATAATTTATACCTCTTCAATTCACATAATACATGTCTGCTATGAAAGGTGTCCATCACCAGTACTGTACAGCCTCAAAAGTCACCAAATGAACAGGCATGGATAAACTGAAGAGATCTGTCACATATTACTGGACAATTTTGAAGACTTTAATGTAGCTCACCACTGCAGATCCCAAATATAAGTAGAATCTGACAACTTCTTTACATCCCACAAAGACACTCAGAAATGGGATGATAATTAAAACGGTACAAAAGGGGGTGGTGATGGACGGAGCATCTGAACCAATCAAACACTCACACCGAGTCAAAAGATCTGGGTTTGATCCATCACCGTTCTTCAGCCCACTCTGCCACCCCAGTTCAGACATGGCCATATGCAAATCAGTCTGACCCTGTGCCTCATGGGAACAGTCCAGCACGAACTGCCAAGCCATGCCTTCCCTGGACCGGAAACAAGCTTCCGAGGACCGGTTTCTGGCATTCCAGCCGTCTTCAGCCCGGCTTGCTTGAATCCAGTGGCAAAGTGAGCAAGGGACTCACGTCTGAGCATACCCTGCCACACTTATGGCGGCCAAAAGCGGTACAAAAGGGGGTGGTGATGGATAATAATTAAAACGCCCAGCCCTTTAAATCTCTCCACTTCTCTCCCTGCATCCAGGTCAGCTCAGGATCACAACTATACACATATTCTCAGACTGGACAACCCGGTGCAGTAACCAGCTAACCAGACTACATCATATGGAATAACATAAAGGGGCCGGCAGAGCTGCTCCAAGCTAACAGCTTAATGAACCCCATTGAAATGCGCGTCAGTCCCTTATACTTCAGCATCCAACAAACTGCTAAGCTTTGAGTCGCATAACACAATAACCGCATCTCGGTGGTGATCACACACAACATAGAAACAAAATCTTTCCAACCACAAACCCTATATGGCGTACCGTATTACTTATGTAGGCAAGTTCTTCAGCGTCCCACATACTTATAGTAAGCACCATATAAATGCTGCAAAAAAATATAATATAAACTCCTCTCCTGATCCACTTCTATTCTGACATGCACCATCACGTGTTTGTAGTACTGAACCCCCTCTCCTCTCCCAATGCACCTCTATCCTGACATGCATCATCACGTGTTTGCAGTACTGAACCCCCTCTCCTCTCCCAATGCACCTCTATCCTGACATGCATCATCACATGTTTGTAGTACTGAACCCACTCTCCTCTCCCAATGCACCTCTATTCTGACATGCACCATCACGTGTTTACAGTACTGAACCCCACCTCCTCTGCCAATGCACCTCTGTCCTGACATGCATTCTCACGTGTTTGTAGTACTGAACCCCCTCTCCTCTCCCAATGCACCTCTATCCTGACATGCATTATCACGTGTTTGCAGTACTGAACCCCCTCTCCTCTCCCAATGCACCTCTATTCTGACATGCATCATCACGTGTTTGTAGTACTGAACCCACTCTCCTCTCTCAATGCACCTCTATCCTGACATGCATCCTCGCGTGTTTGCAGTATTGAACCCCCTCTCCTCTCTCAATGCACCTCTATCCTGACATGCATCCTCGCGTGTTTGCAGTACTGAACCCCCCTCCTCTCCAAATGCACCTCTATCCTGACATGCACCATCCTGTGTTTGCAGTACTGAACCCACTCTCCTCTCCCAATGCACCTCTATCCAGACATGCACCGTTCTGTGTGTTTGCAGTACTGAACCCCCCCTCCTCTACCAATGCACCTCTATCCTGACATGCACCATCACATGTTTGCAGTACTGAACCCACTCTCCAGTCCCAATGCACCTCTATCCTGACATGCATCATCATGTGTTTGCAGTACTGAACCCCCTCTCCTCTCCCAATGCACTTCTATCCTGACATGCATCATCACGTGCTTGCAGTACTGAACCCCCTCTCCTCTCCCAATGCACCTCTATCCTGACATGCATTATCACATGTTTGTAGTACTGAACCCACTCTCCTCTCCCAATGCACCTCTATCCTGACATGCATCATCACGTGTTTGCAGTACTGAACCCCCTCTCCTCTCCCAAGGCACCTCTATCCTGACATGCACCATCACATGATTGCAGTACTGAACCCCCTCTCCTCTCCCAATGCACCTCTATCCTGACATGCACCATCACGTGTTTGTAGTACTGAACCCCCTCTCCAGTCCAAATGCACCTCTGTCCTGACATGCATCATCACGTGTTTGCAGTACCGAACCCCATGTCCTCTCCCAATGCACCTCTATCCTGACATGCATCATCACATGTTTGCAGTACCGAACCTCCTCTCCTCTCCCAATGCACCTCTATCCTGACATGCATCATCACATGTTTGCAGTACCGAACCCCCTCTCGTCTCCAAATGCACCTCTATCCTGACATGCATCCTCACGTGTTTGTAGTACTGAACCCCCTCTCCTCTCCCAATGCATCTCTAGCCTGACATGCATCATCACGTGTTTGTAGTACTGAACCCCCTCACCTGTCCCAATGCACCTCTATCCTGACATGCATCATCACGTGTTTACAATACTGAACCCTCTCCTCTCCCAATGCACCTCTATCCTGACATGCATCATCACATGTTTACAGTACTGAACCCTCTCCTCTCCCAATGCACCTCTATCCTGACATGCATCATCACGTGTTTGCAGTACTGAACCCCCTCTCCTCTCCCAATGCACCTCTATCCTGACATGCATCATCTCATGTGTTTACAGTACTGAACCCCCTCTCCTCTCCCAATGCACCTCTATCCTGACATGCACCATCACATGTTTGCAGTACTGAACTGCCTCACCTCTCCCAATGCACATCTATACTGACATGCATCATCACATGTTTGTAGTACTGACCGCCTCTCCTCTCCCAATGCACTCTATCCTGACATGCATCATCCCGTGTTTGTAGTACTGAACCCACTCTCCTCTCTCAATGCACCTCTATCCTGACATTCATCATCACATGTTTGCAGTACTGAACACCCCTCCTCTCCCAATGCACCTCTGTCCTGACATGCATTCTCACGTGTTTGTAGTACTGAACCCCCTCTCCTCTCCCAATGCACCTCTATCCTGACTTGCATCATCACGTGTTTGTAGTACTGAACCCACTCTCCTCTCCCAATGCACCTCTGTCCTGACATGCATCCTCGCGTGTTTGCAGTATTGAACCCCCTCTCCTCTCTCAATGCACCTCTATCCTGACCTGCATCCTCGCGTGTTTGCAGTACTGAACCCCCCTCCTCTCCCAATGCACCTCTATCCTGACATGCACCATCCTGTGTTTGCAGTACTGAACCCACTCTCCTCTCCCAATGCACCTCTATCCAGACATGCACCGTTCTGTGTGTTTGCAGTACTGAACCCCCCCTCCTCTACCAATGCACCTCTATCCTGACATGCACCATCACATGTTTGCAGTACTGAACCCACTCTCCAGTCCCAATGCCCCTCTGTCCTGACATGCACCATCACGTGTTTACAGTACTGAACCCCCTCTCCTCTCCCAATGCACCTCTATCCTGACATGCATCATCATGTGTTTGCAGTACTGAACCCCCTCTCCTCTTCCAATGCACCTCTATCCTGACATGCATCATCACGTGTTTGCAGTACTGAACCCCCTCTCCTCTCCCAATGCACCTCTATCCTGACATGCACCATCACGTGATTGCAGTACTGAACCCCCTCTCCTCTCCCAATGCACCTCTATCCTGACATGCACCATCCTGTGTTTGCAGTACTGAACCCACTCTCCTCTCCCAATGCACCTCAATCCAGACATGCACCGTTCTGTGTGTTTGCAGTACTGAACCCCCTCTCCTCTACCAATGCACCTCGATCCTGACATGCATCATCGCGTGTTTGCAGTACTGAACCCCCTCTCCTCTCCCAATGCACCTCTATCCTGGCATGCACCATCACATGTTTGCAGTACTGAACCCACTCTCCAGTCCCAATGCACCTCTGTCCTGACATGCATCATCACGTGTTTGCAGTACTGAACCCCACCTCCTCTCCCAATGCACCTCTGTCCTCACATGCATCATCATGTGTTTGCAGTACTGAACCCCCTCTCCTCTCCCAATGCACCTCTGTCCTGACATGCATCATCACGTGTTTGTAGTACTGAACCCACTCTCCAGTCCAAATGCACCTCTGTCCTGACATGCATCATCACGTGTTTGCAGTACCGAACCCCATCTCCTCTCCCAATGCACCTCTATCCTGACATGCATCATCACATGTTTGCAGTACCGAACCTCCTCTCCTCTCCCAATGCACCTCTATCCTGACATGCATCATCACATGTTTGCAGTACCGAACCTCCTCTCCTCTCCCAATGCACCTCTATCCTGACATGCATCATCACATGTTTGCAGTACTGAACTGCCTCACCTCTCCCAATGCACATCTATACTGACATGCATCATCACATGTTTGTAGTACTGACCGCCTCTCCTCTCCCAATGCACTCTATCCTGACATGCATCATCCCGTGTTTGTAGTACTGAACCCACTCTCCTCTCTCA
Organism: Lissotriton helveticus; assembly: GCF_964261635.1. Taxonomy (NCBI): domain Eukaryota; kingdom Metazoa; phylum Chordata; class Amphibia; order Caudata; family Salamandridae; genus Lissotriton; species Lissotriton helveticus. The sequence continues at coordinate 41,472,428 of NC_136057.1, forward strand.
ATGCACCTCTATCCTGACATTCATCATCACATGTTTGCAGTACTGAACACCCCTCCTCTCCCAATGCACCTCTGTCCTGACATGCATTCTCACGTGTTTGTAGTACTGAACCCCCTCTCCTCTCCCAATGCACCTCTGTCCTGACATGCATCCTCGCGTGTTTGCAGTATTGAACCCCCTCTCCTCTCTCAATGCACCTCTATCCTGACCTGCATCCTCGTGTGTTTGCAGTACTGAACCCCCCTCCTCTCCCAATGCACCTCTATCCTGACATGCACCATCCTGTGTTTGCAGTACTGAACCCACTCTCCTCTCCCAATGCACCTCTATCCAGACATGCACCGTTCTGTGTGTTTGCAGTACTGAACCCCCCCTCCTCTACCAATGCACCTCTATCCTGACATGCACCATCACATGTTTGCAGTACTGAACCCACTCTCCAGTCCCAATGCCCCTCTGTCCTGACATGCACCATCACGTGTTTACAGTACTGAACCCCCTCTCCTCTCCCAATGCACCTCTATCCTGACATGCATCATCACGTGTTTGCAGTACTGAATCCCCTCTCCTCTCCCAAGGCACCTCTATCCTGACATGCACCATCACGTGTTTAGAGTACTGAACTCCCTCACCTCTCCCAATGCACATCTATCCTGACATGCATCATCACATGTTTACAGTACTGAACCCCCTCTCCTCTCCCAATGCACCTCTATCCTGACATGCATCATCACGTGTTTGTAGTACTGAACCTCCTCTCCTCTCCCAATGCACCTCTATCCTGACATGCATCATCCCGTGTTTGCAGTACTGAACCCCCTCTCCTCTCCCAATGCACCTCTGTCCTGACATGCACCATCACGTGTTTGCAGTACTGAACCCACTCTCCTCTCCCAATGCACCTCAATCCAGACATGCATCATCACATGTTTACAGTACTGAACCCCCTCTCCTCTCCCAATGCACCTCTATCCTGACATGCATCATCACGTGTTTGTAGTACTGAACCCCCTCTCCTCTCCCAATGCACCTCTGTCCTGACATGCACCATCACGTGTTTGCAGTACCGAACCCCCTCTCCTCTCCCAATGCACCTCTATCCAGACATGCATCATCACGTGTTTGCAGTACCGAACCCCCTCTCCTCTCCCAATGCACCTCTATCCAGACATGCATCATCACGTGTTTGCAGTACTGAACCCCCTCTCCTCTCCCAATGCACCTCTATCCTGACATGCATCATCACGTGTTTGCAGTACTGAACCCCCTCTCCTCTCCCAATGCACCTCTATCCTGACATGCACCATCACGTGTTTGCAGTACTGAACCCCCTCACCTCTCCTCGTGCACGTCACAGCAGGTGCCCAGCACTGGCTTTTCCAGGGCTAACATCTCCTCTCCCAAAGCGCCTCAGCGGTGCCCGCGCTGCCCATCCTTTTCCAGGCACCTCGGTTCTGACTTGCATCTGAAACCCTCCCCTTCATCTTTTGCTCGTTGTTTACGTGCATATCAGGAATGTCTGGAAGGGTGCGTGGGCATGAGGCGGCCCCAGCCCCCCCCCCCCACCCTGCCTGCTCCCCCGCACTCCCTGGCAGTGATGGACGCTCTCCAGGCTCAGGGAACCAGACAGGTCGAATTCATAGCAGCAGCCCGGCTCTGCTGATCCGGTGAGCAGGGAGGGGGGGGGGGGCTGTTCCCATGCCCAGGTGTGTAATGAGGCCCCGCATCAGAGGATGCCCCCCTCAAGGCACGTGCTGTCTGCGTGACTGGGGGACACGCTCCATACGTCATCCTAATCCCCGCACCGCGCGCGTGACACGGGTGCTGAGTGACCGTCTGTGCTCTCCGTGTTTTTAGGGAAAGACGTGCCCTGCGCAGCAGCGTAGCAAGAGCTCCATGGGGGGCGCCGGGGCACGCAGATGGGGTAGTAATAAACAGCAATTATCAGGTCAATGGCCCTATAGGGCTCTGGCACCCGGTGCACTGCACCTGCTGCACCAATGCTAGATGCACCTGTGGACCTGGGCTCTGGTGCCAGGACATACTTTTCGGCAGCTGTTGTGCTTATAAATACATTCACTCATTCGGTCATAATTCAGTGCTTAATTTGAGCCGGTGTTTTCCGGCGCTCGGCACCAGCATTTAATTGTCAACATCGGCCATTATGATAGTCTGCCACACGGGGACGAAGGATGAATAATTTAGAGGCGAGCACAACAACAGTTGCGTATTAATTCAGTATACATTAACAATGATACCTGCCACCAAAGCCATTCTTATAGGTTTAGTGGTCTGGAATATTCCGAAGTGTTACACTTCTAACAGCATTGTTATTGGCAGCGCTGGCACGGCCATGACTGGCACAAGCGGCAGTGATCTCGCGTCGAGGGCTCCGGCACTTATGTTTTTTTTACAAAATAAGCACTGGTTCAGATGTCACAGATTGCCTCGCTTATCTTCTGTCCCCCAGAGTTCACCGGTCCCAAACACCACAAAAGGCTTGCCATCTCACATGCAAACTACATGGACTAATCCTGGGCGTAGTTCGCCTAGTAATGCTACGCGCAGCTATGCAAAGTGCACTTCGCACTACACGAGCTAGGCGAACTGCATAGGGCACTGTGCAAAATGCTGTTCGCACTGAGTGCCGGATGCTTGTCCGCTCTGTGCAATCAGTGCAAACACATCTTGCACAGGGCAAGCGGTCATTTTCTCCCGCTCGAGTAGTTTTCTACTCGAGCAGCAGCTTTCTCAACGCGGACTGGTAGTTTCAGCGGTCGGCAGCATATGCGACCACTCGCAATGAGAAACCTGACCTCCCTGCGTTGAGAATCTCGCTGGGAGGTTTATTTTCCACGCTCGCGATCGGCGACCTGATGTTGCTGATCGCGAACGAGGAAAAAGTCTGCCGGGATGTCATTTTGCTCGCTCGCGGTCGCCAACTTGACATTGAGGACCACAAGCAAGATAAAAATGACCCCTACGCTACGCGTGTTTGCACTGTGCTACGCGCCATTTACATAGTGCGAAGTAGTGCAAACTTTTCAAACTATGCGAGCGTAGCGTAGTACTTCGCCCAGGGTTACATGGCACAGACTCATATTGTGGCGGCTGGCACAGTGCTGCCACCAACACTTTCTGCCTAAACAAGCACACAACTAGCCAGCCGCACCCAATGGACGCAGTATACCACACACAACCAGCACACAACCACACTAACGCCCGGCAAGAAGTCAACAGAGCCTGGTGCACCACTGGGCACCGCAAGGCATCACAGATAGGTGCCGAAGAACTGCCAATCCAACTGTATAATCCACTCACCCTAACAACACGCTTGTTAGAAGTATTCTGAACTACGTGCACAACACTGCTGAGGTGCCCACCGATGCCGGTCTAATGCACAGTGCGACTGTGACAGAGTGTGAGAGTGTGACAGACACTTGGAGTATGAAAGAGTGTGACAGAGTGTGAGAGACACTGGGAGTGTGACAGAGTGTGAGAATGTGTTTCATCAGGGCAGGATGCACTCCTTCTGTATCCATTATTTTAACACATTTTTGTCCATCTTTAATCTTGCATGCGTGCAATATACTGTAGTGCCGTGCCCACTATAGCACTTAGGTACTAACATCATAAGAAGTGGGACTGTGTCCAGTCCCCAGATATGCACAGCTATTTGCATATTTGTAACTATAGCCCAAACACCAGGATTGCACCCGCAAAGAAGAACAGTTTGAAATTAAAGGACACTAATAGACATGAATATTGAACTAGAGTTGGGGAGAAGATGCGGTTCCGACTTTTTTTGAGATTGAACAGATGAACTGTGGGAAACCGAGTTGTAGAACGAAAGTCATCAGGTGTAACCAGTTAATGACCGGGGGAAGGCGGGAGTTCCTTTAGTTTATGAACCAATCAGAGATCACATTAGGTATTCAAAAGATAGAGGGATGGTGGGGTGCAATAGGTTTGGCTGAGGAAAAGAACATGCTTTTAATGACAGAATAGCAGGTATGTGGGAATAACAAGATGTGTTAGACGACGGTAAAATAAATGTGCAGCGCGTCTTTTTAAATGTCTGCCAACATTTTTTTTCTGAAAGTCTTTAGAAATGTTTGACATTAAAATGCTTGATACTCAGAGGGGCGGAAAGGTTGTTACCGTTTATTAAAATATAACAGCACGAGCGCAAATGCATTTACCTTTCATAGATTTAGGGTGGACAGTTAGACCGTAGAATTGTTAAAGGTACACAGACTCTTTGTTCCAATAATACTGAAGAAACGTGTTGCATGATAATCGAATGGGTGTACGTTGGTCGATAGATGAGGGTGCACAAGTTGAGGGAGCAGTGGGAAGGGGTGGCAACCGGGGGTAGAGGTTTGAATATAATGTTGATAGAGTTGGTTTATTTAGCACCAGTTACAACTCGGGGTGCCTGTGATTACTTTTTTACCGCATAAATCGGCTATGTTGTCGCACTTGGTTGATAATAAGTGTACATTGGTGATAACAGTTTTGTAATTTGCGTCATTTTATTATTACTTACAGTGACCCCCGAAGAAGGGCGTGGCAGCCCGAAATGCATTGGGTTATATGATCTAATAAAGACTGCTTTACTGAATCTACGTCTTTATCCTGTTTTTGGTAAAAGTCCCAGTGACCCCATTAAACAGCAGAAACTTGAAAATAACGTACAGAATGAGCTCGTGGTCCCGTTTTCAAAATATTGGAATACTTGTGAGAAGAGGTCATGGATTACATTGAGAAAGTGGAATTAAAATGGTTGAATAAAGTTTAGCCAAGAGGCAAATAGCTGTGCATATCTGGGGACTGGACACAGTCCCACTTCTTATGATGAGAGTGTGAGAATGTGACAGACACTGGGAGTGTGACAGGGTGTGGAACATTGGCAGGGAATGAGTTAGGAATATGACAGAGTTTGGGAGTTTGACAGAGTGTGAGAGTGTGACAGACACTGGGAGTATGACAGAGTGTGAGAGTGTGACAGACACTGGGAGTGTGACAGGGTGTGGAACATTGGCAGGGAATGAGTTAGGAATATGACAGAGTTTGGGAGTTTGACAGAGTGTGAGAGTGTGACAGACACTGGGAGTATGACAGAGTGTGACAGAGTGTGAGAGTGTGACAGACACTGGGAGTGTGACAGGGTGTGGAACATTGGCAGGGAATGAGTTAGGAATATGACAGAGTTTGGGAGTTTGACAGAGTGTGAGAGTGTGACAGACACTGGGAGTATGACAGAGTGTGAGAGTGTGACAGACACTGGGAGTGTGACAGGGTGTGGAACATTGGCAGGGAATGAGTTAGGAATATGACAGAGTTTGGGAGTTTGACAGAGTGTGAGAGTGTGACAGACACTGGGAGTATGACAGAGTGTGACAGAGTGTGAGAGTGTGACAGACACTGGGAGTGTGACAGGGTGTGGAACAAAGGCAGGGAATGAGTTAGGAATATGACAGAGTTTGGGAGTTTGACAGAGTGTGAGAGTGTGACAGACACTGGGAGTATGACAGAGTGTGACAGAGTGTGAGAGTGTGACAGACACTGGGAGTGTGACAGGGTGTGGAACAAAGGCAGGGAATGAGTTAGGAACATGACAGGGTTTGGGAGTTTGACAGAGTGTGAGAGTGTGACAGACACTGGAAGTGTGACAGAGTGTGATAGTGTGACAGAGTGTATGAGTGTGACAGGGTGTGGGAGAGTTACAGTGACTGGGTTAGGAGTGTGACAGAGTGTGACAGAATGTGAGAGTGTGCAGACACTGGGAGTGTGACAGACACTGGGAGTATGACAGAGTGTGACAGAATGTGAGAGTGTGACAGCCACTGTGACTGTGAAAGACACTGGGAGTATGACAGAGTGTGAGAGTGTAACAGGGTGTGGGAGAGTTCTGGGTTAGGAGTGTGACAGAGTGTGAGAGTGTAACAGACACTGGGAGTGTGAAAGAGTGTGACAGAATGTGAGAGTGTGACAGACACTGGGAGTGTGACAGAGTGTGGGAGAGTTACAGTGACTGGGTTCGGAGTGTGACAGAATGTGAGAGTGTGAGAGCGTGACATACACTGAGAGTGTGACAGGGTGTGAGAGAGTTACAGTGACTGGGTTAGGAGTGTGACAGAGTGTGAGAGTGATAGACACTGGGAGTGTGACAGAGTGACAGAGTGTCAGAGTGTGACAGACACTGGGAGTGTGCAGAGTGTGAGAGTGTGACAGATACTGGGAGTGTGACGGGGTGTGGGAGAGTTACAGTGACTGGGTTAGGAGTGTGACAGAGTCTGAGAGTGTGGCAGACACTGGTAGTGTGACAGAGTGTGAGAGTGTGACAGACGCTGGGAGTGTGACACAGTGTGACCGAGTGTGAGAGTGTGAAACACACTAGGTGTGTGAAACACACTGGGAGTGTGACAGACACTGGGAGTGTGACAGAGTCTGACAGAGTGTGAGAGTGTGACAGACACCGGGAGTGTGACAGAGTCTGACAGAGTGTCAGAGTGTGACAGACACTGGGAGTGTGACAGACACTGGTAGACTGGGAGTATGACAGAGTGTGACAGATACTGGGAGTGTGACAGAGTGTGAGAGTGTGACAGGCACTGGGAGTGTGACAGAGTGTGACAGTGTGGCAGACAATGGGAGTGTGACAGAGTGTGACAGGCACATGGGAGTGTGACAGAGTGTGACATACACTGGGAGTGTGACAGGGTGTGCCAGAGTGTGAGAGTGTGTCAGACACTGGGAGTGTGACAGACACTGGGAGTGTAACAGTGACTGTGTTTGGAGTGTGATAGACTGTGAGAGAGTGTGACAGAGTGTGGGAGTCTGACAGACACTGGGAGTGTGACAGAGTGTGAGAGTGTGGCAGACACTGGGAGTGTGGCAGGGTGTGGGAGAGTGACAGTGACTGGGTTAGGAGTGTGAAAGGGTTTGGGAGTGTGACAGATGCTGGGAGTGTGACAGAGTGTGAGAGTGTGACAGGCACTGGAAGTGTGACAGAGTGTGACAGACACTGGAAGTGTGACAGAGTGTGATAGAGTGTGAGAGTGTGACAGACACTGGGAGTGTGACAGAGTGTGACAGAGTGTGAGAGTGTGACATACACTGGGAGTGTGACAGAGTGTGACAGTGTGACAGACAGTGGGAGTGTGGCAGGGTGTGGGAGAGTGACAGTGACTGGGTTAGGAGTGTGACAGGGTTTGGGAGTGTGACATATGCTGGGAGTGTGACAGAGTGTGAGAGTGTGACAGAGTGTGACAGACACTGGAAGTGTGACAGAGTGTGAGAGTGTGACAGACACTGGGAGTGTGACAGAGTGTGAGAGTGTGACATACACTGGGATTGTGACAGAGTGTGAGAGTGTGACAGACCCTGGGAGTGTGGCTGGGTGTGGGAGAGTGACAGTGACTGGGTTAGGAGTGTGACAGGGGTTGGGAGATTGACTGGGAGTGTGACAAAGTGTGACAGAGTGTGACAGAGTGTGAGAATGTGACAGACACTGGGAGTGTGACAGAGTGTGAGCGTGTGACAAGCAGTAGGAGAGTGACAGAGTGTGAGAGTGTGACAGACACTCGGAGTGTGACAGGGGTTGGGAGTGTGACAGACACTGGGAGTGTGACAGGGTTTGGGAGTGTGACAGACAATGGGAGTGTGACAGAGTGTGACAGTGTGACAGACACTGGGAGTGTGGCTGAGTGTAGGAGGGTGACAGTGACTGGGTTAGGAGTGTGACAGGGTTTGGGAGTATGACAGATGCTGGGAGTGTGACAGAGTGTGAGAGTGTGACAGGCACTCGAAGTGTGATAGAGTGTGACAGACACTGGGAGTGTGACAGAGTGTGAGAGTGTGACAGACACTGGGAGTGTGACAGAGTGTGAGAGTCTGACAGATACTGGGAGTGTGACAGGGTGTGAGAGAGTGACAATGACTGGGTTAGGAGTGTGACAGGATTTGGGAGTTTAACAGACACTGGAAGTGCGACAGAGTGTGAGAGTCTGACAGCTACTTGGAGTGTGGTAGGGTGTGGGAGAGTGACATTGACTGGGTTAGGAGTGTGACAGGGTTTGGGAGTGTGACAGACGCTGGGAGTGCGACAGAGTGTGAGAGTGTGGCAGACACTGGGAGTGTGACAGAGTGTGAGAGTGTGACAGACACTGGGAGTGTGACAGAGTGTGAGAGTGTGAGAGTGTGACAGCCACTTGGAGTGTGGTAGAGTGTGGGAGAGTGACATTGACTGGGTTAGGAGTGTGACAGGATTTGGGAGTTTAACAGACACTGGAAGTGCGACAGAGTGTGAGAGTGTGACAGACACTGGGAGTGTGACAGAGTGTGAGAGTGTGACAGCCACTTGGAGTGTGGCTGGGTGTGGGAGAGTGACATTGACTGGGTTAGGAGTGTGACAGGGTTTGGGAGTGTGACAGACGCTGGGAGTGTGACAGAGTGTGAGAATGTGACAGACACTGGAAGTGTGACAGAGTGTGAGAGTGTGACAGACACTGGGAGTGTGACAGGGTGTGGAACAAAGGCAGGGAATGAGTTAGGAACATGACAGGGTTTGGGAGTTTGACAGAGTGTGAGAGTGTGACAGACACTGGAAGTGTGACAGAGTGTGATAGTGTGACAGAGTGTATGAGTGTGACAGGGTGTGGGAGAGTTACAGTGACTGGGTTAGGAGTGTGACAGAGTGTGACAGAATGTGAGAGTGTGCAGACACTGGGAGTGTGACAGACACTGGGAGTATGACAGAGTGTGACAGAATGTGAGAGTGTGACAGCCACTGTGACTGTGACAGACACTGGGAGTATGACAGAGTGTGAGAGTGTAACAGGGTGTGGGAGAGTTCTGGGTTAGGAGTGTGACAGAGTGTGAGAGTGTAACAGACACTGGGAGTGTGAAAGAGTGTGACAGAATGTGAGAGTGTGACAGACACTGGGAGTGTGACAGAGTGTGGGAGAGTTACAGTGACTGGGTTCGGAGTGTGACAGAATGTGAGAGTGTGAGAGCGTGACATACACTGAGAGTGTGACAGGGTGTGAGAGAGTTACAGTGACTGGGTTAGGAGTGTGACAGAGTGTGAGAGTGATAGACACTGGGAGTGTGACAGAGTGACAGAGTGTGACAGACACTGGGAGTGTGCAGAGTGTGAGAGTGTGACAGATACTGGGAGTGTGACGGGGTGTGGGAGAGTTACAGTGACTGGGTTAGGAGTGTGACAGAGTCTGAGAGTGTGGCAGACACTGGTAGTGTGACAGAGTGTGAGAGTGTGACAGACGCTGGGAGTGTGACACAGTGTGACCGAGTGTGAGAGTGTGAAACACACTAGGAGTGTGAAACACACTGGGAGTGTGACAGACACTGGGAGTGTGACAGAGTCTGACAGAGTGTGAGAGTGTGACAGACACCGGGAGTGTGACAGAGTCTGACAGAGTGTCAGAGTGTGACAGACACTGGGAGTGTGACAGACACTGGTAGACTGGGAGTATGACAGAGTGTGACAGATACTGGGAGTGTGACAGAGTGTGAGAGTGTGACAGACACTGGGAGTGTGACAGAGTGTGACAGTGTGGCAGGCAATGGGAGTGTGACAGAGTGTGACAGACACCTGGGAGTGTGACAGAGTGTGACATACACTGGGAGTGTGACAGGGTGTGCCAGAGTGTGAGAGTGTGTCAGACACTGGGAGTGTGACAGACACTGGGAGTGTAACAGTGACTGTGTTTGGAGTGTGATAGACTGTGAGAGAGTGTGACAGAGTGTGGGAGTCTGACAGACACTGGGAGTGTGACAGAGTGTGAGAGTGTGGCAGACACTGGGAGTGTGGCAGGGTGTGGGAGAGTGACAGTGACTGGGTTAGGAGTGTGACAGGGTTTGGGAGTGTGACAGATGCTGGGAGTGTGACAGAGTGTGAGAGTGTGACAGGCACTGGAAGTGTGACAGAGTGTGACAGACACTGGAAGTGTGACAGAGTGTGATAGAGTGTGAGAGTGTGACAGACACTGGGAGTGTGACAGAGTGTGACAGAGTGTGAGAGTGTGACATACACTGGGAGTGTGACAGAGTGTGACAGTGTGACAGACAGTGGGAGTGTGGCAGGGTGTGGGAGAGTGACAGTGACTGGGTTAGGAGTGTGACAGGGTTTGGGAGTGTGACATATGCTGGGAGTGTGACAGAGTGTGAGAGTGTGACAGAGTGTGACAGACACTGGAAGTGTGACAGAGTGTGAGAGTGTGACAGACACTGGGAGTGTGACAGAGTGTGAGAGTGTGACATACACTGGGATTGTGACAGAGTGTGAGAGTGTGACAGACCCTGGGAGTGTGGCTGGGTGTGGGAGAGTGACAGTGACTGGGTTAGGAGTGTGACAGGGGTTGGGAGATTGACAGAGAATGGGAGTGTGACAAAGTGTGACAGAGTGTGACAGAGTGTGACAGAGTGTGAGAATGTGACAGACACTGGGAGTGTGACAGAGTGTGAGCGTGTGACAAGCAGTAGGAGAGTGACAGAGTGTGAGAGTGTGACAGACACTCGGAGTGTGACAGGGGTTGGGAGTGTGACAGACACTGGGAGTGTGACAGGGTTTGGGAGTGTGACAGACACTGGGAGTGTGACAGAGTGTGACAGTGTGACAGACACTGGGAGTGTGGCTGAGTGTAGGAGGGTGACAGTGACTGGGTTAGGAGTGTGACAGGGTTTGGGAGTATGACAGATGCTGGGAGTGTGACAGAGTGTGAGAGTGTGACAGGCACTCGAAGTGTGATAGAGTGTGACAGACACTGGGAGTGTGACAGAGTGTGAGAGTGTGACAGACACTGGGAGTGTGACAGAGTGTGAGAGTCTGACAGATACTGGGAGTGTGACAGGGTGTGAGAGAGTGACAATGACTGGGTTAGGAGTGTGACAGGATTTGGGAGTTTAACAGACACTGGAAGTGCGACAGAGTGTGAGAGTGTGACAGCTACTTGGAGTGTGGTAGGGTGTGGGAGAGTGACATTGACTGGGTTAGGAGTGTGACAGGGTTTGGGAGTGTGACAGACGCTGGGAGTGCGACAGAGTGTGAGAGTGTGGCAGACACTGGGAGTGTGACAGAGTGTGAGAGTGTGAGAGTGTGACAGACACTGGGAGTGTGACAGAGTGTGAGAGTGTGAGAGTGTGACAGCCACTTGGAGTGTGGTAGAGTGTGGGAGAGTGACATTGACTGGGTTAGGAGTGTGACAGGATTTGGGAGTTTAACAGACACTGGAAGTGCGACAGAGTGTGAGAGTGTGGCAGACACTGGGAGTGTGACAGAGTGTGAGAGTGTGACAGCCACTTGGAGTGTGGCTGGGTGTGGGAGAGTGACATTGACTGGGTTAGGAGTGTGACAGGGTTTGGGAGTGTGACAGACGCTGGGAGTGTGACAGAGTGTGAGAATGTGACAGACACTGGAAGTGTGACAGAGTGTGAGAGTGTGAGAATGTGACAGACACTGGGAGTGTGACAGAGTGTGAGAGTGTGAGAGTGTGACAGACACTGGGAGTGTGACAGAGTGGGAGAGTGTGAGAGTGTGACAGACACTGGGAGTATGGCAGAGTTTGGGAGGATGAGAGTGACTGGGTTAGGAGTTTGTCAGGGGGACAGTGACTGCGTTGGCAGTGTGACAGGTTGGGAGTGCGACAGGCATCACGGTGTGAGGGTGTGTGTCAGTGTCTCGGTTGGGAGTGTGACAGGGTTTTGCCAGGGTGAAAATGACTGTGGTGCAACGCTGGCAGGGCTAGTGAGGGTGACAGACTGGGTTTGTGAGAGTGACAGGGGCAGAATAGTGGCCGTGCTTGGGAGTGTGACAGTGACGGTTCGGAGTGTGACAGAGATTAGGGTGAGAGGAAGTGTGACAGGGATGGGTTGGGAGTGTGACAGAGATTAGGGTGAGAGGGAGTGTGACAGTGACGGTTCGGAGTGTGACAGAGATTAGGGTGAGAGGAAGTGTGACAGTGAAGGGTTAGGAGTGTGACAGAGATTAGGGTGACAGGGAGTGTGACAGGAATGGGTTGGGAGTGTGACAGAGATTAGGGTGAGAGGGAGTGTGACAGTGACGGTTCAGAGTGTGACAGAGATTAGGGTGACAGGGAGTGTGACAGGGATGGGTTAGGAGTGTGACAGAGATTAGGGTGACAGGGAGTGTGACAGGGATGGGTTAGGAGTGTGACAGAGATTAGGGTGAGAGGAAGTGTGACAGTGATGGGCTGGGAGTGTGACAGAGATTAGGGTGAGAGGGAGTGTGACAGTGACGGGTTGGGAGTGTGACAGTGGGGGGGGCCTTCAACTTTCGTTAAGCCAGTGGCTACGGGAGGTGGAGAGCAGATCCGTCTAAGTGCTGGGGTCATTTGAAGAGCCAGGTCCGGAGGTCCTTACTCGGCTGGTGTTGGGTGACAGGGTTAGGGTGTGACAGGGTTAGGGTGACAGGGTTAGGGTGTGACAGGGTTAGGGTGTGACAGGGTTAGGGTGACAGGGTTAGGGTGACAGGGTTAGGGTGTGACAGGGTTAGGGTGACAGGGTTAGGGTGTGACAGGGTTAGGGTGTGACAGGGTTAGGGTGACAGGGTTAGGGGGTGACAGGGTTAGGGTGACAGGGTTAGGGTGACAGGGTTAGGGTGTGACAGGGTTAGGGTGACAGGGTTAGGGTGTGACAGGGTTAGGGTGACAGGGTTAGGGGGTGACAGGGTTAGGGTGACAGGGTTAGGGTGACAGGGTTAGGGGTGACAGGGTTTGGGTGACAGGGTTAGGGTAACAGGATTAGGGTAACAGGGTTAAGGTGTGACAGGGTTAGGGTGACAGGGTTAGGGTGTGACAGGGTTAGGGTGACAGGGTTAGGGGGTGACAGGGTTAGGGGGTGACAGGGTTAGGGTGACAGGGTTAGGGGGTGACAGGGTTAGGGTGACAGGTTTAGGGTGTGACAGGGTTAGGGTGTGACAGGGTTAGGGTGACAGGGTTAGGGGGTGACAGGGTTAGTGTGACAGGGTTAGGGGGTGACAGGGTTAGGGTGACAGGGGTTAGGGTGACAGGGTTAGGGTGTGACAAGGTTAGGAAGACAGGGTTAGGGTGACAGGGTTAGGGTGTGACAGGGTTAGGGTGACAGGGTTAGGGTGTGACAGGGTTAGGATGACAGGGTTAGGGTGTGACAGGGTTAGGGGGTGACAGGGTTAGGGTGACAGGGTTAGGGGTGACAGGGTTAGGGTGCCAGGTTTAGGGTGTGACAGGGTTAGGGTGTGACAGGGTTAGGGTGACAGGGTTAGGGGGTGACAGGGTTAGTGTGACAGGGTTAGGGGGTGACAGGGTTAGGGTGACAGGGGTTAGGGTGACAGGGTTAGGGTGTGACAAGGTTAGGAAGACAGGGTTAGGGTGACAGGGTTAGGGTGTGACAGGGTTAGGGTGACAGGGTTAGGGTGTGACAGGGTTAGGGTGACAGGGTTAGAGTGTGACAGGGTTAGGGTGATTGACAGACACTAAAAGTGTGACAGGGTTAGGGTGACAGGGTTAGGGTGACAGGGTAAGGTGACAGGGTTGGGGTGACAGGGTTAGGGTGTGACATGGTTAGGGTGACAGGGTTAGGGTGACAGGGTTAGAGTGTGACAGGGTTAGGGTGTGACAGGGTTAGGGTGACAGGGTTAGGGTGTGACATGGTTAGGGTGACAGGGTTAGGGTGACAGGGTTAGAGTGTGACAGGGTTAGGGTGTGACAGGGTTAGGGTGACAGGGTTAGGGTGTGACAGGGTTAGGGTGACAGGGTTAGGGTGTGACAGGATTAGGGTGATTGACAGACACTAAAAGTGTGACAGGGTTTGGGAGAGGGACAGTGAGTGGGTTCAGAGTGTGATAGGGATTAGGGTGAAGCAGAGGGTGACTGTGCGTGGGTTGGGTCTGGGGGTGTAAAGTGACGGTATCTGGGGTGGAAAAGTGACAGAGACTGGGGGTGGTAAGACAACATGGTCTGGGATGCTAAAGTGACACAGTTTGGGGTAGTAAAGTCACATGGTCTGACAGGGTATGTGGTGGTAAAGTGACCGGGTCTGGGGGGGTAAAGTGACTGTGTCTGGGGGGAGTAAAGTGACAGGGTCTGTGGTGGTAAAGTGACAGTGTCTGGGGGGGGGGGGTAAAGTGACCGGGTCTGGTGGTGCTAAAGTGACAGTGTCTGGGGGGGTACCCCAAGCCCCCTCGCACCCCCCCCTCCCCCCTGCAGCGGGTCTTCCGTCGCGCCGCCGCCAGTGTAACCTTCACCGCGTCCTCTCCGGGAAGAGGAAACCCGAGCGCTCCCTGCGGAGAGAGAGAGACGGCGGGGGCAGAGACAGGGGGGGGGCGCCCCACCCGGCAGAGACGGGGGGGCTCCCCCCCCCCCGGGCAGAGACAGCAGGGGCACCCCCCCATGCTAAACACTCCCACGCCACAACCAGCTCTGCTGCTCCCGTCTACACCCCCAGACCTGCCCCCCCTCTCTGCCCCCACCCTGCTCAACTCCTGGCAGCCCCTGCCCCCGCCCCCCCCCCCCCCAGCCCCCAAGGCACCCCCAGAGCCTAACTCTCCCTTTCTGACCCCCGCCGCCCCCAGACCCTAACTCTCCCTCTCTGACCCCCGCCGCCCCCTCTGACCTCCAGCTGTCCTGGTCTTGACCCCCCTAAACTCAACTTCACCCCCCCCCCCCCCGCACTGTGCCTGTTATGAGTGAAAGGATATAGTCCCGGGGGTCTCGCCGGGCCTCGCGGCAGCGGACGGCGACCCCGGAGAGGATGAGCCAGCCCCTCATGGGACCCCCCGCCGTGCCCTGGAGGGGGGGGGGGGCTGGAGGCCAGGGGGGCGTGGGGGCTCCGGCGTGGGGGGCTCCGGGTCCCTCGCAGTCCGTCCCTCGGAGGGGGTCCCAGCCGGCGGTGGTCCTCCTGGGGTCCGGACCGTCTCTCAGTCCTCTCTCCCCCTTCCAGGGATGGGGGGCACCGCTGGTCCTCGGGGAGGGGGTCCTCGCTGTCCCTCAGTCAGTTCACCCCTTCCAAGGGCAGGGGGGCAGCGGTGGTCCTGACCTTCCCTCAGTGAGGTCTGTCCTTCCCTGGGATGGAGGGCATGGGTGGTCCTCGGGGAGGGGTGGTCCTCTCTGTCCCTCAGTCCTCTCTGTCCCTCCAGAGCAGGGGGGCAGCGGGGCTCCTCTCTGTCCCTCAGTGAGGTGTCTCTCCCTCCAGGGGGGCAGCGGTGGTCCTCGGGGCTCCTGTCTGTCTGTCCTCCAGGGCTTCGAAGGTCACGTCCCGGCTCCCGGCTCCTCCCGCCGCCGCTGCTCCTGTGATGTGTGAGGGGAGCGCCTTTTATCTGAGCCCCTCTCCCTGCGCGCACTCACGCGGCCCCTCTGCTCCTCTCTCGGCTCTGCCCTGTCTCACCTCTCCGCTCTCTCTCTCCCTCACACCTTCTATCCCTCCCTCACTTCTCCGCTTCTCTCTCTCCACTCTCTCCCTCCCTCATACCTTCCCTTCCTCACCTCTCCCCTTCTCTCTCTCCACTCTCTCCCTCCCTCATACCTTCCCTTCCTCACCTCTCCCCTTCTCTCTCTCCACTCTCTCCCTCCCTCATACCTTCCCTCCCTCACCTCTCCGCTTCCCTCTCTCTCTCCTCACTCCCTCATACCGTCCTTCCTTCCCTCACCTCTCCGCTTCCCTCTCTCTCTCCTCACTCCCTCATACCTTCCCTCCCTCACCTCTCCGCTTCCCTCTCTCTCTCCTCACTCCCTCATACCTTCCTTCCCTCCCTCACTTCTCCGCTTCTCTCCCTTTCTCCCCTCACTCCCTCATACCTGCCCTCCCTTATCTCTCTACTTCTCTCTCTCACAGCTCCTTTCCCCTCACTCCCTCATACCTTTCCTCATACCTGCCCTCTCTCACCTCTCCGCTCTCTCTCTCCCTCACACCTTCCTTCCCTCCCTCACCTCTCCGCTTCCCTCTCTCTCCCTCCCTCACTCTCTCATACCTTCCCTCCCTCCCTCATCTCTCTGCTTATCTCTCTCTCACAGCTCCTTTCCCCTCACTCCCTCATACCTTTCCTCATACCTGCCCTCTCTCTCACCTGTCGCTTCTCTCTCTCTCAACTCCATCCTTCTCACTCTCATACCTGTCCTCCCTCACCGCTCCGTTTTTCTCTCTCATCTCCTCTCCCCTCACTCCCTCTTACATTCCCTCACACCTGCCCTCCCTCACCTCTCCAATTCTCTCTCTCTCACATACAGCTCCTCTCCCCTCATCCCCTCATACCTGCCCTCTCTCACCTCACTGCTTCTCTCTCTCTCCTCACTTCATCGCACTTTCTCCCCCTCACCTGTCACTTCTCTCTCTCTCTCATCTCCTCTCCCCTCACTCCTTCTTACCTTCCCTCATACCTTCCCTCCCTCACCTGTCCGTTTCTCTCTCTTATCTCCTCTCCCCTCGCTCCCTCTTGCATGCCCTCACACCTGCCCTCCCTCACCTTTCTACTACTCTCTCTCCTCTCCCCTCACTCCCTCATACCTTCTCATCTCCACAGGTCTTCCACCCTCTCCCTCACCCCTCCAACCCCTCGCAGCTCTACCCTCTCACCTCTCTCCTCACCCTCCCCTCACTTCAACCTCACCCGTCACCACACTTTCTTCTCACCTCCTCGCCCCCTCCCTCTCAACTATTTCCTATCCCTCCTCTCTCCTATTCTCGCCCCCCACACCCCCTTCCTTCTCGTCTCCCACCTCCCCCCGCTGCAACCTTTCTCCCTCAACCCCCCTCTGAAAAGGAAAGTATTTTATTTCCACTTTTGGATTAAGGAGCAGTTAAACCAGAACAGTCCGAAGCGCCTAACACTGACAGTCAGTGAGCTGTGACCCCCTGTCTCTTCCACCGAGACATCTATTCATTCATCCTTTCACAATTCCAACCACCCTTTGATAGCTTCTATTTCACCTTTACATTCTCACATCTATTCATTCATCCTTCACCCTTGCACCCGGCCTCTAATAGCCACTATTTCACTTTTAGATTCTCACATCTATTCATTTTGTCATGCATCATTCAATCTTTCCCCATTCCATTGATCGATCCACTGATCCAGCCGTCCACGCTGCCATCCCTGCATCCATCCATTCATTCTGACATCCGTCCATCTTGCCATCTCTCCATCATCCGTCCATCTATCCATTCTGCCATCCTTTCTCTCATGTGTCCACTCTGCCATCCATTCGCTCAAGCTTTCACTCACTCATCTAATCATTCCTTTACTCTACCATCCTTTCACCTGACAATCCATCCATCCATCAATCCATCCATCCATCCATCCATCATCCATCCATCCATCCATCCATCCATCTATCCATCCATCCATCCATCCATCCATCCACCATCCATGCATCCATCCATCCATCCATCCATGCATCCATCCATCCATGCATCCATCCATCCATCCATCCACCATCCATCCATCCATCCATCTCTCCATCCATCCATCCATCCATCCATCCACCATCCATCCATCCATCCATCTCTCCATCCATCCATCCATCCATCCATCCATCCATCCATCCATCCATCCATCCATCCATCCATCCATCCATCCATCCATCCATCCATCTCTCCATCCATCCATCCATCCATCCATCCATCCATCCATCCATCCATCCATCTCTCCATCCATCCATCCATCCATCCATCTCTCCATCCATCCATCTCTCCATCCATCCATCCATCCATCCATCCATCCATCCATCCATCCATCCATCCATCCATCCATCCATCCATCCATCCATCCATCCATCCATCCATCCATCCATCTCTCCATCCATCCATCCATCCATCAATCCATCCATCCATCCATCCATCCATCCATCTCTCCATCCATCCATCCATCCATCCATCAATCCATCCATCCATCCATCCATCCATCCATCCATCCATCCATCCATCCATCCATCCATCCATCTATCCATCCATCTCTCCATCCATCCATCTCTCCATCCATCCATCCATCCATCCATCCATCCATCCATCCATCCATCCATCCATCAATCCATCTATCCATTGATCCATCCATTCATCCATCCATCCATACATCCATCCATCCATCCATCCATCCATCCATCCATCTCTCCATCCATCCATCCATCCATCCATCCATCCATCTATCCATCAATCCATCTTTACTCTGGGCTATGCTTTCACCTCTCAATCCATTCACTCATTCTTTCTCCCTATCTACTCGCACAACCACCCACCCGACCATTCGGCCATCTACTCATCCATCCTTCCCTTCACCCTTCCTTCCATTCAACATTCCTTCCTTCTTTCCTTTTTCCATGCACCCATCTTTTGTTTTTCACTGCTCCTGCATGCTCCTGTCTTGATGCTGTATTCCTTAATGGTGGAAATTATGAGTAGTTACATAAACAAGTATGGTAGCATTAATAGGAGTGCGGAAAAACACACATCTCTCTATCTTGTTACCTAACAATTGTAGGAACAGAGGGGAAACCAAAGACTTTTTGGAGTTGTGCTGTGTTTGCAAAGAAACTCATCCTTTATGGAAGCCGAAACCTCACACACATAATAGTTCCGTGCTTTGTCATCGCCATCCTCTCCCCACCCCAGTAGGTAAAAGCCACCAGGGTGGACTCAACCGGATCCAGATTTTTATTTAAAATACCTTGGTGTTGGCAGGTTATTACCTTTAGTCAAAGGGACAGTGGGTATCTCTAAAACTATCTTGAATGGGTATAATGGGGGCATGGCAATGGCTCAAACCAGTTCCTTATCTGCCAACACGTTTCGGCCCAATGATAATATTCAAAACGGCCTTCTTCAGGGCTAAAAGATTCCTTCCGATATATCTGTCACTTCTAATACTCACTAGGATGAAAAAATCGAATGAAGGTGAGAACTACCTCCAAACCCAGGTGATTCCTACCTGGATCAGGTTTTAATGTTCAAAGACTCCTGATACTTTAGGGGATATCAGCTTACTGGTTTTGAAGGCCACGCCCTCGCCGCCGTCCCCCGCATCACAGGAGGAAGGTCCTTCTCCTACCTGGCCGCCAAGACTTGGAACTCCCTTCCGACCCACCTCTGCCTGACCCAGGACCACCTCACCTTCAGGAAGCAGCTCAAGACCTGGCTATTCGAGCAGTAGCGGACCCCCCCCCCAGCGCCTTGAGACCCTCCGGGTGAGTAGTGCGCTATACAAATGCTCTGATTGATTGATTGATTGATTGATTGAAGGGGATGGTGTCCTTTCTAGTCACACTTTCGTCAAAAGGTTCACTACTTTTTGTTACCTACGTGTACGTCTATTGAACATTGGAACCTGAACAAGGTAGGAATCACCTGGGGTCAGAGGTAGTTCACACCTTCATTCTATTTTTTCAATCTAGTGACTGGGGACATGTTGGCAGATGAGGAACGGGTTTGAGCCACTGCCCTCTTTATTAGGGGCGGGCGGAATTTGCGTACTCGCACTATGCAAAGCTCCGCGAAACGGTAAGAAATCTCTGTGAGCACGCAAATGTTCTACAAACACGCGAAATAGCTTGTTTCGCGTGTTCGCCATGCTTTTTTCCTGTTCGCAAATGCTGTTTGCGTGCTCAGGGAGAAATATTTTGCAAACACTCATTTTGAAAGCACGAAAAATTCGGCAAAACCGCGGATCGCAGAATTTTGGGCAATTCTGCCTTCTCCGCGGAACGTGAAATTACCCAAATTCCGCTAACTCCGCAAACGGAACGGGATTTACCACCCAGGCCTACTCATTATACACATTCAAGATTGTTTTGAGAAATACCCGGTGTCCCTTTGAATAAAGCTAGTAAATAACTTGGCAACACCAAGGTACTTTAAATAAAAATCTGGATCCAATCTTTGTCCAGTTAGTTTTATTCAAGAACTCCCTCCTTACATTTAAGTCTTCAAAGAGGTTGAGTCCGCCCGGGTGGTATTTATCTTCCGGGGTGGGGAGAAGATGCAGATGATTAGGAACAACACTCTTATGTGTCCAGAAAGGAGGACATCTCTTTGCAAACACAGCACAAGTCCAGAAATTCTCTGGTTTCCCCTCTGTTCCTACAATTGTTAGGTAACTAGTGTATGGGGCCAGCCAGAGAGCACTTTGGATGGGGCTGCCCTCGCTTACTGATGTGTGACCTCCAGCCAGTGAAGAATTCACAGACCTTAGGGGGCTGCCCCCCCCCTCCAGCACAAGGCTGGGGAAGCTTGGCTTCTGCTGCTCAGTTTGGGCCAAGTGCCCAGTAAATTCCACTAGATGGGCAGGGTAAATGTTGTGGGAGACCCAGGGGTCCAGTCAACAATCTGTCTCTTCCCTTGAAGCCCCCTTGGTTCTCTGGCACTGGTTTTGGGGCCTGGAGAGGTCAGGGGCCAGTATCCCCCGCCTGGCTGATCGTTGTTTACTTCCTTCAGGTTCTACTGGGGGAAGTTGGACCTTGGGCACTGTCAAGTGAAGTAGCACTGACTTTATCCAGGTTCAAACAGACTGGTATATACAGTATTTACCCACACTGAGGTAGGCTGGACGATAAATTGAAATAGACCAGATTTTGTGGTCCAGATGTTATCAATATTGAAGTAAAGCAGTCTGTATGTATTTGTAAGATAGACTGGTCTTTATCAGTATTGAAGTAGACCTGTCTTCATCTATGTTGAGATAGACTAGTCTATAATTATATTGAAACAGATCAGTCTCTGTGTATGTCTATATTGAAGCAGACCAGACTTTATATTGAGATAGACTTTGCCCTTTATCTATACTGATGTAGACCGGAGTTTATTAATATTGATATAGACTATAGAGGTATACCAGTCTTCAATGCAACATCGATCGATCTATGTCTATATTGAAGTAGACCAGACTTTATATCGAGATAGACTGCCCTTTATTAGGTCTCGCCTAGCGATGCAGCACATGCGCTGTTCGTCTTGGCGAGACCTATTGTCGTCGGTTCTTCTTGCGAAGGGAGACAGGAGAGGTGCACACGTACGGACAGGAGATGTGCACGCGTACGGGTCATGTGTACACCTGCACATCTACTCTCCCGATGTAGCTTTCGCATGCCTATGCACGCCGTGTGTACGCGTGCACATCTCGTGTCCCGATGTAGCTTTCGCGAGCCTATGACCAGCATCTTACAAGGGTGCGCGCTTCCTGCTGCCAGAGAAAGCTCACCACCCACTCCCGAGCATCCCCCCTGCTGCGTGGGTCTCCTCTGGCCTGGCAAGGCTCCACGACAGGCTGAGCACGCACCTAATTTGGGTGCCTTTCCATGGGAAAGCTAGAGGGGCGCGCGCCGCTCCGGGTGGAGGCTCGCACGCGCCACCCCTTCGCTGTGCCGCAGCTATAGCCTGTCGGAAGGATTGGGGAAAAGAGATGCTGGGGCTCTTCGTACGGCTATTGCCAGAACATTAAGTAAATATCAGACGTTAGCTTTTTTGGTGTAATATTATGCATTAGAAGCGATTTTAAACAGATCAGTTTGGAAAGTGATAGTGATAAAGCCAGGACTGATGGTAGCGTCAGTCCCCCAAGACTTGCAAGCTTGCCACTTCCACATAACCCCACTACACATTCGCACTAACAGTCACCCCAGCATACATACACACAGTATTTCAACAAGCATTTGCAATGCAATAGGTCTCGCTTTTTAGAGAGTTTAAGCTATCAGCATTGTAAATGACAATGCCTTTTATTTATTTTTTTAAAAACAAAACATAAATAAAAGGCATTGTAATGTACAATGCCAATAGCTCAAACTCGCGCAAATGCGAGGCCTATTGCATTGCAAATGCTTATCCATGTTGAGGTTAATCAGACTTTATCAATATTGATTTAGAACGGTCTGTGACTCTATTGAGGTAGACCAGACCTCAATGTCGACAAAGACCAGTCTATGTCTATATTGAAGTAGACCGGTCTGTATCTATATAGAGGGAGACCGGTCTTCACTGCGGACATCAATCAATCTATGTCTATATTGAAGTAGACCGATCTGTAGCTATATAGAGGGAGACCAATCTTCACTGCGGACATCGATCAATCTATGTCTATACTGAAGTAGACCAGACTTTATATCAAGATAGACTGTCCTTTATCTATATTGAAGTAGACCAGCCTTTCTCAATACAGATATAGACCAGTCTGTATCTATATAGAGGTAAACCAATCTTCAATGCAGACATCGATCGATCTATGTCTTTATTGAAGCAAACCGGACTTTATATTGAGATAGACTTTGCTCTCTATCTATACTGATGTAGACCGGAGTTTATTAATATTGATATCGACCAGTCTGTATCTATTTAGAGGTAGTCCAGTCTTCAATAAGGACATCGATCAATCTATGTCTATATTGAAGTAGACCGGTCTGTATCTATGTTGACATAGGCTGATCTTTATCTATATTGAAGTAGACCCGACTTTATCAATACAGATATCGACCAGTCTGTATCTATATAGAGGTAGACTAAACTTCAATACAGATATCGATCGATCTATGTCTATATGGTTGTATGACGTTACAACGCATACTTTTACAACGCATACCTTTACAACGCATTTTTTACAACACAACATCCATCACAACGCATTCCATTACAACACATACTACCTTTACAACGCATACCATTACAACGCATACCATTACATTGCATGTATGGTAAGTATTGGATAGTGTAGGGTAAAATTTACTATTCTAACTCTAGGGGGTGCAACAGTAGGGTAAGTGTTGGATAGTGTAGGGGTAACATTTACTATTCTAACTCCAGGGGGTGCAACAGTAGGGTAAGTGTTGGATAGTGTAGGGGTAAAATATACTATTCTAACTCCAGGGGGTGCAACAGTAGGGTAAGTGTTGGATAGTGTAAGGGTACTATGCGTTGTAATGGTATGCGTTGTAATGGTATGCGTTGTAATGACTGCATTGTAATGACATGAGTTGTAACTGTATGTGTTGTAGTGTCATGTGTGGTAATGGTTGCGTTGTAATGGCATGCGTTGTAATGGTAGTGCATTGTAAAAGTTGCGTTGTAAAGGTTGTTTCCCGTCTATATTGAAGTAGACTGAACTTTATATCGAGATAGACTGCCCTTTATCTATATTGAGGTAGACCAGACTTTATAAAAATTGATTTAGAACGGTCTGTGTCTCTATTGAGGTAGACCAGACTTCAATGTGCACAAAGAACAGTCTATGTCTAAATTGAAGTAGACCGGTCTGTATCTATATGGAGGTAGACCAGTCTTCACTGCAGACATCGATCAATCTATATCTATATGGAAGTAGACCGAACTTTATATTGAGTTAGACTGTCCTTTATCTATATTGAAGTAGACTAGACTTTATCAATACAGATATAGACCAGTCTGTATCTATATAGAGGTAAACCAATCTTCAATGCGGACATCGATCAATCTATGTCTATATTGAAGTAGACCGAACTGTATCTATGTTCACATAGACTGGTCTTTATCTATATTGAAGTAGACTGGACTTTATCAATACAGATATCGACCAGTCTTTTTCTATATAGGGGTAGACCAATCTTCAATGCGGACATCGATCAATCTATGTCTATATTGAAGTAGACTGGTCTTTATCTATATTGAAATAGACCGGACTTTACCAATACAGATATCAACCAGTCTGTACCTATATAGAGGTAGACCAGTCTTCAATGCGGACATCAATCGATCTATGTCTATATTGAAGTAGACCGGTCTGTATCTATGTTGACATAGAATGGTCTTCATCTATATTGAAGTAGACCGGGCTTTAGCAATACAGATATAGACCAGTCTGTATCTATATAGAGGTAAACTAGTCTTCAATACAGACATTGATCGATCTATGTCGATATTGAAGCAGACCGGACTTTGTATTGAGATAGACTTTGCTCTGATGTAGACAAGAGTTTATTAATATTGATATCGACCAGTCTGTATCTATATAGAGGTAAACAAGTCTTCAATGTGGACATAGATCAATCTATGTCTATATTGAAGTAGACCGGTCTGTATCTATGTTGACATAGACTGGTCTTTATCTATTTTTAAGTAGACCGGACTTTATCAATACAGATATTGACCAGTCTGTATTTATATAAAGGTAGACCAGTGTTCAATGTGGATATCAAGCGATCTATGTCTATCTTGAAATAGACTGATCTGTATCTATGTTGACATGCACTGGTTTTTATCTATATTGAAGTAGACCGGACTTTATCAATACAGATATCAACCATTCTTTTTCTATATAGGGGTAGACCAATCTTCAATGCAGACATCGATCGATCTATGTCTATCTTGAAGTAGACCGATCGTATCTATGTTGACATAGACTGGTCTTTATCTATATTGAAGTAGACCGGACATTTTCAATACAGATATCGACCAGTCTGTATCTATTTAGAGGTAGACCAGTCTTCAATACGGACATTGATCAATCTATGTCTATATTGAAGTAGACCGAACTGTATCTATGTTGACACAGATTGGGCTATATTTATATTGAAGTACACCAGACTTTATCAATACGGATATAGACCAGTCTGTATATATATAGAGGTAGACCAGTCTTCATTGCTTTGCAGTTCAGGCTGGACTGTTCCCATGAGACACAGAGTCAAGACTGGTTTGCATATATCTTTGTTTGAACTGGGGTGGCGAAGTGAGCTAAAGAATGATGATGGATTCAACCCAGATCTGTGACTGGGGGTGAATGTCTGAAAGTTTCAGCGCTCTGTCCATCATCTCCTTCGGTTTGCTTTGTACGCCCTAAGTTGGGAGGGTATGCCCGGACGTGGGTACCTTGCTCACTTTGCCACTGGATTCAAGCTAGCCTGGCTGATGAGGGCTGTTAGCCTGAAGCCAGTCCCTTGATGCTTGTTTCCGGTCCCGGGAAGACATGGCTTGGCAGTTCAGGATGGACTGTTCCCATGAGGCACAGGGTCAAGGCTGATTTGCATATAGCTTTGTTTGAACTGGGGTGGTGAAGTGAGCTAAAGAATGATGATGGATTCAACCTAGATCTGTGACTGGGGGTGAGTGTCTGAAAAGTTTCAGCACTCCGTCCATCATCTCCTTAGGTTTGCTTTGTTCACCCTAAGTTGGCAGAGTATGTCCAGACGTGGGTCCCTTGCTCACTTTGCCACAGGATTCAAGCTAGCCTGGCTGATGACAGATGATTAGCCAGAAACCAGTCCCAGGATGCTTGTTTCAGGTCCAGGGAAGACATGGCTTGGCAGTTTGGGCTGGACAGTTCCCATGAGGCACAGGGTCAAGACTGATTTGCATATAGCTTTGTTTGAACTGGGGTGGCTGTAAGAACTGGGGTCACCAGTACCCCGGGGGTAACCTGGCATGAGCAGGTAGGCACCCGAAAGCTCAGGTGTTAAGTGACTACATAACACGCACAACCACTGAGACAATCAATGCACACGCAATGACGGAGACCACACCAGTAAGTTTTTGATTCCAATCCCACCACAGAGAGCGCCAGAGAGCACCGAGTAGTGTGAGCACTGATTTCGAGGGCGGCGGGCAGGCCGGCAACCGAGCCACCGAGTCCCCGGCTCCCCGTGTAGACCGTAGACTAGTGCGAAGCCCGCCGTGAACACCACGGGCTAGAACAGGTGCCTGGTGGGGGGTCGCGACCACGGAGAGCACGGTGCAAATCCAAATGCACCGAGAAGTTCGGTGAGCGGCGGCGGCCAGCGTGTGGGGGAGTGGCGTGGGACAGTCCCATCTCATCTGTTCACCGGATTCCGGCTATCGGGCTATCGAGCTACCGGGCTACCACAACTCTCCCAGAACTTTCCCTGAGTAGCCTCCGGTCAGGTGGTCCGGTGGGAAGACCGGCGGTGGTTTGTTGTGGCGGCCTGATTAAAGCCTGGGTAAAGCCAAGGAGAGAAGTGAATCTGGACACGCGGGGGTCTCTCTCCGACCTGGGCGGGGGAAACAAACGAGTGCTCACCTGACCTGGCCAAATGAAATCGGACCGGACCGACCAGACCAGCCATAGTGTGGTGTTGGATCTATAGCTTCTAGCAGAGTGCACCACGGAGCTGCAATTGCACGGCTGCCTATTGTTCATCAAGAAGCACCTGGAGCAGCACAGCGCGAGGACGTAAGCTGTGGAGGCGAGCGCGGCCGCCGATAGAGGCGGCTGCGAAGTAAGAGCCCGGGGTGCGGACCGAGGGGCTGCCCGACTAGGTCTCTCAGCCTGCGGTTCCCCTGTGCGCCCCGCTTGCCCTCCCTCCCCCGCCCCCCAAGACGCGCAAGACGCGCAAACAACCACAGAAAAACTATTAAACCACAGTCCCACAGTGAAACGCTTTGCTATTCTGGTGGCCCACCAGCAGTGTCAAATAGAGCCTCTGCCACCCCTGCAGACATCCCTTTCAGGTCTGGTTACTGCTTACTCCTGTCCTTAAAAGGGACCCCTGAAGCCTCCTGAAGCATCCGAACTTCTTCTGCCAAGTGAATAGTCGGGTTTTCATATTGAGCATAAACCACAAAGCCTGTGCAACCACCCCAGCCTCTAGAGACAGGCGACGAGGTGCCGTCAGAAAGATATAAAGACCCAGCGCTGTGGCCCCCCCTGTTATTCGTGTGTGTGTGTAGACTCAGACACATACACATACACGAGTCACACAAGTCAAGCACAGGTGACACAATCAAACAAAGAGGCTCACTGGCTCGAACTACATCGTGCCGACCCCAGTTAACGGCACCCAAGGATGTCGCTTAAAAAGACTCAGTCTAGCATGTGAAGAAATGAAAACTTCATTCTCAGGGAATACTTCTAATAGAAAAAAGAACTTCGCACAGAAGCTGAAAGATGAAAAGACATCTTTATTAAACTTAAATAAGTGGAGCTACGTCACCCAGAAGCCTTAGCAACTGAATGAGGCAGTCTGAGGAGTACAGAGAACAGAGGCCTTATATATGCTCAGGGTTACAAAACTCAGCATAAAAGTAAGGGGCAGTCCTTGCTTTTGCAAGCATGCAAAATGCCTAACATGGACATGCAAGGTCTGCCAAACAGTAGCCAATAGGACAAACACCCACTATTTACAATTGTCCAATCATAGGTATTATTACGCAAGGTATCGCATGACGACAACCCCATTTTACAGTTGTCTGGCCCATAATCAATCATTGAACAAACCCAATATTCTTCTTTAGACAAGCCGGACAAACCCATAATAAAAAGGACCACAACCCATATCGTAAATAGACCATAAAAGAAGAAACAGAAACAGATAGAAGTAGGATAAGGCATGTTTGTGTGCAGTAAAACTTTATGATGTCCTGTGCTCTGATCCTTAATCTTGATCAGCTAAAGGGCAGGAACTGGTTTAACAAGGTCAGCTTCAGGCAACAGGGTCAGTTCACTCAGGTCAAACAGGAGTCAGCACGAACTCGAGCTAAGGTGTACATGTCCTTAAAAGACTAGTTCAGCCACAATCATCGGCCTATGTGAGGGCAACCACAAAATGGCTGCCATACACAAAATGGAACCCACGGGTTCAGAATTCACAGAACCTCAGACCCTCCTTTTGCCCTTACATAGGCAATCACTCAGTCTGTATCTGAATCAATGTCAATATTATCCGTTATTCCCTTCACTAAGGCATTATTACTCGAGTTATCTTCCATGGAACGCAAGGGATAGACTTCGTTGGCATAAATAAGCATCGTCTGATATGCCCATACAGACCCATTATAACTAAATGGCAGAACCAAATAGGGAATACCTCTATCTGTAGTATGTGGCATAAGACCACACACCCAACAATTAGTGGTGTTCATTACTAACTGGTGTTGATGCAGAAGCTGTACAAAGGAATTATTAGTAAACTCTGACCTCCTAACCAGTTCATGTTCAGGTAAAGTATGGAAAGAATGCAAAGAAGTAGTAGTAGGAAGAGACATAGGTTGGGAGGTGGGTACAGATGTCAATTGGGTAGCAAAAACAATCCAACCCACAAAGGACAACATCATGCTTACAAATACTAGAAAACACGTTATTAAGAACATATGGACAACAGGAGAAGGTAATGACCACTATTACAAACAAAATTATAATTTTTTACAACTCTAAGCAGAAAGCAAATCCTAATATTGTCTAGTAAAATTTTTTATGGCTCCTATGTATTTCAGTAACTTATTATATGTTCAGGTGAAACAGTGGTGATCCTCATCAATGCTCTGAGGTGCAAAGGGGGTACTCTTCCACAGACAATGGATTTTATTCTGCTTTTACTAAACAGAATACTACTTTAAAACAATGCCAACAAAACAATAAGAATCAGTCTCCTAAAACCCATTTTATGCATTCACACGGAAACCACTTTGTGCAACAATTATGCCCAGAGTCCGTTCAAGCCTCTCTGGCAGGCTTCTATCCTCCATCAAATCTTCTACCATTGTTGCATGGGCCTCTTGATTCAGGCCTCCCATGAAAAATAGTGTTTTTCAGTATCCGTTGGAGTGACCTCCTGGCAAACACTCACAGCTCATTTGAAAGTCTCAATGTCTCAAGACAGTGCACCAATATCTCTCCTCTGTGGCAGGCACTACAAATAGTGTGCTCTTCATTGATCAAGGGCACAGATCATCTTATGCAGATCCGGGCCTACATTCTCAGGCTCCAAAACTCATTACTCAGTGTCAGGGAACGCTCAGGCTACTCTTTCATGGGCACCATAATGTGATGCCTTTTTCCAATCTTGGATCCTCCGGTGCACTGCACTTCCGTTGGAGCAAAGGAAAAGGGGTTGTGTGGCCAAAACTCAGGCCAAGGGGCTCAAGGGACTGCACACTGTGAGAGGTTCCCAGCACATGATAGGTGGAAAACTGAAGCCTCAAAACAACAGGAATCCTTCTCTTTCGCTCTTTTGCACTGAAATTCTAGTTCTGTGATGTCCAATGCCGTCTGATGGAGCAAGTGCGATGCTTTAAACAGTTCATTTTAATAACAAGGGGACTGCAAGCAGGTGGCCTGCAATCTTCAAAGGAGTGGCCATACACCATGGGACAATTCTGGTCTAGAATACACTGTCATTTCTCAAAGGCAATACAAAGACAAAGGCAGTAGGCAAAACAGTGCCTCAAGGCTCTTCAATTGGGTTTCCGTGTGAGAGCATATCCTCCACCATCTAAGGGTAGATAGCGACATGATTAAGTCTAGGTATTCCTAAATTCCTTATCTAGAACATCTCAAAAGAAAAATCGCATAATACAGATTATCAGGGACATGAAGTAAGCCTAAAGAAAATTCTTAAAAACCAGTTTGGTCATACAAAAGGGAATTATACATAATATAGGGGTTTCTGGTACATTACTGTAGTCTGGAAGTGTGAACCTGAACAATGCACCAACAATAATAAAAGCTGACTGGTGAAAGGAATACGGAAAAGAGAAATGGGACTAGGTCACAGCTAAAATCCCCAATAACTAGGCACGATGCGACATCGGTCAGGGGAGAAGTGACAAAAGAAAAATCTATAGGAAGAACAAGAAATTACTTGGGTGAACAAAAATCAAAAATAGTTCACAAATGTTAGCTCTACCGCTGGCCGCTAAACCATATACGGTAATCTCCGCTAATGTTCCAGTTCCTTCTTCAGGGAAAAATGAAACCTTGTTTCCTTTATGGTACAAAGCCATACACTACTTAGGAAGCAGAACAAAACTGACTAATGTAATATAGAAATTAGGTCACCATGTACAAGAGTCACAAATCTATAATTTATCCTTACGTCCAATCAGGATACATAAATTTAGGGCTGCCTGTTCCTTAAGGGAAGGGGGGGGAGGGGCAGTAGCGTGACTAACAGCAAGTGACACACTTTGATCCTGTATATTTCTTTTATTTTACTTTTCTTCAAATACCATTATGGCCAAATTTGACATACACTGATGAAGTGTTGTCTGTCTATTTGTGAAATTTAGTGTCAAATCAAATCTACCCAACTGTTTGCAGGATACACATCGTCATGTATATCCCTTCCCAACACAGGTAAACTTGTAATAGTATCAAAAGCAGCAACATAAAAAAAGAAAAACATGCAAAAAAAAAAGAAACGCACAAAACGCACATGTCAAGCCATCAGATATACCTGCTGTATATCAAGCACAAAAAGCATAGACAAAACAATAGCATATATAAATGAGCGGTGACGCATAACACGTGTCAGGTTTAAAATCCTTACCCTCCTTTTTGACAGTAGATCACCAGTTAGTGGATATCTGCTGTCAAATACAACTTTCAGACACACAGAACCAGCAAGAACAATTCATGATAGAACCAAATACACAAACATGAAGAACGCATGGACATTTCTTTCCAAAGGAGTTACGCAAAAACACATATCATTTCAACCAACCAAACTCACGTGTCTTGTCAGCCTTAAAATCACCCAGAGCAATCCATGGATGATCTGTGAGCAGAAGCAAAAAAAAATAAAAAATACACAACACACAACACACAAAAGAGAAAACAAACAAATATTCTGTATAACTTGTAATCAGAAGACCAAACATGATACAAATTAAGAGACACAAAAATAAATTTCCATTACTTAACTGTTACCATCTTGTCAGTCAGCTTGCAACATTAAGCTAAAAGTAAAATTCTTTCACTGGCACTCCATGTTAACTTTGTGCCACAATTTCCACTGAGAAAAATAATTCTTAATTGGCAAATCGTTCTCACTGAGGCATATAGCCTCCAAAATTTCAATAAAGAGCTTCCTCTTATTTTCTGTGCAATACTTAATGCAATACCTCATTTCTTGTCAAATAAAAGCAACCAGTGCACATTATTTTTTCAGAGCAGAAATACAAATGTATCTTTTCTGCAGAGCATTTAGCATGATGTTGGGACTTTCAAAGAAACCCTTTTTCATATTTTCCCTTTGGAATTAAGGGCCAGATGTAGGTAGCCAAATACCGGTCGGTAACGGACAAAAATACCGATTTTCGGCTGTTTCCGATCGGTATTGAGCGTTCGGTATGTAGGTGATAGGAAATAGGCCGAATCTGTACATTTACCGAATCGGTAAAATTACGATCGGTAAAATACCGATTATGAAAATTTACCGATCGGTAAATTCACCGATCGGTATAGTTACCGATCGGTAAACTGTCCGATCGGTAAACTTACCGATCGGTATAGTTACCGATCGGTAAATTTACCGATTCGGTAAATAAGAATAGGTAAAATTGAACATTGAGATGTAGGGAGGCTCTGAAATACCGATTTTGCCTCAAAATCGGTATTTAAGAGTCGGTATTTACCATGGATTCAAACCAGGTGGTAACCAGGTGCAGCCTATAAAAAAGGACCCAAAATGCAATTCAGTTTGCACAATGGCGGCATTTTATGTAATAGCAAGACGTCTACGGCTACAGGAGGAAGGAGAGAGGGAATGGCTGAGACAGGAGCAGGTTTACAGGCAGAGGGTGACCCTGTTCATGCTCACAGAGGAAGAGATACTGCAAAGGTACAGGTTGGCTCCAGACACCATCATGGAGCTCATCAGGGACCTAAAACCACTGTTGGAGCACCCCACCCCAAGGGCACATGCAATTCCAACACATGTACAGGTGCTGTGCAGCATTCACCTGCTGGCGTCAGGGAGCTACCAGAGTGTGGTTGCTGCGGTGGGAGGGGTGAGCCAGAGCAGCCTCTCAAGGTTTTTTCACAATTTCCTTGACGCCATGTTGCATAGGATGGAGCATTACATTTCTTTTCCATCCACCCATGCTGAACTGGTTCAAACCAAATCTGACTTCTACCAGATGGCAAGATTTCCCCATATCATCGGCTGCATTGATGGCACGCACATCCCCATTTGTCCCCCTGCTGCCACAGAATACATTTACCGCAATAGGAAGTCAAGCCACACCATCAACGTCCAGGTGATTTGCAATGCAAAGTACGTCATCACAGATCTAGTCGCAAAATTCCCAGGAAGTACCCACGACTCCTATATATTTCAGAACAGCGGCATCTATGCACGGCTGTCAGCAGGGGAATTTGGCGAAGGATACCTCCTAGGTAAGACAGAGTCTGCGACCCCTTCCACACCTATTGCAGTGAGAATGACAAGTATGCATGTGAGTAATGTATTCCCATTTCCCTTTTAGGAGACAGTGCATATGCCCTACGTTCATTTATCCTCACTCCCTACCTCAACCCCTCCACACCCAGCCAAAGGAGGTATAACCGGGCCCACAAAAGTACACGCAATGTGGTAGAACGGACCTTTGGCATATGGAAGAGCCGATTTAGATGCCTGCACAAGAGTGGAGGCGCAAGGCAGTATACCCCCACCACCTGCTGCAAGATCATAGCTGCCTGTGCCATGTTGCACAACTTGGCTGTGAGGAAGGGTACAGAGGTCGAGTTGTCTGACTACGAGGATCATGACGACGACAATGCTGTGCCTGACAGACAACCTGCTGGAGTCACAACACCAAGTGATGGCCGATACAGACGTGAGGAAATAACAAGCAACTATTTCTGAGTAAGTAATGAGACACAGACAGGTTGTGTATGGGACAAACGTTTTTATATGTAGCCACAAAGTTAAAGCACTTAAGTGCAACAAATTAAATTTAAGAAAGGTGGGGACAACATGTCCTGGGTTACGTCACCCACTGGCAAAGTCATTTTCGTGCGCGCTTCCCAGAGCCACTGGGATGTTCCCCACTGCCTTCCTCCTGGCCTGCAGGCTCAGCTGGGCGCCTGCTGCTCCTACGGGGCTGCACCACAGCGCTTCCCAAGCTACTGCGGCTACTGCTGTCCTCTCCCTCAGGCACATCCAGGGCAGGATTGTGTGCTGTTTGAGAAATCATCATTGCCTCTAGGGTACTGGTGATTCTGGCCATGCCCCTGGTGACCTCGGCCGTGTTCTGGGTGAGGCTTTCCTGCATGTTATTGCCTCTACGGCATAGCTGTGCTGTGGCAGTGGCGAGGTGATTCATGGCCCTATTGGTTGCTCGGGCGTCCCTGCGCCTTGTGTGCTCTATGTTGTCCAGTTTTTTGCACAGCTGCGTAATTGCAGAAGTAATTCCTGCAGCTAGGTCTGCATTTGATTTTACAATGTCCCTGTTGCTTTGTGCAATGTCACTGATGCCCTTCCCCATTTCTCCTATTGTTTGGTTTAGGGCACGGATTTGGCGGTGGCAGGCCTGTATATATTTGCCCTGCATGCGCTGGATGCGCACCATGCTTCCCTCCAGCCCACGGAAGACAGTGCCATCTCCAGAGCCACCTGCAGTGCTGGGCATGCGGCGACGTCTGCGCATGGTGTCAGATTCGGTGTTGGGCTGCAGTGCAGCATGAGGCCTAGGTGCAGTGTCATCATCCTCAGCTTCTGCTGCTTCCATCATTGGCAGTGGGGCCACGAGTCGCCTCCTGGCTGGTGGGGTTGCTGGTGCAGCCTGTAACATTGATGGGGATGTCTCAGGAGAGAATTGCAATGCAGGGGATTAGGAAAGGTGTGGGGAGTGTGCAAACTCGGGGGTCTGGACTGTCTCCTCTTCCTGTGTGATGGCAGTTGTGTCCTCCTCATCCTGCGATGCATGGACATGGCTTGGCCCTGCCTCGTCACTCTCCTCCCTCGCTGCTGCAGTCCCTGTTGTCGGTGTGACTTGACTGGCTGATGGTGCCCCTAGGTGTAAATAAGCGTATGTCAACTGAGTGCTACTGTGTCACAGTGACTAAAATAAAATCTTTACACATTTTACTTTCATCAATCGCCATTACTTTCACTGCCTTGCTGATGTCTGTTCAGTAATACATGGTCTAATATTAGCTGACTACATTTCCCATAATGCATTGCTCCTGTATAGTGCTAGCAGTACTGGACTGGGGTTGGCCTGTGCACAAAGGGTTAAGGGATGCTGCTTGGTATGGGGTGTTATGCTGCACATGCGTCTTACCTTTTGCTTTGGCTCTGGCTGAGCTGTCCACTTCTCCCAGTCCCACGACACACTCTGGCTCGATGGTTGACGCCACCAACTCCTTCAGGTCAGTCAGGGGGGGTGCTGGGTTCCTGCCTCCACCGGTGAGACCAGCCTGTTTGTGCAGCTCTGCCATCTTTTTCTTTGTGAGGCTCCTGATGTCGTAGAACCTTTTCTTTAAATCTTCCAAGCTCCTGCTGGTGACTCCCACAGCATTCACCTTTTCAACAATGTGTAGCCAGAGCTTGCGTTTTGCAGACTCAGCTAGAGTGAGGGACTGCTTTCCAAATAGTTGTGTGTGGACTCTAACCACCTCCTCCACTAGTACCTGCAGCTCCATGTTGCTAAACTTGATTTTTCTCTTTCTGTCAGCTTTCTGGCTCTCTGTGCTGCTTGCCATTCTTTCAGTATTACACTCAAAACAAATCTCTCCCTGCTGCTCTGTCTCTCTGCTCAGCTCTGCCTGCCTCCAGAACCTTCTAATGAGTTGCAGCTGCCTGGGCAGGCACTTCCTGGTAGGAAGGGGAGGGTGGTTGCACCTGATTGGCTGTTGTGTTAAGTTTCACTTTTGTTTGCTGCACGTTTTTGAAAATACCGATCGGTATTTACCGATCGGCATTTACCGATCGGTATTTCCAATGCATTCCTCTGGGCCTTTCGGCCCAGAGGAATGCATTGGAAATACCGATCGGTAAATGCCGATCGGTAAATACCGATCGGTAAATACCGATCGGTATTTTCCGATCGTCCAATACCGACTTTTACCGAATCGGTAAAAAATACCGATTTTTTTATCTACATATCATTTACCGATTTTTAAATACCGAATCGGTAAAATTCGGTATTTAAGAATCGGTAAAATGAAATTACCTACATCTGGCCCCAAGTTCTTTATTTTTATTGATGTTCTTATGGAGAAACCAGAAACCCTCCCTTTAGAGGCCTGTTTAGCATGGTCATTCTGCATTTCACAGAGACAAGGCCCTAATTTAAAAGGTCACAAATGTCAACATGACAGCCTCCTTCCATTGTTTACAGGGAAACTAAAGATAACACCTCAGCGCGACTTGAGCAAGCCTCTGCAGCTCTACTAGCCCCCACCCTCTGCTCATTCTGAGGCTGACAAAGGCAAAAGGCCTTCCTAATTCCTCCTAACCTGCAATAATTCACTCTGTTTTGAAAAATAATGTCTCCTTTTAAGGCGCTAAACAATTATCTCTGTTTCCAGATTATTACACAACATTTACTTTGAATAATTCACAGAACCTAATAACACACATACCAGTTTTAGAACAAATGCTTGTTGCAATGGTACTTATTTCATCAACCTTAACTGAATCTCACTTGGCCATTTAAAAGCAAACCCCAAATGAGGATAGCCTGCAAACTTGTATTATACCTAAATGTATGCATTCACTGAAGCCTAAAAGCACTTTAAAGCTATTATAAATGGCAAAAATACCCAAATTCGACTTTGATATTTGGGGCACTTAAAAATAAATATCCTATAAGTATGTTACATATTAATCATCCTCAGAATGTTCTTTACACATTACAGATATTAGACATTAGACATATCTCATGCAAATCCTTAGAAAAATGAGTTTTTTACGCCTGCGCTAAGTGAGATGGCATATGCTAATGTCCTCATTATGCAGTTCAACACAACTCAAATTAAATTATAATGCTAGGAGTTCACAGTATGAGCATTAAGCTTCATGAATAGTAAAAAACGAATTTTGTAGCACTTATTTTTAATAATTATTTTTCATAATTCAATAATTATTTTTAATAAACCTAATCATTTTTGATAATACCACATATAAAAGCAAGCTGTAACCCTTGCCTATCATTTTTAGACGCATTCATTTATAAGCCTAAGCACAGAAGCCTAACTTAAAACATGACAAAATTTGGCGCCACATTCTTCTTTCTAAAAAGGACAATTTTTATTTAGCAACAGACTCAAGAATATGCGTACAAAAATGCTTAAAGAGAGGAAAACCCTTAATTGAAATGTCTTCCTGTAATACAAAATAATGAACCTTAGGTTTGGAACCTTTTTAAAACACTATTCTGAAATGCAAAGATTCACCCGTGTTTAGCTAAGGGCAAAGTCCTGGCTGAATAAATACTCCTTTTTATTCTGTGACCTGCCAAGACAACAGCTATTTGCTCAGAGGTAATAAACGTTCTCCTCTCAGTTTTAACATGAGCAGTGAGACAGTCTTTTTCAAATGAAGACATATCAATGCGTCTGGGTTTAGACATTTTTTTACCTCAGCTGAAATTTTTTTCTTTTTAATATCTAATACAATGTATGTAAGTAAAAAATGCTATAAGTTTGTTTTTCTACAAAACACACCATTTGTTTTTGGGCGCCTTTTTATTCCTAGTGAATGTGATTTTTTTTTTGAGCATTTAGACAGTTTGCTTAATAGACTGAAAACATAAATAAACCCACGAACAAACATTGAGCTCATTTCAGACATAAACAGAAAGGGGTGATACACTCAGGACACACAATACGGCGCACTTTAGCCATGCATTTCATAAATAGCGCCATCGCTATGTACTTACAGAAGTTGCACTAATGGGAAAACCACATAGACATTTAAACACACATTTAACCCACAAATCAATACTCAGAACAAAAACAAAGGACAGCCCACAGACTGTACTTAAACCAAACTATTTGCAAATACTTGTTGTAAGTCATATTTACAAGAAACGCTTCTCAATAGTGTTCCAAAAGACTGCAAAAACAGACTGCTGCATATCCAAGAAGCCAAAACACACTCAATTCACTAGCTTTGGCTGGCAGATCACCAAGAATCGCTCTGCATATCTTCATTTATAAAATTGCGCAGAACAAAAGATCCTTGTTTTGTATTATGTCATATTTTAATTCCCTGGGGATACAAAATCACCAAGGAAGAAATATGTTTGTATACTTAAACCTATTTAAGTATTCCTTCTAGGAGAGCCGGCTAATTAATTTCACATCACACTATGGTACCGCCAAGAAAAAGCAACACATTTTTCCATGTGAGCTTAGAAAACAGCCATGCCAAAAATATTTGCAGAATTATGCAAATATTATAATCAAAGTAGTGCTTAATGTACTTTTCGTACGTGCACCGTTCAACAAAACCAAATAGAGAAAAATCTCATCATTACCTGCCTATACAAATTGCAATTTGCATATCCAAAATCCAAAACATATCTAAAGTTGGCCAACACAAATTCCAAAATTCCAAAGTTACAGTCCTAAATTTGCTAAAACCAGGCATCTTAT
This sequence comes from Lissotriton helveticus, assembly GCF_964261635.1. Lineage (NCBI taxonomy): Eukaryota > Metazoa > Chordata > Amphibia > Caudata > Salamandridae > Lissotriton > Lissotriton helveticus. The sequence continues at coordinate 41,509,734 of NC_136057.1, forward strand.
AGCTCACTAATCTAGCTTCAAACTTCAAGGGGTTATCAAAAACGATATACTCGCAAATATATGAGCCCCTCGGCTTTGGTAATTGCAATAACCAAATCAAAACAAAGAAACCAAACAAAGTCGTGGGAGCGACCCCCTTGTACTTCTTATTTTTACTAATCAAAAGGTTATCCAAATTCTAACTGTCAAGTTCTACATAACCTAACGGTCTTTTTTAGAATACTCACGCCAAAAAGGTTCTCAGTCAGGAGTGACATCATGTGGAGGATCAAAATCAGGAAGATCAGAAATATACTGGGCTGCAGAAACAAAGAATCTTCAGAATCCCTGTGCACAGAGTACCTCCTTAGTAGAATCCTGTTCTGTCCTCCTCAGTAGATTTCAGTCCTCTGACAAGATCACTCCCACAGATAGTCACTTCTCTGATAAAGCCCACGTTGGCCGCGCCATTTGAAGAAATGAAAACTTCATTCTCAGGGAATACTTACTAATAGAAAAAAGAACTTCGCACAGAAGCTGAAATATGAAAAGACATCTTTATTAAACTTAAATAAGTGAGGCTACGTCACCCAGAAGCCTTAGCAACTGAATGAGGCAGTCTGAGGAGTACAGAGAACAGAGGCCTTATATATGCTCAGGGTTACAAAACTTAGCATAAAAGTAAGGGGCAGTCCTTGCTTTTGCAAGCATGCAAAATGCCTAACATGGACATGCAAGGTCTGCCAAACATTAGCCAATAGGACAAACACCCACTATTTACAATTGTCCAATCATAGGTATTATTACGCAAGGTATCGCATGACGACAAACCCATTTTACAGTTGTCCAGCCCATAATCAATCATTGAACAAACCCAACATTCTTCTTTAGACAAGCCGGACAAACCCATAATAAAAAGGACCACATCCCATATCGTAAATAGACCATAAAAGAAGAAACAGAAACAGATAGAAGTAGGATAAGGCATGTTTGTGTGCAGTAAAACTTTATGATGTCCTGTGCTCTGATCCTTAATCTTGATCCGCTAAAGGGCAGGAACTGGTTTAACAAGGTCAGCTTCAGGCAACAGGGTCAGTTCACTCAGGTCAAACAGGAGTCAGCACGAACTCGAGCTAAGGTGTACATGTCCTTAAAAGACTAGTTCAGCCACAATCATCGGCCTATGTGAGGGCAACCACAAAATGGCTGCCATACACAAAATGGAACCCACGGGTTCAGAATTCACAGAACCTCACATGGAGGAGGCGGAGGTGAACCTTGAATGCCCAGCACAAAGAAGGATAACAAGGAGCATAAGCTCTAAAAAAAAACAGGAAACAGCCAATGGCAATTCCCTTCCCCAAGGACTCATTACACATTTCTTTCAGGCTTCTAGTGGCCTAACCACCTGGAACGAGAGACAACGACAGAGCGCCTCCACACCGGGGCCACTAAAGACCTATCAGGACCAGAGGGGCCATAATTCTTGCGAGTTTGCCATCACAGAGAAAATCGGGAGTCCCGAAGCATGTCCTCAGCCTGCCTTCAGGGTGAAGTGCCCGATCAGGATTACTGCCGATATTCACGTGAGACCCACAGTGGGGGCGAACGCGGAGAAAGACACAGAGGAACAAAACGAGGTATTCGCAGCCATTTCTCCAAAGAGCATAGGCAAGCAATTGTATACATTGGAGATACCTCGGGTAAAGCAGAAGACAACCTCACCTGAAATGGCCAAACTAACAACATAATTTCTGCATAAATTAGAATAGTCCATTGAACAAACACTCGAAGCAACACCAATAAATCCAGGAAAAATTGATGTCCTGAGAACACCACAAACCAAGGGATGGAGTCCGTTGGGCCCGTTGGGCCGAACACCTCAGCAAAATGTAACCGAAGAAGCCATCCTCAAAGAATTAAACCTGTCTGCCATAAGAGAAGTTCAGGATACAATGGCCAGAGCGCTCTTATGGCAGTCCACGAAGATGGAAGTACAAATCGATCTGCTATACTCAATTGCCCAGCATCTGGCGCGCCAAGATGACAAGTTGGCAAAACTAGAGGCTCTATTTGACGCCCACAACACCAATGCGGCTAACACCAACTCCAGTGCTGCCATAATAGAACAAGCATTAGAAATGCAATCGGGCTCGGATTTATTTGAGTTTGAGCTAATGGCATTGTAAATGCCAATGTCTTTTTGCCATGTGTTATGGAGTGTGTGCATGTGGTGTGTAGTGGAAGTATGTTGGTTGAATTGTAATTTTACCAATGGTGGCATGCTGTGCTTTATATGAATATGTTTAAAAGTAAAGTGTACCATACTGCGATTGCTTGGTGGAAAAGTGCACTGCCGGCTGGAGGTGTGTGTGCCTGGTGGAAGGGTGCACTGACGGCTGGTGGGTGTGTGCTTGGTAAAAGCGTGCACAGATGGATGATGGTTGTTGGTGTTTGTGCATGGTGAAAGCATTCATTGACGGCTGGGGGTGTGTTGTTGTGTGTGTTGTTTTCTGTGTGCTGGTGAGTGTGTGCTGGTGAGTCTGTGGGGGTGAGCCTGGGGAGTGAGTGTGGTGGTGAGTGTGTTGTGTTGAGTGGTGACAAGTGTGTGGTGTTGAGAGACTGAGGTGTGTGGTTTGTGTGTGCGTTATGTGTGTGTGGTGTATGTGTGTGTGGTGTTTTCTGCACACTCACACACTGCCCCGTAACATTCACACACTGCTCACCCGCACACTCCCAATGTCACCCTGCATAGTCACACACTGTTTACCCTGCACACTCATTCTGCACACTCACACAATGTGCACCCTGACACACTGTCTCTGCAGTCACTCTGCACTCACTGTCACTCTGCACTCACTGTCACTCTGCACTCACTGTCACTCTGCACTCACTGTCACTCTGCACTCACTTTCACTCTGCACTCACTGTCACTCTGCACTCACTGTCACTCTGCACTCACTGTCACTCTGCACTCACTGTCACTCTGCACTCACTGTCACTCTACTGTCACTCTGCACTCACTGTCACTCTACTGTCACTCTGCACTCACTGTCACTCTACTGTCACTCTGCACTCACTGTCACTCTGCACTCACTGTCACTCTGCACTCACTGTCACTCTGCACTCACTGTCACTCTGCACTCACTGTCACTCTGCACTCACTGTCACTCTGCACTCACTGTCACTCAGCACTCACTCTGCACTCACTGTCACTCTGCACTCACTGTCACTCTGCACTCACTGTCACTCTGCACCCCCACTCTGCACCCCCACTCTGCACCCCCACTCTGCACCCCCACTCTGCACCCCCACTCTGCACCGCCACTCGCCACTCTGCACCGCCACTCTGCACCGCCACTCTGCACCGCCACTCTGCACCGCCACTCTGCACCGCCACTCTGCACCGCCACTCTGCACTCTGCACCGCCACTCTGCTCCGCCACTCTGCACCGCCACTCTGCACTGCCACTCTGCACCACCACACCGCCACTCTGCACCGCCACTCTGCACCGCCACTTTGCACCGCCACTCTGCACCGCCACTCTGCACCGCCACTCTGCACCGCCACTCTGCACCGCCACTCTGCACTCTGCACCGCCACTCTGCACCGCCGCACTGCCACTCTGCACCGCCACTCTGCACCGCCACTCTGCAACGCCACTCTGCACTCTGCACCGCCACTCTGCAACGCCACTCTGCAACACCACTCTGCACTCTGCACCGCCACGGCACCGCCACTCTGCACCGCCACTCTGCACTCTGCACTGCCACTCTGCACCGCCACTCTGCACCGCCGCACCGCCACTCTGCACCGCCACTCTGCACCGCCACTCTGCACCGCCACTCTGCACCGCCACTCTGCACCACTGCACCAACATTGCACTGCACCGCCACTCTGCACCGCCACTCTGCACCACTGCACCAACATTGCACTGCACCGCCACTCTGCACCGCCACTCTGCACCGCCACTCTGCACCACTGCACCACTGCACCGCCACTCTGCACCGCCACTCTGCACCGCCACTCTGCACTCTGCACCGCCACTCTGCACCGCCACTCTGCACTCTGCACCGCCACTCTGCACCGCCGCACCGCCACTCTGCACCGCCACTCTGCACCGCCACTCTGCACCCCCACTCTGCACCCCCACTCTGCACCCCTACTCTGCACCGCCACTCTGCACCGCCACTCGGCACCGCCACTCTGCACCGCCACTCTGCACTCTGCACCGCCACTCTGCACCGCCACTTTGCACCGCCACTCTGCACCGCCACTCTGCACTCTGCACCGCCACTCTGCACCGCCACTTTGCACCGCCACTCTGCACCGCCACTCTGCACTCTGCACCGCCACTCTGCACCGCCAATCTGCACTCTGCACCGCCACTCTGCACTGCCACTCTGCACTCTGCACGCCACTCTGCACCGCCACTCTGCACCGCCACTCTGCACCGCCACTCTGCACTCTGCACCGCCACTCTGCACCGCCGCAACGCCACTCTGCACCGCCACTCTGCACCGCCACTCTGCACCGCCACTCTGCACCGCCGCAATGCCACTCTGCACCGCCACTCTGCACCGCCACTCTGCACCGCCACTCTGCACCGCCACTCTGCACCGCTGCACCGCCACTCTGCACCGCCACTCTGCACCGCCACTCTGCACCGCCACTCTGCACTCTGCACCGCCACTCTGCACTGCCACTCTGCACCCCCACTCTGCACCCCCACTCTGCACCCCCACTCTGCACCGCCACTCTGCACTCTGCACCGCCACTCTGCACCGCCACTCTGCACTCTGCACCGCCACTCTGCACCGCCACTCTGCACCGCCACTCTGCACTCTGCACCGCCACTCTGCACCGCCACTCTGCACCGCCACTCTGCACCGCCGCACCGCCACTCTGCACCGCCACTCTGCACCGCCACTCTGCACCCCCACTCAGCACCGCCACTCTGCACCGCCACTCTGCACCGCCACTCTGCACCGCTGCACCGCCACTCTGCACCGCCACTCTGCACCGCCACTCTGCACCGCCACTCTGCACTCTGCACCGCCACTCTGCACTGCCACTCTGCACCCCCACTCTGCACCCCCACTCTGCACCCCTGCACCCCCACTCTGCACCCCCACTCTGCACCCCCACTCTGCACCGCCACTCTGCACCGCCACTCTGCACCGCCACTCCGCACTCTGCACCGCCACTCTGCACCGCCAGTCTGCACTCTGCACCGCCACTCTGCACTCTCAAACTGCACTCTCAAACTGCACTCTCAACTCTCAATCTCCACTCTGCACTCTCAAACACCACTCTCAATCTGCACTCTCATACTGCACTCTCATACTGCACTCTCATACTGCACTCTCAAACTGCACTCTCAAACTGCACTCTCAATCTGCACTCTTAATCTGCACTCTCAACTCTCAATCTGCACTCTCAACTCTCAAACTGCACTCTCACAATTGTCATATACAAGTATGTGAGTGTGACAGGAGCAAGGCGGTCATGTTTTCTGCCCCCAAGACCACTGTAATCAGATGCTTTACTGTCTGCTAGAATAGTGCAACTACTCCATATAAACAGTCCTGAAGAATTCCAGTTAGACTTCTGAAAGGGGAAACCTGTTGACAGACAGCCTTTAGAGCGAAAGACAGTTCCCCCCAGCTTATCCCAGATTTGCTGCTTTTATGAACACTACACATAAACTTTGAGAATGCTATTAGGCTTTCAACGTCTTGCCCCTTATTAAAAAAAATATTATAGTATGCCACTTGTAGTATGTCATTGCTCTGCATTGTGCTGCTTTGGCATTTCATCTTGAAAAAATACTTTTGGATTGTCTTAAGATATGTAAAAAAAATATACACAAACCTTGAACACCTAAAGAGTGATATTTAAAGAGGAATGAAAGTGAATCTCTGAACTATATGAAACCAGTCAAAAGGTTCCTATCTCCCACTTCCGATAGATGCTTGCTTTTAGAATTCTTGAACTAATGAAGCCCTTTCCGGGCCTGGCATGGAGCAGCTGCGCGCTGAGCGCTGCTGAATGGTGAACGCGCCCGGCCATCTGGATTCACTTACGGAGGCACCCTGACAGCTCCTAATTATAATTAATGTACTTCTTTGCACGAGCACGCACGAAAAATGCCCAACATGGCGTCCGAAAACTACATTTACCCTATCACTTCAAGCCTATTAAAACGACACCACAACGAAGACGAATCACTGGCCAGATGAGATACCAGACTAAGGAATGTGTGGAATTTGTCTCGCAAAAGCCCTAGGAGATACTTTTTTTTTTCTCTTCTTTAACATTAGGATCTCGAAACTCCTCCCACTTACGTGGGCGGAGGCCTCGCCCTAAAAATGGGCAAGCTTACCTGATGTTCTAAAGGATATGCTGGCTTTAGTCAAGGGTCAAGGAGAGATGACTCCTCAGGCACACGACCCACAAAAGCTATCAGCCCTGAAGACAGTGCATGTCGAAATGACCAACCATTGCATTGCGGTTAGCAGCCCAACAAAAGAGCTACTGGTAGTGCCCTGCAACAACTCCACACCGGCAGATCAAGGGAATAGGGACCGTGAGGTCTTGGACCTTGATAACACAAGCGACGACTCACTCGTCGTTGTTCCTCTGGTGTCAAGGGCTGAAGGTGCTTCAGTAAGCGAAAAAGCTCCGCTGTCAAGGAGGGCCAAAAAAAGATTAAAGAAACAACTGAAGAAAACCAAGAAATCCAAAGACATATACCACCGGCAACACAAACCTCCGGAGCCACAGAAACCAAAAGCAGCCCAAAATCACTCTTTCCCATCTTCCTTCCTAAACAAGACACCAAGGCCAGGAAGCCCAGAGAGGCAACCCCCGTCCTAGGAGAAGCCCAAAGACATCAGTTCTTCCTCCTGGAGGGTCAAATCAATGAGGAGGCCCAACTGAGGACATCACAGAAGGAAGCCGGTGCACAACCTAGCGCCTCAGGCCCGGTGCGCCAACAAAGGACAGAAACAAACCCTAATTAAACCAGGGCGAACAGCAAGGACTGCCAAGAGCGGAAGGAACACCAAACGAGGTGTCTGGCAGACAGCAGTCAGGAGATACATACAACAATCTTCTAAATTTAAACTCAACCCAGGGCGAGCGGCAAGAACTAGAAACTGAGGAAGGACCACTGAATGAGGCGCCAGCCAGACAGCAGCAAGGAGCCACCCACATAAACCCTCTAAATTCAAATTATCAGAGGCACATCTTCTTGGGAGAAGAGCAGACTCGACGTTCCGCTCAATATAAAAATCAACCAGTAACTTACGAGTTGCTGCTTACTCCCAGATACCTAGCAAAAGGCTCCTATGACATTCTAAACAGGTCTAACATCGTCCGCCTTTTCGGTCACATTGATTCCCTGGCACAAATTACCTCTGAGAAGATCGAGTGGGTGATGTTCAAGAGCCTGGAGACAGACACCCACGGTGACTCCACTTTAGTTGGGTTTGTAAAACAGCAAGTCCAACAGGCTGTCCTCAAGGAAGCGACACAACTCGCAGAATGGGGCATTGAAGTCACCGCCCTCAGGGCACCAAAATATCCACACGTCCTGACTCCCACTCACTGTCCTCAAGAACCTAAATCTGTCCTCAAAGGCACAAGATCCACCAGCCCAGATGAGGGGACGAAAGCAGGGAGACGAAGAACCCCGCTAAAAATTAACATCCTGCTAAAAGATAGGCAGCGGAGAGTGCAGTGGTCTCAGCAAGGACTGGACCACAGGATGGACACATGGAGACAGGGTACCTAACCAAATAGATATACATGGAAACAGAGCACGCCTAAACCCACCTAGGGGTCAAGACCGCAACTTAACCATCATTTCATGGAATATAGCTGGGCTAAGCAACATTTTTAGAGACATGGCCACCCGCGACTACCTCGCACAGGGGGACATATTGTGCATTCAGGAGACCTGGGCGAGGACTACCACTCCAATTGGCGGCTTTTACGAACATTTTAAATCAGCAACCAAAAGGACAATCTTTGGGCGCCCGTCAGGGGGCCTTTCGATCTTCGTAAGCCATGCCTGCAAATTTAAGACCATTGAACAAAACTTGGTGACTCCTGACCTCCAGGCCATCACTATAGAGGGGTTGAAATCAGGTCAAAAGCCCACCCTCTTTTATTAATCAATTGCTACATCAACCCAACTAAATATCAAACACCCCAGGTTATGGAACCACTCACTACCATCCTGGAAGATCTACTCATAAATCATGTGTATCACGATGTAATAATTGCGGGCGACTTCAACATAAGAGGCCTGGGCCTGACCACCATTTTACCCCCCAGCAAGAAGTTAACCCCCCTGAGTGAATTTCTCTCAAACTTCAATCTGCAATCAACGCACGGAACACAAAAAATGAGCAATCCCGCATGGACTGCTAAACCCACTTTCAGGAATGTTTCCACTATAGACTATATCTTCACGAATGAAGGAGGGGCCCACAAACTTTGTGACTTCACTGTGGACGACAGAGATGAAAGCGACCACAGGCCCCTCCAAGCCACATTTAACCTGGCACTGGAACAGGTGGACTCTCAGGCAACAATCGGAGTAACCACCGGCAAAGAACCTTATCTAGTTCTCAAAAGAATCAAATGGACGTCCAATCTTAGCCACAGACTGACGGATTATGTAGCCAGTAGGGAGGCTGAACTCAGGTCACAAGATATAGAGAACATCACGCACCTCTGGGAAACACTGACCAAGGACTTAATGAAGTGCTTGGGTAACACCAACCAACTAAGACACCGCCAAAATAACACCAGGCCAAGACAATTAAAATCGCGGAGTTTGACACAGAGCAAGCGCTCACTTAACATGGCAATCAGGGCAACAAAAAAGAAGGGCGAATATCTGCAAGGGAGGGTTTCCACCTCCGCCCTACGAGCCAACTATAAAAAGAAAGTCTGGGAGCTGAAAAGGCAGCGCGCAGATCAAAACTGGCTCACAGTGTTTTCTTTAATTAAAGAAAAAGATAACCGCAAGCTATGGCGCTTCATCAACAGCCTGACTTCTAGCGGAGTGCACAAGGAAAACAGTGTCGCAGGGAATGTGTGGGAGCAGTATGCCAAGCGGCTCTACACCTGTGAGCCAACCCGGGCTAACCCTGGAAGCCTAGAGTGGTCCAAGGCGGCTGCCGCAACCATCAAAACTCAAAGCATGTCGTCTGTAGCCCCAAGACAGAGTCGACAGTCAAAGTATACAGAGGAGGAGGTTTTAAAGTACATTAAGGCCACTAGAACCGATGGAGCTCCTGGCCCAAATGGAATCCCTGCCCAGGTTTTTAAAACCACCTCAGCCTTCTTTGCAACAACACTTACTCCTCTATTTAATCATTCATTCGCTACTGCGACCCTGCCAACCTCCTGGAAAGGCTCAGTCCTATTCCCCATCTACAAGAAGGGTGACCACTCGAACCCGGCCAACTACAGGCTTATAGCCCTTTTAGACATAGAAGCCAAGGTTTACGCCCGTCTTCTTTTAAGGGACCTGGAGGCCTGGGTGGACAAGAATGGCATTCTCCCGCCCACACAGACTGGCTTCAGGGCCAACAGTTCCACTCTAGACAACATCATAGCGCTCTCCTACCTGGCGAAGAAGGCCAACACGAGGAACAAGCTGCTACTGTTTTGTTGTTTTATAGACTATTCTACGGCGTTCGACCGAGTGATCAGAAGTCAACTATGGGCAAAACTTGAGACCTGGGGGCTCCCACAAGTCCTGTTAAAAGCTATAAAAGCACTCTATGAGGGGACATGGGTCCAGGTGAAATTAAGTCCAACAATTACAACAGCAAGAATCGAGACCAACTCTGGACTTAAACAGGGGTGCGTTCTGGCCCCCCTAATTTTTAATCTGTATACAGCGGACATGGGGCAAGCCCTGAAAGATGCCAACTTAGTACCGCCAAGATTGGGGAGCTGGTCCTGTGGAACGCTCCAGTATGCTGATGACACGGTGGTCATGGACCACACCAGGGTGGGACTTCAAAGAGCTTTAAATAGCCCGGCGACGTATAACAAAGAAAATGACCTACGGATAAATGTCAGTAAGACCAAGATAGTAATCTTTGGCAAATATCAGCGCAAAAAAGAAGCAACATGGATCCTGGGGGAGAACCTAATCGCTACTGCCCCATCCTATAACTATCTGGGAGTTTGGGTGTCAGAGAGGGCCACTGCAGCTAAACATCTAAAGGAGTTAAAACCAAGAATAGATAAAACAATTCTGTTTTTAAGACGCCTAAGCTATCGCTTGGCCAGCCCCTCAGTAAAACCGATGCTGATAGTACTAAGGGCAAAACTGATTCCCTCCATTACGTATGGCCACCTAGCCTACCCAGGTGCATTCGAGAAAGTGGTCAATGCGGCCCAGGCGAAAGCGTACAAGAACGCGTGCAAGAACGAGATTGTCCCGTCTCAAGATCTTTGTGACAATCTTGCCATATTCTTTAAAGAAAAAATCGATCTGATTCTTCAAGATTTGGACATCTCCCTTGATAGTGACTCCTCCCTGGAATCTAGACCCGCTCCACTGGCTAACCGGGTACCCAACCCGGCTTTGACTCTGGAAAGCCCCTTGCTCAGTTTCCCGCCACTTACCTTTGAAAATGTTTCTAATATAGCGAGAGAGATTACTTCCGGCTCTCCTCTGGACCCGCTCCCTCCTAAAATTTGGAAGGAGTTTGCTGTCGAGCTTTTTCCCTCCCTCCATCTCATCTGCAATCAATCTCTGATAACCGGCACCGTCCCTGCCCACTGAAAGCGTGCGCTCGTCTCTCCCCTGTTAAAAAAACCCTCTCTGGACCCGTAGTGTTAAAAAAACTACCGACCCATTTCACTGCTGCCTTTTCCCGCCAAGATAGTTGAGCGAGTGGTCAGTAACACTCTTTCCACCCACTTAGAACAACTTCTCCTATTTGACGAGGACCAATTTGGCTTCCGGCCGGCCCATGGGACCGAAACAGCCCTCATCACCGCCATGGATGAACTTCAGAGGCGCGCAGACAGAAATCAGGCTTCTTTTTTGATTCTGCTTGATATGTCTGCCGCCTTTGACACAGTTAATCATAAGATCTTGTTAAGGCGGTTGTTTGAGACAGGGGTGAGAGACTCGGCTCTGAGTTGGTTCCATTCTTTTTTGCAGGGCAGGCAGCAGGCGGTTTCAATGCCTCCTTTTCAATCCCCCTTCTCCCCGGTCCTGCATGGTGTGCCCCAGGGCTCTGCCATCAGCCCTATCCTTTTTAATATTTACCTTAGGCCACTAATTTCGCTCATCAAAGGTTTTGGCATTCGAATTGTTAATTATGCCGATGACATGCAGATGATCCTTTCCTTGGAAGGAGAGGAGTCCATCTCTGTGGAGGTTTTACACAACTGCCTCAGGAATACGGCCAGCTGGTTAAAGGCAAACTCGCTTCAGTTTAATGCCGGGAAAACTGAAGTGCTTTTTAGCGCTGGAACAAGGATCCCTCGCCCATTTCCCAACAATTTCTGGCCCCCGGAATCCGGCTCTACCATCCGGCCTTCGGACTCTGTCCGTAACCTAGGAGTCATGCTGAACCATGGGCTCAGTATGGACACCCATGTTCAGAAAACATCGGCCTGTTGTTTTGCCATTCTTCGCTCACTCAGGAAGGTTTTGCCCCTTTTACCCCCCCATGCCCTTGCCCAAGTGGTTAGATGTACCATCCTGAGCAGGTTGGACTATTGTAATGCCCTCCTGCTCGGGTCCCCTGAGTATCTACTGGACAGACTCCAAAGGGTTCAATCTGCGGCGGCGAAATTGGCGTTGGGGCTGCCTAGGAGATCTCATGGACCATCTGCCCTTGCAAAACTGCATTGGCTTCCTCTTAGACAGAGGATCCAATTTAAAGCCCTTTGCATTGTGTTTAGGGCTCTTCACGGATGCGGCCCAGTCCCCCTTAGGTCCAAGTTTGTCTGGTACACTCCTTCCAGACACCTTCGCTCATCGGAGGCCAAATTGGTAGCTGTTCCCAGATTTAGGAAGGTCAGAGCTGGTGGCAGATCCTTTCAGGTGACTGCATCCAGACTCTGGAACACTCTCCCCATCGAGATTAGGGCCACTAATGAACTTCTGCAGTTTAGGAAAAAAGGTAAAAACTTGGCTTTTCCCGGGCTAGCCTCGCTCCCCAGGCATACTCCTCTGCCTCGGTTTTCTATCACGGGCTGGATTTTGTTAGCGCCAGGATGCCTGCAATGGTGACAGTCGCGCTTTATAAATTCTTAAAATAAATAAAAATAAAATAATACAAGTTGGTGCTACAGGCCCCTAGACAGGCTAGGAACAACAGGCTAAGGCTAGAAATAGGCCTGAATCGACCAGAGCTGGCAATACTGGGGGACCTGATAAAATACTACATCAGAGTACTGAAAGCGCCCGAAAACACCCTAAAGCATTTCTTAAAACCTACATTTGGTGAAGTAAGCTCTCCATGGCACTCTAAGCTGGCACAAGGCATTGACTTATTGAAAATCGAGGGTAAGAGCTTGCCCCTCAACGAAATACCATACTCATCCTGGGCACAAGCCGTAAAGCGTCAAGTCCAGTCCATCTCGTTCGAGCTTGATCTTCTATCGCTTCGGCACAACCCATTAACTTTGGCCCTGGATAAGTCTTATATTCTCGGGAAACCCCAACCATACCTGCGAGACTCACTAACAACTCATGCGAGAAAGAAAATCCTGTATCTGCGCCTCCTGGCTCTCATGATCACGGACTTAAATTCAAAATGGGCATCAACGGACGGTGCCATCGCCTGTCGATTATGCAACCACCGCAGAGAGTCATGGTTACACCTACTATGTTGCTGCACAAAGTTGGCCAGCGACCGTCTTCGTTTGCTGCGCCCGGCCTTACGGAATCTAGGCCATAGAACATGCAGAGAGGCCTCGGACTGGTGCTTCTCAGAAACTACGACCTGTCTATTAGCTAGGGTCGGTAAGTTCACCCATCAAGTCAAAATGGCACTCGACCTCCATCAAAAGGCCATAGACCCTAAGGGTCTTGACACTGTGTAAGGAACACCATCTGGAGCACAAACGGTTGTCAGTTTATAGCTAACTCAGGGAGCTCCCGCTAAGTAACTGGAACAACCGGACCCAGAAACTATACCAGGGTCGGACAAGGGTCCAATGAAGAACCCATCCTTGGTGATGCGCAGTGAAGACGTTCATGTCAAACCTCCACATTTTCCCAAGGCTCTATTTGGCGTGAATCTAAGGAATAGACAAAAACCTCCCTTCCTCTAATAGAACTTTGATTGGACGAAAAGGGGCAAAATTAGTCATTATTCTATTTTAAAGTTGTATATATGGTTTTACTGGGCGACGGGTACATTGGGGGGGGTGATGTTCTTTGTGTTTTATACTGTAAAGATTTTAAGTAATCGCACAGTTTAATAAATAAATAAAAAATTAAAAAATTTAAAAAAAAGATTCCAATCAATTAATTTTATCTAAAACCAAAATCAGGGTGATCAATTACTCATTACATTAATACATTTCAGGGGATAACTGTGGGCTTTCATTTAGCACTTCATTTTGCGAGTGTAAACATTTCATTACTCAGCATTACTGATTTCATTAGGGTATAACCAAACAATTCCTGACGCAGGACTGGATATGGCAGTAAAGATCTAGGTAGGAATACAACTACTTATGCAAGAATAAAACATTTCCTTCAGCAGGAATAAGCAGTGCATTAAATTAGGATAAAACATTTCATTCAATGTAAAACATTTCATCAAGAATCACTAGGTTATCAGACCGGAATAGTCATGGCACAGAACAGGGGTAAACAGTACCTATAACCAGGTCATTAGGCTACGGTAAGCCTTTCCGGGTGACTCAGGGGCCAAATGTACCTTCCCGGGCTCTGGCCCAGTTCCGGGTGAATAGTGGGCCCAATGGGACCAACAGGGTCCAGCAACAGTTTTCCCCGAGGGGAGGGGTGGTTCCGGGACCTCCTGCTCACTCCTGGGAGGCCCCGCGTCTACTTGGGTCCTCCGCCCTCCCCCAGGGCTTTACCTTTACTCTTCGGCCCTACCCTGGCCCTTGCGGCGTTGTCCGGTGATGCAGGAGGGCTCGTGCTCCTTCTGGAGCCCTCCGGCGCATCTGGCAGTGCGGGGCCCTCTCCGGGCTTTATGGTGTTAGGGGGGCTGGTCCCGGGCCTCCTTCCAGCTCCTTCGGCCTCGGGAACAGCCGTGCACAGCGCCGGTAGCAGTTGCCGGAAGACGGACCCGTGAGCCAATCAGCGGAGGCTGAGGGGAGGCGCGCCCCGATCGTCAATTGCAGTGCGGCTAGTGGGGGCGTCACAGCCTCTCCCTCAATCACTGGCAAGGAAGGCGGGGCGCAAACCGTCACGTGGTGCGGGTGTCCCCGGCCCCCGAGGCCTAGCGCGGCCTACTGGCAAGATGCGGCGGCCCTCTCTGGGCTCCGAGGGCCACCGGGACAATGTGGGCAGCAGCGAGGGCCTCAGCAGCTGAGCGCCTGCCCGCGACGGGGCTGGCGGGCCCTCAGAAGGCTTCCGGGCCACAGTGGTGAGTGGCACAGCGCTCCTCACAGGCAGCGCTTCACGGGGGTCACACAGCGCACGTGCAGGCCAATTGGTGCTTGGGGCGCAGGATGGTACCGGCGCGGATAGCGCCTCGGGGTTAATAGCAGTTCTGAGGAACACAGCGCTTCCAGGCCCAGCGCTGAGGAGCTGTGTAGTGCTTTGGGGATAAGGCTGTCAGCGCTTCTCACGGGGTAGAGGTAGCACCTCAGGCAGGTAGCAGGTTTAGCAGCCTCAGTCTTTAGACGGTTACAGCGCTACATGGCAGTAGCGCTTCAGCAGGCAGTTACAGCGCTCTGGGGAAAAGGACAGCGCTTCTCAGGGACACAGTAAGAGAGCGCTGGGTAGGTAGGGCAGATTTCGCAGTGGAGATATGGCAGGACAGCAATTCGGACAGTTCAGTCAGGGGGAGTTAGGCAGGACAGCGCAGGTCCAGGTGAAGGCAGGGGGCGCAGGTGCAGCACAGTCCAGTACCTGGTTGATCCCCTAGTAGTCCTGGTTAGCGCAAGGGAGAATCTTCTTGGCGCTTGTTGGTTCTGGCGCCTTTGGTTGAAGTGGATTCTTGGCTTCTTGAGGGGAGGTTTGAGTTGAAGCCTTGTCAGCAGGTCACTGCAGATGGTGCCGGGGTTCCCCTCCCGCCGGGCCAGATCAGTGGGCTAGTTCAGGGTTCCTCACTCTACATGGAAGGCAGCAGCTCAGCCCTGTCACTCCCAGTGGCATAGGCCCCTGACTAGGCCCTACCGCCTAAGTCTCCTGTGTGGGTCCCCCAGGTCAGTGATGCCCCAACTGACTAAAAAGTTTCCCTCCCTTCCTTATATATGCCCAGGTCAGGTGACCACTCTCTAAGGTGGCAAAAATAGGCTCCGCCTCTGTTCTGGAAGGTTCCAGGAGCTTCCCCACTCTAACTATGGGCAGGTGATGGAAGGCTGACATTGCAACAATATTTGGGGTCCCAGCCAGCTCCTGGCAACTAGGGTGCTACTAGAAAAAGACCGCGCTGCAGTAGCTGGGGCCAGTGGCAGCCATGTGTGAAGTAGAGAGCACCTGCACCTTAGCATTGATTGGAAATGGAAAGGTGCTCGGAGACCTAAGGCCAACAAAAAGAAGGTGGGAAAAATAAGGCAAGGGTCTAAAAAAACAGGGAAAGACCACCCTAGGGCTGACAGGTCTAACAGGGGCGAAGTGAGCTAAAGAAGGATGATGGATTCAACCTAGATCTGTGACTGGGGATGAGTGTCTGAAAAGTTTCAGCGCTCCATCCATCATCTCCTTGTGTTTGCTTTCTTCACCCTAAGTTGGCAGGGTATGCCCAGACGTGGGTCTCTTGCTCACTTTGCCACTGGATTCAAGCTAGCCTGGCTGATGAGGGCTGTTAGCCCAAAACCGGTTCCAGGATGCTTGTTTCTGGTCCAGGGAAGACATGGCTTGGCAGCTCGGGCAGGACTGTTCCCATGAGGCACAGGGTCAAGGCTGATTTGCAAATAGCTTTGTTTGAACTCGGGTGGCGAAGTGAGCTAAAGAATGATGATGGATTCAACCCAGATCTGTGACTGGGGGTGAGTGTCTGAAAGTTTCAGTGCTCTGTCCATCATCTCCTTCCGTTTGCTTTGTTCTCCCTAAGTTGGCAGAGTATGCCCAGACGTGGGTCCCTTGCTCACTTTGCCACTGGATTCAAGCTAGCCTGGATGATGAGGGCTGTTAGCCTGAAACCGGTCCCAGGATGCTTGTTTCCGGTCCAGGGAAGACCTGGCTTGGTATTTCCGGCTGGGCTGTTCCCATGTGGCACAGGGTCAAGACTGATATGCATATAGCTTTGTTTGAACTGGGGTGGCAAAGTGAGCTAAAGAACGATGATGGATTCAACCCAGATCTGTGACTGGGGGTGAGTGCCGGAAAAGTTTCAGCGCTCCGTCCTTCATCTCCTTGTGTTTGCTTCAGTCTTCAATGCGGAAAGCGATCGATCTATGTCTATATTGACGTAGACCGGGTCTTTATAAATATTGAAGTAGAACGGTGCGTACCTATATCGATGTTGAACAGTCTGTATCTATATTGCAGTAGACCAATCTCTGTCTCTGTCTAAGTCTACATTGAGGTAGACCGGACTTTATCCATATTGAGTTAGAACAGTCTGTATCTATATTGAGGTAGACCAGACTTTATTAATACTGAAGTAGACTGGTCTGTATCTATATTGAAGCAGACCAATCTCTGTTTCTGTTGAAGTATGTGTTGAGGTAGACTGGATTTTATCAATTTTGAAGTAGAACGGTTGGTTACTATTTTGGTGTAGAACGGTCTGTATCTAGATTGAGGTAGAGAGGTCTGAATCTATATTGATATAGGAAGGTCTGTATGCTTATTGAAATAGAATGGTTTGTATCTATATTGATTTAGGACGGTTTGTATCTATATTGATTGAGGACGGTCTGTATCTCTATTGATTTAGGACGGTCTGTATCTATATTGATTTAGGACGGTCTGTATCTTTATTGATGTAGGACGGTCTGTATCTATATTGATGTAGAACGGTCTGTATCTATATTGATGTAGGACGGTCTGTATCTTTATTGATGTAGGACGGTCTGCGTCTATATTGATGTAGAACAGTCTGTATCTATATTGATTTAGGACGGTCTGTATCTATATTGACTTAGAATGGGCTGTATCTATATTGATTAAGGACATCTGTATGTATATTGATGTAGGACGGTCTGTATCTATATTGAGGTAGACCAGACGTTATCAATATTGAAACAGACCAATCTCTGGCTATATGGAAGCAGCACAATCTGTATCTATATTGCTGCAAACCAATATATAGCTATATTGAAGTAGGCCAGGCTTTATAAATATTGAAGTAGACAGGTCTGTATCTAGATATTACGATAGACTTGTCTTTATCTATGTTAAAGTGGAAAGGTCTGTATCTATATAGATGTCGTACGGTCTGTATCGATAGTGATGCTGTGCGGTCTGTATCTAAATTGAAGTAGACCAGTCTTTATCAATATTGAAGTAGACCGTTCTGTGTCCAGATATTGAGATAGGCTGGTCTTTATCTATATTGATGTTGTACGGTCTGTATCTCTATTGATGTTGTACGGTCTGTATCTATATTGATGTTGTACGGTCTGTATCTGTATTGATGTTGTACAGTCTGTATCTATATTGATGTTGTACGGTCTGTATCTATATTGATGTTGTACGGTCTGTATCTATATTGATGTTGTACGTTATGTATCTATATTAATGTAGACCAGACTTTATAATGAAGTAGACCGAACTTTATCGATATTGATATACACAGGTCCATATCTATACAGAAGTGGACCAGTATTCGATGTAGGGTCTATGTCTATATTGAAGTAGACCGAACTTTATCGATATTGATATACACCCGTCCGTATCTATGGAGAAGTAGACCAGTATTCGATGTCGGGTCTATATCTATATTGAAGTAGACCTGACTTCATCAATATTGTAGTGTACCTGACTCTGGATGCTTATTTGTTATTCTTCACCCTTCTTTATTTATTTAATTATACATTTTAATTTTTAGGAGTGCCCCCGTCCCACCTGGGACATCCAAGGTTTGTGTTTTTTTGTTGTGGGACGCGGAAGGAGCCCTAAGCCTCATTGGCGACCTGAAACCAACTCCATCCCATGGGGGTTGAGCAGGAGCTGGCCACTAGCTCACTGGGTCTGAGGTCAAATGGTTCAGGGAGGGGAACCACAACCCCCCACCCTGCATTGAGGAGCCACTGAGCCCTGACCAACCCCATGGGATTCAAAGTGAAATGGGCGCGACCTCGTCCCTTTTTAAAAACTATTTTTTTTGCCATGTATCCTCCGCAGATCCACAAACCCATCTGGGAGCCCCCCACAAGACCTAGGGTAAAAGGGTATCCCTACCCTGCCCCCATGTACATTGTTTAAGTTTTAGTTTTTAAGACAGAGGACTCAGTCCCTGAGTCTTAAAATGGCTGTCGAAACATCTCTGTTGATGTTGAGTCAGCCAATCCGATCATTATCTTTTGAACTGTGGGTTGGTGGTACTTTCACATTTCTATATATAAATAAAAATGAAACATTTATTTTTCAAAAACTACTGAACTGATTTATATCAAATCACAAAACGCCCGCTTTCTATGTAAAGACCTAGCTTTCTGCCAAATTTGGCGGAATTAAGTTCAGACTTTTTTTTCTGTATCGCTGTTCACATTTTCTGTGCAAAATTGCATAGGGAAAATGTATTTTGGGACACCTTGTTTCTTGGCCCTCGCTTGACGGATCTCTCTGAAACTTTCCGGTAGAGCTTAGGTGGATGAACTTTTGTGGGGGAAAATTTCATGAAGATTTGTCAAATGGTACTAAAGTTATTAGCAAAACCATTAGCCCGTTGACCGCGGCACGAATTCCGCCGAGTTGCGGGTGAATTAATCAGTAGGCAGGGTTCGGACAGCACCCATGCCATACTCCGCACACGCCCACTGTGACGTCGGACGGCCGGGGGGTTTCGATGCATGGAACGGGTTAAAGCTCTTTCTATGGAAAGTCTAACCTAATTGTAACTAAACAGTAGCGATTGCCACTCTGTTATAAACATACATAAATATATTACACAGTGGGGGTCACCACTGTGTAGTTATAGTTAGGACATCGTTTCCACAGGAAGTGGATTTTTTGTGGTTGCTAATAACTTTGACTCAGGTTAAAGTGACATTATATTTAGATGAAAATGTGAGTTAAAACTTTAACATTTTAATTTCAAACCACTGAAATTCACCAGTTGTAGTTTAGTGAACTAACTATAACTTTTACCCCTTTCACACACTGCTAATGACCTCGCGATATTACTGCATAGGCACATTGTGATCCCAGGGTCAGAGAGCATCCTGGTGACATCAGACTTACATGCTCAGAACTGAGACAGCAGTAGTGATACACAGAAGGAAACATGGCGCCATGAAATAACATCTAAACCAGCAGGAGCCCTCTTGGACAAAGGAACCGAAATCAGGAATAAAAAATCTCCCAAACTCAACATGAATTATCACTCAAGTATTAGCTGTAAATATATTTCAGTCGTATAATCATTTATATTTGTTTATTTATTTATATCATTTATAAAGCGCATGAATCACCCCAACGGGGGTATCTCCGTGGTGCAACATCGTGAGGCAACCAAGCGGCAAAGATCAGAACAGTGAGGTTCTGTTTCAAACATCAGCTTGACATCTGTCCTATCAAAATGGCAGTCTTCCCGTTGGTGAGCCAATCAGACAGCTTTCCCAAAGTGAAATGCAGTCAGCAGGTATATAAATCAGGGGTTCCAGACCACCCCCTTTCCAATCCCTTTCTAGTATCTATCATGAAAATTTAGTTTTTTTTGCCTAACTCAATACGAACTCCTTTGTGGGCTTCAAATAATCCTTTTTTTAAATAAATGTGGTGCATAACTAAAACATCACTGAACCCTTTCCTCTAAATCTGGCCTTAAGTGCCTTGTTGAAGGTTCAGGCATCAAGGCACACTGCAGCTTCACAGTTCCCATCAGGAGCCACAGTGGACAGTGTCATGCCCTCTGTCGCTGAGGGACGTTGACCGCTCTCTGCATTCTTCCTCCTATAGCAGACCCACCGCGCCAGTCAGGGCTTTAAGTGGGATTAAAAAACTGGGGACTCTCCCAAAGGGGCATGGTCAATGTCATTAAGGGCGTGGCTTAAAAACACATAAGCAAAAACTCTGTGCTCAGGATAGTGTGCAGCCCGACTTGTATTTTGCTGTTTCTGTCATTGCATCCAGATATATGCTACAAGTAACATCATACCTACAAGCCAAGGCTATTGGCTTCGTCAATGGTTGTTAGTTGCATAAGATAAATAAGCAGCAACTGTGGCTTGTATAAAATATTGAAAAAGCTTCCACGTAAAGCCCTGGTGACACCAGACAATGTTGCTGCTCCTGAGTTTGAAAAAGAGACGGGAATTCCAGAGAGAAAATGACTCTTTAAAGGATTTCTCTTCCCCTACAACGCTCACCTGGCATGACGTCATGCCGTAACCTCCACTAGTGAGAAGTGAGCAGTGTGAGCAGAGCACATCGATGCACTAGTGAGAAGTGAGCAGTGTGAGCAGTGCTCATTGATGCACTAGTGAGAATTGAGCAGTGAGCAGTGCTCATTGATGCACTAGTGAGAAGTGAGCTGTGTGAGCAGCGCACATCGATGCACTAGTGAGAAGTGAGCAGTGAGCAGTGCTCATTGATGCACTGGTGAGAAGTGAGCAGTGTGAGCAGCGCACATCGATGCACTAGTGAGAAGTGAGCAGTGAGCAGTGCTCATTGATGCACTAGTGAGAGGTGAGCAGGGCACATCGATGCACTAGTGAGAAGTGAGCAGTGAGCAGTGCTCATTGATGCACTAGTGAGAAGTGAGCAGTGAGCAGTGCTCATTGATGCACTGGTGAGAAGTGAGCAGTGTGAGCAGCGCACATCGATGCACTAGTGAGAAGTGAGCAGTGAGCAGTGCTCATTGATGCACTGGTGAGAAGTGAGCAGTGTGAGCAGCGCACATCGATGCACTAGTGAGAAGTGAGCAGTGAGCAGTGCTCATTGATGCACTGGTGAGAAGTGAGCAGTGTGAGCAGCGCACATCGATGCACTAGTGAGAAGTGAGCAGTGAGCAGTGCTCATTGATGCACTAGTGAGAGGTGAGCAGGGCACATCGATGCACTAGTGAGAAGTGAGCAGTGAGCAGTGCTCATTGATGCACTAGTGAGAAGTGAGCAGTGAGCAGTGCTCATTGGTGCACTAGTGAGAAGTGAGCAGTGTGAGCAGCGCACATCGATGCACTAGTGAGAAGTGAGCAGTGAGCAGTGCTCATTGATGCACTAGTGAGAGGTGAGCACTGCTCATTGATGCACTAGTGAGAAGTGAGCAGTGTGAGCAGCGCACATCGATGCACTAGTGAGAAGTGAGCAGTGAGCAGTGCTCATTGATGCACTAGTGAGAAGTGAGCAGTGAGCAGTGCTCATTGATGCACTAGTGAGAAGTGAGCAGTGTGAGCAGTGCACATCGATGCACTGGTGAGAAGTGAGCAGTGCACATCGATGCACTAGTGAAAAGTGAGCAGTGTGAGCAGCGCACATCATTGTGCCGCTGTCAGGGCAGTCCAAAAAACAACTGCCTGTGCCAGGGCATAAAACAGAGCCCGATAGAGACCCGTTTTGAGGTCTTCTTTTAAAAACTGCCGGTGCTCAGACCCGGTGAGACCCGGCACACATAAAGCCCTGGTGCCAGTGTCATGCTGCACCTCGCTCCTGCTGGATGGTCACTCCTGTAGGGTTTGCAAGCTCCATCCCTAGCTAGGCTGGCTTCTAGGCACTTCAGGACAGGTGAGCGCTCTTATATCAAAGGGTAGGCTCAGATGATGTCCCCTCACCTCTGGGAAGCTGGCTGTCAGGACGACACCAGCTGTGGTGAGACTGCAGTCCTCTGAATATTCCGTGGAGCACGTCCTTCTTTGGTTATTGAGAATTTGGAACTGGAACAGCACGTGGCTCCCACTTCAATGCAATGAAAGCAGAGAGGAGAAGTGGATTCACGGCCTGCACCAGCTGCAGAACTGGTTTACGGCAAGTGTCCTATACAGGCTGCTCTCTAGACACAACCTTTGTGTAAAGTGATGCTTCTCACAGTAGAGTAGGCTTCAGCCTGGAGAACCCACAACACAGAACAACAAGCATTTTCAATGCAATAGGTCTCGCATCTGCGAGAGTTTAAGCTATTAGTATTGTCAATGACCATGCCTTTTATTTATGTTTTAAAACCGAAAACATAAAAAAGCAGTGTCATTTACAATGTCAACAGCTCAAATTCACGTAAATGCGAGACCTATTGCTTTGCAAATGCTTCTTTGTAGAGCTTCAACATGGTGCTTCAAGGCACATCAGAATATTTTGAGAATCTAGAGTGATAGAAGGAGCTAGACACGCCAGGCTGTATTCGTACCCAGCAAAAGACACATTAATGCAGTTATTGGTGTTTTGCGTAGCACCAACACGCTACCTTCCAGGCACTTCAGTGCACTTAGAAGCCTGCAACATTGACGAAAAGCTAGGTACGTAACGCAATCTTACTTGCAAAGCAAAGGCACATTTCTTTCATTATTTGTGTATTTATAGATTCATTTGTAATTTGTGAAGTGCCAACATGATGTGTCCATGACGTAAAGAGACAGGTTTATTTATTTTTATTTATTGAAGCTTAATGTAGCTTATTTACACCACTTAGGGACTCTGGAGACAGCGAGTAGTTAGATCTGGGCGCACTCTATCATTTGCATAAAAAAAGATATACGCATTTTACATTTCACCAGGGCTGACTTTTGGGATACGTGTAGCGCCTGCATTTTGCCTTTAAGATACTTCAGGGAGCCTCATTTTCTTGGAGAAGACACAATTGTGCATAGTGCATTGTTTTTGGCTAGAGAGTCGTTTACTGCTGAGGAATTTTAGGGTTTCTGTGCACAAATGAACCAGTGGATGCACTATCAGTGCAGAAATGCATTGTGGGAATGGACTGGGGTACAAAGTAAACTCACACGTAGAAATATTCTGATACAGACCAGCTCCTATTCATCATGCACAGGAGAGTAGTTAATGATGGCCTAGAAGTTTTAGACGAGTTTAATATCAGTGGATCAGTACAGAATATCCGGTTTCATTATATCCAACTGAAGTGGATTACCGTGATAATTTTTAACTAAATTTGGAAACTGGCCAAAAGAATTTTTCTTCCCTTCCTTTTTTCACTGATTTGTATATACGCATGTTTGAATGTCACGATTTCACTTTATGTCACACTATAATCACTTCGTATTGTTTTGCGCCGTATTTTGAGAAATATTTATGAATTGTAAATACGTTCTAAGAAAGTATGATATGCATAAGGGTCATTTATGAATGAAAAAATCAATTCAGAAGATTAAAAACGAATGAATACCCTTAACTTTCTTGATGTTGGATTTATGTGGTGAGCAATCTCCTTGACTGGAGTTCTGTCTTAAGTGATGAAAAGACTGTAAACTACACTGGATATAGAATTTATTTCATGTACTGAAGGAATTGAGTATCATACCCGACAGAACCATTGTTTATATTGAATTACATTGCCCAGGTTCTGAGGGAGACTGGGTCGCCCCATAGTGATATATGGCCAAGAAGTTTGGAGCAAAGGTGTGAGGAAGCCTGGGGAGGCGAAAGTTTATATATTACGTGGAGCTTCAGTTCATTCGAAAGACTGTTCCTATGCCGATCTCTTGGGCAGGTCTTTTTGTGCATTCCCAGTGCCCCCACCCCCCACCGTGATCCAGCATGCAAGAGAGGATTGCCACCACATGGGTAATGTACAGTGCAAACCTGCGTGCAAGACCCCAGGTTACCAGTGGCTTCAGAGGGCATTCTGTACTTCCTACTGTTTTCTCTCACCCCTCCCCCGGCTTTTGATGATGCTGAGCTGGTCCCACGGTGCTCCCTTGCCTTCACGTACTACTGTCAGGCACTAACGGCCGCTATGAGCATATAGAAGGTGCAAGCTGTTACTTCTTTCCAGCCGCTTGTTTTAAAACATTAAGTATAGTAACAAGAAAGATCGTTAAGTAAATGGTTATGAGACCCAGAATGATGCAAGCTAAACCGCTTCTAAGCAAACACCTTTTAAATAGCGTGTACGCAAGGAATCTTGCACCTTCCCCATAGCACAGAGGCTCACCTCAAAAAAAAATTCCCCACCCCCCTCAAATATTTCAATTAATGAGGGAATTTTTTGTCAGATACAAAACAAGCTGTCTCCGTGAAGCCGACGAGGGGGAGGGGTGCGGAGAGGAGTGAAAGCGCGTGACACATGGTCAGGAGATGTGCATGCATACGGAGTGTCCTGACGCCGTGCGCGTGCACATTGCCTGTCCAGGCGCGCACATGGTTTGTCTCCCTTCGCAAACCAGAGCGACAACAATAGAGGCTCGCGAAGCTACACATGCGCTGCGTTTGCTAGCGAGACCTAAAAAGTGTGAGCTTTCTGCACCTGGCTGTCATCAGCAGTGGCATCTTAAAGAATTTGGGGCCCTGGGCAAGGCATATTTTGGGTGACCCTAGTTCAGAACAGGGTTGAAGTTTATTACCCATTTTCTGGTTATTTAAATCTGCATGGCACCAGGCAATACTGAATTATTTGTTGAAATTGCAGGTACAGGGTCACACAAAGACAATTGAAATATATCTTATCCAGTGCCCCAAAATACCTACGATGACACTGGGTGGAGAGAGTCAGAGGCGAAGGCAGGCAAAGCGAGGGAAAAGATTTAGATAGAGAAAGAGAACAAACGGATGTTAGAGTGAAATGTGAGATTCTCAAGGGGCCCCCTTGGAAGGTGGGGCCCTGGGCAAGTGCCCATTTTGTCCATGCCTTAAAATGTCTCTGGCCTTCAACGGCAATGAAAGATGGATCAGGGAAAGACAAAAGCCTGGCGCTACCTCAGGGTCATCTTTGCCTTGACCATCAGGTCTGCAGTCTCACCCCCCCCCCCCCCCCCCCCCATTTGACAAATGGTGCATCTGGTGCCCTGTGGACCCGTAGACCAGGCAGGAGGCCTGGGCAGCAAGGGAGCAGTTCCCGTAGGATGGTGGTTCTCGCGGTGTGGGTTGGTAGAAGTCCTGGAAGTGCGGGCGCAGCAAGAGTCCAGACCCCAATCGATTTTCCCAGCCTTGAATTGTCGCACTAGTGACCGGGATGGAGCAGGAACTAAGACCATCCACGGAATTTGTTCGGGTGGCCAGCGTTTTAGGAGGCAAAGAGTTTAAAAGAAAGAGAGTCCGTGAAGCCAATGTCCTTGTGGAGAAGCGTGGCTCAGTGGTTAGAGGCGGCAGACCCGGAAGCTGAGATCAGCCGTGGACCAGGGTTCGATTCCCCGCCTCGGCGCGTCTCGGGCTCAAAAATTCCACGGACTTGACAATTCTCGCTCCGGTGCTCACTCGACTCACGGGGTCACACTCTGCGACTCTGGGCAATAGCTTGCTTAATCTCCACTACGGCCCCTGGCGGCGGGATGCCTGGCTTTCACCTTGTGGACACCCTGCCGGGGTATTTCACAGGGGAATACCAGGACGGGTTCCCTAAGCAAGCGCCTTGAGACCCCTGGGTGATTAGTGCGCTATATAAATCGAAACACATTTACATTTACATTTACTTGTCCTGACACAAGCAGGCTAGCAAGAGTGCATGGGGCTAGCCGCCAAGCCAAGGAGAAGTGAAAACACTGTTAAGGCGATGGATAGGGACTGAGGCTTGAATGGGGGCATTGGGGCCAGGGTAACCAGGGTATCGGGTCAAAAAGGAAGGGGGCGCCCAGTGCAAAGGATGTGAGGCTTGCACCAAGGTGGTAGAGGCGTCGAGGCTTGCTGTGGGGACGATAAGGTGAAGCCATGGTTTAGTAGGCTGGCTTTAGGGCCTGATGGTTAAAGGGGCTCTCTGACCATCCGCCCTAAAAGCATCCCTGGGGGTGGTGCTGGTGAGAAGCAATGTTTCTGTGTGGGACTCGCCTGTAATAAAACACACGGCCTGCCAGCAACATGTTTGAAAGGTTTTATCTAACTTAAACATTCCCCCCATGTCTCCTGCAACATGGGGTTGAAATGAAAAGGCAGGGTGGGTTTTATTTTCAGGGCACGCCTTTACTGGGGGGCAGAGGTGGTCTGTCGATGTAAGGGGTAGGAGAAAGTGCATCAGATTTATGTCAGAGCCATGTCACGACAGACCCTGAGCCAGCTCGTGATATCAGGAAGCACGAGTGCTTGTGCAGACGAGCTGCCCCCGTGGATGTAGGGGGTCGGGACTGGAAGTGCATCAGATGTATGTGTTAGTGTCATGTCACAACAGATCGTGAGCCAGTCGTGATATCAGGAAGCTCAGGTCTTCGTGCAAACAAGCTGTCCTCGTGGATGTAAGGGGTAGGAGGAAGTGCAGCAGATGCATGGGTTATTATGAGATGTCTCACGATCTGTCGTGACATGGCGCTAACACATACATCTGCTGCACTTTCAGTCCCTACCCCTTACATCCACAGGGACAACTTCTTTGCAATAGAACCTGCACTGAATCCTGATATCATGAGCTGGCTCACGATCTGTCATGACATGGCGCTAGCACATACATCTTCTGCACTTCCTCCTACCCCTTACATCGAGAAGGACAGTTCGTCTGCATAAGACGAGTGGCGGAGCGTTTGTGCGATATCCTCAATAAGACTGTAACTACGCCCCCCTAAAATTTAGAAGAGGCAACACGTTCCAACACTAGCTGGCTAGAAACAGCAGGGAACATGCTCGCTCCTAGAAAAATGTTCTATCCCACCAGACAGCTGCCCTCCGCTCCTCGGTATTCACAGGAACCAGGGAACACAAATTGATTTGTAAACATCTGGAGAGAAGATGGAGAACAGAGTACAAGGATACTGATAAGGAGGAGTATAAACTAAGGGTGGGCGTAGTTCGCGAAGTAGCGTTACGCGAAGCTACGCGAAGTGCACTTCGCACTACGCGAACTTCACGTAGCACTACGCGAGCTGCGTAGTAGCATGTTCGCACTGTGCAAGATGCATTTTCAATGATTGCACAGTGCGAACAAGCATCCGGCACTGTGCAAGCATTGAAATCGGCATCTTGCACAGTGCGAGCTGTAGTTTTCTGCTGCTCGAGCAGATTATTACTCGAGCGGCAGCTTAATCAACGCGAACAGGTAGTTTCTCATTGAGAGCGGTCGCGAGCATGCGCAACCACTCACAATGAGAAACCTGACCTCCTCGCGTTGAGAATATCGCCGGGATGTCATTTTGCTTGCTCGCGGACGCGAACATGACGTTCAGGACCGCGAACAAGCAAAAAATGAGCACTGCACTACGCTACGCTGCACTATGCATGTTCGCACTGTGCTACGTGCCGCTCGCGTAGTGCGAAGTTGCAAAAAGTTCGCAAACTCCGCGAGCGTAGCGTAGTGCTTCACCCAGGGTTAGTATAAACGGGGTCTTGCCATATACAAACAGCAGATTCACCAGGCAAAGCTTCTATTTTTTTCCATGATGATTACCAGAGCAAATACCTCAGCTAGGGAAATATTTAATACAGTCACTAGCTTGGCCAACCCAGTGGCGAAATATATCTACGCCTGGTCAGGATCTTTGTGAAAGATTGGCCAGTTTCTTCTATGGGAAAGTGGATGCCATTTTCTCCACTTTCTCTGATGTTACCTCTAAGAATACGGCGGGCCAAACGGTTGACCTGCATATAGAAAAGAAAGTGCTACTTGACAAATGTGTCCAGCTTACAGTTACAGAAACTGGTAATCTTCTTATGCAGGTGAAATCTGGGTCCCCTTCGGACCCTTGTCCGATAGCGATGTTAAAGTTAGCGGCAGAGCCAGTATTTCGAGTTTTAACACCCATTTTTAATTCAATGTATTCAGAGGGATACTTTCCGTCAGACTGGAAAAGACTTCTCTTCTCCCCCTCTGAAGAAACCGAATCTCGATACAAAAGACCCTAACAATTTTAGATCAATATCCAGACTTCCGGTACCTGCTAAAATCATTGAGAGGAGGTTAAATATGCAACTTAGCCAATTTCTGGAGTTTACACAAGCCTTTGACCAAACTCAGTATGGCTTTCGAGGGGGCCACAGCACCGAAGCTGCTCTTTTGAAATCGATTGAAGAGATACAGACTATTCTAGATCAAAGTGGCAAGGCTGCTCTGATCTTGTTAGACCTCTCTGCAGCATTCGATACGGTCCACCACGATTTGTTGATGGCCCGGCTGCAGGAGATTGGTGTACAGGGTTCGGCTTAGAGACTCCTAAGATCATTCTTGTCAAACCGGAGCCAGCTGGTGGCGCTGGGGGAATTTGTATCCAAACCTTTCTCACTACCATGTGGGGTCCCGCAGGGGTTCTCACTGAGTCCGACACTATTTAATATATATGTGTCCTCTTTGGCGCCCCTTATTCAGTCATTTGGGTTCAGTCTGACTACTTATGCGGATGATACCCAAATTGTGGTTTCTCTTCTACCAGCCGAGTCAAAGTCGGTTTTAAAGATTGTATGAATGCAGTAGGGATCTGGATGGCCCAAAACTGCCTTAAGTTAAACTCCAGTAAGACGGAGGTGGTATGCTTTGGGATTTATCCTAATTTTGGGACTCCAGAATGTTGGCCTGACACCCTGGGTCCTCTTCCCTCACCCAATAGGAAGGTCAAAAACCTAGGTGTGTGGGTGGACCAGAAGTTCAATTTCAAAGACCAAGTTAACTTGGTGGCCTCTGCTACGTCTTTCGCTCTTAGGTCAGGCAAGAAAATGTTGCCATTGTTACCTACATAATGTCGTAAAACAGTGATCACAGCTCTCACTGTGTCGAGGCTGGACTACTGTAATAGTCTGTACTTCAATATCCAGGAAGGTTTAATGCAGAAGTTGCAACTCCTGCAGAATGCGGCTGCTAGATTGGTGTCGAGCATCCCAATATACGCTCCAATAGCGAAAGAGATACGGAACTGCACTGGCTGCCAGTTAGGAAGCGTACCATGTTCAAGGCGATGTGTCTGGTTCACAAGGCACTTTATGGAGCAGGGTCGGTTTATTTAAAAGAGCAGCTGTACTGGTACACGCCAAACAGAGTACTACGCTCATCTGATGCCAAACTGGTTTATGTGCCGTTTGTAAAAAAGGCCACCTGGGTGTAAAAAGCTTTGTAGCTAATGCAGCCAAAGCTCGGAATAAGCTTCCCCTATATCTCAGAGGTATGTCGAGCCTTATGGCCTTTCAAAAAGCTTTAAAAACCAGGCTGTTTACTGATTAGCATGACATTGGTTCGATCCTCAGGCAAGATTTCATATAGCTCCAGGACACCTACGGGTAACAGTGGCGCTCCACAAATGTTATAATAATAAGGGACCTACCTGCACTTCCTGATATCACAAGATGGCTCACAATCTGTCGTGACATGGAGCTATCAGGAAACTCATGTCCTGGTGCAGACGATCTGCCCCATGGATGGAGGGTGTAGGAGGAAGTGCAGCAGACGTACGTGTTAGCATCATGTCACAACAGATCGTGAGCCAGCTCGTGATATCAGGAAGCGCACATCCTCGTGCATAGGAGCTGCCCCAGTGGATGTAAGGGGTAGGAGGAAGTGCAGCAGATGTATGTGTTAGCGCCAAGTCACAACAGATCGCGAGCCAGCTCATGATATCAGGATTCAGTGCAGGTCCTCGTGCGGACGAGCTGCCCCAGTGGATGTTAGGGGTAGGGACTGGAGGGGCAGCAGATGCATGTATTAGCGTCATGTCACAACAGATCGCGAGCCAGCTCATGATATCAGGATTCAGCTCAGCTCCTGGTGCAGACGAGCTGCCCCCGTGGATGTAAGGGGTAGGAGGAAGTGCTGCAGATGTATGTGTTAGTGTCATGTCACGACAGATCCTGAGCCTGCTCGTGATATCAGGAAGCACACGTTCTCGTGCAGACGAGCTGTCCCCGTGGATGTAAGGGGTAGGGACTGGAGGGGCAGCAGATGCATGTATTAGCGTCATGTCACGACAGATCTTGAGCCAGCTTGTGATATCAGGATTCAGCTCAGCTCCTGGTGCAGACGAGCTGCCCCTGTGGATGTAAGGGGTAGAAGGAAGTGCCGAAGATGTACGTGTTAGCGTCATGTCACGACAGATCTTGAGCCAGCTTGTGATATCAGGATTCAGCTCAGCTCCTGGTGCAGACGAGCTGCCCCTGTGGATGTAAGGGGTAGAAGGAAGTGCCGAAGATGTACGTGTTAGCGTCATGTCACGACAGATCTTGAGCCAGCTTGTGATATCAGGATTCAGCTCAGCTCCTGGTGCAGACGAGCTGCCCCTGTGGATGTAAGGGGTAGAAGGAAGTGCCGAAGATGTACGTGTTAGCGTCATGTCACGACAGATCGTGAGCCAGCTCGTGATATCAGGAAGTTCAGGTCCTCCTGCAGACAAGCTGTCCCTGTGGATGAAAGGGGTAGGGACAGAAAGTGCAGCAGATGAATGTGTTAGCGTCATGTCACGACAGATCGTGAGCCAACTCATTCTATCAGGAGGCACACGTCCTCGTGCAGACGAGTCACGACAGTTCATGAGCCAGCTCATGATATCAGGAAGCACACGTCCTCGTGCAGACGTGCTGCCCCTGTGGATGTAAGGGGTAGGAGGAAAGTGCCGCAGATGTACGTGTTAGCGTCATGTCACGACAGATCGTGAGCCAGCTCGTTATATCAGGATTCAGCGCAGGTCCTCATGCAAACAAGCTGTCCCCAAGGATTTAAGAGGTCAATCAATCAATCAATCAAGAACATTTATAGAGCGTGCTACTCACCCGTGAGGGTCTCAAGGTGCTGGGGGGGGGGTGCTACTGCTCGAACAGCCAGGTCTTGAGTTGTTTCCTGAAGGAGAGATGGTCCTGGGTCAGACGTAGGTGGGTGGGGAGAGAGTTCCACGTCTTGGCAGCCAGGTAGGAGAAGAATCTTCCTCCGGTGGTTGTTCTGCGGATCCGCGGGACGGTGGCGAGGGCGAGGCTGGAGGCGCGGAGCTGGCGGGTGGGTGTGTAGAACTTGAGGCGGTTGTTGAGGTATTCGGGCCCATGTCGTGGAGAGCTTTGTGTGCGTGGGTCAGGAGCCTGTACTTGATCCTCTTGTTGATGGGGAGCCAGTGTAGGTCTGTCAGGTGGGTGGAGATGTGGCTATGACGGGGGATGTCCAGGATGAGTCGTGCCGATGCGTTCTGTATGCGCTGGAGTCTTTTCTGTAGCTTGGCTGTGGTTCCGGCGTAGAGGGCGTTTCCGTAGTCCAGTCGGCTGGTGACGAGTGCCTGGGTGACAGTCTTCCTGGTCTCGGTCGGGATCCAGCGGAAGATCTTGCGAAGCATACGCAGGGTGTTGAAGCACGATGAGGAGACGGCGTTGACTTGCTTGGTCATCGTCAGGGAGGGGTCCAGGATGAAGCCTGGGTTGCGTGCGTGGTCGGTTGGCTTGGGTGTGGTGCCCAGGGCCGGGGGCCACCAGGAGTCGTCCCAGGCAGAGGGGGATGGTCCGAGGATGAGGACCTCCGTCTTGTCTGAGTTCAGTTTCAGATGGCTGAGCTTCATCCACTCCGCGACGTCCTTTATTCCTTCCTGGAGGTTGGCTTTGGCGGTGGCGGGGTCGTTGGTGAGAGAGAGGATAAGCTGGGTGTCGTCGGCGTAGGAGATGATGTTGAGGCCGTGTTTGCGTGCGATGGTCGCGAGGGGACTCATGTAGACATTGAAGAGGGTGGGGCTGAGTGAGGAGCCTTGGGGTACGCCGCAGATGATCTTGGTGTCCGCGGCGCAGAAGGGCGGGAGGCGGACTACCTGAGTTCTGTCGGAGAGGAAGGAGGTGATCCAGTCCAGGGCCTTTTCTTGGATCCCGGCGTGGTGGAGGCGGGTCTTTAGGGTGCGGTGGCAGACTGTATCGAATGCGGCCGATAGTTCGAGGAGGATGAGGACGGCAGTTTCCCCGTTTTCAAACATGGTCCTGATGTCATCGGTTGCTGCGATGAGGGCGGTTTCGGTGCTGTGGTTCGCTGGGAAGCCGGACTGCGATGAGTCGAGGGAGCCGTTCGTTTCGAGGAAAGTGGTCAGCTGTATGTTGACGGTCTTCTCGATGACTTTTGCGGGGAAGGAGAGGAGCGAGATGGGGCGGAAGTTCTTGAGGTCTGTGGGGTCGGCGGTGGGTTTCTTCAGGAGGGCGCTGATCTCTGCGTGCTTCCAGCTCTCCGGAAAGGTGGCGGACGCGAGGGAGTTGTTAATGATGTTCCGGGGGTGGGGTGCGATGATGGAGTCGGCCTTGTTGAAGATGTGATGTGGGCAGGGGTCGGCTGGGGAGCCAGAGTGGGTGGTGTTCATCACGTGGGTGGTGTCTTCGGTGCTGACGGGGGTCCAGGTGTGGAGGATGGCAGTGGGGGGCGTTGGTTCGATGTTTGGGTCCGTGGTCTGGGCGCTTAAAGTGCAGCAGACGTATGTGTTCGCGCCATTTCACGACAGATTGTGAGCCAGCTCGTGATATCAGGATTCAGCAGCTGCCCCCGTGGATGTAAGGGGTAGGAGGAAGTGCCGCAGATGTTAAGGTCATGTCACAACAGATCGCGAGCCAACTCCTGATATCAGGAACCATAGATCCCTGTGCAGACAGGCTGTCCCCGTGGATGTACGGGGTAAGGACTGAAAGCGCAGCAGATGTATTGGATAGCGGCGCCATGTCACGACAGACCTTATATCAGGATTCAGCTCAGGTCCTCGTGCAGACGGGCTGCCCCCTCGCTCCGGGCCGGGCCCCGTCTCCCCCGTGTGAGACATCACAACGAGCACAGCTGGTGTCTCTGCCGGCGGCAGCCGCGGCCCCTCGTTTATATTTTACTGCCGAGTTTAACTCCGCGGTGGGGACGCAGCGAGCGGATGAACCCGGATCCGGCGGCAGAATGACAGGGAAAAGGGGCGGAGACTGACAGGGAGGACATTGAGAAAGATGGGAGACATAAAACAACCATCTGGGACGAGTAATGTGCCTCCCAGAGGCCGCGAGGCGCTAGGAGGGAGGGGGGGATACAAGGCTGTTAATGTATAACCAAGAAGCCTCTTGGCGCTAGGAGGGGTGACACAAGGCTGTTAATGTACTACACAGATGCCTCGAGGCGCTAGCAGGGGCGATACAGGGCTGTTAATGAACAACCCAGCGGTCTCGTGGCGCTAGGAGGGTGATACAGGGCTGTTAATGTACAACCCAGAGGTCTCGAGGCGCTAGGAGGGGGGATACAAGGCTGTTAATGTACAACCCAGAGGTCTCAAGGCGCTAGGAGGGGGATACAAGGCTGTTAATGTACAACCCAGAGGTCTCGAGGCGCTAGGAGGGTGATACAGGGCTGTTAATGTACAACCCAGCGGTCTCGAGGCGCTAGGAGAAGGCATACAGGGCTGTTAATGTACAACCCAGAGGTCTTGAGGCGCTAGGAGAGGGCATGCAGGGCTGTTAATGTACAACCCGGAGGTCTCGAGGCGCTAGGAGAGGGCATACAGGGCTGTTAATGTATAACCCAGAGGCCTCGAGGCGCTAGGAGGGGGGTTACAGGGCTGTTAATGTACAACCCAGAGGTCTCGAGGCGCTAGGCGGGGGGATACAAGGCTGTTAATGTACAACCCAGCAGTCTCGTGGCGCTAGGAGGGTGATACAGGGCTGTTAATGTACTACCCAGAGGTCTCATGGCGCTAGCAGGGGGATACAAGGCTGTTAATGTACAACCCAGAGGTCTCGAGGCGCTAGGAGGGGGGATACAAGGCTGTTAATGTACTACCCAGTTGCCTCGAGGCGCTAGCAGGGCGATACAGGGCTGTTAATGAACAACCCAGCGGTCTTGTGGCGCTAGGAGGGTGATACAGGGCTGTTAATGTACAACCCAGAGGTCTCAAGGCGCTAGGAGGGGGATACAAGGCTGTTAATGTACAACCCAGAGGTCTCGAGGCACTAGGAAAGAGGGGGGATACAGAGCTGTTAATGTACAACCCGGAGGTCTTGAGGCGCTAGGAGTTGTGATACAGGGCTGTTAATGTACAACCCAGCGGTCTCGTGGCGCTAGGAGGGTGATACAGGGCTGTTAATGTACAACCCAGCGGTCTCGTGGCGCTAGGAGGGTGATACAGGGCTGTTAATGTACTACCCAGAGGTCTCGAGGCGCTAGGAGAAGGCATACAGTGCTGTTAATGTACAACCCAGAGGTCTCGAGGCGCTAGGAAAGGGCATACAGGGCTGTTAATGTACAACCCAGAGGTCTCGAGGCGCTAGGAGAGGGCATACAGGGCTGTTAATGTACAACCCAGAGGTCTCGAGGAGCTAGGAGAGGGCATACAGGGCTGTTAATGTACAACCCAGAGGCCTCGAGGCACTAGGAGGGGGGTTACAGGGCTGTTAATGTACAACCCAGAGGTCTCGAGGCGCTAGGCAGGGGGATACAAGGCTGTTAATGTACAACCCAGCGGTCTCGTGGCGCTAGGAGGGTGATACAGGGCTGTTAATGTATTACCCAGAGGTCTCGAGGCGCTAGGAGGGGGGATACAAGGCTGTTAATGTACAACCCAGAGGTCTTGGGGCGCTAGGAGGGGGAATACAAGGCTGTTAATGTACAACCCAGAGGTCTCGAGGCGCTAGGAGTTGTGATACAGGGCTGTTAATGTACAACCCAGAGGTCTCGAGGCGCTAGGAGGGGGATACAAGGCTGTTAATGTACAACCCAGAGGTCTTGAGGCGCTAGGAGTTGTGATACAGGGCTGTTAATGTACAACCCAGAGGTCTCAAGGCGCTAGGAGGGGGATACAGAGCTGTTAATGTACAACCCAGAGGTCTTGAGGCACTAGGAGTTGTGATACAGGGCTGTTAATGTACAACCCAGCGGTCTCGAGGCGCTAGGAAAGAGGGGGGATACAGAGCTGTTAATGTACAACCCAGAGGTCTCGAGGCGCTAGGAGGGGGATACAAAGCTATTAATGTACAACCCAGTGGTCTTGTGGCGCTAGGAGAGGGCATACAGGGCTGTTAATGTACAACCCAGAGGTCTCGAGGCGCTAGGAGAGGGCATACAGGGCTGTTAATGTACAACCCAGAGGTCTCGAGGCGCTAGGAGAGGGCATACAGGGCTGTTAATGTACAACCCAGAGGCCTCGAGGCACTAGGAGGGGGGATACAGAGCTGTTAATGTACAACCCAGCGGTCTCGTGGCGCTAGGAGGGTGATACAGGGCTGTTAATGTACAACCCAGCGGTCTCGTGGCGCTAGGAGGGTGATACAGGGCTGTTAATGTACTACCCAGAGGTCTCGAGGCGCTAGGAGAAGGCATACAGTGCTGTTAATGTACAACCCAGAGGTCTCGAGGCACTAGGAGAGGGCATACAGGGCTGATAATGTACAACCCAGAGGTCTCGAGGCGCTAGGAGAGGGCATTCAGGGCTGTTAATGTACAACCCAGAGGTCTCGAGGCGCTAGGAGAGGGCATACAGGGCTGTTAATGTACAACCCAGAGGCCTCGAGGCACTAGGAGGGGGGTTACAGGGCTGTTAATGTACAACACAGAGGTCTCGAGGCGCTAGGCAGGGGGATACAAGGCTGTTAATGTACAACCCAGCGGTCTCGTGGCACTAGGAGGGTGATACAGGGCTGTTAATGTATTACCCAGAGGTCTCGAGGCGCTAGGAGGGGGGATACAAGGCTGTTAATGTACAACCCAGAGGTCTTGAGGCGCTAGGAGGGGGGATACAAGGCTGTTAATGTACAACCCAGAGGTCTCGAGGCGCTAGGAGTTGTGATACAAGGCTGTTAATGTACAACCCAGAGGCGTCGAGGCGCTAGGAGGGGGATACAGGGCTGATACTGTGCCTCCCAGAGGCCTCGAGGCGCTAGGAGGCGGGATACCAGGCTGTTAATGTACAACCCAGAGGTCTCGAGGCGCTAGGAGGGGGATACAAGGCTGTTAATGTACAACCCAGAGGTCTTGAGGCGCTAGGAGTTGTGATACAGGGCTGTTAATGTACAACCCAGAGGTCTCAAGGCGCTAGGAGGGGGATACAAGGCTGTTAATGTACAACCCAGAGGTCTTGAGGCGCTAGGAAAGAGAGGGGATACAGAGCTGTTAATGTACAACCCAGAGGTCTTGAAGCGCTAGGAGTTGTGATACAGGGCTGTTAATGTACAACCCAGCGGTCTCGAGGCGCTAGGAAAGAGGGGGGATACAGAGCTGTTAATGTACAACCCAGAGGTCTTGAGGCGCTAGGAGGGGGATACAAGGCTGTTAATGTACAACCCAGAGGTCTCAAGGCGCTAGGAGGGGGATACAAGGCTGTTAATGTACAACCCAGCGGTCTCGTGGCGCTAGGAGGGGGATACAAGGCTGCTAATGTACTACCCAGAGGTTTCGAGACGCTAGGAGAGGGCATACAGGGCTGTTAATGTAAATCCCAGAGGTCTCGAGGCGCTAAGAGAGGGCATACAGGGCTGTTAATGTACAACCCAGAGGTCTCGAGGCGCTAGGAGAGGGCATACAGGGCTGTTAATGTACAACCCAGAGGTCTCGAGGCGCTAGGAGAGGGCATACAGGGCTGTTAATGTACAACCCAGAGGCCTCGAGGCGCTAGGAGGGGGGTTACAGGGCTGTTAATGTACCACCCAGAGGTCTCGAGGCGCTAGGCGGGGGGATACAAGGCTGTTAATGTACAACCCAGCAGTCTCGTGGCGCTAGGAGGGTGATACAGGGCTGTTAATGTACTACCCAGAGGTCTCGAGGCGCTAGGAGAAGGCATACAGTGCTGTTAATGTACAACCCAGAGGTCTCGAGGCGCTAGGAGAGGGCATACAGGGCTGTTAATGTACAACCCAGAGGTCTCGAGGCGCTAGGAGAGGGCATTCAGGGCTGTTAATGTACAACCCAGAGGTCTCGAGGCGCTAGGAGAGGGCATACAGGGCTGTTAATGTACAACCCAGAGGCCTCGAGGCACTAGGAGGGGGGTTACAGGGCTGTTAATGTACAACCCAGAGGTCTCGAGGCGCTAGGCAGGGGGATACAAGGCTGTTAATGTACAACCCAGCGGTCTCGTGGCACTAGGAGGGTGATACAGGGCTGTTAATGTATTACCCAGAGGTCTCGAGGCGCTAGGAGGGGGGATACAAGGCTGTTAATGTACAACCCAGAGGTCTTGAGGCGCTAGGAGGGGGGATACAAGGCTGTTAATGTACAACCCAGAGGTCTCGAGGCGCTAGGAGTTGTGATACAAGGCTGTTAATGTACAACCCAGAGGCGTCGAAGCGCTAGGAGGGGGATACAGGGCTGATACTGTGCCTCCCAGAGGCCTCGTGACGCTAGGAGGCGGGATACCAGGCTGTTAATGTACAACCCAGAGGTCTCGGGGCGCTAGGAGGTGGATACAAGGCTGTTAATGTACAACCCAGAGGTCTTGAGGCGCTAGGAGTTGTGATACAGGGCTGTTAATGTACAACCCAGAGGTCTCAAGGCGCTAGGAGGGGGATACAAGGCTGTTAATGTACAACCCAGAGGTCTCGAGGCGCTAGGAAAGAGAGGGGATACAGAGCTGTTAATGTACAACCCAGAGGTCTTGAGGCGCTAGGAGTTGTGATACAGGGCTGTTAATGTACAACCCAGCGGTCTCGAGGCGCTAGGAAAGAGGGGGGATACAGAGCTGTTAATGTACAACCCAGAGGTCTTGAGGCGCTAGGAGGGGGATACAAGGCTGTTAATGTACAACCCAGCGGTCTCGTGGCGCTAGGAGGGTGATACAGGGCTGTTAATGTACAACCCAGCGGTCTCGTGGCGCTAGGAGGGTGATACAGGGCTGTTAATGTACAACCCAGAGGTCTCAAGGCGCTAGGAGGGGGATACAAGGCTTTTAATGTACAACCCAGCGGTCTCGTGGCGCTAGGAGGGGGATACAAGGCTGGTAATGTACTACCCAGAGGTCTCGAGGCTCTAGGAGAGGGCATACAGGGCTGTTAATGTAAAACCCAGAGGTCTCGAGGCGCTAAGAGAGGGCATACAGGGCTGTTAATGTACAACCCAGAGGTCTCGAGGCGCTAGGAGAGGGAATACAGGGCTGTTAATGTACAACCCAGAGGTCTTGAGGCGCTAGGAGAGGGCATACAGGGCTGTTAATGTACAACCCAGAGGACTCGAGGCGCTAGGAGGGGGGTTACAGGGCTGTTAATGTACCACCCAGAGGTCTCGAGGCGCTAGGCGGGGGGATACAAGGCTGTTAATGTACAACCCAGCAGTCTCGTGGCGCTAGGAGGGTGATACAAGGCTGTTAATGTACAACCCAGCGGTCTCGTGGCACTAGGAGGGTGATACAGGGCTGTTAATGTATTACCCAGAGGTCTCGAGGCGCTAGGAGGGGGGATACAAGGCTGTTAATGTACAACCCAGAGGTCTTGAGGCGCTAGGAGGGGGGATACAAGGCTGTTAATGTACAACCCAGAGGTCTCGAGGCGCTAGGAGTTGTGATACAAGGCTGTTAATGTACAACCCAGAGGCGTCGAGGCGCTAGGAGGGGGATACAGGGCTGATACTGTGCCTCCCAGAGGCCTCGAGGCGCTAGGAGGCGGGATACCAGGCTGTTAATGTACAACCCAGAGGTCTCGAGGCGCTAGGAGGGGGATACAAGGCTGTTAATGTACAACCCAGAGGTCTTGAGGCGCTAGGAGTTGTGATACAGGGCTGTTAATGTACAACCCAGAGGTCTCAAGGCGCTAGGAGGGGGATACAAGGCTGTTAATGTACAACCCAGAGGTCTCGAGGCGCTAGGAAAGAGAGGGGATACAGAGCTGTTAATGTACAACCCAGAGGTCTTGAAGCGCTAGGAGTTGTGATACAGGGCTGTTAATGTACAACCCAGCGGTCTCGAGGCGCTAGGAAAGAGGGGGGATACAGAGCTGTTAATGTACAACCCAGAGGTCTTGAGGCGCTAGGAGGGGGATACAAGGCTGTTAATGTACAACCCAGAGGTCTCAAGGCGCTAGGAGGGGGATACAAGGCTGTTAATGTACAACCCAGTGGTCTCGTGGCGCTAGGAGGGGGATACAAGGCTGCTAATGTACTACCCAGAGGTTTCGAGACGCTAGGAGAGGGCATACAGGGCTGTTAATGTAAAACCCAGAGGTCTCGAGGCGCTAAGAGAGGGCATACAGGGCTGTTAATGTACAACCCAGAGGTCTCGAGGCGCTAGGAGAGGGCATACAGGGCTGTTAATGTACAACCCAGAGGTCTCGAGGCGCTAGGAGAGGGCATACAGGGCTGTTAATGTACAACCCAGAGGCCTCGAGGCGCTAGGAGGGGGGTTACAGGGCTGTTAATGTACCACCCAGAGGTCTCGAGGCGCTAGGCGGGGGGATACAAGGCTGTTAATGTACAACCCAGCAGTCTCGTGGCGCTAGGAGGGTGATACAGGGCTGTTAATGTACTACCCAGAGGTCTCGAGGCGCTAGGAGAAGGCATACAGTGCTGTTAATGTACAACCCAGAGGTCTCGAGGCGCTAGGAGAGGGCATACAGGGCTGTTAATGTACAACCCAGAGGTCTCGAGGCGCTAGGAGAGGGCATTCAGGGCTGTTAATGTACAACCCAGAGGTCTCGAGGCGCTAGGAGAGGGCATACAGGGCTGTTAATGTACAACCCAGAGGCCTCGAGGCACTAGGAGGGGGGTTACAGGGCTGTTAATGTACAACCCAGAGGTCTCGAGGCGCTAGGCAGGGGGATACAAGGCTGTTAATGTACAACCCAGCGGTCTTGTGGCACTAGGAGGGTGATACAGGGCTGTTAATGTATTACCCAGAGGTCTCGAGGCGCTAGGAGGGGGGATACAAGGCTGTTAATGTACAACCCAGAGGTCTTGAGGCGCTAGGAGGGGGGATACAAGGCTGTTAATGTACAACCCAGAGGCGTCGAGGCGCTAGGAGGGGGATACAGGGCTGATACTGTGCCTCCCAGAGGCCTCGTGGCGCTAGGAGGCGGGATACCAGGCTGTTAATGTACAACCCAGAGGTCTCGGGGCGCTAGGAGGTGGATACAAGGCTGTTAATGTACAACCCAGAGGT
This sequence comes from Lissotriton helveticus, assembly GCF_964261635.1. Taxonomy (NCBI): domain Eukaryota; kingdom Metazoa; phylum Chordata; class Amphibia; order Caudata; family Salamandridae; genus Lissotriton; species Lissotriton helveticus. The sequence continues at coordinate 41,550,066 of NC_136057.1, forward strand.
CTTGAGGCGCTAGGAGTTGTGATACAGGGCTGTTAATGTACAACCCAGAGGTCTCAAGGCGCTAGGAGGGGGATACAAGGCTGTTAATGTACAACCCAGAGGTCTCGAGGCGCTAGGAAAGAGAGGGGATACAGAGCTGTTAATGTACAACCCAGAGGTCTTGAGGCGCTAGGAGTTGTGATACAGGGCTGTTAATGTACAACCCAGCGGTCTCGAGGCGCTAGGAAAGAGGGGGGATACAGAGCTGTTAATGTACAACCCAGAGGTCTTGAGGCGCTAGGAGGGGGATACAAGGCTGTTAATGTACAACCCAGCAGTCTCGTGGCGCTAGGAGGGTGATACAGGGCTGTTAATGTACAACCCAGCGGTCTCGTGGCGCTAGGAGGGTGATACAGGGCTGTTAATGTACAACCCAGAGGTCTCAAGGCGCTAGGAGGGGGATACAAGGCTTTTAATGTACAACCCAGCGGTCTCGTGGCGCTAGGAGGGGGATACAAGGCTGGTAATGTACTACCCAGAGGTCTCGAGGCTCTAGGAGAGGGCATACAGTGCTGTTAATGTAAAACCCAGAGGTCTCGAGGCGCTAAGAGAGGGCATACAGGGCTGTTAATGTACAACCCAGAGGTCTCGAGGCGCTAGGAGAGGGAATACAGGGCTGTTAATGTACAACCCAGAGGTCTCGAGGCGCTAGGAGAGGGCATACAGGGCTGTTAATGTACAACCCAGAGGACTCGAGGCGCTAGGAGGGGGGTTACAGGGCTGTTAATGTACCACCCAGAGGTCTCGAGGCGCTAGGCGGGGGGATACAAGGCTGTTAATGTACAACCCAGCAGTCTCGTGGCGCTAGGAGGGTGATACAGGGCTGTTAATGTACAACCCAGAGGTCTCATGGCGCTAGGAGGGTGATACAGGGCTGTTAATGTACATCCCAGAGGTCTCAAGGCGCTAGGAGGGGTGATTCAGGGCTGTTTATGTACAACCCAGAGGTCTCAAGGCGCTAGGAGGGGTGATTCAGGGCTGTTAATGTACAACCCAGAGGTCTTGTGGTGCTAGGAGGGGGATACAAGGCTGGTAATGTACAACCCAGAGGTCTCAAGGCGCTAGGAGGCGTGATTCAGGGCTGTTTATGTACAACCCAGAGGTCTTGTGGTGCTAGGAGGGGGACACAAGGCTGTTAATGTACAACCCAGAGGTCTCAAGGCGCTAGGAGGGGTGATTCAGGATTTTGTCTTAAGTTTGTCTTAAGACAAACTTAAGACAGACTTAAGACAGACTTAAGACAGAGTTAAGACAAAATGCTAACTTCTGTGAATGCCAAAAGTAGTAAGTGCATTCCGTGAATACCAAAAGTAGTAAGTTCATTCTGTGAATACCAAAAGTAGTAAGTTTAGGATTGAGTCTTAAGTTCATTCTGGATGAATTACCTTGGTAAATAGACCCTGCGAGGTGCATTGGTCCTTGTGAATAGTTGCAGAAAAGATTAATGAGTCTTCTGTTGAGCAAACTTATGCTCGCTCACGCAAGGATTGCCAGAAGCTTCCTTCTTTGCTGTACTGAAGGAAACCTGGGGGTGCAGAAATCAATTCTAGAATACTGGGAACATTTTGATGTACAATCTTGAACACAGTGTAGCTGGGAGGTATAGACGAAAACAAACACTGAGGAAGGTATTTAGGTATTTAGTACTTGTTGTAATAATTGACGTCCGGCTGGCCTTCGTTTTATTTCACGGCACTGGGCGGTGCCTACAGCCACACAAGTCCTTGTATAGGACATGGGTAGTAAGTGAGAACCACCAAAGCTTTACCCGATCTTAGGTTCAAAAGAAAGAAGCACGAAGCAAGGGTGCCATAGGTTTAAGGCCACTCTTTGGATCAACTTGTATCCGACTTTGAGATCTCAATCTGTCAGCTAAACAGAAAATCTCTTGCAGCTTGAAAAAACCTAACACCGCCAACTTTCTTTTTAAAAGAACCAGGACCTTTCTAGAAAACTAAAAAAAAACCTCAGAATACATGCCACGCTTTGTAAACCACCCATAAAAATAATTGTGAAGACAGTGGGCCCGATTCACAGAACTAACTTAAAACAAAATCCTAAACTTACTACTTTTGGTATTCACAGAAGTTAGGATTTTGTCTTAAGTTTGTCTTAAGACAGACTTAAGACAGACTTAAGTTAGGATTTTGTCTTAAGTCTGTCTTAAGTCTGTCTTAAGACAAAATCCTAACTTCTGTGAATGCCAAAAGTAGTAAGTTTAGGATTTTGTCTTAAGTTAGTTCTGTGAATCGGGCCCAATGTGAGTGCAGCGCTGTGGTGAAAGTGCAGCCCTGCCTGGTAGTGGTATGCGATGCTAATGAAGCATAGTAGGATGCATGTTATGCTATCTAGAGAGGTAGAGTGGCACCGAAGGTGGTAGTGTAGCAAGGTAGGGAGAGAGGAAGTGATGGTAGTGCACTGAGGAAAGCCGACACACCTGAGATCAATGCGCAGAGACCGGCTGATAAGTTGCATGATTGTTTTACCACTCACAATTCACCCTTCCTGAACGGGTTTTTGTATAACTCATATTCAGCAAGGCAGCAGGCGGACTTTGTGCATGGTCGAAAGGGTTGGCAGTGCGTGCACCCGCCCTTTTTGTGCTGTAAATCACTGGGGCATGTGTCAATGTGTGCATGATTATAGTTTTGTTGCAGGCACAAACCTAACCTTGCGCACACCCAGTTTTGCCAGTCACTGTCTTAGAACAGATTCACAATTGCTTTATTTACCTTCCTGCTCTCTCACATTTCCTTCAAAATGCACCATTTGCCCACTATTTTTTCAAACTGTTAGGTGGTTCAGCTCGCTCGCTAAGCTCGCTCGAATTACCGTGTCGCAAAATGAAGATTGTCGAAAAGGTGTGTCACCAGCATGAAAAGTTTGGAAAGCTGTGGCATAGGGGTTAAAAATAACATACTTATAAATTAAAACATTTGTATAATTAAATAAAGAATTATCATGAATTAACAATAAATTAATTAAAAATACTAATAAATAAAATTAATAATAACTTTAATAACATTAAATTACTTCCCACCCTATTCCCCAATAAACACACAACCCACTCCACATAAAATTTCACATAATTAATATAATTATTAATTAATCAATGAGTATACAATAATTACCAATTAATAATTGATTAACAATAAAGTAATTATCAATACCAATGAATTATAAATATAAAAATGTATTTACCAATTAATAATGAATACAAATAATATAATTATTAATTAATTAATTAATAAAAAGTAATGACCAATTAATAATTAACAATAAATTAATTATCAATACCAATAAATAAAATGTAATAATTATTTAATTACAATTAAATTACTTCCCAACCTATTCCCCTATAAACCTACAACCCTCTCCTAAAAAAGTACACTTTTAACATATTAACAAATTAATTATTAATATTTGATTTCAAATTAATAACTATTTAATATTTTTATGTTATAATTATTTATTAATTTATTAATTAACACAATTAACAATATAAATAATTAAATACAAAAGTATTAGTTAAATAATGTATGAATGAATTAATTTAAATTAAATTAAATTACTTCCCACCCTATTTCCCTATAAACCCACAACCCGCTACGAAACTAAAATACGCAAAAATAATTTAACTCAAAAATCATCACTTAAAAAAATTCCAATATACATTACAAACATAATATATACTTTTAACACATATACTAACACCTAAACACTAAAAAAATCGATATTTTTAACAACTATAGTATGACTTTCGATATTACTAACTTTGATGTTATTAAAAATAATATTTCTTACCTCCATTTCAATATTCTGCACCACTATATTTTTGTAAGTCGCTATTTTGGCAATTATATATTTAAAATTCGATATTTTGGCAACTCAATATTTAAAATTCGATATTTAGACTGTTCACCGTTGGACCTGAGACTCCTGACACCTGCGCTGCATGGAGTATGTTTGTCGGCACATACATGATCTGTGGGAGTGCAAACACTGTGTTACTATTACATACACTTTTTTAAATTTGTATTGTCATTTGTTCTTCTTTTTCATGGGTCTATGGGCACCATGAAAGTTTGAATATTCCTTTTGAACTTTCTTGATAAGAACATCGGTTCCTGAGTACATTAGGGCTGATTGCGGTCCTGGCCCCTCTGGCACTTTGACGGGACAGTCGTTGACCCTAGTGCGCATAGCCAAGGGCTCATCACTACTCCTGTTTTGTTCAATCTAGTTTTTAATTTAATCTTGACACATTCACTCACCAGGAATAAACACTGGTAAGGAAGTGCCCGCTGCAATTTTTCCCACTCATTCATCCAATCTGCTACCTACTCTGCCAAACACCCAAATTACAGCGTATGGCCATGTCTGAACTGGGGTGGCAGAGTGGGCTAAAGAACGGTGATGGATTAAACCCCAGATCTTTTGACTGGGTGTGAGTGTTTGATTGGTTCAGATGCTCCGTCCATCACCACCCCCTTTTGTACCGCTTTGGCCGCCATAAGTGTGGCAGGGTATGCTCAGACGTGAGTCCATTGCTCACTTTGCCACTGGATTCAAGCAAGCCGGGCTGAAGACGGCTGGAATGCCAGAAACCGGTCCTCGGAAGCTTGTTTCCGGTCCAGGGAAGGCATGGCTTGGCAGTTCGGGCTGGACTGTTCCCATGAGGCACAGGGTCAGACTGATTTGCATATAGCCATGTCTGAACTGGGGTGGCAGAGTGGGCTAAAGAACGGTGATGGATCAAACCCAGATCTGTTGACTGGGGGTGAGTGTTTGATTGGTTCAGATGCTCCGTCCATCACCACCCCCTTTTGTACCGCTTTGATACACCCAAATTACAGCATTTACTTGAGCCTTGGCTGATACCGGGCCAGGGTAAGAGAAAAAAGAACTCTGACAAAGAGCCCCAGTCTCTGGGAGCCCACTGGGCAATGCAGCACCCACCCAGCGAGGAGCAGCCCGATGATGAAGCTTGCCACCTAAGTGGGTGAGGGCTCTTGCATCGTTTAAATAAGGATCCCGAGATATGTGGATACTAGTGTACAAAAGGGTAAGTTAACCCTTTGTTCGTACAACCAATGCCACACCAATTTGTTGTGTGAAAATTGTCAGGCAGTGATTTCAGATGCCGGGGTGTGGTGATGTTTGACCCGGGCGTACGACAGAACCCAAAGTCCTCCGGAATGGTTCCCTCCACTGTGAGTGGAGGATTGCATTAAAGCTTTAGTAAGGACACCTATTGTCAGGGGAACAACATCAAATATGAAGGTTGAGTGTGCTCAACCTACTCTATCAGATAAGGAGGCCTCAACCACTGTTCTCGATCCCACGATTGTATCCTTTTAAGCAGGGGTTGTAGTGATCCCAGAAAGGGACATGACAAAGTCTGGACTTCATGCTAGGAGGAACTATTGGATACCCTAGACCTGATTAGAAAAATACTCTGCCTGGTGGAGTAATTGAACAACTTAGGAGATCACCAAACCTTGGCTCTGTTTCTAATTGGGCGCAAAGGGCTATTTGCTTCTTGGGGGACACTAACTCCGGATCACCATATGAGAAGCAGACGGCTGTTTTAACCATCGTAGACCCTAAACTAGGGAAGTTAGCGAGCTGTGATGTAGGCTTTAATGCGGAAGGTCTTTCGTTTGGGGATAACTCCATCCAGGAGATTGGTAGACATGTGCAAGCTTGCTCTTCCTTGGGTTAAGCCCACTCCTCCCTGGCGAGGGCGATTGGGGGGTCTCTTCCAGCGCCGGCAGATATGGAGGTAGTTTCACAGCCGGTCATCCTTTTGAAGACCTCATACCATCAATCATGCCTGGTCTCCCGTCCAAACCTTCTCCTGTAGAAGAGAAGAGGAGGCTGCTTCGACCCAACAGGGTAAGCTCAGACGTGAGTCCCTTGCTCACTTTGCCACTGGATTCAAGCAAGCCGGGCTGAAGATGGCTGAAATGCCAGAAACCAGTAATAGGAAGCTTGTTTCCGGTCCAGGGAAGGCACGGCTTGGCAGTTCGGGCTGGACTGTTCCCATGAGGCACAGGGTCAAGACTGATTTGCATATGGCCATGTCTGAACTGGGGTGGCAGAGTGGGCTAAAGAACGATGATGGATTAAACCCAGATCTTTTGACTGGGTGTGAGTGTTTGATTGGTTCGGATGCTCCGTCCATCACCACCCCCTTTTGTACCGCTTTCGACCCAACAGAGGACAAGCGAAGGGAGTCGCAATGCAGGGTAAGTATGTCCTCCACCTGTAAAAGTGGAGGGCTGGTTTAGCCTTTTTGCTCAGAATTGGCTGGTAATTTCTAGTGAACATTAGATCCAGGCTTTCACATAGACATTTCTACAACCCTGATTCACAATTAATGTTCCTACTTCAATACAGTTTTACCAAGAAGGCAAGGACTTAATTATCCTCAAGGTAAAGGATCCTGAAAGATGCAATAAAACCTTGCCTTTGCATCCAAAGGGGTTTGTCAGCAATATATTTACAGTCAAGAGAAAGAACAAGAGGTTTTGCTTTGTTCTAAATTTGGGAAACCACAATCAATTTGTGCTGTATTGTCACTTCAAGATGGAGACGCCAATCAATCTCAGTGACACTTCCTAGCAGAAGATTGGATGATTCATGTGGAGATAAAGGGCAGCTACTCAATGGTCCCAATATATCTGCATCAGAGGAGGTATCTACAGTTCCTTCGGAAAGGACAAGCGTTCAGCTTCAGAGCCCTTCCATTTGGCCTCTCCTCTGCTTCCTGGTGTTTCATCAATCTGTAGAAACCTTTTGCAAGAGCTCTCAGGGACCAAGTCTAAGGATGGGGATTTACTTAGATGACATGATGTTTTTATAATGGAAAAGGAACATTTGTGGAATCAGGAACAATCTGCCCTAGAAATGATTCAGAGCCGGGGGTTCATAGTATATATAGAGTTGTATCACCTTGTCCCATCACAAAGAATGGAGTTTCTGAGGATTTGTGATAGATTAAAAAAAGAACGCTTCTTTAACTTCCAGATTCAAAGTTGAGTTTAGTCAAAAAAGAATTGAGGGACGGAGGGAACTGGGCTTTTGTTGCAGGTATCCCCCCCCCCACACACCTTTTGCCCCCTTTTTTAGCCACTAGATGCTGATTTTTTGACTCTGAGAGTGAACTGGGGCCTGTTTACCTTGTTTTAGGGACAGAGCACTGGCACTGAGTTCTGGCTAAGCCAAATTGTGCTACAATTGTCTGAGCATTTTAGGAACCCTGTAAGTCCCGGGTAAATGGTACCACTGATACCTTGGGAAGGGGTACTAAAAGAGGGTCCCAAAGGGCTGCATCATGTCTTATGTACCCTAAGGGACCCATGTACCAATTCCACATAGAGTGCCAGTGCAGGCTGTGTGACATGGTGCAAACCATGAGTGAAAACAAGACATGGCAGACTCCTGTGTGTCATGCCAAAGTTACAACATCTAATATATGTAAGCCACCACTACAGCAGGACTTTGAGCCCTAGGGCAGGGTGCATTATATTTTATTTGAGGACATATCTGCATGAGCAGATGTGTCCCCGTGATGTCTAGTTCTTTTACTAGATATTGCAAGTGGGCAGGGATCCCGTCTTAAGCTACGTACTGGGAACTGGTCAAAAAGTTTCTCAGCTACAGAATGGCTTAACTGAAACATATGTTTTTAGGTATCAAACCCCTCCATATAATGAATCAACACTGATTCCAGTGATGAATGTATTAACACATGCACCCAGGGAGTACCTTAAAGCTACCCCCGAAAACCTAGCAGCCCTCTATTGTGCTAGATGTCCCCACAGATGAGTTCCTGACGCACAGGGGTGAGAGTGTTTGCTCTCAGGAGGTCAGGAACAATGCCTGCTCCGGAGAGAGATTTTATAATCTGCTCTTTCGGGAAGGCTGGTAAAATTAGCATTCCACAGCAGGGGGCTTCACAGAGCCCACTACCTTTGGTATGCCAATATGACTTCTCTCACAGGAGAGGATACTGACCCTCGTGCTCTGGGCCATCCATTGCCAGGACAGATGGCAAATTAGCTATGCAGGAGGCGTGTTGCACTGCCAGGCCAGACACACCTCTAGGGTGACAAGCCTGAAGTGAACACCACTTTTAGGATTCCACCATCTTGTGTGTGGTGGAATGAGGAATTCTGGGACAGGGTGATGCCTGTTCCCCAAAGGAAGGGGTCATCTAGAGGGTGTAGTGACCCCAGTGGTAAGTAGCCAATTTGCCACTACCCCTCACTCTCCTTAATGCCCCTAAATCGAGTACTTGGGGGACCCCCTGATGCCAGATCTTCAGATTTCAATGGATCAAGAGAAGGAGTGGACAAGAAGAGTTCTGTCATGAAAACAAAGGAGCGACTCAATTGGTGCCAACCATGCCAGCCTCACTGATGCTTCCAACAATCGTGGAAAAAGCAGGATCGTCCTATAATGTAATGTAATGTTGGATACTTGTAAAGCGCACTGTTACTCTACCCGAGTGTCCTGGCGCTGTAGACCGCTGGGGAACCCGTCCTGGTTTTCCCTGTGAGATGGTCCCTTTCTGGGTATCTCCAGGGTGAAACCAGGCATCCCCGGCGTCTGTGGGGGGCCGTTGTAGAGATGAGGCAAGCTTAATGCCCAGAGTTACCGAGTGTGTTCCCTGGTTAGAGTAGGCACTGAGGCGAGAATTATCGAGTCCGTTGACCCTGGTCCAAGACCCTGCCGCGTCAGGAATTGAACCCTGGTCCCGGGCTGTTCTCTGCTTACAGGTCTGCTGCCTCTAACCAGTGAGCCGCACCTCTCCTGCGACTGTGCAGTCTCCAAGAATCCCGGAGGGCTGCCAGTGCTTCGCCAGTTACCTTAGAAACTCCCTTGGAGTAAAGGAGCTAATCCCCTGCAGACACAGGCACCAAACCTGCCAGGCGCTGTCCACCAAGGTGCCGTTCCCCGGCCAGGTCGATGTAGCAGCCCCCAGGAGGGGAACTCTGTGCTTCTGAAGGTCAGATCTGTCTTACCACGGAGTGAGATGAAATCAGGGCCAACTGCTGCCGCACAGGACCAATGCCCGGGGTACTGGACCCCTTGCAGCAACCAAGGCCTGTTGTACCCAGTCCAGAAACCGACTCTGAGGAAGACCGACCTGCGCGTCGAGGGACTACAGGGACTGCAAGACCCACATCGTGAATGGCCCACCTGTCCCGTTAACCCCTCTTCTGCAAAGCAAAGACTAAGATGTGAGTCTGTGACCGCCGCCACCTGATTCCTCAAAGCACCTATGCACCCGCACTCCAGAGCCTGAGTCCAAGGGATGTGGTGGTGCCTATGGGGTACCCAGGCCCACAAGAGGTAAGCCCATGCTTGGGTTTGCCCAGACTGACAGACAGACAGTCACTGCCTGCAGCCTCTTTGAGCAGGCCCCCTCTAACCGTGAGAGATTCCTGCATCGGAACCCATTGTCAAAAGACACCACTGCACCCGAGCCCCACAGCCCGCATAGAAGTGGACTGAGGGGTCCCTCTGTGCCCGAACATCTCAAGGGTTCAGCACCCTGTGGGTTCCCCTGGACTGGTCCTCCAGTTCTAGCTTGCAGCTCCTTTGTAACCGTACCGTTCTCCATTAAAGTGAAAAGGACACTCAACGACAAGACACGCCTCTGCACCTGAACGCCCCAGAGCTTCCTGATGTGACCTCTTGGTCTGGCCTTGGACATTGCCCCATACTCACCTTAAGTCTTGAAGAACAGTCCTGTCAGTCGTTGCCGAGTGCCCAAATGCAATACATGTTTTTTCCCCACAGGATAATATTACCGATCCAGAAAATGCACAGCGTCCACTTCTGAAAACTGTAAAAATGTATAACTTGAAAAGTACTTACCCGATTCTGATGATCTAGGTGTCTAAATTCATCTACAAGTACATGTTATTTTTAAAAATTGGTGTCAGATTTCTTTATTGAGTGTGTTCTAACTTACTATCTTTTTGTGTGCAATAAATGCTCAGCACTACCCTCTGATACGCCTAACTGCTCGCCCACACTTCCACAAAAGGGAGCATTTGGGGTGACATTAGTGCCTCTGTAATTCCTTTGGAGTTTGTCTGGACTCTTTTTACCCAGTGTACCTCTTGTTGGTCCACTATATAAAGAGCCAGCTTCCTACAAACGCCATAATGCAATAGGAGTCATGTCTCGGACGGTAAACAGACAAAATATTGACTAAAAAAAATCGAATGGACATAATATTGAGTCCAAAATATAGGCTGGACAAAATATGGAATGGACAGAATATAGACATCAAAAATATTGTTTTGAAGGTAAGTAATGTATTATCGAATTTTAAAATATAGATTGTCAAAATATCGATGTACATAATATAGGTTAGTAAAAATATCGAAAATTTTATAATATCGAATTTTTATAGTGTATTTTATGTGTTAAAAGTGTTTATCTATGTTATAATGTAATTTAATTATTGAATTTAATGTTATTTAAATTTTGCGTAATTTAATTCTGTAGCGGGTTGTGGGTTATAGGGGAATAGTGTGGGAAGTAATTTAAATATAATTAATTAAATATGTAAATTTATTTATTGGTATTTGTTTATAATTAATTGTTAATTAATTTTTATTTTGTAATTAATTAAATTTTAATTGCCAATTAATTTAATTTAATTGATTAATTGATAATTATGTTAATTTAACTAATTTATTTTCTGTAGTGGGTTGTGGGTTTATAGGGGAATAGGGTGGGAAGTAATTTAATAATAATTAATTAAATATGTACATTTATTTATTGGTATTTGTTTATAATTAATTGTTAATGAATTTTTATTTTGTAAATAATTAAATTTTAATTGCCAATTAATTTAATTTAATTGATTAATTGATAATTATGTTAATTTAACTAATTTATTTTCTGTAGTGGGTTGTGGGTTTATAGGGGAATAGGGTGGGAAGTAATTTAATAATAATTAATTAAATATGTACATTTATTTATTGGTATTTGTTTATAACTAATTGTTAATTAATTTTAATTTTGTAATTAATTAAATGTTAATTGCCAATTAATTTTATTTAATTGATTAATTGATGATTATGTTAATTTAACTAATTTATTTTCTGTAGCGGGTTGTGGGTTTATAGGGGAATAACTAATTACATATGTTAATTTTTTGGGGTATTTATTAGATTTTAATTGTTAAGTAACTTTTTAATTACTAATTAATTAATTGTTAATTTGTAATTAATTAGTATTAATAGATAACTAATTGTAATGATTAATTTAAATTTGTATTTGTAATTAATTAATTATTATATTATATTACATTTGTAATTACTTTTAATAATTTTTTATAGATATTAATATATATTTTTTTTTAAATAATATATGAAGTATCTACTTTCCCTACTGTTGAACTCACTGGAGTGGGAATAGTAATTTTTACCCCTACGCTATCCAACGCTTTCCCTACTGTTGCACTCTCTGGAGTGGGAATAATAATTTTTACCCCTACGCTATCCAACGCTTTCCCTACTGTTGCACTCTCTGGAGTGGGAAGAATAATTTTTACCCCTACGCTATCCAACGCTTTCCCTACTGTTGCACTCTCTGCAGTGGGAAAAGTCATTTTTACCCCTACGCTATCCAACCCTTTCCCTAATGTTGCACTCTCTGGAGTGGGAATAGTAATTTTTACCCCTATGCTATCCAACCCTTTCCCTACTGTTGCACTCTCTGGAGTGGGAATAGTAATTTTTATCCCTACGCTATCCATCGCTTTCCCTACTGTTGCACTCTCTGGAGTGGGAATAGTAATTTTTACCCCTACGCTATCCAACCCTTTCCCTACTGTTGCACTCTCTGGCGTGGGAATAGTAATTTGTACCTCTACGCTATCCAACGCCTTACCTACTGTTGCACTTTCTGGAGTGTGAATAGTAATTTTTACCCCTACGCTATCCAACGCTTTCCCTACTGTTGCACTCTCTGGAGTGGGAATCGTAATTTTTACCCCTACGCTATCCAACGCTTTCCCTACTGTTGCACTCTCTGGAGTGGGAATAGTAATTTTAACTCTACGCTATCCAACGCCTTACTTACTGTTGCACTTTCTGCAGTGGGAATAGTAATTTTTACCCCTACGCTATCCAACGCTTTCCCTACTGTTGCACTCTTTGGAGTCGGAATAGTAATTTTTACCCCTACGCTATCCAACGATTTCCCTACTGTTGCACACACTAGAGTGGGAATAGTAATTTTTACCCCTACGCTATCCAACGCTTTCCCTACTGTTGCACTCTTTGGAGTGGGAATAGTAATTTTTACCCCAACGCTATCCAACGATTTCCCTACTGTTGCACACACTAGAGTGGGAATAGTAATTTTTACCCCTACGCTATCCAACGCTTTCCCTACTGTTGCACTCTCTGGAGTGGGAATAGTAACTTTTACCCCTACGCTATCCAACGCTTTCCCTATTGTTGCACTCTCTGGAGTGGGAATAGTAATTTTAACTCTACGCTATCCAACGCCTTACTTACTGTTGCACTTTCTGGAGTGGGAATAGTCATTTTTACCCCTACGCTATCCAACGCTTTCCCTACTGTTGCACTCTCTGGAGTGGGAATAGTAATTTTTACCCCTACGCTATCCAACGCTTTCCCTACTGTTGCACTCTCTGGAGTGGGAATAGTAATTTTAACTCTACCCTATCCAACGCCTTACTTACTGTTGCACTCTCTGGAGTGGGAATAGTCATTTTTATCTCTACCCTATCCAACGCCTTACCTACTGTTGCACTCTCTGGAGTGGGAATAGTCATTTTTATCTCTACCCTATCCAACGCCTTACCTACTGTTGCACTCTCTGGAGTGGGAATAGTCATTTTTACACTTCCGCTATCATACGGTAATAATATTGGATCTTTTTTAATTATATTATGTTACTATATATATATATATGTTTTAACAAATATGATTGTAATTTTTTTTTACTTTAATTAATTATTTAATTATTATAAGGTAATTTAAGTATTCTTAAGCAGACCCTCCAGCTTATCGCGATTTCGCGATTTGCAAAAAAATCGCGAAATCGGCCGATCTCGGGAAATGCCGCGATATTTGCAAAAAGCCCGCGAAATTTGCCGTTTCCGCCCGTTCGCCGTTTCCGCCTTAAAAGAAGGAGAAGGATTGACACCCAGGATTGATTTGCGCGGCGAGAGAAGAGAAGGAGCCAGGAGGTCGAGGACGGCGGCCGAGCGAGGGAGAAGACCAGCACCACAGCAGCAAGAGGGGGAGAGAGCACGAAGCGGCAGCGACACACACGAAGACTCTTCCTCAGAGACCAGGGCGAGCAGAACACAGGTAAGTCCGTCCTTCACGCTGGTGGGGGCCCGCCGCACACATAGGGAAGAGCGCTGGCCGGGTGGGAGGGGGGCAGTGGAGATGTGGCCGACCGGCCCCCGGCCAGGGCTGCATGTTTAAAGTCCCAAGTTTGCTGGCTGTTAGTGCTGGAAGTATGTTATTGTCATTGGCAAACGCAAGTATCCACGGTGTCATCAGAAACGTGATAAGCTACTTTCTAGGCAAATTTTGTTTATTACGTTTTACAAAAATTAATAATGAATATACTACGAATGGTCAAAATAAATGTTTATCCATGAATTAAACTAAAATGAAATCGGATCTCTTTCTCAAATGTAGCATGATACTTAAAATATAAAACATATCCGAACACTGCTAGATAGTTTAATAAAAATGAAAGTTTACACTTGCATCTTCAAAAGATGACTTCTTAGAAAGGATCTTTCTGCCTTAAGGTATTGCTTAGGGGTCACCAAAGGTCACAGCTGAAACTGGTTCGGGAGTCCATGAGGCTTCAGGCAAACTCACATAACAAACCGTGACAGTTTCATATGTTCACTGTGGTGTATTGTTTACATGTTTCTCAAGTATAGTATCATGTGTACCACAAAGAAGCACTGGTGCAAATTCTGCATACTTCTATGTAACATTGGCCAAGTTTCTGTTTCAGCTGCAAATTAATAATTTTTAAACAAAAGGCTAAACTCAGACCTAGTTAATGAAGACGGGTTTTATCAATGAATTGTGTGTTTCAAAGATTTGAAGTGGCAATCAATACAACACCATTCTTTGCCAAACAGATGGAAAGTTCTTGATTTGTAATTATTAACTCACAGATTTGGAGTGCTCGGAAGAACTGAACGTACGTGCCAAGATTAACATGCCTTTTAACTAAAACAAATGGGCTGAATTGTAAATAAACAAAATGTACATAGCTCCATGTTGTCAAATAACTCAAACAATAAGATATCTGTGTTTGGTGTTGCAAAAACCCCAAAATAAAATGCCGCTAAATGCCGCTAAATTTCCATTTTTGTGCCGCTAAATTTTCATTTTTGTGCCGCTAAATTTGCCAATCCATGCCGCTATATCCTGGGGGGTCTGCTTAAGTATATTTTAGTAATTAATTTTTAATATTAATTTAATTTAACATTGTTTTTAATAAAGTCGATATTTTTCTAAACTATATTTTTGTAAACGATATTTTTTACTCGATATTTTTGTACTTACCTGTTTGTAGATACAAAGTCGATATTCTGTCTGTCGATATTTTTTCGCCAATAATTTTGGTAGTCGATATTATGTCCCTGGATATTATGTCAGTGATCCGTCTTGGACACTTGGCGAGGCTGTTGGTCCTCATTTCCTCCTCCATTCAGTCCATCTTCCCAGGTCCCTTTTGTTATCAAGTTCTCTAAAAGTTAAAAATAAGACATTTACAAAGAGGTTTACCAAATTCAGAAATTAAACCTTTATACCGGGAAGCTTGGGATGAAATAAATTTGTGGTTGGACCACATAGACTCATGGAACGGAAAGCGTTTTTCCTACATCCCCAGGTATAGTATAACTCATCAATTAAAAAAAAATATCTAAGGTTCTTGCAGGGCCCTTTGCGATCAGAAGTTTGATAAGCAGCATCAACAATCTAACCGAAGTTAGTATATAAATAAATTAGGGTGAACAGGATCAAGACTTTTGTCAAACCTTGCCAGATCTCTAGTGGAAATTTGTCTCCATCAGAAGATATCTTTTATTTTCTGGGTCCATGCGATTAGCAGTGGACTGGTACTCGAGAATATTCTTGGACAACAGAGTTTGGTGTCTACACCATCATGCTTTCAGAGCTCTCAACATCTGAGGCCCCTTTTCTGTGGACCTCTTTGCCGCACACATAACAGCCCGGCTTCAGAACTACTGTAGATGGAGAACAGATCTGGCAGGATTGGCAACAGACGCTGAACTTCAAGACCGGTCTGGTAGAAACCTCTCGCTTTACCACTTTCTGTATGGATATCCAGGTATTAAGCACAGATCCGCAGGCAGAGAGCGGGGTTTGTTTTAATAACGTCTCTTTGGAAAATGCAAACTTGGGGCCAGATGTAGGACATTGGATTTAGTGCCTCACAATTTGAGACAAATTGCGAGTTCCAAATTTCGAGGAGCTAAATCCAATTTATAAGTGTCAGAGACTGTTAGCGATTCCCAATGGGGTCGCGAAATGCGAGGCTCATCAATATTCATGAGCCACTCGCAATTTGCGGCCCCATTTGGAATGGCCAACCTCACAGGGATAGTGGCCTGTTGTACCGACATTTATAGAGCGCACAGCTACTTCCCGAAGGTGGTGTCCCGGCGCTGTACGTATACCGCTTAGGAACCCTTCCTGGTTTTCCCTGTGAAGTGCCCACTCCTGGGCACCCCCAGGGTGAAACCAGGCATCCCAGCGCTTTTGGGGCCGTTGTGGAGATTAAGCATGCTATTGCCCAGAGTCGCAGAGTGGGACCCATGATTAGAATAGACACGAGACGAGAATTATCAGGTCCGAGGAAATTGAGCCCAAGACCCTGCCGCGTCGGGAATTGAACCCTGGTCCCGGGCCAGACCTCTGCATCAGGGTCTGCCGCTCTAACATTGAGCCACACTTCTCCACAGCTGACCACCTTGTCTGTGACTGCTTTTCAATAAAGCAGTTCTTTTTTTAAATGCAGCCCGACGCATTTAAAAAAGAAAACATGACATATTTTCGTTTAATTTTTTAACGGCATGCAGTGGTCCCTGCAACCACTGCCTTCCCTTAAAAAATATTTTTCCCTGCATTCCCAAAGGGGAAGGGGTCCCGTTTGCGAGTGCTTCACCTCCCTTCTGAGAAGGGTGATAAACTGCGACTGTTTTGCGACCGCAATTGCGGTTGTAAAAGAGCCATACATAACTGGAGGACTCGCTATTAGGAAGGGACGCCCTCGGAACGCCCCTTCCGAATAGCAACTCGCTATTCCTATTTTGTGAGTCGCTAATAATTTGCGACTCGCAAAATGGGATAAGAACATGGCCAACTCGTTTTTTGCGGTCGCAAAGGGTTCTGAAACCCCTCTACGACCGCAAAACACCATCGTACATCTGGCCCTTGGTTTTCTTCTCTTGTCGAGCTATCGCCAGATCAGCCAATCCTGTTGCCTGTCTTTCCACAGTAATAGATGAACCTGGAAGGGCAGTATCACAACAATCTAGTGCTAGAGCGCAACCTCATCCGAGCAACCTGGAACCTTTCAGGCCATGTACCCACATACTCGCCATTTTGGAAGCAGCTTCTGAATACATCGGAGCTTCCAGGTTCAGGGATTCAACGAGAGCCTATAGGCCGGCCAGGTAGATCTGGACTGGGTGGTGTATAGAAAGGGATATTAATGCCGTTCCATCAGATGTTAAAGAGGTTCTTAACTTCTGAGCATCTAGGGTTTTGCAGCAGAAATAGTACTGGGCATGAATAGCTATAGATCAGCGATTTCAGCTGGACATGACAAAGTGAATGGTAAGTCAGTTTTCTTAAAATAACCCTCACCTACCAAGATGTCCCATGGTGGCACGCTTCATCATTCTTCCTGCCCCGCTGCGGGACTGGGCGTGCTACGACCTACGGAGACGTGGGAGCACCTTTGTAAATTGTGAACTATAAGGTTAATGATGGTATAAGAGTGGGAGGGTCTAGTAGTGGGGTAAAAAATGAACACCACTTAGGTCTTCTTAATCAATATTAAGGGAAAATAGGTGCAATATGAAACTTAATCAGTATTGATTTTTGTAAAGACTTATTGGAGACCTTTAATCTGGCCCCATGAGCTCAGCGGGGGGAAGGGGCGCTTGTAGTCACAGTCGTCAAAGCTGCTCCCTTGCCCTGTGTACTCTGCCTGCTCACTGCTCCTGCAACAGAGCCGCGGCATCCAATGAGTCTTTACAAAAAATAATTCCGATTACATATCGTATTGCACCTATTTTCCCTTAATATTGTATAAGAAGACCTAGGTGGTGTTTACTTTTTAGGAGTGGTACATGGGATCATTGTCATGGTCCTGAAGAAGAGCCTTGGGGTAATGGCTTGAAACATGTTGACCGTGAGACACACACACATAAACGTGTGTTTCTCCTTTCGCTATTTTTTACGATACCAGCTGCAGAATTGAATAAATATTTAGTTCCCTTATAGCGAGGTATTTTTTACTCATACCTCAATGAACGACTCAGCTTCTACACACACCCCCCCCCGCAGCCTCCGCTCAGCCAGTGTCGCCCTCGCCACGGTCCCACGCATCCGGAAAACGACGGCCGGCGGCAGATCCTTCTCCCACCTCGCCGCCAAAACCTGGAACACCCTCCCTACCAACCTCCGACAAACCCAAGACCTGCTCACCTTCAGAAGACTTCTCAAGACCTGGCTCTTCGATCAGTAGCGGCGTGCCCCCCTTCCCAGCGCCTTGAGACCCTCACGGGTATGTAGTGCGCTTTACAAATTCTTTGATTGATTGATTGATTGACTTCACTATTAGACCCTCCCACTCTTATACCTTCATTAACCTTATAGTTCACAATTAAAAAGTGCTCCCACGTCTCCGTAGGTCACAGCACGCCCCGTCCTGCAGCGCGGCAGGAAGAACGCTATGAATAAGCATGCCACCATGGGACATCTTGCTGGGTGAGGGTTATGTTAAGCAAACTTACTGTTTTCCTTGAACTAAAAAGGCTACTGGGAAGATAGCCAACTCTAACACAGTGGGACTCCTATTGGTTGTTCGAATAAGTAAGGAGGCAGATTCCTCTTTAACCTTACATCTTTCTTCCCCCTTTTGTCTGATTGGCAAAGTGAATGATAAGCCGCATGGGTGGCACCCCTTCATATATAAGTTATTGAAGGGAATCAGATTTTTGACCCCACCTTGAGTTGTTAATGTAGTTTTACGGCACTTTCATTTATGGGAAGGCCAAGATAATCTCTTTTTGAAATTGTCTGATAAGCTTGTTATGGTCTTAAGCACCCGCATGCCTGCGAGAGGTACCTGACCTGAGAAATATGTTGGCAGCCTACTCAGCAAACCCCAAATTTGAAAGAACTGTAATCTCTACTGATGAGGGTTAAAGAACCAGAAACACGTGTGTAGAGATCAGCACTATATGCGCCAACTGTGGCGAAACACTCGAACACTCTTGAAGCAAGCGAGGAACAGAAACTGCATTTACCACAATGCCAGGGGCGAACCTTGCTGGGAGGTGAAGCGGTGTGCTCCCACCCCTGTTCTCGTTATGGTCTTAAGCTTGGTTTCTTTTAAGAGTGTTTTGGATGTTAGATCTTTGGATATTTCCTCAATGCGTTTTTCTCCAACGGGGGTTCACTTTACGATCAGCAGACGTACCTGACATGCTTCTACAACCATATCATTTCCTGCTTTTCCTTTGCATCCTAAACTGCGTGTGGTTAGATGCACGAAGCAACATGTACAGACTACAAGGAGCTTGAGAACGCCCTCCCCTCAGTAACTGGTCTCTCTATTTATAAACCCTATACGCCAGTTCCTTCGACTAACCTAAGTCTCTGGGTAAAAGGGGTGATGGCCCAAGTGGAGATGAAGACAAATCAGTTTGGGGTTCTTTTTGCCTGAGGTTCTATTGCCTCAAAAGCTTTTCGGGCCGGGGGCAGGTTGGAGGACATTCTCAAGTCTGGTCATTGGTCTACGGTTACTACTTTCAAAATGTTTTTACTGTAAACCAATTCAGCATGCAGCGATAACCATAGTAGATCATCTTTAAATTTGCACAAAGATCCTCCTGTCTTCTAATAAAATTGCAGATTCTCCTAGCCAGTTAGTAAAGGAGCGTCTACTTTTATTAAAGGCGGCGGTGTGAACATTACCCCCCTGACTCTGGAACCCTCCCAGGTGGAAAATTATACTTAAGTCTCTGTGGGGCATATTACCAACAAGTAGCGCTATTTATCGCTAAATAGGCTTAGCGACGATTTTTTTATCGCTGGCTATCGCGGGATATGTTAGCGGAGAAAACATGCTATTAGCAACGTTTTTCTCCATTGTGCTAAAATATCCAGCGATAGCGGCGAAATGCGTGAATATCGCTGAGAATACAGCGATATTCATGCATTAGCGACGAAATGCTCTTAGCCATGTTATCCACCTCCCATAGGATAACATGGCTAAGAACTGGTCTGGGCAGGTGTTAGTATTTGGAGATATTCGCGCTTAGCGCGAATATTTTCAACGCTACGCCTGCCTTGCTAATAGGCGATAGTGAGGTTAGCGACTGCTTTCAGTCGCTAACGGGTTGGGTACGCCCACTTTGCATGTCATTAGCGATAAATATCGATGACATGCAAAGCGGGCCCCAAACCGCTCGCTATCGCCTAAAAGCTGTCGCTAACTGCTGTTAGCGACAGCTTGATAATAGGGCGATAAAATTATCGCTGCTAAGTGGCCTAAAACAGCCGCTAAATCGGCGATAATTGCCTATCGCCCCCCTTGGTAATATGCCCCTGAGTTTTTCTAGTTCTGGTCTCAACTACCCAGGCATCCTCATGAAGCCACAAACTTTATCTGTTTGAGGTTGAGGAATCTGCTCTGCATTGAGGGCATTTCTGCTCCATATGGAATAATAGGAAGGAGGTTACTCATGAGACTCTTTTTTTGTTTATTTTTTTCAGCTTTTCATACGGACTCTGAATGCAGCCGTCAAGAAAGGAGGAAGCTAACAGCCGACAGAGCATTTGCAGACCTCATGTTGTCCTCTTTCTGTGTTTCTACTTTCGGCCCAGTGGAGCAGGCTTATGGTAAATGTAGAGCTACTTTGAATTTGTATTGTATTGTATTGTAATTGCATTTGTATAGCGCTTATTATTATTATTATTATTATTATTATATTTATTTTTATAGAGCGCTACAGCTACCCTAAGGTTTCCCGGCGCTAAGAAAGAAACTGAAACAGGTAACAAGGGGAAAGAGAAAATTGAGCAGATGAAGTTTAGTTATTGGTTAAACAACCATGTCTTCAGGTTCTTACGGAATTGCAAATAGCATTCATTTGTGCGGAGTTGAAATGGAAGGGAATTCCATAACGAGGGGGCCAGATAGGAAAAAGAGCGACCTCCCTGTCTAACTCGATTGATCCTGGGTACCTGGAACTTATGTTGAGTCGAGGAGCGTAGAGTTCTAGTAGGGACGTATTGTGTAACCAAGGAGCTCAGATATGCAGGGGCCTTACCAGCCTTGATTCTATGCATGAAACATAGAGCTTTAAATTTTGCTCGTTGTTCAATCCGAAGCCAATGGAGACTCCGGAGATCAGATGACGTAGAGGATCTTTTTGGTAGCATGCATATCAGTCTCACAGCTTCATTTTGCACTGTTTGGAGTTTCTTGGTAACATCCTTGCATACTCCCAGGTATAGGATGTTGCCGTAGTCCAGCCTAGATGTAATTAGAGCTTGGACTACAGTTTTTAGTGTATTCTGGGGGAGCATCCACCTGATTTTCCTTAGCCACTTGAGTATGGTAAAACACGTGGCTGCCACTCTAACCGTTTGTTGTTTCATGGATAGGTTTTCATCAAATATTATGCCCAGGTTGCGAGCAGTGTTAGAGGGGGTGGGTGTTGGCCCCATCTGAGAGGGCCAATGTTGTGGGCCCCACAAGGAGGTTTGTTTTCCAAACAACAGTAGTTCCGTCTTTCCTCCATTGAGTTTTAGCTTATTCTCAAACATCCAATTGGCAATGTTGGTAAGGCCCAAATGGAGGGAAGATGGGTTGGAATGTGCATTTGCCGAGAGTGAGTAAACAATCTGGGTGTCGTCAGCATATGAGTAGATTGTCAACCCAGATTGTTCGGCTAAGCGGGCAAGGGGACTGATGTATAAATTAAATAATAAAGGGCTGAGTATCGAGCCCTGGGGAACCCCATAAGGTTGATTATGGGGTTGAGAAGAGGATGTGGCAAAAAATACTTGAAAAGTTCTCTCAGAGAGAAAACTTCTAAGCCAAGCCAGTGCTGGTCCTGTGATACCATAGGTTTGCAAGGTGTTAAGGAGGATGGTGTGGGAGACCGTGTCAAATGCGGCACTTAGGTCAAGTAATATAAGTGCCACGGTCTCCCCATCATCCACTTGCCGGCGTATGGTTTCAGAGACCCCAAGTAAGGTGGATTCCGTTGAAAATCCTGTCCTAAAACCGGATTGGGATGGGTGAAGAAGGTGATTGGATTCTGTGAAGTGAGTGAGTTGGGAAACAATATGTTTCTCCAAAATTTTGGAGAAAAGGGGCAACAACGAAATTGGACGAAAATTAGAGGGGTCATTTGGATCTGCAGTGGATTTCTTTGGAAGAGGTGAGACCATGGCATGTTTCCATGCTTTAGGGACTTCAGCCTCTCTCAGAGAACTGTTCAGAAGCTCTAAAATGAGCGTGAGGGAAGGAGTGTCAAGTGAAGGAAGGATTTGGGGGGGGAAGGGGTCAAGGGGAGAGCCAGACTTGATAGTTGTTATAATTTCGTGTAATGAAAGCAGGTTAAGGGGGACCCAGTTGGTTAGAAGCTGGGGGTGAGTAGCTAAGACGGGGTTACTAATAACTTTTCCTAGTTTGGACAAACTTTCCGGGGAGTTCTGAACTGATGGAAAAATATTTGGGTCTTTGAAATCCTCATAGATTTTGACGATTTTATTTTTAAAGAATTCTGCCAGAACGTTGCACTGTGCAGAGTCCAGGGAGGGTGCTTTTGGTTGGCAGGATGAACCAGATAATTCCTGGACTATTTTAAAAAGTGCTTTGGGCCGATTTTGGGCATTTTCAATAGTTGTTTTAGCAAATTCAGCTCTAGCTAATGCACAGTTTGCATGATAGTTCAGAAGGGCTGCTTTATATAATGATTTTTGTGCGGGATCATAGTGGGCACGCCATCTGCGCTCAAGATTTTTACAGGTTGTTTTTTCCAGTCTAAGGGCATCAGTAAACCAAGGAGCAGGAGGATGGAGTGGAATTTGGTTTTTATTTTTCTGTGGAAGGCATGTATTTATGGCAGAACTGAGCCAGTTTTGAATAGTTGTAGCATCTCCTATATTTGTTTTATTAGTGAAGGGCCTGGTGTCCCTAAGACAAGTATTGAACTTGATAGTATCCAACTTTTTCCAGTTCCTTAAAATTCTGGGACCAGATGGAGCTTTACGAGAGATGGTCAGTTGCGGTATTGCTTACTACCCCTGATGAGGCATCTAAGCGCTTTTTCCGCGAGTAGCACGTTACTCCGGGACCCATAGAGGATCTGGAGGGGCGTACTTAAACACCCCACCAGGGGTAACAGGTGCTATATAAATACACACCTTTTTTCCTGTTCTATCCTTCTGCTATCCTTCCGAATCCAAATAACTGGCTAACCTATCCACCACTTAAAATGTACTTGCATGTTTCACTATACTAATTCAACTCTAATCCTCTTTGGGTCCCGGAGTAGCGTGCTACTCGCCGAAAAAGCGCTTGGATGCCTCGCCAGTGTTACTATAATAACACAGCAAGAAGCGAGACAGCATAATATCCGCCTCCTTGTTTTTAATCAAATCAGGACTCTCTCCAGTAGCTGTCTTTGCTTACATCATGTGTTGACTTTCGCTCTGCAAAGATTCCTCCAGTAAGATAGCTTAGAAGGTTCTGTGCCCATTTCACTGCTCGTGAGTAATATGCTGAAGGTCAAAAGTTTGAACATACCGAAATGTTGATTCAAACTTTCATCCTTCTGACGTGGATAAGATGAGGACTATTGTGTCTGACAATGCTTAGTGACTTTCTGCTAATCATCTTTCTCAATAGCGCTAACTTGACCCAAAATCACGTATCAGAGCGGTTTACATGAATAACCGTTACATTACATGTGGACACATTCATTAAGATAAAGTGATTTGCCCAGAATCACAGGTTGATGAGCGTCGGTGCCGAGACTCAAACCCAGTTCCCAGATTTGAAGTCCACCGACCCTAACCGTTAGGCTACATCCTCTCATCTATTAAGTCTTTCATCTTTTAAGTCCTAAAGTGTGAGGGTTTCCCTCTACCACCGACAGGCACCCGAAAACCCTAATTAAAAAATAGTTTCTTCCTCAGAGAACTTATGATAAAGCCTCCCACCCACCTGCCTTCCTGTACATGCATCAAGCAAAAATAAATCCATGCCCAGATCCTCTCAGAGGGAGAGGGAAGTAGGGCTGGGGCGGGGAAGCGATGACTCACTGTAATGGGGATTACTGGTAGGGGTGGGCGGAATTTGTGTAATTGCGTTACGCAAATCTCCGCGAAACAGGCAGAAATTCCGCAAACACGCGGAATTGCTTGTTCGCGATGCTTTTTTACTGTTCGCAATCACTGTTGCTCGAGGGAGAAATATCTCGCGAACACGCATTTGAGAACGTGAACAAGCAAAAAATTTCCCGAAGTCGCGGAACGCAGAATTTTTGGCAATTTCGCGTTCTCCGCGGAATGCGAAATGACCCAAATTCCGCAAATTCCGAGAGCGGAACGTAATTTACCGCCCAGGCCTAATTACTGGTAAGTAAGGCAGGACCTCTTTGTCTCTCTTCCTCGTCCCTGTCCTAAAGTCTGAACACAAAATAAACAATATTACAAGCACTGATGCAATGCAGAACAGAAAAAGAATGCTGCTCCCGTGCACATTTGAGGAAAAAACATAAAACAGAAGGACACAGTCTCTGCTCCTAGAACATTGGCGCCTAAAGCAGCACCAACTTCCCCAACTGAAGGCTATAGTGGGTGATAAAGGTGTCAGGGGTGCCCAAGTGGCCGCCCTACAAACATCAGTCATAGAAAACCCTTGAAGTGCCTAGAAGGCTGTCTTGCCTCGTGCTGAGCGCCCATGGATTAGGGCTGCAAGAGGAACCCGAGACATTGTGAAGGACATTGAAACTGCAGTGCATTGACACCGAGTGAGGATAGAAGCAGAGGCCTACGGGTTATGACGTCATCTGGCAGGAGAAACTCAGAAGTGCATTGCAAATACAAGAAGAGCCAGTCCAGCATCGAAAGGATGCAGGTGAACCTCACCAGCAGGGAGAAGGACGCTCTCTTGATGAAGGTAAAAATTAGAAAGACCCATGAGCGGGGAAGTGCACGCGGCGGCAAACAAGATGGCCGCCTAGCACCGGAGCTCCGCATCGCTGGTGAAATGTCGCAGTGATTTTTGCGATTCAAAACTCTCTTTGGGCATTGAAATAGAGAGTTTCATGCACCGGAATTGCTCATGAACACCCTCATACGTCTGCTATGGGTGTCTTCACTGTTTTCTTTAGGTAACACCTCTTTTACTTGTTCTGACTCCTTTGCTGCCACCATTTTGTTTTTCTCTTTGAGGCTTTCCTTGCTTCTCGCCTCAGATATTATGCTGCATTCCTGACTTTTGATAGTAATTACTATTTTCCTGCTATTCTAAGCCAAACCAGACCTATTTTTCAATTTTATTAGGAGGATTCTTTGTGTTTTGAGCTGCATGCGCAATTATTTGTGGAGCCTACCTCACACACTGTGAGTCATTGCAGTTTCTTGCTGGTGTTTTTCTGCGCTCTCATACAGTTTTTCCTTCCCTGCTCTATGGGCAGGAGCAAGAAATTATTACTCACACAAAAGAGATCTACATCTCATTCTGCAGTGTTAGTATCTTCTTCCTCTGCTCCTGTATCTAGGGACACTATCATTATGGCGCAATCCAACTCTTCAAAGTCAGCAATTTTGACGCCCTCGTCAATTAAATCGCAAATTCCAGCTTCTGCTAATAAACGCTTAAAACAGGACCCTCCTTCTCCACCAAAGTCTGTTTCTCCGATATCTCTGGGCACCATCTTTGAGGAAATTAGCGTTTTGCGCCATTTTATTGAAGAGACTAACTCCTGCTTACAGACTATGGACACCAAATGGGCTTCTTTGGATTCTCGCATTTCCAGGAACACAAGTTGATGAACTTCAAAATGTCTCCACAAAGTTAGTTGTCCTTGAGAAGGAGGTCCTTTGGTTGAAGAAATCAGCGGAGGACCTTGAAAACAGAATAGGCGCAATAATGTACGCTTATATGGTCTTCCAGAGAATTTAGAAAGTGATGATCCAGTTCCCTTCTTCAACATCTTTCTCATAAAGCTTCTAGACCTCCCTGCATCTACAAATCTGAATATTCAGAGTGCCCACAGGTTGGGTCCCCATCTGTCTTCATCAGCTGCTCCTTCCAAGACACGAGGTGTGATTTTACTATTTTTGAAATGTACAGATCTGCTTCTGGTTTTAAATGCAGCTAAACACAAAAACAGCTTGTCTGGTCAGGCGCTAAGTTATTTCTCTCTCAGGATGTTTCCTCTACAACGGCGAAACAGCGGAAAGAATTTTTGGATCTTCGACCATCTTTGCACACACTTGGAGCTAGATATGGACTTTATCACCCGTTTTAATTCAAGGTTACTTACCAAAACAAGACTTCCACTTTTGAGGAATCGGCGAATTGAGGAAATTCATTCATTCGCACTCTGCATCGTCAATGGATGTCTCTGGTTCTCTCTCTTCTACATCCTCCATACCTTGACTTTCTTATCCTTTGCTTCAGATTTATTTTGCTTGGTTTTACTTAATGCTTTTAATCTTTGCAGGTTATTGTTCATAATTCTATTGTATCACTGTGTTGTATAATTTTGTTTTCATCTCTTCTTTTTCTCTTATATCCTTCTATTTCTTTAGGTAATTTCTTAACTTCTAAAGCTTTTTCTTTCTCTGTTTCCTGTTTATCGCCTCTCTTGTCATCGCGCGCATTGCCGGACAGATTTTAAAAGTGTATTTACATAGTCGTGTATATTTGTTTTAAATTGCACCGCCTGTAATCGCGCTGTTGTTCTTGTTGCTTATTTCGCTGGGCGCTTGCTATTGCTACAACTTGGGGCATAGTCAGGCTTACCTGCATTTTAAATTGTGCCTTCACCCGCATTTGGCGGGACTTAGGTAGTAGGGTCCCTGGTCCTGGTGCTCCGTCCGCCATCTTGGGTAGGTACTGACGCTTTGGGCCACTCTCAGGCGCCATACTGGTCGGGTCTAGAGGCTCTAGCAGCCGGAAGCCCGCGCATTGGAGAGCTTATTTAAGCTGCTCTCTGAATACGCATTACAGACCTCTCTTGTCATCGCACGCATTGCCGGACAGATTTTAAAAGTGTATTTACATAGTCGTGTATATTTGTTTTAAATTGCACCGCCTGTAATCGCGCTGTTGTTCTTGTTGCTTATTTCGCTGGGCGCTTGCTATTGCTACAACTTGGGGCATAGTCAGGCTTACCTGCATTTTAAATTGTGCCTTCACCCGCATTTGGCGGGACTTAGGTAGTAGGGTCCCTGGTCCTGGTGCTCCGTCCGCCATCTTGGGTAGGTACTGACGCTTTGGGCCACTCTCAGGCGCCATACTGGTCGGGTCTAGAGGCTCTAGCAGCCGGAAGCCCGCGTGGCGTAATAGTATAAATAGATATGTGTAGGCAGGCGCGCAGCGGGTGCGCGCAGCGGACGCGCCGTAGACGCGCCGGAGGTGCGTCAGAGGTAAGCCCGTTTGCGCCCGTTCGCATTCCGGGCGCTTCTGGCGCACCTACCTCTTCTCATCTGGCAGAGCCTCGTGCGGCCTCTTACGAGTCATTGAAGCCTACCGTTGGCGGTGAGCAATATTTGTCTATCTCTTCCTCGTATAGGACTCTGTCTTGTGGTCTGTTGAATGCTCGCTCTCTCGTAAAGCATTATGCCGAGATTGCTCTGCTAATAGAAACTTTCCATCTGGACATATTATTTGTGACCGAAACTTGGGCCACGACAGACTGTGGGATGGAACTTGGCTGGGCTTGCCCGCCAGGTTACCTCATAAGACACACTCCCCGAGCCTCTGGTAGGGGAGGTGGAGTAGGATATATTTTTAGAGACTCGATCTCCCTTTCAGAACTGGTGGTAAAAAAGGTAGTGGGGTTCGAGCTCATGGGCTTTTCCATTTCGGCCCAGGGAGGTACCCTGGTAGCAGGTCTTCTATGCTACAGACCACCCTCTCTGTCTACAACGGCCCTTCCAGCACTGGTCGATTTGATTTATGACCTTTCCAACTCCCATGCTAAATTTTTAGTACTGGGGGATTTTAACCTCTGGCCTTCCGGTCCTCATGATTTGGCCTTTCGAGAACTTTGCCAAGCGTGCAGCAACATTCACCTTGCTCAACTGGTCTTGTCACCTACCCATGTCAAAGGGCATATTTTAGATCTGGTATTTGCGGAAAGGGATTTAGTTGTGGTGGAAGAGGTTGTAGATCAGTGTTGGACCGATCATTCACTGATTACTATGTCTTTTGTCATGCCTGCTCCGCTAAAGCCTAATAAATCGGGCGGCATGAAGCTCAATCGACAATGGAATCGTCTTCTTAGGGAGCCGAGTCGACCCACACTACTACCGGGAACTTTTCAAGTGGAGGAGAATGTGGACAAGAGCTATGCATCCCTTTGCCAGCATATCCTGACATCTTTGGATGAGCTGGCCTCTTTGCGTAGGGTGAGAGACAGGCCTAGAGGAGCTAATGCCTGGTTTAGTGAAGATCTTGGACAGCATAAGCTTCGATGTAAACAGGCGGAGCGCACCTGGAGGAGAGGGTATAAGGAGCTGGATAGGGCAGCGTATAAAGCGGCCTTGCATGAATATAAGGCCCAGCTAAGGAGTGCAAAAGCCAAGTTCTTAGAAAGCACTTTGGCGAAGGCCTCTAATAAATCACAGACCCTGTTCAGGCTGGTTAATAACTTATCTAACCCGTCTTGTACAGTACCAGCTATTCCGGCTTCGCAGGAATTGTGTGATTCGCTGGCCCTCCCATTTGAGGAGAAAATCAGGACCATTCTGACTGGACTTATAGCATCCGGACAGTCTGCGCTGCTTATATCTTCCCCTTTGGAATCTCCCGCCCACTTGGTATCCGAGTGGGGTAACAACAAGGAAGATCTTCCTCAGCTGTCTTGCTTCCCCATTCCCTCGTTAGAGGAATTCTGTGTCTTGGCGAACGGCGTATCTTCAGGGTCACCACTTAATCCAAGATCTGGAAGGCATTTCAAGATGAGTTGTTCCCTCCACTGCACTCTATCTGCTGCCAATCGCTGATTACAGCGACAGTTCCAGACAGTTGGAAGATGGCAATAGTAACACCTTTGCTAAAAAAGGCTTCTCTGGACCCCCTCTGTTCGGCTAGTTATAGGCCTATCTCGCTTTTACCATTCGCGATAAAAATTCTCGAGAGGTGGGTCACGAGAGCCTTGTCTAACTTCCTGGAAACAAATCTCTGTCTGGATGCTGTCCAATTTGGCTTCAGACCGGCCCAAGGCACCGAGACCGCTCTGGTCAGCGTGTTGGATGATCTACGAACGCGAGTCGACAGGGGCAAGTCAGCATTTTTGGTGCTGCTTGACATGTCGGCCGCGTTCGACACGGTAGACCATGAAGTCCTACTTGGCCGTCTTCAGAGTTTGGGAGTGAGTGGTCTGGCTCTAAACTGGCTTACATTTATCTTGGCAACAGACAACAAGCTGGGGCATTACCACCTTTTCGATCAGCCACACGACAGGTGAATTAAGGAGTCCCCCAAGGGTCGGCGGTCTATATCTCCGTCCCTTGGTAGAACTGATAAAGTCATTCGGCATATCAGTCATCAATTATGCCGATGACATTCAGTTGATTTTTTCATTTGAGGGATCGGAGATAATTTCAAGGGACACTTTTCACCGCTGTATGTCGGCTACAGCAGCATGGTTGCGAGCCAATTCCCTGCAATTTAATGGGTCAAAAACGGAGGTACTCCATTGCTCCTTGGACCGCATTCCTCGCGCATTACCGGTTGATTTCTGGCCAACCTCTGTCCCGGGCTCGGTGGAAGCTGCAGAATCGGCCCGTAATTTGGGAATTCTGTTTGAACCCAATTTACAGCTCGATGCTTCTGTAGATAGGACGGCAGCGACATGTATGGGCCTGCTTCGTGCCCTACGTAAACTCCTGCCATTTCTTCCTCGGGGATCCAGAGCAGAGGTAGTGCGTAGTTCCATCCTCAGTAGGTTAGACTACTGTAACGCACTACTTCTGGGAGCCCCTAAGATCTTGGTCCTAAAGTTGCAAAGGATTCAGAACATGGCTGCTAAACTGGCCTTGTCTCGACCACGGTCTGCCTCTTCATCGGCAGCTCTAGCCGACCTTCACTGGCTACCGGTCCAGCAGAGAATTACTTTTAAAGCTCTGTGTCTTGTATTCAGGGCTCTGCATGGACTAGGACCAATACCACTCCAAAATCTTTTTTCCTGGTATCAGGCTGCCAGACCTCTGAGATCCTCCTCTGCGTTCCTGGTGAGGATTCCCAGGATAAACAGAGTGAGGATGGGCGGCCGCGCTTTCAGCTTCACGGCCGCCACGCTATGGAATACTCTACCTCTGGTATTGAGGAGTAGTCACGATCTGTCCGCATTTAAAAGGGATCTTAAGACCTACCTGTTCCCAAGAGTAATGTAGCTTACCTATTGGATGGTTAGATATGGTCTCAGTGCCAGGATACCCTTTGGGTGACAGCTGCGCTTAACAAGCATTAAATACATACATACATCGCCTATGTTCCCAGGTGTTGTGCTCCCTTCCCGGTTGGTTGTGCCATCTTCCTTGTGCCACAACTTCCCGCACTTCTTTTTGTCTTCTCTTAAAAGGTATGTATCACAGTCGTCATCCCCTTTATTTTCTCAATTTGCATTCCTATATTGAATTTAGTGGTTGTCATGTGCTGTCTTCTCTTATTATCTCTTTTTCACTCTTCTCCTTTTTCCGACCTTCTCCCCTTTCTTCCTCTTTCCACCCCTTTCCCTCCTTTTCTCTAATTTTGTACTTATGTATGGCTTGTAAGTTTAATTGTAGTATTCATTGCATCTTTGTTAATATTGCATGTTTTGTTTTTGTAGTTGTTCTTTATGTATTTTTGATGGATTTACATTCAGAGTTATTTCTTGGAATGTGAAAGGTTTCATTAACCCTATAGGAGACAGAAAATTCTATCACAACTTGGCTTTTATAACCCTAATTTGGTCCTGCTACAAGAGACCGATCTAACAGAAATTGAGGCATTAAAATTGAAGAGAGGTTGGGTGGGATCAGTATTATTCTCTCCCACTTCTAATAAGAAACATGGTGTTATAATTCTATGCCATAAGAAACTGAATTGTAAAATTATTTTGCAAGAAATTGATAAAGAAGGTAGATGGTTGCTAGCTAAATTTTTAATTGATAATATTTCTTTGACTGTTTTTAATGTTTATGGTCCCACTCATCCTGATTGTTCCTTTTGGCCTCTGATCACACAAAAATGTATTCAATTTAGAGATGATTACTTTATTCTATTCTAGACACTCTTCAGCCCTCATAAATTTCATAAACATTTCTTTTTTTTTTTTTATATTTTTATCCGCATTTCAAAATAATACATTAGAACTTTCATTAAGTATGCACAATACATTTTGCACAGTCTCCTTCCATCAGAAACGGTTACAATTATTTTACAGTCACAATTATATCTTATTTCAACAGTCGAGGTAGGATTTCTCACAGCATGCATTGTTCCTAGGGGCCTAATCCGAATCTGAACTAGTATCGTCATTATCTGAAGGAGGTTCGCAGATGTTTCCTCTATATGCATTCCATGCCCCCCGAATTTTATTCCATTTTTTAGGACAGCCCCTATTGCGAAACACCGCCCTTTCTGAAATAGCTGCATCCATATCATTCTTCCAAGCTGTCAATGTAGGCCTCTCTGCTCTCTTAGCTATCATCATACCCAGTGTCATCTAACCTTGTCCCGAACGTGTAAGATCATTGGGCTCCCATATATTTAAAAGGCAACGCCTGGGGTCCGGCAGCAGGGAAACTCCGTCCGATTGAGACATAGTTCTCATTACCTGTGTCCAGTAGTCAGCTATTCTGTGGCAGTCCCATATGGTGTGATAAAAGGTCCCTTCCTCACCACAACCCCTCAAGCAGTATGGATGAGCTATCCGTCCTATCTTATGTAAAGTGCTTCTAGTGTAGTAGGAACGATGTAATATTCGCAATTGCACTCATAAACATTTCTTGACACTATTTCCCAAACACATCTTGTTGACTCTTGGAGACTCTCTCATCCCGATTCGCTTGACTTTTCTTTCTTCTCTCCTCCTCACAATTCCCTCTCTCATTTAGACTATATTTTTCTCTCTCAATCTTTATCTTAAAACTTGTTATCCTCCTCTATTGAACCTATCCTCTCCTATTCCTCTTCTCACACCTGACTCCTTCCTCTCTCTCCTCCCCTTGGTTAAGTCTGGCTCCCCCCTGGATCCCTGCCCGGCCTACATTCTGAAACAGATTTACTCTGCCTGCGTTTCACCTCCCCTCACTTTTCTTAACAGTTCACTTTCCCAGGGCATTGTCACTCCATCACTCAAATCGACGGTTATCCTACCCATCTTAAAAAAGCCCGGCGCCGACCCATCGGTGTCAGCCAACTACCGCCCCATTTCACTCCTGCCGTTCCTGGCCAAGGTACTGGAACGCCATGTAGCAGGTACTCTGAGCACTTTTGTGGAAAATAACAGCGTCTTGGCCCCCAGGCAGGCTGGCTTCCGCCCCGCACATTCCACTGAGACCGTGGTTATATCGGTTCTGGACAACCTCAGAGAGGGTATGGACACTAGTCATCCCCAGGCCTTGGTCCTTCTCGATCTCTCCGCCGCTTTTGACACGGTGGACCATGCCATCTTACTTTCCCGTGTCAGAGCGGCGGGAATCGAGGGTTCGGCCTTAGTCTGGCTGTCCTCCTTCCTGAGTGGCCGCTCCCAGGCAGTCCGCCTGGGTGACTATTCGGCAGACTTCCGACCAGTACAGTGCAGGGTTCCCCAAGGTTCCTCCCTCTCCCCTTTGTTATTCAATCTGTACATTGCCCCTCTTATTTTTGCTCTTCAACACCTGGAGGTCTCCGTTTACAACTATGCGGATGACCTCCAGCTCATTTTTTCTTTATCCTCCTCCCCGCATCAATTTCCAATTTTCATTCAGTTATGACCTTCATTCAGGACTGGATGAATCACAACCACCTGAGACTCAACCCAGACAAAACGGAGCTGGTGTTGACGGGTGGTTGCTCCAGTCCTTGGTCCTCTCTTTTTTGGCCCCCTTCCTTAGGTCCTCCACCCACTCCCTCCTCCTCTGTAAAAACTCTTGGTTTCAAACTCAATGACCAACTCTCCCTTCACTCCCAAGTCAGTGCGGTTGTGTCTTCTGCTTTTCTCTCCCTCCGCACAATCCGTAAAGTCTCTAGGTTCTTTTCCCCTTCAGCCCTCAAACTTATACTCCTGGTGATGGTGTCATCCCGCTTGGACTATGGCAATGCCCTTTATTGTGGCATGCCGGCGTACCTCGTGAGGCGTCTCCAGCTGGTCCAAAACCAGGCAGCCCGCCTGGTTTTTAACTTATCTAAATCGCATCACGTCACGCCCCTCCTCAAATCCCTACACTGGCTCCCCATACAGCAACGTGCCCAGTTCAAGCTGGGCTGCATCATTTTCAATGCCCGGTCTGGCTCTGCCCCTGCGTTCATCACTTCTGCGATTCACTTTTATGTCCCGTCTAGGGAATTGCGCTCATCCACCCAACAATTCCTCGTAGTCCCCCGCTTCAAACGAAAAAAATGGGGAGGCTCCAAATTTTCTACTCTTGCCCCCGCCTTCTGGAACTCTCTCCCGACCCACTTGAGATCCTGCCCTCAGTACTCCTGAAGGACTGGACTATTTAAGGCCCAGCGGTGCCAGGGAACAACACCTTAAACCTTCGTGGGATACCTGTTCTGGCGCACTAAAGACAGAGACACGGGAGACTTCCTTCGGCGTCAAAGATCAGCGTTTATTACTGCAGGGATGCAAAAGTCATGGGAAGTACAACAGAGTGTAGGTTCCAAGAGTCTGCTTCAAATTGCATTTGTGTGTCGCTCTCTTTTATACAAGATCTTGTCATTGCACAATATGTAAGCAAAAGGTTACAGCTCAGTTCCCACAGTAAAATTCAAAAGGATCGCTTTCATGTATTCAGAACCCCGGAACATAATTACATTAACATCACCAGTTCCAACTGTAAAAGCACATCTTCCCACCATTAGGTACATTCCACTTGAGTTGTAAATAAGCAAGAGAAAAGAGACAAGAACAGCTGCTAGGAAGTCAGGCACACCCAAAGAAAGAGTGTGGGGGTAATATTGGAAACATGATCATAGGATCAAAGAGCTTGATCTCAGCACGTGCATGGCTGAAACAATAGGCCGGTACGACAAGATTACCCTCAAGCTGAGCCATTTGCCTCTGCAGTGTCATTCCTCCGGTCATAAAGACGCATGAAAGGAATATGCGTCTTCCGTATGGCTTGGGAACTAACAGGTCACGATGCGGACACTTGCCTGTTCACTGACTACGTGAGGGCAAGAAACAAAATGAATGCCGTATCCACAATGGAACCCAAGGGTTCCGATGTAGAAACACGTAAATGAGGCGAACCATGCCAGGTAGTGTAGTGAAAACGCGTACACTTACCGAACTCGCCATTTACGGTTCATAGATACCAAACTCGTCCATATTCGGCAAGGCCCAAAACACCGTAACGATTTTCACGGAACCTCAGACGCTCCTTTTGCCCTCATGTAGGCAAGCACTAGTCGAAATCAGAGTCGATCTCGATATTCATCAGATCATTCAGGTGTTGCTGAAACATTATTCTATCCATCAATGCCTCTCTGGAAACAGATGGCCTTCTTATACACGTTGTAGCACAAAGGCCACATAAGGCAGGACCACACTGTACACAAAGACAACACGTGAACAGAAATGTCATGACAACCCCTATAATCATCAGAATCTTCCAACCCCAAGTTGACATTAGACCCCAAAACCATCCTAGAAGCGTCCAATCTCCCTCGTCCACGTGTATGGACTCCGAGATTTTGTGCAACTGGGAGATGGCTTGATAAACCGTTGGAGCGTTATCAGGTATGAATATGCAGCAGCTCGAATGGATGACCTTACACACCCCACCTCTATCCGCTAGAACAACTTCTAGAACCATACGGTTCTGTAACGTCATGAGCCTGTCCGCTTGAAGCTCCGCTGTCAGATTACCAAGGGCACTTGCAGTTATGTTAGCAGTTGACTCCACTACACGAGTTAACTGTCTCAGATTCCTGCTATTGACCATCGGGCCCCAAAACGGTAGGAAACCCTTGAAGAAGTCTCCTGCTTCTTGACCGGAAGTATCCTCTTTACTAATGACACCTCTCACAACTCTGGTTTTGTGATAGTCGGCGGCAACAGTGAAAGTCGGGGGCAAGAGATTTGCAATATAGCAGGTACCTGAGAAGTCGTGTGGTAACCACGTATATGCTCGGTCATAACATACAAAATAGGTACCCTTGGCAGTCAGAAGGACAGGGGAAGAAAGCATCGGTAGAACGTAAGTATCCACACAAGCACTCTTCCCAAGCTGGGCTCTTGGATTTCGGCCACGACCTTGCAGACAAAAGTGGCCTAGGTGAGGTACAATCCATATTGGAGGTGAGCTTTTAAGCTGTCTATCACCCACTGATATACTATACTCAGCCTCACTAAGGTACTTGTAGGCCTGCACTTCCTCCTTTGGGATGAGCGTAGCATCAAAAATGTCTCTATCTAGATCAGCAATCGCTGTCGCCAGAGACTTATGGTACGGGCCAGGACCAAAGCTTGCTGAGCGTGGCTCTCGATGGGGGTAGGAATCTAGTGCACTACGGAACATGATTTGGAATGCCCGAACTGACCCTTGGGGGCTGTACGGGAGAACCAAATATGGAATACCCCTGTCCATGGTATGCGGCATTAGCCCACACACCCAACAATTTGTAGTATTTACCATCAACTGATGCTGATGCAAAAGTTGCACAAAGGAATTGTTTCTAAATTCAGCACGTCTGACTTGCTCATGTTGGGGCAGTAAGTGAAAAGAATGTGGAGAAACGGTGGAAGCGAAATTCAGGTTGTAGAAAGGAGGAGTAGGTGAAATGGAAGGTAATAATAATTGAATCCCAAAATATACTCCACCCACCAGTAGCATTGAAACGGTTAGGAACAACATAAAGATCTTGAATAGAAAACACTTTGTACGAAACACTTCTGATCCTTGCGCCAACATTCTCTCTTTTTCCGACAGCTTCGAGAAGTCCATCCTCTAAACGAAACCGTCCGTGACGTTCTTGACGCACTTCGTTCTGAGTAGCGATTGCCAATTCCCAGGAGTTCCCAGAAATCGACAAAAGAAACCGACCAGTGTCGATAGCTGCTAAACAGGAGGAAGTACCCGCACGGCCCTACGGTCAACCCAGATGATAGGTTAAATGAATTAGAATCAAAGTCAATAATAGTCTCTTTGCTGCAGGAAAAGAAAAGGTATATACACTACATAATGTCCACAGTGTTCATGACAACGGTAAGGGGTACTGTAAATTTTAAAAAAAAGGAATAAAACAGAACTCTTTTATTTGTCCTTAACGCGCGGTCGAAGAGAGTATCGACTTCTCCCGGGTTGAGTCTGATCTTCAAACAGTGGATTGGATGGCGAACAAGTGTTCGAAGGTCCAGGCAATTGTTCAGTACTTGTATTTCCCAGTGTTGAAGGAAGGGAAATTGTTTGAGGGGAGTCAACAAGGGTGTCAGATATGGGCTGAGCTTCGCTGAATGGGACAAAGCGTAGTGGAGCGTCGGTCTCGGACGAGGAAAAGCCCTTTTTTATCCAAGTATCCGCTGGCAAAGGAAACGGGACTTTCTTGGTGTGGGTGGCATGTACCCAATGCTTCCGTCCCTCCAGCCGAACCGCCGTCCTTGTTGCCAGTAGCACCTGGAAGGGTCCCACAAACCTCGGCTCAAGGTTTCGTTTTCGTCCGAAGTTACGGGTGAGGACCCAGTCCCCTGGTTGCAGCCGGTGACCAGGACCCTCTGTTTGTGACGGCAGAGCCTCAAAGACCTGTTGATGAATCAAACTCAATTTAGCAGTCAGATCATATAGATAGTCGATTAACATTGGATATTCAAGTCTGTTCAATTCTTTAGGCCTTGGAACCCCCCAAATGTTCGCAGGACGGCCGAACACAATCTCATATGGGCTGAGCCCTACTCGAGAGTGTACAGTAGCCCTGGTCGATAAGAGAGCTAGAGGCAGAGCGTCGGGCCATGATAAACCAGTTGTTGCCTGAACTTTAGCAAGTTTTAGTTTCAGGGTGCCATTGTATCCTTCCACCAAACCCGCTGACTGGGGATGATTAGCACTATGTAATTTCTGTACTATACCCAAACCACGACACACACTCTTCATCACACTTCCCACAAACTCACTTCCGTTGTCCGACCATACAATCCGAGGCATGCCGTACCTGGGGAAATACTCTTTGAGCAGAATTTTAGCTGTGGATAGAGCAGTATTATCCTTAAGAGGGTAAGCTTCAATCCATCTGGAGAACGCACATACTACAACCAACACATACTTCAAATTGTTGCATCTCTCCATATGGATGAAGTCCAATTGGATAACTTCGAAAGGACATGTAGGAGGGGCAAAATGACCAGGTGGAGTGGGGGTGCCCTTGCCGGGATTATGCATCAAACATACCATGCAATTCTTAACCACTCTCTCTGCACATTTAGTAATCCCATCATTCTTCCATACAGGAGACAACAACTTGCATATGCCCTTCGAGCTAATATGTGCTGTGCCATGGGCCATTGTAACAACAGCAAGCACGTATGCATCCGGTAACATCCATCTCTGTTTCTCTGACGAGTCAACCCAACATCCATTCTCGTCTAACTTTCCCGTGCTTTCTTTCCACTTAGTCTTTTCCATTTCAGTGGCCTCATTCTGTATTTCCTTGACACTCTCCACATGCTAGTTTCTGCTGGCCATCTTACTGAATTCGCAACGTACATTCGATTTGTCAGATTTCTAGCTGTCTCTTTAGCAGTTTCGTCTGCAAACGCATTAC
The DNA here is from genome assembly GCF_964261635.1 of Lissotriton helveticus. NCBI lineage: Eukaryota > Metazoa > Chordata > Amphibia > Caudata > Salamandridae > Lissotriton > Lissotriton helveticus. The sequence goes on from NC_136057.1 coordinate 41,587,614, forward strand.
CACGACCAACATCATCCGTCACTTTTCGATGCGCACTACATTTAATTATGGCCACCTGCTTAGGCAATGTGAGTGCACCTAAAAGGTCATTCACAAGCTGTCCATGCTGAATCTTCGTGCCATGCGACGTTAAGAATCCTCTTTCTTTCCACAATCGCCCAAAACTGTGTGCCACACCAAAAGCATACTGGCTGTCTGTAAACACATTCACCCGCTTCCCTCTGGACAACACACACGCTCTTGTCAAGGCGACCAACTCAGCTGCCTGGGCCGAGTTCTGACTCAATCTCGCAGTTTCCACAATCGTACTCAACGTCACTACAGCATACGCAGTCGTCACATCACCATTCGGTAACTTAAAACAGGAACCGTCAACATACAAAGTACCATCGGGATCTACCAATGGAGTATCTTTTAGGTCGATACGACCCTTCGTTTCTTCCTCAGTTCTTGGATAACAGTCATGTGATGCTACATCACTTGACTCTATGTTGATCGGCAATAATGTTGCTGGATTCAACACATTACACCTTTTTATCCGTATATGACTAGCCAGTAACGTCAGCTCATACCCAGACAACCTTGCGCTCGTCAAATGTTGAGTTTTCGTTCGGTTTAAGAGAGTGTCAACTGCATGCGGAACCATCACCGTAAGCATATTATCCATGACCAGACCTGCGGACTGTCGAATGGACGCCGCAGCTGCCGCTGTTGCTCTTAAACAACTCGGCAGAGCTCTAGCTACTGGGTCTAAGGTCGAAGAAAAATATGCGCAGGGACGCTGTTTGTCACCAAATTGTTGCGCCAGAACACTCAACGCACAACCATCCCTCTCGTGAACGTACAGTGTAAACGGCTTACTGTAATCAGGAGTACCTAACACAGGAGCTGAACACAACGCATCACGTAATTCAGAAAAACCTTTCTGACACTCTTCAGTCCATGGCAAAGGAGTCGGAACATCCTTGCAGGTGAGAGCTAACAATGGTTCCGCCAAGAGTGAAAAATTTGGGATCCATTGTCTGCAGTATGACGTAATACCTAGAAAGGCACGTACATCTCTCTGAGTTTTAGGCACAGTCATTCGAGAAATCGCTGCAATTCTCTCTGGGGTCAACCTTCTCCCTTCTTTTGACAATAAGTGACCTAAGTAGGTTACTTCTTGGCAACAATATTGCAGCTTTGATGGTGACACCTTGTGATGTAATTTCAAAAAGGGGGTGGTGATGGACAGAGTATCTGAGTTAATCAGAACACTCCTACCCAGTCAACAGATCAGGGCTTGATCCATCACCGTTTTTTAGCTCACTGCACCATCCCAGTTCAGAACCTGGCTATATGCAAATTAGTCTGTCCCTGGCCCAGTGCATCATGGGAACAGGGCAGACCAAACTACCAAGCCAATTCTTCACTGGAAAGGAGACAAGCTTCCGGGGACCGGTTTCTGGCATTACAGCCGTCTTCGGCCCGGCTTGCTTGAATCCTGATGGTGCAGTGAGCAAGGGACTCATGTCTGACCATACCCTTCCACACTCATGGTGGCCAAAATAATTTCAAAAAGGGGGTGGTGATGGACAGAGTATCTGAGTTAATCAGAACACTCCTACCCAGTCAACAGATCAGGGCTTGATCCATCACCGTTTTTTAGCTCACTGCACCATCCCAGTTCAGAACCTGGCTATATGCAAATTAGTCTGTCCCTGGCCCAGTGCATCATGGGAACAGGGCAGACCAAACTACCAAGCCAATACTTCACTGGAAAGGAGACAAGCTTCCGGGGACCGGTTTCTGGCATTACAGCCGTCTTCGGCCCGGCTTGCTTGAATCCTGATGGTGCAGTGAGCAAGGGACTCATGTCTGAGCATACCCTTCCACACTCATGGTGGCCAAAATAATTTCAAAAAGGGGGTGGTGATGGACAGAGTATCTGAGTTAATCAGAACACTCCTACCCAGTCAACAGATCAGGGCTTGATCCATCACCGTTTTTTAGCTCACTGCACCATCCCAGTTCAGAACCTGGCTATATGCAAATTAGTCTGTCCCTGGCCCAGTGCATCATGGGAACAGGGCAGACCAAACTACCAAGCCAATTCTTCACTGGAAAGGAGACAAGCTTCCGGGGACCGGTTTCTGGCATTACAGCCGTCTTCGGCCCGGCTTGCTTGAATCCTGATGGTGCAGTGAGCAAGGGACTCATGTCTGAGCATACCCTTCCACACTCATGGTGGCCAAAATCAGGATTCAAGCAAGCCGGGCCGACGACGCCTGAAATGGCAGAAACCGGTCCCCGGAAGCTTGTTTCCTTCCCAGTACAAGAATTGGCTTGGTAGTTTGGTTTGCCCTGTTCCCATCATGCACTGGGACAGGAACAGACTAATTTGCATATAGCCAAGTTCTGAGCTGGGATGGTGCAGTGAGCTAAAAAACGGTGATGGATAAAGCCCTGATCTTTGGACTGGGTAAGAGTGGTCTGCTTAATTCAGGCACTCTGTTCATCACCACCCCCTTTTCTGAATCATTTTGTCCACCATAAGCGTGGAAGGGTATACTCAGATGTGAGTCCCTTGCTCATTGCACCATCAGGATTCAAGCAAGCCGGGCCGACGACGCCTGAAATGGCAGAAACCGGTCCCCGGAAGCTTGTTTCCTTCCCAGTACAAGAATTGGCTTGGTAGTTTGGTTTGCCCTGTTCCCATCATGCACTGGGACAGGAACAGACTAATTTGCATATAGCCAAGTTCTGAGCTGGGATGGTGCAGTGAGCTAAAAAACGGTGATGGATAAAGCCCTGATCTTTGGACTGGGTAAGAGTGGTCTGCTTAATTCAGGCACTCTGTTCATCACCACCCCCTTTTCTGAATCATTTTGTCCACCATAAGCGTGGAAGGGTATACTCAGATGTGAGTCCCTTGCTCATTGCACCATCAGGATTCAAGCAAGCCGGGCCGACGACGCCTGAAATGGCAGAAACCGGTCCCCGGAAGCTTGTTTCCTTCCCAGTACAAGAATTGGCTTGGTAGTTTGGTTTGCCCTGTTCCCATCATGCACTGGGACAGGAACAGACTAATTTGCATATAGCCAAGTTCTGAGCTGGGATGGTGCAGTGAGCTAAAAAACGGTGATGGATAAAGCCCTGATCTTTGGACTGGGTAAGAGTGGTCTGCTTAATTCAGGCACTCTGTTCATCACCACCCCCTTTTCTGAATCATTTTGTCCACCATAAGCGTGGAAGGGTATACTCAGATGTGAGTCCCTTGCTCATTGCACCATCAGGATTCAAGCAAGCCGGGCCGACGACGCCTGAAATGGCAGAAACCGGTCCCCGGAAGCTTGTTTCCTTCCCAGTACAAGAATTGGCTTGGTAGTTTGGTTTGCCCTGTTCCCATCATGCACTGGGACAGGAACAGACTAATTTGCATATAGCCAAGTTCTGAGCTGGGATGGTGCAGTGAGCTAAAAAACGGTGATGGATAAAGCCCTGATCTTTGGACTGGGTAAGAGTGGTCTGCTTAATTCAGGCACTCTGTTCATCACCACCCCCTTTTCTGAATCATTTTGTCCACCATAAGCGTGGAAGGGTATACTCAGATGTGAGTCCCTTGCTCATTGCACCATCAGGATTCAAGCAAGCCGGGCCGACGACGCCTGAAATGGCAGAAACCGGTCCCCGGAAGCTTGTTTCCTTCCCAGTACAAGAATTGGCTTGGTAGTTTGGTTTGCCCTGTTCCCATCATGCACTGGGACAGGAACAGACTAATTTGCATATAGCCAAGTTCTGAGCTGGGATGGTGCAGTGAGCTAAAAAACGGTGATGGATAAAGCCCTGATCTTTGGACTGGGTAAGAGTGGTCTGCTTAATTCAGGCACTCTGTTCATCACCACCCCCTTTTCTGAATCATTTTGTCCACCATAAGCGTGGAAGGGTATACTCAGATGTGAGTCCCTTGCTCATTGCACCATCAGGATTCAAGCAAGCCGGGCCGACGACGCCTGAAATGGCAGAAACCGGTCCCCGGAAGCTTGTTTCCTTCCCAGTACAAGAATTGGCTTGGTAGTTTGGTTTGCCCTGTTCCCATCATGCACTGGGACAGGAACAGACTAATTTGCATATAGCCAAGTTCTGAGCTGGGATGGTGCAGTGAGCTAAAAAACGGTGATGGATAAAGCCCTGATCTTTGGACTGGGTAAGAGTGGTCTGCTTAATTCAGGCACTCTGTTCATCACCACCCCCTTTTCTGAATCATTTTGTCCACCATAAGCGTGGAAGGGTATACTCAGATGTGAGTCCCTTGCTCATTGCACCATCAGGATTCAAGCAAGCCGGGCCGACGACGCCTGAAATGGCAGAAACCGGTCCCCGGAAGCTTGTTTCCTTCCCAGTACAAGAATTGGCTTGGTAGTTTGGTTTGCCCTGTTCCCATCATGCACTGGGACAGGAACAGACTAATTTGCATATAGCCAAGTTCTGAGCTGGGATGGTGCAGTGAGCTAAAAAACGGTGATGGATAAAGCCCTGATCTTTGGACTGGGTAAGAGTGGTCTGCTTAATTCAGGCACTCTGTTCATCACCACCCCCTTTTCTGAATCATTTTGTCCACCATAAGCGTGGAAGGGTATACTCAGATGTGAGTCCCTTGCTCATTGCACCATCAGGATTCAAGCAAGCCGGGCCGACGACGCCTGAAATGGCAGAAACCGGTCCCCGGAAGCTTGTTTCCTTCCCAGTACAAGAATTGGCTTGGTAGTTTGGTTTGCCCTGTTCCCATCATGTACTGGGACAGGAACAGACTAATTTGCATATAGCCAAGTTCTGAGCTGGGATGGTGCAGTGAGCTAAAAAACGGTGATGGATAAAGCCCTGATCTTTGGACTGGGTAAGAGTGGTCTGCTTAATTCAGGCACTCTGTTCATCACCACCCCCTTTTCTGAATCATTTTGTCCACCATAAGCGTGGAAGGGTATACTCAGATGTGAGTCCCTTGCTCATTGCACCATCAGGATTCAAGCGAGCCGGGCCGACGACGCCTGAAATGGCAGAAACCGGTCCCCGGAAGCTTGTTTCCTTCCCAGTACAAGAATTGGCTTGGTAGTTTGGTTTGCCCTGTTCCCATCATGCACTGGGACAGGAACAGACTAATTTGCATATAGCCAAGTTCTGAGCTGGGATGGTGCAGTGAGCTAAAAAACAGTGATGGATAAAGCCCTGATCTTTGGACTGGGTAAGAGTGGTCTGCTTAATTCAGGCACTCTGTTCATCACCACCCCCTTTTCTGAATCATTTTGTCCACCATAAGCGTGGAAGGGTATACTCAGATGTGAGTCCCTTGCTCATTGCACCATCAGGATTCAAGCAAGCCGGGCCGACGACGCCTGAAATGGCAGAAACCGGTCCCCGGAAGCTTGTTTCCTTCCCAGTACAAGAATTGGCTTGGTAGTTTGGTTTGCCCTGTTCCCATCATGCACTGGGACAGGAACAGACTAATATGCATATAGCCAAGTTCTGAGCTGGGATGGTGCAGTGAGCTAAAAAACGGTGATGGATAAAGCCCTGATCTTTGGACTGGGTAAGAGTGGTCTGCTTAATTCAGGCACTCTGTTCATCACCACCCCCTTTTCTGAATCACCTTGTGATGTAAGTCACATAAATGCCGCAACAACGATACTGTAGTAGTTCTACAAATATCTTCGGTATCAGCAGCTACCAACAGGTCGTCAACGTACTGAATCAAGGCTGCGCCTGCCGGTAACACAAATGAACCAAGTTGACTTTTAAGGGCTTGACTGTAGATAGACGGACTCTCACAATAGCCCTGTGGTGCACGTTTCAGTCTAAAACTGCGACCACCTAATGAGAATCCGAATAGGTCTCTGCTTTCCTCAGCAATCGGGATACTAAAGAAAGCATTCTTTAGGTCGATCACCGTGAACCAGGAGGCAGAAGCTGGAATCAGGGTTAGCAAAGTGGTGATATCAGGGACCACGGGAAATTGTGGAATCACGATTTTATTCACCTCTCTCAAATCGATTATGAAACGGTACACAGGAGGTTTAGATGGATCAGTGCGTTTTAAAATTGGTAGTACAGGACTATTACACACATTTCCTCGAGTTTCTTCAACTACATCCTTTTTGATCAGGTCGTGTACAATCGCTAATAGCGCCCGTTCTCCCTCAATGGAGATACGATACTGTGGTATACGTGGCAGTCGCACATTTGGTTTCAGCTTGATCATATAGGGTGGGATGTCCAAGAGACCCACGTCATTGGGACCTGTGGCCCATAGAGACGCAGGAAGGGAGCTCAATTCCGGTGGGAGTTTATCGATCGACAAGTACATAGGAGAGATTACTCTTCGACCTAATGTAAGCTCCACTCCTTCAGGGGAGCAGTACAATGTCGCATATAACCGTTTTAACAAATCCAAGCCCAAAAGATTCTCAGCACAACCAGTAGATAGAATCAGTGGAGCCTCCAACTCACGAGGACCGATAGTGAGGGGCAAAGGGCTGGAGACAGGATTTCTAACCGGGGCGCCAGAGAATCCAACGGAAACATTTGTTAAAGCCAGACAAAGGTGCGCCAGGGAGTTTCGAATGCATGATGGAACTTTTTGTTGCACCAGTGTCTAACAGAAAAGGCTCGACTACGCCAGATGTAGCAACTGCGACGTAAGGCCCGCTCTGATCAACCGGAACTGATACTACTCCCTCTCTTTGTCGGTGGCTGTCCTAGTAATGATCGTTTGCAACAGTTTCATGTTCAACGTAGTAGTCGTCCACATGATATTGTGTAGATCTAACTGACCCCGTATTCCGTTGGTCAAAACAATTATTCGTATCTGATGAATTCTGAGGGCGATCGTTCTGATTGTGAATGGTACCGCGGCCTCTACCTCTAGATGCCTGCTGAGGACCACCACGGCTTCCTCGTGATGACACACCATTCAGACGGTCACGCAAAGCGGGACAGTCGTATTTTATATGTCCCTCTCTTCTACAATATGCACATTGGTTATACCCAAGCATAGATCTAAAGTCAGAGGAGTCAGGACGTGACTGTATTCTGGAGGATTGTGATTGTGGTCTATATTGCTGTTGTAAATCAGTGTGATTTGAACGCGGAGGATACGCTTGCTGCAACAAAACCTTCGTTTTCAGCTCCTTCGTTTTTTTATCTACACGATCACTTTCTTCTTTTTCCCTATTCTCATAATATTGAGCCGTCGCTAATATTTGTGCCGTGGTTGAAACAGCCCATGCACTTTCTGAATTTTTCAATTTGTTGCATAGTTCTGGCAACAAATTCAACACGAATTTGTCAACAAACAACCGTTGGCCTCCCTCAGTGCCCATATCCCGACCACTATGATCGACAAATGCCTCTTCGAATCTAGTAAAGAAATCGGAGACACTCTCGTCCTTCTTCTGCTTACAAGCTGCTAATTTATCCCAGTTTACCCTCATCGCCGGCATAAGCGTTTTCATGAACGTAATTATTCTCTGGGGCAGATCCGAAATTACCTGCTCTGGCTTAGCCCCACCAACTTGTCGGCCATCGGCCGCTATTATTGCAGCCCAATCGCCGCCTAACTCATTCGCATGATTTTCCTGACGAATTTTCGCCCAAACGGGCTGTGGTACAACATTTCCAAACAGCATGTCGATGTCGGCAAGGTTCATAATAGTCGCATCTACTAATTGAGACAACTCCTTGTAGTAACCCGCCGGATTTTTGCGTGGATCAGGTAAGGACTGTTTGACTTGTAAGACTTCTGATCGCTTCCATGGGAGGTGTATCCAAACTCTTTGGAAATGCGGAGGGATCGGGGGGGCAGCACCAGGATCACCTGGCATCCATACTGGCGGAACCTCTCTCATAGGGTACTGACCAGGAGCCGCTTTCCAATTCTCAGAGTCGTCATCAAACGCCACTCGAGAATGCACTGTCGACCTAAGGGCTAACAGTCGCTCTAAGGCACGTCGTACATCTCCACTTACAATCATACCGCTCGAAAATTGACTCTGAAGTTCAACCATACCGGGCGGTACGTTATCTAAATTGTTATTATACCATTCTTCCCTCAAAAAGTTACACATTTCTTCGAACACGAATCTCTGTGTAGGCTCATTAAACTGAGAAAACGTCTCAAAAACCATGCGTGGAGGGTAGTTGGCAGGATGTCTTATCCACCTATGTGCCATTGTCACTAGCATCTCTTTTTCCCTCCCACTAGGGATCTGACTCCGTCTTTGGGGAGTTTCAGAAGTATCGGATGGAAATAACTGACCAGAAAGCGGTGAATAAAGGGTAGCAACAGTGTTAGGGATACGATTACGAACAGAAGGAGAAAGGAGAGCAGGAGCCACAACGTTTGAAGTGAAGGCAGACACAGCAGAAGCAGGCAAGGTAGTCGGGGTGGCAGGGACAAGAGGCAGAGAGGGTACCGTCAAAGGAGCAGTAGGAATAGAGACAGGTGGTGCGACAAACGTGGGACCAACAACGGGCTGACCCGCAGCCGCCGGAACAACAGGAGGGACAACCGGAGGAACAACAGGTGGAACTATAGGAGGAACTACAGAGGCCGTAGCACCCTGTGCATAAGGAGGTGGCGATTTCATCAAATACGCTAACAGGGGATCCTCCTTCGAATCCTCTTCTTTCTTATCCTGACTAGTTGGAAAAACCGGATAACATTTGTCTATCCTCATATGATGTAGTCTAGTGGAAACTTCTATTTCTTTTTCTTCTTTATCTCGCTGACATTGTTGTACAACTTGCATTATCGGAACGAAACCTTCTCTTCGGTCCTTTTTAAGCTGTTTGATTTCTTTCTGCTTGGCCTCTTTACGCCACAACCGAAAAGAATCAAACATAGCTGGTCTAGCTTTCCTTTTGAATAATTTAGCTTCAAGATTATCTAAAATCGTAAGTTCAAAACTTCCATGCGGTGGCCAACTAAGGACACCATCTTTTTTCGTGTAACGGACCCAATATTTATTATAAATAATAGGACCCACACCATGTCGACTATCGAGCTCATATATCGGAGTTCCAACTGGAGGTATCGGACACGAGTCCTCCAACCGGGAATCCTTGTTGCAACATTTAAAAAGACCAAGAAATCCACTATGGCTAGGCATCGTGCACACTAACCTAGTATCAAACTTCAAGGGTTACCGAAGCACTAATCCTTCGTGGAACACAAAACCCTCGGTTTTTGGCAATTGCAATTGTCAAATAAAAACTAAGGACCAACAACTAAGAACCACAAATGCAATGGAACCATGCAAACAACAAAGCTTCAACAAGCTGAAACAACAACTAAGGACTGGTAGCGACCCACAAATACTTAACTGAGAGCTTCAATGGCGTCACCAGGAAGGCCCGTCTATCGTCTCGCTGTACGAAAGGTCTACGCCAGGCGTCGAAAACAGGTCGACAGTCAGGGCATCGGTCCGTCACAGCCGTCAGGAGGCGGGAATCTTCGCGGGAAAAAAATCTTCGGACCACTTATTTCGACAACAGGATCGATGAAGCGGGGTGCACCTTTTCCTCGGAGATTTCACACGAAGTTCCTCACAATCGTCAGGCTTTGGACCAGTACCGCCGATGTCGCCCCGCGTTGGGCGCCAACTGAAGGACTGGATTATTTAAGGCCCAGCGGTGCCAGGGAACAACACCTTAAACCTTCGTGGGATACCTGTTCTGGCGCACTAAAGACAGAGACACGGGAGACTTCCTTCGGCGTCAAAGATCAGCGTTTATTACTGCAGGGAAGCAAAAGTCATGGGAAGTACAACAGAGTGTAGGTTCCAAGAGTCTGCTTCAAATTGCATTTGTGTGTCGCTCTCTTTTATACAAGATCTTGTCATTGCACAATATGTAAGCAAAAGGTTACAGCTCAGTTCCCACAGTAAAATTCAAAAGGATCGCTTTCATGTATTCAGAACCCCGGAACATAATTACATTAACATCACCAGTTCCAACTGTAAAAGCACATCTTCCCACCATTAGGTACATTCCACTTGAGTTGTAAATAAGCAAGAGAAAAGAGACAAGAACAGCTGCTAGGAAGTCAGGCACACCCAAAGAAAGAGTGTGGGGGTAATATTGGAAACATGATCATAGGATCAAAGAGCTTGATCTCAGCACGTGCATGGCTGAAACAATAGGCCGGTACGACAAGATTACCCTCAAGCTGAGCCATTTGCCTCTGCAGTGTCATTCCTCCAGTCATAAAGACGCATGAAAGGAATATGCGTCTTCCGTATGGCTTGGGAACTAACAGGTCACGATGCGGACACTTGCCTGTTCACTGACTACGTGAGGGCAAGAAACAAAATGAATGCCGTATCCACAATGGAACCCAAGGGTTCAGATGTAGAAACACGTAAATGAGGCGAACCATGCCAGGTAGTGTAGTGAAAACGCGTACACTTACCGAACTCGCCATTTACGGTTCATAGATACCAAACTCGTCCATATTCGGCAAGGCCCAAAACACCGTAACGATTTTCACGGAACCTCACTCCCTTTTCCGTAAGGCACTCAAAACGTTTCTTTTTGCCCAAGCTTTTCCGTCTTAATCGCCCCCCTGGCTCCTTGTCTTTTCTGTCTTTGGGTTCTGTAGTACTGCTTAGCGCCATGAAACCGCTTGGTGTACGTGCGCTCTAGAAATATTTTTTTAAACTCAAACTATCGTTATCTCTGATCATGCCGCAATTATAACTGACCTTGACTTATTTCCACCACATCCCAAGTCCTCCCGTTGGCGTTTCAACAACTCTCTTTTACTTGGCCTACTTTTCTCTTCTTCTTTCATCACCTTTGCTAATGATTCTTTTGACATAAATAGCAATCCTAGCTCCTCCCCCTATATAGTTTGGGATTCCATTTCCTTTAAAGCCACTGCAAGGGGTTTCATTATAGACTTTGTCTCAAAAAATAAGATAAATTTTCTTCAACAACATAAAGCTACCTTGGCTACATCAAAGCTTTAGAACACAAATTCTATACCTCACCGGACAATTGGCATCCAATAAAACTTCGACTGATAACGCCTCTTCCATACTTCTTCGTAGTAGTGCTCGTTATTACGGAGGTCGTAATAAAGTTGGAAAACTTTTAACAAATTATCTCAAATCCTGTAAAGACCACACACTGATTCATCCTATTTCTTCTTTGGATGGTTCTCTTCTTCATGAGGATCAAGATATTCTTAGCACATTTAAACTATTCTAAAGATCTTTACACCACAGAGTCCCCTCCCTCTAGTTCCCTCATTCAATCCTACCTTGATAATTTACCATCCCCATCCAACTCTCATCTTAATCTATCTGATCGTGAGGTTAACCTATCCCTTAATGAACTATCCTCTGCATTAACCGCTTTAAAGAAAGGGAAAACGCCTGGCCCGGATGTTTTATCAGTTGAAGTTTATTTGCATTTTTCCAACTTACTCCTTCCTAAACTCTTAAATCTTTTTTACTCCTTCTTTCTCTCTGGTAAAAGATAGGGAACTTTCCTAGAAGCCACAAATTGCCTTATCCATAAGGAGGGATAAGATCCTATGTTTTGCAAAAACTATACGCCGATTTCCCTGGTTAATGTTGATTTAAAACTTTTTGCCAAGACACTTGCTTTATGTTTGGATCCTCTTTTACCTCATTTAGTCAGTAAGGAGCAATGTTCATATATACATGGACGGTGCACAGAAAGAAAGTGGTTCTTGGAAGCTCCAACTTGTATTCCAAAATACCTTTATTTCATTCTCTTAGAACCTCTTCAGCCAACGCGTTTCGTTCACAACGAACTTCGTCAGGGCTTTCAAATATCCAATTTTCGTAGTCCAGAGATAAATGGGTCAATATGATAGTCGCCCACCATTCAAGAAAAATACCCAATCGACTTGTTGCTTTCTGTACACGAACATATATACAAAGAACTAGGTCCGACTGTTCCAACGCTACCACACGGTGGGGACCTGTTCATCATACTATCGAGTATATACATCTATTTTTCTTGAATGGTGGGTGACTATCATATTGACCCATTTATCTCTGGACTACGAAAATTGGATATTTGAAAGCCCTGACGAAGTTCGTTGTGAACGAAACGCGTTGGCTGAAGAGGTTCTAAGAGAATAAAATAAAGGAATTTTGGGATACAAGTTGGAGCTTCCAAGAACCACTTTCTTTCTGTGCACCGTCTATGTATATATGAACTTTTTGATCTGCTTGACAGAAGAGTATTAGTGCGGCATACTCTGGACGTATTGTGCACAACAGTTAGACTTAGGTCTCATACCCAGAAATACTTGTGCATAACCTTGGTCAGCCGCTTTTTTCTTTTCTATTTGAGTAAGGAGAAATGTGGTTGACCTCGGATAATTCTCGTCTCTTTCTTAATGTTTTAAACAAAGTTCCTTCCCTCTCCACATCCTTAGCTGCCATTTCTGTTGATGCTGAAAAAGCTTTTTATAGAGTAGATTGGTCCTTTTTATGCATCTTCGAGATGGCATGGTTTTGGTCCCAAATTTACTTCTCTTATATCTTTATTATATTCTGCCCTCAGAGCTTCAGTACTAGTTAACGGTTGTATTTCATCCTACTTTCCCCTCAAGGTTGCCCTCTCTCGCCTCTTCTTTGTGTTTTTGCTCTTAAACCCTTCCTATCCTCAATCAGTAATAATGTTTCCATTTCTGGTTTTTCGTATGGTGACCAACAAATAAAACTCTCTACTTACGCAGATGACATTCTACTCTTCATTTCTGATCCCGAAACATCCATTCCCCCTTTATTACATGAATTTACTTATTTTTCTCTTGTTTCTGGATATAAAATCAATTCTGATAAAACGGAAATTCTCCCTCTCACTAAAGTTTGTCTTCCACATTCCTATTCTTCCACTGGGTTTGCATGGAATAGCTTTAAGATCAAATATCTAGGTATATGGTTCTCCAACTCTATTGCCTCTTCTATTAAATTAAATATGACTACGATCCTGTCTAGGCTTGACAAATTACTTTCCTCTTGGAATCCTCTCTTTCATTCGTGGTGGCATCGGTTGGACTCAGTTAAGATGATGATTACTCCTATTCTGATTAACACTCTTTCTATGCTTCCTATCCACATTCCCGCGTGTTATTTTAAACAAATTGATTCTCGTCTTTCTAAATTTCTTTGACAAAATAAAAAACCCAGGATCTCTCTCTCTTCTCATTGTAGGACAAAACCCAATGGAGGTGTAAATTTCCCTAATTTTTGCTTATATCATAAATCATTTTGTCTTCGCCAGGTCTCCAAATGGCTCCTCTCTCACCTTTTCCCTTTTACTCCCCTGTGGCTCTCCATTGAGCGTACCTTATCATAACTTTTCTCTTTAAAAGAAATGTTAGCTTTTTCTGACAAAACACCTCTTACCTCCCTCCCCTTGTTTAAACACACGTGTTCCCTATTTAAACCTTTCATACACCCCAAACCTATCTCTAGAGAATCCTTTTTAGATTCTCCTATTTGGCATCATTCCCTTATTACCATCAATGGCTGAACCATCTTTTGGAACTCTTGGAGATCATGGGGCATAATCTGGGTCAAGGACATTTTTGATGGTCTATCTCCTTGCCTATTTCCCCAACTTCAGACCACTTTTCAATGTCCCCGCTCCTTCCTACAGAAATTTACTACTCAAATGATGGTCATTCTTGATATTTTCTTTTCTCTCCCATCCTCACCTCTTCCCCCTGTTCCTAATTCTCTTCTCAAGATTCCTGTCTTGCTGCCTAAAGCTTCTCCTATAAATAAATACTCCTCAGCTCCTAATCCAGAACGTATTAAAACTAAGTTGGAACTTTCATAGGAATCTGACTTGGGATGTGAATAGTCTATCATTTTCTGGGACAAACTTTGGTCCAGTTCTCTAAAAGTTTCTCGCTCTGCTTCTCTTACTCAATTTATGTTCTTTCTCTATCATAGACTTTATCTTACTCCCACCTCGATCGCTAAATTTTCTCACTCCACTAATACGAACTGTTGGACCTGTGGCTCCTCTAATGCCGACCTTCTTCGCCTTCTCTTCCTTTTCCCCTCAGTCTCTACTGTCTAGGAGAAAGTTCGGTCCTATATTTCTCGTCTATTTAATATTTCCATTCCCTATTCCATTCCCCTTCTTTTCTCTCGAAGTCTCTCTGATTCCTTATACCTTCTTCCTCACAAAAATGGCCTCTTTGACCTTATGCTCGCTTTAGCTTTCCAACACATCACTCTCAATTGGAAAACACTCATGAAACTCTCCATCCAACACTAGTGGAACAGTCTTTGTCATATGCACTGACTTGATATTGCTTTTGCTGCCTCCTGTAAACCATTGGTCAATAGAGATCTCTTTTGGTTACCTCTTACTACTTATTTAGATCATTTAGTATTAACAGATAATTCTCGTGTAAATGCTGAACATTGTAAACCTCCCTGAATGTCTATTTTCTTTGTTCCTTGCCTTTTACTGTTTTTGACTCACTATATATATAAACTTGATTAGCATAATCTCTTTTATTCCGATGTAAGATGCAGTTTCTTATTTTATCAGTTTTGGAATATTTAACTTGTTCTTTTCCCTCTTTTTCCCTCTTTTTCTCCTCCCTCCCCCTATTCTCTTAAAAATGTAAAAATAGCTTTATCTTCTTATTTATATTAACCATTCATTTGATATGTTTTTTATCTTGTATTGCAGTGTTTTGTATCACTGTATTTTTGTATGACTTATTATTCGAATAAAGCTTTCAATCTTAAAAGAGAAAGACCCATGAGCAATAATGTCCCAGGAGGGAACAGGAGAACCTATTCTAAGGCTGAGAAGCAAAAACCATGTCGAAGGCAGAATGGAAGCTCAGATAAGGAACCCAGAGCATCCCATGGGGAAGAGAAGTCTCGAAACGTACAGGCGTATCTGTGACAAGTTACTACCATCAAAAATCTAGAAGCCTTACTGAATCACAGGAAAGACATGATAGACTGCTCGGATTATATCACCCAACCAAAGGACTCCAGTGCTACTGGGGAACTACGTCAGATGACTCAGGGCAGACTTTGGTTACTGGACTCACATTGTAACAAAACTTTTACCACTGATGTCCTGGGGATTTACCCTACTATTGCACCCCAAAACGAGAACGTCCTTTAGCACTTGACCCTCGGGGTAGTGAAGTTGAGCAGTTCAAATCATGCACAGAGGGACTAGAGACTCAGCGAACTATCGATAACACTTAATAAATCAGCTCTTTATTTTAATTAAATAGGATAAGGTACCGGACTTCAACACAAAGTACTGTGTTGTGCATAATCCCCAGAGGACGCATCGAGTGGTAAGAAGTACCATGCATTAATTACTCCCGATGTGGGCAGCTGAAGCCGCTCCACTAAGAACAGGTATTGAATGGTTGCAAAGTGTAAGGTCAACTTTAGCCCTCCTGGGAAACGGACCGGTAAAGTTTATGGGTTTTTCTCCGAGGTCCTGCTGACCCTATCCAGAGAGGGGACGTTGACTTCCAATGCAATGTCTTCCCTCTCCCCAGCCGTCCCATCCTGCACTGAACCCCTTCTGTCCTTGGGTGTCCTCATCCTAGTTCTTCTCCACAGCTGAGCTTGCGAGGACCAGCTGGAAGCGGGGGCTGGTCCGCTCCTGGTGGCGTGTGTCCTCACATGGTCCAGCGAGCAGGATCTCGCTTGCGAGGACCAGCTGGAAGCGGGGGCTGGTCTGCTCCTGGTGGCGTGTGTCCTCACATGGTCCACCGAGCAGGATCTCGCTTGCGAGGACCAGCTGGACGCAGAGGCTGGTCCCCTCCAGATGGCGTGTGTCCTCACATGGTCCACCAAGCAGCATCCCGCTGACTCTGCTTCTGCCCAGATGACATTGTTGCCGTCCTCACCTGGTGTGAGCGCACCTGCGTGGGTTGGTTGAACACCAGCACCGATGGTGAAGAGCATGAGCTCAGGTTGTGCAGCTCAAGGTCCAGTGAATCTTGACACGTAGATCCTCCTCAGGCCCAAACATAAGCCCACCATCCAAAGAAAGATCACTCTTGCAGCCAGATTCATCAAGCCGAAATTGGCTCGCAAAGGGCCACATTCTGAGAATCTGGCCCTTTGCGAGCGCTATTTTTGCATTTGGGATTCATCATCCCAAATGCAAAAATCGCAATTTTAGAAATCGCTAAATTGCGAATAATTGCATTTAAGGAATCTCAATTTGAGATTCCTTAAATGCAATTCATGAACCATTTTAAAATTGTGAATTCGCAATCTGGGGCCGCTATTTACCGCGAAGTCTAACTACGTGGTAAATAGTGAAAACTTAGAAAAATGCACTTCAGTGCATTTTTCTAAGTTGTATGTTAGAAAAAACACATGTCCTTTGGACATGTGTGTGCGCAACACCAGTGTACCTTACCATTTCTGGGGTGCCACAGGGTGTCCTTTTTACACCCTGGCACCCTTGAAATCGCTTCCTTATTTGCGATTCGGTAATTGCTAATCGCAAATAAGGAATGACTTCCCATTCATTCCTATGGGCCTGTAGGCCCATAGGAATGAATGGGAAAGCCATTCCTTATTTGCGATTAACAGTTACCGAATCGCAAATAAGGAAGCAGTAGAAATCGCAAAAAATATTGCGATTTCTACATGCGTCCCGTTTTGCGAGTCTTTAATAGCGATTCCTTAAAAATCGCTATTAAGGACTCGCAAAACGGGACTTTGATGAATCTGGGGGCTAGTTTTTCTGTAACTGTGGAAATTCCATGGTGTGAATCTCCTCTAATTCTGCCCAACCCTTATTGTATTACATCGCAACCCCGCCACATGTGTAACACCCCTTTCTGAAGTACATAGCCAAGAGATGGAGAGGATGCAAGCATGGCTTGCAATCTAACAGGCAACAGGTACCTGATTGAACATGTGAACATGTAACACTAGCACACATCAACTGTTCAGGCGATCAGCATGTACCTGTAACACTTGTACACATCAGACACCCAGGCAATCAATATGCGCATGACTAATTATTAATTTATTAAAAGTTTTGTATAGCTCGAACTCGACCCGAAGGTATCAGAGCACTTTACATGAGCACCAGTTGCACACCAGACAGACACCTTCATTTTGTTAGGCACACTGAAATTACATGTTTGCCCAGAATTACAGGATGCTGAGCATCCCTGCCGAGACTTGAGCCCAGCACCTCTGCATCGAGCTAGATCGCTCTAGCCATCAACACTAGTACACAGTTTATGCCTGTGCAAGCAGCATGCACATGCAACACTAGTACACATCAACTGCCCAGAGAATCAGCATGCACATGCAACACTAGTACACATCAACTGCCCAGAGAATCAGCATGGACATGCAACACTAGTACACATCAACTGCCCAGAGAATCAGCATGCACATGCAACACTAGTACACATCAACTGCCCAGAGAATCAGCATGCACATGCAACGCTAGTACACATCAACTGCCCAGAGAATCAGCATGCACATGCAACGCTAGTACACATCAAATGCCCAGAGAATCAGCATGCACATGCAACACTAGTACACATCAACTGCCCAGAGAATCAGCATGCACATGCAACACTAGTACACATCAACTGCCCAGAGAATCAGCATGCACATGCAACACTAGTACACATCAACTGCCCAGAGAATCAGCATGCACATGCAACACTAGTACACATCAACTGCCCAGAGAATCAGCATGCACATGCAACACTAGTACACATCAACTGCCCAGAGAATCAGCATGCACATGCAACACTAGTACACATCAACTGCCCAGAGAATCAGCATGCACATGCAACACTAGTACACATCAACTGCCCAGAGAATCAGCATGCACATGCAACACTAGTATTATTATTATTATTATGCATTTTATACCGCGCTAACTAAAACCCGAAGGTGTCAAGGCGCCTAGCAAAAAGATCAGAAAGCTAGCACTCATGCGCTTAAATTATATGCTTGAGCAAAGAGACGGGTTTTAAGAGCAGCTCTAAAAGTTTGCAGAGAGGGGAGGGTCCTGAGCTCTAATGGGAGATCGTTCCACCAGTTAGGAGCCAGGCTGGAAAAGGCCCTGCCACCCCATCTGGCTTTCCGAGTACGGGAGACATGGAGAAGAAGATAGTTGGAGGAGCGAAGATTCTTGCCAGGATTGTAATAGGTCAGGATGGACCTGATGCCTGTAGGTCTGCTTTTTGCCAAGGCCTTATAGACCATACACATGGACTTAAAGACAATGCGCTCCTTCATCGGCAACCAATGGAGCTGCTTTCTGGCCAACGTTGCCGAAGAGCGTCGGGGAAGATCAAGAACAAACCTGGCTGCCGCATTCTGGACCACCTGCAAGCGCTGCAGCTGACTCTTATTCAGTCCAGCATACAGCGCATTGCAGTAGTCCAGACGAGACCCCAGGAGGGCGACAGCCAGTTGCCTTCTTGCTTGCAGGGAGAGGTAGGTCCTGATTTTTCTAAGGACATGAATTATACCCCAGCAGGTAGATACCGTCCTGCTGACCTGTTGGTGCATATCGAGCATAGGGTCAATCATCACCCCGAGATTCTTGGCCGAAGAGGTGGGTTTAGGGCAGGAGCCAAGCGAGTCAGGCCACCACTCCATGGACCAGATGTCTTCCCTACCGCCGAACACCATCACCTCGGTCTTCTCCCCGTTCAGTTTAAGTGAGTTGTAAATCATCCACTGGCCGACGGCCTCCATACAAGATCTAAATCTGGAGGCCGTCAGCTCTATTGACTGGGAGAGAGACACGAGGATCTGAGTGTCGTCCGCGTAGGAGACTACCTCCATCCCGAAAGATACACATCAACTGCCCAGAGAATCAGCATGCACATGCAACACTAGTACACATCAACTGCCCAGAGAATCAGCATGCACATGCAACACTAGTACACATCAACTGCCCAGAGAATCAGCATGCACATGTAACACAAGTACACACCAAATGCCCAGACAAGCAGCATGCACATGTAACACAAGTACACACCAAATGCCCAGACAAGCAGCATGCACATGTAACACAAGTACACACCAAATGCCCAGACAAGCAGCATGCACATGTAACACAAGTACACACCAAATGCCCAGACAAGCAGCATGCACATGTAACACAAGTACACACCAAATGCCCAGACAAGCAGCATGCACATGTAACACAAGTACACATCAAATGCCCAGACAAGCAGCATGCACATGTAACACAAGTACACACCAAATGCCCAGACAAACAGCATGCACATGTAACACAAATACACACCAAATGCCCAGACAAACAGCATGCACATGTAACACAAGTACACACCAAATGCCCAGACAAGCAGCATGCGCATGTAACACAAGTACACACCAAATGCCCAGACAAGCAGCATGCACATGTAACACAAGTACACATCAAATACCCAGACAAGCAGCATGCACATGTAACACAAGTACACACCAAATGCCCAGACAAGCAGCATGCACATGCAACACTAGTACACATCAACTGCCCAGAGAATCAGCATGCACATGCAACACTAGTACACATCAACTGCCCAGAGAATCAGCATGCACATGCAACACTATCAACTGCCCAGAGAATCAGCATGCACATGCAACACTAGTACACATCAACTGCCCAGAGAATCAGCATGCACATGCAACACTAGTACACATCAACTGCCCAGAGAATCAGCATGCACATGCAACACTAGTACACATCAACTGCCCAGAGAATCAGCATGCACATGCAACACTAGTACACATCAACTGCCCAAAGAATCAGCATGCACATGCAACACTAGTACACATCAACTGCCCAGAGAATCAGCATGCACATGCAACACTAGTACACATCAACTGCCCAGAGAATCAGCATGCACATGCAACACTAGTACACATCAACTGCCCAGAGAATCAGCATGCACATGCAACACTAGTACACAGCAACTGCCCAGAGAATCAGCATGCACATGCAACACTAGTACACATCAACTGCCCAGAGAATCAGCATGCACATGCAACACTAGTACACATCAACTGCCCAGAGAATCAGCATGCACATGCAACACTAGTACACATCAACTGCCCAGAGAATCAGTGTGAGAAGTTGGCCTGGTAGGGGATGTTTCCAATTCTGGAACCACCTACTACCTGACCAAACAATCCCTTATGGTGTCTGGTTGTAAGTCAACCTTATTAGACAAGCTATCCTAGGGGTAGCATGGACTAAGCAGCCTAAAGGCTTAACTTAAGAGGTCGTGTTAAGCGAGCTGTTTTACCACATACAATCCTGTAATACCAAATGAAAGGACACCACACAAGTATATATTATAAAAATATATGTGTTTATTACTAAAACAATCCCCAGTATTCTTTATGAATAAAGGGGCACAAGCGTTAAATCAAAAGCACTGTTTAAACATACAAGTTGCACAATTATGGATGAGGGCGGGTGGCCACTCAAACCATATACTAAACAAGTGGTATAAGAGAGGCCACTCGAACAGTGGTTAGGCCTAGGGCCTAGGGAATCGCTGGGAGCAGTCAGGACAAGCAATGCTGAAGTCGGGAATGGCCCTCGGGATTCGGGAGATGTGCGGAAAGCGCACGCATGCACCAATGTTAACCAATGGTGCGTAAAAGTCATAGAGTTAAAGTTTAAGGACACTTCCGCTGAACCTAGAGGAACAAAACTTAACACACAGACCCTAGAGGTGTGCACCAGTGTGGGAACACCGGCGGAGCAAAGTTACCTCACCCACAGGAAGTGGGTGCACAGGGTCGAAGTGGCGTCGGGTTTTGACACGCAGGCTCTTGGTGCTTGGAGCTGAAAGGGCTGCAGGCAGGTTGAAGATGAAGTGTCCGGTGGAGTCCAAGGGTGGACTCAAGTTGTAGAGTACCTGAAAGCAGAGGGGACAGAGTCTGGGTCACTCAGCAGTGACCAGGGTGGAACCAGGACGGAACCAGGCAATGTTGGGCGCAATCAGGTGGTCGTCGAGGAGCTTCTCTCCGCTGTCACGTGGGCTCTGGGGCATCTGCGACGTCCAGGAGCAGGTCACGATCTGTCCCACGCAGGCTCTCACCGTCGGTGCAGTCGGCTTCAAGTTTGGAGCAAACAAGCCTTGGTAAGAGCAATCCACGCGGGATCGGAAGATTGCTTCTCACTCGGACCAGGAAGGTCAGAGTCGGGGCTCCTTTTCAGGGGAGCTGGTGTGGATCTGGAGCAACCAGATTCACGAGTCTTCTTAGGTAGTTCGTCGGCACAGGGACCACTAGCCAGCTGGCAAGTGACCGGGCCAACGCGTTGAGCAAAATAGAGCCAAAGGGCCCCACGCAGCACTCGTCGAGTGTGGAGGGCTGAACTTCGACTCAGGAGCAGCTCAGGGTGGGGGCTTCTCAAACCCCGGTGCACAGCTTCGAGGATCACTCGTGGGCTGCACGGTCAGTGTCTCGTGGTCAATTCAAGATGGCGTGCCCCACGCTTCCGGTCGCCTCCACGTGTCTCAGCTCTGCAGGGACTGTGGATCGGGCTGTTGGAAGGCAGGCAAGCTTGATCTCGTCGATCTCAGTCGCTCGAGTTCCGGCGGGAACTGCAACTAAGTAGACGTCGAGGGCTGGATGGTGCCTGCTGCTGCAGGGTGGTCACTCCTTGACCACAAGGGAGATTCTTCGGGCTTCCACGTTGAGAGGGAGGTCCAAGGGTCCAGAGTTTCGTTTCTAATGTTTCTTCCAGGAAATCTGATGTGCATTGGCACTGCTCCCACTCTTATTCCAATCTGGGGGGCGTGATTACCTGCTAGGTCCCCTCCTATGGGTGGGACCCAGGAAGTGGGTGGATACACCCCCTTCCTTTGATCCAGGCCGCCCTGGCACGAGGGCTGGAGTGCCCCAGAACCGGTTTGGCCGGATTATGCAAGGGGCAGCCTTGTGCGCCCCAGGCAGTGTCTGGTTTCTTTCAAACCTCCCTGCTACAATACACTATCTCCTGTCTGGAGGGCGGTGACACCCTCCTGTGACAGGAAACCCTTTGTCCAGGACCCATTTGGTCGAGTTTCGGTCAACTGCAGGGGTCCAGACATTTGTCTGTGGCAGAGGCATCCATTTTGTGGATCTTAAGGTCTTTGGAGAAATTAACCGCATTTAGTAAAGGAACATGTCTTACCCCTCTAGAGGGGTGGAATGCCATCCCCGTCGCCAGAACTGGCGAGGGGATGGTATTCCAAATCGTATGACACCTTACACGGCATGTTTTGATAAAGCCAAACCAAAGTTGCTATTTAACCGCGAGGATTATAAGGCACTTAAGAGTATATGGTATGGCATTATCCTGAAACAGCTTAGGGAGTTGTTCCCGACAGCTGCAGACAGGCTCAGCTCATGCTAGAGCTCCATCTCACATAAAACCACGCACCCTGCCTCCAGGATTGATGAGGCCTTCCATAGGAGTGGCTCACAGGTTTACATGTGTCCAGATATAGGTTTAGATATAGGTATACTATACCTAAGCAAGGGGTGATTACACCACCTTACCCCAGCTGAGTGATCAGCCAGTTGTGTCAATTTAAGAACCAGCCAGGGGTGGCAAAAGATATGCTGCAGCCCCTGGTAGGCCTTGGTGGCCCCTATGCCCTGGGCACCTATAGTGCATTCTACAGGGGCTGACAAGGAGTCCATTTCCAATTGGTATGTGCCTATAGCACATGTATCATTAATTTAGTGAGAGAACAGCAGGCTGGGGGTCTGATCAGCAGGCCCACAGCCTCAGTAGTCGAAAACCAGTGAAGCAAAAAGCAAAAATTTGGGGTGACCATAGGATAGCAGACCCTACTCTCCTACACAACCCCCCCCAAACGCAGGGACATTAAACTAACCTTGACCAGATAAGTCTTCATGTTCTAAGTGGAAGTACCTGGAGAGACCATCTGCATTACCATGGTCAGTCCCTGGGCGGTGCTCCACTGTAAAGTCCATCCCCTGTAGGGAAATGGACCACCTGAGCAGTTTGGGATTTTCACCCTTCATCTGATTAAGCCATAAGAGGGGCTTATGGTCTGTCTGCACCAGGAAGTGAGTTCCAAACAAGTAGGACCTCAACTTCTTTAATGCCCAAACCACAGCAAAGGCCTCCCTCTCAATGGCTGACCAACGTTTCTCTCTGGGAGTCAGCCTCCTGCTAATGAAAGCAATAGGCTGGTCTTGACCATCTTGATTAAGTTGTGAGAGCACAGCTCCCACCCCCAACTCAGAAGCATCTGTCTGAACAATGAACTGTTTGGAGTAGTCAGGACTCTTCAGGATAGGTGCAGAGCACATGGCCTTCTTCAGGTCATCAAATGCCTTCTGACAGCTAACTGTCCACTGAACCTTTTTTGGCATCTTCTTGGATGTCAAGTCATTTAATGGTGTCACTATAGACCCATAGTTTTTCACAAACTTTCTGTAATACCCAGTCAGGCCCAAGAAGGCTCTGACTTGTGTCTGGGTAACTGGAGGAGCCCAGTCCTGTATGGCCTGGATTTTGCTTTCCAGTGGCTGAACCTGGCCTCCACCTACTAGGTGGCCCAGGTATACAACCTTACTCTGCCCTATCTGGCACTTTGTGGCCTTGATAGTTAGGCCTGCCTTTTGCAGGGCCTCCAAAACTTTCTTCAGGTGGATCAGGTGATCCTCCCAGGTGGAGCTAAAGACAGCAATATCATCTAGATAAGCTGCACAAAAGTCATCCAACCCAGTAAGGACTTGGTTCACCAACCTTTGGAAAGTGGCAGGTGCTTTCTTCAAACCAAAGGGCATTACCACAAACTGATAATGTCCACTAGGGGTAGAGAATGCTGTTTTGGCTTTTGACTCCTCAGCTAGTCTGATTTGCCAGTAGCCAGCTGTCAGATCAAATGTGCTCAGAAACTTGGCAGAAGCCAATCTGTCAATGAGCTCATCTGCTCTTGGAATGGGGTGATCATCTGTCCTAGTGACAGCATTGAGACCCCTGTAATCCACGCAAAACCTCATTTCTCTCTTTCCATCTTGGGTATGAGGTTTTGGCACCAGGACTACTGGGCTGGCCCATGGGCTCTCTGATGGCTCAATCACTCCAAGCTCCAACATCTTTTGCACCTCAGCCTTGATGCAATCCCTGACATGATCAGGTTGCCTGTAGATCTTATTCTTGACAGGCAGACTGTCACCAGTGTCCACAACATGGGTACACCAGTCAGTCTGGCTGGGTGTGAGTGAAAACAAATGCCTGTGGGCCTGCAAAACTTGTCTGCAGTCCATCTGTTGCTGGTCAGTGAGGCTGCCTGCCAAGGCTACTCCATCAACTGAACCATCATCAGGGTTCTGAGAAAGCAGGTCTGGGAGAGGGTCACTCTCTTCCTCCTGTTCCCCATCTGTGGCCATGAGCAAGCTCATGTCCTCCCTGTCCACAAATGCTTTCAAGCGATTCACATGGATTACCCTGTGAGGGCTCCTGGGTGTTCCAAAGTCTACCAAGTAGGTGACTTCCCCCTTCTTCTCAATAATAGGATAGGGTCCACTCCATTTGTCTTGGAGTGCTGCTGGAGCCACTGGCTCCAGTACCCATACCTTCTGTCCTGGTTGGAACTCTACCAGCACAGCCTTTTGGTCATGCCAAGCTTTCTGTAATTCTTGGCTGGCCTCCAGGTTTTTGGATGCTCTTTCCATGTACTCAGCCATCCTGGAGCGGAGACCAAGTACATAGTCCACTATGTCTAGTTTGGGCTTTTTGAGAGGAAACTCCCATCCTTCCTTCACCAAACACAATGGACCTCTCACAGGGTGGCCAAACAAAAGTTCAAAAGGGCTGTAGCCAACCCCCTTCTGTGGGACCTCTCTGTAAGCAAAGAGCAGGCAGGGTAAAAGAATGTCCCATTTCCGCCTGAGCTTCTCTGGTAGTCCTTTTATCATGCCTTTAAGGGTCTTGTTAAATCTCTCCACAAGCCCATTGCATTGTGGATGATATGGGGTGGTAAACTTATAGTTTACTCCACATTCCTTCCACATTGCTTTCAGATAGCTGGACATAAAATTGGTGCCCCTATCTGATAACACCTCCTTTGGGAAGCCCACTCTTGAGAAAACTGCAATGAGGGCTTTTGCCACCACAGGTGCTGTGGTGGTCCTCAGGGGAATAGCCTCTGGATACCTGGTGGCATGATCCACTACCACCAGTATAAACCTGTTCCCAGATGCTGTTTGGGGGTCAATTGGACCCACAATATCAATTCCAACTCTTTCAAAGGGGACCCCCACCACAGGTAGTGGTATTAGGGGGGCCTTTGTTGTGCCACCTGACTTACCACTGGCTTGGCAAGTGACACAGGAGCGACAAAACTCCTTGACATCCTCTGACATGTGAGGCCAGTGAAAGTGTGAAACAAGCCTGTCCCACGTCTTGTTCTGGCCTAAGTGTCCTGCAAGGGGAATATCATGGGCCAAGGTAAGAAGGAACCCCCTAAACTGCAGAGGTATGACCAACCTACTGGTCATGCCAGGCTTGGGGTCTCTAGCCTCTGAGTAAAGGAGTCCATCATCCCAATACACAGTATGGGTACCTTGGGCATCCCCAGCAGCCTCAGCAGCAGCCTGCTGTCTGAGGGGTTCAAGGGAAGGGCAATCTAATTGAGCCTGCCTCAGGTCTGCCCTTGAGGGTCCCCCTGTCCCCAGAAACTCAACCTGGTCAGGTTCAAGCTCCTCAGAGACAGTCTCCTCTTGGACTGCAGAATCAGTTTCCTCTGAAACTTGATCCTCAACCTGGGGCAAGGTGGAAGGCTGAGCCTTTCCTCTCTTGCTCCTTCTCTTGGGTTGTGGCTGGTCTATTGTTTCAAGATCCACCACTGGTTCAGGAAGGCACTTCTTAGCCTGAGCCCTTGTCATGGCAAGGACATGCTCTGAAATCCCTAGCATTTCTGCATGAGTCCTGTACTCCACTTCTGACCATGCTGAGCTTTCAAGGTCATTGCCTAACAGACAGTCTACTGGTAGGTCTGCACTCACCACAACTTTCTTTAGGCCATCAACCCCTCCCCAGGAGAAGTTCACAACTGCCACACTATGGGAGGTAGTGGAGTTGCTGGCGTTGGTCACTAGGTAGCTCTCACCTAGTACAATCTGTCCAGGGTCCACAAAGCCAGGTGTCACCATGGTGACACTGGCACATGTGTCCCTGTATGCTTGAGCCAGTTTCTCATTAATTAAGGGAGTCTGCCTGTATTTGCCCAGGTTAGTGGGGCTTACTGCAGTGGGCAACTCAATGTCCACATCATACAGGAGAACTGCCTGTGTAGGGATTCTGACTAGGCCAGATCCTACTTCAATACCCAGGGTCAACCCAGCTACACCCTTGGACTGTGTTCCACCACTGCTTACTGTACTTGGGGTTGCAGTTGCTTTAGGAGCTGTAGTGGTGGGAACTGGATTTGCCTTGGTGCACTCACTGCCCCAGTGTGAAACTGATTTGCAGGTATTACACCAAGGTGTCTTTGGACCTTTGTTCTTCTTCTTCTTGTTACCATTTTGGGAACCACCCTCCTTACTATTAGTTTGGGGGCCTGAAGACTTCTGGTCTTTTTCTTTATCTTTCTGATTCTGGTTACCACCCTTCTGGTCTGTTTTCTTCTGGTCACCACCTTGGTTCTGGGGTTTCTGCTTAATCCTTGTTCTGACCCATTTGTCTGCCTTCTTTCCCAATTCTTGGGGAGAGGTCAGATCAGAGTCAATAAGGTATTGATGCAACAGCTGGTTTGTGCAGTTATTAAGGATCTGTTCTCTCATCATAAGATTGTACAATCCTGTATAGTCTGAAACTTTACTTCCCTGCAACCAACCCTCCAAAGCCTTAGTGGCACACTCAACGAAATCAGTCCAGTCTTGAGTCTGTGCTTTTTGGGTGTCTCTGAACAACAACCTGTATTGCTCAGTGGTTAGGCCATACCCTTCAATAAGAGCACTCTTCAAAACAGAGTAGTTTTTGGCATCCTCAGGTCTAACTGTGAGGAGCCTGTCCCTCCCTTTCTCAGAAAAGGAGTACCACAAAATTGCAGCCCACTGATTCTCAGGAACCTGCTGTACCATGCAGGCTCTCTCCAGAGCAGTCATCCATTTGTGGATGTCATCCCCTTCTTTAAAGGGGGGCACACTTTTGGTCAGGTTTCTATTGTCATAGCCCCTGTCTTTTTCTCTTGGAAAATTGCTGCCACCAGTGACATCTAAGCCACTTAATTTCTGCTCTCTTGCCAAGGCAAGTCTAGCTTGAGCCAAGGCTACCTCCTCCCTCTCTATCTGGAGTTTGACAGCCCTCATTCTGGCCCTATGCTCTAGCTTTTGAGAAGCACTCATGCCTCTCTGTGATTCTCTGGAGGCACTAGAAACATGAGAGTCCCCTGAGGGAGATCTCACTCTTCTGTTGCCTGGGAGAATAACATGTTGGGTTCTGGGGAGGTGCTGGCCCTCTCCATTCCCCAGTAGGTCCAAGTTGGCCTGGCTAAGCCTGGCAACTGGAACCTGGCTACCCTGATCCTGAACTTCTAAGTCCTCAACATCTGAGTCCTCATCTAAGTCATCATCATCCTCCTCCTCCTGAGGGGGATCAGTTTCAGGGGGGTTCCCTCCATTACCTGTTTCTAGGGAAGCTTGCTTCGCCTTGTCTAAGTCATCCTGTTCTAGGATTTCTACCAGGATTAGGCAGGTGGGGCTTCTGCCCCTTTTTAACCCTCTTGCTTTGCACAAGGCAATCAAGTCTCTGCGGGTTAGTTTGCCATATCCAAAAGTTGCCTGGGTAGGGTCAACTGTCACAGGAGTAGACCCTGAGGCTTTTCCTGTGTCAGACATGGTTACTAGTGAGGTGTAAGTGGTGCACTTACCTACACTAAGTGTTTTCCTACTGTACCTTGCTAGTGAGTTGTAGTCAGGGTGTGCTAATCCCTTCAACCTACAACTACTAAGTTCAGTAGAACTTAATATGCTAAGCTTTTGATTTATATGTACCTAGAGGTACTTGATGTGATCTTTCAATTTGATATAAAGATTGCAATGGTAAAACAACAGCAAGCTCAAATCCGCACCGCTGCTCACCAATGTGAGAAGTTGGCCTGGTAGGGGATGTTTCCAATTCTGGAACCACCTACTACCTGACCAAACAATCCCTTATGGTGTCTGGTTGTAAGTCAACCTTATTAGACAAGCTATCCTAGGGGTAGCATGGACTAAGCAGCCTAAAGGCTTAACTTAAGAGGTCGTGTTAAGCGAGCTGTTTTACCACATACAATCCTGTAATACCAAATGAAAGGACACCACACAAGTATATATTATAAAAATATATGTGTTTATTACTAAAACAATCCCCAGTATTCTTTATGAATAAAGGGGCACAAGCGTTAAATCAAAAGCACTGTTTAAACATACAAGTTGCACAATTATGGATGAGGGCGGGTGGCCACTCAAACCATATACTAAACAAGTGGTATAAGAGAGGCCACTCGAACAGTGGTTAGGCCTAGGGCCTAGGGAATCGCTGGGAGCAGTCAGGACAAGCAATGCTGAAGTCGAGAATGGCCCTCGGGATTCGGGAGATGTGCGGAAAGCGCACGCATGCACCAATGTTAACCAATGGTGCGTAAAAGTCATAGAGTTAAAGTTTAAGGACACTTCCGCTGAACCTGAGGAACAAAACTTAACACACAGACCCTAGAGGTGTGCACCAGTGTGGGAACACCGGCGGAGCAAAGTTACCTCACCCACAGGAAGTGGGTGCACAGGGTCGAAGTGGCGTCGGGTTTTGACACGCAGGCTCTTGGTGCTTGGAGCTGAAAGGGCTGCAGGCAGGTTGAAGATGAAGTGTCCGGTGGAGTCCAAGGGTGGACTCAAGTTGTAGAGTACCTGAAAGCAGAGGGGACAGAGTCTGGGTCACTCAGCAGTGACCAGGGTGGAACCAGGACGGAACCAGGCAATGTCGGGCGCAATCAGGTGGTCGTCGAGGAGCTTCTCTCCGCTGTCACGTGGGCTCTGGGGCATCTGCGACGTCCAGGAGCAGGTCACGATCTGTCCCACGCAGGCTCTCACCGTCGGTGCAGTCGGCTTCAAGTTTGGAGCAAACAAGCCTTGGTAAGAGCAATCCACGCGGGATCGGAAGATTGCTTCTCACTCGGACCAGGAAGGTCAGAGTCGGGGCTCCTTTTCAGGGGAGCTGGTGTGGATCTGGAGCAACCAGATTCACGAGTCTTCTTAGGTAGTTCGTCGGCACAGGGACCACTAGCCAGCTGGCAAGTGACCGGGCCAACGCGTTGAGCAAAATAGAGCCAAAGGGCCCCACGCAGCACTCGTCGAGTGTGGAGGGCTGAACTTCGGCTCAGGAGCAGCTCAGGGTGGGGGCTTCTCAAACCCCGGTGCACAGCTTCGAGGATCACTCGTGGGCTGCACGGTCAGCGTCTCGTGGTCAATTCAAGATGGCGTGCCCCACGCTTCCGGTCGCCTCCACGGGTCTCAGCTCTGCAGGGACTGTGGATCGGGCTGTTGGAAGGCAGGCAAGCTTGATCTCGTCGATCTCAGTCGCTCGAGTTCCGGCGGGAACTGCAACTAAGTAGACGTCGAGGGCTGGATGGTGCCTGCTGCTGCAGGGTGGTCACTCCTTGACCACAAGGGAGATTCTTCGGGCTTCCACGTTGAGATGGAGGTCCAAGGGTCCAGAGTTTCGTTTCTAATGTTTCTTCCAGGAAATCTGATGTGCATTGGCACTGCTCCCACTCTTATTCCAATCTGGGGGGCGTGATTACCTGCTAGGTCCCCTCCTATGGGTGGGACCCAGGAAGTGGGTGGATACACCCCCTTCCTTTGATCCAGGCCGCCCTGGCACGAGGGCTGGAGTGCCCCAGAACCGGTTTGGCCGGATTATGCAAGGGGCAGCCTTGTGCGCCCCAGGCAGTGTCTGGTTTCTTTCAAACCTCCCTGCTACAATACACTATCTCCTGTCTGGAGGGCGGTGACACCCTCCTGTGACAGGAAACCCTTTGTCCAGGACCCATTTGGTCGAGTTTCGGTCAACTGCAGGGGTCCAGACATTTGTCTGTGGCAGAGGCATCCATTTTGTGGATCTTAAGGTCTTTGGAGAAATTAACCGCATTTCGTAAAAGAACATGTCTTACCCCTCTAGAGGGGTGGAATGCCATCCCCGTCGCCAGAACTGGCGAGGGGATGGTATTCCAAATCGTATGACACCTTACACGACATGTTTTTAATAAAGCCAAACCAAAGTTGCTATTTAACCGCGAGGATTATAAGGCACTTAAGAGTATATGGTATGGCATTATCCTGAAACAGCTTAGGGAGTTGTTCCCGACAGCTGCAGACAGGCTCAGCTCATGCTAGAGCTCCATCTCACATAAAACCACGCACCCTGCCTCCAGGATTGATGAGGCCTTCCATAGGAGTGGCTCACAGGTTTACATGTGTCCAGATATAGGTTTAGATATAGGTATACTATACCTAAGCAAGGGGTGATTACACCACCTTACCCCAGCTGAGTGATCAGCCAGTTGTGTCAATTTAAGAACCAGCCAGGGGTGGCAAAAGATATGCTGCAGCCCCTGGTAGGCCTTGGTGGCCCCTATGCCCTGGGCACCTATAGTGCATTCTACAGGGGCTGACAAGGAGTCCATTTCCAATTGGTATGTGCCTATAGCACATGTATCATTAATTTAGTGAGAGAACAGCAGGCTGGGGGTCTGATCAGCAGGCCCACAGCCTCAGTAGTCGAAAACCAGTGAAGCAAAAAGCAAAAATTTGGGGTGACCATAGGATAGCAGACCCTACTCTCCTACAATCAGCATGCACATGCAACACTAGTACACATCAACTGCCCAGAGAATCAGCATGCACATGCAACACTAGTACACATCAACTGCCCAGAGAATCAGCATGCACATGCAACACTAGTACACATCAACTGCCCAGAGAATCAGCATGCACATGCAACACTAGTACACATCAACTGCCCAGAGAATCAGCATGCACATGCAACACTAGTACACATCAACTGCCCAGAGAATCAGCATGCACATGCAACACTAGTACACATCAACTGCCCAGAGAATCAGCATGCACATGCAACACTAGTATTATTATTATTATTATGCATTTTATACCGCGCTAACTAAAACCCGAAGGTGTCAAGGCGCCTAGCAAAAAGATCAGAAAGCTAGCACTCATGCGCTTAAATTATATGCTTGAGCAAAGAGACGGGTTTTAAGAGCAGCTCTAAAAGTTTGCAGAGAGGGGAGGGTCCTGAGCTCTAATGGGAGATCGTTCCACCAGTTAGGAGCCAGGCTGGAAAAGGCCATGCCACCCCATCTGGCTTTCCGAGTACGGGAGACATGGAGAAGAAGATAGTTGGAGGAGCGAAGATTCCTGCCAGGATTGTAATAGGTCAGGATGGACCTGATGCCTGTAGGTCTGCTTTTTGCCAAGGCCTTATAGACCATACACATGGACTTAAAGACAATGCGCTCCTTCATCGGCAACCAATGGAGCTGCTTTCTGGCCAACGTTGCCGAAGAGCGTCGGGGAAGATCAAGAACAAACCTGGCTGCCGCATTCTGGACCACCTGCAAGCGCTGCAGCTGACTCTTATTCAGTCCAGCATACAGCGCATTGCAGTAGTCCAGACGAGACCCCAGGAGGGCGACAGCCAGTTGCCTTCTTGCTTGCAGGGAGAGGTAGGTCCTGATTTTTCTAAGGACATGAATTATACCCCAGCAGGTAGATACCGTCCTGCTGACCTGTTGGTGCATATCGAGGATAGGGTCAATCATCACCCCGAGATTCTTGGCCGAAGAGGTGGGTTTAGGGCAGGAGCCAAGCGAGTCAGGCCACCACTCCATGGACCAGATGTCTTCCCTACCGCCGAACACCATCACCTCGGTCTTCTCCCCGTTCAGTTTAAGTGAGTTGTAAATCATCCACTGGCCGACGGCCTCCATACAAGATCTAAATCTGGAGGCCGTCAGCTCTATTGACTGGGAGAGAGACACGAGGATCTGAGTGTCGTCCGCGTAGGAGACTACCTCCATCCCGAAAGATACACATCAACTGCCCAGAGAATCAGCATGCACATGCAACACTAGTACACATCAACTGCCCAGAGAATCAGCATGCACATGCAACACTAGTACACATCAACTGCCCAGAGAATCAGCATGCACATGTAACACAAGTACACACCAAATGCCCAGACAAGCAGCATGCACATGTAACACAAGTACACACCAAATGCCCAGACAAGCAGCATGCACATGTAACACAAGTACACACCAAATGCCCAGACAAGCAGCATGCACATGTAACACAAGTACACACCAAATGCCCAGACAAGCAGCATGCACATGTAACACAAGTACACACCAAATGCCCAGACAAGCAGCATGCACATGTAACACAAGTACACATCAAATGCCCAGACAAGCAGCATGCACATGTAACACAAGTACACACCAAATGCCCAGACAAGCAGCATGCACATGTAACACAAGTACACACCAAATGCCCAGACAAGCAGCATGCACATGTAACACAAGTACACACCAAATGCCCAGACAAGCAGCATGCACATGTAACACAAGTACACACCAAATGCCCAGACAAGCAGCATGC
The DNA here is from genome assembly GCF_964261635.1 of Lissotriton helveticus. NCBI lineage: Eukaryota > Metazoa > Chordata > Amphibia > Caudata > Salamandridae > Lissotriton > Lissotriton helveticus. The sequence goes on from NC_136057.1 coordinate 41,620,322, forward strand.
ACATGTAACACAAGTACACATCAAATGCCCAGACAAGCAGCATGCACATGTAACACAAGTACACACCAAATGCCCAGACAAGCAGCATGCACATGCAACACTAGTACACATCAACTGCCCAGAGAATCAGCATGCACATGCAACACTAGTACACATCAACTGCCCAGAGAATCAGCATGCACATGCAACACTAGTACACATCAACTGCCCAGAGAATCAGCATGCACATGCAACACTAGTACACATCAACTTCCCAGAGAATCAGCATGCACATGCAACACTAGTACACATCAACTGCCCAGAGAATCAGCATGCACATGCAACACTAGTACACATCAACTGCCCAGAGAATCAGCATGCACATGCAACACTAGTACACATCAACTGCCCAGAGAATCAGCATGCACATGCAACACTAGTACACAGCAACTGCCCAGAGAATCAGCATGCACATGCAACACTAGTACACAGCAACTGCCCAGAGAATCAGCATGCACATGCAACACTAGTACACAGCAACTGCCCGGAGAATCAGCATGCACATGCAACACTAGTACACAGCAACTGCCCAGAGAATCAGCATGCACATGCAACACTAGTACACAGCAACTGCCCAGAGAATCAGCATGCACATGCAACACTAGTACACATCAACTGCCCAGAGAATCAGCATGCACATGCAACACTAGTACACATCAACTGCCCAGAGAATCAGCATGCACATGCAACACTAGTACACATCAACTGCCCAGAGAATCAGCATGCACATGCAACACTAGTACACATCAACTGCCCAGAGAATCAGCATGCACATGCAACACTAGTACACATCAACTGCCCAGAGAATCAGCATGCACATGCAACACTAGTACACATCAACTGCCCAGAGAATCAGCATGCACATGCAACACTAGTACACATCAACTGCCCAGAGAATCAGCATGCACATGCAACACTAGTACACATCAACTGCCCAGAGAATCAGCATGCACATGCAACACTAGTACACATCAACTGCCCAGAGAATCAGCATGCACATGCAACACTAGTATTATTATTATTATTATGCATTTTATACCGCGCTAACTAAAACCCGAAGGTGTCAAGGCGCCTAGCAAAAAGATCAGAAAGCTAGCACTCATGCGCTTAAATTATATGCTTGAGCAAAGAGACGGGTTTTAAGAGCAGCTCTAAAAGTTTGGAGAGAGGGGAGGGTCCTGAGCTCTAATGGGAGATCGTTCCACCAGTTAGGAGCCAGGCTGGAAAAGGCCCTGCCACCCCATCTGGCTTTCCGAGTACGGGAGACATGGAGAAGAAGATAGTTGGAGGAGCGAAGATTCCTGCCAGGATTGTAATAGGTCAGGATGGACCTGATGCCTGTAGGTCTGCTTTTTGCCAAGGCCTTATAGACCATACACATGGACTTAAAGACAATGCGCTCCTTCATCGGCAACCAATGGAGCTGCTTTCTGGCCAACGTTGCCGAAGAGCGTCGGGGAAGATCAAGAACAAACCTGGCTGCCGCATTCTGGACCACCTGCAAGCGCTGCAGCTGACTCTTATTCAGTCCAGCATACAGCGCATTGCAGTAGTCCAGACGAGACCCCAGGAGGGCGACAGCCAGTTGCCTTCTTGCTTGCAGGGAGAGGTAGGTCCTGATTTTTCTAAGGACATGAATTATACCCCAGCAGGTAGATACCGTCCTGCTGACCTGTTGGTGCATATCGAGCATAGGGTCAATCATCACCCCGAGATTCTTGGCCGAAGAGGTGGGTTTAGGGCAGGAGCCAAGCGAGTCAGGCCACCACTCCATGGACCAGATGTCTTCCCTACCGCCGAACACCATCACCTCGGTCTTCTCCCCGTTCAGTTTAAGTGAGTTGTAAATCATCCACTGGCCGACGGCCTCCATACAAGATCTAAATCTGGAGGCCGTCAGCTCTATTGACTGGGAGAGAGACACGAGGATCTGAGTGTCGTCCGCGTAGGAGACTACCTCCATCCCGAAAGATACACATCAACTGCCCAGAGAATCAGCATGCACATGCAACACTAGTACACATCAACTGCCCAGAGAATCAGCATGCACATGCAACACTAGTACACATCAACTGCCCAGAGAATCAGCATGCACATGTAACACAAGTACACACCAAATGCCCAGACAAGCAGCATGCACATGTAACACAAGTACACACCAAATGCCCAGACAAGCAGCATGCACATGTAACACAAGTACACACCAAATGCCCAGACAAGCAGCATGCACATGTAACACAAGTACACACCAAATGCCCAGACAAGCAGCATGCACATGTAACACAAGTACACACCAAATGCCCAGACAAGCAGCATGCACATGTAACACAAGTACACACCAAATGCCCAGACAAGCAGCATGCACATGTAACACAAGTACACATCAAATGCCCAGACAAGCAGCATGCACATGTAACACAAGTACACACCAAATGCCCAGACAAACAGCATGCACATGTAACACAAGTACAAACCAAATGCCCAGACAAACAGCATGCACATGTAACACAAGTACACACCGAATGCCCAGACAAGCAGCATGCACATGTAACACAAGTACACACCAAATGCCCAGACAAGCAGCATGCACATGTAACACAAGTACACATCAAATGCCCAGACAAGCAGCATGCACATGTAACACAAGTACACACCAAATGCCCAGACAAGCAGCATGCACATGCAACACTAGTACACATCAACTGCCCAGAGAATCAGCATGCACATGCAACACTAGTACACATCAACTGCCCAGAGAATCAGCATGCACATGCAACACTAGTACACATCAACTTCCCAGAGAATCAGCATGCACATGCAACACTAGTACACATCAACTGCCCAGAGAATCAGCATGCACATGCAACACTAGTACACATCAACTGCCCAGAGAATCAGCATGCACATGCAACACTAGTACACATCAACTGCCCAGAGAATCAGCATGCACATGCAACACTAGTACACATCAACTGCCCAGAGAATCAGCATGCACATGCAACACTAGTACACATCAACTGCCCAGAGAATCAGCATGCACATGCAACACTAGTACACATCAACTGCCCAGAGAATCAGCATGCACATGCAACACTAGTACACATCAACTGCCCAGAGAATCAGCATGCACATGCAACACTAGTACACATCAACTGCCCAGAGAATCAGCATGCACATGCAACACTAGTACACATCAACTGCCCAGAGAATCAGCATGCACATGCAACACTAGTACACAGCAACTGCCCAGAGAATCAGCATGCACATGCAACACTAGTACACAGCAACTGCCCAGAGAATCAGCATGCACATGCAACACTAGTACACATCAACTGCCCAGAGAATCAGCATGCACATGCAACACTAGTACACATCAACTGCCCAGAGAATCAGCATGCACATGCAACACTAGTACACATCAACTGCCCAGAGAATCAGCATGCACATGCAACACTAGTAGTCAAGTCAAGTCAAGTCAGATAATTTATATAGCGCACTACATACCCAGAGGGTCTCAAGGCGCTTAGAAAGGGGAGGAGGATTACTTGTCAAATATCCACGTTTTAAGTTGTTTTCTGAATGCTAGGTGGTTCTGGGTAAGGCGAAGGTAAGCGGGGAGTGAGTTCCATGTTTTAGCAGCTAGGTATGAGTAGGATCTGCCTCCCATGGTGGTCTTGTTGATGCGAGGTACAGTAGCGAGGGCTTGGCTGGAAGAACGTAGTTGGCGGGAGGGGGTGTAGAAGGACAGTCGTGAGTTAAGGCATTCTGGTCCGATGTCGTAGAGTGATTTGTGTGCGTGGGTTAGCAGTCGGAAAGTGATTCTCTTATTGACGGGTAGCCAGTGGAGGTTTTTCAGGTGACCGGAGATGTGTTCGTTGCGCGGTATGTCTAATATAATCCTGGCTGAGGCGTTTTGGATTCGTTGGAGTTTCTTCTGGAGTTTAGCGGTAGTACCTGCGTAGAGGGTGTTTCCGTAGTCCAGTCGGCTCGTGACCAGAGCATGGGTGACTGTTTTCCTCGTTTCGGTGGGGATCCAACGAAAAGTTTTTTTGAGCATGCGGAGAATGTTGAAGCAGGATGAGGATACGGCGCTGACTTGTCTGTTCATTGAGAGTGAAGAATCCAGGATGACGCCTAGGTTCCGTGCGTGGTCTGTCGGGATGGGTGCTTTTCCAAGGGCTTCCGGCCACCAAGAGTCGTCCCATGCAGAGGGGGATGTGCCTAAGATGAGGACTTCTGTTTTGTCTGAGTTCAGTTTCAGACGGCTTTGTTTCATCCATTCGGCAACTTCTTTCATTCCTTCGTGTAGGTTAGTTTTGGCTGTGTTGGGGTCATTGGTGAGGGAAAGGATTAGTTGAGTGTCGTCTGCGTAGGAGATGATGTTGAGGTTGTGTTGGCGTGCGATGGCCGCGAGGGGGCTCATGTATACGTTGAAGAGGGTGGGGCTGAGTGAGGACCCTTGGGGTACGCCGCAGATTACTTCAGTGGCCTCGGACTTGAATGGTGGAAGGCGGACTCTCTGCGTTCTTCCGGTGAGGAACGAGGTGATCCATTCAAGTGCTTTTCCTTGTATTCCGATGTTTCTGAGGCGTTGTAAAAGGGTGCTGTGGCATACTGTGTCGAAGGCTGCAGAGAGGTCGAGGAGGATGAGTGCGACTGTGTCTCCATTGTCCAGTAGAGTTCGAATGTCGTCTGTTGCTGCGATGAGGGCGGTCTCAGTGCTGTGTTTTGCTCGGAAGCCAGATTGTGAGGAGTCGAGGGATTTGTTGGCTTCGAGGAAAGCGGCGAGCTGGTTGTTGACAGCTTTCTCGATTACTTTGGCCGGGAATGGAAGGAGCGAAATGGGGCGGTAATTTTTGAGTTCGGTGGGGTCCGCTGTGGGTTTTTTCAGAAGGGCGGTGAGTTCAGCGTGTTTCCAGTTTTCCGGGAAGGTTGCGGAGTTGAGGGAGCAGTTGATGACGTGTCGGAGGTGCGGTGCTATACGGAGTCAGCTTTGTTGAAGATGTGGTGAGGGCAGGGGTCTGTGGGGGATCCTGAGTGGATGGAGTTCATCATGCGGATGGTGTCCTCAGTGGAGATTGGGTTCCAGTCGTTAAGGGTGTTCGCGGGGGGTGAGTGTTCAGCATATGGTTGGGTGGGTTGGTCTTCGGGTTGGTTGTCGAAGCTGTTGTGGATGTCAGCAACCTTGTTGTGGAAGAATGAGGCTAGGGAGTCGCAGAGGGCTTGAGAGGGGGTGATGTAGTTGGAGTTGGCCGAGGGATTGGAAAATTCCTTGACGATGTTGAAAAGTTCCTTGCTGTTGTGGGCGTTGTTGTCAAGTCGATCCTTGAATGCTGTTTTCTTGGCCTTTCGGATTAGTTGGTGGTGTGTGCGGATGGCGTTTTTGAAGGCGCCCTTGGTGCTAGTGGTTGGGTCTTTTTTCCAGGCCTTTTCAAGGGAGCGGCAGAGTTTCTTGGATTTCTTAAGATCATCGTTGAACCATGAGGCCTTCTTGTTGCCAGCTTTGCTTTGACGTTTTTTCAGTGGAGCTAAGGTGTCGGCGGTGTTGGATAACCATAGGGTGAAGTTGGCGGCGGCTTGGTCTGGGTTAGAAGAGTGGGCTGGGGTGTTTTGAAGGAGCGATGAGGAGATCTGGTCGATGGTGATTTTGTTCCAGTTTCTTTGCAGAGTTGGTTGGAGGTGGTTGATGGGTTTTGGCTTGTTGTAGGTGAAGTGAACGCAGCTGTGGTCCGTCCAGAGGAGATCCGTAGTGTGGCTGAAGGAGACATGATTGCTGGAGGTGAAGATGGGGTCGAGTGTGTGACCTGCGATGTGGGTGGGGGAAGTGACCAGTTGTTTAAGTCCGAGGTTGGTGAGGTTGTCCAGGAGGGTGGTGGTGTTGTGGTCGTTGAGCTTTTCAAGGTGAAAGTTGAGGTCTCCCAGAAGGATGTATTCTTTGGAGGGGAGCGCGTGGGGAGTGATGAAGTCCGTGATGTCTTCACTAAATTTTGCGCGGGGTCCTGGTGGTCTGTAGAGGAGGGTGCCTCTGAGTGTGGTCTTGGGGTCGATGTGGATCTGGAAGTGAAGGTGTTCGGAGTTGGTGAGGTTGGCGTCAGAGCTGGTTGAGATGCGGATTGATTTCTTATGGACGATAGCGATTCCTCCTCCTGTGCCGGTACGGTCTTTGCGAGTGATCTTATAGTCTTCAGGGATGGCAATGGTGATGTCTGGGGCGGAGGAAGCGTTCATCCATGTTTCTGTTAGGAAGGCGACGTCTGGAGAGATGGTGTCTAGTAGAGTCCAGAGGTCAATGGCGTGTCTGTGGACCGAGCGGGTGTTGAGGAGGATGCATTGTAAGTGGTTGGGGTCGGGAGTCTGTGGTGTGGTCGAGGCGGAGTTGTAGTCGGTGCCGCTGAATTTGCAGGAGTAGCATGAGAAAGGTCCATGGGTGTGTCCAGGAGCGGCTTGGACGCAGGTGGGGGAGCGGCCGGGGTTAAGGGCTAGGAGGGTGGCGGCATCGTAGGTAATGCGGGAGGGCTGGGCAGCGCGAGGGGCAGGGGGTCTGGCGCTGGGCGCGGGCCAGGCGCGGACGGGCGTAGACGGGCTTACCTTTGGCGCACCTTCGGCGCGGATTGGGCGCGGTCGCTGCGCGTGAACGCTGCGCGCGGGAACTACTGTCATATATGGATGGTGGAGGGGGAGGGGCGAGGGCGTCTCAGCTGGGAGGCGGGGCGGGCACACGAGGACCACAATAACAATCAAAATGGAGGCGGAGGGGGGAGCACAGCGTAGCGCTACAGGCAGACGCGCGACCAAGGGCTAAACAGCACAAAATAAATTACACAATGTAATACAAGTAAATCGGCAGTTAAACAGGCAGCAGTCAATAATATATGGCAGCTTCCAATGCAGAGCAGCGCTACGATACCAAAGCTAGCAGGGGCAGCTGGGAGCGACCACTCGGCTCGAGGAGAGGAGTGAGTCACGGCGCTCTGAGGCAGGGAAGCGCTATTTTAGGTCAGTGGGAGGGCGTCTCAGCTGGGAGGTGGGGCGGGCACACGAGGACCACAATAACAATCAAAATGGAGGCGGAGGGGGGAGCACAGCGTAGCGCTACAGGCAGACGCGCGACCAAGGGCTAAACAGCACAAAATAAATTACACAATGTAATACAAGTAAATCGGCAGTTAAACAGGCAGCAGTCAATAATATATGGCAGCTTCCAATGCAGAGCAGCGCTACGATACCAAAGCTAGCAGGGGCAGCTGGGAGCGACCACTCGGCTCGAGGAGAGGAGGAGTGAGAGGAGTGAGTACACATCAACTGCCCAGAGAATCAGCATGCACATGCAACACTAGTACACATCAACTGCCCAGAGAATCAGCATGCACATGCAACACTAGTACACATCAACTGCCCAGAGAATCAGCATGCACATGCAACACTAGTACACATCAACTGCCCAGAGAATCAGCATTCACATGCAACACTAGTACACATCAACTGCCCAGAGAATCAGCATGCACATGCAACACTAGTACACATCAACTGCCCAGAGAATCAGCATGCACATGCAACACTAGTACACATCAACTGCCCAGAGAATCAGCATGCACATGCAACACTAGTATTATTATTATTATTATGCATTTTATACCGCGCTAACTAAAACCCGAAGGTGTCAAGGCGCCTAGCAAAAAGATCAGAAAGCTAGCACTCATGCGCTTAAATTATATGCTTGAGCAAAGAGACGGGTTTTAAGAGCAGCTCTAAAAGTTTGCAGAGAGGGGAGGGTCCTGAGCTCTAATGGGAGATCGTTCCACCAGTTAGGAGCCAGGCTGGAAAAGGCCCTGCCACCCCATCTGGCTTTCCGAGTACGGGAGACATGGAGAAGAAGATAGTTGGAGGAGCGAAGATTCCTGCCAGGATTGTAATAGGTCAGGATGGACCTGATGCCTGTAGGTCTGCTTTTTGCCAAGGCCTTATAGACCATACACATGGACTTAAAGACAATGCGCTCCTTCATCGGCAACCAATGGAGCTGCTTTCTGGCCAACGTTGCCGAAGAGCGTCGGGGAAGATCAAGAACAAACCTGGCTGCCGCATTCTGGACCACCTGCAAGCGCTGCAGCTGACTCTTATTCAGTCCAGCATACAGCGCATTGCAGTAGTCCAGACGAGACCCCAGGAGGGCGACAGCCAGTTGCCTTCTTGCTTGCAGGGAGAGGTAGGTCCTGATTTTTCTAAGGACATGAATTATACCCCAGCAGGTAGATACCGTCCTGCTGACCTGTTGGTGCATATCGAGCATAGGGTCAATCATCACCCCGAGATTCTTGGCCGAAGAGGTGAGTTTAGGGCAGGAGCCAAGCGAGTCAGGCCACCACTCCATGGACCAGATGTCTTCCCTACCGCCGAACACCATCACCTCGGTCTTCTCCCCGTTCAGTTTAAGTGAGTTGTAAATCATCCACTGGCCGACGGCCTCCATACAAGATCTAAATCTGGAGGCCGTCAGCTCTATTGACTGGGAGAGAGACACGAGGATCTGAGTGTCGTCCGCGTAGGAGACTACCTCCATCCCGAAAGATACACATCAACTGCCCAGAGAATCAGCATGCACATGCAACACTAGTACACATCAACTGCCCAGAGAATCAGCATGCACATGCAACACTAGTACACATCAACTGCCCAGAGAATCAGCATGCACATGTAACACAAGTACACACCAAATGCCCAGACAAGCAGCATGCACATGTAACACAAGTACACACCAAATGCCCAGACAAGCAGCATGCACATGTAACACAAGTACACACCAAATGCCCAGACAAGCAGCATGCACATGTAACACAAGTACACACCAAATTCCCAGACAAGCAGCATGCACATGTAGCACAAGTACACACCAAATGCCCAGACAAGCAGCATGCACATGTAACACAAGTACACACCAAATGCCCAGACAAGCAGCATGCACATGTAACACAAGTACACATCAAATGCCCAGACAAGCAGCATGCACATGTAACACAAGTACACACCAAATGCCCAGACAAACAGCATGCACATGTAACACAAGTACACACCAAATGCCCAGACAAACAGCATGCACATGTAACACAAGTACACACCAAATGCCCAGACAATCAGCATGCACATGTAACACAAGTACACACCAAATGCCCAGACAAGCAGCATGCACATGTAACACAAGTACACATCAAATGCCCAGACAAGCAGCATGCACATGTAACACAAGTACACACCAAATGCCCAGACAAGCAGCATGCACATGCAACACTAGTACACATCAACTGCCCAGAGAATCAGCATGCACATGCAACACTAGTACACATCAACTGCACAGAGAATCAGCATGCACATGCAACACTAGTACACATCAACTGCCCAGAGAATCAGCATGCACATGCAACACTAGTACACATCAACTTCCCAGAGAATCAGCATGCACATGCAACACTAGTACACATCAACTGCCCAGAGAATCAGCATGCACATGCAACACTAGTACACATCAACTGCCCAGAGAATCAGCATGCACATGCAACACTAGTACACATCAACTGCCCAGAGAATCAGCATGCACATGCAACACTAGTACACATCAACTGCCCAGAGAATCAGCATGCACATGCAACACTAGTACACATCAACTGCCCAGAGAATCAGCATGCACATGCAACACTAGTACACATCAACTGCCCAGAGAATCAGCATGCACATGCAACACTAGTACACATCAACTGCCCAGAGAATCAGCATGCACATGCAACACTAGTACACATCAACTGCCCAGAGAATCAGCATGCACATGTAACACTAGTACACATCAACTGCCCAGAGAATCAGCATGCACATGCAACACTAGTACACATCAACTGCCCAGAGAATCAGCATGCACATGCAACACTAGTACACATCAACTGCCCAGAGAATCAGCATGCACATGCAACACTAGTACACATCAACTGCCCAGAGAATCAGCATGCACATGCAACACTAGTACACATCAACTGCCCAGAGAATCAGCATGCACATGCAACACTAGTACACATCAACTGCACAGAGAATCAACATGCACATGTAAGGCTAGTACACAGTTTCTGTGCCTCTGCAATCATTAAGCACATTTAACACTAGAACACATTAGTTCATGGCCAAACAATCAGCATGCACCTATAACTTTAAATCCTTTCAGATCATGGACAAACCATCCGCATGCACATGTAACACTAGTATACATCAGACAATCAGCTTGTACAAGAAACAATAGTACATATCAATGCAGTGAGCACGTGCTTCCCATGCCGGACATCTGGACACATTAACAGAGGCTCTCCTCACCTATGGAGAGCCGTCGATATGGCTGGGAGCCGGGGGCCAGTGGGATGGAAGGGGTGGGGTCCCCCTGTCCTTCTGGCTGGGTTGTATGTCAGTACAATGCAATCTTTTAGAACGCTGTACTTTACAATGCGGTTTCTACAACGCATGTCGTTACAATGACTTGCGATAGAGGGCGCGGATTGTGTATTATTATAATTTTATATTCCAACACCAGCCCACGTAACAGGAGGGAAGGTTTTGGAATATAAAATTACAATATTCCTTAACCAACAGCGCCATCCAGCGCAAGTCGTAGTAACGACTTGTGTTGGAATGGCAGCGTGGTAAAGGTAGTGCGGTGTAAACACCGCGTTGTAAATGATGTTCCCCTCCGGCTGCTGATGGCACTGATTGGTTGACGTGCCCGCTTCCCCAGAGTCACTAAAGTGCTTCCGGGGCGTCTGTTGTTTGAACCCGCCCCTATTTAAGCGGCCACGCGGTTGCAAGCAGGTCTCTGTATCCTGCTTGCAGCAAGGGGCAGTCGCCACAAGCTTCTGCCGGACGACTGACTCCTCGCCCAAGTGCTGACGAGAGGTTTGTGGGCGCCTTCTCCTCGCATCACCTCCCTGGGAGTCGCACATGCTCGAGTTTTGGCATGCTTAGTGTCCCTGCAAGGTCGAGACCCGCCTGCATTTGTTATCAGCTGGACATAATTGATGGTTCCATGACTAGGCCTATATTCCTCTTTCTAAACAGGATCTATGAATTGTTTTATGATGCCCCATGAAATGTATATAATGACGCTCAAAAGCATTGTACTTTGAGACAGTCCTCCGACCCTCTTCTGTAACTCTGCTCCCGGGCGAAGTGTTTGAATAAACCAACTGTTCTATTTTGCCGAACGCCTCTTGTCTTTGTTGTTTCAAGGTAAATTCATATTAGAGCAACAACATCACATGCCCAGGAATTCAGTGTGCACATATAACACATTTACACATGAGATGCCCAGACAATCAGCATTCACGTGTAACACTAGTACACATCAGATGCCCAGACAATCAGCATTCACATGTAACACTAGTACACATCAGATGCCCAGACAATCAGCATTCACGTGTAACACTAGTACACATCAGATGCCCAGACAATCAGTATTCACATGTAACACTAGTACACATCTACTGCCTAGACAATCAGGATGCACATGTAACACTAGTACACATCAAATGCCCAGACAATCAGCATGCACATGTAACACTAGTACACATCAAATGCCCAGACAATCAGCATTCACATGTAACACTAGTACACATCAAATGCCCAGACAATCAGCATTCACATGTAACACTAGTACACATCAGATGCCCAGACAATCAGCATTCACGTGTAACACTAGTACACATCAGATGCCCAGACAATCAGCATTCACATGTAACACTAGTACACATCTACTGCCTAGACAATCAGCATGCACATGTAACGCTAGTACACATCAAATGCCCAGACAATCAGCATGCACATGTAACGCTAGTACACATCAAATGCCCAGACAATCAGCATGCACATGTAACGCTAGTACACATCTACTGCCTAGACAATCAGCATGCACATGTAACGCTAGAACACATCAAATGCCCAGACAATCAGCATGCACATATAACGCTAGTAAACATCAAATGCCCAGACAATCAGCATGCACATGTAACGCTAGTACACATCTACTGCCTAGACAATCAGCATTCACATGTAACACTAGTACACAGCAGATGCCCAGACAATCAGCATTCACATGTAACACTAGTACACATCTACTGCCTAGACAATCAGCATGCACATGTAACACTAGTACACATCAAATGCCCAGACAATCAGCATGCACATGTAACACTAGTACACATCAGATGCCCAGACAATCAGCATTCACATGTAACGCTAGTACACATCAGATGCCCAGACAATCAGCATTCACGTGTAACACTAGTACACATCAGATGCCCAGACAATCAGCATTCACATGTAACACTAGTACACATCAGATGCCCAGACAATCAGCATTCACGTGTAACACTAGTACACATCAGATGCCCAGACAATCAGCATTCACATGTAACACTAGTACACATCTACTGCCTAGACAATCAGCATGCACATGTAACACTAGTACACATCAAATGCCCAGACAATCAGCATGCACATGTAACACTAGTACACATCAAATGCCCAGACAATCAGCATTCACATGTAACACTAGTACACATCAAATGCCCAGACAATCAGCATTCACATGTAACACTAGTACACATCAGATGCCCAGACAATCAGCATTCACGTGTAACACTAGTACACATCAGATGCCCAGACAATCAGCATTCACATGTAACACTAGTACACATCTACTGCCTAGACAATCAGCATGCACATGTAACACTAGTACACATCAAATGCCCAGACAATCAGCATGCACATGTAACGCTAGAACACATCAACTGCCTAGACAATCAGCATGCACATGTAATGCTAGTACACATCAAATGCCCAGACAATCAGCATGCACATGTAATGCTAGTACACATCAAATGCCCAGACAATCAGCATGCACATGTAACGCTAGTACACATCAAATGCCCAGACAATCAGCATGCACATGTAACACTAGTACACATCAAATGCCCAGACATTCAGCATGCACATGTAACGCTAGTACACATCAAATGCCCAGACAAGCAGCAAGCAAATGTAACGCTAGTACACATCAGATGCCCAGACAATCAGCATGCACATGTAACACTAGTACACATCAAATGCCCAGACAATCAGCATGCACATGTAATGCTAGTACACATCAAATGCCCAATCAGCATGCACATGTAACACTAGTACACATCAAATGCCCAGACAATCAGTATGCACATGTAACGCTAGTACACATCAAATGCCCAGACAATCAGTATGCACATGTAACGCTAGTACACATCTACTGCCTAGACAATCAGTATGCACATGTAACACTAGTACACATCAAATGCCCAGACAATCAGCATGCAAATGTAACGCTAGTAAACATCAAATGCCCAGACAATCAGTATGCACATGTAACGCTAGTACACATCAAATGCCCAGACAATGAGCATGCACATGCAACGCTAGTACACATCTACTGCCTAGACAATCAGCATGCACATGTAACGCTAGTACACATCTACTGCCTAGACAATCAGTATGCACATGTAACGCTAGTACACATCAAATGCCCAGACAATCAGCATGCATATATAACGCTAGTACACATCAAATGCCCAGACAATCAGTATGCACATGTAATGCTAGTACACATCTACTGCCTAGACAATCAGTATGCACATGTAACACTAGTACACATCAAATGCCCAGACAATCAGCATGCAAATGTAACGCTAGTAAACATCAAATGCCCAGACAATCAGTATGCACATGTAACGCTAGTACACATCAAATGCCCAGACAATCAGCATGCAAATGTAACGCTAGTAAACATCAAATGCCCAGACAATCAGTATGCACATGTAACGCTAGTACACATCAAATGCCCAGACAATCAGCATTCACATGTAACACTAGTACACATCTACTGCCTAGACAATCAGCATGCACATGTAACACTAGTACACATCAAATGCCCAGACAATCAGCATGCACATGTAACACTAGTACACATCAGATGCCCAGACAATCAGCATTCACATGTAACGCTAGTACACATCAGATGCCCAGACAATCAGCATTCACGTGTAACACTAGTACACATCAGATGCCCAGACAATCAGCATTCACATGTAACACTAGTACACATCAGATGCCCAGACAATCAGCATTCACGTGTAACACTAGTACACATCAGATGCCCAGACAATCAGCATTCACATGTAACACTAGTACACATCTACTGCCTAGACAATCAGCATGCACATGTAACACTAGTACACATCAAATGCCCAGACAATCAGCATGCACATGTAACACTAGTACACATCAAATGCCCAGACAATCAGCATTCACATGTAACACTAGTACACATCAAATGCCCAGACAATCAGCATTCACATGTAACACTAGTACACATCAGATGCCCAGACAATCAGCATTCACGTGTAACACTAGTACACATCAGATGCCCAGACAATCAGCATTCACATGTAACACTAGTACACATCTACTGCCTAGACAATCAGCATGCACATGTAACACTAGTACACATCAAATGCCCAGACAATCAGCATGCACATGTAACGCTAGAACACATCAACTGCCTAGACAATCAGCATGCACATGTAATGCTAGTACACATCAAATGCCCAGACAATCAGCATGCACATGTAATGCTAGTACACATCAAATGCCCAGACATTCAGCATGCACATGTAACGCTAGTACACATCAAATGCCCAGACAATCAGCATGCACATGTAACACTAGTACACATCAAATGCCCAGACATTCAGCATGCACATGTAATGCTAGTACACATCAAATGCCCAGACAAGCAGCAAGCAAATGTAACGCTAGTACACATCAGATGCCCAGACAATCAGCATGCACATGTAACACTAGTACACATCAAATGCCCAGACAATCAGCATGCACATGTAATGCTAGTACACATCAAATGCCCAATCAGCATGCACATGTAACACTAGTACACATCAAATGCCCAGACAATCAGTATGCACATGTAACGCTAGTACACATCAAATGCCCAGACAATCAGTATGCAAATGTAACGCTAGTAAACATCAAATGCCCAGACAATCAGTATGCACATGTAACGCTAGTACACATCAAATGCCCAGACAATGAGCATGCACATGCAACGCTAGTACACATCTACTGCCTAGACAATCAGCATGCACATGTAACGCTAGTACACATCAAATGCCCAGACAATGAGCATGCACATGCAACGCTAGTACACATCTACTGCCTAGACAATCAGCATGCACATGTAACGCTAGTACACATCTACTGCCTAGACAATCAGTATGCACATGTAACGCTAGTACACATCAAATGCCCAGACAATCAGCATGCATATATAACGCTAGTACACATCAAATGCCCAGACAATCAGTATGCACATGTAATGCTAGTACACATCTACTGCCTAGACAATCAGTATGCACATGTAACACTAGTACACATCAAATGCCCAGACAATCAGCATGCAAATGTAACGCTAGTAAACATCAAATGCCCAGACAATCAGTATGCACATGTAACGCTAGTACACATCAAATGCCCAGACAATCAGCATGCAAATGTAACCCTAGTACACATCAAATGCCTAGACAATCAGTATGCACATGTAACGCTAGTACACATCAAATGCCCAGACAATCAGCATGCAAATGTAACGCTAGTACACATCAAATGCCCAGACAATGAGCATGCACATGCAACGCTAGTACACATCTACTGCCTAGACAATCAGCATGCACATGTAACGCTAGTACACATCTACTGCCTAGACAATCAGTATGCACATGTAACGCTAGTACACATCAAATGCCCAGACAATGAGCATGCACATGTAACGCTAGTACACATCTACTGCCTAGACAATCAGTATGCACATGTAACACTAGTACACATCAAATGCCCAGACAATCAGCATGCACATGTAATGCTAGTACACATCAAATGCCCAGACAATCAGCATGCACATGTAACGCTAGTACACATCAAATGCCCAGACAATCAGCATTCACATGTAACACCAGTACACATCAGATGCCCAGACAATCAGTATGCACATGTAACGCTAGTAAACATCAAATGCCCAGACAATCAGCATGCACATGTAACGCTAGTAGACATCAAATGCCCAGACAATCAGCATTCACATGTAACACCAGTACACATCAGATGCCTAGACAATCAGTATGCACATGTAACGCTAGTACACATCAAATGACCAGACAATCAGCATGCAAATGTAACGCTAGTACACATACAAATGCCCAGACAATCAGCATGCAAATGTAACGCTAGTACACATCAAATGCCCAGACAATCAGCATGCACATGTAACGCTAGTACACATCAAATGCCCAGACAATCAGCATGCAAATGTAACCCTAGTACACATCAAATGCCCAGACAATCAGCATGCACATGTAACGCTAGTACACATCAAATGCCCAGACAATCAGCATGCAAATGTAACCCTAGTACACATCAAATGCCCAGACAATCAGCATGCACATGTAACGCTAGTACACATCTACTGCCTAGACAATCAGTATGCACATATAATGCTAGTACACATCTACTGCCTAGACAATCAGTATGCACATATAACGCTAGTACACACCTACTGCTAAGACAATCAGCATGCACATGTAACGCTAGTACACATCTACTGCCTAGACAATCAGTATGCACATGTAACGCTAGTACACATCTACTGCCCAGACAATCAGTATGCACATGTAACGCTAGTACACATCTACTGCCCAGACAATCAGTATGCACATGTAACGCTAGTACACATCTACTGCCCAAACAATCAGCATGCACATGTAACGCTAGTTAACATCAGGTGCAAAGACAATGAACATGCACATGTAACGCTCGTACACATCAAATGCCCAGACAATCAGCATGCACATATAACGCTAGTACACATCTACTGCCTAGACAATCAGTATGCACATGTAACGCTAGTACACATCAAATGCCGAGACAATCAGCATGCACATGTAACGCTAGTACACATCAAATGCCCAGACAATGAGCATGCACATGCAACGCTAGTACACATCAAATGCCCAGACAATGAGCATGCACATGCAACGCTAGTACACATCAAATGCCCAGACAATGAGCATGCACATGTAACGCTAGTACACATCTACTGCCTAGACAATCAGTATGCACATGTAACGCTAGAACACATCAAATACCCAGACAAGCAGCAAGCAAATGTAACACTAGTACACATCAGATGCCCAGACAATCAGCATGCACATGTAACACTAGTACACATCAAATGCCCAGACAATCAGTATGCACATGTAACGCTAGTACACATCAAATGCCCAGACAAGCAGCAAGCAAATGTAACGCTAGTACACATCAGATGCCCAGACAATCAGCATTCACATGTAATGCTAGTACACATCAAATGCCCAGACAATCAGCATGCACATATAACGCTAGTACACATCTACTGCCTAGACAATCAGTATGCACATGTAACACTAGTACACATCAAATGCCCAGACAATCAGCATGCAAATGTAACGCTAGTAAACATCAAATGCCCAGACAATCAGTATGCACATGTAACGCTAGTACACATCAAATGCCCAGACAATGAGCATGCACATGCAACGCTAGTACACATCTACTGCCTAGACAATCAGCATGCACATGTAACGCTAGTACACATCTACTGCCTAGACAATCAGTATGCACATGTAACGCTAGTACACATCAAATGCCCAGACAATCAGCATGCACATATAACGCTAGTACACATCTACTGCCTAGACAATCAGTATGCACATGTAACGCTAGTACACATCAAATGACCAGACAATGAGCATGCACATGTAACGCTAGTACACATCAAATGCCGAGACAATCAGTATGCACATGCAACGCTAGTACACATCAAATGCCCAGACAATGAGCATGCACATGCAACGCTAGTACACATCAAATGCCCAGACAATGAGCATGCACATGCAACACTAGTACACATCAAATGCCCAGACAATGAGCATGCACATGCAACGCTAGTATACATCTACTGCCTAGACAATCAGTATGCACATGTAACGCTAGTACACATCAAATGCCCAGACAATCAGCATGCACATGTAACACTAGTACACATCAAATGCCCAGACAATCAGCATGCACATGCAACGCTAGTACACATCTACTGCCCAGACAATCAGTATGCACATGTAACGCTAGTTAACATCAAATGCCTAGACAATCAGCATGCACATGTAACGCTAGTAGACATCAAATGCCCAGACAATCAGCATGCACATGTAACGCTAGTACACATCAAATGCCCAGACAATCAGTATGCACATGTAACGCTAGTTAACATCTGCTGCCTAGACAATCAGTATGCACATGTAACGCTAGTACACATCAAATGCCCAGACAATCAGCATGCACATGCAACGCTAGTACACATCAAATGCCCAGACAATCAGCATGCAAATGTAACGCTAGTATACATCAAATGCCCAGAAAATGAGCATGCAAATGTAACTCTAGTACACATCTACTGCCGAGACAATCAGCATGCACATGTAACTCTAGTACACAGCAACTGCCCAGACAATCAGCATGCACATGTAACACAAGTACACATTAACAGCCCAGACAAACAGCATGCACATGTAACACAACTACACATCAACTGCCCAATCAGCATGCACATGTAACCGTAGTACACATCAACTGCCCAGGCAAGCAACATGCACATGTAACACTAGTACACATCAGATGCCCAGGCAATCAGCATGCTCATGTAACACTAGTACACATCAACTGCGGAAGATGGCCGCCAAGTAGGGACTCTCGGCTAGAGCTCCTGGGTTGGGGAGAACCAAATCGGTTTAAATCTGCCTGCAAACCCCGCCATTCACCCACCATCCACCCGCCTGCCTTCTGCAACAATCCGGATCATAAGGAACAAAAATGTGGCTTAACTCCAAGAGGATCATACAGCGTGCCTTACCCTCTCCTGTTTCGAAGCTCCAGCCCTGCAGCGACTTGTGTTCGGGATCCTCGCTAGACATGCAGGAACGCTGCAGGCCCTGCAACATCACCACAGCATTGTGATTGTCACCTTGGAGCCAGCTGATCGCCCGCCTTTGGCAACTTAGAACGGCGATCCCCCAGGCTCATCCCGTCTACGTTAGATGATGAGTCGAGCGTGTGGGTTCCTCTGAGCCGCATCGCACTCGTCGATCTCGGCACCTGCATGGATCTTTCCCGCCTGGGGCCCAGCGGGACGTGCCCACACCCGCCGATGCGTGGGGTTATCTTTGCTGCATCACCCTCCTGCTGCGCCGTGCCCCGGATGATCTAATGCCCCCAGGAGCCGTACGACTTAACTGCTGAGCCGGGCCCCAGCGAAGCTGATCTGTTCTGCTCTGCACCCCTTGAGTGCAGTTCCGAATCCTCCAAACGGCTTCTTCCTTCGTGACTGCTTGTGTTCTCCCCATCAGGCTGCATCGCCCGCCTGCTGACCAGCACCGCGTTGTTTCACTGCGGGTCTGGTGCCGACGGGAGCCTGTTGACGATCACACGACCCAGGAACTGTAAGGGTATAAAACTAGTTGAATCATAAACGCTGAACTAGGGAGTCTGGAAGCAGCCTACCTGACTTTAAAATGACGGCTGCCGCTGACCTAAAGGCGATGTGATGCAATGCAAGACAGACAGTGTATAGCAACCATAATCTTTCCTTTTTACTCACGTGTTTCTTTCTTTTTCTACCTACTGCCCCGGCCATCTTGAGTAAAGGATTGCTCCCTCCTAATGCCTCAACTCAATCTCTAAAATGGCAGCAACCTGGAAATGGCAACAGAAAGAGGACTGTGCATAGAAATAGAAAAGGAGCTTACAGCTATTAGATGAGTCTAGACCACAAAAACGGCGGCCATCTTGGAATGACTCACTATAAGTCTAGTAAATGGAAATGTGGTTTCTGAAATGACATGGAATAGTACGTTCTCCACACACCCTAACCAAATGATATAGAATTAAATGAATTCTATTCTGGAGGAGGATAATTCCCAAACAATCACAATTTAAGGTACAAAAAGATAGCAAATGCATTACAGAAACCACAGAAAGACCCAGGGGGCAAGAGGATACATCAAATTGGGACACAAGGAAACAAAGGAGAGGAGTGACACCTACCTACAGGAACAACAATAGACCTGCAAGCAGCGAGAGACAGGTAATGACATCAAAGTGAGGTCACCACTGCAGGAACACCCTGGAGAACCATTTAACATTATTCAGTAAATATGTCCGAAACCAATTTAAAATCAGCAGGCATAAACTCCTATGTCATAAAGTACCCAACTAACCTATCCAAGAATGCAGCCAAAAAATTCAAACACAACCTAATTAGAAAATACCCAGACACGCTTACCTCTGACCCCTACTTTAATCTAAACAAAGGCATTATTGTAAATGCCTTGATATTTTTCACCTGAAAAACGGCTAAATGGCGCACTGTCATTACGAAGATGCTCAACGTAAAAAATATAAGCAACATTCCACATGGTACAAAATGTATGATCGTCCCGTCACCAAGATTAAGAGCGGATGTATGCATAACTATCTACAAGAACGGTATTGTGCTCATACAAGCAGCAAACAATGAGCTAGAAAAGTTCGACAACCTGTTTTCAACATTAAAAGAGTGTGTAGATAACTCAAGGTTATCTAATCAACACCGGACCACACAAGCAGCCACCCTATTCACCACCAACACTACCAACACCTAGAGACCATCTAGAACCACAACCTACAATGCTGCCAGGAGACACAACTTTAACAGGAGGCACATTGGACGGAAGTGATACCGAGACAGGAGAAAATTCTATTCCAAATGCCAATACTGCCCCAACGCATTTCAGTGGGAAGAATCAGTGCCTCTCCCACAGGATTTGACTTCTCCCACACGTAGGCTGTTCAACGGGAACCTCCATCCAGAAATAAAGAATTTGGAAGCTAACACCCCTTTCATACCCCACTCAACAACATTACAAATTACATCTATGACCTTACAAAACTCATATCCTCCTGGCGTAGGATCAAGATCTCAGGACATAGGGAGCGCATCCCACACCACACAAAGAGGAGGCACAAACATCCGAGTTAATGACAAAAATAAGAACACTGATGAAATCGAAGTTCTAAAGCACCAGGACACAAACAAAACCCAAAATAGGCAGATGCACACTCCTAATATATCACCTCAGAGAGAAATCGAAGCTCTTCAAACACAAGTGGGCAATATGTCACAGGACATTTTAAGTGCACTACAAACCATGGAAAAAGTACTAGAAATCACGGTAAGCACCCACTCCAAAGTCGAGCACGTCCAAAAATTATTGCATAATATTAAAGAAAAGAGTAGAGAGACAGCCATGCCATTATCAAATAGGCATAATCGACCAGACAGAAATCTTAAATGTTTCCAGACGATGAAACCTTAACCATACAACGGTTGTATGAGCCTAAAGCTAGCAGCAGAGGTGAGGAAATGAAATCAGTCCCGATCAATGCAAATAGAACATCCGGGCCTAAGAATAGGAAACCCAACCATAACAACGTACACCAAGTCCAGGTAACCACTAATACTCAATAAATGAACTCTAGGAAACCAGGCAGGGAAACCACTACTATGCCTACTGCTCAACTGTCGGTTCGCAGCAAAACTTGCCTCAGACATCGCTGCCCTTATCGTTAGCCAGGAAGTAGACGAGACAATCCTAACAGAAACATGGCTTACGGAATCCTCTTCCCCTTTCATGGATCTACTGTTGCCCCCTCTTTATAACATTGTGATATTAGACAGACTAAAAAAGACAGGGGGTGGTATAGCCTGCACACACCGATCGGATATAGAGGTCAACCAAATACAATCCGACCCCCTCGAATCCTGTGAATACCTCGGTCTCAGTATAAGATCAGCAGACAATCAAAGGTGCAACCTGCATGCGCTTTACCACCCACCAGGCAATAATGCTACTTTCGTAGACCAGTTATTGGAGATTATCACAGCTAATTCTAACAGCCACACTGATAACATATTCCTAAGCGACTTCGATTTACACTGGGAAGACAATAATGACAAACAATTCAATGCACTTAAAGACTTTTTAACAGATCTAAACCTTACTCAAGCCTGCACACAGCCAACCCACTCGAAAGGGGCAACCTTAGACTGGGTAATTTCGAGAAGTAAAGATATTACAGTCCAATCTATTGTTCCTTGCGATTCGTCAGATCACCATGCCATAACCTTCCTGATACCCACCATAAAAAAGAGCAAGACAGCGCAGCCTGTCAAACGTAAAAAGTGGACTTGGGACACCAAAGACCCTAATATTGAGCTACTAGTAGCAAGATGTGAGAAGGATCTAAATCCGCCTAACAACTTGCTGAACGTTAACGAACTCACTGGGCACTACACTAAGTCAATGAAAATCAGCATTCACATGTAACACTAGTACACATCAGATGCCCAGGCAAGCAGCATGCACATGTAACACCAGTACACATCCCAGACAATCAGCATTCACGTGTAACGCTAGTACACATCCAATGCCCAGACAATCAGTATTCACATGTAACACTAGTACACATCAGATGCCCAGGCAAGCAGCATGCACATGTAACACCAGTAAATGTTAAATGTTAAATGTTGTATACTTGTAAAGCGCACAGCTGCCCCAGCAAAGGGGCGTCCCGGCGCTGTATACCGCTGGGGAACCCATCCTGGCTTTCCCTGTGAGATGGTCCCTCATGGGCATCTCCAAGGTGAAGACAAGCATCCCCTGCGCTGATGGGGCCGTAAGTGGAGATTAAGCAAGCTATTGCCCAGAGTTGCTTGGTGGGATCCATGGTTAGAGTAGGCACCGAGGCGAGAATTATCGAGTCCGCTGACCTTGGCCCAAGACCCTGCCGCGTCGGGAATCGAACCCTGGTCCCGGGCCGACCCCTGCTTCCGGGTCTGCCGCCTCTAACTAGTGAGCCACACCACTCCAGTACACATCCCAGACAATCAGCATTCACGTGTAACACCAGTACACATCAGATACCCAGGCAAGCAGCATTCACATGTAACACTAGTACACATCAGAGGCCCATGCAAGCAGCATGCATATGTAACACCAGTACACATCAGATGCCCAGGCAAGCAGCATTCACATGTAACACCAGTACACATCCCAGACAATCAGCATTCACGTGTAACACTAGTACACATCAAATGCCCAGACAATCAGCATTCACATGTAACACTAGTACACCTCAAATGCCCAATCAGCATTCACATGTAACACCAGTACACATCAAATGCGCAGACAATCAGTATTCACATGTAACACTAGTACACATCAGATGCTCAGGCAAGCAGCATGCACTTGTAACACTAGTAGACAGCAGAGGCCCACGCAAGCAGCATGCACATGTAACACCAGTATACATCAAATGCCCAGACAATCATTTTGCACATGTAACACTAGTACACATCAAATGCCCAGGCAATCAGCATGCACATGTAACACTAGAATGTGTGTTATGCCCAGGCAAGCAACATGCACATGTAACACTAGTAAACATCAGATGCCCATTCAGTCAGCATGGCATAACAATAGTACACATCACATGCCCTGGCATTCAACATGCCCATGTAACACTAGTACTCATCAGACACTTAGGCAATTAGCATCCACATGTCCACATGTTATTGCACTTCAGATACCCATGCAATCAGCTTGCATGTATGCCCCTGTCACACATAATATGCTCATGAAATCTGTACATGCATGTGCCACTCGTACACATCAGATGTCCGTACAATCAGCACACGCAGGTCCCACTGTACCGGCACATATTACTTGGCTTTGGAATCAGTACACGCATGTCCCACTGCACTGGCACACATTTTATGGCTGTGCCATAAGTACATGCATGTCCCACTGCACTGATACACATCAGATGGCCATGCAATCAGTACATGCATGTCCCAAAGCACTGATACACATCAGATGGGCGTGCAATCAGCACACGCAGGTCCCACTGTACTGGCACATATTACTTGGCTTTGGAATCAGTACACGCATGTCCCACTTCACTGGCACACATTTTATGGCTGTGCCATAAGTACATGCATGTCCCACTGCACTGATACACATCAGATTTCCATGCAATCAGTACATGCATGTCCCAAAGCACTGCTACACATCAGATGGGCGTGCAATCAGCACACGCAGGTCCCAATGTACTGGCACATATTTCTTGGCTTTGGAATCAGTACACGCATGTCCCACTGCACTGGCACATATTTTATGGCTGTGCCATAAGTACATGCATGTCCCAAAGCACTGATACACATCAGATGGGCGTGCAATCAGTACACGCATGTCCCACTGCACTGGTACATATCAAATGGCTGTGCAATCAGTACACACATGTTCCACAACACTAATTCACATCAGATGGCCATGCATTCAGTACATGTATGTCTCAATGCACTGATACACATCACATGGGCGTGCAATCAGTATACACATGTCCCACTGCACTAGTACACGTGAGATGGCCATGCAATCAGCACTCGCTGGTTGGAAACCCACCTAAGTTGTGGCACAGCTGCGGAGGCCAGTGACCCCAACCCATCATCTAAACATGTAACACAGGGCCCACCTCACAATGTCCCCTGGTAAAACTAGACACATGCAGCAACCCCCAGTCGCACCCAAGGTGACGGTCAGTGTCTCACACCCTGGGCAGTGCGAGTGGTGCAATCCACAAACGATTGTGCAGTGAGTTTCACGAGACACTGCTGTTGTGCATCGGCACTGTGAATAACCACTGTGCCAGGTCGTGCAAACAGTGATCGCGATACGTGCACACGACATGCAGACCTAGCGGTGTGCCATGGTGCAAAGCGCTTCTTCTGCAACCTTTGCAAATGCTATGGTGAAGGTTCTAAGATTGCAAAGTGTTCTGCTTTGTCACTGAAGTGTAAAAACCCTGACATTTGGCCCTGCTTACGTCACATATATGCTTATTTAACAACAATAAAATGGTTCTGCATACCTCACAGTAAGGAGTTAGTGTATATTATTGCGCATAGAAAAGCCCTGCAAAGGATAATTGGCCAATAAAGATTCTACAAACATGCACCGTTGTGAACAGAAATGCTGTGCATCAGGCAATCCTGCAAGAAGTTATCT
This sequence comes from Lissotriton helveticus, assembly GCF_964261635.1. NCBI lineage: Eukaryota > Metazoa > Chordata > Amphibia > Caudata > Salamandridae > Lissotriton > Lissotriton helveticus. The sequence goes on from NC_136057.1 coordinate 41,645,680, forward strand.
GCATCCCATTTGCAGCCTGGCTGGGTTTCATCAGAATGAATGGGAGGTCTCTATGTGGAGACATTTATGTCGCAAAAAGGAGAAAATAAATTGTTTAAAATTGAGTTGTTCTACAAGCTTTGGAAAGAGCAACACTTGGGGGCATATTATCAAGGGCTGGCGATAAACTTATCGCCGCCTTAGCATTCGTTTTCGGGCATAAAGCGATGATAAGTTTATCGCCTAATCAAAAAGGATACGATAGCGCATGTTTTGCTGACTCAGCGCCCGTTTCCAGCACGCCTGACTTCGAATCGCTAATGAGGTGCAAAGTAGGCGTGGCTGTGAAACCAAACATGGAAAGTATCACGAAGGCAGCTTCACGATATTATCAACGAGGGGTAGCGGTATTTGAAATCGCGTTAAGTATGCCTTAACACAGGAATTTAACGTCTGTTAAATTCCTGACTAGGGCATACCTAACATGGGGAATGGATTGTGTGGCTAAGACCACAGGCCCTATCAACAAGGATATCGCCATTTTCCATGGAACATTGCTGGAAAAGCAGCAATGTTCCATGGAAAACACCGCTGGAATATTTATCGCCATAGCGGTAAGCGTTGATAATACAGCGCTAGCTGGGTGATATATTCCAGCGATAGCCGGCGATAATTAAAAGCGTGCTAAGCGCGCTCAGCGATAATTATCGCCAGCCCTTGATAATATGCCATTTGGTGCCTTCGAAAGGTTCAGTGACACATTAAAAGGTAAGACGCCTCATTCCTAGATGTGGATAAACCTTGGAAGCAGATGTAGGTACATGTGTGTGTGTAACAGTGTGCACCACGACATGGCAACACGATAACACAACGGGAGGAGTCAGACACAGTGGTGGTGTTGTAAGCCTGGACTTTAGAGTGTGTATGAAGCACGACAGAGTGCGACAAATTCCGAAACACACTTGGGGGCGCTTAGAAGGCACATAAGACGTGAATGAGGCGCTGGGTGGAAAACCATGACCTAATTGCATTCGGTAATCAATGGAAGACATGCGTGCTGGAACCTTTAATGCGCCGGATCACTTGTCAGGGCTCTGACGCCTGTAAATCTGCCACCTTATAGACGTCAAGGGCCCAGAGACCCCCACCCCACCCCCCCTGCACTGACAGGCTCGCCTGTGAGAGTCTTCATTGCGCTCCAGTCCCTGCACTCCACTCCTGTTCTTCTGAAGCTGCTGTCTGTCCCAACCACACATCTTTCTACACTGGCATCTCTGAAGCACTCCCATGCTCCGGATGTGCCAGTCTGAACATGCTGCTGAGCCTCTGCCAGTCAAGATTCAAGTCCAACTCTACAAGTCTACAATGTAGTACATACCAGCTCCAGTGAAACACATACCAGCTCCAGTGAAACACATACCAGCTCCAGTGAAACACATACCAGCTCCAGTGAAATACATCCCAGCTCCAGTGAAACACATGCCAGCTCCAGTGAAACACATACCAGCTCCAGTGAAACACATCCAAGCGCCAGTGAAACACATACCAGCTCCAGTGAAACATATGCCAGCTCCAGTGAAACACATCCTAGCTCCAGTGAAACACATCCCAGCTCCAGTGAAACACATACCAGCTCCAGTGAAATACATACCAGCTCCAGAGAAACACATACCAGCTCCAGTGAAACACATACCAGCTTTAGTGAAACACATACCAGCTCCAGTGAAACACATACCAGCTCCAGTGAAACACATACCAGCTTTAGTGAAAAACATACCAGCTCCAGTGCAATGCATACCAGGCACAGTGAAACACACACTAGCTCCAGTGAAACACATACCAGCTTCAGTCAAACACATACCAGCTCCAGTGCAATGCATACCAGCTCAAGTGAAACACAGACTAGCTCCAGTGAAGCACACACCAGCTCCAGTGAAACACATACCAGCTTCAGTGAAACACATACCATCTCCAGTGCAATGCATACCAGCTCCAATGAAACCCACACTATCTCCAGTGAAACACACACAAGCTCCAGTGAAACACATACCAGCTCCAGTGAAACACATACCAGCTCCAGTGAAACACTCACTAATTCCAGTGAAACACACACTAGCTCCAGGGAAACACACACTAGCTCCAGTGAAACACATACCAGCTTCAGTGAAACACATACCAGCTCCAGTGAAACACACACTGCTCCAGTGAAGCACACACTAGCTCCAGTAAAGCACATACCAGCTCCAGTGAAACACATACCAGCTCCAGTGAAACACATACCAGCTCCAGTGAAACACACACTAGCTCCAGTGAAACACATACCAGCTCCAGTGAAACACATACCAGCTCCAGTGCAATGCATACCAGCTCCAGTGAAACACACACTAGCTCCAGTGAAAGACACACTAGCTCCAGTGAAACACATGCCAGCTCCAGTGAAACACATACCAGCTCCAGTGAAACACACACTAGCTCCAGTGAAACATACACTATCTCCAGTGAAACACATACCAGCGCCAGTGAAACACATACCAGCTCCAGTGACACACATACCAGCTCCAGAGAAACACATACCAGCTCCAGTGAAATACATACCAGCTCCAGAGAAACACATACCAGCTCCAGTGAAACATATGCCAGCTCCAGTGAAACACATCCTAGCTCCAGTGAAACACATCCCAGCTCCAGTGAAACACATACCAGCTCCAGTGAAACACATACCAGCTCCAGTGAAACAAATACCAGCTCCAGTGAAACACATACCAGCTCCAGTGAAATACATCCCAGCTCCAGTGAAACACATGGCAGCTCCAGTGAAACACATACCAGCTCCAGTGAAACACATCCAAGCTCCAGTGAAACACATACCAGCTCCAGTGAAACGTATGCCAGCTCCAGTGAAACACATCCTAGCTCCAGTGAAACACATCCCAGCTCCAGTGAAACACATACCAGCTCCAGTGAAATACATACCAGCTCCAGAGAAACACATACCAGCTCCAGTGAAACACATACCAGCTTTAGTGAAACACATACCAGCTCCAGTGCAATGCATACCAGGCACAGCGAAACACACACTAGCTCCAGTGAAACACATACCAGCTTCAGTCAAACACATACCAGCTCCAGTGCAATGCATACCAGCTCAAGTGAAACACAGACTAGCTCCAGTGAAGCACACACCAGCTCCAGTGAAACACATACCAGCTTCAGTGAAACACATACCAGCTCCAGTGCAATGCATACCAGCTCCAATGAAACCCACACTATCTCCAGTGAAACACACACAAGCTCCAGTGAAACACATACCAGCTCCAGTGAAACACATACCAGCTCCAGTGAAACACTCACTAATTCCAGTGAAACACACACTAGCTCCAGTGAAACACACACTGCTCCAGTGAAGCACACACTAGCTCCAGTAAAGCACATACCAGCTCCAGTGAAAAACATACCAGCTCCAGTGAAACACATACCAGCTCCAGTTAAACACACACGAGCTCCAGTGAAACACATACCAGCTCCAGTGAAACACATACCAGCTCCAGTGCAATGCATACCAGCTCCAGTGAAACACACATTATCTCCAGTGAAACACATACCAGCTTCAGTGAAACACATACCAGCTCCAGTGGAACACACCCCATCTCCAATGAAACACATACCAGCTCCAGTGAAGCACATACCAGCTCCAGTGAAACACACACCAGCTCCAGTGCAACACATACCAGTGCAGTGAAACACATACCAGCTCCAGTGCAATGCATACCAGCTTCAGTGAAACACACACTAGCTCCAGTGAAACTCACACTAGCTCCAGTGAAACACATGCCAGCTCCAGTGAAACACATACCAGCTCCAGTGAAACACACACTAGCTCCAGTGAAACATACACTAGCTCCAGTGAAACACATACCAGCTCCAGTGACACACATACCAGCTCCAGTGAAATACCTACCATCTCCAGTGAAACACATACCAGCTCCAATTAAACACATACCAGCTCCAGTGAAACACACACCAGCTCCAGTGCAACACATACCAGCTTCAATGAAACACATACCAGCTCCAGTGCAATGCATTCCAGCTCCAGTGAAACACACACTATCTCCAGTGAAACACATACCAGCTGCAGTGAAACACATACCAGCTCCAGTGAAACACACACTAGCTCCAGTGAAACACACACTAGCTCCAGTGAAACACATACAAGCTCCAGTGAAACACATACCAGCTCCAGTGAAACACACACTAGCTCCAGTGAAACACACACTAGCTCCAGTGAAACACATACCAGCAGCAGTGAAACACATACCAGCTCCAGTAAAACACATACCAGCTCCAGTGAAATACATACCAGCTCCAGTGAAGCACATACCAGCTCCAGTGCAATACATGCCAGCTCCTGTGCAATGCATACCAGCTCCAGTGAAACACATACCAGCTCCAGTGAAACACATACCAGCTCCTGTGCAACACATACCAGCTTCAGTGCAACACACACTAGCTCTAGTGAAACACACACTAGCTCCAGTGAAACACATACCAGTGCCGGTGAAACACATACCAGTTCCAGTGAAACACATACCAGCCCCAGTGACATACATACCAGCTCCAGTGAAACACATACCAGCTCCAGTGAAATACATACCAGTTCCTGTGCAATGCATACCAGCTCCAGTGAAACACATACCAGCTCCTGTGCAATGCATACCAGCTCCAGTGAAACACATACCAGCTCCAGTGAAACACATACCAGCTCCATTGAAACACATACCAACTCCAGTAAAATACATACCAGCTCCAGTGCAATACATGCCAGCTCCTGCGCAATGCATACCAGCTCCAGTGAAACACATACCAGCTCCAGTGAAACACATACCAGCTCCTGTGCAACACATACCAGCTTCAGTGCAACACACACTAGCTCAAGTGAAACACACACTAGCTCCAGTGAAACACATACCAGCTCCAGTGAAACACATACCAGCTCCAGTGAAATACATACCAGCTCCAGTGAAACACATACCAGCTCCAGTGAAACACATACCATCTCCAGTGAAACACATACCAGCTCCTGTGCAATGAATACCAGCTCCAGTGAAACACATACCAGCTCCAGTCAAACACAAACCAGCTCCAGTGAAACATATACCAGCTCCAGTGCAATGCATACCAGCTCCAGTGAACCACATACCAGCGCCAGTAAAACACATACCAGCTCCAGTGAAACACATACCAGCTCCAGTGAAACACATACCAGCTCCAGTGCAATGCATACCAGCTCCAGTGAAACACATACCAGCTCCAGTGAAACACATACCAGCTCCAGTGAAACACATACCAGCTCCAGTGCAATGCATACCAGCTCCAGTGAAACACATACCAGCTCCAGTGAAACACGTACCAGCTCCAGTGCAATGCATACCAGCTCCAGTGAAACACATACCAGCTCCAGTGAAACACATACCAGCTCCAGTGAAACACATACCAGCTCCAGTGAAACACACACTAGCTCCAGTGAAACACACACTAGCTCCAGTGAAACACATGCCAGCTCCAGTGAAACACATACCAGCTCCAGTGAAACACACACTAGCTCCAGTGAAACATACACTAGCTCCAGTGAAACACATACCAGCGCCAGTGAAACACATACCAGCTCCAGTGAAACACATACCAGCTCCAGTGAAATACATACCATCTCCAGTGAAACACATACCAGCTCCAATTAAGCACATACCAGCTCCAGTGAAACACACACCAGCTCCAGTGCAACACATACCAGCTTCAATGAAACACATACCAGCTCCAGTGCAATGCATTCCAGCTCCAGTGAAACAAACACTATCTCCAGTGAAACACATACCAGCTCCAGTGAAACTCATACCAGCTCCAGTGAAACACACACTAGCTCCAGTGAAACACACACTAGCTCCAATGAAACACATACCAGCTCCAGTGAAACACATACCAGCTCCAGTGAAACACACACTAGCTCCAGTGAAACACACACTAGCTCCAGTAAAACACATACCAGCAGCAGTGAAACACATACCAGCTCCAGTAAAACACATACCAGCTCCAGTGAAATACATACCAGCTCCAGTGAAACACATGCCAGCTCCAGTGAAATACATAGTAGCTCCAGTGCAATACATGCCAGCTCCTGTGCAATGCATACCAGCTCCAGTGAAACACATACCAGCTCCAGTGAAACACATACCAGCTCCTGTGCAACACATACCAGCTTCAGTGCAACACACACTAGCTCTAGTGAAACACACACTAGCTCCAGTGAAACACATACCAGTGCCGGTGAAACACATACCAGTTCCAGTGAAACACATACCAGCCCCAGTGACATACATACCAGCTCCAGTGAAACACATACCAGCTCCAGTGAAATACATACCAGTTCCTGTGCAATGCATACCAGCTCCAGTGAAACACATACCAGCTCCTGTGCAATGCATACCAGCTCCAGTGAAACACATACCAGCTCCAGTGAAACACATACCAGCTCCATTGAAACACATACCAACTCCAGTAAAATACATACCAGCTCCAGTGCAATACATGCCAGCTCCTGCGCAATGCATACCAGCTCCAGTGAAACACATACCAGCTCCAGTGAAACACATAACAGCTCCTGTGCAACACATACCACCTTCAGTGCAACACACACTAGCTCTAGTGAAACACACACTAGCTCCAGTGAAACACATACCAGCTCCAGTGAAACGCATACCAGCTCCAGTGAAATACATACCAGTTCCAGTGAAACACATACCAGCTCCAGTGAAACACATACCATCTCCAGTGAAACACATACCAGCTCCTGTGCAATGAATAGCAGCTCCAGTGAAACACATACCAGCTCCAGTCAAACACATACCAGCTCCAGTGAAACATATACCAGCTCCAGTGCAATGCATACCAGCTCCAGTGAAACACATACCAGCTCCAGTGAAACAGATACCAGCTCCAGTGAAACACATACCAGCTCCAGTGCAATGCATACCAGCTCCAGTAAAACACATACCAGCTCCAGTGAAACACATACCAGCTCCAGTGAAACACATACCAGCTCCAGTGCAATGCATACCAGCTCCAGTGAAACACATACCAGCTCCAGTGAAACACATACCATCTCCAGTGAAACACATACCAGCTCCAGTGAAACGCATACCAGCTCCAGTGCAATGCATACCAGCTCCAGTGAAACACATACCAGCTCCAGTGAAACACATCACAGCTCCAGTGAAACACATACCAGCTCCAGTGAAACACATACCAGCTCCAGTAAAACACATACCAGCTCCAGTGAAACACATACCAGCTCCAGTGAAATACATAGCAGCTCCAGTGCAATACATGCCAGCTCCTGTGCAATGCATACCAGCTCCAGTGAAACACATACCAGCTCCAGTGAAACACATACCAGCTCCTGTGCAACACATACCAGCTTCAGTGCAACACACACTAGCTCTAGTGAAACACACACTAGCTCCAGTGAAACACCTACCAGTGCCGGTGAAACACATACCAGTTCCAGTGAAACACATACCAGCCCCAGTGACATACATACCAGCTCCAGTGAAACACATACCAGCTCCAGTGAAATACATACCAGTTCCTGTGCAATGCATACCAGCTCCAGTGAAACACATACCAGCTCCAGTGAAACACATACCATCTCAAGTGAAACACATACCAGCTCCTGTGCAATGCATATCAGCTCCAGTGAAACACATACCAGTTCCAGTGAAATACATACCAGCTCCATTGAAACACATACCAACTCCAGTAAAATACATACCAGCTCCAGTGCAATACATGCCAGCTCCTGCGCAATGCATACCAGCTCCAGTGAAACACATACCAGCTCCAGTGAAACACATACCAGCTCCTGTGCAACACATACCAGCTTCAGTGCAACACACACTAGCTCTAGTGAAACACACACTAGCTCCAGTGAAACACATACCAGCTCCAGTGAAACACATACCAGCTCCAGTGAAATACATACCAGCTCCAGTGAAACACATACCAGCTCCAGTGAAACACATACCATCTCCAGTGAAACACATACCAGCTCCTGTGCAATGCATACCAGCTCCAGTGAAACACATACCAGCTCCAGTCAAACACATACCAGCTCCAGTCAAACACATACCAGCTCCAGTGCAATGCATACCAGCTCCAGTGAAACACATACCAGCTCCAGTGAAACACATACCAGCTCCAGTGAAACACATACCAGCTCCAGTGAAACACATACCAGCTCCAGTGCAATGCATACCAGCTCGGGTGAAACACATACCAGCTCCAGTGAAACACATACCAGCTCCAGTGAAATACATACCAGCTCCAGTGAAACACATACCAGCTCCAGTGAAACATATACCAGCTCCAGTGCAATGCATACCAGCTCCAGTGAAATACATACCAGCTCCAGTGAAACACATACCAGCTCCAGTAAAACACATACCATCTCCAGTGAAACACATACCAGCTCCAGTGCAATGCATACCAGCTCCAGTGAAACACATACCAGCTCCAGTGAAACACATACCAGCTCCAGTGAAACACATACCAGCTCCAGTGAAACACATACCAGCTCCAGTGCAATGCATACCAGCTCCAGTGAAACACATACCAGCTCCAGTGAAACACATACCAGCTCCAGTGAAATACATACCAGCTCCAGTGAAACACATACAAGCTCCAGTGAAACATATACCAGCTCCAGTGCAATGCATACCAGCTCCAGTGAAATACATACCAGCTCCAGTGAAACACATACCAGCTCCAGTGAAACACATACCATCTCCAGTGAAACACATACCAGCTCCAGTGCAATGCATACCAGCTCCAGTGAAACGCATACCAGCTCCAGTGCAATGCATACCAGCTCCAGTGAAACACATACCAGCTCCAGTGAAACACATCACAGCTCCAGTGAAACACATACCAGCTCCAGTGAAACACATACCAGCTCCAGTAAAACACATACCAGCTCCAGTGAAACACATACCAGCTCCAGTGAAATACATAGCAGCTCCAGTGCAATACATGCCAGCTCCTGTGCAATGCATACCAGCTCCAGTGAAACACATACCAGCTCCAGTGAAACACATACCAGCTCCTGTGCAACACATACCAGCTTCAGTGCAACACACACTAGCTCTAGTGAAACACACACTAGCTCCAGTGAAACACCTACCAGTGCCGGTGAAACACATACCAGTTCCAGTGAAACACATACCAGCCCCAGTGACATACATACCAGCTCCAGTGAAACACATACCAGCTCCAGTGAAATACATACCAGTTCCTGTGCAATGCATACCAGCTCCAGTGAAACACATACCAGCTCCAGTGAAACACATACCATCTCCAGTGAAACACATACCAGCTCCTGTGCAATGCATATCAGCTCCAGTGAAACACATACCAGCTCCAGTGAAATACATACCAGCTCCATTGAAACACATACCAACTCCAGTAAAATACATACCAGCTCCAGTGCAATACATGCCAGCTCCTGCGCAATGCATACCAGCTCCAGTGAAACACATACCAGCTCCAGTGAAACACATACCAGCTCCTGTGCAACACATACCAGCTTCAGTGCAACACACACTAGCTCTAGTGAAACACACACTAGCTCCAGTGAAACACATACCAGCTCCAGTGAAACACATACCAGCTCCAGTGAAATACATACCAGCTCCAGTGAAACACATACCAGCTCCAGTGAAACACATACCATCTCCAGTGAAACACATACCAGCTCCTGTGCAATGCATACCAGCTCCAGTGAAACACATACCAGCTCCAGTCAAACACATACCAGCTCCAGTCAAACACATACCAGCTCCAGTGAAACATATACCAGCTCCAGTGCAATGCATACCAGCTCCAGTGAAATACATACCAGCTCCAGTGAAACACATACCAGCTCCAGTGAAACACATACCATCTCCAGTGAAACACATATCAGCTCCAGTGCAATGCATACCAGCTCCAGTGAAACACATACCAGCTCCAGTGAAACACATACCAGCTCCAGTGAAACACATACCAGCTCCAGTGAAACACATACCAGCTCCAGTGCAATGCATACCAGCTCGGGTGAAACACATACCAGCTCCAGTGAAACACATACCAGCTCCAGTGAAATACATACCAGCTCCAGTGAAACACATACCAGCTCCAGTGAAACATATACCAGCTCCAGTGCAATGCATACCAGCTCCAGTGAAATACATACCAGCTCCAGTGAAACACATACCAGCTCCAGTGAAACACATACCATCTCCAGTGAAACACATACCAGCTCCAGTGCAATGCATACCAGCTCCAGTGAAACACATACCAGCTCCAGTGAAACACATACCAGCTCCAGTGAAACACATACCAGCTCCAGTGAAACACATACCATCTCCAGTGAAACACATACCAGCTCCAGTGCAATGCATACCAGCTCCAGTGAAACACATACCAGCTCCAGTGAAACACATACCAGCTCCAGTGAAACACATACCAGCTCCAGTGAAACACATACCAGCTCCAGTGCAATGCATACCAGCTCCAGTGAAACACATACCAGCTCCAGTGAAACACATACCAGCTCCAGTGAAATACATACCAGCTCCAGTGAAACACATACAAGCTCCAGTGAAACATATACCAGCTCCAGTGCAATGCATACCAGCTCCAGTGAAATACATACCAGCTCCAGTGAAACACATACCAGCTCCAGTGAAACACATACCATCTCCAGTGAAACACATACCAGCTCCAGTGCAATGCATACCAGCTCCAGTGAAACACATACCAGCTCCAGTGAAACACATACCAGCTCCAGTGAAACACATACCAGCTCCAGTGCAATGCATATCAGCTCCAGTGAAACACATACCAGCTCCAGTGAAACACATCCCAGCTCCAGTGAAACACATACCAGCTCCAGTGAAACACATACCAGCTCCAGTGCAATGCATACCAGCTCCAGTGAAACACATACCAGCTCCAGTGAAACACATACCAGCTCCAGTGTAACACATACCAGCTCCAGTGAAACACATACCAGCTCCAGTGCAACGCATACCAGCTCCAGTGAAACACATACCAGCTCCAGTGAAACACATACCAGCTCCAGTGAAACACATCCCAGCTCCAGTGAAACACATACCAGCTCCAGTGAAACACATACCAGCTCCAGTGAAACACATACCAGCTCCAGTGCAATGCATACCAGCTCCAGTGAAACACATACCAGCTCCAGTGAAAAACATACCAGCTCCAGTGCAATGCATACCAGCTCCGGTGAAACACATACCAGCTCCAGTGAAACACATACCAGCTCCAGTGCAAGGCATACCAGCTCCAGTGAAACACATACCAGCTTCAGTGAAACACATACCAGCTCCAGTGAAACACATACCAGCTCCAGTGCAAGGCATACCAGCTCCAGTGAAACACATACCAGCTCCAGTGAAACACATACCAGCTCCAGTGAAACACATACCAGCTCCAGTGAAACACACACTAGCTCCAGTGAAACACATACCAGCTCCAGTGAAACACACACTAGCTCCAGTGAAACACATACCAGCTCCAGTGAAACACATACCAGCTCCAGTGAAACACATACCAGCTCCAGTGAAACACACACTAGCTCCAGTGAAACACATACCAGCTCCAGTGAAACACATACCAGCTCCAGTGAAATACATACCAGCTCCAGTGAAACACATACCAGCTCCAGTGAAACACACACTAGCTCCAGTGAAACACATACCAGCTCCAGTGAAACACATACCAGCTCCAGCGCAACACATTCCAGCTCCAGTGAAACACATACCATTAGCAGTGAATCCAGGATGCAGCAGGGACTTTTGAAGAACTGACATATCTTGAGGGAGATTAGACGTTCAGCGTTCCCAGAAACCTCTCCTCCATACTGGGACTTGTTTCAAACATCACTCTGGGAAGAAGGCATTTTAGAGAGCTTATTATAGAGGTCAGAGGGGATGGCAGAGTCCTAAGGCCGAAGAGAGCCTACAAATGAAAACTAGCCCCTCCCTAGAAGCAACCTCACGGTACATCCTGGACTCACAAAGCACTCTGTTATAATGTATTTAATGTCCCAGGTATTTGTATCCGATATGGAATAAAATAATAATTTAATTACACCAAGGAACGTCTCTGGCACTAAATACAGCGCGTGCTGCTGTATCACACCTCGGTCTTCTCCACACACCTCTTCTAACATTAACAGTGAGTCTATACATAGCACTTCACCTTGTGATTCTGCCATTTCTAAGCACTGTATTTGCATTTATATAGCGCATGCTACTCTTGAGGAGGTGTTGAAGCGCTTTTCTTTGAGTTGCAGGCTACTTCGGAACCCATGAAGGATTTCTGATGAATTAGTATAGTGAAATATGAAATTCATTTGAGCGGTGGACATGTTAGTCTGTTAGTTGGATTGAAAAGGATGGTGGAGGGGTAGAAGAGGGAAGGGTTTGCACTTATATCGCTCTTGCTACTGCTGATGAGGTGTTAAAGCGCTTTTCGGCGGGTACTGTACATAAACGATAGCTGGTATTATTATCCATTTGAATTCTACTACCTTGACCGATCTCTGAAGCATGAACAGCTGAGACAGCCTTTCTCTCTGTCCTCCCTTCTGTGGGATACAGTCATTTTCTGGAAAGGTTCCATGTCTAAAAAACTCAACCACGCGTATCCTACAGGCCTTGAGGTCCAGGACCCCCATCGTGTCTCACTCATGCCGGTGGTCCCCACAGGGGACGCCTCATTGGGTCCTGCAAGTGGGGTTGTTTAATATGTATGGGCCCGATTCACAGAATGAACTTAAGACTCAATCCTAAACTTACTACTATTTTGGTATTCACAGAATGCACTTACTACTTTTGGTATTCACAGAAGTTAGGATTTTGTCTTAAGTTTCAGATTTAAGACAAAATCCTAACTTCTGTGAATGCCAAAAGTAGTAAGTGCATTCTGTGAATACCAAAAATAGCCCAATGTGTGTCACAACCACCTGTCCAAGGAGTGCAACCAGGAACCCCGTCTGCTCTCCCCAATAGCTCAATAAGCCTCTAAATGTGCTGGGCAAGAGAAAGCCAGTGCAGACCATCATAGTTATTGGAAACAGGGAAAAAGGGGTAGGAAAGGACAACGCCAGAGTCTGCTCCGGTGGAGGGATTTAATACAAATTATTAAACACATGTCTACACAGGGGGCATAATAAGAGTTTTTCAGTCATACCACTCCCTATCCTGGGGATGAGAAAGAGCATCGCCCCAAGAGGTGCGCGCCAGAGGATGCGGACTCCAGGTACAGACCCGCCTTTCAAGGGAAGCGACATGGCCCATCAAAGCTAGGTAGAATCTGAGGAAAATGCAGAAGGAAAGGGAACCCCAGCGAGTAACGAAATCCACAAAGGTGCTAACAAAGGGATGTGAGCTGTGGAACCCAGCACGTCAGTTGCCAGACAAGGAAGAGAAGCCCTGGCAACATTTCACATTGTTTTGCCGCTCTTAACCTAGGGAAAGGAAGTATACCAATCTCAGATGCCATCTTGGAATGGTTTGTCTCAATGCAATAGACTTGCAGTGGTGGCCATTTTGTTTTGGGAAGGGCTCTGTCTTCTCCACCTGACTTGTGCTCCCTGGCCTCCCAACCGCAATGAGTTCCATGGACGCCGCTGCATCTTTTCCCACTCCATGTACCATGCCGCGGCTGACCTACACTCACCAGCTCATATATTTGTCCAACGTGGCGTTTACACCCTTGAACAGATGTGGATTAGAGTACGGTTTCATGTAGTCCTAGCAGTGTTTCACATCAGCCGCGGGCTATCTCTAGCCGCAGTTCAATGCAGTCGTCTTCTCTCACATGTTTCTCTCTCTAGTTTACCTTTGTACAACTCCTGAGGATACTGGTTGGAACCAGCCTTGATGAACTTCCAGGGCTACAGTTCTTCACCCTTACACTTTCAAGAGTTGTCTTCTGTGCCTTTGGGTACATCATCTCACCTCCTTCAATAGCTATAGGTTGGACATTCTAACTGTGTGTATAAGGTAGACTTGCCAGAGTTTTAGTGTGAATCTGTCAGGGTGTACTAACCTTATACTTTAGATTAGGGGTGGGCGGAATTGGCAGACTTTCATTCCTGTGCAATACATTCCAGCACAATTTACGCACATACCAGCTCCAGCGCAACACATACCAGCTCCAGCGCAAAACATACCAGCTCCAGCGCAATACATACCAGCTCCAGTGCAATGCATACCAGCTCCAGTGAAACACATACCAGCTCCAGCGCAACACATACCAGCTCCAGCGCAATACATACCAGCTCCAGTGAAAAACATTCCAGCTCCAGTGCAATGCATACCAGCTCCAGTGAAAAACATTCAAGCTCCAGCGCAACACATACCAGCTCCAGCGCAATACATACCAGCTCCAGTGCAATACATACCAGCTCCAGTGCAATGCATACCAGCTCCAGTGAAAAACATTCCAGCTCCAGTGCAATGCATACCAGCTCCAGTGAAACACATACCAGCTCCAGTGCAATACATGCCGGCTCTAGTGAAACACATACCAGCTCCAGTGCAATACATGCCAGCTCCAGTGAAACACATATCAGCTCCAGTGAAACACATACCAGCTCCAGTGAAACACACCAGCTCCAGTGAAACACATATCAGCTCCAGTGAAACACATACCAGCTCCAGTGCAACACTTACCAGCTCCAGTGCAACACATATCAGCTCCAGTGAAACACATACCAGCTCCAGTGCAATACATGCCATCTCCAGTGAAACAAATGCCAGCTTCTGTGCAACACATACCAGCTCCAGTGCAACACATACCAGCTCCAGTGCAATACATGCCATCTCCAGTGAAACACATGCCAGCTTCAGTGAAACACATACCAGCTCCAGTGAAACACATACCAGCTCCGGTGCAACACTTACCAGCTCCAGTGCAATACATGCCGGCTCTAGTGAAACACATACCAGCTCCAGTGCAATACATGCCAGCTCCAGTGAAACACATATCAGCTCCAGTGAAACACATACCAGCTCCAGTGAAACACACCAGCTCCAGTGAAACACATATCAGCTCCAGTGAAACACATACCAGCTCCAGTGAAACACATACCAGCTCCAGTGCAACACTTACCAGCTCCAGTGCAACACATATCAGCTCCAGTGAAACACATACCAGCTCCAGGGCAATACATGCCATCTCCAGTGAAACACATGCCAGCTTCTGTGCAACACATACCAGCTCCAGTGCAACACATACCAGCTCCAGTGCAATACATGCCATCTCCAGTGAAACACATGCCAGCTCCAGTGAAACACATACCAGCTCCAGTGAAACACATACCAGCTGCAGTGCAACACTTACCAGCTCCAGTGCAACACATACCAGCTCCAGTGAAACACATACCAGCTCCAGTGAAACACAAACCAGCTCCAGTGCAACACATATCAGCTCCAGTGAAACACATACCAGCTCCAGTGCAATACATGCCATCTTCAGTGAAACACACGTCATCTCCAGTGAAACACATACCAGCTTCAGTGCAACACATACCAGCTTCAGTGCAACACATACCAGCTCCAGAGAAACACATACCAGCTCCAGTGCAACACTTACCAGCTCCAGTGAAACACACCAGCTCCAGTGAAACACATATCAGCTCCAGTGAAACACATACCAGCTCCAGTGCAACACTTACCAGCTCCAGTGCAACACATATCAGCTCCAGTGAAACACATACCAGCTCCAGTGCAATACATGCCATCTCCAGTGAAACACATGCCAGCTTCTGTGCAACACATACCAGCTCCAGTGCAACACATACCAGCTCCAGTGCAATACATGCCATCTCCAGTGAAACACATGCCAGCTCCAGTGAAACACATACCAGCTCCAGTGAAACACATACCAGCTCCAGTGCAACACTTACCAGCTCCAGTGCAATACATGCCGGCTCTAGTGAAACACATACCAGCTCCAGTGCAATACATGCCAGCTCCAGTGAAACACATATCAGCTCCAGTGAAACACATACCAGCTCCAGTGAAACACACCAGCTCCAGTGAAACACATATCAGCTCCAGTGAAACACATACCAGCTCCAGTGCAACACTTACCAGCTCCAGTGCAACACATATCAGCTCCAGTGAAACACATACCAGCTCCAGTGCAATACATGCCATCTCCAGTGAAACACATGCCAGCTTCTGTGCAACACATACCAGCTCCAGTGCAACACATACCAGCTCCAGTGCAATACATGCCATCTCCAGTGAAACACATGCCAGCTCCAGTGAAACACATACCAGCTCCAGTGAAACACATACCAGCTCCAGTGCAACACTTACCAGCTCCAGTGCAACACATACCAGCTCCAGTGAAACACATACCAGCTCCAGTGAAACACAAACCAGCTCCAGTGCAACACATATCAGCTCCAGTGAAACACATACCAGCTCCAGTGCAATACATGCCATCTTCAGTGAAACACATGTCATCTCCAGTGAAACACATACCAGCTTCAGTGCAACACATACCAGCTTCAGTGCAACACATACCAGCTCCAGAGAAACACATACCAGCTCCAGTGCAACACTTACCAGCTCCAGTGAAACACACCAGCTCCAGTGAAACACATATCAGCTCCAGTGAAACACATACCAGCTCCAGTGCATTACATGCCATCTCTAGTGAAACACGTGCCAGCTTCTGAGCAACACATTCCAGCTCCAGTGCAACACATACCAGCTCCAGTGCAATACATGCCATCTCCAGTGAAACACATGCCAGCTCCAGTGAAACACATACCAGCTCCAGTGAAACACATACCAGCTCCAGTGCAACACTTACCAGCTCCAGTGCAACACATACCAGCTCCAGTGAAACACATACCAGCTCCAGTGAAACACAAACCAGCTCCAGTGCAACACATATCAGCTCCAGTGAAACACATACCAGCTCCAGTGCAATACATGCCATCTTCAGTGAAACACATGTCATCTCCAGTGAAACACATACCAGCTTCAGTGCAACACATACCAGCTTCAGTGCAACACATACCAGCTCCAGTGCAACACTTACCAGCTCCAGTGAAACACACCAGCTCCAGTGAAACACATATCAGCTCCAGTGAAACACATACCAGCTCCAGTGCAACACTTACCAGCTCCAGTGCAACACATATCAGCTCCAGTGAAACACATACCAGCTCCAGTGCAACACTTACCAGCTCCAGTGAAACACAAACCAGCTCCAGTGCAACACATATCAGTTCCAGTGAAACACATACCAGCTCCAGTGCAATACATATCAGCTCCAGTGAAACACATACCAGATCCAGTGAAACACATACCAGCTCCAGTGAAACACAAACCAGCTCCAGTGAAACACATACCAGCTTCAGTGAAACACATACCAGCTCCAGTGAAACACATACCAGCTCCAGTGAAACACACACCAGCTCCAGTGAAACACATACCAGCTTCAGTGAAACACATACCAGCTCCAGTGCAATACATATCAGCTCCAGTGAAACACATACCAGCTCCAGTGAAACACATACCAGCTCCAGTGCAACACTTACCAGCTCCAGTGAAACACATACCAGCTCCAGTGAAACACATACCAGCTTCAGTGAAACACATACCAGCTCCAGTGAAACACATGCCAGCTTCAGTGAAACACATACCAGCTTCAGTGAAACACATACCAGCTCCAGTGAAACACATACCAGCTTCAGTGAAACACATACCAGCTTCAGTGAAACACATGCCAGCTCCAGTGAAACACATACCAGCTCCAGTGAAACACATACCAGCTCCAGTGCAACACTTACCAGCTCCAGTGCAACACATACCAGCTCCAGTGCAACACATATCAGCTCCAGTGAAACACATACCAGCTCCAGGGCAATACATGCCATCTCCAGTGAAACACATGCCAGCTTCTGTGCAACACATACCAGCTCCAGTGAAACACATACCAGCTCCAGTGCAACACTTACCAGCTCCAGTGCAACACATATCAGCTCCAGTGAAACACATACCAGCTCCAGGGCAATACATGCCATCTCCAGTGAAACACATGCCAGCTTCTGTGCAACACATACCAGCTCCAGTGCAACACATACCAGCTCCAGTGCAATACATGCCATCTCCAGTGAAATACATGCCAGCTCCAGTGAAACACATACCAGCTCCAGTGAAACACATACCAGCTGCAGTGCAACACTTACCAGCTCCAGTGCAACACATACCAGCTCCAGTGAAACACATACCAGCTCCAGTGAAACACAAACCAGCTCCAGTGCAACACATATCAGCTCCAGTGAAACACATACCAGCTCCAGTGCAATACATGCCATCTTCAGTGAAACACACGTCATCTCCAGTGAAACACATACCAGCTTCAGTGCAACACATACCAGCTTCAGTGCAACACATACCAGCTCCAGAGAAACACATACCAGCTCCAGTGCAACACTTACCAGCTCCAGTGAAACACACCAGCTCCAGTGAAACACATATCAGCTCCAGTGAAACACATACCAGCTCCAGTGCAACACTTACCAGCTCCAGTGCAACACATATCAGCTCCAGTGAAACACATACCAGCTCCAGTGCAATACATGCCATCTCCAGTGAAACACATGCCAGCTTCTGTGCAACACATACCAGCTCCAGTGCAACACATACCAGCTCCAGTGCAATACATGCCATCTCCAGTGAAACACATGCCAGCTCCAGTGAAACACATACCAGCTCCAGTGAAACACATACCAGCTCCAGTGCAACACTTACCGGCTCCAGTGCAATACATGCCGGCTCTAGTGAAACACATACCAGCTCCAGTGCAATACATGCCAGCTCCAGTGAAACACATATCAGCTCCAGTGAAACACATACCAGCTCCAGTGAAACACACCAGCTCCAGTGAAACACATATCAGCTCCAGTGAAACACATACCAGCTCCAGTGCAACACTTACCAGCTCCAGTGCAACACATATCAGCTCCAGTGAAACACATACCAGCTCCAGTGCAATACATGCCATCTCCAGTGAAACACATGCCAGCTTCTGTGCAACACATACCAGCTCCAGTGCAACACATACCAGCTCCAGTGCAATACATGCCATCTCCAGTGAAACACATGCCAGCTCCAGTGAAACACATACCAGCTCCAGTGAAACACATACCAGCTCCAGTGCAACACTTACCAGCTCCAGTGCAACACATACCAGCTCCAGTGAAACACATACCAGCTCCAGTGAAACACAAACCAGCTCCAGTGCAACACATATCAGCTCCAGTGAAACACATACCAGCTCCAGTGCAATACATGCCATCTTCAGTGAAACACATGTCATCTCCAGTGAAACACATACCAGCTTCAGTGCAACACATACCAGCTTCAGTGCAACACATACCAGCTCCAGAGAAACACATACCAGCTCCAGTGCAACACTTACCAGCTCCAGTGAAACACACCAGCTCCAGTGAAACACATATCAGCTCCAGTGAAACACATACCAGCTCCAGTGCATTACATGCCATCTCGATTTGGGTAAAAGTGTGCCCTATCTCCCTCGACACGTTTGGCCCAGTTTCAGAAAGTGAAACACTAAAAGTCATAGCTTCTATAAAAAGCGGTTCCCCCACGGACCCAGTCCCTTTTAAAATTCTAAAGCAAGCAGCAACCGCGGTGGTAGGGCCCATTACGGACCTGATTAACGCCTCTTTCTCTCGTGGTTTGGTGCCACCCACCTGGAAAAAAGCCGTGGTCAAGGCACTTCTAAAAAAATCTAACCTTGACACGGCTGAGCTGGCCAATTTTAGGCCCATTTCTCTGTTGCCAGGCCTCAGCAAAATTGCTGAGAAGCTTGCTAACCATCGACTGTCCAACTTTCTAGAGTCGAACGGTCTGCTCCGAGACTCGCAGACCGGCTTCCGTCCCGGCCAAGGCACCGACACGGCCCTCCTGGCTGTCGTTGAGGAATCGAGGCGCATCTTAGATTCGGGGGGATCAGTGGCAGTGATCCTCCTGGATCTGAGTGCGGCATTCGACACCGTCGACCACCAGGTGCTGACCCAACGGCTTTCAAAGGTGGGTGTGGCAGGAGCCGCGTTGAAATGGCTTTGTTCATTCCTGGAAGATCGTTCCTATCAGGTCTGGGAAGGAAGCAACAAGTCTCCATCTATTTCTCTCCAGTGGGGGGTGCCGCAGGGCTCGTCCTTGAGCCCAACATTATTTAATGTCTATATGGCCCCCCTGGAGGATGTGGTGACCCCTTATAACATCAAAATCATCAGCTATGCTGATGATACTCAGCTGGTGGTCGCCCTTCCTCAACTGGTGGAGAACCCTGACTTGTTGCATTCATGTCTGGCGGACGTCCATACCTGGATGAGCAGTTCAGCCTTGAAGCTGAACGGCTCTAAAACAGAGATTATGCTGCTTGGAAACAAAGCGCCGCCATTGTCACCATCATGTTGGCCAAGCTGTATGGGTGACTTCCCAACCATGAAAGAGGAGATTAAGAGCCTGGGAGTCTGGCTGGAGCAAGACCTCTCCCTCAGAACTCACGCTAAAAGAACTGCGGGAGTCTGTTTTGCCCTGCTGCGGGCTGCGCGTAAAATTCTTCCGCTTCTTCCTCTTCCATCAAGGAAGCTGTTGATTCAGGGTTTGATAACATCTCGCCTAGACTACAGCAATAGTCTGTTTCTGGGCGCCCCTGAATCTACTTTTAACAAACTTCAGCAGGTGCAAAACGCGGCGGCCAGACTCCTCATGGGAATTCCTCGAACAGAATCTGCCAGACCCGCTCTCAAGGCCCTGCACTGGTTACCAGTGCGGGAGAGAGTGAAGTTTAAAGCACTTTCCATCGCTCACAAAATTCTTCAGGGCGGTGGGCCTCCTCTCTTGGGGAGTTTGGTAGTGCCTTACAAAGCGAACAGAGCGCTGAGGTCTGATCAGAGGTGTTTGCTCCAGGTCCCGAGAGTAAAAAGATCACGCACGGGCGGGAGGCGATTTTCTGTGCAGACAGCAACGCTCTGGAACTCCCTCCCCTTAAAACTTCGTGCTGAGACCTGTACCCTGCGTTTTCGCAAAGGTTTGAAAACACATCTGTTTCCCCTGTGAGTCGTTACTATTATCTCATGGTCCCACGGTTGATGCACTGTTCATAGCGCCGGGATGCCTCAGGGTAGCTGTGCGCTATATAAGTTTTAATAATAATAATAATAATAATAATAATAATCTCTAGTGAAACACATGCCAGCTTCTGAGCAACACATTCCAGCTCCAGTGCAACAAATACCAGCTCCAGTGCAATACATGCCATCTCCAGTGAAACACATGCCAGCTCCAGTGAAACACATACCAGCTCCAGTGAAACACATACCAGCTCCAGTGCAACACTTACCAGCTCCAGTGCAACACATACCAGCTCCAGTGAAACACATACCAGCTCCAGTGAAACACAAACCAGCTCCAGTGCAACACATATCAGCTCCAGTGAAACACATACCAGCTCCAGTGCAATACATGCCATCTTCAGTGAAACACATGTCATCTCCAGTGAAACACATACCAGCTTCAGTGCAACACATACCAGCTTCAGTGCAACACATACCAGCTCCAGTGCAACACTTACCAGCTCCAGTAAAACACACCAGCTCCAGTGAAACACATATCAGCTCCAGTGAAACACATACCAGCTCCAGTGCAACACTTACCAGCTCCAGTGCAACACATATCAGCTCCAGTGAAACACATACCAGCTGCAGTGCAACACTTACCAGCTCCAGTGAAACACAAACCAGCTCCAGTGCAACACATATCAGTTCCAGTGAAACACATACCAGCTCCAGTGCAATACATATCAGCTCCAGTGAAACACATACCAGATCCAGTGAAACACATACCAGCTCCAGTGAAACACAAACCAGCTCCAGTGAAACACATACCAGCTTCAGTGAAACACAAACCAGCTCCAGTGAAACACATACCAGCTCCAGTGAAACACACACCAGCTCCAGTGAAACACATACCAGCTTCAGTGAAACACATACCAGCTCCAGTGCAATACATATCAGCTCCAGTGAAACACATACCAGCTCCAGTGAAACACATACCAGTTCCAGTGCAACACTTACCAGCTCCAGTGAAACACATACCAGCTCCAGTGAAACACATACCAGCTTCAGTGAAACACATACCAGCTCCAGTGAAACACATGCCAGCTTCAGTGAAACACATACCAGCTTCAGTGAAACACATACCAGCTCCAGTGAAACACATACCAGCTTCAGTGAAACACATACCAGCTTCAGTGAAACACATGCCAGCTCCAGTGAAACACATACCAGCTCCAGTGAAACACATACCAGCTCCAGTGAAACACATACCAGCTCCAGTGCAACACTTACCAGCTCCAGTGCAACACATACCAGCTCCATTGAAACACATACCAGCTCCAGTGAAACACAAACCAGCTCCAGTGCAACACATATCAGCTCCAGTGAAACACATACCAGCTCCAGTGCAATACATGCCATCTTCAGTGAAACACATGTCATCTCCAGTGAAACACATACCAGCTTCAGTGCAACACATACCAGCTTCAGTGCAACACATACCAGCTTCAGTGCAACACATACCAGCTCCAGTGCAACACTTACCAGCTCCAGTGAAACACACCAGCTCCAGTGAAACACATATCAGCTCCAGTGAAACACATACCAGCTCCAGTGCAACACTTACCAGCTCCAGTGCAACACATATCAGCTCCAGTGAAACACATACCAGCTCCAGTGCAACACTTACCAGCTCCAGTGAAACACAAACCAGCTCCAGTGCAATACATATCAGCTCCAGTGAAACACATACCAGATCCAGTGAAACACATACCAGCTCCAGTGAAACACATACCAGCTCCAGTGCAATACATATCAGCTCCAGTGAAACACATACCAGATCCAGTGAAACACATACCAGCTCCAGTGAAACACAAACCAGCTCCAGTGAAACACATACCAGCTTCAGTGAAACACATACCAGCTCCAGTGAAACACATACCAGCTCCAGTGAAACACACACCAGCTCCAGTGAAACACATACCAGCTTCAGTGAAACACATACCAGCTCCAGTGCAATACATATCAGCTCCAGTGAAACACATACCAGCTCCAGTGAAACACATACCAGCTCCAGTGCAACACTTACCAGATCCAGTGAAACACATACCAGCTCCAGTGAAACACATACCAGCTTCAGTGAAACACATACCAGCTCCAGTGAAACACATACCAGCTTCAGTGAAACACATACCAGCTTCAGTGAAACACATACAAGCTCCAGTGAAACACATACCAGCTTCAGTGAAACACATACCAGCTTCAGTGAAACACATACCAGCTTCAGTGAAACACATACCAGCTCCAGTGAAACACATACCAGCTCCAGTGAAACACATACCAGCTTCAGTGAAACACATACCAGCTCCAGTGAAACACATACCAGCTCCAGAGAAATACATACCAGCTCCAATGAAACACATACCAGCTCCAGTGAAACACATACCAGCTCCTGTGCAACACATACCAGCTCCAGTGAAACACATACCAGCTCCAGTGAAACACATACCAGCTCCAGTGCAATACATGCCAGCTCCAGTGAAACACATGCCAGCTCCAGTGAAACACATGCCAGCTCCAGTGAAACACATGCCAGCTTCTGTGCAACACATACCAGCTCCAGTGCAACACATACCAGCTCCAGTGCAATACATGCAATCTCCAGTGAAACACATGCCAGCTCCAGTGAAACACATACCAGCTCCAGTGAAACACATACCAGCTCCAGTGCAACACTTACCAGCTCCAGTGCAACACATACCAGCTCCAGTGAAACACATACCAGCTCCAGTGAAACACAAACCAGCTCCAGTGCAACACATATCAGCTCCAGTGAAACACATACCAGCTCCAGTGCAATACATGCCATCTTCAGTGAAACACATGTCATCTCCAGTGAAACACATACCAGCTTCAGTGCAACACATACCAGCTTCAGTGCAACACATACCAGCTCCAGAGAAACACATACCAGCTCCAGTGCAACACTTACCAGCTCCAGTGAAACACACCAGCTCCAGTGAAACACATATCAGCTCGAGTGAAACACATACCAGCTCCAGTGCAATACATGCCATCTCTAGTGAAACACATGCCAGCTTCTGTGCAACACATACCAGCTCCAGTGCAACACATTCCAGCTCCAGTGCAATACATGCCATCTCCAGTGAAACACATGCCAGCTCCAGTGAAACACATACCAGCTCCAGTGAAACACATACCAGCTCCAGTGCAACACTTACCAGCTCCAGTGCAACACATACCAGCTCCAGTGAAACACATACCAGCTCCAGTGAAACACAAACCAGCTCCAGTGCAACACATATCAGCTCCAGTGAAACACATACCAGCTCCAGTGCAATACATGCCATCTTCAGTGAAACACATGTCATCTCCAGTGAAACACATACCAGCTTCAGTGCAATACATACCAGCTTCAGTGCAACACATACCAGCTCCAGTGCAACACTTACCAGCTCCAGTGAAACACACCAGCTCCAGTGAAACACATGTCAGCTCCAGTGAAACACATACCAGCTCCAGTGCAACACTTACCAGCTCCAGTGCAACACATATCAGCTCCAGTGAAACACATACCAGCTCCAGTGCAACACTTACCAGCTCCAGTGAAACACAAACCAGCTCCAGTGCAACACATATCAGCTCCAGTGAAACACATACCAGCTCCAGTGCAATACATATCAGCTCCAGTGAAACACATACCAGATCCAGTGAAACACATACCAGCTCCAGTGAAACACAAACCAGCTCCAGTGAAACACATACCAGCTTCAGTGAAACACATACCAGCTCCAGTGAAACACATACCAGCTCCAGTGAAACACACACCAGCTCCAGTGAAACACATACCAGCTTCAGTGAAACACATACCAGCTCCAGTGCAATACATATCAGCTCCAGTGAAACACATACCAGCTCCAGTGAAACACATACCAGCTCCAGTGTAACACTTACCAGCTCCAGTGAAACACATACCAGCTCCAGTGAAACACATACCAGCTTCAGTGAAACACATACCAGCTCCAGTGAAACACATACCAGCTTCAGTGAAACACATACCAGCTTCAGTGAAACACATACCAGCTCCAGTGAAAAACATACCAGCTCCAGTGCAACACTTACCAGCTCCAGTGAAACACAAACCAGCTCCAGTGCAATACATATCAGCTCCAGTGAAACACATACCAGATCCAGTGAAACACATACCAGCTCCAGTGAAACACATACCAGCTCCAGTGCAATACATATCAGCTCCAGTGAAACACATACCAGATCCAGTGAAACACATACCAGCTCCAGTGAAACACAAACCAGCTCCAGTGAAACACATACCAGCTTCAGTGAAACACATACCAGCTCCAGTGAAACACATACCAGCTCCAGTGAAACACACACCAGCTCCAGTGAAACACATACCAGCTTCAGTGAAACACATACCAGCTCCAGTGCAATACATATCAGCTCCAGTGAAACACATACCAGCTCCAGTGAAACACATACCAGCTCCAGTGCAACACTTACCAGATCCAGTGAAACACATACCAGCTCCAGTGAAACACATACCAGCTTCAGTGAAACACATACCAGCTCCAGTGAAACACATACCAGCTTCAGTGAAACACATACCAGCTTCAGTGAAACACATACAAGCTCCAGTGAAACACATACCAGCTTCAGTGAAACACATACCAGCTTCAGTGAAACACATACCAGCTTCAGTGAAACACATACCAGCTCCAGTGAAACACATACCAGCTCCAGTGAAACACATACCAGCTTCAGTGAAACACATACCAGCTCCAGTGAAACACATACCAGCTCCAGAGAAATACATACCAGCTCCAATGAAACACATACCAGCTCCAGTGAAACACATACCAGCTCCTGTGCAACACATACCAGCTCCAGTGAAACACATACCAGCTCCAGTGAAACACATACCAGCTCCAGTGCAATACATGCCAGCTCCAGTGAAACACATGCCAGCTCCAGTGAAACACATGCCAGCTCCAGTGAAACACATGCCAGCTCCAGTGAAACACATGCCAGCTTCTGTGCAACACATACCAGCTCCAGTGCAACACATACCAGCTCCAGTGCAATACATGCCATCTCCAGTGAAACACATGCCAGCTCCAGTGAAACACATACCAGCTCCAGTGAAACACATACCAGCTCCAGTGCAACACTTACCAGCTCCAGTGCAACACATACCAGCTCCAGTGAAACACATACCAGCTCCAGTGAAACACAAACCAGCTCCAGTGCAACACATATCAGCTCCAGTGAAACACATACCAGCTCCAGTGCAATACATGCCATCTTCAGTGAAACACATGTCATCTCCAGTGAAACACATACCAGCTTCAGTGCAACACATACCAGCTTCAGTGCAACACATACCAGCTCCAGAGAAACACATACCAGCTCCAGTGCAACACTTACCAGCTCCAGTGAAACACACCAGCTCCAGTGAAACACATATCAGCTCGAGTGAAACACATACCAGCTCCAGTGCAATACATGCCATCTCTAGTGAAACACATGCCAGCTTCTGTGCAACACATACCAGCTCCAGTGCAACACATTCCAGCTCCAGTGCAATACATGCCATCTCCAGTGAAACACATGCCAGCTCCAGTGAAACACATACCAGCTCCAGTGAAACACATACCAGCTCCAGTGCAACACTTACCAGCTCCAGTGCAACACATACCAGCTCCAGTGAAACACATACCAGCTCCAGTGAAACACAAACCAGCTCCAGTGCAACACATATCAGCTCCAGTGAAACACATACCAGCTCCAGTGCAATACATGCCATCTTCAGTGAAACACATGTCATCTCCAGTGAAACACATACCAGCTTCAGTGCAACACATACCAGCTTCAGTGCAACACATACCAGCTCCAGTGCAACACTTACCAGCTCCAGTGAAACACACCAGCTCCAGTGAAACACATATCAGCTCCAGTGAAACACATACCAGCTCCAGTGCAACACTTACCAGCTCCAGTGCAACACATATCAGCTCCAGTGAAACACATACCAGCTCCAGTGCAACACTTACCAGCTCCAGTGAAACACAAACCAGCTCCAGTGCAACACATATCAGCTCCAGTGAAACACATACCAGCTCCAGTGCAATACATATCAGCTCCAGTGAAACACATACCAGATCCAGTGAAACACATACCAGCTCCAGTGAAACACAAACCAGCTCCAGTGAAACACATACCAGCTTCAGTGAAACACATACCAGCTCCAGTGAAACACATACCAGCTCCAGTGAAACACACACCAGCTCCAGTGAAACACATACCAGCTTCAGTGAAACACATACCAGCTCCAGTGCAATACATATCAGCTCCAGTGAAACACATACCAGCTCCAGTGAAACACATACCAGCTCCAGTGTAACACTTACCAGCTCCAGTGAAACACATACCAGCTCCAGTGAAACACATACCAGCTTCAGTGAAACACATACCAGCTCCAGTGAAACACATACCAGCTTCAGTGAAACACATACCAGCTTCAGTGAAACACATACCAGCTCCAGTGAAACACATACCAGCTTCAGTGAAACACATACCAGCTTCAGTGAAACACATGCCAGCTCCAGTGAAACACATACCAGCTCCAGTGAAACACATACCAGCTCCAGTGCAACACTTACCAGCTCCAGTGCAACACATACCAGCTCCAGTGAAACACATACCAGCTCCAGTGAAACACAAACCAGCTCCAGTGCAACACATATCAGCTCCAGTGAAACACATACCAGCTCCAGTGCAATACATGCCATCTTCAGTGAAACACATGTCATCTCCAGTGAAACACATACCAGCTTCAGTGCAACACATACCAGCTTCAGTGCAACACATACCAGCTCCAGTGCAACACTTACCAGCTCCAGTGAAACACACCAGCTCCAGTGAAACACATATCAGCTCCAGTGAAACACATACCAGCTCCAGTGCAACACTTACCAGCTCCAGTGCAACACATATCAGCTCCAGTGAAACACATACCAGCTCCAGTGCAACACTTACCAGCTCCAGTGAAACACAAACCAGCTCCAGTGCAATACATATCAGCTCCAGTGAAACACATACCAGATCCAGTGAAACACATACCAGCTCCAGTGAAACACATACCAGCTCCAGTGCAATACATATCAGCTCCAGTGAAACACATACCAGATCCAGTGAAACACATACCAGCTCCAGTGAAACACAAACCAGCTCCAGTGAAACACATACCAGCTTCAGTGAAACACATACCAGCTCCAGTGAAACACATACCAGCTCCAGTGAAACACACACCAGCTCCAGTGAAACACATACCAGCTTCAGCGAAACACATACCAGCTCCAGTGCAATACATATCAGCTCCAGTGAAACACATACCAGCTCCAGTGAAACACATACCAGCTCCAGTGCAACACTTACCAGCTCCAGTGAAACACATACCAGCTCCAGTGAAACACATACCAGCTCCAGTGCAACACTTACCAGCTCCAGTGAAACACAAACCAGCTCCAGTGCAATACATATCAGCTCCAGTGAAACACATACCAGATCCAGTGAAACACATACCAGCTCCAGTGAAACACATACCAGCTCCAGTGCAATACATATCAGCTCCAGTGAAACACATACCAGATCCAGTGAAACACATACCAGCTCCAGTGAAACACAAACCAGCTCCAGTGAAACACATACCAGCTTCAGTGAAACACATACCAGCTCCAGTGAAACACATACCAGCTCCAGTGAAACACACACCAGCTCCAGTGAAACACATACCAGCTTCAGTGAAACACATACCAGCTCCAGTGCAATACATATCAGCTCCAGTGAAACACATACCAGCTCCAGTGAAACACATACCAGCTCCAGTGCAACACTTACCAGCTCCAGTGAAACACATACCAGCTCCAGTGAAACACATACCAGCTTCAGTGAAACACATACCAGCTCCAGTGAAACACATACCAGCTTCAGTGAAACACATACCAGCTTCAGTGAAACACATACAAGCTCCAGTGAAACACATACCAGCTTCAGTGAAACACATACCAGCTTCAGTGAAACACATACCAGCTTCAGTGAAACACATACCAGCTCCAGTGAAACACATGTCTTCTCCAGTGAAACACATACCAGCTTCAGTGCAACACATACCAGCTTCAGTGCAACACACACCAGCTCCAGTGCAACACTTACCAGCTCCAGTGAAACACACCAGCTCCAGTGAAACACATATCAGCTCCAGTGAAACACATACCAGCTCCAGTGCAACACTTACCAGCTCCAGTGCAACACATATCAGCTCCAGTGAAACACATACCAGCTCCAGTGCAACACTTACCAGCTCCAGTGAAACACAAACCAGCTCCAGTGCAACACATATCAGCTCCAGTGAAACACATACCAGCTCCAGTGCAATACATATCAGCTCCAGTGAAACACATACCAGATCCAGTGAAACACATACCAGCTCCAGTGAAACACAAACCAGCTCCAGTGAAACACATACCAGCTTCAGTGAAACACATACCAGCTCCAGTGAAACACATACCAGCTCCAGTGAAACACACACCAGCTCCAGTGAAACACATACCAGCTTCAGTGAAACACATACCAGCTCCAGTGCAATACATATCAGCTCCAGTGAAACACATACCAGCTCCAGTGAAACACATACCAGCTCCAGTGTAACACTTACCAGCTCCATTGAAACACATACCAGCTCCAGTGAAACACATACCAGCTTCAGTGAAACACATACCAGCTCCAGTGAAACACATACCAGCTTCAGTGAAACACATACCAGCTTCAGTGAAACACATACCAGCTCCAGTGAAACACATACCAGCTTCAGTGAAACACATACCAGCTTCAGTGAAACACATGCCAGCTCCAGTGAAACACATACCAGCTCCAGTGAAACACATACCAGCTCCAGTGCAACACTTACCAGCTCCAGTGCAACACATACCAGCTCCAGTGAAACACATACCAGCTCCAGTGAAACACAAACCAGCTCCAGTGCAACACATATCAGCTCCAGTGAAACACATACCAGCTCCAGTGCAATACATGCCATCTTCAGTGAAACACATGTCATCTCCAGTGAAACACATACCAGCTTCAGTGCAACACATACCAGCTTCAGTGCAACACATACCAGCTCCAGTGCAACACTTACCAGCTCCAGTGAAACACACCAGCTCCAGTGAAACACATATCAGCTCCAGTGAAACACATACCAGCTCCAGTGCAACACTTACCAGCTCCAGTGCAACACATATTAGCTCCAGTGAAACACATACCAGCTCCAGTGCAACACTTACCAGCTCCAGTGAAACACAAACCAGCTCCAGTGCAATACATATCAGCTCCAGTGAAACACATACCAGATCCAGTGAAACACATACCAGCTCCAGTGAAACACATACCAGCTCCAGTGCAATACATATCAGCTCCAGTGAAACACATACCAGATCCAGTGAAACACATACCAGCTCCAGTGAAACACAAACCAGCTCCAGTGAAACACATACCAGCTTCAGTGAAACACATACCAGCTCCAGTGAAACACATACCAGCTCCAGTGAAACACACACCAGCTCCAGTGAAACACATACCAGCTTCAGCGAAACACATACCAGCTCCAGTGCAATACATATCAGCTCCAGTGAAACACATACCAGCTCCAGTGAAACACATACCAGCTCCAGTGCAACACTTACCAGCTCCAGTGAAACACATACCAGCTCCAGTGAAACACATACCAGCTCCAGTGCAACACTTACCAGCTCCAGTGAAACACAAACCAGCTTCAGTGCAATACATATCAGCTCCAGTGAAACACATACCAGATCCAATGAAACACATACCAGCTCCAGTGAAACACATACCAGCTCCAGTGCAATACATATCAGCTCCAGTGAAACACATACCAGATCCAGTGAAACACATACCAGCTCCAGTGAAACACAAACCAGCTCCAGTGAAACACATACCAGCTTCAGTGAAACACATACCAGCTCCAGTGAAACACATACCAGCTCCAGTGAAACACACACCAGCTCCAGTGAAACACATACCAGCTTCAGTGAAACACATACCAGCTCCAGTGCAATACATATCAGCTCCAGTGAAACACATACCAGCTCCAGTGAAACACATACCAGCTCCAGTGCAACACTTACCAGCTCCAGTGAAACACATACCAGCTCCAGTGAAACACATACCAGCTTCAGTGAAACACATACCAGCTCCAGTGAAACACATACCAGCTTCAGTGAAACACATACCAGCTTCAGTGAAACACATACAAGCTCCAGTGAAACACATACCAGCTTCAGTGAAACACATACCAGCTTCAGTGAAACACATACCAGCTCCAGTGAAACACATACCAGCTCCAGTGAAACACATACCAGCTTCAGTGAAACACATACCAGCTCCAGTGAAACACATACCAGCTCCAGAGAAATACATACCAGCTCCAATGAAACACATACCAGCTCCAGTGAAACACATACCAGCTCCTGTGCAACACATACCAGCTCCAGTGAAACACATACCAGCTCCAGTGAAACACATACCAGCTCCAGTGCAATACATGCCAGCTCCAGTGAAACACATGCCAGCTCCAGTGAAACACATGCCAGCTCCAGTGAAACACATGCCAGCTTCTGTGCAACACATACCAGCTCCAGTGCAACACATACCAGCTCCAGTGCAATACATGCCATCTCCAGTGAAACACATGCCAGCTCCAGTGAAACACATACCAGCTCCAGTGAAACACATACCAGCTCCAGTGCAACACAAACCAGCTCCAGTGAAACACATACCAGCTTCAGTGAAACACATACCAGCTCCAGTGAAACACATACCAGCTCCAGTGAAACACACACCAGCTCCAGTGAAACACATACCAGCTTCAGTGAAACACATACCAGCTCCAGTGCAATACATATCAGCTCCAGTGAAACACATACCAGCTCCAGTGAAACACATACCAGCTCCAGTGCAACACTTACCAGCTCCAGTGAAACACATACCAGCTCCAGTGAAACACATACCAGCTTCAGTGAAACACATACCAGCTCCAGTGAAACACATACCAGCTTCAGTGAAACACATACCAGCTTCAGTGAAACACATACAAGCTCCAGTGAAACACATACCAGCTTCAGTGAAACACATACCAGCTTCAGTGAAACACATACCAGCTTCAGTGAAACACATACCAGCTCCAGTGAAACACATACCAGCTCCAGTGAAACACATACCAGCTTCAGTGAAACACATACCAGCTCCAGTGAAACACATACCAGCTCCAGAGAAATACATACCAGCTCCAATGAAACACATACCAGCTCCAGTGAAACACATACCAGCTCCAGTGCAACACTTACCAGCTCCAGTGAAACACATACCAGCTCCAGTGAAACACATACCAGCTTCAGTGAAACACATACCAGCTCCAGTGAAACACATACCAGCTTCAGTGAAACACATACCAGCTTCAGTGAAACACATACAAGCTCCAGTGAAACACATACCAGCTTCAGTGAAACACATACCAGCTTCAGTGAAACACATACCAGCTTCAGTGAAACACATACCAGCTCCAGTGAAACACATACCAGCTCCAGGGCAATACATGCCATCTCCAGTGAAACACATGCCAGCTTCTGTGCAACACATACCAGCTCCAGTGAAACACATACCAGCTCCAGTGCAACACTTACCAGCTCCAGTGCAACACATATCAGCTCCAGTGAAACACATACCAGCTCCAGGGCAATACATGCCATCTCCAGTGAAACACATGCCAGCTTCTGTGCAACACATACCAGCTCCAGTGCAACACATACCAGCTCCAGTGCAATACATGCCATCTCCAGTGAAACACATGCCAGCTCCAGTGAAACACATACCAGCTCCAGTGAAACACATACCAGCTGCAGTGCAACACTTACCAGCTCCAGTGCAACACATACCAGCTCCAGTGAAACACATACCAGCTCCAGTGAAACACAAACCAGCTCCAGTGCAACACATATCAGCTCCAGTGAAACACATACCAGCTCCAGTGCAATACATGCCATCTTCAGTGAAACACACGTCATCTCCAGTGAAACACATACCAGCTTCAGTGCAACACATACCAGCTTCAGTGCAACACATACCAGCTCCAGAGAAACACATACCAGCTCCAGTGCAACACTTACCAGCTCCAGTGAAACACACCAGCTCCAGTGAAACACATATCAGCTCCAGTGAAACACATACCAGCTCCAGTGCAACACTTACCAGCTCCAGTGCAACACATATCAGCTCCAGTGAAACACATACCAGCTCCAGTGCAATACATGCCATCTCCAGTGAAACACATGCCAGCTTCTGTGCAACACATACCAGCTCCAGTGCAACACATACCAGCTCCAGTGCAATACATGCCATCTCCAGTGAAACACATGCCAGCTCCAGTGAAACACATACCAGCTCCAGTGAAACACATACCAGCTCCAGTGCAACACTTACCAGCTCCAGTGCAATACATGCCGGCTCTAGTGAAACACATACCAGCTCCAGTGCAATACATGCCAGCTCCAGTGAAACACATATCAGCTCCAGTGAAACACATACCAGCTCCAGTGAAACACACCAGCTCCAGTGAAACACATATCAGCTCCAGTGAAACACATACCAGCTCCAGTGCAACACTTACCAGCTCCAGTGCAACACATATCAGCTCCAGTGAAACACATACCAGCTCCAGTGCAATACATGCCATCTCCAGTGAAACACATGCCAGCTTCTGTGCAACACATACCAGCTCCAGTGCAACACATACCAGCTCCAGTGCAATACATGCCATCTCCAGTGAAACACATGCCAGCTCCAGTGAAACACATACCAGCTCCAGTGAAACACATACCAGCTCCAGTGCAACACTTACCAGCTCCAGTGCAACACATACCAGCTCCAGTGAAACACATACCAGCTCCAGTGAAACACAAACCAGCTCCAGTGCAACACATATCAGCTCCAGTGAAACACATACCAGCTCCAGTGCAATACATGCCATCTTCAGTGAAACACATGTCATCTCCAGTGAAACACATACCAGCTTCAGTGCAACACATACCAGCTTCAGTGCAACACATACCAGCTCCAGAGAAACACATACCAGCTCCAGTGCAACACTTACCAGCTCCAGTGAAACACACCAGCTCCAGTGAAACACATATCAGCTCCAGTGAAACACATACCAGCTCCAGTGCATTACATGCCATCTCGATTTGGGTAAAAGTGTGCCCTATCTCCCTCGACACGTTTGGCCCAGTTTCAGAAAGTGAAACACTAAAAGTCATAGCTTCTATAAAAAGCGGTTCCCCCACGGACCCAGTCCCTTTTAAAATTCTAAAGCAAGCAGCAACCGCGGTGGTAGGGCCCATTACGGACCTGATTAACGCCTCTTTCTCTCGTGGTTTGGTGCCACCCACCTGGAAAAAAGCCGTGGTCAAGGCACTTCTAAAAAAATCTAACCTTGACACGGCTGAGCTGGCCAATTTTAGGCCCATTTCTCTGTTGCCAGGCCTCAGCAAAATTGCTGAGAAGCTTGCTAACCATCGACTGTCCAACTTTCTAGAGTCGAACGGTCTGCTCCGAGACTCGCAGACCGGCTTCCGTCCCGGCCAAGGCACCGACACGGCCCTCCTGGCTGTCGTTGAGGAATCGAGGCGCATCTTAGATTCGGGGGGATCAGTGGCAGTGATCCTCCTGGATCTGAGTGCGGCATTCGACACCGTCGACCACCAGGTGCTGACCCAACGGCTTTCAAAGGTGGGTGTGGCAGGAGCCGCGTTGAAATGGCTTTGTTCATTCCTGGAAGATCGTTCCTATCAGGTCTGGGAAGGAAGCAACAAGTCTCCATCTATTTCTCTCCAGTGGGGGGTGCCGCAGGGCTCGTCCTTGAGCCCGACATTATTTAATGTCTATATGGCCCCCCTGGAGGATGTGGTGACCCCTTATAACATCAAAATCATCAGCTATGCTGATGATACTCAGCTGGTGGTCGCCCTTCCTCAACTGGTGGAGAACCCTGACTTGTTGCATTCATGTCTGGCGGACGTCCATACCTGGATGAGCAGTTCAGCCTTGAAGCTGAACGGCTCTAAAACAGAGATTATGCTGCTTGGAAACAAAGCGCCGCCATTGTCACCATCATGTTGGCCAAGCTGTATGGGTGACTTCCCAACCATGAAAGAGGAGATTAAGAGCCTGGGAGTCTGGCTGGAGCAAGACCTCTCCCTCAGAACTCACGCTAAAAGAACTGCGGGAGTCTGTTTTGCCCTGCTGCGGGCTGCGCGTAAAATTCTTCCGCTTCTTCCTCTTCCATCAAGGAAGCTGTTGATTCAGGGTTTGATAACATCTCGCCTAGACTACAGCAATAGTCTGTTTCTGGGCGCCCCTGAATCTACTTTTAACAAACTTCAGCAGGTGCAAAACGCGGCGGCCAGACTCCTCATGGGAATTCCTCGAACAGAATCTGCCAGACCCGCTCTCAAGGCCCTGCACTGGTTACCAGTGCGGGAGAGAGTGAAGTTTAAAGCACTTTCCATCGCTCACAAAATTCTTCAGGGCGGTGGGCCTCCTCTCTTGGGGAGTTTGGTAGTGCCTTACAAAGCGAACAGAGCGCTGAGGTCTGATCAGAGGTGTTTGCTCCAGGTCCCGAGAGTAAAAAGATCACGCACGGGCGGGAGGCGATTTTCTGTGCACACAGCAACGCTCTGGAACTCCCTCCCCTTAAAACTTCGTGCTGAGACCTGTACCCTGCGTTTTCGCAAAGGTTTGAAAACACATCTGTTTCCCCTGTGAGTCGTTACTATTATCTCATGGTCCCACGGTTGATGCACTGTTCATAGCGCCGGGATGCCTCAGGGTAGCTGTGCGCTATATAAGTTTTAATAATAATAATAATAATAATAATAATCTCTAGTGAAACACATGCCAGCTTCTGAGCAACACATTCCAGCACCAGTGCAACAAATACCAGCTCCAGTGCAATACATGCCATCTCCAGTGAAACACATGCCAGCTCCAGTGAAACACATACCAGCTCCAGTGAAACACATACCAGCTCCAGTGCAACACTTACCAGCTCCAGTGCAACACATACCAGCTCCAGTGAAACACATACCAGCTCCAGTGAAACACAAACCAGCTCCAGTGCAACACATATCAGCTCCAGTGAAACACATACCAGCTCCAGTGCAATACATGCCATCTTCAGTGAAACACATGTCATCTCCAGTGAAACACATACCAGCTTCAGTGCAACACATACCAGCTTCAGTGCAACACATGCCAGCTCCAGTGCAACACTTACCAGCTCCAGTAAAACACACCAGCTCCAGTGAAACACATATCAGCTCCAGTGAAACACATACCAGCTCCAGTGCAAAACTTACCAGCTCCAGTGCAACACATATCAGCTCCAGTGAAACACATACCAGCTGCAGTGCAACACTTACCAGCTCCAGTGAAACACAAACCAGCTCCAGTGCAACACATATCAGTTCCAGTGAAACACATACCAGCTCCAGTGCAATACATATCAGCTCCAGTGAAACACATACCAGATCCAGTGAAACACATACCAGCTCCAGTGAAACACAAACCAGCTCCAGTGAAACACATACCAGCTTCAGTGAAACACAAACCAGCTCCAGTGAAACACATACCAGCTCCAGTGAAACACACACCAGCTCCAGTGAAACACATACCAGCTTCAGTGAAACACATACCAGCTCCAGTGCAATACATATCAGCTCCAGTGAAACACATACCAGCTCCAGTGAAACACATACCAGTTCCAGTGCAACACTTACCAGCTCCAGTGAAACACATACCAGCTCCAGTGAAACACATACCAGCTTCAGTGAAACACATACCAGCTCCAGTGAAACACATGCCAGCTTCAGTGAAACACATACCAGCTTCAGTGAAACACATACCAGCTCCAGTGAAACACATACCAGCTTCAGTGAAACACATACCAGCTTCAGTGAAACACATGCCAGCTCCAGTGAAACACATACCAGCTCCAGTGAAACACATACCAGCTCCAGTGCAACACTTACCAGCTCCAGTGCAACACATACCAGCTCCATTGAAACACATACCAGCTCCAGTGAAACACAAACCAGCTCCAGTGCAACACATATCAGCTCCAGTGAAACACATACCAGCTCCAGTGCAATACATGCCATCTTCAGTGAAACACATGTCATCTCCAGTGAAACACATACCAGCTTCAGTGCAACACATACCAGCTTCAGTGCAACACATACCAGCTTCAGTGCAACACATACCAGCTCCAGTGCAACACTTACCAGCTCCAGTGAAACACACCAGCTCCAGTGAAACACATATCAGCTCCAGTGAAACACATACCAGCTTCAGTGCAACACTTACCAGCTCCAGTGCAACACATATCAGCTCCAGTGAAACACATACCAGCTCCAGTGCAACACTTACCAGCTCCAGTGAAACACAAACCAGCTCCAGTGCAATACATATCAGCTCCAGTGAAACACATACCAGATCCAGTGAAACACATACCAGCTCCAGTGAAACACATACCAGCTCCAGTGCAATACATATCAGCTCCAGTGAAACACATACCAGATCCAGTGAAACACATACCAGCTCCAGTGAAACACAAACCAGCTCCAGTGAAACACATACCAGCTTCAGTGAAACACATACCAGCTCCAGTGAAACACATACCAGCTCCAGTGAAACACACACCAGCTCCAGTGAAACACATACCAGCTTCAGTGAAACACATACCAGCTCCAGTGCAATACATATCAGCTCCAGTGAAACACATACCAGCTCCAGTGAAACACATACCAGCTCCAGTGCAACACTTACCAGATCCAGTGAAACACATACCAGCTCCAGTGAAACACATACCAGCTTCAGTGAAACACATACCAGATCCAGTGAAACACATACCAGCTTCAGTGAAACACATACCAGCTTCAGTGAAACACATACAAGCTCCAGTGAAACACATACCAGCTTCAGTGAAACACATACCAGCTTCAGTGAAACACATACCAGCTTCAGTGAAACACATACCAGCTCCAGTGAAACACATACCAGCTCCAGTGAAACACATACCAGCTTCAGTGAAACACATACCAGCTCCAGTGAAACACATACCAGCTCCAGAGAAATACATACCAGCTCCAATGAAACACATACCAGCTCCAGTGAAACACATACCAGCTCCTGTGCAACACATACCAGCTCCAGTGAAACACATACCAGCTCCAGTGAAACACATACCAGCTCCAGTGCAATACATGCCAGCTCCAGTGAAACACATGCCAGCTCCAGTGAAACACATGCCAGCTCCAGTGAAACACATGCCAGCTTCTGTGCAACACATACCAGCTCCAGTGCAACACATACCAGCTCCAGTGCAATACATGCCATCTCCAGTGAAACACATGCCAGCTCCAGTGAAACACATACCAGCTCCAGTGAAACACATACCAGCTCCAGTGCAACACTTACCAGCTCCAGTGCAACACATACCAGCTCCAGTGAAACACATACCAGCTCCAGTGAAACACAAACCAGCTCCAGTGCAACACATATCAGCTCCAGTGAAACACATACCAGCTCCAGTGCAATACATGCCATCTTCAGTGAAACACATGTCATCTCCAGTGAAACACATACCAGCTTCAGTGCAACACATACCAGCTTCAGTGCAACACATACCAGCTCCAGAGAAACACATACCAGCTCCAGTGCAACACTTACCAGCTCCAGTGAAACACACCAGCTCCAGTGAAACACATATCAGCTCGAGTGAAACACATACCAGCTCCAGTGCAATACATGCCATCTCTAGTGAAACACATGCCAGCTTCTGTGCAACACATACCAGCTCCAGTGCAACACATTCCAGCTCCAGTGCAATACATGCCATCTCCAGTGAAACACATGCCAGCTCCAGTGAAACACATACCAGCTCCAGTGAAACACATACCAGCTCCAGTGCAACACTTACCAGCTCCAGTGCAACACATACCAGCTCCAGTGAAACACATACCAGCTCCAGTGAAACACAAACCAGCTCCAGTGCAACACATATCAGCTCCAGTGAAACACATACCAGCTCCAGTGCAATACATGCCATCTTCAGTGAAACACATGTCATCTCCAGTGAAACACATACCAGCTTCAGTGCAACACATACCAGCTTCAGTGCAACACATACCAGCTCCAGTGCAACACTTACCAGCTCCAGTGAAACACACCAGCTCCAGTGAAACACATATCAGCTCCAGTGAAACACATACCAGCTCCAGTGCAACACTTACCAGCTCCAGTGCAACACATATCAGCTCCAGTGAAACACATACCAGCTCCAGTGCAACACTTACCAGCTCCAGTGAAACACAAACCAGCTCCAGTGCAACACATATCAGCTCCAGTGAAACACATACCAGCTCCAGTGCAATACATATCAGCTCCAGTGAAACACATACCAGATCCAGTGAAACACATACCAGCTCCAGTGAAACACAAACCAGCTCCAGTGAAACACATACCAGCTTCAGTGAAACACATACCAGCTCCAGTGAAACACATACCAGCTCCAGTGAAACACACACCAGCTCCAGTGAAACACATACCAGCTTCAGTGAAACACATACCAGCTCCAGTGCAATACATATCAGCTCCAGTGAAACACATACCAGCTCCAGTGAAACACATACCAGCTCCAGTGTAACACTTACCAGCTCCAGTGAAACACATACCAGCTCCAGTGAAACACATACCAGCTTCAGTGAAACACATACCAGCTCCAGTGAAACACATACCAGCTTCAGTGAAACACATACCAGCTTCAGTGAAACACATACCAGCTCCAGTGAAACACATACCAGCTTCAGTGAAACACATACCAGCTTCAGTGAAACACATGCCAGCTCCAGTGAAACACATACCAGCTCCAGTGAAACACATACCAGCTCCAGTGCAACACTTACCAGCTCCAGTGCAACACATACCAGCTCCAGTGAAACACATACCAGCTCCAGTGAAACACAAACCAGCTCCAGTGCAACACATATCAGCTCCAGTGAAACACATACCAGCTCCAGTGCAATACATGCCATCTTCAGTGAAACACATGTCATCTCCAGTGAAACACATACCAGCTTCAGTGCAACACATACCAGCTTCAGTGCAACACATACCAGCTCCAGTGCAACACTTACCAGCTCCAGTGAAACACACCAGCTCCAGTGAAACACATATCAGCTCCAGTGAAACACATACCAGCTCCAGTGCAACACTTACCAGCTCAAGTGCAACACATATCAGCTCCAGTGAAACACATACCAGCTCCAGTGCAACACTTACCAGCTCCAGTGAAACACAAACCAGCTCCAGTGCAATACATATCAGCTCCAGTGAAACACATACCAGATCCAGTGAAACACATACCAGCTCCAGTGAAACACATACCAGCTCCAGTGCAATACATATCAGCTCCAGTGAAACACATACCAGATCCAGTGAAACACATACCAGCTCCAGTGAAACACAAACCAGCTCCAGTGAAACACATACCAGCTTCAGTGAAACACATACCAGCTCCAGTGAAACACATACCAGCTCCAGTGAAACACACACCAGCTCCAGTGAAACACATACCAGCTTCAGAGAAACACATACCAGCTCCAGTGCAATACATATCAGCTCCAGTGAAACACATACCAGCTCCAGTGAAACACATACCAGCTCCAGTGCAACACTTACCAGCTCCAGTGAAACACATACCAGCTCCAGTGAAACACATACCAGCTCCAGTGCAACACTTACCAGCTCCAGTGAAACACAAACCAGCTCCAGTGCAATACATATCAGCTCCAGTGAAACACATACCAGATCCAGTGAAACACATACCAGCTCCAGTGAAACACATACCAGCTCCAGTGCAATACATATCAGCTCCAGTGAAACACATACCAGATCCAGTGAAACACATACCAGCTCCAGTGAAACACAAACCAGCTCCAGTGAAACACATACCAGCTTCAGTGAAACACATACCAGCTCCAGTGAAACACATACCAGCTCCAGTGAAACACACACCAGCTCCAGTGAAACACATACCAGCTTCAGTGAAACACATACCAGCTCCAGTGCAATACATATCAGCTCCAGTGAAACACATACCAGCTCCAGTGAAACACATACCAGCTCCAGTGCAACACTTACCAGCTCCAGTGAAACACATACCAGCTCCAGTGAAACACATACCAGCTTCAGTGAAACACATACCAGCTCCAGTGAAACACATACCAGCTTCAGTGAAACACATACCAGCTTCAGTGAAACACATACAAGCTCCAGTGAAACACATACCAGCTTCAGTGAAACACATACCAGCTTCAGTGAAACACATACCAGCTTCAGTGAAACACATACCAGCTCCAGTGAAACACATGTCATCTCCAGTGAAACACATACCAGCTTCAGTGCAACACATACCAGCTTCAGTGCAACACATACCAGCTCCAGTGCAACACTTACCAGCTCCAGTGAAACACACCAGCTACAGTGAAACACATATCAGCTCCAGTGAAACACATACCAGCTCCAGTGCAACACTTACCAGCTCCAGTGCAACACATATCAGCTCCAGTGAAACACATACCAGCTCCAGTGCAACACTTACCAGCTCCAGTGAAACACAAACCAGCTCCAGTGCAACACATATCAGCTCCAGTGAAACACATACCAGCTCCAGTGCAATACATATCAGCTCCAGTGAAACACATACCAGATCCAGTGAAACACATACCAGCTCCAGTGAAACACAAACCAGCTCCAGTGAAACACATACCAGCTTCAGTGAAACACATACCAGCTCCAGTGAAACACATACCAGCTCCAGTGAAACACACACCAGCTCCAGTGAAACACATACCAGCTTCAGTGAAACACATACCAGCTCCAGTGCAATACATATCAGCTCCAGTGAAACACATACCAGCTCCAGTGAAACACATACCAGCTCCAGTGTAACACTTACCAGCTCCAGTGAAACACATACCAGCTCCAGTGAAACACATACCAGCTTCAGTGAAACACATACCAGCTCCAGTGAAACACATACCAGCTTCAGTGAAACACATACCAGCTTCAGTGAAACACATACCAGCTCCAGTGAAACACATACCAGCTTCAGTGAAACACATACCAGCTTCAGTGAAACACATGCCAGCTCCAGTGAAACACATACCAGCTCCAGTGAAACACATACCAGATCCAGTGAAACACATACCAGCTCCAGTGAAACACAAACCAGCTCCAGTGAAACACATACCAGCTTCAGTGAAACACATACCAGCTCCAGTGAAACACATACCAGCTCCAGTGAAACACACACCAGCTCCAGTGAAACACATACCAGCTTCAGTGAAACACATACCAGCTCCAGTGCAATACATATCAGCTCCAGTGAAACACATACCAGCTCCAGTGAAACACATACCAGCTCCAGTGCAACACTTACCAGCTCCAGTGAAACACATACCAGCTCCAGTGAAACACATACCAGCTTCAGTGAAACACATACCAGCTCCAGTGAAACACATACCAGCTTCAGTGAAACACATACCAGCTTCAGTGAAACACATACAAGCTCCAGTGAAACACATACCAGCTTCAGTGAAACACATACCAGCTTCAGTGAAACACATACCAGCTTCAGTGAAACACATACC
Source organism: Lissotriton helveticus (assembly GCF_964261635.1). Classification (NCBI taxonomy): domain Eukaryota; kingdom Metazoa; phylum Chordata; class Amphibia; order Caudata; family Salamandridae; genus Lissotriton; species Lissotriton helveticus. The sequence continues at coordinate 41,688,775 of NC_136057.1, forward strand.
AGCTCCAGTGAAACACATGTCATCTCCAGTGAAACACATACCAGCTTCAGTGCAACACATACCAGCTTCAGTGCAACACATACCAGCTCCAGTGCAACACTTACCAGCTCCAGTGAAACACACCAGCTACAGTGAAACACATATCAGCTCCAGTGAAACACATACCAGCTCCAGTGCAACACTTACCAGCTCCAGTGCAACACATATCAGCTCCAGTGAAACACATACCAGCTCCAGTGCAACACTTACCAGCTCCAGTGAAACACAAACCAGCTCCAGTGCAACACATATCAGCTCCAGTGAAACACATACCAGCTCCAGTGCAATACATATCAGCTCCAGTGAAACACATACCAGATCCAGTGAAACACATACCAGCTCCAGTGAAACACAAACCAGCTCCAGTGAAACACATACCAGCTTCAGTGAAACACATACCAGCTCCAGTGAAACACATACCAGCTCCAGTGAAACACACACCAGCTCCAGTGAAACACATACCAGCTTCAGTGAAACACATACCAGCTCCAGTGCAATACATATCAGCTCCAGTGAAACACATACCAGCTCCAGTGAAACACATACCAGCTCCAGTGTAACACTTACCAGCTCCAGTGAAACACATACCAGCTCCAGTGAAACACATACCAGCTTCAGTGAAACACATACCAGCTCCAGTGAAACACATACCAGCTTCAGTGAAACACATACCAGCTTCAGTGAAACACATACCAGCTCCAGTGAAACACATACCAGCTTCAGTGAAACACATACCAGCTTCAGTGAAACACATGCCAGCTCCAGTGAAACACATACCAGCTCCAGTGAAACACATACCAGCTCCAGTGCAACACTTACCAGCTCCAGTGCAACACATACCAGCTCCAGTGAAACACATACCAGCTCCAGTGAAACACAAACCAGCTCCAGTGCAACACATATCAGCTCCAGTGAAACACATACCAGCTCCAGTGCAATACATGCCATCTTCAGTGAAACACATGTCATCTCCAGTGAAACACATACCAGCTTCAGTGCAACACATACCAGCTTCAGTGCAACACATACCAGCTCCAGTGCAACACTTACCAGCTCCAGTGAAACACACCAGCTCCAGTGAAACACATATCAGCTCCAGTGAAACACATACCAGCTCCAGTGCAACACTTACCAGCTCCAGTGCAACACATATTAGCTCCAGTGAAACACATACCAGCTCCAGTGCAACACTTACCAGCTCCAGTGAAACACAAACCAGCTCCAGTGCAATACATATCAGCTCCAGTGAAACACATACCAAATCCAGTGAAACACATACCAGCTCCAGTGAAACACATACCAGCTCCAGTGCAATACATATCAGCTCCAGTGAAACACATACCAGATCCAGTGAAACACATACCAGCTCCAGTGAAACACAAACCAGCTCCAGTGAAACACATACCAGCTTCAGTGAAACACATACCAGCTCCAGTGAAACACATACCAGCTCCAGTGAAACACACACCAGCTCCAGTGAAACACATACCAGCTTCAGCGAAACACATACCAGCTCCAGTGCAATACATATCAGCTCCAGTGAAACACATACCAGCTACAGTGAAACACATACCAGCTCCAGTGCAACACTTACCAGCTCCAGTGAAACACATACCAGCTCCAGTGAAACACATACCAGCTCCAGTGCAACACTTACCAGCTCCAGTGAAACACAAACCAGCTCCAGTGCAATACATATCAGCTCCAGTGAAACACATACCAGATCCAGTGAAACACATACCAGCTCCAGTGCAACACTTACCAGCTCCAGTGAAACACAAACCAGCTCCAGTGCAATACATATCAGCTCCAGTGAAACACATACCAGATCCAGTGAAACACATACCAGCTCCAGTGAAACACATACCAGCTCCAGTGCAATACATATCAGCTCCAGTGAAACACATACCAGATCCAGTGAAACACATACCAGCTCCAGTGAAACACAAACCAGCTCCAGTGAAACACATACCAGCTTCAGTGAAACACATACCAGCTCCAGTGAAACACATACCAGCTCCAGTGAAACACACACCAGCTCCAGTGAAACACATACCAGCTTCAGTGAAACACATACCAGCTCCAGTGCAATACATATCAGCTCCAGTGAAACACATACCAGCTCCAGTGAAACACATACCAGCTCCAGTGCAACACTTACCAGCTCCAGTGAAACACATACCAGCTCCAGTGAAACACATACCAGCTTCAGTGAAACACATACCAGCTCCAGTGAAACACATACCAGCTTCAGTGAAACACATACCAGCTTCAGTGAAACACATACAAGCTCCAGTGAAACACATACCAGCTTCAGTGAAACACATACCAGCTTCAGTGAAACACATACCAGCTTCAGTGAAACACATACCAGCTCCAGTGAAACACATGTCATCTCCAGTGAAACACATACCAGCTTCAGTGCAACACATACCAGCTTCAGTGCAACACATACCAGCTCCAGTGCAACACTTACCAGCTCCAGTGAAACACACCAGCTACAGTGAAACACATATCAGCTCCAGTGAAACACATACCAGCTCCAGTGCAACACTTACCAGCTCCAGTGCAACACATATCAGCTCCAGTGAAACACATACCAGCTCCAGTGCAACACTTACCAGCTCCAGTGAAACACAAACCAGCTCCAGTGCAACACATATCAGCTCCAGTGAAACACATACCAGCTCCAGTGCAATACATATCAGCTCCAGTGAAACACATACCAGATCCAGTGAAACACATACCAGCTCCAGTGAAACACAAACCAGCTCCAGTGAAACACATACCAGCTTCAGTGAAACACATACCAGCTCCAGTGAAACACATACCAGCTCCAGTGAAACACACACCAGCTCCAGTGAAACACATACCAGCTTCAGTGAAACACATACCAGCTCCAGTGCAATACATATCAGCTCCAGTGAAACACATACCAGCTCCAGTGAAACACATACCAGCTCCAGTGTAACACTTACCAGCTCCAGTGAAACACATACCAGCTCCAGTGAAACACATACCAGCTTCAGTGAAACACATACCAGCTCCAGTGAAACACATACCAGCTTCAGTGAAACACATACCAGCTTCAGTGAAACACATACCAGCTCCAGTGAAACACATACCAGCTTCAGTGAAACACATACCAGCTTCAGTGAAACACATGCCAGCTCCAGTGAAACACATACCAGCTCCAGTGAAACACATACCAGCTCCAGTGCAACACTTACCAGCTCCAGTGCAACACATACCAGCTCCAGTGAAACACATACCAGCTCCAGTGAAACACAAACCAGCTCCAGTGCAACACATATCAGCTCCAGTGAAACACATACCAGCTCCAGTGCAATACATGCCATCTTCAGTGAAACACATGTCATCTCCAGTGAAACACATACCAGCTTCAGTGCAACACATACCAGCTTCAGTGCAACACATACCAGCTCCAGTGCAACACTTACCAGCTCCAGTGAAACACACCAGCTCCAGTGAAACACATATCAGCTCCAGTGAAACACATACCAGCTCCAGTGCAACACTTACCAGCTCCAGTGCAACACATATTAGCTCCAGTGAAACACATACCAGCTCCAGTGCAACACTTACCAGCTCCAGTGAAACACAAACCAGCTCCAGTGCAATACATATCAGCTCCAGTGAAACACATACCAAATCCAGTGAAACACATACCAGCTCCAGTGAAACACATACCAGCTCCAGTGCAATACATATCAGCTCCAGTGAAACACATACCAGATCCAGTGAAACACATACCAGCTCCAGTGAAACACAAACCAGCTCCAGTGAAACACATACCAGCTTCAGTGAAACACATACCAGCTCCAGTGAAACACATACCAGCTCCAGTGAAACACACACCAGCTCCAGTGAAACACATACCAGCTTCAGCGAAACACATACCAGCTCCAGTGCAATACATATCAGCTCCAGTGAAACACATACCAGCTACAGTGAAACACATACCAGCTCCAGTGCAACACTTACCAGCTCCAGTGAAACACATACCAGCTCCAGTGAAACACATACCAGCTCCAGTGCAACACTTACCAGCTCCAGTGAAACACAAACCAGCTCCAGTGCAATACATATCAGCTCCAGTGAAACACATACCAGATCCAGTGAAACACATACCAGCTCCAGTGAAACACATACCAGCTCCAGTGCAATACATATCAGCTCCAGTGAAACACATACCAGATCCAGTGAAACACATACCAGCTCCAGTGAAACACAAACCAGCTCCAGTGAAACACATACCAGCTTCAGTGAAACACATACCAGCTCCAGTGAAACACATACCAGCTCCAGTGAAACACACACCAGCTCCAGTGAAACACATACCAGCTTCAGTGAAACACATACCAGCTCCAATGCAATACATATCAGCTCCAGTGAAACACATACCAGCTCCAGTGAAACACATACCAGCTCCAGTGCAACACTTACCAGCTCCAGTGAAACACATACCAGCTCCAGTGAAACACATACCAGCTTCAGTGAAACACATACCAGCTCCAGTGAAACACATACCAGCTTCAGTGAAACACATACCAGCTTCAGTGAAACACATACAAGCTCCAGTGAAACACATACCAGCTTCAGTGAAACACATACCAGCTTCAGTGAAACACATACCAGCTCCAGTGAAACACATACCAGCTCCAGTGAAACACATACCAGCTTCAGTGAAACACATACCAGCTCCAGTGAAACACATACCAGCTCCAGAGAAATACATACCAGCTCCAATGAAACACATACCAGCTCCAGTGAAACACATACCAGCTCCTGTGCAACACATACCAGCTCCAGTGAAACACATACCAGCTCCAGTGAAACACATACCAGCTCCAGTGCAATACATGCCAGCTCCAGTGAAACACATGCCAGCTCCAGTGAAACACATGCCAGCTCCACTGAAACACATGCCAGCTTCTGTGCAACACATACCAGCTCCAGTGCAACACATACCAGCTCCAGTGCAATACATGCCATCTCCAGTGAAACACATGCCAGCTCCAGTGAAACACATACCAGCTCCAGTGAAACACATACCAGCTCCAGTGCAACACAAACCAGCTCCAGTGAAACACATACCAGCTTCAGTGAAACACATACCAGCTCCAGTGAAACACATACCAGCTCCAGTGAAACACACACCAGCTCCAGTGAAACACATACCAGCTTCAGTGAAACACATACCAGCTCCAGTGCAATACATATCAGCTCCAGTGAAACACATACCAGCTCCAGTGAAACACATACCAGCTCCAGTGCAACACTTACCAGCTCCAGTGAAACACATACCAGCTCCAGTGAAACACATACCAGCTTCAGTGAAACACATACCAGCTCCAGTGAAACACATACCAGCTTCAGTGAAACACATACCAGCTTCAGTGAAACACATACAAGCTCCAGTGAAACACATACCAGCTTCAGTGAAACACATACCAGCTTCAGTGAAACACATACCAGCTTCAGTGAAACACATACCAGCTCCAGTGAAACACATACCAGCTCCAGTGAAACACATACCAGCTTCAGTGAAACACATACCAGCTCCAGTGAAACACATACCAGCTCCAGAGAAATACATACCAGCTCCAATGAAACACATACCAGCTCCAGTGAAACACATACCAGCTCCAGTGCAACACTTACCAGCTACAGTGAAACACATACCAGCTCCAGTGAAACACATACCAGCTTCAGTGAAACACATACCAGCTCCAGTGAAACACATACCAGCTTCAGTGAAACACATACCAGCTTCAGTGAAACACATACAAGCTCCAGTGAAACACATACCAGCTTCAGTGAAACACATACCAGCTTCAGTGAAACACATACCAGCTTCAGTGAAACACATACCAGCTCCAGTGAAACACATACCAGCTCCAGTGAAACACATACCAGCTTCAGTGAAACACATACCAGCTCCAGTGAAACACATACCAGCTCCAGAGAAATACATACCAGCTCCAATGAAACACATACCAGCTCCAGTGAAACACATACCAGCTCCTGTGCAACACATACCAGCTCCAGTGAAACACATACCAGCTCCAGTGAAACACATACCAGCTCCAGTGCAATACATGCCAGCTCCAGTGAAACACATGCCAGCTCCAGTGAAACACATGCCAGCTCCAGTGAAACACATGCCAGCTTCTGTGCAACACATACCAGCTCCAGTGCAACACATACCAGCTCCAGTGCAATACATGCCATCTCCAGTGAAACACATGCCAGCTCCAGTGAAACACATACCAGCTCCAGTGAAACACATACCAGCTCCAGTGCAACACTTACCAGCTCCAGTGCAACACATACCAGCTCCAGTGAAACACATACCAGCTCCAGTGAAACACAAACCAGCTCCAGTGCAACACATATCAGCTCCAGTGAAACACATACCAGCTCCAGTGCAATACATGCCATCCTCAGTGAAACACATGTCATCTCCAGTGAAACACATACCAGCTTCAGTGCAACACATACCAGCTTCAGTGCAACACATACCAGCTCCAGAGAAACACATACCAGCTCCAGTGCAACACTTACCAGCTCCAGTGAAACACACCAGCTCCAGTGAAACACATATCAGCTCGAGTGAAACACATACCAGCTCCAGTGCAATACATGCCATCTCTAGTGAAACACATGCCAGCTTCTGTGCAACACATACCAGCTCCAGTGCAACACATTCCAGCTCCAGTGCAATACATGCCATCTCCAGTGAAACACATGCCAGCTCCAGTGAAACACATACCAGCTCCAGTGAAACACATACCAGCTCCAGTGCAACACTTACCAGCTCCAGTGCAACACATACCAGCTCCAGTGAAACACATACCAGCTCCAGTGAAACACAAACCAGCTCCAGTGCAACACATATCAGCTCCAGTGAAACACATACCAGCTCCAGTGCAATACATGCCATCTTCAGTGAAACACATGTCATCTCCAGTGAAACACATACCAGCTTCAGTGCAACACATACCAGCTTCAGTGCAACACATACCAGCTCCAGTGCAACACTTACCAGCTCCAGTGAAACACACCAGCTCCAGTGAAACACATATCAGCTCCAGTGAAACACATACCAGCTCCAGTGCAACACTTACCAGCTCCAGTGCAACACATATCAGCTCCAGTGAAACACATACCAGCTCCAGTGCAACACTTACCAGCTCCAGTGAAACACAAACCAGCTCCAGTGCAACACATATCAGCTCCAGTGAAACACATACCAGCTCCAGTGCAATACATATCAGCTCCAGTGAAACACATACCAGATCCAGTGAAACACATACCAGCTCCAGTGAAACACAAACCAGCTCCAGTGAAACACATACCAGCTTCAGTGAAACACATACCAGCTCCAGTGAAACACATACCAGCTCCAGTGAAACACACACCAGCTCCAGTGAAACACATACCAGCTTCAGTGAAACACATACCAGCTCCAGTGCAATACATATCAGCTCCAGTGAAACACATACCAGCTCCAGTGAAACACATACCAGCTCCAGTGTAACACTTACCAGCTCCAGTGAAACACATACCAGCTCCAGTGAAACACATACCAGCTTCAGTGAAACACATACCAGCTCCAGTGAAACACATACCAGCTTCAGTGAAACACATACCAGCTTCAGTGAAACACATACCAGCTCCAGTGAAACACATACCAGCTTCAGTGAAACACATACCAGCTTCAGTGAAACACATGCCAGCTCCAGTGAAACACATACCAGCTCCAGTGAAACACATACCAGCTCCAGTGCAACACTTACCAGCTCCAGTGCAACACATACCAGCTCCAGTGAAACACATACCAGCTCCAGTGAAACACAAACCAGCTCCAGTGCAACACATATCAGCTCCAGTGAAACACATACCAGCTCCAGTGCAATACATGCCATCTTCAGTGAAACACATGTCATCTCCAGTGAAACACATACCAGCTTCAGTGCAACACATACCAGCTTCAGTGCAACACTTACCAGCTCCAGTGAAACACACCAGCTCCAGTGAAACACATATCAGCTCTAGTGAAACACATACCAGCTCCAGTGCAACACTTACCAGCTCCAGTGAAACACAAACCAGCTCCAGTGCAATACATATCAGCTCCAGTGAAACACATACCAGATCCAGTGAAACACATACCAGCTCCAGTGAAACACATACCAGCTCCAGTGCAATACATATCAGCTCCAGTGAAACACATACCAGATCCAGTGAAACACATACCAGCTCCAGTGAAACACAAACCAGCTCCAGTGAAACACATACCAGCTTCAGTGAAACACATACCAGCTCCAGTGAAACACATACCAGCTCCAGTGAAACACACACCAGCTCCAGTGAAACACAAACCAGCTCCAGTGAAACACATACCAGCTTCAGTGAAACACATACCAGCTCCAGTGAAACACATACCAGCTCCAGTGAAACACACACCAGCTCCAGTGAAACACATACCAGCTTCAGTGAAACACATACCAGCTCCAGTGCAATACATATCAGCTCCAGTGAAACACATACCAGCTCCAGTGAAACACATACCAGCTCCAGTGCAACACTTACCAGCTCCAGTGAAACACATACCAGCTCCAGTGAAACACATACCAGCTTCAGTGAAACACATGCCAGCTCCAGTGAAACACATACCAGCTCCAGTGAAACACATACCAGCTCCAGTGCAACACTTACCAGCTCCAGTGCAACACATACCAGCTCCAGTGAAACACATACCAGCTCCAGTGAAACACAAACCAGCTCCAGTGCAACACATATCAGCTCCAGTGAAACACATACCAGCTCCAGTGCAATACATGCCATCTTCAGTGAAACACATGTCATCTCCAGTGAAACACATACCAGCTTCAGTGCAACACATACCAGCTTCAGTGCAACACATACCAGCTCCAGTGCAACACTTACCAGCTCCAGTGAAACACACCAGCTCCAGTGAAACACATATCAGCTCCAGTGAAACACATACCAGCTCCAGTGCAACACTTACCAGCTCCAGTGCAACACATATCAGCTCCAGTGAAACACATACCAGCTCCAGTGCAACACTTACCAGCTCCAGTGAAACACAAACCAGCTCCAGTGCAATACATATCAGCTCCAGTGAAACACATACCAGATCCAGTGAAACACATACCAGCTCCAGTGAAACACATACCAGCTCCAGTGCAATACATATCAGCTCCAGTGAAACACATACCAGATCCAGTGAAACACATACCAGCTCCAGTGAAACACAAACCAGCTCCAGTGAAACACATACCAGCTTCAGTGAAACACATACCAGCTCCAGTGAAACACATACCAGCTCCAGTGAAACACACACCAGCTCCAGTGAAACACATACCAGCTTCAGCGAAACACATACCAGCTCCAGTGCAATACATATCAGCTCCAGTGAAACACATACCAGCTCCAGTGAAACACATACCAGCTCCAGTGCAACACTTACCAGCTCCAGTGAAACACATACCAGCTCCAGTGAAACACATACCAGCTCCAGTGCAACACTTACCAGCTCCAGTGAAACACAAACCAGCTCCAGTGCAATACATATCAGCTCCAGTGAAACACATACCAGATCCAATGAAACACATACCAGCTCCAGTGAAACACATACCAGCTCCAGTGCAATACATATCAGCTCCAGTGAAACACATACCAGATCCAGTGAAACACATACCAGCTCCAGTGAAACACAAACCAGCTCCAGTGAAACACATACCAGCTTCAGTGAAACACATACCAGCTCCAGTGAAACACATACCAGCTCCAGTGAAACACACACCAGCTCCAGTGAAACACATACCAGCTTCAGTGAAACACATACCAGCTCCAGTGCAATACATATCAGCTCCAGTGAAACACATACCAGCTCCAGTGAAACACATACCAGCTCCAGTGCAACACTTACCAGCTCCAGTGAAACACATACCAGCTCCAGTGAAACACATACCAGCTTCAGTGAAACACATACCAGCTCCAGTGAAACACATACCAGCTTCAGTGAAACACATACCAGCTTCAGTGAAACACATACAAGCTCCAGTGAAACACATACCAGCTTCAGTGAAACACATACCAGCTTCAGTGAAACACATACCAGCTTCAGTGAAACACATACCAGCTCCAGTGAAACACATACCAGCTCCAGTGAAACACATACCAGCTTCAGTGAAACACATACCAGCTCCAGTGAAACACATACCAGCTCCAGAGAAATACATACCAGCTCCAATGAAACACATACCAGCTCCAGTGAAACACATACCAGCTCCTGTGCAACACATACCAGCTCCAGTGAAACACATACCAGCTCCAGTGAAACACATACCAGCTCCAGTGCAATACATGCCAGCTCCAGTGAAACACATGCCAGCTCCAGAGAAACACATACAAGCTTCTGTGCAACACATACCAGCTCCAGTGCAACACATACCAGCTCCAGTGCAATACATGCCATCTCCAGTGAAACACATGCCAGCTCCAGTGAAACACATACCAGCTCCAGTGAAACACATACCAGCTCCAGTGCAACACAAACCAGCTCCAGTGAAACACATACCAGCTTCAGTGAAACACATACCAGCTCCAGTGAAACACATACCAGCTCCAGTGAAACACACACCAGCTCCAGTGAAACACATACCAGCTTCAGTGAAACACATACCAGCTCCAGTGCAATACATATCAGCTCCAGTGAAACACATACCAGCTCCAGTGAAACACATACCAGCTCCAGTGCAACACTTACCAGCTCCAGTGAAACACATACCAGCTCCAGTGAAACACATACCAGCTTCAGTGAAACACATACCAGCTCCAGTGAAACACATACCAGCTTCAGTGAAACACATACCAGCTTCAGTGAAACACATACAAGCTCCAGTGAAACACATACCAGCTTCAGTGAAACACATACCAGCTTCAGTGAAACACATACCAGCTCCAGTGAAACACATACCAGCTCCAGTGAAACACATACCAGCTTCAGTGAAACACATACCAGCTCCAGTGAAACACATACCAGCTCCAGAGAAATACATACCAGCTCCAATGAAACACATACCAGCTCCAGTGAAACACATACCAGCTCCAGTGCAACACTTACCAGCTCCAGTGAAACACATACCAGCTCCAGTGAAACACATACCAGCTTCAGTGAAACACATACCAGCTCCAGTGAAACACATACCAGCTTCAGTGAAACACATACCAGCTTCAGTGAAACACATACAAGCTCCAGTGAAACACATACCAGCTTCAGTGAAACACATACCAGCTTCAGTGAAACACATACCAGCTTCAGTGAAACACATACCAGCTCCAGTGAAACACATACCAGCTCCAGGGCAATACATGCCATCTCCAGTGAAACACATGCCAGCTTCTGTGCAACACATACCAGCTCCAGTGAAACACATACCAGCTCCAGTGCAACACTTACCAGCTCCAGTGCAACACATATCAGCTCCAGTGAAACACATACCAGCTCCAGGGCAATACATGCCATCTCCAGTGAAACACATGCCAGCTTCTGTGCAACACATACCAGCTCCAGTGCAACACATACCAGCTCCAGTGCAATACATGCCATCTCCAGTGAAACACATGCCAGCTCCAGTGAAACACATACCAGCTCCAGTGAAACACATACCAGCTGCAGTGCAACACTTACCAGCTCCAGTGCAACACATACCAGCTCCAGTGAAACACATACCAGCTCCAGTGAAACACAAACCAGCTCCAGTGCAACACATATCAGCTCCAGTGAAACACATACCAGCTCCAGTGCAATACATGCCATCTTCAGTGAAACACACGTCATCTCCAGTGAAACACATACCAGCTTCAGTGCAACACATACCAGCTTCAGTGCAACACATACCAGCTCCAGAGAAACACATACCAGCTCCAGTGCAACACTTACCAGCTCCAGTGAAACACACCAGCTCCAGTGAAACACATATCAGCTCCAGTGAAACACATACCAGCTCCAGTGCAACACTTACCAGCTCCAGTGCAACACATATCAGCTCCAGTGAAACACATACCAGCTCCAGTGCAATACATGCCATCTCCAGTGAAACACATGCCAGCTTCTGTGCAACACATACCAGCTCCAGTGCAACACATACCAGCTCCAGTGCAATACATGCCATCTCCAGTGAAACACATGCCAGCTCCAGTGAAACACATACCAGCTCCAGTGAAACACATACCAGCTCCAGTGCAACACTTACCAGCTCCAGTGCAATACATGCCGGCTCTAGTGAAACACATACCAGCTCCAGTGCAATACATGCCAGCTCCAGTGAAACACATATCAGCTCCAGTGAAACACATACCAGCTCCAGTGAAACACACCAGCTCCAGTGAAACACATATCAGCTCCAGTGAAACACATACCAGCTCCAGTGCAACACTTACCAGCTCCAGTGCAACACATATCAGCTCCAGTGAAACACATACCAGCTCCAGTGCAATACATGCCATCTCCAGTGAAACACATGCCAGCTTCTGTGCAACACATACCAGCTCCAGTGCAACACATACCAGCTCCAGTGCAATACATGCCATCTCCAGTGAAACACATGCCAGCTCCAGTGAAACACATACCAGCTCCAGTGAAACACATACCAGCTCCAGTGCAACACTTACCAGCTCCAGTGCAACACATACCAGCTCCAGTGAAACACATACCAGCTCCAGTGAAACACAAACCAGCTCCAGTGCAACACATATCAGCTCCAGTGAAACACATACCAGCTCCAGTGCAATACATGCCATCTTCAGTGAAACACATGTCATCTCCAGTGAAACACATACCAGCTTCAGTGCAACACATACCAGCTTCAGTGCAACACATACCAGCTCCAGAGAAACACATACCAGCTCCAGTGCAACACTTACCAGCTCCAGTGAAACACACCAGCTCCAGTGAAACACATATCAGCTCCAGTGAAACACATACCAGCTCCAGTGCATTACATGCCATCTCGATTTGGGTAAAAGTGTGCCCTATCTCCCTCGACACGTTTGGCCCAGTTTCAGAAAGTGAAACACTAAAAGTCATAGCTTCTATAAAAAGCGGTTCCCCCACGGACCCAGTCCCTTTTAAAATTCTAAAGCAAGCAGCAACCGCGGTGGTAGGGCCCATTACGGACCTGATTAACGCCTCTTTCTCTCGTGGTTTGGTGCCACCCACCTGGAAAAAAGCCGTGGTCAAGGCACTTCTAAAAAAATCTAACCTTGACACGGCTGAGCTGGCCAATTTTAGGCCCATTTCTCTGTTGCCAGGCCTCAGCAAAATTGCTGAGAAGCTTGCTAACCATCGACTGTCCAACTTTCTAGAGTCGAACGATCTGCTCCGAGACTCGCAGACCGGCTTCCGTCCCGGCCAAGGCACCGACACGGCCCTCCTGGCTGTCGTTGAGGAATCGAGGCGCATCTTAGATTCGGGGGGATCAGTGGCAGTGATCCTCCTGGATCTGAGTGCGGCATTCGACACCGTCGACCACCAGGTGCTGACCCAACGGCTTTCAAAGGTGGGTGTGGCAGGAGCCGCGTTGAAATGGCTTTGTTCATTCCTGGAAGATCGTTCCTATCAGGTCTGGGAAGGAAGCAACAAGTCTCCTTCTATTTCTCTCCAGTGGGGGGTGCCGCAGGGCTCGTCCTTGAGCCCGACATTATTTAATGTCTATATGGCCCCCCTGGAGGATGTGGTGACCCCTTATAACATCAAAATCATCAGCTATGCTGATGATACTCAGCTGGTGGTCGCCCTTCCTCAACTGGTGGAGAACCCTGACTTGTTGCATTCATGTCTGGCGGACGTCCATACCTGGATGAGCAGTTCAGCCTTGAAGCTGAACGGCTCTAAAACAGAGATTATGCTGCTTGGAAACAAAGCGCCGCCATTGTCACCATCATGTTGGCCAAGCTGTATGGGTGACTTCCCAACCATGAAAGAGGAGATTAAGAGCCTGGGAGTCTGGCTGGAGCAAGACCTCTCCCTCAGAACTCACGCTAAAAGAACTGCGGGAGTCTGTTTTGCCCTGCTGCGGGCTGCGCGTAAAATTCTTCCGCTTCTTCCTCTTCCATCAAGGAAGCTGTTGATTCAGGGTTTGATAACATCTCGCCTAGACTACAGCAATAGTCTGTTTCTGGGCGCCCCTGAATCTACTTTTAACAAACTTCAGCAGGTGCAAAACGCGGCGGCCAGACTCCTCATGGGAATTCCTCGAACAGAATCTGCCAGACCCGCTCTCAAGGCCCTGCACTGGTTACCAGTGCGGGAGAGAGTGAAGTTTAAAGCACTTTCCATCGCTCACAAAATTCTTCAGGGCGGTGGGCCTCCTCTCTTGGGGAGTTTGGTAGTGCCTTACAAAGCGAACAGAGCGCTGAGGTCTGATCAGAGGTGTTTGCTCCAGGTCCCGAGAGTAAAAAGATCACGCACGGGCGGGAGGCGATTTTCTGTGCACACAGCAACGCTCTGGAACTCCCTCCCCTTAAAACTTCGTGCTGAGACCTGTACCCTGCGTTTTCGCAAAGGTTTGAAAACACATCTGTTTCCCCTGTGAGTCGTTACTATTATCTCATGGTCCCACGGTTGATGCACTGTTCATAGCGCCGGGATGCCTCAGGGTAGCTGTGCGCTATATAAGTTTTAATAATAATAATAATAATAATAATAATCTCTAGTGAAACACATGCCAGCTTCTGAGCAACACATTCCAGCACCAGTGCAACAAATACCAGCTCCAGTGCAATACATGCCATCTCCAGTGAAACACATGCCAGCTCCAGTGAAACACATACCAGCTCCAGTGAAACACATACCAGCTCCAGTGCAACACTTACCAGCTCCAGTGCAACACATACCAGCTCCAGTGAAACACATACCAGCTCCAGTGAAACACAAACCAGCTCCAGTGCAACACATATCAGCTCCAGTGAAACACATACCAGCTCCAGTGCAATACATGCCATCTTCAGTGAAACACATGTCATCTCCAGTGAAACACATACCAGCTTCAGTGCAACACATACCAGCTTCAGTGCAACACATACCAGCTCCAGTGCAACACTTACCAGCTCCAGTAAAACACACCAGCTCCAGTGAAACACATATCAGCTCCAGTGAAACACATACCAGCTCCAGTGCAAAACTTACCAGCTCCAGTGCAACACATATCAGCTCCAGTGAAACACATACCAGCTGCAGTGCAACACTTACCAGCTCCAGTGAAACACAAACCAGCTCCAGTGCAACACATATCAGTTCCAGTGAAACACATACCAGCTCCAGTGCAATACATATCAGCTCCAGTGAAACACATACCAGATCCAGTGAAACACATACCAGCTCCAGTGAAACACAAACCAGCTCCAGTGAAACACATACTAGCTTCAGTGAAACACAAACCAGCTCCAGTGAAACACATACCAGCTCCAGTGAAACACACACCAGCTCCAGTGAAACACATACCAGCTTCAGTGAAACACATACCAGCTCCAGTGCAATACATATCAGCTCCAGTGAAACACATACCAGCTCCAGTGAAACACATACCAGTTCCAGTGCAACACTTACCAGCTCCAGTGAAACACATACCAGCTCCAGTGAAACACATACCAGCTTCAGTGAAACACATACCAGCTCCAGTGAAACACATGCCAGCTTCAGTGAAACACATACCAGCTTCAGTGAAACACATACCAGCTCCAGTGAAACACATACCAGCTTCAGTGAAACACATACCAGCTTCAGTGAAACACATGCCAGCTCCAGTGAAACACATACCAGCTCCAGTGAAACACATACCAGCTCCAGTGCAACACTTACCAGCTCCAGTGCAACACATACCAGCTCCATTGAAACACATACCAGCTCCAGTGAAACACAAACCAGCTCCAGTGCAACACATATCAGCTCCAGTGAAACACATACCAGCTCCAGTGCAATACATGCCATCTTCAGTGAAACACATGTCATCTCCAGTGAAACACATACCAGCTTCAGTGCAACACATACCAGCTTCAGTGCAACACATACCAGCTTCAGTGCAACACATACCAGCTCCAGTGCAACACTTACCAGCTCCAGTGAAACACACCAGCTCCAGTGAAACACATATCAGCTCCAGTGAAACACATACCAGCTTCAGTGCAACACTTACCAGCTCCAGTGCAACACATATCAGCTCCAGTGAAACACATACCAGCTCCAGTGCAACACTTACCAGCTCCAGTGAAACACAAACCAGCTCCAGTGCAATACATATCAGCTCCAGTGAAACACATACCAGATCCAGTGAAACACATACCAGCTCCAGTGAAACACATACCAGCTCCAGTGCAATACATATCAGCTCCAGTGAAACACATACCAGATCCAGTGAAACACATACCAGCTCCAGTGAAACACAAACCAGCTCCAGTGAAACACATACCAGCTTCAGTGAAACACATACCAGCTCCAGTGAAACACATACCAGCTCCAGTGAAACACACACCAGCTCCAGTGAAACACATACCAGCTTCAGTGAAACACATACCAGCTCCAGTGCAATACATATCAGCTCCAGTGAAACACATACCAGCTCCAGTGAAACACATACCAGCTCCAGTGTAACACTTACCAGCTCCAGTGAAACACATACCAGCTCCAGTGAAACACATACCAGCTTCAGTGAAACACATACCAGCTCCAGTGAAACACATACCAGCTTCAGTGAAACACATACCAGCTTCAGTGAAACACATACCAGCTCCAGTGAAACACATACCAGCTTCAGTGAAACACATACCAGCTTCAGTGAAACACATGCCAGCTCCAGTGAAACACATACCAGCTCCAGTGAAACACATACCAGCTCCAGTGCAACACTTACCAGCTCCAGTGCAACACATACCAGCTCCAGTGAAACACATACCAGCTCCAGTGAAACACAAACCAGCTCCAGTGCAACACATATCAGCTCCAGTGAAACACATACCAGCTCCAGTGCAATACATGCCATCTTCAGTGAAACACATGTCATCTCCAGTGAAACACATACCAGCTTCAGTGCAACACATACCAGCTTCAGTGCAACACTTACCAGCTCCAGTGAAACACACCAGCTCCAGTGAAACACATATCAGCTCTAGTGAAACACATACCAGCTCCAGTGCAACACTTACCAGCTCCAGTGAAACACAAACCAGCTCCAGTGCAATACATATCAGCTCCAGTGAAACACATACCAGATCCAGTGAAACACATACCAGCTCCAGTGAAACACATACCAGCTCCAGTGCAATACATATCAGCTCCAGTGAAACACATACCAGATCCAGTGAAACACATACCAGCTCCAGTGAAACACAAACCAGCTCCAGTGAAACACATACCAGCTTCAGTGAAACACATACCAGCTCCAGTGAAACACATACCAGCTCCAGTGAAACACACACCAGCTCCAGTGAAACACAAACCAGCTCCAGTGAAACACATACCAGCTTCAGTGAAACACATACCAGCTCCAGTGAAACACATACCAGCTCCAGTGAAACACACACCAGCTCCAGTGAAACACATACCAGCTTCAGTGAAACACATACCAGCTCCAGTGCAATACATATCAGCTCCAGTGAAACACATACCAGCTCCAGTGAAACACATACCAGCTCCAGTGCAACACTTACCAGCTCCAGTGAAACACATACCAGCTCCAGTGAAACACATACCAGCTTCAGTGAAACACATGCCAGCTCCAGTGAAACACATACCAGCTCCAGTGAAACACATACCAGCTCCAGTGCAACACTTACCAGCTCCAGTGCAACACATACCAGCTCCAGTGAAACACATACCAGCTCCAGTGAAACACAAACCAGCTCCAGTGCAACACATATCAGCTCCAGTGAAACACATACCAGCTCCAGTGCAATACATGCCATCTTCAGTGAAACACATGTCATCTCCAGTGAAACACATACCAGCTTCAGTGCAACACATACCAGCTTCAGTGCAACACATACCAGCTCCAGTGCAACACTTACCAGCTCCAGTGAAACACACCAGCTCCAGTGAAACACATATCAGCTCCAGTGAAACACATACCAGCTCCAGTGCAACACTTACCAGCTCCAGTGCAACACATATCAGCTCCAGTGAAACACATACCAGCTCCAGTGCAACACTTACCAGCTCCAGTGAAACACAAACCAGCTCCAGTGCAATACATATCAGCTCCAGTGAAACACATACCAGATCCAGTGAAACACATACCAGCTCCAGTGAAACACATACCAGCTCCAGTGCAATACATATCAGCTCCAGTGAAACACATACCAGATCCAGTGAAACACATACCAGCTCCAGTGAAACACAAACCAGCTCCAGTGAAACACATACCAGCTTCAGTGAAACACATACCAGCTCCAGTGAAACACATACCAGCTCCAGTGAAACACACACCAGCTCCAGTGAAACACATACCAGCTTCAGCGAAACACATACCAGCTCCAGTGCAATACATATCAGCTCCAGTGAAACACATACCAGCTCCAGTGAAACACATACCAGCTCCAGTGCAACACTTACCAGCTCCAGTGAAACACATACCAGCTCCAGTGAAACACATACCAGCTCCAGTGCAACACTTACCAGCTCCAGTGAAACACAAACCAGCTCCAGTGCAATACATATCAGCTCCAGTGAAACACATACCAGATCCAATGAAACACATACCAGCTCCAGTGAAACACATACCAGCTCCAGTGCAATACATATCAGCTCCAGTGAAACACATACCAGATCCAGTGAAACACATACCAGCTCCAGTGAAACACAAACCAGCTCCAGTGAAACACATACCAGCTTCAGTGAAACACATACCAGCTCCAGTGAAACACATACCAGCTCCAGTGAAACACACACCAGCTCCAGTGAAACACATACCAGCTTCAGTGAAACACATACCAGCTCCAGTGCAATACATATCAGCTCCAGTGAAACACATACCAGCTCCAGTGAAACACATACCAGCTCCAGTGCAACACTTACCAGCTCCAGTGAAACACATACCAGCTCCAGTGAAACACATACCAGCTTCAGTGAAACACATACCAGCTCCAGTGAAACACATACCAGCTTCAGTGAAACACATACCAGCTTCAGTGAAACACATACAAGCTCCAGTGAAACACATACCAGCTTCAGTGAAACACATACCAGCTTCAGTGAAACACATACCAGCTTCAGTGAAACACATACCAGCTCCAGTGAAACACATACCAGCTCCAGTGAAACACATACCAGCTTCAGTGAAACACATACCAGCTCCAGTGAAACACATACCAGCTCCAGAGAAATACATACCAGCTCCAATGAAACACATACCAGCTCCAGTGAAACACATACCAGCTCCTGTGCAACACATACCAGCTCCAGTGAAACACATACCAGCTCCAGTGAAACACATACCAGCTCCAGTGCAATACATGCCAGCTCCAGTGAAACACATGCCAGCTCCAGAGAAACACATACAAGCTTCTGTGCAACACATACCAGCTCCAGTGCAACACATACCAGCTCCAGTGCAATACATGCCATCTCCAGTGAAACACATGCCAGCTCCAGTGAAACACATACCAGCTCCAGTGAAACACATACCAGCTCCAGTGCAACACAAACCAGCTCCAGTGAAACACATACCAGCTTCAGTGAAACACATACCAGCTCCAGTGAAACACATACCAGCTCCAGTGAAACACACACCAGCTCCAGTGAAACACATACCAGCTTCAGTGAAACACATACCAGCTCCAGTGCAATACATATCAGCTCCAGTGAAACACATACCAGCTCCAGTGAAACACATACCAGCTCCAGTGCAACACTTACCAGCTCCAGTGAAACACATACCAGCTCCAGTGAAACACATACCAGCTTCAGTGAAACACATACCAGCTCCAGTGAAACACATACCAGCTTCAGTGAAACACATACCAGCTTCAGTGAAACACATACAAGCTCCAGTGAAACACATACCAGCTTCAGTGAAACACATACCAGCTTCAGTGAAACACATACCAGCTCCAGTGAAACACATACCAGCTCCAGTGAAACACATACCAGCTTCAGTGAAACACATACCAGCTCCAGTGAAACACATACCAGCTCCAGAGAAATACATACCAGCTCCAATGAAACACATACCAGCTCCAGTGAAACACATACCAGCTCCAGTGCAACACTTACCAGCTCCAGTGAAACACATACCAGCTCCAGTGAAACACATACCAGCTTCAGTGAAACACATACCAGCTCCAGTGAAACACATACCAGCTTCAGTGAAACACATACCAGCTTCAGTGAAACACATACAAGCTCCAGTGAAACACATACCAGCTTCAGTGAAACACATACCAGCTTCAGTGAAACACATACCAGCTTCAGTGAAACACATACCAGCTCCAGTGAAACACATACCAGCTCCAGGGCAATACATGCCATCTCCAGTGAAACACATGCCAGCTTCTGTGCAACACATACCAGCTCCAGTGAAACACATACCAGCTCCAGTGCAACACTTACCAGCTCCAGTGCAACACATATCAGCTCCAGTGAAACACATACCAGCTCCAGGGCAATACATGCCATCTCCAGTGAAACACATGCCAGCTTCTGTGCAACACATACCAGCTCCAGTGCAACACATACCAGCTCCAGTGCAATACATGCCATCTCCAGTGAAACACATGCCAGCTCCAGTGAAACACATACCAGCTCCAGTGAAACACATACCAGCTGCAGTGCAACACTTACCAGCTCCAGTGCAACACATACCAGCTCCAGTGAAACACATACCAGCTCCAGTGAAACACAAACCAGCTCCAGTGCAACACATATCAGCTCCAGTGAAACACATACCAGCTCCAGTGCAATACATGCCATCTTCAGTGAAACACACGTCATCTCCAGTGAAACACATACCAGCTTCAGTGCAACACATACCAGCTTCAGTGCAACACATACCAGCTCCAGAGAAACACATACCAGCTCCAGTGCAACACTTACCAGCTCCAGTGAAACACACCAGCTCCAGTGAAACACATATCAGCTCCAGTGAAACACATACCAGCTCCAGTGCAACACTTACCAGCTCCAGTGCAACACATATCAGCTCCAGTGAAACACATACCAGCTCCAGTGCAATACATGCCATCTCCAGTGAAACACATGCCAGCTTCTGTGCAACACATACCAGCTCCAGTGCAACACATACCAGCTCCAGTGCAATACATGCCATCTCCAGTGAAACACATGCCAGCTCCAGTGAAACACATACCAGCTCCAGTGAAACACATACCAGCTCCAGTGCAACACTTACCAGCTCCAGTGCAATACATGCCGGCTCTAGTGAAACACATACCAGCTCCAGTGCAATACATGCCAGCTCCAGTGAAACACATATCAGCTCCAGTGAAACACATACCAGCTCCAGTGAAACACACCAGCTCCAGTGAAACACATATCAGCTCCAGTGAAACACATACCAGCTCCAGTGCAACACTTACCAGCTCCAGTGCAACACATATCAGCTCCAGTGAAACACATACCAGCTCCAGTGCAATACATGCCATCTCCAGTGAAACACATGCCAGCTTCTGTGCAACACATACCAGCTCCAGTGCAACACATACCAGCTCCAGTGCAATACATGCCATCTCCAGTGAAACACATGCCAGCTCCAGTGAAACACATACCAGCTCCAGTGAAACACATACCAGCTCCAGTGCAACACTTACCAGCTCCAGTGCAACACATACCAGCTCCAGTGAAACACATACCAGCTCCAGTGAAACACAAACCAGCTCCAGTGCAACACATATCAGCTCCAGTGAAACACATACCAGCTCCAGTGCAATACATGCCATCTTCAGTGAAACACATGTCATCTCCAGTGAAACACATACCAGCTTCAGTGCAACACATACCAGCTTCAGTGCAACACATACCAGCTCCAGAGAAACACATACCAGCTCCAGTGCAACACTTACCAGCTCCAGTGAAACACACCAGCTCCAGTGAAACACATATCAGCTCCAGTGAAACACATACCAGCTCCAGTGCATTACATGCCATCTCGATTTGGGTAAAAGTGTGCCCTATCTCCCTCGACACGTTTGGCCCAGTTTCAGAAAGTGAAACACTAAAAGTCATAGCTTCTATAAAAAGCGGTTCCCCCACGGACCCAGTCCCTTTTAAAATTCTAAAGCAAGCAGCAACCGCGGTGGTAGGGCCCATTACGGACCTGATTAACGCCTCTTTCTCTCGTGGTTTGGTGCCACCCACCTGGAAAAAAGCCGTGGTCAAG
The DNA here is from genome assembly GCF_964261635.1 of Lissotriton helveticus. NCBI lineage: Eukaryota > Metazoa > Chordata > Amphibia > Caudata > Salamandridae > Lissotriton > Lissotriton helveticus. The sequence continues at coordinate 41,711,253 of NC_136057.1, forward strand.
GCACTTCTAAAAAAATCTAACCTTGACACGGCTGAGCTGGCCAATTTTAGGCCCATTTCTCTGTTGCCAGGCCTCAGCAAAATTGCTGAGAAGCTTGCTAACCATCGACTGTCCAACTTTCTAGAGTCGAACGGTCTGCTCCGAGACTCGCAGACCGGCTTCCGTCCCGGCCAAGGCACCGACACGGCCCTCCTGGCTGTCGTTGAGGAATCGAGGCGCATCTTAGATTCGGGGGGATCAGTGGCAGTGATCCTCCTGGATCTGAGTGCGGCATTCGACACCGTCGACCACCAGGTGCTGACCCAACGGCTTTCAAAGGTGGGTGTGGCAGGAGCCGCGTTGAAATGGCTTTGTTCATTCCTGGAAGATCGTTCCTATCAGGTCTGGGAAGGAAGCAACAAGTCTCCTTCTATTTCTCTCCAGTGGGGGGTGCCGCAGGGCTCGTCCTTGAGCCCGACATTATTTAATGTCTATATGGCCCCCCTGGAGGATGTGGTGACCCCTTATAACATCAAAATCATCAGCTATGCTGATGATACTCAGCTGGTGGTCGCCCTTCCTCAACTGGTGGAGAACCCTGACTTGTTGCATTCATGTCTGGCGGACGTCCATACCTGGATGAGCAGTTCAGCCTTGAAGCTGAACGGCTCTAAAACAGAGATTATGCTGCTTGGAAACAAAGCGCCGCCATTGTCACCATCATGTTGGCCAAGCTGTATGGGTGACTTCCCAACCATGAAAGAGGAGATTAAGAGCCTGGGAGTCTGGCTGGAGCAAGACCTCTCCCTCAGAACTCACGCTAAAAGAACTGCGGGAGTCTGTTTTGCCCTGCTGCGGGCTGCGCGTAAAATTCTTCCGCTTCTTCCTCTTCCATCAAGGAAGCTGTTGATTCAGGGTTTGATAACATCTCGCCTAGACTACAGCAATAGTCTGTTTCTGGGCGCCCCTGAATCTACTTTTAACAAACTTCAGCAGGTGCAAAACGCGGCGGCCAGACTCCTCATGGGAATTCCTCGAACAGAATCTGCCAGACCCGCTCTCAAGGCCCTGCACTGGTTACCAGTGCGGGAGAGAGTGAAGTTTAAAGCACTTTCCATCGCTCACAAAATTCTTCAGGGCGGTGGGCCTCCTCTCTTGGGGAGTTTGGTAGTGCCTTACAAAGCGAACAGAGCGCTGAGGTCTGATCAGAGGTGTTTGCTCCAGGTCCCGAGAGTAAAAAGATCACGCACGGGCGGGAGGCGATTTTCTGTGCACACAGCAACGCTCTGGAACTCCCTCCCCTTAAAACTTCGTGCTGAGACCTGTACCCTGCGTTTTCGCAAAGGTTTGAAAACACATCTGTTTCCCCTGTGAGTCGTTACTATTATCTCATGGTCCCACGGTTGATGCACTGTTCATAGCGCCGGGATGCCTCAGGGTAGCTGTGCGCTATATAAGTTTTAATAATAATAATAATAATAATAATAATCTCTAGTGAAACACATGCCAGCTTCTGAGCAACACATTCCAGCACCAGTGCAACAAATACCAGCTCCAGTGCAATACATGCCATCTCCAGTGAAACACATGCCAGCTCCAGTGAAACACATACCAGCTCCAGTGAAACACATACCAGCTCCAGTGCAACACTTACCAGCTCCAGTGCAACACATACCAGCTCCAGTGAAACACATACCAGCTCCAGTGAAACACAAACCAGCTCCAGTGCAACACATATCAGCTCCAGTGAAACACATACCAGCTCCAGTGCAATACATGCCATCTTCAGTGAAACACATGTCATCTCCAGTGAAACACATACCAGCTTCAGTGCAACACATACCAGCTTCAGTGCAACACATACCAGCTCCAGTGCAACACTTACCAGCTCCAGTAAAACACACCAGCTCCAGTGAAACACATATCAGCTCCAGTGAAACACATACCAGCTCCAGTGCAAAACTTACCAGCTCCAGTGCAACACATATCAGCTCCAGTGAAACACATACCAGCTGCAGTGCAACACTTACCAGCTCCAGTGAAACACAAACCAGCTCCAGTGCAACACATATCAGTTCCAGTGAAACACATACCAGCTCCAGTGCAATACATATCAGCTCCAGTGAAACACATACCAGATCCAGTGAAACACATACCAGCTCCAGTGAAACACAAACCAGCTCCAGTGAAACACATACTAGCTTCAGTGAAACACAAACCAGCTCCAGTGAAACACATACCAGCTCCAGTGAAACACACACCAGCTCCAGTGAAACACATACCAGCTTCAGTGAAACACATACCAGCTCCAGTGCAATACATATCAGCTCCAGTGAAACACATACCAGCTCCAGTGAAACACATACCAGTTCCAGTGCAACACTTACCAGCTCCAGTGAAACACATACCAGCTCCAGTGAAACACATACCAGCTTCAGTGAAACACATACCAGCTCCAGTGAAACACATGCCAGCTTCAGTGAAACACATACCAGCTTCAGTGAAACACATACCAGCTCCAGTGAAACACATACCAGCTTCAGTGAAACACATACCAGCTTCAGTGAAACACATGCCAGCTCCAGTGAAACACATACCAGCTCCAGTGAAACACATACCAGCTCCAGTGCAACACTTACCAGCTCCAGTGCAACACATACCAGCTCCATTGAAACACATACCAGCTCCAGTGAAACACAAACCAGCTCCAGTGCAACACATATCAGCTCCAGTGAAACACATACCAGCTCCAGTGCAATACATGCCATCTTCAGTGAAACACATGTCATCTCCAGTGAAACACATACCAGCTTCAGTGCAACACATACCAGCTTCAGTGCAACACATACCAGCTTCAGTGCAACACATACCAGCTCCAGTGCAACACTTACCAGCTCCAGTGAAACACACCAGCTCCAGTGAAACACATATCAGCTCCAGTGAAACACATACCAGCTTCAGTGCAACACTTACCAGCTCCAGTGCAACACATATCAGCTCCAGTGAAACACATACCAGCTCCAGTGCAACACTTACCAGCTCCAGTGAAACACAAACCAGCTCCAGTGCAATACATATCAGCTCCAGTGAAACACATACCAGATCCAGTGAAACACATACCAGCTCCAGTGAAACACATACCAGCTCCAGTGCAATACATATCAGCTCCAGTGAAACACATACCAGATCCAGTGAAACACATACCAGCTCCAGTGAAACACAAACCAGCTCCAGTGAAACACATACCAGCTTCAGTGAAACACATACCAGCTCCAGTGAAACACATACCAGCTCCAGTGAAACACACACCAGCTCCAGTGAAACACATACCAGCTTCAGTGAAACACATACCAGCTCCAGTGCAATACATATCAGCTCCAGTGAAACACATACCAGCTCCAGTGAAACACATACCAGCTCCAGTGCAACACTTACCAGATCCAGTGAAACACATACCAGCTCCAGTGAAACACATACCAGCTTCAGTGAAACACATACCAGCTCCAGTGAAACACATACCAGCTTCAGTGAAACACATACCAGCTTCAGTGAAACACATACAAGCTCCAGTGAAACACATACCAGCTTCAGTGAAACACATACCAGCTTCAGTGAAACACATACCAGCTTCAGTGAAACACATACCAGCTCCAGTGAAACACATACCAGCTCCAGTGAAACACATACCAGCTTCAGTGAAACACATACCAGCTCCAGTGAAACACATACCAGCTCCAGAGAAATACATACCAGCTCCAATGAAACACATACCAGCTCCAGTGAAACACATACCAGCTCCTGTGCAACACATACCAGCTCCAGTGAAACACATACCAGCTCCAGTGAAACACATACCAGCTCCAGTGCAATACATGCCAGCTCCAGTGAAACACATGCCAGCTCCAGTGAAACACATGCCAGCTCCAGTGAAACACATGCCAGCTTCTGTGCAACACATACCAGCTCCAGTGCAACACATACCAGCTCCAGTGCAATACATGCCATCTCCAGTGAAACACATGCCAGCTCCAGTGAAACACATACCAGCTCCAGTGAAACACATACCAGCTCCAGTGCAACACTTACCAGCTCCAGTGCAACACATACCAGCTCCAGTGAAACACATACCAGCTCCAGTGAAACACAAACCAGCTCCAGTGCAACACATATCAGCTCCAGTGAAACACATACCAGCTCCAGTGCAATACATGCCATCTTCAGTGAAACACATGTCATCTCCAGTGAAACACATACCAGCTTCAGTGCAACACATACCAGCTTCAGTGCAACACATACCAGCTCCAGAGAAACACATACCAGCTCCAGTGCAACACTTACCAGCTCCAGTGAAACACACCAGCTCCAGTGAAACACATATCAGCTCGAGTGAAACACATACCAGCTCCAGTGCAATACATGCCATCTCTAGTGAAACACATGCCAGCTTCTGTGCAACACATACCAGCTCCAGTGCAACACATTCCAGCTCCAGTGCAATACATGCCATCTCCAGTGAAACACATGCCAGCTCCAGTGAAACACATACCAGCTCCAGTGAAACACATACCAGCTCCAGTGCAACACTTACCAGCTCCAGTGCAACACATACCAGCTCCAGTGAAACACATACCAGCTCCAGTGAAACACAAACCAGCTCCAGTGCAACACATATCAGCTCCAGTGAAACACATACCAGCTCCAGTGCAATACATGCCATCTTCAGTGAAACACATGTCATCTCCAGTGAAACACATACCAGCTTCAGTGCAACACATACCAGCTTCAGTGCAACACATACCAGCTCCAGTGCAACACTTACCAGCTCCAGTGAAACACACCAGCTCCAGTGAAACACATATCAGCTCCAGTGAAACACATACCAGCTCCAGTGCAACACTTACCAGCTCCAGTGCAACACATATCAGCTCCAGTGAAACACATACCAGCTCCAGTGCAACACTTACCAGCTCCAGTGAAACACAAACCAGCTCCAGTGCAACACATATCAGCTCCAGTGAAACACATACCAGCTCCAGTGCAATACATATCAGCTCCAGTGAAACACATACCAGATCCAGTGAAACACATACCAGCTCCAGTGAAACACAAACCAGCTCCAGTGAAACACATACCAGCTTCAGTGAAACACATACCAGCTCCAGTGAAACACATACCAGCTCCAGTGAAACACACACCAGCTCCAGTGAAACACATACCAGCTTCAGTGAAACACATACCAGCTCCAGTGCAATACATATCAGCTCCAGTGAAACACATACCAGCTCCAGTGAAACACATACCAGCTCCAGTGTAACACTTACCAGCTCCAGTGAAACACATACCAGCTCCAGTGAAACACATACCAGCTTCAGTGAAACACATACCAGCTCCAGTGAAACACATACCAGCTTCAGTGAAACACATACCAGCTTCAGTGAAACACATACCAGCTCCAGTGAAACACATACCAGCTTCAGTGAAACACATACCAGCTTCAGTGAAACACATGCCAGCTCCAGTGAAACACATACCAGCTCCAGTGAAACACATACCAGCTCCAGTGCAACACTTACCAGCTCCAGTGCAACACATACCAGCTCCAGTGAAACACATACCAGCTCCAGTGAAACACAAACCAGCTCCAGTGCAACACATATCAGCTCCAGTGAAACACATACCAGCTCCAGTGCAATACATGCCATCTTCAGTGAAACACATGTCATCTCCAGTGAAACACATACCAGCTTCAGTGCAACACATACCAGCTTCAGTGCAACACATACCAGCTCCAGTGCAACACTTACCAGCTCCAGTGAAACACACCAGCTCCAGTGAAACACATATCAGCTCCAGTGAAACACATACCAGCTCCAGTGCAACACTTACCAGCTCAAGTGCAACACATATCAGCTCCAGTGAAACACATACCAGCTCCAGTGCAACACTTACCAGCTCCAGTGAAACACAAACCAGCTCCAGTGCAATACATATCAGCTCCAGTGAAACACATACCAGATCCAGTGAAACACATACCAGCTCCAGTGAAACACATACCAGCTCCAGTGCAATACATATCAGCTCCAGTGAAACACATACCAGATCCAGTGAAACACATACCAGCTCCAGTGAAACACAAACCAGCTCCAGTGAAACACATACCAGCTTCAGTGAAACACATACCAGCTCCAGTGAAACACATACCAGCTCCAGTGAAACACACACCAGCTCCAGTGAAACACATACCAGCTTCAGCGAAACACATACCAGCTCCAGTGCAATACATATCAGCTCCAGTGAAACACATACCAGCTCCAGTGAAACACATACCAGCTCCAGTGCAACACTTACCAGCTCCAGTGAAACACATACCAGCTCCAGTGAAACACATACCAGCTCCAGTGCAACACTTACCAGCTCCAGTGAAACACAAACCAGCTCCAGTGCAATACATATCAGCTCCAGTGAAACACATACCAGATCCAGTGAAACACATACCAGCTCCAGTGAAACACATACCAGCTCCAGTGCAATACATATCAGCTCCAGTGAAACACATACCAGATCCAGTGAAACACATACCAGCTCCAGTGAAACACAAACCAGCTCCAGTGAAACACATACCAGCTTCAGTGAAACACATACCAGCTCCAGTGAAACACATACCAGCTCCAGTGAAACACACACCAGCTCCAGTGAAACACATACCAGCTTCAGTGAAACACATACCAGCTCCAGTGCAATACATATCAGCTCCAGTGAAACACATACCAGCTCCAGTGAAACACATACCAGCTCCAGTGCAATACTTACCAGCTCCAGTGAAACACATACCAGCTCCAGTGAAACACATACCAGCTTCAGTGAAACACATACCAGCTCCAGTGAAACACATACCAGCTTCAGTGAAACACATACCAGCTTCAGTGAAACACATACAAGCTCCAGTGAAACACATACCAGCTTCAGTGAAACACATACCAGCTTCAGTGAAACACATACCAGCTTCAGTGAAACACATACCAGCTCCAGTGAAACACATGTCATCTCCAGTGAAACACATACCAGCTTCAGTGCAACACATACCAGCTTCAGTGCAACACATACCAGCTCCAGTGCAACACTTACCAGCTCCAGTGAAACACACCAGCTACAGTGAAACACATATCAGCTCCAGTGAAACACATACCAGCTCCAGTGCAACACTTACCAGCTCCAGTGCAACACATATCAGCTCCAGTGAAACACATACCAGCTCCAGTGCAACACTTACCAGCTCCAGTGAAACACAAACCAGCTCCAGTGCAACACATATCAGCTCCAGTGAAACACATACCAGCTCCAGTGCAATACATATCAGCTCCAGTGAAACACATACCAGATCCAGTGAAACACATACCAGCTCCAGTGAAACACAAACCAGCTCCAGTGAAACACATACCAGCTTCAGTGAAACACATACCAGCTCCAGTGAAACACATACCAGCTCCAGTGAAACACACACCAGCTCCAGTGAAACACATACCAGCTTCAGTGAAACACATACCAGCTCCAGTGCAATACATATCAGCTCCAGTGAAACACATACCAGCTCCAGTGAAACACATACCAGCTCCAGTGTAACACTTACCAGCTCCAGTGAAACACATACCAGCTCCAGTGAAACACATACCAGCTTCAGTGAAACACATACCAGCTCCAGTGAAACACATACCAGCTTCAGTGAAACACATACCAGCTTCAGTGAAACACATACCAGCTCCAGTGAAACACATACCAGCTTCAGTGAAACACATACCATCTTCAGTGAAACACATGCCAGCTCCAGTGAAACACATACCAGCTCCAGTGAAACACATACCAGCTCCAGTGCAACACTTACCAGCTCCAGTGCAACACATACCAGCTCCAGTGAAACACATACCAGCTCCAGTGAAACACAAACCAGCTCCAGTGCAACACATATCAGCTCCAGTGAAACACATACCAGCTCCAGTGCAATACATGCCATCTTCAGTGAAACACATGTCATCTCCAGTGAAACACATACCAGCTTCAGTGCAACACATACCAGCTTCAGTGCAACACATACCAGCTCCAGTGCAACACTTACCAGCTCCAGTGAAACACACCAGCTCCAGTGAAACACATATCAGCTCCAGTGAAACACATACCAGCTCCAGTGCAACACTTACCAGCTCCAGTGCAACACATATTAGCTCCAGTGAAACACATACCAGCTCCAGTGCAACACTTACCAGCTCCAGTGAAACACAAACCAGCTCCAGTGCAATACATATCAGCTCCAGTGAAACACATACCAGATCCAGTGAAACACATACCAGCTCCAGTGAAACACATACCAGCTCCAGTGCAATACATATCAGCTCCAGTGAAACACATACCAGATCCAGTGAAACACATACCAGCTCCAGTGAAACACAAACCAGCTCCAGTGAAACACATACCAGCTTCAGTGAAACACATACCAGCTCCAGTGAAACACATACCAGCTCCAGTGAAACACACACCAGCTCCAGTGAAACACATACCAGCTTCAGCGAAACACATACCAGCTCCAGTGCAATACATATCAGCTCCAGTGAAACACATACCAGCTACAGTGAAACACATACCAGCTCCAGTGCAACACTTACCAGCTCCAGTGAAACACATACCAGCTCCAGTGAAACACATACCAGCTCCAGTGCAACACTTACCAGCTCCAGTGAAACACAAACCAGCTCCAGTGCAATACATATCTGCTCCAGTGAAACACATACCAGATCCAGTGAAACACATACCAGCTCCAGTGAAACACATACCAGCTCCAGTGCAATACATATCAGCTCCAGTGAAACACATACCAGATCCAGTGAAACACATACCAGCTCCAGTGAAACACAAACCAGCTCCAGTGAAACACATACCAGCTTCAGTGAAACACATACCAGCTCCAGTGAAACACATACCAGCTCCAGTGAAACACACACCAGCTCCAGTGAAACACATACCAGCTTCAGTGAAACACATACCAGCTCCAATGCAATACATATCAGCTCCAGTGAAACACATACCAGCTCCAGTGCAACACATACCAGCTCCAGTGAAACACATACCAGCTCCAGTGAAACACAAACCAGCTCCAGTGCAACACATATCAGCTCCAGTGAAACACATACCAGCTCCAGTGCAATACATGCCATCTTCAGTGAAACACATGTCATCTCCAGTGAAACACATACCAGCTTCAGTGCAACACATACCAGCTTCAGTGCAACACATACCAGCTCCAGTGAAACACATACCAGCTCCAGTGAAACACATACCAGCTCCAGTGCAATACATGCCAGCTCCAGTGAAACACATGCCAGCTCCAGTGAAACACATGCCAGCTCCAGTGAAACACATGCCAGCTTCTGTGCAACACATACCAGCTCCAGTGCAACACATACCAGCTCCAGTGCAACACAAACCAGCTCCAGTGAAACACATACCAGCTTCAGTGAAACACATACCAGCTCCAGTGAAACACATACCAGCTCCAGTGAAACACACACCAGCTCCAGTGAAACACATACCAGCTTCAGTGAAACACATACCAGCTCCAGTGCAATACATATCAGCTCCAGTGAAACACATACCAGCTCCAGTGAAACACATACCAGCTCCAGTGCAACACTTACCAGCTCCAGTGAAACACATACCAGCTCCAGTGAAACACATACCAGCTTCAGTGAAACACATACCAGCTCCAGTGAAACACATACCAGCTTCAGTGAAACACATACCAGCTTCAGTGAAACACATACAAGCTCCAGTGAAACACATACCAGCTTCAGTGAAACACATACCAGCTTCAGTGAAACACATACCAGCTTCAGTGAAACACATACCAGCTCCAGTGAAACACATACCAGCTCCAGTGAAACACATACCAGCTTCAGTGAAACACATACCAGCTCCAGTGAAACACATACCAGCTCCAGAGAAATACATACCAGCTCCAATGAAACACATACCAGCTCCAGTGAAACACATACCAGCTCCAGTGCAACACTTACCAGCTACAGTGAAACACATACCAGCTCCAGTGAAACACATACCAGCTTCAGTGAAACACATACCAGCTCCAGTGAAACACATACCAGCTTCAGTGAAACACATACCAGCTTCAGTGAAACACATACAAGCTCCAGTGAAACACATACCAGCTTCAGTGAAACACATACCAGCTTCAGTGAAACACATACCAGCTTCAGTGAAACACATACCAGCTCCAGTGAAACACATACCAGCTCCAGTGAAACACATACCAGCTTCAGTGAAACACATACCAGCTCCAGTGAAACACATACCAGCTCCAGAGAAATACATACCAGCTCCAATGAAACACATACCAGCTCCAGTGAAACACATACCAGCTCCTGTGCAACACATACCAGCTCCAGTGAAACACATACCAGCTCCAGTGAAACACATACCAGCTCCAGTGCAATACATGCCAGCTCCAGTGAAACACATGCCAGCTCCAGTGAAACACATGCCAGCTCCAGTGAAACACATGCCAGCTTCTGTGCAACACATACCAGCTCCAGTGCAACACATACCAGCTCCAGTGCAATACATGCCATCTCCAGTGAAACACATGCCAGCTCCAGTGAAACACATACCAGCTCCAGTGAAACACATACCAGCTCCAGTGCAACACTTACCAGCTCCAGTGCAACACATACCAGCTCCAGTGAAACACATACCAGCTCCAGTGAAACACAAACCAGCTCCAGTGCAACACATATCAGCTCCAGTGAAACACATACCAGCTCCAGTGCAATACATGCCATCCTCAGTGAAACACATGTCATCTCCAGTGAAACACATACCAGCTTCAGTGCAACACATACCAGCTTCAGTGCAACACATACCAGCTCCAGAGAAACACATACCAGCTCCAGTGCAACACTTACCAGCTCCAGTGAAACACACCAGCTCCAGTGAAACACATATCAGCTCGAGTGAAACACATACCAGCTCCAGTGCAATACATGCCATCTCTAGTGAAACACATGCCAGCTTCTGTGCAACACATACCAGCTCCAGTGCAACACATTCCAGCTCCAGTGCAATACATGCCATCTCCAGTGAAACACATGCCAGCTCCAGTGAAACACATACCAGCTCCAGTGAAACACATACCAGCTCCAGTGCAACACTTACCAGCTCCAGTGCAACACATACCAGCTCCAGTGAAACACATACCAGCTCCAGTGAAACACAAACCAGCTCCAGTGCAACACATATCAGCTCCAGTGAAACACATACCAGCTCCAGTGCAATACATGCCATCTTCAGTGAAACACATGTCATCTCCAGTGAAACACATACCAGCTTCAGTGCAACACATACCAGCTTCAGTGCAACACATACCAGCTCCAGTGCAACACTTACCAGCTCCAGTGAAACACACCAGCTCCAGTGAAACACATATCAGCTCCAGTGAAACACATACCAGCTCCAGTGCAACACTTACCAGCTCCAGTGCAACACATATCAGCTCCAGTGAAACACATACCAGCTCCAGTGCAACACTTACCAGCTCCAGTGAAACACAAACCAGCTCCAGTGCAACACATATCAGCTCCAGTGAAACACATACCAGCTCCAGTGCAATACATATCAGCTCCAGTGAAACACATACCAGATCCAGTGAAACACATACCAGCTCCAGTGAAACACAAACCAGCTCCAGTGAAACACATACCAGCTTCAGTGAAACACATACCAGCTCCAGTGAAACACATACCAGCTCCAGTGAAACACACACCAGCTCCAGTGAAACACATACCAGCTTCAGTGAAACACATACCAGCTCCAGTGCAATACATATCAGCTCCAGTGAAACACATACCAGCTCCAGTGAAACACATACCAGCTCCAGTGTAACACTTACCAGCTCCAGTGAAACACATACCAGCTCCAGTGAAACACATACCAGCTTCAGTGAAACACATACCAGCTCCAGTGAAACACATACCAGCTTCAGTGAAACACATACCAGCTTCAGTGAAACACATACCAGCTCCAGTGAAACACATACCAGCTTCAGTGAAACACATACCAGCTTCAGTGAAACACATGCCAGCTCCAGTGAAACACATACCAGCTCCAGTGAAACACATACCAGCTCCAGTGCAACACTTACCAGCTCCAGTGCAACACATACCAGCTCCAGTGAAACACATACCAGCTCCAGTGAAACACAAACCAGCTCCAGTGCAACACATATCAGCTCCAGTGAAACACATACCAGCTCCAGTGCAATACATGCCATCTTCAGTGAAACACATGTCATCTCCAGTGAAACACATACCAGCTTCAGTGCAACACATACCAGCTTCAGTGCAACACTTACCAGCTCCAGTGAAACACACCAGCTCCAGTGAAACACATATCAGCTCTAGTGAAACACATACCAGCTCCAGTGCAACACTTACCAGCTCCAGTGAAACACAAACCAGCTCCAGTGCAATACATATCAGCTCCAGTGAAACACATACCAGATCCAGTGAAACACATACCAGCTCCAGTGAAACACATACCAGCTCCAGTGCAATACATATCAGCTCCAGTGAAACACATACCAGATCCAGTGAAACACATACCAGCTCCAGTGAAACACAAACCAGCTCCAGTGAAACACATACCAGCTTCAGTGAAACACATACCAGCTCCAGTGAAACACATACCAGCTCCAGTGAAACACACACCAGCTCCAGTGAAACACAAACCAGCTCCAGTGAAACACATACCAGCTTCAGTGAAACACATACCAGCTCCAGTGAAACACATACCAGCTCCAGTGAAACACACACCAGCTCCAGTGAAACACATACCAGCTTCAGTGAAACACATACCAGCTCCAGTGCAATACATATCAGCTCCAGTGAAACACATACCAGCTCCAGTGAAACACATACCAGCTCCAGTGCAACACTTACCAGCTCCAGTGAAACACATACCAGCTCCAGTGAAACACATACCAGCTTCAGTGAAACACATACCAGCTCCAGTGAAACACATACCAGCTTCAGTGAAACACATACCAGCTTCAGTGAAACACATACCAGCTCCAGTGAAACACATACCAGCTTCAGTGAAACACATACCAGCTTCAGTGAAACACATACCAGCTTCAGTGAAACACATACCACCTCCAGTGAAATACATACCAGCTCCAGTGAAACACATACCAGCTTCAGTGAAACACATACCAGCTCCAGTGAAACACATACCAGCTCTTGTGCAACACATACCAGCTCATGTGCAACGCATACCAGCTCCTGTGCAAAACATATCAGCTCCAGTGCAACACATACCACCTCCAGTGCAAAACATATCAGCTCCAGTGTATTTTCTGCTGAATTACATTGAAATTCAGTTGAATTCCGTGAAATGGTATAGTGGACAAAGGAATTTGCTTAGTGATAATTTTTAAATATTTACATAGAACATTCATACCCCCAGCCCAGTAGACCGTAGCATTAGTAAACTAAGAGGCACGTCATTTGTCAAGTGGAACCTATGCGTGGCCTACATTCTTATTATACACGGATGAACGTTATTGTCTTTTAAATCGAAAGCAAACAGATTTTTTTTACAGCCCACCTACTGTACTCATACCTTTCTTTGTTTTTTTCATTTCTGTTTTAACAATGAGAAGTAAAAACTGTTAATGCAGTATATGTAATATCAGGTTTGCTGGGGATCCCTTTTTCGGTCAAGCCTGGGCGCTGCCCTGCGAGGCACGCTGTAATGTACACTGTGGCTTGAAGACCCTCCTCTTTTTTTCATTTGTTCCAGTTTGGGCCTTTTATAAATGCATGCTTCTGTTTGGTCAGCATGTCTAATTGCTCCTGCCTATTGTTGTTTTAGATCCTCCCACGGACTACCCCTGCTACTTTACGTGCCTTAGTGGACTATTTTTCTTTTGCGTGCGCCATATGCGTGTGTATCCGGAGTCAGAAGAGCTGAAAGGAAGGCTCGAAGGTCCAGTGCCACCTCGATCCCACGATGCTTAACAAATAGCCTTGGCCCGTGCAGGTAAGAGTGGTGAGGCTGGGTTGGGGGGCAGTATTCGACAGACGACCACGAGGGAAAATTAAATAAAGAATTAACTTTCGCTCATCGTCTGGGGAAATCCCCCGACACCCGCACCCACCGCTCTTACCTGCACGGGCCGCGCTTGTTAACACAACAACCCAGATATTGTTTTCAAGAGTACATTTAGCTTATTGTGAGTTTTTAAGAATAAGTGAGTTCTGCAGGCTGGTGTGTGCTGAAACTTAGCAGTGTAGAGCCAATGGAAATACTACTTTGTACTGTTCAACGCGGTTGCGTAGTGCGTTTGATGAACAAAGCAAATCGAAATGTAGTGCCGTTAAAGCATAAGCATCCTTTAATGATTTCACAATCCAGGTGCAGTTGTAACATGCATTGGCAAGGCCAATATATTTGATTTATAATTGAACAGTGAAGCCAGACCTGTTGGCTTTGATAATGTTTGTTTTTCCGTTCTTAGGCAAAACGTAGACACGCTAAAATCACCACTCAATAGGAGTTGATCGATCTTTAGCGAAAGCAACTACAAATTTCAACAACTCAAAAAACTTCAAAGGAAGAACCCCGCATTTTGCCTCCATACTTGATGACCCTGCTTTCAAGTCTTCGTTGTACTGAGGCTTAAATGGAGCTTGAAAAGTTGCTATTTACTTTGCCTTCTAACAGGGCCGGCTTAAGCGCTGGTGGCACCCGGTGCGAGAATCATTTTTGGTGCCCTCACACCCCATGACCGCCTCCTCGGATCCTCTCACTACCACCGGGCATAAGTTCCCCTCATCTCCCCAATCATAAGTTATTGCTAAACACAGAGCCCCCCCCCCCCTGAGTTTGGCACCCCCTCCACAGGACTGCGCCCACAGCGAATGCACCAGTCCCCCTGCCCTAAAGCCAGCCCTGCCTTCTCACGCCACTGCAACAAACATTTGCTCTAGATTCAAGGACATAACAAGCATTTGCAATGCAATATGTCTTGCATTACTAAATGTTTGACCTATTGTCCTTGCAAATTATTTATGATGCAATGCCAATAGCTCCAACTTTCAGTAATGCGAGACATATTGCATTGCAAATGCTTGTTTTGTATTATCTCAAGGTGAACTTATAGATCAAAATCTACATTTGCAAAAACTCCTGCAGATAGTTCATAGATATGGTGTGCTTTTTCAACACAATAAATTTGAAATATATCCAGGAGATTTCAACATTTCACAACCTGGCAAAACAAAGATTTCATTGAAACAGTGCTAAGGTACACAGCTAGGTTAAACTCCAAGAACACTCATTTCCAACATTCACCCCACCACTGATGCATGCCGCCCCCGGGGAGTGCTTCGATACTCTCCAGCCTCAGGGGCAGGGCAGACCGCAGCAGTGCCCTCCAGTGCTGGACTGGGAACCATAACCGGCCCTGGCAAAGTGCTCGGCTGCCCCCCCCCTCCCCACTGGGGGGTTCAGGGGCGGTTTGGAGGTGCCGCCGAGCTCTTTGCCAGGGCGGCTTTCCGCCGATTTTGGTACAAGGCCGATTTTGCAACTAAGCTGCAAAAGCGGCCCTGTAACAAAAACGGCCCGAGCCCCAGGGGCCCAAATCCGGCCCCCACCCGTGCGGCGCACCGGGGGATTGCCTGGTGCCCACTATGGCCAGTCCGGCCCTGGTGCCCTCGGTGCAGGGCTCTGCGCGGTCCGGCTTCCGATCTGTCCGCCACCCGTGGCCTCCGCTGCCAATCCCACGCCTCCCCTTTGAACAGAGAATGAAATGGCGCGTGCAGCTCACCCACCTCCTCCTCCTCTTGGACGGGCCTCCAGGTAGGGCTCCCTGGAAACCTTTACAGGGGCGGCGACGTTGATAGACGACTGCGAGGGGAGCCAGAGGTCTCTGCCGCCGACATACACAACAAAAGGCACACTGTCCAGGGTTCAAGCAGACAGACACCTGTGTCAGTCCAGCTAAGAAGTACACATCAGGCGTTGGACTAATGCATTTCAGTGTGGTGATCCGCATCACAGCACTGAAATGCCTTGTCACAGGAAACATCGTTTACATCGCGGTCTTTATACCGCAACACCTTTACAACGCGGGCATTGCAACACAAATCATTACAATGACTTGCGCTGGATGGCGCTCTAAGCTCAGGAATAGTATGATTTACTATTCCAACACCTTCCCTACTGTACGTAGACTGGAGTTGGAATAGTAAATCATACTATTCCTAAGTACAGCGCCCTCCAGCGCAAGTCGTTGTAATGACCTGTGTTGTAATGCCTACGTTGCGACCGCAATGTAACATCATGTATTCCCTTACAACGCAGTCATTACTTCGCACTACATTTACAACGCAGTCATTATATCGCAACATCCTTTACAACGCATGTCACTACAACACAGCCATTACATTGCATGTCATTACAACGCATACCAATACACTGTATAGTACCCCTACACTATCCAACACTTAACCCACTGTTGCACCCCCTGGAGTTAGAATAGTAATTGTTACCCCTACACCATCCACAGTTACCTTAAATGCAATGTAATGGTATGCGATGTCATGGTATGCGCTGTAAAGGTATAATGCGATTGTTAGACCTGGTATCATTTAGCGTGAGTCTCCCTTCCATTTTCACTGATTGCCTCCTCTGTTTTCTATGTTTTGCTGGTTTAGATGCTTTGGCCACTATGCCACTTCTATTCAGTGCAACAGTGCAAGTGCTCCCTCTATTAAATTGTTGTATTGATTAGTAACTCCATGATTGGGTTATTTGATTTTCCATCGCCCGTGAACAAGGACACCATGTGTTTGAAACGCGTTGGGCAGTGTATAGATGGACGGGGAGACTGCTACTCTGCCGCACTGAAAACTTCAATTAAAGGCATTTTAACTCTCTGCTGTGGCAACTTCATGTGCTGCAACCTTCTTGTTATATATATATATATTCACTGAAAAAACCATAGGTTATAGACCATATATAGTTAGGAATTAGCATTTACAAAACCTTGAAAATTCACTGAAAAAACCATAGGTTATAGACCATATATAGTTAGGAATTAGCATTTACAAAACCTTGAAAATTCACTGAAAAAACCATAGGTTATAGACCATATATCGTTAGGAATTAGCATTTAAAAAACCTTATTTTACCCACACAAAACCATTGAAATTCCATATATAGTTAGTTGCACTAACTATATATCGCGCACCCGCAATCCACTGCTGATCATGTCACATATTACATCATTCATGACATGGTCAGTGACATCACTGATGACATCACTGATGACATCTCAAATGACATGCATTACCGAGCTAATGCTCTTAGCCATGTTATCCACCTCCCATTGGATAACATGGCTAAGAACTGCTCAGGGCAGGTGGTAGCTTTTAGCGCGAATATCTCCAAAAGTTGGTAATAGGAGATAGCGATGTTAGCTGTTTCCAGTCGCTAACATCTTGGCATGCCCACTTTGCATGTCATTAGTGATAAATATCACTGACATGCAAAGTGGGGCCCAAGATGGTCACTATCTCCTACTAGCGGTCGCTAACTGGTGTTAGCAACAGCTAGGTAATACAGAGATAATTTTATCTCCGCGAAGCGGAGCGCTGTTACAGATATATATCTTTTTTTGAACGTTAATTTCTCAAAATCCACTGAAGCACATATATTGAGACCTAGCAAAGGCACAACGAGCTACCAGTCCCTACAATTTTGCCAAGTTTCGTGCAAATCCATTCAGCCGTTCGATTATTATTATTATTATTTTTTTTGCCCCGCGGGGCCCTTTTAAAACCTCCACATCAAACCTAGGGGGTCAGGGAGGATCTACTATGCCCCCTTATGGTCATTTGCCCCTTCGCTTTGGCCTCCTCTTGTCTCTCGATCCTACCGAGAGACAAGATGGCGGCCGCTACGGACTGTTTGGAATGTTTACAGACGCCGGAGAACCAATCAGCTTCGCAAAGCTCCGTTACGCGAAAAGTACGCGAAGCGGAGCGCTGTTACAGATATATATCTTTTTTTGAACGTTAATTTCTCAAAATCCACTGGAGCACATATATTGAGACCTAGCAAAGGTACATCGGGATACCAGTCCCTACAATTTTGCCAAGTTTCGTGCAAATCCATTCAGCCGTTCGATTATTATTATTATTTTTTTTTTTGCCCCGCGGGGCCCTTTTAAAACCTCCACATCAAACCTAGAGGGTCAGGGAGGATCTACTATGCCCCCTTATGGTCATTTGCCCCTTCGCTTTGGCCTCCTCTTGTCTCTCGATCCTACCGAGAGACAAGATGGCGGCCGCTACGGACTGTTTGGAATGTTTACAGACGCCGGAGAGCCAATCAGCTTCGCTACGCGAAGTTCCGTTACGCGTAAAGTCCGCGAACCGGAGCGCTGCCCGGTCCGCTGTTACAGATATATATCTTTTTTTGAACGTTAATTTCTCAAAATCCACTGGAGCACATATATTGAGACCTAGCAAAGGCACATCGGGCTACCAGTCCCTACAATTTTGCCAAGTTTCGTGCAAATCCATTCAGCCGTTCGGGCTAAAAGTGAGGCCAACCGCCCTATGGAAAACTCAATGTTAAAAACACGTTTTGGGACCCCCCTTTTTTCTCGGCCCCCCCTTGACGAACCCCCCCCAAATTTTCAGGGGCTGCTCAGAAACAAAATGTTCCATTTTCCTGAAAATTTCAGCCAATTCCGTCCACAAACGCCAAAGTTATTAGACATAGAATTTTCAAAAATCCCATAGAGAAAAAATCCTAACTATATATACCTACTGGCGACCGCCAGTAGGTAATATATATATATATATATATATACATATATATATATATATATATGTATATATATATATATATATATATACACACACATATATATTTCTCCACAACTTGTCCTGTCGCAGGGGGAACTCTTATTAGCTGGTGCCACCTCGAGACCAGGGCAGTGTCTCGTGAAATATTAGCTACAATATTTTCAAAGAATGACGATGGCACTCCACTCAGTAGCTTTTCAAAGATGTTATTCCGAACTGTGGTTGTATGTATATATTCTGTTTGCCAGAGCCATTTGTTTTGCCACATTTTCTTAGCCTTTTCATTTCTTTGGTCTACCCATTGCTCTGAGATGATGTGGATGCATTTGGGAACATCTGCAAACTGGCAAAGGTAATCTGAACACTGTGTTCAGTCAATACTCCCGAAGACACACACAACAGAACTCTGAAATTCTAAAGGTGATTTAGCTGTGTCCTCCTCAGGAGTGAAATTCAATCCTCCAGAGCATGAATCACTACAAGCATTGCTACACCAACTAGAGTAGGCAAGAGAATGACATTCCTGGCAAACAGTTGTGGGGAGAATTGTATTCCTAGATCAGCCTTATGTGGCCTCATTCCTGACACAGCACCATGAGTGGTATTTGATTCCCAGATCAGCACTTTGATACTTTCAGGTTTAGCTTGCTTCATAAATGTAATTTCATTTCATTTCAGATCAGCATTTGGGCATCTAATCACTTGAACAGTAACCTGAGCGATATTTGGTTTCTGGGTCACCATTTCGGTCTATAATTCCTGTTTAGTGTCCTGCAATTCTTCCTACCTAAGAACTATGAGGGATTGGAGCGTGGATGGAGTGTGGTCGCCTCCATTGTCTTCAGTGCGCTGCATGTTCATGGTGCACCTAGTGCTAAATCATTCCTAGACAACCTGATTCTGGGTAAGGGTCTCATAAGTAGCAGAGAGGCTATCTCACCGCGATCGAATGAATGTTATCCTCTGAGACACGCATTTATCTCCAACCGTGGGCGTCCACTCCTACGGCACTCGTCTGCTGCCAGTCAATGGGAGGGATGGGGTGTAGGCCCATGGAAGGCTGCCTCCACCATGGGCTGCGTGGCATGGCCCCTCGTCCTGCGCTGCTGGGTGGAGCACACTTTCTTGCAGGTCAGCAGTATGTCTAGATAGCCCGACGAGGCACCAGCCGAGCCGCTGGTAGCCGAGCTGACATGTGGCTCTGGGAAAGGCCTCCAGAGTGCTGGCCGCAGCACACATGGCATGAAAGACTCAGGTCATGGGCTGCAGTGGGCCTGGGCACTCTCATCACCCAGCCATCCCAGGCCATCTGGCTGGTGGCTGGCTGATCAAATGACCAGTAAGTTGGTGGTTAACTGGTGACCAGAGGGCTGGACGGCGTAGTTAACATTTACTGGTGTCTCTCCCAAGCTTCTGTAAGCCCCCACTTTCTGGGGGCTTAATACTTGAGGAGGAGCAGCTTCCCGGGCAGGCTAAATGGAGATAGATCCTTACCCTTCCTTGGCTCCCTACCCATGCTCCGACACCAGGATTGTGGGAGACGCCAGTTCGGGCACTCTAAGCCGATGGACTGGGGTGACGGTCCCTACCCAGACAAGACGGCTGCAGACACTATTGCATCTCGTTCTTCCGGGATGTGGAGCAGAGACGGGACCTTCATGAATTCCAAGCCACTAGGCAGAGTCACCCGGCCTGGCCAGATAGGGTGGAGTCAGAACGAGAAGGAGTCTGGAGCTCCTGAGGGCTGACCATCTCTAGTAATGCCCAGTGAGAGGTGGGCGAAGCTATGGGTTTTGTCTTGGTGGTCCGATCCTCGCAGGTCAGG
Source organism: Lissotriton helveticus (assembly GCF_964261635.1). Lineage (NCBI taxonomy): Eukaryota > Metazoa > Chordata > Amphibia > Caudata > Salamandridae > Lissotriton > Lissotriton helveticus. The sequence continues at coordinate 41,731,992 of NC_136057.1, forward strand.
GCTCTGGGGACCGGGCAGTGCCACCTTCTCCTTGTGGGGCAGGGTGACATCAGACCAGGGAGGCGTCTAGAGCTCCTGCATGCTGAACAACTCCAACAATCTGTAGCAAGAGAGTTTGCCAGGTTTTGCGATGTTCACCAATTAGCTTGTTGATTTGAAATCAAGTGTTCTCAAGAAACTTCACTACCAGTGTTGTTTCATTCTCAAGGCTTCTCCAATGAAGGGTTTACCAACTCTGTGAGCCACGTCAGCAGCCAAACAGGCCTAATTAAAGTTTTGTACAGCACTAGTTAAATTAAATTAGGGAGGGCGCACCATTCCCTCATTACATTTCTCTCTGACTTCTGAAATGATTTAGTATATTACATAGCACATGTTTACACGTTATTAGAACATTGGAACGTTGGAAGTCCCATTGAAAACAATGGAGTGCGCCATGCTTATAATGGCTGGTATAAGCCCGGAGCTCCAACATTCCAATGTTTCTTTGTTCGCAGCTCTGGCTGTGAACAAAGGCTCCAGGGAGCCTGAGGGGATTCCAATCCCCATAAGGTTTTGTTTTTTTTTTGTTCGAACATTCTGCTCTCTAGTGGCAGAATGTTCTAATAGCCTTATAGCCCTTCGTAGCTGGGCTATACCGTCTATTAAAGTCCCTCTCCCTTGTTAAAGGCCTTTAATAGCCCTCTACAGCGGGCTATAAGGCTATATTATAGCCTTATAGCCTGCCGTAGCGGGCTATACCGGCTATTAAAGTCCCGCTGAATCGTTAAAGGCCCGAGCCGAAGGCGAGGGACTTTAACGAAACAGCCGGGCTTTAATAGCCGTATAGCCCTGCTACGAAGGGCTGTAAGGCTATTAGAACATTCTGCCACTAGAGGTCAGAATGTTCTAACAAATTAAACAAAGGGTTCTCGAAGCTCTCGAGAAGCCTTTGTAGAACATTGGAATATTGCTCTGTGGGCCTTTACCGGCCCGTAGAAGCAGGGAGCACTCCATTGTCTGCAATGGAGCTCCCAACATTCCAATGTTCTAATAATGTTTATTAAATCACCCAATGCCACATTATAATATTAGGTAGAGGGAGTTGTAGTGATGTGCCCAGAATCACACAATCCTTGGTTAAGCACCAGAGCTGGTATTAGAACCAGGTTTCCATGTTTTATCGACAACGTGTTAGGAATGCAGATGTCCTCAGGATACTCAAGTTGCCAGGGATCAAGAGCCGAGATGATGTGTTAGGAATACATGTTAGACAGGATATTTAAAGTACACAGAATGGGTGCTAAGAACATGATGGTACTCAAGAAACTGTGCCAAGAAGAATTTCTCAGAATACTGTGTACGCGCTCCGGTTACCAAGCGAGTGGCTCTACGCACCGGTACATAGGCCGGCTATCCCATGCCAACCGAGGCTCCATGGCACTGCAGTATCATTAGGGTATAGGGGTAAACTGACTTACAGGACTTCAGTCATCATGGCACAGATGATAGCTTTGCCCATTTGGGTCCTCAGCCAAGCACATTCACAAATGTCGGAATCTGAAAGTCCTCTCGAACTGAGCAGGGTTACTACTGCAACCACACATCATCAGTAGGGTACGAATTTGTAGTTTATACACAGCTCACGTCAGAGGCGCAACTAGAGTTAAATTTCGGGGGGGGGAATAAAAAAAAATTCCGGGGGGGATAGAATCTTTAGGCAATCGGCAGAGTCGAGCTGCATGGTCTCTTAGAAGGGGTGAAACAACAACAAAGACCCATTAACATGCACAAGGCCTTTTAAAGACCCGTGAAGTGCTCGGGTGCAGCTGTGAGCAGGCCCGGGAAGTGTACATCCTGGGCTGCCACACACGACGGGGGGGGGCTGAAGCGCTTTGAGGCCAATGGGTGTTGCGCGTCTGGCTCACGTTCCCTATTAGTGGATGAACAATCCAACGCTTAGTGACTACTGCTGCACAATGGTACGAATAGCAATATCGAAGGATTGAAAAGCACTATGGCTGTGAGTGCTGGCCCTTTTACTTTGTGGGAGGTTTCTTTCCTCTCTGAGCTTGCCTTAGGACACTAGAGCTATCATTTGATAGGTGTATCACCCAGTCAAATTCCCTACCTGCCCCGGTCCCTGAAATGAGTTAAGCCCAGCGGGCATCGGGCACTTGAAGCCAGAAGTGAGAGCCACAGGTAAGTGAAAAAACAATGAGGAGTGATATTTCATTGGCTTCGGTGCATAGTCAGAGCTTCTTAACCCGTCTGAGCAGCGTAGTCTCCAGGTGCCTGTGGGACCCTGCCCCATGCACTTTGCGACACGGCTGACCAGAGAATGAAGCTCAGAATAGGCCTTCTAGCTCTCGGCCAACCAGAGCTCTGACCCCTGGCCCAGTCAGAGTCGCCTCTCCCACCCACGCATGAGAGCCACACCTTGGGCCTGGGGGATTCCAACTTGGGCACTTTGTGACTCCCTTGCTCACTTTGTCACTGGATTCAAGCAAGCCGGGCTGAAGACGGCTGGAATGCCAGAAACCGGTCCTCGGAAGCTTGTTTCCCGTACAGGGAAGGCACCGCTTGGCAGTTCGGGCTGGACTGTTCCCATGAGGCACAGGGTCAGACTGATTTGCATATGGCCATGTCTGAACTGGGGTGGCAGAGTGGGCTAAAGAACGGTGATGGATTAAACCCAGATCTTTTGACTGGGTGTGAGTGTTTGATTGATTCAAATGCCCCGTCCATCACCACCCCCTTTTGTACCGCATACTACTAGAGGAGGCAGATGTACGTCTACTAATTCTTGTAATCCGTGCACAATAAGTGACAAATGGGGACATTCGAGAGAATATATCCGGCCTTCTAGAGTACTGACAGGGCTTGAAGATTCAAATGAGACCTCACTAGAACTCTGGATACTGGACGCTGGGTCACAGTCGGAAATGACATGTTTTCTTTATTTAAATACAAAACTAGTGACATTAGGCACAATTTGCCCACCCATGTGGGCGTGGTAATTGGCTCAGGAGTAATCACACACACCCCTAATTATAATTTGACTACTACCTAACTCTATCAGGCTGTCAGTATCAAGCTCTAACTACTTCCAGGGCTCCCCGGGAAAGCTGTCTGTTGGTGGGTATCCAGATGAGATCTATCATCTTACAATGTCAGCATCGACCTTCAATCAGGGCTCGAGTCGGGGTACCACGCCGGTGGATGGCGTCCCCCCACTTATTTTACCGGGGGGACACCGTCCCCCCTGCCAAACAGCTGGACTTCATTCTTTGGCCTCTCTGGGACGAGGAGCAAGCCACCTTTCATGACATCACTTCCTGTCATGACATCACTTCCGATGACAGCGTCCCCCCACTTCTTTATTTAGGACTTGTGCCCTGCCTTCAATTATAAAAGATGCTGTATTATATTTTCTACTGGATGAACAAAAATGGTCCTATGCAAAGTGCTCCGTCACCCGTTGAGTCTTTTCTGTGTTCGATAAAACTGCTAATTAATACATGAATTAGCATGGATTAGAACCAATGCCTACTGATCAATCAATCAATCGGCATTTGTAGAGCGTGGCACTGTCCCCCATGGGGGTATCTGGGCACTAGGCTGTGAGCTCTCTGTCGTGCCATCTTCCACTGCGACAGGTCTTAAGGAAAGGGGGAAAAGGGAGGAAACTAGCAGAAAGAGGTAAAACAGGGGGCAGAAAAATGCACAACGAGGGTAGAAAAACAAGCAGAAAAGGCAAAACAGAGGGTAAAAAACAAGCAGAGGTAAAACAGAAGAAGGCAAACAAGAGGGCAGAAAACAAGCAGAGAAGGCAAAACGAGGGGCAGAAAAACAAGCAGAGAAGGCAAAACGAGGGGCAGAAAAACAAGCCGAAAAGGCAAAAACAGAGCAGAAGAGGGCAAAACAGAGGGAAGAAAAACAAGCCGAAAAGGCAAAAACAGAGGGCAGAAATATGCATAACGAGGGCAGACAAACAAGCAGAAAAGGCAAAACAGAGCAGAAGAGGGCAAAAAGGGGGCCGAAAAATGACCAGAGAAGGCAAAAAGGGGGATACGAGCGGAAAAGGCAAAAACAGAGCGCAGAAAAATGCACAACGGAGGGCAGAAAATGAGTAAAGAAGGCAAAACAGAGGGAAGAAAAATAAGTAGAAAAGGCAAAACACTGGGCAAAAAAACAAGCAGAGATAAAACAGAGAAGAGGGCAAACCAGAGGGCTGAAAAACTAGCATAAAAGCAGAACACAGCAAGAAGTTGGGGAGAAAAAGGAGAACACAGCAAGAAAGGAGCAGAGGAGGCACAAACAGAGGGCAGCAGGTAGAAAGGAAGCAGATGGTAGCGGACTGCGGGGAAGCGGGACAGGGGAACTGTCTTGAAATTGGAAGAACAAGTTCCTACCTTAAAAGGGTCTCAGATCGTCTGCTCTAATGCTTTGGACTTACACCCTAAGCCCTGCGCTGGGTGTTATTCTTCTTTTCTAACCACTTGCTCCCCTCCCAGTTCGCTATGTACCCATTATTATCTTACCCTTGTTGTCCCCTTTCGATTTTTACCTTTTTGATTGGTATGCCTATTTGATTTGTTTGGGTTGGTATTCCTTTTGATGCTTGTACTGCAACTGTTACCTCCTTTCCCTAAAATTGTAAGGCGCTCTGATATGTGGAGAAGCGTGGCTCAATGGTTAGAGCGGCAGACCCTGATGCAGAGGTCTAGCCCGGGACCAGGGTTCAATTCCCGCCTCTTGGACTCAATTTCCCCAGACCTGATAATTCTCGCCTCGGTGCCTATTCCAATAGGCGGAGTCCCACTCTGCACCTCTGGGCAATAGCTTGCTTAATCTCCACAACGGCCCCCACAACGCTAAGGATGCCTGGCCTCCACCTTCGGGGTGCCCAGGAGTGGACACCTCACAGGGAAAGCCAGGGTGGGTTCCACAGCGGTATGAATACAGCACTACGAGGCATCCGGGTAGAAGTGCGCTATATAAATACAATACATTTACATATCCTTCGGGATCATGTTTGCGCTATATAAAACTTTATAAATAAATAAAATAAACTGTGGCGGGGGAGCTATCCTGAGGACCTGCTCATCGGATTCAGGGCCTCATTCACGCCTCCGCTGTCATTCGATCCGGGAAACATCCTTTACATCGCGGTGAGTACATCGTGATGCTGTTGCAACGCAGCTGTTAAACGCAAGTCGTTACATCGACTTGCGCTGGATGGCGCTATGCCTAAAGAATAGTAAGATTTACTATTCCAACGCCTTCCCTACTGTACGTAGGCTGGTATTGGAATAGTAAATCTTACTATTCCTAAGTCCAACGCCTCTAGCTCGAGTCGTTGGAACGTCTTGCGTTGTAAAAACTGCGATGTAACATACCGCGATCATTTTGTTTGCATTGTTACATCACTTATTCTTTAGATCCTTGCTTGCCCCCTCGAATGCCACTTGAAGAGGCTTCACTGGCGGGGGCATCTCTGGGTACCAGTGCACTGTGCAGCAGGCACTCTGGCGCCCCCTACAGGCCAGAACGCCACCTTTCTCTCAGCGGTAGGAAGTCTGCCCATTCCATTACTGGCACCACCGCGAGCATTTCAGAGGCCCCTTTTTCGTAAATCGGTGAACATGTTAGGTCTGAGAGTCAGTTCCATAAACATTGAACTTGATTGGCAAACACTGAGGTGTAAGATGAATTGTCCTGCCATATTTGGCCCCAGCTGGCCAAGACATGGCAGAGACGCAGCTGTTGGCACCCTCTCCAGGGTTTTAGACTGAAGAGGGGTTTTCTCCCAAGCGCCATCCCTGGACCTACAGATGGGTCTAGGGTGCGCTGACGTACCGCTGACGGATGCCCCCGGATGCTTCAAGGCTGCCTCCCCCCGGGGCACTCATTCACAGTAACGGCCCCGAGGATGCGTCCATGTGTCGCGCTCCGAGGGGCTCACGGCGCCTCAGACACTTTTATGTGCCCGGCATACGGATGGGGCGTCCGGAGGAATAAGAGCCGCGCTCGGCTGACGCGCCCCCTTTTGTGATGGTGGCTCCCTCCCCCCGTGTGATGGGGAATGGTCCACCCCCCCCTCCAATCTCCACCCTGACACCCACCCAGACCCTACAGCAGCACCCCCATCTGGTCCAGGGGTGCCCGGATGTTTATGGGGGGGTGTGCATGAGGCCAGGGGACGCTGAGCTGCAAAGTTTAAATCCAGGGCACAAGTCCTAAACAAAGAAGTGGGGGGGGCGCTGACGTCACGAAAGGTGGCTTGCACCATCAGACACATTGCCTCCCCTCGCTCACCCCTTAGGTGCGATTGCATCAGAGAAGCCAGTGCGTGAGCAGCGTTCTGAATGAGCTCCGATCTCACCACAGAGAGGCCAAAGAGTGAATGTGTGGCTCCATTTGCTCTGGTTATCGAGCTCCCGGTAAAATAAGTGGGGGGACGCCGTCCACCCGCGTGGTACCCCGGCTCGAGCCCTGGTTACATCAAACAGATTCATTCAAGGGTTGTTGTGGGTAAAGTGCCCCCTCTCTGGGGCTGCCTTTCCTCTGCTCGTGCCTTTCAGGGGGGTTTGGTGTCAGCCCCCTGCTTTGTGCCACTTCTCCCATAGGATGCCAGGTGAGGACAAAACAGGACACAACGTGTCCCTGGCGAGGCGTCAAAGCGCTTTCCCTCGAGGAGCGCGCTACTCCGGAACCAAACAGGATTAGTGGTGGATTGGTGTTGGAAATGTGAGTTCATGTGAGGCATGTGGGCATGTGAGTTTCTGTGTTGTAGTATAATGGAGGAGGGAAGGGTCTAGAAAGTGTTATTTGGGAGATCATAGTCGTAGAATGAGCTTTGGGATGAGTCGAAAGGAGGGATACATGACGGAAGAAATTAGAAAGTGAGGGCCACTTTTTGTGACGTTCCGTGGCATGATATTTATCAGGCAGCACTAAGCCTTTTTTTGGGCTTAGTGCTGCCTGATAAATATCAGTCCCTTTGACACCGTGTTCTGCGTTAAAGGGGCGTGCAATGGGTGTGGCGGGGGGGCGTTCCCAACAACATCCATGGCCTTTTGACACTGCCCCCAAATTTACGAGAAATCGTAAATCTGAGGCAGCGCCAAAAGCTTACAACTCCCCAGGGGAGGCGTAAGGGAGGCGCACCATTTGTCTGCCTGCAGACTTTGGGAGCACTTTCGCGGCCGCTTTGATGTTCTCAGTGAGCCACGCGGCCACTGAGAACATCAAAGGGGCCGCGAAAGTGCTCACCATTTGCCACCCTCTCCTGCGTGTTTAAACTTCCATGCACTGCATTTGCCACTGCGGTCTCCTTTTTAGTTTGCACAAAGGCACACCAAATTGAAAAAAAAAAATTGTAAGTTAAATCGCAACGTCACATTAAAATACTGGTGCAGTTTAGCAAACACGAGAGACATGCTACATTTTAATTCACATAAAACGTCTGCCAATAGAAAGGCAGCGCTCCTTTCTCTTGTTTACTAACCGACTACAATTGTTTCATTCCACATCGTATTTATAGTCTATTACAAAGTATGTGCATGCTTTTTCATTTTGACAAATGTATTGGTGCCGTGAAGCCATTTATAAGTCTGTCTCTGTCTCTCTCTCCCACATGCTTTAAGGTAAAATGCCGTAGTGTCTTTTCCTTCTAGTTCGCAAACAATATACTGGGGGGGGAAAAACCCCACACAGTTGTATACATACCGTAAAAGGTGATTTCTCCTCCCCCCTTCCCCCTTCCCCTACCAAAACAATGTAACTAGTTGGTTTACAAACCATGAAATACAGAAAAAACACACCAAATGTGGTTTATTAGCTTCACCTAAATTTGTTTTTTTAGGTGCGTCCCAACAGCTGACGTCACACAACAGCCACCGAGCTAGAAATCTAAAGCAAAGCAGCGAGCTCGGGGGAGGGTGAGCTGCTGGCTCCGTCCATCTCAGGCACAGCCAGTGCCCTGTTTTCCCTGGTTGACAAATTTCATGATTGTTTTTGAAGGAATTCCTCCTCTTTTCTCCTGTTAGCTTCTGTTGTATTTTGCCTTGCGCTTGATAGGTGATTGGGGATGTGATGTTAAAGGCTTTATCAGCTGCAAGCAGTCTGTAGCCCTGAAGGGGAGGGGTGGGGAATCAAGTGTGTGCTTCTAATTGCTCTGTGCTTAATCTTTCCTCAGGGCCATCGCAAGGCACATGATAAACTTTGGTGAGGGGGATAAAAACAACATGTAATTACATCATTTTTAGGTTCATTTTGGCAGCATGTTTTCTGTATGTTTGTATGAGATGCAAGCCAACCAGTACTCTTAATAAATTCACATGGTGACACTTTTTTCGCTGATATGCAAAATACGTCGTACGTTTTTTGTTCATTTTGTTCTCATTTTAGAACCACTGCGTCTATCTCCATTTGAGCACTATAGTAAGCCTACCAGTGTAAGAATTGGCTTTTGTAGTCTGGTCTGCCCTGTTCCCATGATGCACTGGGCCAGGGACAGACTAATTTGCATACAGCCAGGTTCTGAAACTGGGATGGTGCAATGAGCTAAAAAACGGTGTTGGATCTAGCCCTGATCTCTTGACTGGGTGAGAGTACTCTGCTTAATTCAGAGACTCTGTCCATCACCACCCCTTGTTGTAAATTATTATCAGTGTCGTTGGGCCTTTGTATGTGCCTCTGACCACGGGCAGCTGAAGTCTATTTTTTTAGGTGCGTCCCAACAGCTGACGTCACACAACAGCCACTGAGCTAGAAATCTAAAGCAAAGCAGCGAGCTCGGGGGAGGGTGAGCTGCTGGCTCCGTCCATCTCAGGCACAGCCAGTGCCCTGTTTTCCCTGGTTGTCAAATTTCATGATTGTTTTTGAAGGAATTCCTTCTCTTTTCGCCTGTTAGCTTCTGTTGTATTTTGCCTTGCGCTTGATAGGTTATTGGGACTTTGATGTTAAAAGCTTTATCAGCTGCAGCAGTCTGTAGCCCTGAAGGATGAGGGGTGGGGAATCAACTGTGTGCTTCTCATAAAAGATTACGACAAAGGAACGTGCACCACGTCCACCACCACTACCACCACCTCCACATCCACCACCACCATGTCCACCACATCCACCACCACCATGTCCACCACGTCCACCACCACCATGACCACGTCCAAAACCACCACGTCCTCCACCACAACCACGTCCAACACCACCAGGTCCACCACCACCACACCCACCACCACCACCACGTCCACCGCCACATCCACCACCACCACATCCACCATCACTACGTCCACCACCACCACGTCCACCACCACCACACCCACCTCCACCACCACCATGTCCACCTGTTAAAGATCAATTCAAAATGGTCAGGCGCTTTCAGTAGATGTTTCCTAAGTTAAATTTGCCCGGCGTAAAACGCCTCTAATACCATACGAAGTTATTCAATAAAGAGGCAGGCGCTGGAGACAGGAAGACAGGAAACAAGTTTATTCCGTCGGAGTAGAACACATCAGATCAGACAACAAGGTATCGTCTCGAGGTGCTCTCTCAACCTCTCTGAGACCTGGTCTTTTATCCCCTGGGTTAAGACATGTGAACGCTCTTTATTACAACAAGGGCATTGTGAAGTATGAGAACGACATCCCCGGCACCCCCCCAGTTCCGGCCCATTCCAACACATGACAACAGTAGAAGCCCTTTCCCCTCATATGATTGGGAGGGGATTATCACGCAGCTGAGTGTTCTGCCGATTCCTTTGGAATGTGTGCGCCTGATCGAATCTCAGGGGGTGGGGACGTCATGATCAATAGTGGTCTCTTTCAGGAGAGGCGAGTGCATACAGCAGTGGGCAATAAACTGTATCCTCGGGCTAAGGGATGACCAGCGGTTCGTACAGGCAGTCGGGCTCAGGGGAAGGGGTCATCAAAGGAGGGGTTATCATGGACGGAAAGGAGGTGTTGGTCAGGCGCGGGGTGTGATTCCCTGAGACAGAGTCATGGGGGGGTTCATGACTTGTGCATGAGAGCGCGGGGGGGGGGCAGCCAGGAGGCGCGGGGAAGGCTTGCAAGGTTCAGGGAAGTGTGCTGACGGGCGATCGTGAACAGGGAGACCATGGTATCTAAAATGGCTGTCGTGTATGCTCATACGTGAGTCTGCAAGATGGCGTAGATGATGTTCAGTACACGAACTAAAATTCCACAGTCCTCCCTTTAACATGTCTCGCCAGCTTGTCAGTTCGGATCAATCCCCATGAGACCACGCACCTCTATCTCGTATAGGGGACTCATGTGCTCAGTTTTAAAGTTCAAAGTCTTTGGGCACATACAGTTGGAAATGAGTGCACATAAAGGTGGTAAACATTGAATACCTAAGCAACACCCACATAGTATCATGATTGGTATCAATAAAAACGTGAACAATCTCCACCCCCAGTTCTTCAAAGTGTCCCAGAACCAGCCTCCAAGCGACCATCCTTCCTGCTCCTGGTGAACCTCCGAGGACAGTCTGTGGAGGTGTTCGATTGCTTTGTAGACTGAAGGTGAGTTATCTGGCACGTAGGTGCAACAGCTGGAGCCGATGATGCGGCATGCACCTCCACGGTCGGCCAGAACCACATCTAGAACAAGACGGTTTTGAAGAGCCACCAGGCGGACTGCCTGAAGCTCAGCCGTGTTGTTAGCAAGGATGCCAGCGGTGATGTTAATGGTTGTTTCTAATGCCTGAGTCAGGTGTCGGATAGCGCGGCTATTTGCCATTGGTCCCCACAGAGGAACAAGTCCCTTTGCTGCATCCAGGAACTGTGCTCCGGTGGAGTCGGCTTGTTCAACATCTCCGGCGCGCTTTTGCCGGTGGTGATTGGCTGAAGCCACATACGTGGGAGGAAGAATGAAGGCGATGTAGCACGTACCCCTCCAGCCTTTTGGGAGCCAAGTGTAAGCTTTGGTGCCACAAACAAAGTACATATTCGGGGAAGCAACAAAGGAGGGGGGGTCAGCTGAGACCAATGTTTTGGTGATGCGACAAGAACTGTGACCCACCAGCTGCGTTCCTTGTCCTTCGAGGCATACGAGTCCTGTGACATTGATGACAGACAGGGCCACGGTCAGGGTGGCAGCCGTTTGTTTCCGCAGGTGGGAGAAGGTGGGTCTGGCTGGATTGTGGAGCACTTGCATTTCGACCCTTTCTTTGGCAGGGATGTTCGTAAGGAAAATTGAACCTGAAATTGCAGGACAAAAGGGAGCAGACGTCTTCTTTATTTTGTTCAGCCAGAACCCATAGTAGAAGTGTGACACGGTTTGACCAGAAGTGGCGTTGTCCTTGTGGCTTTCCTGCATGAGGATCAACCAGGCGAGGCAGGAGCCGTGAACTGAGAAAGGAGAAGGGATGAAGGGGATGGAGTGTCCGGTAGCATGTGGGAGCAACCCACAGATCCAGCAGTTCGTGGCATTTGCAGCAAGGTTGTGCTGGTGCAACAGTTGTACGAAGGAATTGTTCCAGAACTCCCTACGCCTTTCTCGGAGCTGAGGTGAAAGGGTGATCAGGTGGTGCTCTTTCATGGTGGTTGGCTGGACAGTGGTTGGCAACATCTGGTGAGCGGGTGTGCTTTCCTCCAAGATCCAGAAGGAAGTCATGAGGAGGAGGCAGAAGAGGAAGACAATAAAGAAAGCGATTGTCTTTGATTTGTGCAAATTGTCAGTCTTTGGGTTCCTGTAGTGGGTATTTCCTGTTGCTTCCGACGTCTTCTTATCTGGCGCTTCCATCATCTTCTTATCTGGCGCTTCCATCATCTTCATCTTCAAGGTGCTCGGTAGTGGGCAGAACCACAGACTTTGTTTAGCTTCTCTCCGGGTAACCCTTGGTTGCTTTGGGTCACCGTTCTGAGATTTTTAACTTAGTCAGTGGCCTACTTAGCCGAAGCTCCCTCCTTTCGACGCAGGAAATACCCTTCTCGAGATGGCACAGTGGGATCAGAGTGTTTTGCAAGTTCAAGTGCCTCGGTATCAGGATAGCAGTTCAGTGATGGTCGGTCTTTGTTCAGGAGCTCTTCTTGGGTGCTGACGTTGTCTGTCGTGGCCAGGGTCGAGGAAACCTTCTTGCAGTGGTGTGCATGCAGCCAGTTCTTTTTCCCCTCCACTCGAAGAGCCGTCCGAGTGGTGATCAGTACTTGCCAGGGGTCCGTCCACCGGGGTTCCAGACTCTTCGCTCGTTGAAAGTTCCAGATTAGGATGTAGTCCCCCGGTTGGATATCGTGACCGGGACCCCTGGAAGCATCGGGGATGGCCTGCTGCACCTGTTGATGAATGACAGACAACGTTTTAGTTAATTTGCATAAATAATCTGACAGCAGGACGTCGGGGACGTTGTGAATGGAGGTCGGTTTGGGGGCAGTCCAGAGGTTCATAGACCGCCCAAACACAACTTCGTAGGGGGTCAAGTGGTGCTTAGTGGGAGTGGAGCGCATCGATAGTAATGCCAGTGGAAGGGCATCTGGCCACTTAAGTCCTGTGGTGGCCACTATTTTTGACAGTTTCAGTTTCAGTGTAGCGTTGTGTCGTTCAACCAGGCCAGCGGATTGGGGGGGGAAGACTGCATGGAACCTCTGTTTTACCCCCAACCCCTTCAGGATTAGTTGGATAACTTCAGCTACGAAGTGGGGGCCATTGTCGCTCCATAAAATTCGACAAAGGCCGTAGCGAGGGAAAAACTCTTTCAGTAGTACTTTGGCAGTAGTCATGGCAGTGTTATCACGGGTCGGATAGGCTTCCACCCATTTGCTGAAGGCACATACAATGACCAATACGTACTTCAAGCCTTGGCACCTCTCTAATTGGATGTAATCCATCTGAAGGACCTCAAAGGGGTGGTCGGGGATCCCAAACCCTCCCCGGGGTACCACAGTTCCTTTCCCGGGGTTGTGTTGTAGGCAGATAAGGCACTGCTGGACCAGGCGTTTGGCTGAGTCGGGGATCTTGTTGTTGTGCCAGACTCTGGAGATGAGTTCAATCATGGGGGCAGAACCTATGTGTGCAGGGGAGTGTGCCATGGTCAGTATGGGGATCAAGTATGCATCAGGCAGCAACCATTTGTTCGTGTCTTTTGTCCGCCAGCAGTCCTCATCGTCCCTTAGACCCACCCGCGCCCACTCAGTCAGTTCGTGTGGTGTGCTGGCCGATTGGATGTCCCTGATTGTTTCCCTAGCGTCGGTCCATTTTTCTGCTTGTGACCTGGTCACATACATGCGTGTCGTTGTCCTATTCTCAGCTGTGGTTCGGGCAGTGGTGTCGGCCAGTGCGTTTCCCTGTCCGACTAGGTCTGTCACCTTCTTGTGTGCTTGGCATTTGATCACTGCTAATCGTTTGGGGAGAAGAACTGCTTCAATCAGGGCGGAGACTAAATCTCCGTGAAGGATGGGCGTACCGTGGGACGTCAGGAATCCCCTTTCCCTCCATAGGAGCCCAAAATGATGAACCACCCCGAAGGCGTACTGGCTGTCCGTGTAAATGTTTGCCGTGGTTCCTGCTGCTATGATACATGCTCGTGTGAGGGCAATTAGCTCTGCTGCCTGTGCGGATCGTTGTGTGATGCGAGCTGTTTCAACAACTGTTCGAGCTGTCGTCACCGCATAGGCAGCAGAGGTGGTGACGTCTGGGAGTTTGATACAAGAGCCATCTACCCATAGTTCTCCATCAGGATCTATGAAAGCAATGTCTCGGAGGTCAATTCTACTCCTGGTCTGTTCGTCCGTGAGGGTCACACAGTCGTGTATAGGGGGCACATCGGGGTCATTTTCGGGCAAGGGTAACAGTGTAGCAGGGTTCAATGTCGTGCATCTCTTCAGGGTGATGTGGGGTGCAAGTAGAGTCAATTCATACCCTTTTAGTTGTGCGCTAGTCAGGTGTTGAGTCTTAGTCTGGTTCAAAAGGGTGTCAACTGCATGGGGCACTAATACCGTGAGGGAGTTTGAAAGCACAATTCCCTCACTCTGGCGGATAGAGACAGCAGCAGCGGCTACTGCTCGAAGGCAGGCAGGTAGAGCTCTGGCGACTGGATCAAGAGTGGCAGAGAAGTAGGCACAAGGGCGTTGTTTGGCGCCGATGGGCTGAGTTAGAACAGACAATGTGCATCCCTCCCTTTCGTGAGTGAAGAGGGAGAAGGGCTTGGAGTAATCTGGTGTTCCTAGAACGGGTGCCGAGCAAAGGGCATCCCGCAACTCCTTAAAGGATGCTTGGCATTCGGGAGTCCACGAGAGTGGGAACGGAACATCTTTGGCCAACAGGGAAAGTAGGGGTTTTATAATGAGACTGAAATTTGGTAACCATTGTCGGCAGAAAGAAGTAAGGCCCACTAATGAACGGACTTGCTTCTGTGTTTTTGGAATGGCGGTGTCTAGGATGGTTTGGATTCGGTCGGGCGTAAGTTTCCTCCCTTCTTTGGACAGGAGATGGCCTAGGTATGTTACTTGGGGCTGGCAGAACTGCAGTTTCTTTTTGGAGACTTTGTGGCCATTCTTCGCAAGAAAGTGCAAGAGTTGGATAGTGGCTGTGATTGCAAGTGGAGTGGTGTCGGCCGCCAAAAGGATATCGTCAACATATTGGATCAACACCACTCCATCTGGTAGCTGGACGGCGTCCAGCTGTCTTTTGAGGGCCTGGCTGTAAATGCTGGGACTTTCAGTGTAGCCCTGGGGAGCTCTACAAAATCGGTATGAACGGTTTTTTAAAGTGAAGCCGAAGAGATAACGGCTGTCTGGATGGATGGGGATAGAGAAAAATGCATTTTTAAGATCAATAACGGTGAAGGTGGTGGCAGTGGACGGGATGAGAGTCAGGATGGTGGCGATGTCTGAGACTACGGGGTACTGTGGTACCACCACTCTGTTGACTTCTCGCAGGTCGATGATGAAGCGGTACGCTTTCTCATCTCCCTCACCTTGCTTCTTAACAATGGGTAGGATAGGGCTATTGCAGACATTACTAACCACTTCCTCTACCACTCCTGCATCTACCAAGGACTGAATAATCGCTACCAATGCCTTCTCGCCTTCGGGCGATATCCGGTACTGTGGGAGTTTCGGGAGTATTGCATCTGGTCGAACAGTTATGTGTACAGGATCGATCATCATTCGTCCTACATCCGAGTCGTTTCTGGCCCATAGGTACAGGGGTAGGGTATCGAGCAAGGATAGGTCAGCATCTGTTATGGCGTACATATGTCGTGCGGGGTAGGGTCTGGACATGCTCGGGTGTCGTACAGGATGACTCGGACTCCATCCGGGGAACACCTAATAGTAGCTCGGAAATGTTTCAGTAAATCAATACCCATAATGGCGTCAGGTGAGTTGGAGGAGAGCAGAAATGTTGTGTCAGTGGGATTGTTTCCTAGGTCAAAGGAGATAGGTACAGACAGGGGATTGGTGGAGGGCGTTCCATCGAAACCTATCGAGGTAATGTGTGAGCCAGACAAGGGTGCCCTTGGAACCTGCATACTCCTGAGGCGGAAGCCGGGAGCGTCCTGATACTTTGTTTTTAAAAATTATCTCACTTGTGTCACGATTGTTGTTTGTGTACTTTTTAACTTACGCTGCTTCCTGGCAGTACTCAGACCTTTGGGGGGTACTTGAACGCACTGCACAGCGGATTGTAGCGCTGTTAGCGGAGCCCAGGCCCAGGCACGTAAACATTCCTTGGTCGCCATTGTCGGCGAGGCAACAGGCCACGCCCACCTCGAGGCCACGCCCCCCGCCCCCTCCAGTATAAAAGCTCTGTTTAAAGCGCATTCACCGGAACCTGCATACTCCTGAGGCGGAAGCCGGGAGCGTCCTGATACTTTGTTTTTAAAAATTATCTCACTTGTGTCACGATTGTTGTTTGTGTACTTTTTAACTTACGCTGCTTCCTGGCAGTACTCAGACCTTTGGGGGGTACTTGAACGCACTGCACAGCGGATTGTAGCGCTGTTAGCGGAGCCCAGGCCCAGGCACGTAAACATTCCTTGGTCGCCATTGTCGGCGAGGCAACAGGCCACGCCCACCTCGAGGCCACGCCCCCCGCCCCCTCCAGTATAATAGCTCTGTTTAAAGCGCATTCACCGGAACCTGCATACTCCTGAGGCGGAAGCCGGGAGCGTCCTGATACTTTGTTTTTAAAAATTATTTCACTTGTGTCACGATTGTTGTTTGTGTACTTTTTAACTTACGCTGCTTCCTGGCAGTACTCAGACCTTTGGGGGGTACTTGAACGCACTGCACAGCGGATTGTAGCGCTGTTAGCGGAGCCCAGGCCCAGGCACGTAAACATTCCTTGGTCGCCATTGTCGGGGAGGCAACAGGCCACGCCCACCTCGAGGCCACGCCCCCGCCCCCTCCAGTATAAAAGCTCTGTTTAAAGCGCATTCACCGGAACCTGCATACTCCTGAGGCGGAAGCCGGGAGCGTCCTGATACTTTGTTTTTAAAAATTATCTCACTTGTGTCACGATTGTTGTTTGTGTACTTTTTAACTTACGCTGCTTCCTGGCAGTACTCAGACCTTTGGGGGGTACTTGAACGCACTGCACAGCGGATTGTAGCGCTGTTAGCGGAGCCCAGGCCCAGGCACGTAAACATTCCTTGGTCGCCATTGTCGGCGAGGCAACAGGCCACGCCCACCTCGAGGCCACGCTAGTAATCATGTGCATCCACCGTACGCGCAGCGGACGGGTGCAGCGGGCGCGCCGTTTGCGCGCCGAAGGCGCGCCTAAGGCAAGCCCGTCTTCGCCCGTCCTCGCAAAGTCTTCGCCTCTCGCCAGACCCCCTGCTCAAAAAATACATGTATACGATAGCGACCTACTGTGGTCACTTAACCCTGGTCCCAGATGTAACTATCTAGAAGGATGTATTGGTCAAACCGCCCTTCAATGCAAATTCTGCAATTTGACTATACCTGAGCCACGACCTATCAGCCACAAATCGCCTAGGAGAAGCCAAGCTTTGCTTACCATCTTACAGCTTAACGTGAGATCCCTGGTTAAACACCATGCGGAGGTAAGAACGCTTCTAATAGACGAAAACCCTGATATCTTGTTTCTGTGTGAAACCTGGATGAGAGATGACCTTACCAGCATCCCTAATTTAGCATTACCGGAGGGGTTTTCCATGATCACCATCAATAGGGCCTCGAGAGGAGGGGGCATTGCTGCGATTTATAGATCGTCCTTCACATGCTCTTTCCTACCGGAAAGCATAACGGGCAGTGAATGTGCACGCTTTACTATATCCACAAGCCCTCATTTCTCTCTTTCGGGGCTATTCATATACAGACCACCGGGGCCTTCGACGAAATTCAGAGAAGAGCTTATTGATATTGCCCATGCTTTGATTACCAGCTCAGGTAACTTTACCATCCTAGGGGATCTAAATCTTCATTTCGACGACACCGATGATGTTAATATTAGTAACTTCTTAGCTGACTTAGCAGCTCTACAGCTGACCCCTCTTGTTCAAACCTCCACTCATACGGCGGGTCACTTACTTGACCCGGTGTTTACTAATATCCCAGATGCCAGAGCAGACGACCCGAAACCCATGGCCTGGACCGACCACTCCTTGATCAGTTTCTCGTTCCCGAGTGTCTCCCCTCCCGTGATAAAGGCACCTACTTCATGCCTAAAACGGCCTTGGCATAAATTGCAACATCTTAACCTTGCGGATAGCCTGGGCGAGCTTAACTTGGAGGGTATGAGCGACATTGATACGTCGTATGCGTCCTTCCAGGAATGGCTCAACAAGGGACTGGACGCTGTTATACCGGCCAAGTGGACCAAGGGCCGCAACTCCCCCTCTAACCCCTGGTACGATGAAAAGCTGAAAACTATGAGGAGGGCATGTAAGAAAGCAGAACGCCAATGGAGGAAAGAATACAAGCTGGAGGAAAAAAACGCGTATCTGGCTCTGCTTAAAACATACCATAAAGCCATACGCTTAACTCGCGCAGCCTTCTTCGTGAATGAAATTAAAACAAGTCCTAACCCCATGAAAACCATTTTTAAAATTGTGCAAAAACTGCAACATGGAGATAAACCAGCCTCCCACATCACTTCTACTCAGCAATGCGATGATCTAGCAACTTTCTTCACCGATAAAGTGAAGAAGATCTACAATTCTTTCACTCATGATCTGCCAGAGGACATTAAATCTCCCAAAGTCATTGGTGAGAGCTGTGGGCTTTCCCGCATTCCAGCCATCTCTCGCGAGGAATTAACTATTATATGCAGGAAGGTTAAATCTGGCGCACCTGCAGACCCTATGAAACCAGTCTACTTTCAAGGAGCCTTGGAATTCTTCCTTCCACCCCTGACCTCTCTTATCAACCTTTCATTTGCTTCGGCCACGGTACCCACCTGCTGGAAGCAGGCGTGGATCACACCCATTATAAAGAAACCCACCTTAGACCCCTCGAAGCCGGAGAATTACCGGCCGGTTTCATTGTTACCTTGGGTAGCGAAGCTAGCGGAGGCCCATGCGAACAAAGTGCTGAACGACCACATGGCAAAAAATAACATCCTGGACCCTTCCCAACACGGGTTCAGGCCGGGCCACAGCACGGAGTCCGCTCTCCTTAACTCCACTGAAAGCCTGCGAGAAATCATGGACACCGGTAAAAGTGCCGCGCTGATTTTGCTCGATCTCAGCGCGGCCTTTGATACGGTCTCACATGCTATTTTACTTAAACGACTGGAAAATATCGGGATCACAGACTCAGCACTAGAGTGGTTTCGTTCATTTCTCTCAAACAGATCCTTCCAGGTATCTGCACCCCCCTTTATCTCTAAACCCCAAGAAATAGGACAAGGAGTACCCCAGGGCTCTGCCCTCAGTCCATCCCTTTTCAATCTTTACATGCAACCCCTGGCGGAAGTCACCAAAAAATGGGATCTTATAATGGTATCGTATGCCGACGACACCCAGTTGGTCATCAGCCTCAAGGAGGCTCCCGCCCCTGAGGCCACTAGATTTAGGGATGGACTGACCGCGGTCGCCAATTGGATGACAGCGAATTGCCTCCAACTCAATGGCGGTAAAACGGAGGTGATGATCTTGGGAAAAAATTCCAACAGCTGGAGCAATCTTTGGTGGCCTTGCGCTTTGGGTCCAGCCCCTCCTCCAAAAAAGCTGGCAAAAAACTTGGGAGTCTGGCTAGACTCTGCACTTAACTTTCAGGCTCACACTAAAAAAGTAGCCGCGACTTGCATTGGATTATTGAGAAGCCTTAATCCCATCTTAGGCTTCTTTGATCCCAAAACGAGACAACTGATTGTTCAACCGACCATCCTGGCCAGATTGGACTACGCCAGTGTTCTGCTGTTAGGAGCCAATAAAGCGGAAATTAAGAGATTCCAACGGATTCAGAATTCCGCAGCCAGGGCTATAGTAGGCCTGCCTAGAAGGTGCTCCGCGAGAGCTGCTATTCATAGAATGCACTGGCTGCCTGTGGAAGCCCGTATCCAATTCAAGGCCCTCATCTTTGCCTTTAGGATTCTGCGAGGGGAGGGACCTGAGCTCCTGCGCCCACTGCTTACGCCTTATAACCCCCAACGAAATCTTCGCTCTAAAGGACAACACTTAGTCCTGGTCCCCTACACGAAATACTGCCGTGTAGGAGGGCGCTCGTTCAGACTGCTAGGGGCTAAGTTATGGAACTCCCTCCCCCTCCATATTCGGAGCATTAACAACCTAATGGCTTTCCGCAAAGCTATAAAAACGTACCTTTTCCCCCCCCTGTAGATGTCCTCCTGTTTTGGTCCCAGTTGTTATGTTGGTTTTAGCGCCGGGACGCCCCGTTGCCAGGGCAGCTGTTGCGCTCTACAAAACGTTTAACATAACATAACATAACATAACATAACATCAGTCGTTTTGATAATACACTACGTGTCGCTCCAGTGTCTACCAAAAATGGAGACTTTGTACCCAGGACCTTAGCAGTGACGTAAGGACCTTGCTGGTCAACACAGAGCTCGACTGGATCCCTCCCTTGCCCCTGGCAGTCCTATGCAGAGTCGTGAGCATTGTTGCAGTCGGACTGTTGGCACTGATTCTGTCGGGGGCGGTCAAATGTGTTTGGTCTGCCAGACCGGTCATTGGTGGTGTCGCGGGTCTGCCCTCGTCCCTGCCCTCCAGTTTTGGAGCCATTTATCATGTCCCTTGTTTCTTTATTTTTAATCATTTCCCGAAGGGCCAGGCATTGAGACTTCCAATGCCCAAATTCTTTGCAAAATGCACACTGGTTCTCATCGAGGTCGGTTCGTGGAGCGCCAGGTGTGGGGTTGCGGTCTCTAGGGGCCGAATTCCTGAGGGCATTCGACTGGTAGTTTCCCCTATATCGTTCCCTTCCTGTAGTCACTTCATGCAATTGAGCAATCATCACTCGTTCTTTTAAGTCCTTTTTCTTTTTCTCATTCGCCCTCTCGTTCTCGTTCTTTTGGTGTTCATAATACTGAGCCATCTGAAGGATAGCTGCAGGTTTGGAGGCTCCCCAACTACTCTCACTCGTCTGTAACTTTTGGGAGACCTCTTGCGATAGCCCTTTTACGTAGTTTTGCACGAATAGGTGTTGTCCGGTTGCGGTGGTCATGTCTTGGCCACTGTAGTCGGAGAACACTGTTTCAAATCGGGAGAAATATTCTGATACATCTTCCTGAGGTTTCTGACGACAAGCCGTGACTACCGACCAGTCTACCTTCTTTTCTGGGATCAACGTCTTTAGCTTCTGTACTATTTTGTCGGGGAGTTCCAGTATGTCTTTTACAAGTTTCTTTCCGGGCTCTCGCTGCCTATCTAGGTCATCGAGTTGTTTCCAGGTGTGTCCGAACAGGTCTGTGTGGTCGGCTTTCCGGATTTGCTTCCACACATCAGCCGGCAGACACAACCCGAAAAACAAATCAATGTCCGATAGAGTCATTATGGTTGAGCCCAGGGCTGTGCCTAGTTCTGTATAAAATGCTGTAGGGTTCTTTCGTAGATCGGGCAGGGTTTGCCTAAAAGTTAAAATATCTTGCCGATCCCATGCTTGGTAAACCCAGTTGTACACAACCCTCCCTTTTGCATCTGCGTGGTTGATATCATCGTTTGTTCCCTGACCTCTTGGGGGAACCCAGTAGGGGGCGGCTTCTCTGATAGGCATCATCGTGTTGGCTGCTCCTAATGAGGGCTCAATCGTCTCATGGACTGTGATCTTGACTTCTCGTTTCTGTTCCGCGAGGTGGCGGAAGACCTCAAGCGTTTGCATGAAGAGGTCCGTCACATCGCTCTCAGCTCCATCTCCAACATCGACCCTTCTATATAGAGTCGTCAGTTTTGCAGGACCCTTAGTCTGGTACCTATCCTCATATGCGTTCAGGGTGTGGTAGCTGAACCGTAAAATGAAATGCCGTCTGTGACTACCGGCATGTGAATTGTGCATATTCATCGTATATTCTTCGCTCTCCTTCCGTTCTACCAATGTTTTTGCTATCTTGTCGATTCCATCCCGCTCATCTTTGCTCAACCTGTTTGGTCTGGCTGTTAGGTGCCTGCTAGTCTCATGCTCATCTGCTGTTGTTACCAACGCGGCTGGTGCGAAGGGCGTAAGAGCCGGGGCACTAGCGCTAGAGTCACCCACACCTGCACTTTGAACTGGTGAGTGTTGTGCTAGAGGCTGGCTGGGAGCATAAGGAGGAGGCATGTAGATAATTGGAGGACCGAGCAGTAACTCGTCATTTGCCCGCTGTTTGGAGGGCATCTCCGGGTAGAGCGCAGAGGTGGTCCTGACAGGGCATTGGCCTGCCAGTCCTGATTCTTGCGTTTGTTTAACTTCCTCTCTTCTTCTTATTTCTTCATCTAGTTCTTTTGCGGCCAGATGGGCTGCTTTTCGTAACTCTTTCACTATTTTTGCTTCTTCTCTTTTCCTTCGATGTTCTGCTTCTTTGCGCCACATGCCAATACTATCGAGCATAGTGGGCGTTGCCTTATTTATTTTTACAGCTGCTTCTAGTGTTTTTATTTTATTTTCATCAAAAGAACCTATCAGTGGCCACTGACTTTCAGGATCCTTTTTTGTATATTTATGCCATAACTTACTATAAGCTATAGCGACTAGTCCTTGCTTAGTAAACATGTCCTTATTAGGGGTGCCTTCCAGTGGAGCTGGATGGTTCATCTCTAATAAGCGGTCCGGGTTGACCCAACTATTAACCAATGGGGAGAAGATAGGCATGACGGATTACAATGGGGGGCAAAAGCCTGCACTACCTATCTTTTCACTATTTGCAAAGACTGGACAGAATATTCTATTCTACGCTATTTGCAAACAGAGAATACCTCCAGAAAGAACCAATTCCAAACAGTCAATGTTTGGACAAACAATCAATCAATGAGGAATGAAATAGGCACGACGTGTTAAAGGCTTGCGTTGCCTACCCTTCACTATCTGCAAAGGGAGAGAGAATATTCCTATTCTTCCCCGTTTGTAGGCAGAGAAGATCCTTAAGAGAACCAACTTCGAACAATTCAATGCTCGATTCAATCAATCAATCAATGAGGAGAAAAATAGGCACGACGTGTTAAAGGCTTGCGTTGCCTACCCTTCACTATCTGCAAAGACTAAACAGAGTATGGCGATTCTGTACTTGTTTGCAAATAGAGAATTTCTCAGAAACAGTCAATAAGTAATACTAGTATTTTCAAACAATCAATCAATCAATTTCGCAATTTGTCGTGTGTCACGACCTTACCCGGACCGCATGGACAGTTTCTCGTCTTCCGCTTCCAGCGCCCGATTGTCCTCTATTCTCTTGTTGCTATCGCGGCACTCCTGGTGGTTCCCAGTCAGGACCGTAGATCACTCGGGAGAGGTCAGCTCGGAATCAGTGAAGTTCAGATGATCGGCTGTCAGACGAGGGTCTATCGGACAGGAGCTCTCCCGATCGTTGCAGTTGTTCACTCTGTCGTCGGGACCTCTCCCACTGGATCCACGTGTCGCTGATGGGCCCCGCGTTTGGGACGCCAATTGTTAAAGATCAATTCAAAATGGTCAGGCGCTTTCAGTAGATGTTTCCTAAGTTAAATTTGCCCGGCGTAAAACGCCTCTAATACCATACGAAGTTATTCAATAAAGAGGCAGGCGCTGGAGACAGGAAGACAGGAAACAAGTTTATTCCGTCGGAGTAGAACACATCAGATCAGACAACAAGGTATCGTCTCGAGGTGCTCTCTCAACCTCTCTGAGACCTGGTCTTTTATCCCCTGGGTTAAGACATGTGAACGCTCTTTATTACAACAAGGGCATTGTGAAGTTTGAGAACGACATCCCCGGCACCCCCCCAGTTCCGGCCCATTCCAACACATGACAACAGTAGAAGCCCTTTCCCCTCATATGATTGGGAGGGGCCATCACGCAGCTGAGTGTTCTGCCGATTCCTTTGGAATGTGTGCGCCTGATCGAATCTCAGGGGGTGGGGACGTCATGATCAATAGTGGTCTCTTTCAGGAGAGGCGAGTGCATACAGCAGTGGGCAATAAACTGTATCCTCGGGCTAAGGGATGACCAGCGGTTCGTACAGGCAGTCGGGCTCAAGGGAAGGTGTCATCAAAGGAGGGGTTATCATGGACGGAAAGGAGGTGTTGGTCAGGCGCGGGGTGTGATTCCCTGAGACAGAGTCATGGGGGGGTTCATGACTTGTGCATGAGAGCGCGGGGGGGGGCAGCCAGGAGGCGCGGGGAAGGCTTGCAAGGTTCAGGGAAGTGTGCTGACGGGCGATCGTGAACAGGGAGACCATGGTATCTAAAATGGCTGTCGTGTATGCTCATACGTGAGTCTGCAAGATGGCGTAGATGATGTTCAGTACACGAACTAAAATTCCACACACCACCACCATGTCCACCACACCCACCACCACCACGTCCACCACCACACACCCACCTCCACCACGTCCACCACCACCACGTCCACCACCTCCACACCCACCACCACATCCACCACCACCACGTCCACCACCATGTCCACCACCACGGCCACCACCACGTCCACCACGAGTATAAAAATAAGTTGAAGGAAAGAAAATCGAAATATAAGACAAAAGAAATCGGCAAACAATGTTTGAAGTGATAGGCACAAATAACATGAGATTATTCTGGCAATTGGTACAGGAGGGAAATGTGCAAGGGGAATTGCAGGGCTTAGTGGGAGAAGATGATTGGATTAATTAATTGAGCAATCCGTATGATAACAAGAGGTTAGACAAGAATCTGGAAAAAATGACTAAGATGGGGAAGAAATGGAGCTGTATTTCTCTTTCCAGAAAATAAAAGAAACCATCCAATCTCTAAAACTAACTAAAGCAGCAGGGCCAGACAACTTACAAGCAATCATACTAAAAGATAATGTGGATTGGTGGGCTAGCTTTTTAAATGTCAGCTTCCGAAATGTCTTAACTTCTGAGATTTTCCCGGAAAGTTGGAAAGGGGCAATAGTTAGACCAATATATAAAAAGGAGGATGCCACACAGACCCAGAATTATCGCCTTATTAGCTTGTGGATATGAAGGAGAAAGTATTCTCTAAGATATTACTAGGAGCAAAGAAGGCCTGGGTAGAGCAGAATAACTTGATCTCGATAGAGCAAGGTGGCTGTAAACAGGGACACTCAACAATAGATCATTACCTTCGCCTATGGGCAATGGCAAGAAAGGCAATCAAATTACGAACCAGATAGTTCTGCTGTTTTGCTGATTTTTGAGCCGCCTTTGATTTGGCTGATCGTAAGCTATTGTGTAATATGTTGATGTGGCTTTGAATCAATAAAGCAGTACTCTCACCAATTCAGGAAATGCACTCTCAGAACTGGGCCAGGGTTATCTTAGCCACCCTTGGGACGCTATCAAAGAAAATACAGATAAAGAATGGATTACGCCGTGGTTGCGTTCTGGCCCCACTACTAATCTCATTGTTCCTGTCCGACCTACCAAATACATTACATAATGCTGGTGGGTCAAGCCGTAAGTTGAGGGGACCCACATTTCATGTTTGCTATACGCTGACGATTTAGTGATAGTGGACTTGACAGAATTGGGTTTGCAAAAAAAACTGGACATCTTTTGTACAGGAATTTATATAGCGCAAATCACCAAGCGGTTTCTAAGCGCTTGCTTAGGGAACCCGTCCTGGTATTCCCCTGTGAGATAACCCCAGCAGGGTATCCGCAAGGTGAAAGCCAGGCATCCCGCCGCAAGAGGCCGTTGTGGAGATTAAGCAAGCTATTGCCCAGAGTCGCAGAGTGTGAACCCATGAATCGAGTAGGCACCGGAGCGAGAATTGTCGAGTCCATGGACATTTTAGGACTCAAGACCCCGCCGAGCCGGGAATTGAACCCTGGTCCCGGGCTGACCTCTGCTTCCTGGTCTGCCTCCTCTAACCAGTGAGCCACACTTCTCCACTTTATGATTACTGTTTAAAGAAAGGCCTTACGATCAATTTAGAAAATACTAATATAATGGCGCTGGTGAAAGGAAAGGAGTCTTTTAACTGGCTATTGGGAGAGGTCAAAGTTTAGGTGTTGGACAAATATAAATATTTGTGTATGTGGTTTGACACCAAATTAAATTGGCGGGACCATATAGACTCATTTAAAGCAAAGGCTCTCTCTTCAGTATGGGGCCTAAAACAATTCAAGCGTAAATATGGAGGCCCGCCTCATTGGCTAATTCTATCAGCTTTCAATGCAGTGGCCCGCCCACAATTCCAATACGGAGTGGAGGTTCTATATTTAGGATGTACATTGGATTGGAATCTTGAGGAGGGTAAACGCGTGAAGTAGCTCCTTGCTCTCCCGGCATCAACTACGATCCAGGCTGTGAGAGTAGAATGCCAGCTTACAGCCTGAAACAATCAGGGATTGCAAGCTACGTTGAATTTCCGGCAGAGTTTGAGTAGAGAAGGAATCCCCAAAATATCACACCTCTGTAAAAGAGAAATAGAGGAAAGTGAACAGAACTGGGCATCCCAAGTTAGACGTACGCTATGTAAGGTTTGTGCTAAACCATCACTAGAACCAGAACAATGGAAATTAGGGCAGTAGATCCCGAACAGGAGCTACGAGCTATTATATCCAAACAGGCTCGAGAAGAAGATTTACTTTATCTGGGGAGCAACCGTCCACCCAGTTTGTGGTAAAAGGGTGGAGCACTGATCATATGTTCCCCTAGATTAACCTCTTCTATGCTCATGACGAGCTGAGCTCATCATGAGCCACGGCGCTCCGGTGCTCATGACGAGCTCAGTTCGTCATGAGCCGTGGAACACTCGCATGCGGGGATAATTCCCCTGCTGCGCTGAGCGTTCCACGGCAGGTAATGCACCTGTGACGAGCTGAGCTCGTCATGAGCACAGGAGCGCCGTGCGCGCCCCACTCCCCCCCCCAGCACAGCGGGGGAATAACCCCCGCAGCGAAGGGGTTAAGATAATGCCAAATCCTAAGCTTAGAAATGCGGTATTGAAATTTAGAGTTGGCCCGAACCCATGTAATCCAGGCAGGAAGATAAAAACTGCAATGAGAAATAAACTGAGCTTGTGTACATGTGGGGTAAACATAAAATGCAGTGGCCCACACATCTTGCTGGACTGTTTGTGGTTTCTGGAAGAGCAGGAGAAGTTTTTAAACCCTGTTTTTACTATGTATCAAATTAATAAGGAACTAGCTCTTAGTCTGTTGATAAATATGAGATTTTTAAACGTTGTGTGTGCAGTAGGAAGATTTTTAAATACAATACAAGAGTCTATGAAAGAATTGTTAATATAATTAACAAGCATTTACAATGCAACGGTCTCGCCTTTGCAAAAGTTAGAGCTATTGGCATTGTAAATGACAAACTTTTTATTGATGTGTTCGTTTTGAAAACAGAGAAATAAATGGCATTGTCATTTACAATGCCAATAGCTTAATCTCTTGCAAATGCAAGACCTATTGCATTTGCACACACACACAGAGCAGCACACACACAGTGCCACAGACACACACAGAGTCACACACACACACAGAGTCACACACACAGAACCACACACACATACACAGAACCACAGACCACGCGGCTCTTGGTGTGTCCTATCTGCGTTGGCAATTATCACCCCACTCTCAGTATTCTTCCCCCGGGTGTTGTTTACTTTGCAGCAAGTTTGAGAAGAAAACTAGTTGAGCAAGAAAATCTCCAAAACATGTTTTTTCCCCTCTCCGAGCTTGATGGAATCAGTGTGGCGGAGTTGTATTTTTCCACGCTATGACCGGGGTTTTTGGTGAGATTGTCCTTTGGGTCGCTTTTGGTGATGCAGATGGGTTATTTTCAGGAGGGACAAGGGGGGATGTGGTGCTGTTTTCGGGGAGCGGGGGCTCTTTCTGTGGCTGCCATGCCTCACTTCCTCCTCCCGCGGCCCCCTATCTTTCTTTTGTCTCTCCCTGCTCAAAGGGAGGGAGATAGAGAGTGAGAGAGAGAGTGCAGCTCTCGGCTCCAGCCAAAGCGCTAAATGTAAAACAAGTATCAGGAAGGGAGTTTAAGAAAGGAAGAGACGGGCCTAACGTGATAAAATGGACGACATGTTGTAGAAAGGATCTGGTAGAGGGAGAAAAATGGTTCTGAGAAGGAGAAAGGAAGGAAAAGGAGAGATGGACAGGAGCCGATCAGATGAGAGCAATAAAATGGAAAGTGGGAATATTTAGGCTAATTAAGGATCAAATTGATGGGTGGAAGAGACCACAGCGACTTCAAGAGGAACTAGAGAGTGATTGAGTAGTAGAGAGAGCGAGGGAGAGGCGAGGGGAAGAGAGAAAGGATTGGAGAGGAGAATGGTGGGCGAGTGGGGAGGCCATTGTCCAAAGTGTATGACTGAAGCATGGTGTGCTAGGGCACTGCCTTTTACAGAGAGCACAATTGGGCACTACATTTGTATCAATTATGCAGCTTTACTGCTAACCCTGCGTGACACATAAATGATAAGACCTGGAAATCGTTTTTCTGTGCACATCTCTCATGTGTGCATCACACATGTAAAGCGTCTTTTTGTTTTGATCCTATTAAAATCTTTGCAACAATCACACTTCAGAATCACAAAAAAAGCGACGAGCTTCATTTGAACTTTTCTTACTGCTGAAATATTGTGAAATATTTTTCAAATTTATTTTGCAAGCATTTTCAGTTTTACCTACCCCTTTTACGCACCTTGGCGGCTTGCTCTATTGTACTGTCATTTCTTTTATATAGCGCTTACTACCCCACTACGAGGCGTCGTAGTGCTTTCAATAATGGTTAAATTTCTGTGGACAATAAATTACATCTGCTTAGCACTGTATTTTACTCTGTAGATGGCACGCAGCTTGTTTGAGGGTGCAAATATGCTGTATTTAGTACCACACTATGGTGGCTTCTAAGCGCTAGATTGACCTTTAAAATAGGATGTTTACAGTTCACAGGCAGGTAAAGGTCAATAGACTCCAGAATGCACCAATGTCGTTTCATATGCTGGTGGGCCCCTTTAATACCCCAGAGTCAAAACAGCCATGGGTCTTTAAGGCACTTTAAATATGTGAAGAATTCTGAAATTGTCTACTTATGTTTTCAATAAATGTCGGAGCCGAACTTGTATATTTAATATTAGACGGTGGAGTCCTGCGCACTTCTAACAGCTATCTGGCTGACCCGGGCGGACCTACGGAAGCGGTGCAAATATGTTATCGTTTTAGTGCGGGTGTTCTGTAGTGACCACAACCTCACGTGTGTAGTGGGAAGGGATATTGAATGGTTAACACGGCAACGAGTGTGTGACATAGGCCACATCAAGCTGTCAAAGTTGTAAATCCCCCCCCACACGTGTTAGTCCCACCTCAAGTGAAGCTTAAATGTACGGGAGCAGAGCACTGGGCACTTCTATTCAAGGGGGCGCAGCGTGCACTGTGTAACCAGGGGAGAGACCACGGCGACAATTCAGAAACTGTAGTGCTCGGCAGCGCGCTATGGGTAAGTCAAGCCCTGGTGGCCTACAAACGGGGTACGTCCAGTTTTCATTTAGGGTGGAGTGTTTACAAAATGCAGCACGCTGAGACAGCACGTGAAAGGGGCGGTCCGAAAGTAGGGCACCACCAGACAGAGGCGCCTCCTGCAGCTTGTGTGTGGTCCTGGAGAGTGAAGCTGCCGCCGCCCCCTCTCAGGACTCTGAAATGCCCGTTTCTAGGAAATCCCAGAGAATCTGTGGAATTTCCTAAAGAAGCAGGAAGGGGCCAGAAAGCATTCAGGTGTCATAAAGGGGCCTCCATTAAGTTTAATGGCGGTAGCCAGGCCTGTGTCTGTACAAAAAACACTGTCAATTTATGAATGATCCAAGGCCCCAGTACACAAAACATTAAGCACGGAGCAATCATAAAGGCGTAGACCAAGCGTGGTCTGCCTACAAACACCAGCAGGGAAATGGACTATCAGACGCCAATCTGTCCCAGTAGGGTCACATCACACACAACGCCGCCAACTTCAGAGAAAGAGCGCGGTATTCACCTGGAGGGCGCCAAAGCCCACACAAAGAGGGGCATTAATCCCCCACTGAGAGACAGACTCCTCCCCTCTACTGGGTCTATTTCAAAAGATGCCGGAGGCTGAAGCCAGCACCCACCAACCAGTGACCCGCTTACCTTCACAATGCCATTGCAAGGTATTCATTCAACTCCACGCAAAATCACACGGCCATCAGATTCACCCCATGGAAAGACTCACCCTTCATGGAATGCTACTCTACAACATAACCGAAGTGTCATCTCCCGTCATTCAGACTCACTCGTCACACCCTAACATCAGGTCATTTTGCCCCACAGGTCTACTGTTACTCCCACCTCACAAATGTGTAACAGCACTTGTATTAATAACTTCACCCCAAGAATAAACCACGACTCACAAAATATGAGAGAGATACCCCAACATAACAGAGGCCCTCGCACAAGACGGTCACCTCAAACTCGCCTGTAATCACCCCTAAGTAATCACCATTACACGCAAGGCCTTAAAGCTACATGTTTAAGTAACTAGATCTAGCCGAAATTAAATTACCAATATGCCACCCACGATCCTACATAAAAAAGCTAGGGATTAGACCATCCGTAAAGAGGAAGGTAAGCAAAGGAAACGCTACAGTCAATTCAAAATGTATTATTACTCAAAGGTTTTAAAGCGCCCCTCCCCCATCCAATTCTCTACGTCTGTGCCCACTGGACTCTTACCTTACTCCATGCCCGTGGCAAGCCGCCCTCTGAAGCCCTGTGCTGTCCGCCTCTACTAGGGCTAGGAATAGAGCCGATGCTGCTCTCCTGGTGCTTGCGTTGCCGGCCATTTGGATCGTTCAAGTGCCTAAAAGTGCAGAGAGGAAACAATGTCCACCCGGCCAGCGCGGCGTGACGTCAAAATGGGGCCGTGCCTCCTGAACCGGCATTTCTTTGACTGCGAGACCGGCAAAAGTTACCAACTATTAGGGTAGGGAGCTACCAGACTAGTGGAATGGAGACACGGACAGCGGGAGGGGGGGGCGGGAACGGAGACACGGACATGGGGAGGGGGGGCGGGAACGGAGACACGGACAGCGCGATGGCGACGGGAACAAAGACACAGACAGCAGGAGGGGGGACGGACAGCGGGAGGGGGGCAGGATACAACCACACGGGACCGGGACGAGGTTAGCAATGACGAAAAACATCCGTGTAAAAAAAA
This sequence comes from Lissotriton helveticus, assembly GCF_964261635.1. Taxonomy (NCBI): domain Eukaryota; kingdom Metazoa; phylum Chordata; class Amphibia; order Caudata; family Salamandridae; genus Lissotriton; species Lissotriton helveticus. Next base: position 41,762,720 of record NC_136057.1, read on the forward strand.
AAAAAAGTAAACACCCACAGTGGCCCACTTCTCTGAATGACGAAACAAAGGGGGCGGGCTTAAAAAAAAGAGACAGAAACGCCCACGAATCTGCTCCGAGAATGATTGCCACACATCTCTTCCAATGGCTAGCCTCCATTTATGGAGCTAGCCAATGGAAGAGAGAGGCGGGTTCAACCCCAGTACTGAAAGACAAAATTTCTCGAGCTGCGCGACACTGCTACGCAGTCTATGCCAGTCGAGACCTAAAAATGGGATATGGGGCAGAAATGTGACTTTATCCACTCTCTGAGGACGTTCTGGAGTTCCCGTATGTATATAGAAATGTACACTTTACTTATATGTTATTCCTCCTATAACCAGTCCTGAATTAAGAGCTTTTTGCCTTAGAGTGCCACTGCTCCAGTCTTATCAGGTTTTTACTGTGCTTTGTATTGTTTTTACGGTTGCACTTTTTGTATTATTTGAATTTATAAAATTGCATGTTTTTATTGTGGCCTCCATCTGCGGGGGTAACAGTGAATGAAGAGTATCTGAGCAGAGACCCCCTCACGTCACACGTTGGACTCTGACGTCATAGCGCTTAATTCTTATGTGCTCCACTACTCAAGTGAGCAAAAGGTGAGTCACCAATCCATGTCCCAGCTTAATAAATAAATAAAAAGTCAAGTTTAAAGTGAATACCTTTGTGTCAAATACTTGAAGCAGACAGCCCCACACACACCACCTCTACTTCTTCCCACTCCTCCTACCCCTCTGTTGGTGGTAGAGTCCGGGCCCAAGTGTCACCATAATGGCAGATGGAATGAGCCGTGTCACCTGCATAACCTCTTTGGTTGGCATATTTTACTAACATACATTTCAGAATGTGACTCCTTTCACAAGTACAAAGCAAGTGCCCAGAGGCCTGACAGGGTTCTTGTCACTGATTCATGGAAGCAAACAGTGTGTGAACTGTGAGCTGTGAAGAGGCAAACCTTGCTTGGACATCATACCAGCTATGCTGTCTTAAGCCCTCCTTGAGATATACATGCAATATATCTTTGAAAGCAGAATGCTGACATTCACAGTAATTTGGCACTCTGGGCAACCCTAGAAATAGGGCTCAATAATAACTAGTGAGCTAGAAGGTATAATGTACAGCCACAACACTGTGTCAACAGTGCCAAGTAAACAATGTGTGACAGGAACTCAGGGGCATATTACCAAGGGCCTTATCGCCGCTTTAGAGGGAATTTTTCCCGCTAAAGCGGCGATAATTGTATTGCCCTATTACTTAGCTGTCGCTAACACCAGTTAGCGACAGCTAGTAGGAGATAGCGGGCATTTAGGTGCCCACTTTGCATGTCAGTGATATTTATTGCTAATGACATGCAAAGTGGGTGTGCCAAGATGTTAGCGACTGGAAACAGTCAACAAAATTAGCACCCAGCACGGCAGCACACACAACTGCCCGGTAGCCAGTCCGGCGGATAAAAATCGGCGGAGCCCGGCCAGGGCCGGACTGGCTACCGGGCAGTTGTGTGTGCTGCCGTGCTGGGTGCTAATTTCGTTGATGGGGACCTGCGTGTGCAAAACGAAATTCGTTTTGCTTCTTTTATTTCAAATCGCACGCAGGTCCCCATCAACGAAATACGCCCCCACCACAGAGAAATTAGCCCCTAGCTCGGCAGCACACACAACTGCCCGGTAGCCAGTCCGGCCCTGAGCTCGGCGATATTAATATTGCCGCTAAACCAACATAGCGATAATCATCGCTAGTTGTTGGTAATATGCCCCTTAGTTCATATCAACAATACTGTGCCTCAAGAATCCTGTGCTAGAATAATCGCTGTTCATCTGGAGCAATATGCTGTTAGCGAGAATGTCCATTGGGACCAGACAGAGGCTCCTCTGGTTGTGCCCATCAACAAAACTGTGACACGAGAAATACTTCACCACAGTAATACTGTGCCCCTAGAAGCACGCTCAAACAACTACAGGCTTCCCATGAAAGGCATTGTGCAATCATGGACGAAGCATATAGTGAAAAGTGCAAAAGGAGAAATATTCACTATTCATAATACTGTGCCACGAGAAATACATCTCCACAGAAATACTGTGCCACTTGAATAATGCTCAAAACCCAATAGGCTTCCTATCAACAACATTGCGCAACCATGGGCAAAGCATGTAATGAAAAGTCCAAGATGAGAAATATTCACTATTTATAATACTGTGCCATGAGAAATACTTCCCCACAGGAATACTGTGCAACTAAAAGTATTGTCAGACCACTGTAGGCTTCCCACAAATGACATTGTGCTATCATGGACAAAGTATATTATGAAAAGTGCAAGATGAAAAATATTCACTAGTCATACATAATACTGTGCCATGAGGAATGTTTTCCCACAGGAACGCTGTGCCATTAGAAGCATGGTCGACCCACTACAGGCTTCCCATCAATGAAATTCTGCCTGTAGGGAGGCATCATATCATGAAAAGAGTAAAAATATTCACTATTCATAACACAGTACTGTGCGAAATACTGTTCATCATACGTTCTGCCCCACCAGAAGAAATACTGTTATTACAAAGTATACAGTGTCATCATGGTGCCATCTTTGCCATATGGTGGGAGTACTTTAATCAAACGTGAATGCTAAGCTGGCATTATTTCTAAAGCAGGAAACGTGCAATGGCTGTAACACGGGAAACAGTCTTTACAACTTGGATTTTTGCACGGAGTGCCTTTACCATACATTTTTTACCACGCAAGATTTTACCATAGATGTGCCTTTTCCACGAATGCCTTTATCACCCAATAAATGTTTGTTTGTTTGTGTGTATGTGTATATGTACATTTATACATTTTTTTCTCCGAACCAGCTTGATGAATAACCCCAAAACTTAGCAATCACAACAAGAAGCAGTTGGGCACTTTTTTGGGAAAATTTCGTGAAGATTCATCAAACTGCACCAATGATATAGTACAATATAGAAAGGATGGCTGAGTGAGAATTGCGCTGAGTTGTGACAGAGTTCAGGGTTGCAGTAGGGATAGCTCCAACGATAAGGTGATGGCCGTCCGCCATCAACCAAAGGTAAAGAAAATCAATACCAAATGCAGTCCAAACAGGATATATCCTGAGCTAATAGCAATAATCAATAAAGTCCTAGAATGAATCACGGTCAAAATGGACTTCTTCAGGGCTATAGCCCTGAAGAAGTCTGTGGCTTAAACCACTAAAGACGAAACACGTGTTGGAAGGCTAGATTTTCTAAGAAGAAACACATCACAGTAAATGAAGATACGAAGACCATTTTGACCGTGATTCATTCTAGGACTTTATTGATTATTGCTATTAGCTCAGGATATATCTTGTTTTGACTGCACCAAGGATATAGTCAAGTCAAAAAAGGCTTTTCCTATGGAAATTTCGGCTGTGCACTCAGCCTTTGTCAACCTAAGAACCTCATTATCTCCTCAGATTAAATACTTTCACGTGTGCCGGTAGGTAAACATCGCCAAAATACTTTCTGTTTTTAGAAAATAAATAAAGTGGTTATTTCGTTAGTATCCACTGTTTTACCTACACACAGTAACAGGCAATTAAAGTCATTCAAGGCGCTTCACAACAGGTCTTGCCGCTTCAAAATGTAACTGTAAAAATATGTGCTCGATAACTTCCTTTTTGTTTCCCTATGTATGTCTTCCAGTAACATAGCAATCTCCATAGCGTGCTTAGGTAGTGACCGACAATTAAACAACGCCAAGGAAAAGGGTTTAGTTAAGCCGGGAGTTATTGCGGTGGGCTTATCCACATTGAATATAAAATTACAGCAGGGGCAGGGTTTTTGGGAATGACTTCCTGGCTATACGTTCATACATTTCAACCCTTCTCCTATTCTAATGAGCTGTTCTCTATTGTAGCAACGCTTTTCCTCACCTGGCATAATATGTGCAGGGTGGCTGGCCCCTGGGCCCGACCTGGCCCGGATGGGCCCAGACAGGCTTTCCTTAGGCACTCCTTTGGCGCGGAAAGGGCACATCCGCTTAGGGCGTCCGCTGCGCGGAGGAGAGCCCATCTGGATTTAAGCGATTCTCGACGCAGAGCGCCTGAACGTCTAGACCGCTGGCCTACTGGCCACAATTCCCCTAAGATGGCCGCGCTAGTTTCCCGTCCGCCTCCGTGTCTGCTCAGCGCCTAATCGGCTGAGTGCTAGGAGTACGGCGGTGGAATTTAAAAATGCAAAATGCCAACACCAATGATCCCGATATTATAAAAACAGGGCAATTCAAATTATACGATATTAAAAACAGCAGAGCACATGCAGAGGTAATATTAATTCGCGCAGTGCAGGTCAGCTCCCGGCTTTCTGCCTCAGGAGGTCTGACTAGGTCAACATCAACTGTTGCATGGCTAAACACTTTTAAGGTTCCAAATGCGAGACCTATTGGCTATGCCAATGCTTGATTTATTTATTTTTTATATTTAAGCATCGCTGTCTTCATAATTTAATGTCACATATTTGATGCATCTTGGATAGGAAATTTCTTCCTGCCTGCCCCTTGGGATGTATGTACACAACTTCTTATCAACCATTTTATGTCCCCGCCAGGGGCCGTGTCCACCATTCTGACTGAGCTCCTCTGCGCCTGGTGAGAGACTACCTGCCGATATGCAGATATCGCTGTCTTGCAATGAGGTGGCTGGACCAAAATCCAGACAGTCCTGAGGCTGTGTCACCATTGAAGAAATAATTTGTATCACTGTGTGCTGCAAATCCGAAATATGCCTGACTTTTTCTGCTAATCAAAGCCATCCAATTGCCTCTTGGGAATAACAGGATTGTAAACCATCTGTGACCGTCAAGTCAGCAATCGTCTTCTGTCATTCTATTGCTAGAAAAAGATGTTATTATGTGAAAAGTCAAACAAACATGCCGCAATTCATGGAATTTGGGATGACAAAGATCATGTTACCCGTCTTCAGCAAAGTGTTTCCAGGGTGCGCGCCATGTCATTTTAAACGAAAACACAATTTAATAACTTATTTTGAGATGAATATAAAAACAAAAACATGCTAAAATCTCACTCTGAAAACTGTCAGCAAAATAACACAATTTTGTGAATGCCACCCTACTTTTGATAACATTTGTCATTTTCAAGCTGGCTTCCGGTTCCAGTTTTCATTCTCCCTGCCTCTGGATGTTGTGAGTTCCCCGTGTTATCTGCCCCCTCCTGTCTCTTAAGAGGCAGCCAGGTTTAATGCACTTCTCATAAGTGGGTCTATTCTTGTGATTGAAAGAGCTGCACAGCGCGGCCTGCATTCCACCCGCCGAAGAGAGGTCACGCGCCGATTGCCATCTTTTTCGAAAACCTCAGTTTTGCAGAGTAAAAAGGGAAACATAGATTCTGTTCACACTTAAGGCTACGCACAGCGCTGCCGCCTGCACAAAGGGCACGATAGATAAGAGGTTCATCATTCAGTGAAGGACTGTTCAATTTCGCTGCAAGACGGAGGAACGAATCTTCTCATGGGAATACATGTTTTGTAGGCGCAAAGTGAACCTCTGGGATGTAGATCTCAGATGCATTGCTGTAAAATGAATGCTGAGGTAAAGCGCTCGGGGGGAGGATGGGGGTTGTACAATTCACTTGCGGGATCGATAATTGCTACCATTTGGCGGCGCTCGCTCCCGCAAGTGAATCGCCCAACGTGTACACGTTGCCATTGAAGACAATAGAACGCGTGCACGTCTTTGGCTGAAAAGCCGAAGCGATAGCTATAGGTCATTTTGCCTATGTAGCGCATGCGCGCTGCTAGGCGAGACCTAAAAAGGGCGCAGTGTTATCGCCTTCAGACCAGCACCCCCGGTGGGTTGCATGCTCACCAGAAAACCACAAACCCAGGAGGGTGTGTAACAAGCTGGTGAGCCCACGAGCAAGACAAGAGAAAAACAGAAGTGTTCGACGCTGGGAGTCATACCCACTACCCATCGCAGATATACTCGGAATAAAGGCGGCAGCTCATGTATTGCCTCAATTCAAGAAAACTTCCACAATTAATCAACACAAACCCCTTGCAAACCTCCAATCTCCTGCTTGAATTATAACACGAAGGACGCGTTAAGAAGACAGAAATCACTTTTCTGCGGCAAGTGTTTGAACTACTTGCAAACTCGTGAATTTACCATAACTCCGCTGGACAAATTTAAAATGTACATAACAGTTATTATATTGTGACATTTTAACACATTTCTTTTATATACAAAGTAGCTAAAGCTACAGAAAATACAGAAATGTCTTAAGAACAAAAAGGTATTGGGATTCAGTACATCTTACTCCCAATTGTAATTGAGGACCAGCCGTACACAGAAGCACACAAATAGTGCAATACACACTTATATGTAAGTGTCAGCGTCTGGCTGGAAAGCACTTTAGGCCACAACGTCACATCCTGTAAATAGACCCACTGACTGTTGTGATTTCCCCCACCTCGAGGGACCTGTGGAAGTAACTGATGCTTTGAGAATTACTCATTTTATATAAATTTGCATGAGTAGTCAAAAATATGACAAGCAAGGAATTAATCCTTACTGCCTGTTTTCCTAGGGCCCGATTCACAAAACTAACAAGACAAAATCCTAAACTTACTACTTTTGGTATTCACAGAAGTTAGGATTTTGTCTTAAATTTGTCTTAAGACAGACTTAAGACAGACTTAAGACAAACTTAAGACAGACTTAAGACAGACTTAAGACAAACTTAAGACAAAATCCTAACTTCTGTGAATACCAAAAGTAGTAAGTTCATTCTGTGAATACCAAAAGTAGTAAGTGCATTCTGTGAATACCAAAAGTAGTAAGTGCATTCTGTGAATGCCAAAAGTAGTAAGTGCATTCTGTGAATGCCAAAAGTAGTAAGTGCATTCTGTGTATGCCAAAAGTAGTAAGTGCATTCTGTGAATGCCAAAAGTAGTAAGTGCATTCTGTGAATGCCAAAAGTAGTAAGTGTATTCTGTGAATACCAAAAGTAGTAAGTGCATTCTGTGAATGCCAAAAGTAGTAAGTGCATTCTGTGAATGCCAAAAGTAGTAAGTGCATTCTGTGAATGCCAAAAGTAGTAAGTGCATTCTGTGAATACCAAAAGTAGTAAGTGCATTCTGTGAATACCAAAAGTAGTAAGTTCATTCTGTGAATACCAAAAGTAGTAAGTGCATTCTGTGAATGCCAAAAGTAGTAAGTTCATTCTGTGAATGCCAAAAGTAGTAAGTTCATTCTGTGAATACCAAAAGTAGTAAGTGCCTTCTGTGAATACCAAAATAGTAGTAAGTTTAGGATTGAGTCTTAAGTTCATTCTGTGAATCGGGCCCCCTCTATCTTCTGTCTCTCACTCACGCTTCTCTTTCTCTCTCCCGTTCTCTTCCACACCTCACTCTCTGTTTTTCCTTTATGCCCCTCCCTCTCCGTGTGTTGTCTCTTTCTTTATGTCGCTTTCCCTTTCTGTTCTCTTTCGTCCACGTCTTTCTCTGTTTGACCTCAGTATCATCGGTCACTTCCTCTCTCCGGCTCCGGGCTCTTCCGGTCTCCTCCCACCCTCGGCCCCTGTATTCTTGCTTCTTTTCTCTTTCCCTTCCTTCTTATTTCGACCTCAGATTCCGTCCATACTTCTTCTCTCCTCTTTCCTCTCTCTCTTCGACCCCAGTATCACCGCCCCTCCTTCTCCCCCCTCTCTCTCTCTCTCTTCCCCTCTTTCTCCTCTCTCTTCTCCACTCCCTCTTCTCCCCTCTTTCCTCTCCCCTCTCTCTTCTCCCCGCCTTCTTTCCACTCATTCTCCTCTCTCTCTCACTTCACCCATCCTTCTCCTCTCCTTCTCTCCTCCTTTCTCTCTCCTCTTTCCCCTCTTTCCTCTCTCCTCTCCCCCTCTCTCTCCTCTTTCCTCTCTTCTCCCCTCCTTCTTCTCCCCTCTCTCCTCTTTCCTCTCTCCCTTCGACCTCCATGTTCCCGCCTCACCCTCCCCCCCACTCCTTCTCCCTCTCTTGCTCTCTTCTTTCTTCTTCTCTCCTCCTTTCTCTCTCCTCTTTCCTCTCTCTCTTCTTCTTCCCTCTTTTCTCTCCTCTCTTTCCTCTCTCCCTTCGACCTCCATGTTCCCGCCTCTCCCCCCCCCGTTCCCTCTCTCCCACGCACACCTCAGGCACGCGCCTCGCCTCACACATCCGTCAATATATAATTACAGGTTGGCACCAGCCGATGACGCGTTAGTGATTTCTCTCCCGGGGGCAGAGCTCGTCTGTACTGCGGCGGGGGCTGGGGGGGCACTCGATGCCATCGACCCGCCCGGGTAAAATACCGCCCTCTCTCGACGCCTGCGCCCCGGCCATGCCCAGCTCTGGCGCACGGCCACCACGACTGACACCCAGCCACTCTAACCACGACTGACACCAAGACACTCTATACATGTCTGACGCCCAGCCAACTCCATCTCTGACACTCAGCCACTAAATGTCTGACTCTCTGACACCTTAGCTCCGGGACTCAGCTACTACAAGCCTGTTGCTCAGCCACCCAAGCTCTGGCAGCCACCCCAGCTCTGGCAGCCACCCCAGCTCTGGCAGCCACCCCAGCTCTGGCAGCCACCCCAGCTCTGGCAGCCACCCCAGCTCTGGCAGCCACCCCAGCTCTGGCAGCCACCCCAGCTCTGGCACTCAGCCATCAAATCTCTGACACTCAGCCACCCATTTGTGACACTTGGCTACTCCAGCTCTGACAGTCAGGCACTATATTTCAGACCCCCAGCCACTCCAACTCGGGCGTTCAGCCACTACACATCTGTGTCTTCGCCACCGTAGCTCTGACACTCGACCACGACACACCTGACACTCTGCCATGCCAGCTCTGACACTCTGCCACCCCACCTCGGCAGCCACCACATCTCGGACACTCTGTCACTACATTCCTAAAGCTCTGCCACCACAGCTCTGCAGCTCTGCCACCACAGCTCTGTAGCTCTGCCACCACAGCTCTGTAGCTCTGCCACCACAGCTCTGTAGCTCTGCCTCCACAGCTCTGTAGCTCAGCCACCACAGCTCTGTAGCTCAGCCACCACAGCTCTGTAGCTCTGCCACCACAGCTCTGTAGCTCTGCCACCACAGCTCTGAAGCTCAGCCACCACAGCTCTGTAACTCAGCCACCACAGCTCTGTAGCTCAGTCACCACAGCTCTGTAGCTCTGCCACCACAGCTCTGTAGCTCTGCCACCACAGCTCTGAAGCTCAGCCACCACAGCTCTGTAACTCAGCCACCACAGCTCTGTAGCTCAGTCACCACAGCTCTGTAGCTCTGCCACCACAGCTCTGTAGCTCTGCCACCACAGCTCTGTAGCTCTGCCACCACAGCTCTGTAGCTCTGCCACCACAGCTCTGTAGCTCTGCCACCACAGCTCTGTAGCTCTGCCACCACAGCTCTGTAGCTCTGCCACCACAGCTCTGTAGCTCTGCCACCACAGCTCTGTAGCTCTGCCACCACAGCTCTGTAGCTGTGCCACCACAGCTCTGTAGCTGTGCCACCACAGCTCTGTAGCTCAGCCACCACAGCTCTGTAGCTCTGCCACCACAGCTCTGTAGCTCAGCCACCACAGCTCTGTAGCTGTGCCACCACAGCTCTGTAGCTCAGCCACCACAGCTCTGTAGCTCTGCCACCACAGCTCTGTAGCTCTGCCACCACAGCTCTGTAGCTCTGCCACCACAGCTCTGTAGCTCAGCCACCACAGCTCTGTAGCTCTGCCACCACAGCTCTGTAGCTCAGCCACCACAGCTCTGTAGCTCAGCCACCACAGCTCTGTAGCTCTGCCACCACAGCTCTGTAGCTGTGCCACCACAGCTTTGTAGCTCAGCCACCAAAGCTCTGCAGCTCAGCCACCACAGCTCTGTAGCTCAGCCACCACAGCTCTGTAGCTCAGCCACCACATCTCGCACACTCTGTCACTACATTCCTAACGCTCTGCCACCACAGCTCTGTAGCTCAGCCACCACAGCTCTGTAGCTCTGCCACCACAGCTCTGTAGCTCTGCCACCACAGCTCTGTAGCTCTGCCACCCCAGCTCTGGCAGCCACCCCAGCTCTGGCAGCCACCCCAGCTCTGGCAGCCACCCCAGCTCTGGCACTCAGCCATCAAATCTCTGACACTCAGCCACCCATTTGTGACACTTGGCTACTCCAGCTCTGACAGTCAGGCACTATATTTCAGACCCCCAGCCACTCCAACTCGGGCGTTCAGCCACTACACATCTGTGTCTTCGCCACCGTAGCTCTGACACTCGACCACGACACACCTGACACTCTGCCATGCCAGCTCTGACACTCTGCCACCCCACCTCGGCAGCCACCACATCTCGGACACTCTGTCACTACATTCCTAAAGCTCTGCCACCACAGCTCTGCAGCTCTGCCACCACAGCTCTGTAGCTCTGCCACCACAGCTCTGTAGCTCTGCCACCACAGCTCTGTAGCTCTGCCTCCACAGCTCTGTAGCTCAGCCACCACAGCTCTGTAGCTCAGCCACCACAGCTCTGTAGCTCTGCCACCACAGCTCTGTAGCTCTGCCACCACAGCTCTGAAGCTCAGCCACCACAGCTCTGTAACTCAGCCACCACAGCTCTGTAGCTCAGTCACCACAGCTCTGTAGCTCTGCCACCACAGCTCTGTAGCTCTGCCACCACAGCTCTGAAGCTCAGCCACCACAGCTCTGTAACTCAGCCACCACAGCTCTGTAGCTCAGTCACCACAGCTCTGTAGCTCTGCCACCACAGCTCTGTAGCTCTGCCACCACAGCTCTGTAGCTCTGCCACCACAGCTCTGTAGCTCTGCCACCACAGCTCTGTAGCTCTGCCACCACAGCTCTGTAGCTCTGCCACCACAGCTCTGTAGCTCTGCCACCACAGCTCTGTAGCTCTGCCACCACAGCTCTGTAGCTCTGCCACCACAGCTCTGTAGCTCTGCCACCACAGCTCTGTAGCTGTGCCACCACAGCTCTGTAGCTGTGCCACCACAGCTCTGTAGCTCAGCCACCACAGCTCTGTAGCTCTGCCACCACAGCTCTGTAGCTCAGCCACCACAGCTCTGTAGCTGTGCCACCACAGCTCTGTAGCTCAGCCACCACAGCTCTGTAGCTCTGCCACCACAGCTCTGTAGCTCTGCCACCACAGCTCTGTAGCTCTGCCACCACAGCTCTGTAGCTCAGCCACCACAGCTCTGTAGCTCTGCCACCACAGCTCTGTAGCTCAGCCACCACAGCTCTGTAGCTCAGCCACCACAGCTCTGTAGCTCTGCCACCACAGCTCTGTAGCTGTGCCACCACAGCTTTGTAGCTCAGCCACCAAAGCTCTGCAGCTCAGCCACCACAGCTCTGTAGCTCAGCCACCACAGCTCTGTAGCTCAGCCACCACATCTCGCACACTCTGTCACTACATTCCTAACGCTCTGCCACCACAGCTCTGTAGCTCAGCCACCACAGCTCTGTAGCTCTGCCACCACAGCTCTGTAGCTCTGCCACCACAGCTCTGTAGCTCTGCCACCACAGCTCTGTAGCTCTGCCACCACAGCTCTGTAGCTCTGCCACCACAGCTCTGAAGCTCAGCCACCACAGCTCTGTAACTCAGCCACCACAGCTCTGTAGCTCAGTCACCACAGCTCTGTAGCTCAGCCACCACAGCTCTGTAGCTCTGCCACCACAGCTCTGTAGCTCAGCCACCACAGCTCTGTAGCTCTGCCACCACAGCTCTGTAGCTCTGCCACCACAGCTCTGTAGCTCTGCCACCACAGCTCTGTAGCTCTGCCACCACAGCTCTGTAGCTCAGCCACCACAGCTCTGTAGCTCTGCCACCACAGCTCTGTAGCTCTGCCACCACAGCTCTGAAGCTCAGCCACCACAGCTCTGTAACTCAGCCACCACAGCTCTGTAGCTCAGTCACCACAGCTCTGTAGCTCAGCCACCACAGCTCTGTAGCTCTGCCACCACAGCTCTGTAGCTCAGCCACCACAGCTCTGTAGCTCTGCCACCACAGCTCTGTAGCTCAGCCACCACAGCTCTGTAGCTCTGCCACCACAGCTCTGTAGCTCAGCCACCACAGCTCTGTAGCTCAGCCACCACAGCTCTGTAGCTCTGCCACCACAGCTCTGTAGCTGTGCCACCACAGCTTTGTAGCTCAGCCACCAAAGCTCTGCAGCTCAGCCACCACAGCTCTGTAGCTCAGCCACCACAGCTCTGTAGCTCAGCCACCACATCTCGCACACTCTGTCACTACATTCCTAACGCTCTGCCACCACAGCTCTGTAGCTCAGCCACCACAGCTCTGTAGCTCTGCCACCACAGCTCTGTAGCTCTGCCACCACAGCTCTGTAGCTCTGCCACCACAGCTCTGTAGCTCTGCCACCACAGCTCTGTAGCTCTGCCACCACAGCTCTGAAGCTCAGCCACCACAGCTCTGTAACTCAGCCACCACAGCTCTGTAGCTCAGTCACCACAGCTCTGTAGCTCAGCCACCACAGCTCTGTAGCTCTGCCACCACAGCTCTGTAGCTCAGCCACCACAGCTCTGTAGCTCTGCCACCACAGCTCTGTAGCTCTGCCACCACAGCTCTGTAGCTCTGCCACCACAGCTCTGTAGCTCTGCCACCACAGCTCTGTAGCTCAGCCACCACAGCTCTGTAGCTCTGCCACCACAGCTCTGTAGCTCTGCCACCACAGCTCTGAAGCTCAGCCACCACAGCTCTGTAACTCAGCCACCACAGCTCTGTAGCTCAGTCACCACAGCTCTGTAGCTCAGCCACCACAGCTCTGTAGCTCTGCCACCACAGCTCTGTAGCTCAGCCACCACAGCTCTGTAGCTCAGCCACCACAGCTCTGTAGCTCCGCCACCCCACCTCGGCAGCCACCACATCTCGGACACTGTCACTACATTTCTAACGCTCTGCCACCACAGCTCTGTAGCTCTGCCACCACAGCTCTGTAGCTCCGCCACCACAGCTCTGTAGCTCTGCCGCCACAGCTCTGCAGCTCAGCCACCACAGCTCTGTAGCTCTGCCACCACAGCTCTGTAGCTCAGCCACCACAGCTCTGTAGCTCTGCCACCACAGCTCTGTAGCTCTGCCACCACAGCTCTGTAGCTCCGCCACCACAGCTCTGTAGCTCTGCCGCCACAGCTCTGCAGCTCAGCCACCACAGCTCTGTAGCTCTGCCACCACAGCTCTGTAGCTCAGCCACCACAGCTCTGTAGCTCTGCCACCACAGCTCTGTAGCTCAGCCACCACAGCTCTGTAGCTCTGCCACCACAGCTCTGTAGCTCAGCCACCACAGCTCTGTAGCTCTGCCACCACAGCTCTGTAGCTCTGCCACCACAGCTCTGTAGCTCTGCCACCACAGCTCTGTAGCTCAGCCACCACAGCTCTGTAGCTCAGCCACCACAGCTCTGTAGCTCTGCCACCACAGCTCTGTAGCTCTGCCACCACAGCTCTGTAGCTCCGCCACCACAGCTCTGTAGCTCTGCCGCCACAGCTCTGCAGCTCAGCCACCACAGCTCTGTAGCTCTGCCACCACAGCTCTGTAGCTCAGCCACCACAGCTCTGTAGCTCTGCCACCACAGCTCTGTAGCTCAGCCACCACAGCTCTGTAGCTCTGCCACCACAGCTCTGTAGCTCTGCCACCACAGCTCTGTAGCTCTGCCACCACAGCTCTGTAGCTCAGCCACCACAGCTCTGTAGCTCAGCCACCACAGCTCTGTAGCTCTGCCACCACAGCTCTGTAGCTCTGCCACCACAGCTCTGAAGCTCAGCCACCACAGCTCTGTAACTCAGCCACCACAGCTCTGTAGCTCAGTCACCACAGCTCTGTAGCTCAGCCACCACAGCTCTGTAGCTCTGCCACCACAGCTCTGTAGCTCAGCCACCACAGCTCTGTAGCTCAGCCACCACAGCTCTGTAGCTCAGCCACCACAGCTCTGTAGCTCAGCCACCACAGCTCTGTAGCTCTGTCACCACAGCTCTGTAGCTCAGCCACCACAGCTCTGTAGCTCAGCCACCACAGCTCTGACACTCAGCCATGCCAGTGGCAGTGGTGGTCCCTTTAAAAAAGGACAGTTTGCACAAATACACTCTATGTCCCTGTGGAAGTCTACGGCCGAAACGCGCTGGTCTTGCATTGTTCTGTTTGCTATGAATTAAAATAATAAAAAACGTCACCTGGATGGAGCTGTGCTGTTTGTTTTCTTGTTTTTGAGCCCTGGACGGAGAATGGGAGCGAATTCTTAATATATAGAGACTGAAACATACTTTGGTAATCTCATTGCAGAAAACCTTTGTTTGTTTACCAATGTTTTAAGATTTGAAAGGAGATTAAAAAAAACTCTGATAAAAAAACAAAATGAACAAAAGCAAAGTATCCGGAAATGCAATAATTGCATCCATTGCAACAAGGTAATACTTGCAATATGGTATTAGATCCTACCAAAGGACCTAAGATACGATTAAGACATTCAGCAACTTGTGACCGCGAGAACTGTATCTACACACATGCAGAAAATTACACACTGGAAAAACAGAAAGCAAGATTAAAATACTCATTTCTGAGCACAAAAGCAACATTAAAAAAATCATAATATGAAGTCCAGTGTAGCTATGCATTGGCATAATCATAAGCATTACATCAGCCAGCGAAGATTTCATATTCTAGAATTAGGGCCTCATTAAGAGTCTGGCGGTCCACGAATCACCAAACACGCTGAGTTGCAGCGGTCCAGGGCAGCTGGGCCGCACTGTGACCACCGCAACTGTTGTTGATCCGAGATCCCTGGCGGTGGTGCGGAGGTCTTGAGGCCACAATATGCTTGCAATCCGCCAAACATATTACAAGTTTCCTAACCACCACACTTTTCATGGCCATGCGAAAGTGTGTCAGTGAGAAAAATAAGGGGGGCTTTCTTGTGCCTCTGCACCATGGGGTGCATTCCCCCCTGTGCGCATTTACCCCAGTACCCTCACTGCATGGGCTGCAACAGTCCACGCCGTGCAGTTACTGATTTTGAAGTTCCCACTGCAGTGCCTATTTCATAAGGACCACCGTGGGAGCTCAAAAGAACCACCTGCCAGACAGGAGAAAAATCCTAATCTGGCGGGCGGTTCAACCACAAATTTGGCGGTGCGGGGACAGGGTGGTCCCACTCCTGCACCGCCAAACTCGTAATAAGGCCCTTAGTCTCCAGAGGTGGACAATAATAAAAGATTGCTACAAAAAGAAGTTATGTGGATCAAACATTTGAATACTATTCAACCCGCAGGGCTAAATGTGAGATTGGAAATGTGTTGTTTTTTTGTAAGCACAAGTTTAATGTTAATATCGGTTTATTGCAGGTTCTTCAGTGAGGGGGTCATATTAATGATACTTTCATAAAGCTCTCAGATAAGTCGATTTAGATCTTTGTAATCTGTTTAAAAAAATACATGAATTGACAAGTACACATTTATTTTTTATTGTATTCTGTTTGTTAAAATGTTTCATGTATTTTTCTAAAGTATTTAAGTTACTGTCACATTCAGGAAGGATGGGATGAGGCTCAATAGGTTCAAAAGGTTTTTATTCGAGTTGTACAAAGGAGGGGAGTAGTGGCTTTTGAATACGTCCAAGGGTTCCCGTCTTCCTCGGGGCTCTGGTCTTCTTCCCAAAATGTCGTGGTTATCTCTCTTTCCTCCGGGTTCAGTCCACCGGTCGTGCCCTCGGTAAAAGAAACAAAGGAGACGGTTAGTACTCCACCTTGTTCTCCCTATGTTAAAAGAAAAACAGTCGTGTTTTGTCAGATAAGGGTTTCCCTTTCTGGGCTGGTTTTGTGGGGGATATACTTGTAAGGAACGGGCTTCCTGACCTCGGGCCCTTCTTATACAGGGGTATTCCCGGTGGTAGTTTGGCCTGCTCCTAGTTCCAGTCCCCTACCTGCTCTGCCCCGTATCTAAACCGGGAAACTGTCTTCGTTCCCTACAGCCCTGAGTAGCTGGCCAGAATACACCACCAACCCACCACCGTGCGTCCAGACTCCCCGATCACTTGCCTGAGGCCGGGACCCACTTCTGGGATCCCGGCTGCACCGTCCGTATTGCATTCCTCGGACAACGTCCCGACTCCTCCACAGGTCTCTCTCGCACTGCTGTGACCTCTCCCGATCTCCGGCTCTGTCTCCTTCCGCTCCGCAGTATCTCGTCTTCTTCTCGCTGCAGTCTCTCGTCTGCTTCTCGCTGCGGTCTCTCGTCTGCTTCTCGCTGCGGTCTCTCATCTGCTTCTCGCTGCGGTCTCTCGTCTGCTTCTCGCTGCAGTCTCTCGTCTGCTTCTCGCTGCAGAATCTCGTCTGCTTCTCGCTGCAGTCTCTCGTCTGCTTCTCGCTGCGGTCTCTCGTCTGCTTCTCGCTGCAGTCTCTCGTCTGCTTCTCGCTGCAGTCTCTCGTCTGCTTCTCGCTGCAGTCTCTCGTCTGCTTCTTGCTGCGGTCTCTCGTCTGCTTCTCGCTGTGGTCTCTCGTCTGCTTCTCGCTGCGGTCTCTCGTCTGCTTGCGGTCTCTCGTCTGCTTCTCGCTGCGGTCTCTCATCTGCTTCTCGCTCCGGTCTCTTGTCTGCTTCTCGCTGCGGTCTCTCGTCTGCTTCTCGCTGCAGTCTCTCTTCTGCTTCTCGCTGCAGTCTCTCGTCTGCTTCTCGCTGCAGTCTCTCGTCTGCTCTCGCTGCAGTCTCTCGTCTGCTTCTCGCTGCAGTCTCTCGTCTGCTTCTCGCTGCGGTCTCTCGTCTGCTTCTCGCTACGGTCTCTCGTCTGCTTCTCGCTGTGGTCTCTCGTCTGCTTCTCGCTGCGGTCTCTCGTCTGCTTGCGGTCTCTTGTCTGCTTCTCGCTGCGGTCTCTCGTCTGCTTCTCGCTCCGGTCTCTTGTCTGCTTCTCGCTGCGGTCTCTCGTCTGCTTCTCGCTGCAGTCTCTCTTCTGCTTCTCGCTGCAGTCTCTCGTCTGCTTCTCGCTGCAGTCTCTTGTCTGCTTCTCGCTGCAGTCTCTCGTCTGCTTCTCGCTGCGGTCCAGTCCCCTACCCGCTCTGCCCCGTATCTAAACCGGGAAACTGTCTTCGTTCCCTACAGCCCTGAGTAGCTGGCCAGAATACACCACCAACCCACCACCATGCGTCCAGACTCCCCGATCACTTGCCTGAGGCCGGGACCCGCTTCTGGGATCCCGGCTGCACCGTCCGTATTGCATTCCTCGGACAACGTCCCGACTCCTCCACAGGTCTCTCTCGCACTGCTGTGACCTCTCCCGATCTCCGGCTCTGTCTCCTTCCGCTCCGCAGTCTCTCGTCTTCTTCTCGCTGCAGTCTCTCGTCTGCTTCTCGCTGCGGTCTCTCGTCTGCTTCTTGCTGCGGTCTCTCGTCTGCTTCTCGCTGCGGTCTCTCGTCTGCTTCTCGCTGCAGTCTCTCGTCTGCTTCTCGCTGCGGTCTCTCATCTGCTTCTCGCTGCGGTCTCTCGTCTGCTTCTCGCTGCAGTCTCTCGTCTGCTTCTCGCTGCAGAATCTCGTCTGCTTCTCGCTGCAGTCTCTCGTCTGCTTCTCGCTGCGGTCTCTCGTCTGCTTCTCGCTGCAGTCTCTCGTCTGCTTCTCGCTGCAGTCTCTCGTCTGCTTCTCGCTGCAGTCTCTCGTCTGCTTCTCGCTGCGGTCTCTCATCTGCTTCTCGCTGCGGTCTCTCGTCTGCTTCTCGCTGCAGTCTCTCGTCTGCTTCTCGCTGCAGTCTCTCGTCTGCTTCTCGCTGCGGTCTCTCATCTGCTTCTCGCTGCAGTCTCTCGTCTGCTTCTCGCTGCGGTCTCTCGTCTGCTTCTCGCTGCGGTCTCTCGTCTGCTTCTCGCTGCAGTCTCTTGTCTGCTTCTCGCTGCAGTCTCTCGTCTGCCCTCGCTGCAGTCTCTTGTCTGCTTCTCACTGCAGTCTCTCGTCTGCTTCTCGCTGCAGTCTCTCGTCTGCTTCTCGCTGCGGTCTCTCGTCTGCTTCTTGCTACGGTCTCTCGTCTGCTTCTCGCTGTGGTCTCTCGTCTGCTTCTCGCTGTGGTCTCTCGTCTGCTTGCGGTCTCTCGTCTGCTTCTTGCTGCGGTCTCTCGTCTGCTTCTCGCTCCGGTCTCTTGTCTGCTTCTCGCTGCGGTCTCTCGTCTGCTTCTTGCTGCAGTCTCTCTTCTGCTTCTCGCTGCAGTCTCTCGTCTGCTTCTCGCTGCGGTCTCTCGTCTGCTTCTCGCTGCGGTCTCTCGTCTGCTTCTCGCTGCGGTCTCTCGTCTGCTTCTCGCTGCAGTCTCTCATCTGCTTCTCGCTGCAGTCTCTCGTCTGCTTCTCGCTGCGGTCTCTCGTCTGCTTCTCGCTGCGGTCTCTCGTCTGCTTCTCGCTGCAGTCTCTCGTCTGCTTCTCGCTGCAGAATCTCGTCTGCTTCTCGCTGCAGTCTCTCGTCTGCTTCTCGCTGCAGTCTCTCGTCTGCTTCTCGCTGCAGTCTCTCGTCTGCTTCTCGCTGCAGTCTCTCGTCTGCTTCTCGCTGCAGTCTCTCGTCTGCTTCTCGCTGCGGTCTCTCATCTGCTTCTCGCTGCGGTCTCTTGTCTGCTTCTCGCTGCAGTCTCTCGTCTGCTTCTCGCTGCAGTCTCTCGTCTGCTTCTCGCTGCGGTCTCTCATCTGCTTCTCGCTGCAGTCTCTCGTCTGCTTCTCGCTGCGGTCTCTCGTCTGCTTCTCGCTGCGGTCTCTCGTCTGCTTCTCGCTGCAGTCTCTCGTCTGCTTCTCACTGCAGTCTCTCGTCTGCTCTCGCTGCAGTCTCTTGTCTGCTTCTCGCTGCAGTCTCTCGTCTGCTTCTCGCTGCAGTCTCTCGTCTGCTTCTCGCTGCGGTCTCTCGTCTGCTTCTCGCTACGGTCTCTCTTCTGCTTCTCGCTGTGGTCTCTCGTCTGCTTCTCGCTGCGGTCTCTCGTCTGCTTGCGGTCTCTCGTCTGCTTCTCGCTGCGGTCTCTCGTCTGCTTCATGCTCCGGTCTCTTGTCTGCTTCTCGCTGCGGTCTCTCGTCTGCTTCTCGCTGCAGTCTCTCTTCTGCTTCTCGCTGCAGTCTCTCGTCTGCTTCTCGCTGCGGTCTCTCGTCTGCTTCTCACTGCGGTCTCTCGTCTGCTTCTCGCTGCAGTCTCTCATCTGCTTCTCGCTGCAGTCTCTCGTCTGCTTCTCGCTGCGGTCTCTCGTCTGCTTCTCGCTGCGGTCTCTCGTCTGCTTCTCGCTGCAGTCTCTCGTCTGCTTCTTGCTGCAGTCTCTCGTCTGCTTCTCGCTGCGGTCTCTCGTCTGCTTCTCGCTGCAGTCTCTCGTCTGCTTCTCGCTGCAGTCTCTCGTCTGCTTCTCGCTGCGGTCTCTCATCTGCTTCTCGCTGCAGTCTCTCGTCTGCTTCTCCCTGCGGTCTCTCGTCTGCTTCTTGCTGCAGTCTCTCGTCCGCTTCTCGCTGCGGTCTCTCGTCTGCTTCTCGCTGCAGTCTCATCTGCTTCTCGCTGCGGTCTCTCGTCTGCTTCTCGCTGCGGTCTCTCGTCTGCTTCTCGCTGCAGTCTCTTGTCTGCTTCTCGCTGCGGTCTCTCGTCTGCTTCTCGCTGCGGTCTCTCGTTTGCTTCTCTCTGCAGTTTCTCATCTGCTTCTCGCTGCAGTCTCTCGTCTGCTTCTCGCTGCAGTCTCTCGTCTGCTTCTCGCTGCAGTCTCTCGTCTGCTTCTCGCTGCGATCTCTCGTCTGCTTCTCGCTGCAGTCTCTCGTCTGCTTCTCGCTCCGGTCTCTCGTCTGCTTCTCGCTGCAGTCTCTCATCTGCTTCTCGCTGCGGTCTCTCGTCTGCTTCTCGCTGCGGTCTCTCGTCTGCTTCTCGCTGCGGTGTCTCGTCCGCTTCTCGCTGCGGTCTCTCGTCCGCTTCTCCCAGTGGTTCTCCTCCTCCACTTTCTCCCTCTCGGCGTTCCTCACCACCTGTGGCTATTTCCGGCTATTTAACTGGGGCGTGGTCCCGCCTAGGAGTTGTGAGTATAGTCAGCACATGTTGGGGCTGGGAAGTGCCCCCGGGGCATTCAGGTGGTTCTTCCGGGCCGTTTACTCCTGTCGCCTTGTCACATTTACTTTACATCTTCTATTTATTTTTCACATAGGCTATAAACAGCACAGCATCTGTACTGTCTTTTTTCACAAATGAGCCTATTCTAATAAGGCACTTGCAAAGGTGAAGTAGGTGTGTCCTTTCTTGAAAACAAAGCAAGCACAGAGATTGGATTGCATTTGGCTGCATGCAGATATTTATTTAAAGAGTTTTATATAGCTCTGGCTAGACCCGAAGGTATCAGAGCGCTTTACATGAGAATCAACAATGTAACAGAAAATGATCACAATTACACATTTCCTCAAAGAATAAGCAATACATTAGGAGAGGAGAGAAAGGAGAGAAAAAAATTGTGGAGGGGGGAAGGGGAGGTGAGAAGAGGGCGGACGTGGGGAGAGACGACAAGAGAGACAAAAGGAAGTCTGTCTAAAGACCGACTGGGTAGGTGACGTCCAAGGAGGGAATCCACGGCCCGTCTCCCCTTTAGCTAAACCAGGTAGCTCCATCGGGCATCAGACAAAATATCTAGGTCTCAAGTGGCGAGGGAAAACGTTCACAGAAAAACAGGGTGGGGACTAAGGGCAAGGACAGGTGAGGGCAAAGGTCAGGAGCTGGAAAGAGTACAGCGGAGAGGAGTGGGGGTAGGGGAAGGGGAAGATAAGGTCAGGAGAGACGCGGGAGAGTTTGCCCAAAGTCCGGCTGGGTAGGTGATGGTCAAGGAGGGATTCCAAAATCCATCTCCCCTTTAGCTCGCGAGGTAGCTCCACCGGGCATCAGTCAAAATGGCTAGGTCTCAGCTGTCGAGGGAAGTTCGCAGAGTAAAGGTTCTGGTGGGTGGGCGGGAACAGGGACGGGTGAAGGCTGGTCAAGGTCCCGACGATGATCAATGATTATAGAGCAGGGAAGGAAAGAGCATTGCAGAGGGTCTCACTGAGTTGGCCATCTAGAAGTCAGGCAGGGGGGACGAGGCCAAAAAGATGCTTATCACTTGCAAGCGGTTATGAATTACACAGGTGTATGCCATAAGCATAGTTGTAGTTGTAGTTGACTAACTAAAGACGCTAACACATAGCCTTTTTTCATATGGCGCCCGTGAAGGTGATACACATGTGACCTCTCTCAAAAACTAAATAGGCACAGGGAAGAGTTGGCGTTCTGCCAAGGATATGCAAAAGGACACATACTCATGACAAACTGGTAAGGGCTGTACATTTCATGTGGCTTGGAATCACACAGATGTGTGCTGCCAGCATAGTCGTCGTTGATTTTCATTTAAGTCATTGGGTGAAGGTTTATTCATTTTTTGCGAGACATGGTGTCGCTAGTTACCCTTCCTGGTGGAGAAGGGGTGTTGGGCGAGTGGGGGGATGGTGGGGGTGTCATTAAAAATAAAAAGTTAACTTACCTTCACCGGCCCGGTACGGTCCCACGTCGTCTCTGCTCCTCACATGAAGCAGCTCAGGCAGCCTCCCTGCCTTCTCCTAAGCCACTCACAACGGCGACCACACAGGCGCCTATAGGGAGGCCATTTTGTCCATGTAGGTTGCATGCATCCTACAGGGAGAAAAGGGAGAGAGAGATGCCCTTGGGGATGATTTGCTTGCGCTCTATAAATCCGCAAAGTAAATAATACCATTTTATGTTTCTGCTTCTTGCACTGCGAGAAAGCAGTTGGGCGACGTTCCTCCGCCCACAAGGAGGAGCCGCCCCTGTTTAACTAGTTCTAGCGTAACTTAGCATTTCCATTTTTTGCGCTAGCTTCTAACTTGTTTTCTGTACTTTACTTTTCTTGCCATTCCGCTAATCACCTTCTATATGCACAGCGCATTCTCACTTCTTTGCCTTTCTTCTCCAACTGTTACTCAATACACTGCTTCCAGAAGCTATACAAATCTTCACATTTCTTGGTCTGATTCCCAAACTGCATTTTGGAGTTTGTAAAGTACAATCAAAATACAACAATACGTAATTTACAAACCTCCGGCTCGACATCTCCGCTTCTGCCTCTCCTATCTTTTCTGTACAGATATCTCGGGCACAGGTCAAGTCTCTGCATAGGTAGGTGTAGGATATAGTAGTAAATGTAGGAGGGACAAGGAGTGGCTGAAAAATAGGAAACCCCATAAAACAGTTGGGGTTTGCAGAAACATATGGAGGTGTCTGGGGAGGGAAACCCACTGAATTCACTTACAATATTATTACTGCAGCTTTAATAGTGACAAAATAGGCTCAAAATGTACCCCGGCCAAGTACCATACATGGCCAATCACTGGTCCTGCAACATACTCTCTAAGGGCCCGATTCACAGAACTAACTTAAGACAAAATCCTAAACTTACTACTTTTGGTATTCACAGAAGGCACTTACTAAGACAGACTTAAGACAGAATCCTAACTTAAGTCTGTCTTAAGTCTGTCTTAAGTCTGTCTTAAGTCTGTCTTAAGTCTGTCTTAAGTCTGCCTTAAGACAAAATCCTAACTTCTGTGAATACCAAAAAGTAGTAAGTTTAGGATTTTGTCTTAAGTTAGTTCTGTGAATCGGGCCCATAGAAAACAATGGAGGCAGCAAATACAATTTAGAAATGTTTGGGGTCTTACCATTTAAAAACAAACATATACACATGTATAATGTAAGGTTTTTCACGTGAAAATGTTATTGCAATTTTTTACCTTAGCTATTTTTGGAAAATGAACATAGTTATAGAAGAATCCGAGCACAGTGGAGTGGTGTGGCTCACTGGTTAGAGGCGGCAGACCTGTAAGCAGAGGACGGCCCGGGACCAGGGTTCAATTCCCGACGCGGCAGGGTCGTGGACTTGGGTCAGCAGACTCGATAATTCTCGCTTCGGTGCTTACTCTAATCAGGGATCACACTCGGCAACTCTGGGCATTAAGCTTGCCTCATCTCTACAACGGCCCCCCACAGACGCCGGGGATGCCTGGTTTCACCTTGGAGATACCCAGCAGGGATCATCTCACAGGGAAAGCCAGGACGGGTTCCCAAGAGTTATACAGCGCCAGGAAACCTACGGACGGGTAGCAGTGCGCTTTACAAGCTCAAATAAATTTACATTTACAAGGAACACAACCACTAATGCAAAAGCGAGGGAGAGAGAGACGACTCAGGGATCCTCCACCCATTCACAGGTCAAACTCATTACAACACCAATATCACATGCAGGCGGACCAGGTAAGAAATGAAGTAACACACCACGTTTTGGTACATTTTGTTGGTGAACGTTTTTTCAGCGCTGTCCCACATTTCGAGGAACACTTCTTTGAGGGCGGGGGAGATGCTATACAGGTTAAGAGCGAACCTCGTTGGGATGTTCAGGTAAGCAGTCACTGCCTGATGCCGCATTTCACCTGAAGTGATCCTTGAGATGGTTGCAGAGTGGGACAGAAGCTTGATTTATCTGTAGCCATTGCCAGGCTATTCCTACCTTTACCAAAATACTGGCTGAAATCAATTCATGGCCACTGGGTCTTTCCAGAGGGTCAGTGCTGACAAAATAGGCATCACTCAGAAAGGCAAATCTCGATCAGGCCTGGGCGTAGTTCTCGGAGTCATGCTACGCGAAACTCTGGGAAGTTTCAAAAAAACTCTGCGAAGTTTCACGAGTGGCGGAGTGCAGTGTGGGCTGCAGTTTGTCCTGCTATTCCTGCCGCTTGGGTAGAACTTCTACCCAAGTGGCAGCTCGCGCTTGCAAACTTACCGTTTGTGAACTTACCATTCGCGATCGTAAGCGGGGAAACAACTTCACGGCACATCGCGAAGCGAAGTCTTCTGCACTCCGTGAACTCTGCGGAGTGCGAAGTGCCGAAAACTCCACAAACAGAGCAAAGTTCACCACCCAGGCCTAATCTCGATGCTCGCGCCAGGTGTCGTGATGTATCTATAACAGAAAGCGCCAGTTTATCACTCAACTACTGACAGTGGAGGATATGAAGGACGGCATGGACATTCTATGCCTTTGCCCACTTCCATCATGTATTATTTGCCATTGATTGCACTGAGGTGGCACAGCAGCCACCCGAACACAGACAACACCTTTTCTGCAACAGACACCTCTGGCACTCAATCAATGTGCATGATTTTTTCTGTGATGCCAGGGGGAGCTTCCCTGATGTGTATACTGCCCTTCCTGGGAGCACACATGACAGCTATACTTTCTGTCAGTTGCCTTTTGCACGTAGGTTGTCTGCTGGGTATTCCGGTGAAGTGTGACTCATAGATAACTTACAAATTATCACACGGAGGCTTCAAGTGCATCTGGGGAACGACATCTCAAACATACAGACTCATTATTCACTACAACACAATAGACATGTGTTACTCTAAGAGTGGCTGCATTCCTGTGTAGATGATGTAGTACATTTAGAATAGAACCACCTCTTGGAAAATATTTCAAGACTTTGTCGCAGGTGGACAAAGTAGGCTGTCTCTCCTCATCGCTTCACACCCTTCCAACGTCCAACCACCCTTCCCTCAACAGAGGTCCATTAGGGCACAGGTACACGAGCCATCATCAAATGCATTTTTGTTATCCTTAAGTCGTGATCCAGACGTCTTGACCATATAGGTGGGTGCCATACAGCCTTGAAGTTGTGTGAAAGACAATAGTAGCCTATTGTGTGTTGCACAGGATCCTCATGCGATCTGGCTGAACTACGACCCCATTCAGGATCCAGAGGTTGGGCACAGATGGGGATCAGGGTCTGCATTGGTCTATTTGACTAGTTGTCTAATTTTTCAAATAAGGGGTTCTAGTTTGTTTGCTGCATTATTGTGACGGGACAGTGTCCTGTCTAGGATGACTGATGGACTAATACACTGTCCGCATGGACCATCCAGAAACAATACTGTGGCTCTACCATAATGTCACAATTAAACATGCTTTGCTTAATCGTCGTTATACACTTACAATGCACTTTCAAATGGATTCTATCAAATTTGCATATTTTCACAAAATTAAAATCATCTGGAAGGATGCCAATTCAAGATGCTGATCCATGCCTACAAAGCCCGGCACGATCTTGGACCCGCACACATCAACCACCGAATGAACTTCCACCAACCCTCCACACACCTGCACTCTGCCTCCCTCTCCATTGCTATCACCACTCACATCAGCTGAAGCTGGGAGGGAGACCTCAGTGTGTGGAGTGGAGACCTCCATTCTCGGGGTGCAAATCTCCACAGTCTACTTCAAACACGAAATACCATACAGGGGGGCAGGCCATATCTGCCCGGTCAGAGCCACCCTTTCACAACAGCACCATCCACCTTTGATCTCCTCCTCATTCTCCAATCAAACCCCACTAAATGAGTGAGGGGCAAGAAGCATGAGCGCCTGCTTGACTGTAAGGATTCAGGCACACAGGGGCTTGAGGTGCTGGAGAATGGGCCAGTGGACCCCGAATTGTGGGAATCACGGGTGGGTTATGAGGCACGACGTGTCCGATGGGTGGACGGGAATTCGTGCTGCCAGCCCTGGACGGCTCCCAGAGGATCGGTTCCCCGACTTCTGTCGACATCGCTACTTCAGCACAAGCCCAGAGGATCCTTCCCCGACCTCCACTGACATCGCGACTCCATTTCCAGCCTTAAGCTCCTCTAAATCATCCCTCCCAGACATCGGACCACGCTGTCTCACCACTTGCTCGCCGGATGTTTCTCACTATTGCGACAGCAATTCCCGTCCACCCATCAGACACGTCGTGCCTCATAACCTACTCGTGATTCCCACAACACGGGGTCCCTTCGCTTCCCCAATTTACCGGTCTTCTCACTGCATTCATTGCCTATCACCTCCTGGTGGCCCTCTGGAGCCCACTGTCCCCTGGCTCCTTAGTTCCCCAGAAGTCAATTTTCGTCTCTTCCTCCTCCAGAATTCCTCCTTCAGCACTTTCCAAATTGTAACATGGTCCTGATGATGATTCTAACTGTTAAAGGATCGAAACGTCGTTGACATTCCAATCAATCAATCAATCAATCAGAGTACTTGTAGAGCGCGCTACTTACCCGTGAGGGTCTCAAGGCGCTGAGGGGAAGGGGTGCCGCTACTGCTTGAAGAAGCGGGTCTTGAGGAGTCTTCTGAAGGCGAGCAGGTCCAGGGTCTGCCGTAGGTTGGTAGGGAGGGTGTTCCAGGTCTTGGTGGCGAGGTAGGGGAAGGATCTGCTGCCAGAGGTTACAGGGGACAGCGGCGAGGGCGAGGCTGGCGGAGCGGAGCTGGCGGGTGGGGGTGTGGAAGCTGAGTCTGCTGTTCAGGTAGGCTGGTCTGGCGTTGTGGAGTGCTTTGTGTGCCTGGGTGAGGAGCTTGAAGGTGATCCTCTTGTCGACGGGGAGCCAGTGTAGGTCTCTCAGGTGGGGGGTGATGTGGCTGCGGTGGGGGACATTGACGATCAGTCGGGCGGAGGCGTTTTGGATGTGTTGTAGTCGTTGTAGGTGTTTGGCTGGGATTTCTGCGTAGAGTGCGTTGCCGTAGTCCAGTCTGCTGCTGACGAGCGCAGCGCAGCTTGTGCCGCCTTATACTCTGGTTCACCAAAATGACCAGTTTTGTACAATTCTTTGTAAACACCTAACTGTGAACCTCAAGTACCTTTTAATTATTGTCACCTTTCTCACCTTGTGCCTCCTATCGCTGTTCCACTTGTCACTTGCGCCGTCTCACACTTATTGTCAACAGTGCTGATACAACTGTTCCCAATTTGTTTGTTATAAATACAATGTTTTTCTTGTTGGCTACACGGAGAACCCTACCTGGACGCACATCGCACATCTCATCACACGCAGCCTCTGCCCCTGGGTCCAGGAACGCTGTAAGTCTCGCCGCTATTACCAACTCACGGCGGCTGGAGACTACAGCTCCCAGCGGGCTTTGCGTGTACTTCCGGTTCCCGCAGCCAGCGCGCCCGGAGGCGCTACAAAGGCGGGCCAACCCCTCCGCGTCGCGGGACGCGCGCGGGCGGAGCCCGGGCAGAGGGCGGGCCGTCTGTGGCCGTCAGGGGCTGACAGAGGCTGGGCTGGGCCTCGTCCCTTTCCTCTTACCAACCACGACGACTTACGCTTGGTGCCTGTTGCCCTTCTGTTGCTCAAACCATGTCTACACGCTCTGGTAAGCCTCTCAGGGGTGAGGTCGAAAGGGGATCTAATGTCGCGAGCCCTGTTATAGGGTCAATGGACCGTTTCATTACCAGGGTAGCGGCGGTGATTGAAAAGGAGATCGCCATCTCTGAGCGGCGTCTATCTGAAGTATACCTCCCCGCAAGACGTTCATCATTGGGGGCAGACGCCCAGTCGCCCACGCCAGCCATTACCCGGGTTCAAGCAGGTACCCCCCCTAGTATGGTCAGTGCTCCTTCAGAACCTCTCCATCTGACTGGTATTGAGCAAAATATAGATAGGTTGGAAACCCAGGCAGTTCTTCTTCCTATAGTCACAATGGAAGACGATGGCCCTAGTAACTGTTCCGTATCACCACCACCTATTTTTTTAAGTAATGTTATTAGAGACCCCGAGTCCCCAAATTCCCCTGCACCTACCACAGTTGTACCAGATGGAAAGCTAGTTGGGGCTTCACCTATTATCGTGACTCCTGATACTAGGCAGGAGTTTCCCATCGTAGGTAAAAAATCGCGCAAACGTAAGAAGGGTAGGCTAGTGAGACAGGCCGCCCTCTACCAAAGAGTAAGGAAGTCTCCTGTACCTAACACAAGTATTACAAGGGGTGCCCCTATGCTGAATGAAACCGACACAGAAGGGGATGTATTGAATTCTCCAAAGGGCCCTCACATAACTAAGGTCCCAAAGCGAGCAGACTTAGTAGCGGTCGAAAATATTCTGGAGAAGGTATATACCCTCTTGAAACCGTTACTAACTCAAGTGAAGGGTCTAGGGGAGAGGATTGACAAACTGGAGCAGTCAACTCTGGATGGGTTACACTCACTCAAAACAACAATCAAACAAGCAACTAGAGTGACTGTAAATAAGGATGTGGGTGTTAAAGGGAATGATCTATCAGCGCAGAAAGGCCCTAAGCCCCCAACAACCCAAAATAAAGCTGCTCCTAATAATCTAGTAATCCCAACTCCCAAATCTCCTCCCCATCTGAAACCAGGTCCAAGCCACAAGGGACTCCCAACAAATAAAGAGCCTGAGAAAAATAAGCCTAAATCTCTACCTCAAAAACAGCAACAGACAACTGATGGTAATAAGGAAGTCCAACAAAAATTAGAAGGTAGCAGTAAACCCAGCGGCCCAACGACTAGGAAAGCCCCCAGGCCTGCAATACAATGTTCTGCTCCAAAAATCTCCCCACAGGCCCCCAGTATCCCCCCACGACGGATCCCCCCAATTAATCTCCCACCAGACTGTCAACCATTTGTTGCAGTCATGGCTAATGTGCCTCCCCTAAAGGATGGTCAGTTGGAAAACCATCAATCACTCAAGAACAAGTGTATTCACTGGCTGAAGGCAAATAAACCAATCCCCCCGGGTATGGACGGCATTATCCTAAGTGTCCGTAGAGTGGGATGGGTAGGGCAAGGGAAAAAAATGCTGGAGGGAGACTGTGTAATTATAAACTTCCAAGATTACAGAGTGGTGCCATCCATTTGTACTCCTATTAAAAACATGGGGGCCCCGGGGGTAAAATTGGTAGACCTCTCATATTTTTACCCTAGGCACCTTGTTAGCCCAAATGGAGGAAGTGAAAGTTCTCTTAATTCTGGCCAAAACTGGGTCGGGGTTGTAGGAGGCGATAGGGAGAAACAAATGTGGGCAATTGGCCCTTGCTGACTGGAATCAGCGAGCAGAGCAGAACAAGTAGAAGCACCACCCACCCAAATAAACCTTGTAAGTGGAATGGGAGACCCTATAATAATTCCACAAGATCCCTGCTCTCCTCGGATATATAGGGGGAGCCCTATAGATAGGGGCTTTCAAGCGCCCAGCGACCATCCAGCTGTGACGGACCTAGTCTTTAAGGTTTTCAGCTGGAACATCGCAGGGATTGCTGGAAAACTGGCCCTCCCAGACTTTACTGCATGGGTTGATAAGCACTCCTTGTGCCTCTTCCAGGAAACCTGGAGCCTGATACCGGTCCATAGGGTGGGTTTTTCCTCATACTCCTCTCCTGCGCGGGTCTCGGAATCCGGGAGAGGCCGCCCAGCGGGCGGCCTTCTTATTTGGGTCGCGGCTTCTCTAAACTGTAGAGTAGTGGACTATCCCACAGGTTCCCCGGACATACAAAACATTACCCTCATAGACCAAAGGGGAAGAATTGTTCTAAACATCTTTAATGTGTATGCTCGGGGCACAAAGGGTGGGAGAAAGTCTCCTGTGATAGCTCTTCTCGAGACCCTGTTAAACAACACCCCCCATAAGACCCGCACCCTGGTTGTAGGTGATATGAACTGCACGTTCGAGCCTTTGGGCTCGGACGTTTCCCTCGACCAGGATGAGGAGGATGCCAGGTGGGGGATCCCAGCTCTGGACATCGCACCGATTAAAAGGTGGACAGAAGTGGCGCTCCAAATATACTCCCTTACTCTTGAATTTAATTTAAGGGCAGCGAATGGGAGGACTTCCTTGGATAGGGGGGGTGCACATACCTACAACAGACCAGGGCACACCTCTAGGCTGGATTATGCCCTAATAGATGTGTGCTTATGGCCTTATGTAAAGGACATGCAGGTGGTCCCTTCGACAGAAAGCGATCACAACCCTCTCTCCCTAGAAATGGAACATTGGTGGCAACCCCTAAGGAAGGCCAACATTAAAGAGGCACTCGTACCACTAGATGAATCTGAAGTCTCCCCATGTGGTAGAAGAATTAAATGGGCGAAACTGGTCCTATCCGAGGCGAAGGTTGGGGAAATTCAATCCCATTTAAACCGCGCGGTAATATCTCTGGAATCCTCGCTAGAAGGGGTGGGTAAAGTGAGTGGGTTATTTCTCTCCCTGATTGAAGCCCTAACCAACGTGTTTACCCTGTACTCTAAAAAGCCGGGCAATACAGGAACTAAAAAATCTGTTGAGGGGTGGTATACCCAAGCATGCAGGACCCATAAGGCAAAGCTAGTTGAGGCAGTTAAATCTAAATCCCAAAGTGTGATCCAGGAAGCTAGGAAGGCTTACAAAAAGACCCTTAGTTTGGCTAGAAGGGAGTGGGAAGAAAATTACTGGGAAGACCTACTCCAGGCTAGCAAAATTAGGGATTCAGGGGTGTTTTGGAATCTTATAAGGAAACGGAGCAAATCCGATGCAGCCATCAGACCCTGCAGCATCCCGCCTCAAAGTTGGGCAAAACACTTTGGGTCTTTATATCTCCCACCAGACGGGGAACTGTCTGTGGGGATGGATCTCACACTAGCAATCTTACCTCATGCCTATGACCTTTTCACTCCCTTAGAGATTGAGGGGGTTATAGGCTGGGTGGCACCACGCAAGGCACCGGGCCCGGACGGCCTTCCGGGTGATCTGATGAGGGCATACCCAGCGGAATGGGGAAGGATCATAGCAGCTCTCCTAAATGATATTATGAGGGGAGGAGTAGTACCAGAATCCTGGAAAGGGGCGGTGGTTGTCCCCATTTATAAAAAAGGGTGCAGGGAAACCCCGGGAAACTATCGCCCAATAAGTCTGATAGACTCCACCCAAAAGATAGCTGGTAAAGCTATCCTTGGTAGGATCCTCCATTGGGTGGAGGAGAATAAAATCCTATCAGACTTTCAGGCAGGTTTCCGGGCTGGTATGGGGACTATAGAGCAGGTGTTTAGGTTGTCCCTCTTGGGGTGGAAGGTGGTGGAACTAGGCAAGGGTAGTCTTTACTTAGCCTTTATAGACTTGAAGACTGCCTTTGATCTAGTTCCCCGGGAAGAGCTTTGGAGGGTTCTTTTTGAGTTGGGGCTACCACCTTACATCTTGTCCCTTCTTATAAGCCTTCATGCCCACACTTTTGCACAGGTCCGCTGGGGTAATAACGGAGAGCTTACGGAAAAAATACCAGTGTCTAGGGGCGTAAGACAGGGTTGCGTCCTGGCACCCACCCTATTCTCGTTATATCTGAATGGGGTGGTAAAACACCTTCAACAAGAACCAGCTGACGCCCCCTGTCTTGGAGGTGTCCGTATCCCAACCCCGCTTTTTGCGGACGACACGCTCCTGATTTCGAAGACCCCACAAGGACTACAGAAACTTCTAACACGATTCCAGGAGTTCTGTGTTGCAAAAGGGCTAATAATAAATGTGGACAAAACAAAATACCTAGTTGTTAACCCATCTAAAAAATTGGGCCGCCCACCTACACTCAACTCTATTCCCCTGGAGAAAGTAGCCGAATTCGACTACCTTGGCATTCGGATTACGGACAGGATGACTTGGGCAAACCACATTGAAAAAATGGTCCTTAACCACAGGAGAGTAGGAGGAGCTCTCATGAGGGAATACAGGGCCTCAACTAGGAGATCACTTACCCCAGTACTTGACATCTACAAGGCCAAAGTAGCGACATCAGCCTTGTATGGGGCAGAACTGTGGGGTCACTGCCGACTGGATGCCCTAGTTACTGCTGAGAGCAAGCTATTAAAATCCTTTATCGCAGTTCCTCTGAGCACACCGTCAGTACCTGTGAGGATGGACACGGGATGTAAAAACATTAAAGATCAGGCCCAGCTTCGCCCGCTCCTGTTGTGGACACGGATCTGGAGATGCGAAGAATTAAAATCCTATGCTGATGCCCTGAGAGACATAATGAGCCAGGGGGGTTGGGCCAAGATAAAATGGTTAAAGGACACCAAAAAGCTGTTGGAGAATATAGGACTAGGGGATTGTTGGTCATCCCGCTCAGCCCCTCCAAAAGAAGTTGTCAAGGCGCTTTTTTGGAAATGGACTGCTGAGCGTCTAATCTCTAGCCCAAATCACTGCAGGTCCACTGCCACCTTTTTACAAATTAAAGACACTGTGGCCATCGAACCTTACTTGGACTTGATTACTCTCCCCTTTGACCGTGCTCTTTACTTTAAATTTAGAGTTGGTTCCCTCCCGCTAGGTGCCCTGGTATCGAAATGGTCAACAGCGGATCGCACTTCTCCCAACTGTGCATGTTGCCCGAGTAAGATTGAGTCTATTGCGCATGTTTTATTTGAATGCCCGGATTATGCAAGGCCTAGGAGCTCTTGGCTGAAACCACTCTGCCGTAACATGGGCACACGCAGTCATTTAGTAGCCTTGCGTATCCTAAGCAGGGACACTTCCCCCCCCATAGTCTGTGGAATAGCTAAATTTTTAAAGCAGTTTTGGCATATTCGATGTAAGAGACTGTCAGTAGCTGTTTAATCCTTGTTTTAGCTAATTTATTAACGGACTTTATATCCTTTTATCACTTTTTAATATTCTAACATTTCTTACTGACTTCTTATGGTATAAAATTTTTGTATACTGTTTTGATTGTATTATGTATGTGCTTATAAGATATCTCTGCGTATCGAATAAAAGCTTATGACTGACTGACAATGTTTGCACTTTGCGTATTCTTAGTACTGGATGCCTCTGGCACTCCTCCTAAATCATTGGGTCTCTCTTATTGTTTCCTTTACAACTAAATGTTTATTTACTAGCCTATGTTATATGTCATGTCATGCCATGTTATATGCCGTCCCACGTCATGCCATGCCATGCGGTTTTTATAGAGCACACATTCACCGGGAAGGTTTCTTGGCACTAGCAACAATTACATAGGCTTGTGGAAAGAGCCAAGTCTTCAGAAGCTTCCGAAATCTCATGTAACTGGAGGTGAATCTAATATCTGGGGAGAGAGTTCCAGATGCGAGGGGGCGCCTTGATATAAATCATCCCTTTAGTCTTTGACCGACGATGAGTCACTTGATTGCATTGGCTTTCTGATTTCAAGTCAGTTCGCCCCTGTTTTGATTCCCTCACATTTATTGTTTTCCTGCCTTTTGTTCTCCACAGTTGGTCCTTCCCATCACTGTCCCTTTGCTGTGTTGTCTCTGCCCTGTTGGTCTGTAGATTCTTACAATGTGTGTTTGCAGCAGCGCTGCGAGGCTTTCCGCTGGATCCCTGGTTGACCCCGGCTCGTCACAGCACCATCCACTGTTGCAGCCGGTAAGCTCAGTCAATATTGATTAAACAGCTGGATTCACTTACTATCTGGCCTCTGTTTTCCAGCCAGGTTAGATTCACCAACCTTTGCAACAACCAGACGGTGTGATGCTGTCCACTAAACCAGATGTGACCTGAAGGAGAGTGCGCTTAAGTCTATTATTTCTCTCTCATTCCCTTTCCTTGTTTTTCCCCAGATTCTTTCGTCTGGTGGCGTGTTCCTGTCTGTGCACCAGCGCAGGTACCAGGGATCGAAGGGGCTTTCAGCGAGTCGACAACTCCATTGGATCCAAGTGAGCAATGAAAAAAGTTGGCGAGTCAGGTAGTCAACATTGTCACCATACCCGTTCCTTTTAGTTGGAGGAGATTTTCTTCCAAAAGATAAAGACAATCTTCATCAAGGTTAATTTGGCAAAGTCACTGATAAAGTAATTAGGGACCTGAGTAGGTGTTGCTCTGGTATGAGTATCAATTACATGCTTTCCTTAACTTCATATGGCTCTGTTCTATCTTAGAAATCCATAATGTGAACAAAGACAATGTTATTGCTATCAACTTTAAAACAAAAATTAACATGACCTACTTTAATACATAAGGCAACGCAGGTATTGTAGGTGACTGTTAACCAGTTCCACCAACTTCACATTTTACTCTGGTGCCATCTATGCCTCAGAAAACACTTTTTATGTATGAGGAATTTGCTAAAATTCATTCATTTCAAATTACATGAATTTCATAAAATGTTGTATCTCACCCACCTAAATTTCAGACAATGCTTTGCGGGAGACATATTTTTCCTCATTCCTGTTAAGTGCACAAACATAATTATGTAAAAATGAAAAAGTTATATTTAAAGAAATGCAAATTAAAAATAGCACTGATGCTGATAAATAAAATGGGTTTATTGAAATAAACTGAGATTTGGAGTATGTGATGACAAGATTCTGTTTTTGGGTACAAAATTGGTTTACATGAGAGAAAATGAAAGCAGGTGTTAGGATAGTTTTGCATCTTTCAGAAAATAAGAGGCGTTTGCTTGTAGCAAATTGTGACTTTACAAAAAAAAAAATAAGAGCTCGAGGGGCTTGTTTCAAGGTAGGCTGCATCTTACAGAAAAATACAGCATGATGTTTGGACACTCAATAAGTTCATTTGCTAATATTTCTGAATTTCCTGAAAAGGACTAGCTGGTATCTGGTGAGGACAGAAAATGTCCTGAAAAAACTAAGAACGTGTTTGCAGGCACATTAATGTATTCACTTAAATTAACAAATGTGTGGATAAAGGTTAAAGATTATTAAAATGGCAAGATTATTTTTGTGAACAACATCAATGAATTTCCTTAAAATGGCAAACTGAGGTTGAGGAAAACAGATCATGTTTAAGAAAATGACAAGTTAATATTTGTGAACAAAATTACTGAATGTACGAAAATGTATTAGAACATTGGAATGTTGGGAGCTCCATTGAAAACAATGGAGTGCTCCGGGCTTATAATGGCTGGTATAAGCCCGGAGCTCCAACATTCCAATGTTTCTTTGTTCACAGCTCTGGCTCTGAACAACGGCTTCAGGGAACCTGAGGGGATTCCAATCCCCTCACGCTCCCATAAGTCTTTGCTTTATTTGTTAGAACATTCTGCCCTCTAATGGCAGAATGTTCTAATAGCCTTATAGCCTTTCGTAGCTGGGCTATACCGGCTATTGAAGTCCCTCTCCCTTGTTAAAGGCCCTCGCCTTCGGCTTGTGCCTTGAACGCTGGAGAGGGCCTTTAATAGCCGGTATAGCCCTCTACGGCGGGCTATAAGGCTAAATTATGTTAATTATCTGGAGCAACTCAGTATAATTAATGACAATAGGAAGCTGATATATGATTAATGCCAAATTATCAAGGAATGGAGTTTGAACATGTGTCCAAAGAGAGGATCTTATGCTTTTTCCATTATCCTGCCCATCACACAATAGCCTATGGAAGAGAACATGTGTGCTTCGGGGTGAAGGCCTAGAGCTGGGATAGATTCTCTGTAATGCGCTCTTTTATCTACTCGATTAACATTTAGCAGAAGTGTTGGCAGCAAAGGAAAATTGACATGCGGATCCATGAATCAGGACTGAACGAGCTAGAAAAGGGCATCGTCAGGGAGGTTTACCATCCAAACTCATGTTTAAAATTAAAGATCGCAAACCTGTTTCCTTGATGGTCTGACTTTATGCCTGTGATGATTTTTAGGGCTGGGCATAGTTTACGAAGTAGCGCTTTGCGAAGCTACGCGAAGTGCACTTTGCACTACGTGAGCTACTCGTAGCACTACGCGAATTGCGTAGTAGCATGTTCGTACTGTGCAAGATGCCGTTTTCAATGATTGCACTGTGCAGACAAGCATCCGGCACTGTGCAATCATTGAAAACGGCATCTTGCACAGTGCGAGCTGTAGTTTTCTGCCTCTCGAGGAGATTTTTCCTCGAGCGGCAGCTTTCTCAACGTGGACTGGTAGTTTCTCATCGCGAGCGGTCGCAAGCATACGCGACCACCCGCAATGAGAAAACAGACCTCCCCACGTTGAGAATCTTGCAGGGAGGTTTATTGTCCACGCTTGCGATCAGCAACTTGATGTTGCTGATCGCGAACGAGGAAAAAGTCTCGCCAAGATGTCATTTTGCTTACTCGCGGTCGCCAACTTGACGTTGAGGACCGCGAGCAGGCAAAAATGACCGCTGCACTACGCTATGCGTGTTCGCACTGTGCTACGTGCAGCTCGCGTATTGCAAAGTTGCGCAAACTTCGCAAACTACGCGAGCGTAGCGTAGTGCTTCGCCCAGGCCTAATGATTTTATGACTGCGGCGATCACTGTAAGATGTCAAAGGACCATCGGAAGAGGCGTGATGTCAGGAGACACAAACTTAACTTTCATAAGGGGACAGAAAGGAATAATGCTTGTCCTCCCTCAAAACATTGTGCCAAAGTGACTTTAAAAAGATATTTTAGAGTGCTTTTGTGGAGGGTGGACCCTTTATGCCTACAGTATGTTCTTGTTAAACAACAATGGGGTGACCCTGTGTCCCTCAGAACCTGGGTATGGATATACAAACAAAAACAGTGGTTCTGTCAGACATGAGCACTATTTCTTTATAGAAGAATCATTTCTTTTACGTTAAGTTATGCAACCTCCATTAATGATATCCGCAATGTTATGGAACACATAGCATAAACACTGACACAAATTGATGGGTATTCTGATGTTTTACATAAATTAAAGCATTTATATATACTCGCAAGTTTGTAAACAAGGCTGTCAAGACAAGGTGAAATTTAGGGTGATGTGTACTAAGGTGACTTTTGTGCTCCGTGGTTGAACATGGTGCATATATTAAGTACAAGGTGATTAAAACCACAGTATATACAAGGCAAAAGAATGGTGTGGTGTAGAATATTACGACAAACACAATGACTCTGATGCTTGTACGAATTATTCAATCATTTGCACCCAGAGCCTTGATAGATCTGGACCCCAAGCGATTGTCGACGTTTCAACCCAATCAATGCTTAATTAAGAAGTCAAGGCGGGTCTTCATCAGGACAGGTGTAGGCGAGTAAGAGATGACAGCCCTAAGTGAATCACCTATTCCATCATGATTTGTAGGTCATCAATAAAACGCAACCAATCCAAGTGATGCAACCAGCCATGGACTTGCTGCCGGCGTGGGAGATCCGCTGTAATAACACAACTTTATGAATGTGCTGGGAAGATTAAATCAAGGATGCGAAATCAGGCGTTAGTCCCAGTAAAGCGCTTTATTAGAGACCTTCCAATCTAGTTTGTTTTTAATTCGTGTTTTAAGTTTGATTCGGTTTTAATGCATTGTTTTCAGCTATAATAGGGGGAGCATTTGAGGACTTTATAAAAGTCATTGTTTTCTTTTTCTTGGTTTCTTAATCTTTGTGTGCAATGTTTCTCTGGTATTCAGAATCCACTCACTCTCCTTCTGGTGTGCAGACTGGCATTGATGAATTGATGCCCTGGTTCATTGCTGGCAGAGGGCTCGGTCTTGCTGATCTGATATTGTATCATGGCACATGTGGTGTGTGCCATGGTGCCCATCAACAGGTTTCATAACATAGTGATGACGCGATCCAGCTCTGCTGTCCGAGGCCAGAGATGTGATATTGGAGTGAGATTGTGTCTGATGTCTAAAGATGATTGGGCCTCAGATCCTGAGTGACCTCCCTTCTCCCTGAGACTTCAGGAGTGAGATCTGGAGAGGGATAACTGACCTCTCATGGTGGGACCGGCGCCATCTTGCAGCCTCCAAGCCTCTCTGGTCCAAGCGGACTCCAGTTCATGTGATAGCGGAGGGGTCTCTGCTGATGGCGCGGCAGTGGAAATGAAATCAGCGCCTAGATACCTTGCGGTGATTAGCCTTACTCAATCAATCATGTTTGATTGATTGAAAGGATGAAGGTAGGCGTGAAAGGAGATGCTTAATATACCTTAATGAATGAGAGCAGACTGTTCCAAATAAAGAACGTGAAGACGAATAACCCTTGACCCTGGCGGTCACGGCCAGGATATGTAAATTGATACTTGCATAGCGCACTACTCACCTGCAAGGGTCTCAAGGCGCTTGTACGAATACCGCTGTGGAACCCATCCTGGCTTTCCCTGTGAGGCGTCCACTCCTGCCCCCCCCCCCCCCCAAGGTGGAGGCCAGGCATCCTTAGCGTTGTGGGGGCCGTTGTGGAGATTAAGCAAGCTATTGCCCAGAGGTGCAGAGTGGGACTCCATGATTGGAATAGGCACCGAGGCGAGAATTATCAGGTCCGTGGAATTTTGAGCCCAAGACCCACCAAGGCGGGGAATAGAACCCTGGTGCCGGGCTAGACCTCTGCATCAGGGTCTGCCGCTCTAACCATTGAGCCACACTTCTCCAATTGTATAACATGTAACACTCTATCCCTGAGACCAACCCTTGCTGCACCTACCAAGAGTCCACACCCTACAAGTGGTGCTTTAAATGGGGACTCTGGATAGACGCAGCACGGGTTGATTTTTGGGGTGGAGTGTTACATGTGCTGCGCGTGACTGCCGGGGTCAAGGGTTATTTGTCTTTGTGTGAGCACAGGAGAACCACAGCAGTCCATGACATCCAGGTGTGCTCACCCTCACAAGCACAGGAGAACCACAACAGTCCATGCCATCCAGGTGTGCTCAGACTCACAAGCACAGGAGAACCACAACAGTCCATGTCATCCAGGTGTGCTCACCTTCACAAGCACAGGAGAACCACAGCAGTCCATGCCAGCCAGGTGTGCTCACCTTCACAAGCACAGGAGAACCACAACAGTCCATGCCATCCAGGTGTGCTCACCCTCACAAGCACAGGAGAACCACAACACTCCATGCCATCCAGGTGTGCTCACCCTCACAAGCACAGCAGAACCACAGCAGTCCATGCCAGACAGGTGTGCTCACCTTCACAAGCACAGGAGAACCACAGCAGTTCATGCCATCCAGGTGTGCTCACCCTCACAAGCACAGGAGAACCACAGTAGTCCATGCCATCCAGGTGTGCTCAGACTTACAAGCACAGGAGAACCACAGCAGTCCATGCCAGCCAGGTGTGCTCAGACTCACAAGCACAGGAGAACCACAACAGTCCATGACATCCAGGTGTGCTCAGACTCACAAGCACAGGAGAACCACAACAGTCCATGCCAGCCAGGTGTGCTCAGACTCACAAGCACAGGAGAACCACAGCAGTCCATGCCATCCAGGTGTGCTCACCTTCAAAAGCACAGGAGAACCACAACAGTCCATGCCATCCAGGTGTGCTCACCTTCACAAGCACAGGAGAACCACAGCAGTCCATGCCCTCCAGGTGTGCTCAGACTCACAAGCACAGGAGAACCACAACAGTCCATGCCATCCAGGTGTGCTCACCTTCACAAGCACAGGAGAACCACAACAGTCCATGCCATCCAGGTGTGCTCACCTTCACAAGCACAGGAGAACCACAGCAGTCCATGCCAGCCAGGTGTGCTCACCTTCACAAGCACAGTAGAGTCACAACAGTCCATGCCATCCAGGTGTGCTCACCCTCACAAGCACAGGAGAACCACAGCAGTCCATGCCAGCCAGGTGTGCTCACCTTCACAAGCACAGGAGAACCACAGCAGTTCATGCCATCCAGGTGTGCTCACCCTCACAAGCACAGGAGAACCACAGTAGTCCATGCCATCCAGGTGTGCTCAGACTCACAAGCACAGGAGAACCACAGCAGTCCATGCCAGCCAGGTGTGCTCAGACTCACAAGCACAGGAGAACCACAACAGTCCATGACATCCAGGTGTGTTACCTTAACAAGCACAGGAGAACCACAGCAGTCCATGCCCTCCAGGTGTGCTCAGACTCACAAGCACAGGAGAACCACAACAGTCCATGCCAGCCAGGTGTGCTCAGACTCACAAGCACAGGAGAACCACAGCAGTCCATGCCATCCAGGTGTGCTCACCTTCACAAGCACAGGAGAACCACAACAGTCCATGCCATCCAGGTGTGCTCACCCTCACAAGCACAGGTGAACCACAACAGTCCATGCCATCCAGGAGTGCTCACCCTCACAAGCACAGGTGAACCACAACAGTCCATGCCATCCAGGTGTGCTCACCTTCACAAGCACAGGAGAACCACAGCAGTCCATGCCAGCCAGGTGTGCTCACCTTCACAAGCACAGGAGAACCACAGCAGTCCATGCCAGCCAGGTGTGCTCACCCTCACAAGCACAGGAGAACCACAGCAGTCCATACCATCCAGGTGTGCTCACCTTCACAAGCACAGGAGAACCACAGCAGTCCATGCCATCCAGGTGTGCTCACCTTCACAAGCACAGGAGAACCACAACAGTCCATGCCATCCAGGTGTGCTCACCCTCACAAGCACAGGTGAACCACAACAGTCCATGCCATCCAGGTGTGCTCACCTTCACAAGCACAGGAGAACCACAGCAGTCCATGCCAGCCAGGTGTGCTCACCTTCACAAGCACAGGAGAACCACAGCAGTCCATGCCAGCCAGGTGTGCTCACCTTCACAAGCACAGGAGAACCACACAGTCCATGCCATCCAGGTGTGCTCACCCTCACAAGCACAGGAGAACCACAGCAGTCCATGCTATCCAGGTGTGCTCAGACTCACAAGCACAGGAGAACCACAACAATCCATGCCATCCAGGTGTGTTCACCCTTACAAGCACAGGAGAACCACAACAGTCCATGCCATCCAGGTGTGTTACCTTCACAAGCACAGGAGAACCACAGCAGTCCATGCCATCCAGGTGTGCTCACCTTCACAAGCACAGGAGAACCACAGCAGTCCATGCCATCCAGGTGTGCTCACCTTCACAAGCACAGGAGAACCACAGCAGTCCATGCCATCCAGGTGTGCTCAGACTCACAAGCACAGGTGAACCACAGCAGTCCATGCCATCCAGGTGTGCTCACCTTCACAAGCACAGGAGAACCACAACAGTCCATGCCATCCAGGTGTGCTCACCTTCACAAGCACAGGAGAACCACAGCAGTCCATGCTATCCAGGTGTGCTCAGACTCACAAGCACAGGAGAACCACAGCAGTCCATGCCATCCAGGTGTGTTCACCCTTACAAGCACAGGAGAACCACAACAGTCCAGGCCATCCAGGTGTGTTACCTTCACAAGCACAGGAGAACCACAGCAGTCCATGCTATCCAGGTGTGCTCAGACTCACAAGCACAGGAGAACCACAACAATCCATGCCATCCAGGTGTGTTCACCCTTACAAGCACAGG
Organism: Lissotriton helveticus; assembly: GCF_964261635.1. Classification (NCBI taxonomy): domain Eukaryota; kingdom Metazoa; phylum Chordata; class Amphibia; order Caudata; family Salamandridae; genus Lissotriton; species Lissotriton helveticus. The sequence continues at coordinate 41,803,774 of NC_136057.1, forward strand.
AGAACCACAACAGTCCATGCCATCCAGGTGTGTTACCTTCACAAGCACAGGAGAACCACAGCAGTCCATGCTATCCAGGTGTGCTCACCCTTACAAGCACAGGAGAACCACAGCAGTCCATGCCATCCAGGTGTGTTCACCCTTACAAGCACAGGAGAACCACAACAGTCCATGCCATCCAGGTGTGTTACCTTCACAAGCACAGGAGAACCACAGCAGTCCATGCTATCCAGGTGTGCTCACCCTTACAAGCACAGGAGAACCGCAACAGTCCATGCCATCCAGGTGTGCTCACCTTCACAAGCACAGGAGAACCACAGCAGTCCATGCCATCCAGGTGTGCTCATCTTCACAAGCACAGGAGAACCACAGCAGTCCATGCCATCCAGGTGTGCTCAGACTCACAAGCACAGAAGAACCACAGCAGTTCATGCCAGCCAGGTGTGCTCACCTTCACAAGCACAGGAGAACCACAACAGTCCATGCCATCCAGGTGTGCTCAGGCTCACAAGCACAGGAGAAGCACAGCAGTTCATGCCAGCCAGGTGTGCTCAGACTCACAAGCACAGGAGAACCACAACAGTCCATGCCATCCAGGTGTGCTCACCTTCACAAGCACAGGAGAACCACAGCAGTTCATGCCAGCCAGGTGTGCTCAGACTCACAAGCACAGGAGAACCACAACAGTCCATGCCAGCCAGGTGTGCTCAGACTCACAAGCACAGGAGAACCACAACAGTCCATGACATCCAGGTGTGCTGCCTTCACAAACACAGGAGAACCACAGCAGTCCATGCCATCCAGGTGTGCTCAGACTCACAAGCACAGGAGAACCACAACAGTCCATGACATCCAGGTGTGCTCAGACTCACAAGCACAGGAGAACCACAACAGTCCATGACATCCAGGTGTGCTCAAACTCACAAGCACAGGAGAACCACAGCAGTACATGCCAGCCAGGTGTGCTCAGACTCACAAGCACAGAAGAACCACAACAGTCCATGACATCCAGGTGTGCTCAGACTCACAAGCACAGGAGAACCACAACAGTCCATGCCATCCAGGTGTGCTCACCTTCACAAGCACAGGAGAACCACAACAGTCCATGCCATCCAGGTGTGCTCACCCTCACAAGCACAGGAGAACCACAACAGTCCATGCCATCCAGTTGTGCTCAGACTCACAAGCACAGGAGAACCACAGCAGTTCATGCCAGCCAGGTGTGCTCACCTTCACAAGCACAGGAGAAACACAGCAGTCCATGCCATCCAGGTGTGCTCAGACTCACAAGCACAGGAGAACCACAGCAGTCCATGCCATCCAGGTGTGCTCAGACTCACAAGCACAGGAGAACCACAACAGTCCATGCCATCCAGGTGTGCTCACCTTCACAAGCACAGGAGAACCACAGCAGTCCATGCCATCCAGGTGTGCTCAGACTCACAAGCACAGGAGAACCACAGCAGTCCGAGCCATCCAGGTGTGCTCAGACTCACAAGCACAGGAGAACCACAACAGTCCATGCCATCCAGGTGTGCTCACCTTCACAAGCACAGGAGAACCACAGCAGTCCATGACATCCAGGTGTGCTCAGACTCACAAGCACAGGAGAACCACAACAGTCCATGCCATCCAGGTGTGCTCACCTTCACAAGCACAGGAGAACCACAGCAGTTCATGCCAGCCAGGTGTGCTCACCTTCACAAGCACAGGAGAACCACAGCAGTCCATGCCATCCAGGTGTGCTCAGACTCACAAGCACAGGAGAACCACAACAGTCCATGCCATCCAGGTGTGCTCACCTTCACAAGCACAGGAGGACCACAGCAGTTCATGCCATCCAGGTGTGCTCACCTTCACAAGCACAGGAGACCCACAACAGTCCATGCCATCCAGGTGTGCTCACCTTCACAAGCACAGGAGAACCACAACAGTCCATGCCATCCAGGTGTGCTCAGACTATCAAGCACATGAGAACCACAACAGTCCATGCCAGCCAGGTGTGCTCACCCTCACAAGCAGAGGAGAACCACAACAGTCCATGCCATCCAGGTGTGCTCCCCTTCACAAGCACATCAGAACCACAGAAGTCCATGCCATCCAGGTGTGCTCAGACTCACAAGCACAGGAGAACCACAGCAGTTCATGCCAGCCAGGTGTGGTCACCCTCACAAGCACAGGAGAACTACAGCAGTCCATGCCATCCAGGTGTGCTCACCTTCACAAGCACAGGAGAACCACACAGTCCATGCCATCCAGGTGTGCTCACCCTCACAAGCACAGGAGAACCACAACAGTCCATGCCATCCAGGTGTGCTCACCTTCACAAGCACAGGAGAACCACAACAGTCCATGCCATCCAGGTGTGTTACCTTCACAAGCACAGGAGAACCACAGCAGTCCATGCTATCCAGGTGTGCTCACCCTTACAAGCACAGGAGAACCACAACAGTCCATGCCATCCAGGTGTGCTCACCTTCACAAGCACAGGAGAACCACAGCAGTCCATGCCATCCAGGTGTGCTCAGACTCACAAGCACAGGAGAACCACAGCAGTTCATGCCAGCCAGGTGTGCTCAGACTCACAAGCACAGGAGAACCACAACAGTCCATGCCATCCAGGTGTGCTCACCTTCACAAGCACAGGAGAACCACAACAGTCCATGCCATCCAGGTGTGCTCAGACTCACAAGCACAGGAGAACCACAACAGTCCATGACATCCAGGTGTGCTCAGACTCACAAGCACAGGAGAACCACAACAGTCCATGCCATCCAGGTGTGCTCACCTTCACAAGCACAGGAGAACCACAACAGTCCATGCCATCCAGGTGTGCTCACCCTCACAAGCACAGGAGAACCACAACAGTCCATGCCATCCAGGTGTGCTCAGACTCACAAGCACAGGAGAACCACAGCAGTTCATGCCAGCCAGGTGTGCTCACCTTCACAAGCACAGGAGAACCACAACAGTCCATGCCATCCAGGTGTGCTCACCTTCACAAGCACAGGAGAACCACAACAGTCCATGCCATCCAGGTGTGCTCAGACTCTCAAGCACATGAGAACCACAACAGTCCATGCCAGCCAGGTGTGCTCACCCTCACAAGCAGAGGAGAACCACAACAGTCCATGCCATCCAGGTGTGCTCACCTTCACAAGCACATCAGAACCACAGCAGTCCATGCCATCCAGGTGTGGTCACCCTCACAAGCACAGGAGAACCACAGCAGTCCATGCCATCCAGGTGTGCTCACCTTCACAAGCACAGGAGAACCACACAGTCCATGCCATCCAGGTGTGCTCACCCTCACAAGCACAGGAGAACCACAACAGTCCATGCCATCCAGGTGTGCTCACCTTCACAAGCACAGGAGAACCACAACAGTCCATGCCATCCAGGCGTGTTACCTTCACAAGCACAGGAGAACCACAGCAGTCCATGCTATCCAGGTGTGCTCACCCTTACAAGCACAGGAGAACCACAACAGTCCATGCCATCCAGGTGTGCTCACCTTCACAAGCACAGGAGAACCACAGCAGTCCATGCCATCCAGGTGTGCTCAGACTCACAAGCACAGGAGAACCACAGCAGTTCATGCAAGCCAGGTGTGCTCAGACTCACAAGCACAGGAGAACCACAACAGTCCATGCCATCCAGGTGTGCTCACCTTCACAAGCACAGGAGAACCACAACAGTCCATGCCAGCCAGGTGTGCTCAGACTCACAAGCACAGGAGAACCACAACAGTCCATGACATCCAGGTGTGCTCAGACTCACAAGCACAGGAGAACCACAGCAGTCCATGCCATCCAGGTGTGCTCAACCACAAGCACAGGAGAACCACAACAGTCGATGCCAGGCAGGTGTGCTCAGACTCACAAGCACAGGAGAACCACAGCAGTTCATGCCAGCCAGGTGTGCTCAGACTCACAAGCACAGGAGAACCACAACAGTCCATGCCATCCAGGTGTGCCCACCTTCACAAGCACAGGAGAACCACAACAGTCCATGCCAGCCAGGTGTGCTCAGACTCACAAGCACAGGAGAACCACAACAGTCCATGCCAGCCAGGTGTGCTCAGACTCACAAGCACAGGAGAACCACAGCAGTTCATGCCAGCCAGGTGTGCTCAGACTCACAAGCACAGGAGAACCACACAGTCCATGCCATCCAGGTGTGCTCACCCTCACAAGCACAGGAGAACCACAACAGTCCATGCCATCCAGGTGTGCTCACCTTCACAAGCACAGGAGAACCACAGCAGTCCATGCCATCCAGGTGTGCTCACCTTCACAAGCACAGGAGAACCACAACAGTCCATGCCATCCAGGTGTGCTCACCTTCACAAGCACAGGAGAACCACAACAGTCCATGCCATCCAGGTGTGCTCAGACTCACAAGCACAGGTGAACCACAGCAGTCCATGCCATCCAGGTGTGCTCACCTTCACAAGCACAGGAGAACCGCAACAGTCCATGCCATCCAGGTGTGCTCACCGTCACAAGCACAGGAGAACCACAGCAGTCCATGCTATCCAGGTGTGCTCACCCTTACAAGCACAGGAGAACCACAACAGTCCATGCCATCCAGGTGTGCTCACCTTCACAAGCACAGGAGAACCACAGCAGTCCATCCCATCCAGGTGTGCTCAGACTCACAAGCACAGGAGAACCACAGCAGTTCATGCCAGCCAGGTGTGCTCAGACTCACAAGCACAGGAGAACCACAACAGTCCATGCCATCCAGGTGTGCTCAGACTCACAAGCACAGGAGAACCACAGCAGTTCATGCCAGCCAGGTGTGCTCAGACTCACAAGCACAGGAGAACCACAACAGTCCATGCCATCCAGGTGTGCTCACCTTCACAAGCACAGGAGAACCACAGCAGTTCATGCCAGCCAGGTGTGCTCAGACTCACGAGCACAGGAGAACCACAACAGTCCATGCCAGCCAGGTGTGCTCAGACTCACAAGCACAGGAGAACCACAACAGTCCATGACATCCAGGTGTGCTGCCTTCACAAACACAGGAGAACCACAGCAGTCTATGCCATCCAGGTGTGCTCAGACTCACAAGCACAGGAGAACCACAACAGTCCATGACATCCAGGTGTGCTCAGACTCAAAAGCACAGGAGAACCACAACAGTCCATGCCATCCAGGTGTGCTCAGACTCACAAGCACAGGAGAACCACAGCAGTTCATGCCAGCCAGGTGTGCTCAGACTCACAAGCACAGGAGAACCACAATAGTCCATGACATCCAGGTGTGCTCAGACTCACAAGCACAGGAGAACCACAACAGTCCATGCCATCCAGGTGTGCTCACCTTCACAAGCACAGGAGAACCACAACAGTCCATGCCATCCAGGTGTGCTCACCCTCACAAGCACAGGAGAACCACAACAGTCCATGCCATCCAGGTGTGCTCAGACTCACAAGCACAGGAGAACCACAGCAGTTCATGCCAGCCAGGTGTGCTCAGACTCACAAGCACAGGAGAACCACAACAGTCCATGCCATCCAGGTGTGTTACCTTCACAAGCATAGGAGAACCACAACAGTCCATGCCATCCAGGTGTGCTCAGACTCTCAAGCACAGGAGAACCACAGCAGTCTATGCCAGCCAGGTGGGCTCACCTTCACAAGCACATCAGAACCACAGCAGTCCATGCCAGCCAGGTGTGCTCACCCTCACAAGCACAGGAGAACCACAGCAGTCCATGCCATCCAGGTGTGCTCACCTTCACAAGCACAGGAGAACCACACAGTCCATGCCATCCAGGTGTGCTCACCCTCACAAGCACAGGAGAACCACAACAGTCCATGCCATCCAGGTGTGCTCAGACTCACAAGCACAGGAGAACCACAACAGTCCATGCCATCCAGGTGTGCTCAGACTCACAAGCACAGGAGAACCACAACAGTCCATGCCATCCAGGTGTGTTACCTTCACAAGCACAGGAGAACCACAGCAGTCCATGCTATCCAGGTGTGCTCACCCTTACAAGCACAGGAGAACCACAACAGTCCATGCCAGCCAGGTGTGCTCAGACTCACAAGCACAGGAGAACCACAACAGTCCATGACATCCAGGTGTGTTACCTTAACAAGCACAGGAGAACCACAGCAGTCCATGCCCTCCAGGTGTGCTCAGACTCACAAGCACAGGAGAACCACAACAGTCCATGCCAGCCAGGTGTGCTCAGACTCACAAGCACAGGAGAACCACAGCAGTCCATGCCATCCAGGTGTGCTCACCTTCACAAGCACAGGAGAACCACAACAGTCCATGCCATCCAGGTGTGCTCACCCTCACAAGCACAGGTGAACCACAACAGTCCATGCCATCCAGGAGTGCTCACCCTCACAAGCACAGGTGAACCACAACAGTCCATGCCATCCAGGTGTGCTCACCTTCACAAGCACAGGAGAACCACAGCAGTCCATGCCAGCCAGGTGTGCTCACCTTCACAAGCACAGGAGAACCACAGCAGTCCATGCCAGCCAGGTGTGCTCACCCTCACAAGCACAGGAGAACCACAGCAGTCCATGCCATCCAGGTGTGCTCACCTTCACAAGCACAGGAGAACCACAGCAGTCCATGCCATCCAGGTGTGCTCACCTTCACAAGCACAGGAGAACCACAACAGTCCATGCCATCCAGGTGTGCTCACCCTCACAAGCACAGGTGAACCACAACAGTCCATGCCATCCAGGTGTGCTCACCTTCACAAGCACAGGAGAACCACAGCAGTCCATGCCAGCCAGGTGTGCTCACCTTCACAAGCACAGGAGAACCACAGCCGTCCATGCCAGCCAGGTGTGCTCACCTTCACAAGCACAGGAGAACCACACAGTCCATGCCATCCAGGTGTGCTCACCCTCACAAGCACAGGAGAACCACAGCAGTCCATGCTATCCAGGTGTGCTCAGACTCACAAGCACAGGAGAACCACAGCAGTCCATGCCATCCAGGTGTGCTCACCTTCACAAGCACAGGAGAACCACACAGTCCATGCCATCCAGGTGTGCTCACCCTCACAAGCACAGGAGAACCACAGCAGTCCATGCTATCCAGGTGTGCTCAGACTCACAAGCACAGGAGAAGCACAACAATCCATGCCATCCAGGTGTGTTCACCCTTACAAGCACAGGAGAACCACAACAGTCCATGCCATCCAGGTGTGTTACCTTCACAAGCACAGGAGAACCACAGCAGTCCATGCCATCCAGGTGTGCTCACCTTCACAAGCACAGGAGAACCACAGCAGTCCATGCCATCCAGGTGTGCTCACCTTCACAAGCACAGGAGAACCACAGCAGTCCATGCCATCCAGGTGTGCTCAGACTCACAAGCACAGGTGAACCACAGCAGTCCATGCCATCCAGGTGTGCTCACCTTCACAAGCACAGGAGAACCACAACAGTCCATGCCATCCAGGTGTGCTCACCTTCACAAGCACAGGAGAACCACAGCAGTCCATGCTATCCAGGTGTGCTCAGACTCACAAGCACAGGAGAACCACAGCAGTCCATGCCATCCAGGTGTGTTCACCCTTACAAGCACAGGAGAACCACACAGTCCATGCCATCCAGGTGTGCTCACCCTCACAAGCACAGGAGAACCACAACAGTCCATGCCATCCAGGTGTGCTCACCTTCACAAGCACAGGAGAACCACAACAGTCCATGCCATCCAGGCGTGTTACCTTCACAAGCACAGGAGAACCACAGCAGTCCATGCTATCCAGGTGTGCTCACCCTTACAAGCACAGGAGAACCACAACAGTCCATGCCATCCAGGTGTGCTCACCTTCACAAGCACAGGAGAACCACAGCAGTCCATGCCATCCAGGTGTGCTCAGACTCACAAGCACAGGAGAACCACAGCAGTTCATGCAAGCCAGGTGTGCTCAGACTCACAAGCACAGGAGAACCACAACAGTCCATGCCATCCAGGTGTGCTCACCTTCACAAGCACAGGAGAACCACAACAGTCCATGCCAGCCAGGTGTGCTCAGACTCACAAGCACAGGAGAACCACAACAGTCCATGACATCCAGGTGTGCTCAGACTCACAAGCACAGGAGAACCACAGCAGTCCATGCCATCCAGGTGTGCTCAACCACAAGCACAGGAGAACCACAACAGTCGATGCCAGGCAGGTGTGCTCAGACTCACAAGCACAGGAGAACCACAGCAGTTCATGCCAGCCAGGTGTGCTCAGACTCACAAGCACAGGAGAACCACAACAGTCCATGCCATCCAGGTGTGCCCACCTTCACAAGCACAGGAGAACCACAACAGTCCATGCCAGCCAGGTGTGCTCAGACTCACAAGCACAGGAGAACCACAACAGTCCATGCCAGCCAGGTGTGCTCAGACTCACAAGCACAGGAGAACCACAGCAGTTCATGCCAGCCAGGTGTGCTCAGACTCACAAGCACAGGAGAACCACACAGTCCATGCCATCCAGGTGTGCTCACCCTCACAAGCACAGGAGAACCACAACAGTCCATGCCATCCAGGTGTGCTCACCTTCACAAGCACAGGAGAACCACAGCAGTCCATGCCATCCAGGTGTGCTCACCTTCACAAGCACAGGAGAACCACAACAGTCCATGCCATCCAGGTGTGCTCACCTTCACAAGCACAGGAGAACCACAACAGTCCATGCCATCCAGGTGTGCTCAGACTCACAAGCACAGGTGAACCACAGCAGTCCATGCCATCCAGGTGTGCTCACCTTCACAAGCACAGGAGAACCGCAACAGTCCATGCCATCCAGGTGTGCTCACCGTCACAAGCACAGGAGAACCACAGCAGTCCATGCTATCCAGGTGTGCTCACCCTTACAAGCACAGGAGAACCACAACAGTCCATGCCATCCAGGTGTGCTCACCTTCACAAGCACAGGAGAACCACAGCAGTCCATCCCATCCAGGTGTGCTCAGACTCACAAGCACAGGAGAACCACAGCAGTTCATGCCAGCCAGGTGTGCTCAGACTCACAAGCACAGGAGAACCACAACAGTCCATGCCATCCAGGTGTGCTCAGACTCACAAGCACAGGAGAACCACAGCAGTTCATGCCAGCCAGGTGTGCTCAGACTCACAAGCACAGGAGAACCACAACAGTCCATGCCATCCAGGTGTGCTCACCTTCACAAGCACAGGAGAACCACAGCAGTTCATGCCAGCCAGGTGTGCTCAGACTCACGAGCACAGGAGAACCACAACAGTCCATGCCAGCCAGGTGTGCTCAGACTCACAAGCACAGGAGAACCACAACAGTCCATGACATCCAGGTGTGCTGCCTTCACAAACACAGGAGAACCACAGCAGTCTATGCCATCCAGGTGTGCTCAGACTCACAAGCACAGGAGAACCACAACAGTCCATGACATCCAGGTGTGCTCAGACTCAAAAGCACAGGAGAACCACAACAGTCCATGCCATCCAGGTGTGCTCAGACTCACAAGCACAGGAGAACCACAGCAGTTCATGCCAGCCAGGTGTGCTCAGACTCACAAGCACAGGAGAACCACAATAGTCCATGACATCCAGGTGTGCTCAGACTCACAAGCACAGGAGAACCACAACAGTCCATGCCATCCAGGTGTGCTCACCTTCACAAGCACAGGAGAACCACAACAGTCCATGCCATCCAGGTGTGCTCACCCTCACAAGCACAGGAGAACCACAACAGTCCATGCCATCCAGGTGTGCTCAGACTCACAAGCACAGGGGAACCACAGCAGTTCATGCCAGCCAGGTGTGCTCAGACTCACAAGCACAGGAGAACCACAACAGTCCATGCCATCCAGGTGTGTTACCTTCACAAGCATAGGAGAACCACAACAGTCCATGCCATCCAGGTGTGCTCAGACTCTCAAGCACAGGAGAACCACAGCAGTCTATGCCAGCCAGGTGGGCTCACCTTCACAAGCACATCAGAACCACAGCAGTCCATGCCAGCCAGGTGTGCTCACCCTCACAAGCACAGGAGAACCACAGCAGTCCATGCCATCCAGGTGTGCTCACCTTCACAAGCACAGGAGAACCACACAGTCCATGCCATCCAGGTGTGCTCACCCTCACAAGCACAGGAGAACCACAACAGTCCATGCCATCCAGGTGTGCTCAGACTCACAAGCACAGGAGAACCACAACAGTCCATGCCATCCAGGTGTGCTCAGACTCACAAGCACAGGAGAACCACAACAGTCCATGCCATCCAGGTGTGTTACCTTCACAAGCACAGGAGAACCACAGCAGTCCATGCTATCCAGGTGTGCTCACCCTTACAAGCACAGGAGAACCACAACAGTCCATGCCAGCCAGGTGTGCTCAGACTCACAAGCACAGGAGAACCACAACAGTCCATGACATCCAGGTGTGTTACCTTAACAAGCACAGGAGAACCACAGCAGTCCATGCCCTCCAGGTGTGCTCAGACTCACAAGCACAGGAGAACCACAACAGTCCATGCCAGCCAGGTGTGCTCAGACTCACAAGCACAGGAGAACCACAGCAGTCCATGCCATCCAGGTGTGCTCACCTTCACAAGCACAGGAGAACCACAACAGTCCATGCCATCCAGGTGTGCTCACCCTCACAAGCACAGGTGAACCACAACAGTCCATGCCATCCAGGAGTGCTCACCCTCACAAGCACAGGTGAACCACAACAGTCCATGCCATCCAGGTGTGCTCACCTTCACAAGCACAGGAGAACCACAGCAGTCCATGCCAGCCAGGTGTGCTCACCTTCACAAGCACAGGAGAACCACAGCAGTCCATGCCAGCCAGGTGTGCTCACCCTCACAAGCACAGGAGAACCACAGCAGTCCATGCCATCCAGGTGTGCTCACCTTCACAAGCACAGGAGAACCACAGCAGTCCATGCCATCCAGGTGTGCTCACCTTCACAAGCACAGGAGAACCACAACAGTCCATGCCATCCAGGTGTGCTCACCCTCACAAGCACAGGTGAACCACAACAGTCCATGCCATCCAGGTGTGCTCACCTTCACAAGCACAGGAGAACCACAGCAGTCCATGCCAGCCAGGTGTGCTCACCTTCACAAGCACAGGAGAACCACAGCCGTCCATGCCAGCCAGGTGTGCTCACCTTCACAAGCACAGGAGAACCACACAGTCCATGCCATCCAGGTGTGCTCACCCTCACAAGCACAGGAGAACCACAGCAGTCCATGCTATCCAGGTGTGCTCAGACTCACAAGCACAGGAGAACCACAGCAGTCCATGCCATCCAGGTGTGCTCACCTTCACAAGCACAGGAGAACCACACAGTCCATGCCATCCAGGTGTGCTCACCCTCACAAGCACAGGAGAACCACAGCAGTCCATGCTATCCAGGTGTGCTCAGACTCACAAGCACAGGAGAAGCACAACAATCCATGCCATCCAGGTGTGTTCACCCTTACAAGCACAGGAGAACCACAACAGTCCATGCCATCCAGGTGTGTTACCTTCACAAGCACAGGAGAACCACAGCAGTCCATGCCATCCAGGTGTGCTCACCTTCACAAGCACAGGAGAACCACAGCAGTCCATGCCATCCAGGTGTGCTCACCTTCACAAGCACAGGAGAACCACAGCAGTCCATGCCATCCAGGTGTGCTCAGACTCACAAGCACAGGTGAACCACAGCAGTCCATGCCATCCAGGTGTGCTCACCTTCACAAGCACAGGAGAACCACAACAGTCCATGCCATCCAGGTGTGCTCACCTTCACAAGCACAGGAGAACCACAGCAGTCCATGCTATCCAGGTGTGCTCAGACTCACAAGCACAGGAGAACCACAGCAGTCCATGCCATCCAGGTGTGTTCACCCTTACAAGCACAGGAGAACCACAACAGTCCAGGCCATCCAGGTGTGTTACCTTCACAAGCACAGGAGAACCACAGCAGTCCATGCTATCCAGGTGTGCTCAGACTCACAAGCACAGGAGAACCACAACAATCCATGCCATCCAGGTGTGTTCACCCTTACAAGCACAGGAGAACCACAACAGTCCATGCCATCCAGGTGTGTTACCTTCACAAGCACAGGAGAACCACAGCAGTCCATGCTATCCAGGTGTGCTCACCCTTACAAGCACAGGAGAACCACAGCAGTCCATGCCATCCAGGTGTGTTCACCCTTACAAGCACAGGAGAACCACAACAGTCCATGCCATCTAGGTGTGTTACCTTCACAAGCACAGGAGAACCACAGCAGTCCATGCTATCCAGGTGTGCTCACCCTTACAAGCACAGGAGAACCGCAACAGTCCATGCCATCCAGGTGTGCTCACCTTCACAAGCACAGGAGAACCACAGCAGTCCATGCCATCCAGGTGTGCTCATCTTCACAAGCACAGGAGAACCACAGCAGTCCATGCCATCCAGGTGTGCTCAGACTCACAAGCACAGGAGAACCACAGCAGTTCATGCCAGCCAGGTGTGCTCACCTTCACAAGCACAGGAGAACCACAACAGTCCATGCCATCCAGGTGTGCTCAGGCTCACAAGCACAGGAGAAGCACAGCAGTTCATGCCAGCCAGGTGTGCTCAGACTCACAAGCACAGGAGAACCACAACAGTCCATGCCATCCAGGTGTGCTCACCTTCACAAGCACAGGAGAACCACAGCAGTTCATGCCAGCCAGGTGTGCTCAGACTCACAAGCACAGGAGAACCACAACAGTCCATGCCAGCCAGGTGTGCTCAGACTCACAAGCACAGGAGAACCACAACAGTCCATGACATCCAGGTGTGCTGACTTCACAAACACAGGAGAACCACAGCAGTCCATGCCATCCAGGTGTGCTCAGACTCACAAGCACAGGAGAACCACAACAGTCCATGACATCCAGGTGTGCTCAGACTCACAAGCACAGGAGAACCACAACAGTCCATGCCAGCCAGGTGTGCTCAGACTCACAAGCACAGGAGAACCACAACAGTCCATGACATCCAGGTGTGCTCAAACTCACAAGCACAGGAGAACCACAGCAGTACATGCCAGCCAGGTGTGCTCAGACTCACAAGCACAGGAGAACCACAACAGTCCATGACATCCAGGTGTGCTCAGACTCACAAGCACAGGAGAACCACAACAGTCCATGCCATCCAGGTGTGCTCACCTTCACAAGCACAGGAGAACCACAACAGTCCATGCCATCCAGGTGTGCTCACCCTCACAAGCACAGGAGAACCACAACAGTCCATGCCATCCAGGTGTGCTCAGACTCACAAGCACAGGAGAACCACAGCAGTTCATGCCAGCCAGGTGTGCTCACCTTCACAAGCACAGGAGAAACACAGCAGTCCATGCCATCCAGGTGTGCTCAGACTCACAAGCACAGGAGAACCACAGCAGTCCATGCCATCCAGGTGTGCTCAGACTCACAAGCACAGGAGAACCACAACAGTCCATGCCATCCAGGTGTGCTCACCTTCACAAGCACAGGAGAACCACAGCAGTCCATGCCATCCAGGTGTGCTCAGACTCACAAGCACAGGAGAACCACAGCAGTCCGAGCCATCCAGGTGTGCTCAGACTCACAAGCACAGGAGAACCACAACAGTCCATGCCATCCAGATGTGCTCACCTTCACAAGCACAGGAGAACCACAGCAGTCCATGACATCCAGGTGTGCTCAGACTCACAAGCACAGGAGAACCACAACAGTCCATGCCATCCAGGTGTGCTCACCTTCACAAGCACAGGAGAACCACAGCAGTTCATGCCAGCCAGGTGTGCTCACCTTCACAAGCACAGGAGAACCACAGCAGTCCATGCCATCCAGGTGTGCTCAGACTCACAAGCACAGGAGAACCACAACAGTCCATGCCATCCAGGTGTGCTCACCTTCACAAGCACAGGAGGACCACAGCAGTTCATGCCATCCAGGTGTGCTCACCTTCACAAGCACAGGAGACCCACAACAGTCCATGCCATCCAGGTGTGCTCACCTTCACAAGCACAGGAGAACCACAACAGTCCATGCCATCCAGGTGTGCTCAGACTATCAAGCACATGAGAACCACAACAGTCCATGCCAGCCAGGTGTGCTCACCCTCACAAGCAGAGGAGAACCACAACAGTCCATGCCATCCAGGTGTGCTCCCCTTCACAAGCACATCAGAACCACAGAAGTCCATGCCATCCAGGTGTGCTCAGACTCACAAGCACAGGAGAACCACAGCAGTTCATGCCAGCCAGGTGTGGTCACCCTCACAAGCACAGGAGAACTACAGCAGTCCATGCCATCCAGGTGTGCTCACCTTCACAAGCACAGGAGAACCACACAGTCCATGCCATCCAGGTGTGCTCACCCTCACAAGCACAGGAGAACCACAACAGTCCATGCCATCCAGGTGTGCTCACCTTCACAAGCACAGGAGAACCACAACAGTCCATGCCATCCAGGTGTGTTACCTTCACAAGCACAGGAGAACCACAGCAGTCCATGCTATCCAGGTGTGCTCACCCTTACAAGCACAGGAGAACCACAACAGTCCATGCCATCCAGGTGTGCTCACCTTCACAAGCACAGGAGAACCACAGCAGTCCATGCCATCCAGGTGTGCTCAGACTCACAAGCACAGGAGAACCACAGCAGTTCATGCCAGCCAGGTGTGCTCAGACTCACAAGCACAGGAGAACCACAACAGTCCATGCCATCCAGGTGTGCTCACCTTCACAAGCACAGGAGAACCACAACAGTCCATGCCATCCAGGTGTGCTCAGACTCACAAGCACAGGAGAACCACAACAGTCCATGACATCCAGGTGTGCTCAGACTCACAAGCACAGGAGAACCACAACAGTCCATGCCATCCAGGTGTGCTCACCTTCACAAGCACAGGAGAACCACAACAGTCCATGCCATCCAGGTGTGCTCACCCTCACAAGCACAGGAGAACCACAACAGTCCATGCCATCCAGGTGTGCTCAGACTCACAAGCACAGGAGAACCACAGCAGTTCATGCCAGCCAGGTGTGCTCACCTTCACAAGCACAGGAGAACCACAACAGTCCATGCCATCCAGGTGTGCTCACCTTCACAAGCACAGGAGAACCACAACAGTCCATGCCATCCAGGTGTGCTCAGACTCTCAAGCACATGAGAACCACAACAGTCCATGCCAGCCAGGTGTGCTCACCCTCACAAGCAGAGGAGAACCACAACAGTCCATGCCATCCAGGTGTGCTCACCTTCACAAGCACATCAGAACCACAGCAGTCCATGCCATCCAGGTGTGGTCACCCTCACAAGCACAGGAGAACCACAGCAGTCCATGCCATCCAGGTGTGCTCACCTTCACAAGCACAGGAGAACCACACAGTCCATGCCATCCAGGTGTGCTCACCCTCACAAGCACAGGAGAACCACAACAGTCCATGCCATCCAGGTGTGCTCACCTTCACAAGCACAGGAGAACCACAACAGTCCATGCCATCCAGGCGTGTTACCTTCACAAGCACAGGAGAACCACAGCAGTCCATGCTATCCAGGTGTGCTCACCCTTACAAGCACAGGAGAACCACAACAGTCCATGCCATCCAGGTGTGCTCACCTTCACAAGCACAGGAGAACCACAGCAGTCCATGCCATCCAGGTGTGCTCAGACTCACATGCACAGGAGAACCACAGCAGTTCATGCCAGCCAGGTGTGCTCAGACTCACAAGCACAGGAGAACCACAACAGTCCATGCCATCCAGGTGTGCTCACCTTCACAAGCACAGGAGAGCCACAACAGTCCATGCCAGCCAGGTGTGCTCAGACTCACAAGCACAGGAGAACCACAACAGTCCATGACATCCAGGTGTGCTCAGACTCACAAGCACAGGAGAACCACAGCAGTCCATGCCATCCAGGTGTGCTCAACCACAAGCACAGGAGAACCACAACAGTCGATGCCAGGCAGGTGTGCTCAGACTCACAAGCACAGGAGAACCACAGCAGTTCATGCCAGCCAGGTGTGCTCAGACTCACAAGCACAGGAGAACCACAACAGTCCATGCCATCCAGGTGTGCCCACCTTCACAAGCACAGGAGAACCACAACAGTCCATGCCAGCCAGGTGTGCTCAGACTCACAAGCACAGGAGAACCACAACAGTCCATGCCAGCCAGGTGTGCTCAGACTCACAAGCACAGGAGAACCACAGCAGTTCATGCCAGCCAGGTGTGCTCAGACTCACAAGCACAGGAGAACCACAACAGTCCATGCCATCCAGGTGTGCTCACCCTCACAAGCACAGGAGAACCACACAGTCCATGCCATCCAGGTGTGCTCACCCTCACAAGCACAGGAGAACCACACAGTCCATGCCATCCAGGTGTGCTCACCCTCACAAGCACAGGAGAACCACAACAGTCCATGCCATCCAGGTGTGCTCACCTTCACAAGCACAGGAGAACCACAGCAGTCCATGCCATCCAGGTGTGCTCACCTTCACAAGCACAGGAGAACCACAACAGTCCATGCCATCCAGGTGTGCTCACCTTCACAAGCACAGGAGAACCACAACAGTCCATGCCATCCAGGTGTGCTCAGACTCACAAGCACAGGTGAACCACAGCAGTCCATGCCATCCAGGTGTGCTCACCTTCACAAGCACAGGAGAACCGCAACAGTCCATGCCATCCAGGTGTGCTCACCGTCACAAGCACAGGAGAACCACAGCAGTCCATGCTATCCAGGTGTGCTCACCCTTACAAGCACAGGAGAACCACAACAGTCCATGCCATCCAGGTGTGCTCACCTTCACAAGCACAGGAGAACCACAGCAGTCCATCCCATCCAGGTGTGCTCAGACTCACAAGCACAGGAGAACCGCAGCAGTTCATGCCAGCCAGGTGTGCTCAGACTCACAAGCACAGGAGAACCACAACAGTCCATGCCATCCAGGTGTGCTCACCTTCACAAGCACAGGAGAACCACAACAGTCCATGCCAGCCAGGTGTGCTCAGACTCACAAGCACAGGAGAACCACAACAGTCCATGCCATCCAGGTGTGCTCAGACTCACAAGCACAGGAGAACCACAGCAGTTCATGCCAGCCAGGTGTGCTCAGACTCACAAGCACAGGAGAACCACAACAGTCCATGCCATCCAGGTGTGCTCACCTTCACAAGCACAGGAGAACCACAGCAGTTCATGCCAGCCAGGTGTGCTCAGACTCACAAGCACAGGAGAACCACAACAGTCCATGCCAGCCAGGTGTGCTCAGACTCACAAGCACAGGAGAACCACAACAGTCCATGACATCCAGGTGTGCTGCCTTCACAAACACAGGAGAACCACAGCAGTCTATGCCATCCAGGTGTGCTCAGACTCACAAGCACAGGAGAACCACAACAGTCCATGACATCCAGGTGTGCTCAGACTCAAAAGCACAGGAGAACCACAACAGTCCATGCCATCCAGGTGTGCTCAGACTCACAAGCACAGGAGAACCACAGCAGTTCATGCCAGCAAGGTGTGCTCAGACTCACAAGCACAGGAGAACCACAATAGTCCATGACATCCAGGAGTGCTCAGACTCACAAGCACAGGAGAACCACAACAGTCCATGCCATCCAGGTGTGCTCACCTTCACAAGCACAGGAGAACCACAACAGTCCATGCCATCCAGGTGTGCTCACCCTCACAAGCACAGGAGAACCACAACAGTCCATGCCATCCAGGTGTGCTCAGACTCACAAGCACAGGAGAACCACAGCAGTTCATGCCAGCCAGGTGTGCTCAGACTCACAAGCACAGGAGAACCACAACAGTCCATGCCATCCAGGTGTGTTACCTTCACAAGCATAGGAGAACCACAACAGTCCATGCCATCCAGGTGTGCTCAGACTCTCAAGCACAGGAGAACCACAACAGTCCATTCCATCCAGGTGTGCACACCTTCACAAGCACAGGAGAGCCACAACAATCCATGCCATCCAGGTGTGTGCTCAATTTCACAAGCACAGGAGAACCACAGCAGTCTATGCCAGCCAGGTGTGCTCACCTTCACAAGCACATCAGAACCACAGCAGTCCATGCCAGCCAGGTGTGCTCACCCTCACAAGCACAGGAGAACCACAGCAGTCCATGCCATCCAGGTGTGCTCACCTTCACAAGCACAGGAGAGCCACAACAATCCATGCCATCCAGGTGTGTGCTCAATTTCACAAGCACAGGAGAACCACAGCAGTCTATGCCAGCCAGGTGTGCTCACCTTCACAAGCACATCAGAACCACAGCAGTCCATGCCAGCCAGGTGTGTTACCTTCACAAGCACAGGAGAACCACAGCAGTCCATGCTATCCAGGTGTGCTCACCCTTACAAGCACAGGAGAACCACAACAGTCCATGCCATCCAGGTGTGCTCACCTTCACAAGCACAGGAGAACCACAGCAGTCCATGCCATCCAGGTGTGCTCAGACTCACAAGCACAGGAGAACCACAGCAGTTCATGCCAGCCAGGTGTGCTCAGACTCACAAGCACAGGAGAACCACAACAGTCCATGCCATCCAGGTGTGCTCACCTTCACAAGCACAGGAGAACCACACAGTCCATGCCATCCAGGTCTGCTCACCCTCACAAGCACAGGAGAACCACAACAGTCCATGCCATCCAGGTGTGCTCACCTTCACAAGCACAGGAGAACCACAACAGTCCATGCCATCAAGGTGTGTTACCTTCACAAGCACAGGAGAAACACAGCAGTCCATGCTATCCAGGTGTGCTCACCCTTACAAGCACAGGAGAACCACACAGTCCATGCCATCCAGGTGTGCTCACCCTCACAAGCACAGGAGAACCACAACAGTCCATTCCATGCAGGTGTGCTCACCTTCACAAGCACAGGAGAACCACAACAGTCCATGCCATCCAGGTGTGTTACCTTCACAAGCACAGGAGAACCACAGCAGTCCATGCTATCCAGGTGTGCTCACCCTTACAAGCACAGGGGAACCACAATAATCCATGCCATCCAGGTGTGCTCACCTTCACAAGCACAGAAGAACCACAACAGTCCATGCCATCCAGGTGTGCTCACCTTCACAAGCACAGGAGAACCACAGCAGTCCATGCCATCCAGGTGTGCTCAGACTCACAAGCACAGGAGAACCACAGCAGTTCATGCCAGCCAGGTGTGCTCAGACTCACAAGCACAGGAGAACCACAACAGTCCATGCCATCCAGGTGTGCTCACCTTCACAAGCACAGGAGAACCACAACAGTCCATGCCAGCCAGGTGTGCTCAGACTCACAAGCACAGGAGAACCACAACAGTCCATGACATCCAGGTGTGCTCAGACTCACAAGCACAGGAGAACCACAGCAGTCCATGCCATCCAGGTGTGCTCAGACTCACAAGCACAGGAGAACCACAGCAGTTCATGCCAGCCAGGTGTGCTCAGACTCACAAGCACAGGAGAACCACAACAGTCCATGCCATCCAGGTGTGCTCACCTTCACAAGCACAGGAGAACCACAACAGTCCATGCCAGCCAGGTGTGCTCAGACTCACAAGCACAGGAGAACCACAACAGTCCATGACATCCAGGTGTGCTCAGACTTACAAGCACAGGAGAACCACAACAGTCCATGACATCCAGGTGTGCTCAGACTCACAAGCACAGGAGAACCACAACAGTTGATTCCATCCAGGTGTGCTCACCTTCACAAGCACAGGAGAACCACAACAGTCCATGCCAGCCAGGTGTGCTCAGACTCACAAGCACAAGAGCACCACAACAGTCCATGACATCCAGGTGTGCTCAGACTCACAAGCACAGGAGAACCACAACAGTCCATGCCTTCCAGGTGTGCTCAGACTCACAAGCACAGGAGAACCACAACAGTCCATGACATCCAGGTGTGCTCAGACTCACAAGCACAGGAGAACCACAACAGTCCATTCCATCCAGGTGTGCTCACCTTCACAAGCACAGGAGAACCACAGCAGTCCATGCCATCCAAGTGTGCTCACCTTCACAAGCACAGGAGAACCACAACAGTCCATGCCATCGAGGTGTGCTCAGACTCACAAGCACAGGAGAACCACAACAGTCCATGCCATCCAGGTGTGCTCACCTTCAAAAGCACAGGAGAACCACAGCAGTCCATGCCATCCAGGTGTGCTCACCTTCACAAGCACAGGAGAACCACAACAGTCCATGCCATCCAGGTGTGCTCAGACTCACAAGCACAGGAGAACCACAACAGTCCATGCCATCCAGGTGTGCTCACCTTCACAAGCACAGGATAACCACAACAGTCCATGCCATCCAGGTGTGCTCAGACTCACAAGCACAGGAGAACCACAACAGTCCATGCCATCCAGGTGTGCTCAGACTCACAAGCACAGGAGAACCACAGCAGTCCATGCCATCCAGGTGTGCTCACCCTCACAAGCACAGGAGAACCACAACAGTCCATGCCATCCAGGTGTGCTCACCCTCACAAGCACAGGAGAACCACAACAGTCCATTCCATCCAGGTGTGCTCACCTTCACAAGCACAGGAGAACCACAGCAGTCCATGCCATCCAGGTGTGCTCACCTTCACAAGCACAGGAGAACCACAACAGTCCATGCCATCCAGGTGTGCTCACCTTCACAAGCACAGGAGAACCACAGCAGTCCATGCCAGCCAGGTGTGCTCAGAGTCCCAAGCACAGGAGAACCACAACAGTCCATGCCATCCAGGTGTGCTCAGACTCACAAGCACAGGAGAACCACAGCAGTCCATGCCATCCAGGTGTGCTCACCTTCACAAGCACAGGAGAACCACAGCAGTCCATGCCAGCCAGGTGTGCTCAGACTCCCAAGCACAGGAGAACCACAACAGTCCATGCCATCCAGGTGTGCTCAGACTCACAAGCACAGGAGATCCACAGCAGTCCATGCCATCCAGGTGTGCTCACCTTCACAAGCACAGGAAAACCAAAGCAGTCCATGCCATCCAGGTGTGCTCACCTTCACAAGCATAGGAGAACCACACAGTCCATGCCTTCCAGGTGTGCTCACCTTCACAAGCACAGGAGAACCATAGCAGTCCACGCCAGCCAGGTGTGCTCACCCTCACAAGCACAGGAGAACCACAGCAGTCCATGCCAGCCAGGTGTGCTCACCCTCACAAGCACAGGAGAACCACAGCAGTCCATGCCAGCCAGGTGTGCTCACCTTCACAAGCACAGGAGAACCACAGCAGTCCATGCCAGCCAGGTGTGCTCAGACTCACAAGCACAGGAGAACCACAGCAGTCCATGCCAGCCAGGTGTGCTCACCTTCACAAGCACAGGAGAACCAAAGCAGTCCATGCCATCCAGGTGGGCTCACCTTCACAAGCACAGGAGAACCACACAGTCCATGCCATCCAGGTGTGCTCACCTTCACAAGCACAGGAGAACCACAGCAGTCCACGCCAGCCAGGTGTGCTCACCCTCACAAGCAGAGGAGAACCACAGCAGTCCATGCCAGCCAGGTGTGCTCACCCTCACAAGCACAGGAGAACAACAGCAGTCTATGCCATCCAGGTGTGCTCACCTTCACAAGCACAGGAGAACCACAACAGTCCATGCCATCCAGGTGTGCTCACCTTCACAAGCACAGGAGAACCACAACAGTCCATGCCATCCAGGTGTGCTCGCCTTCACAAGCACAGGAGAAGCACAACAGTCCATACCAGCCAGGTGTGCTCACCCTCACAAGCACAGGAGAACCACAGCAGTCCATGCCAGCCAGGTGTGCTCACCCTCACAAGCACAGGAGAACAACAACAGTCCATGCCATCCAGGCGTGCTCACCTTCACAAGCACAGGAGAACCACAGCAGTCCATGCCATCCAGGTGTGCTCACCTTCACAAGCACAGGAGAAAATTACAGCAGTCCATGCCATCCAGGTGTGCTCACCCTCACAAGCACAGGAGAACCACAGCAGTCCATGCCATCCAGGTGTGCTCACCTTCACAAGCACAGGAGAACCACAGCAGTCCATGCCATCCAGGTGTGCTCACCTTCACAAGCACAGGAGAACGACAATAGTCCCTATCAGCCAGGTGTGCTCACCCTCACAAGCACAGGAGAACCACAACAGTCCATGCCATCCAGGTGTGCTCACCTTCACAAGCACAGGAGAACCACAACAGTCCATGCCATCCAGGTGTGCTCAGACTCACAAGCACAGGAGAACCACAACAGTCCATGCCATCCAGGTGTGTTACCTTCACAAGCAGAGGAGAACCACAACAGTCCATGCCTGCCAGGTGTGCTCACCTTCACAAGCACAGGAGAACCACAGCAGTCCATGCCAGCCAGGTGTGCTCACCGTCACAAGCACAGGAGAACCACAGCAGTCCATGCCAGCCAGGTGTGCTCACCCTCACAAGCACAGGAGAACCACAACAGTCCATGCCAGCCAGGTGTGCTCACCCTCACAAGCACAGGAGAACCACAGCAGTCCATGCCAGCCAGGTGTGCTCAGACTCACAAGCACAGGAGAACCACAACAGTCCATGCCAGCCAGGTGTGCTCACCTTCACAAGCACAGGAGAACCACAACAGTCCATGCCAGCCAGGTGTGCTCACCATTACAAGCACAGGAGAACCACAACAGTCCATGCCATCCAGGTGTGCTCACCTTCACAAGCACAGGAGAACCACAACAGTCCATGCCATCCAGGTGTGTTACCTTCACAAGCACAGGAGAACCGCAACAGTCCATGCCATCCAGGTGTGCTCACCCTCACAAGCACAGGAGAAGCACAGCAGTCCATGCCATCCAGGTGTGCTCACCTTCACAAGCACATCAGAACCACAACAGTCCATGCCATCCAGGTGTGCTCACCTTCACAAGCACAGGAGAGCCACAGCAGTCCATGCCATCCAGGTGTGCTCACCTTCACAAGCACAGGAGAACCACAACAGTCCATGCCATCCAGGTGTGCTCAGACTCACAAGCACAGGAGAACCACAACAGTCCATGGCATCCAGGTGTGCTCAGACTCACAAGCACAGGAGAACCACAACAGTCCATGCCATCCAGGTGTGCTCAGACTCACAAGCACAGGAGAAGCACAGCAGTCCATGCCATCCAGGTGTGCTCACCTTCACAAGCACAGGAGAACCACAACAGTCCATGCCATCCAGGTGTGTTACCTTCACAAGCACAGGAGAACCACAGCAGTCCATGCCATCCAGGTGTGCTCACCTTCACAAGCACAGGAGAACCACAGCAGTCCATGCCATCCAGGTGTGCTCACCTTCACAAGCACAGGAGAACCACAGCAGTCCATGCCATCCAGGTGTGCTCACCTTCACAAGCACAGGAGAACCACAACAGTCCATGCCAGCCAGATGTGCTCACCCTCACAAGCACAGGAGAACCACAACAGTCCATGCCATCCAGGTGTGCTCACCTTCACAAGCACAGGAGAACCACAACAGTCCATGCCATCCAGGTGTGCTCAGACTCACAAGCACAGGAGAACCACAACAGTCCATGCCATCCAGGTGTGTTACCTTCACAAGCAGAGGAGAACCACAACAGTCCATGCCTGCCAGGTGTGCTCACCTTCACAAGCACAGGAGAACCACAGCAGTCCATGCCAGCCAGGTGTGCTCACCGTCACAAACACAGGAGAACCACAGCAGTCCATGCCAGCCAGGTGTGCTCACCCTCACAAGCACAGGAGAACCACAACAGTCCATTCCAGCCAGGTGTGCTCACCCTCACAAGCACAGGAGAACCACAACAGTCCATGCCATCCAGGTGTGCTCACCCTCACAAGCACAGGAGAACCACAGCAGTCCATGCCAGCCAGGTGTGCTCAGACTCACAAGCACAGGAGAACCACAACAGTCCATGCCAGCCAGGTGTGCTCACCTTCACAAGCACAGGAGAACCACAACAGTCCATGCCAGCCAGGTGTGCTCACCATTACAAGCACAGGAGAACCACAACAGTCCATGCCATCCAGGTGTGCTCACCTTCACAAGCACAGGAGAACCACAACAGTCCATGCCATCCAGGTGTGTTACCTTCACAAGCACAGGAGAACCGCAACAGTCCATGCCATCCAGGTGTGCTCACCCTCACAAGCACAGGAGAAGCACAACAGTCCATGCCATCCAGGTGTGCTCACCTCCACAAGCACATCAGAACCACAACAGTCCATGCCATCCAGGTGTGCTCACCTTCACAAGCACAGGAGAGCCACAGCAGTCCATGCCATCCAGGTGTGCTCACCTTCACAAGCACAGGAGAACCACAACAGTCCATGCCATCCAGGTGTGCTCATCTTCACAAGCACAGGGGAACCACAACAGTCCATGCCATCCAGGTGTGCTCAGACTCACAAGCACAGGAGAACCACAACAGTCTATGCCATCCAGGTGTGTTACCTTCAGAAGCACAGGAGAACCACAGCAGTCCATGCCATCCAGGTGTGCTCACCTTCACAAGCACAGGAGAACCACAGCAGTCCATGCCATCCAGGTGTGCTCACCTTCACAAGCACAGGAGAACCACAACAGTCCATGCCAGCCAGGTGTGCTCACCTTCACAAGCACAGGAGAACCACAACAGTCCATGCCATCCAGGTGTGCTCAGACTCACAAGCACAGGAGAACCACAGCAGTCCATGCCAACCAGGTGTGCTCAGACCCACAAGCACAGGAGAACCACAACAGTCCATGCCAGGCAGGTGTGCTCACCTTCACAAGCACAGGAGAACCACAACAGTCCATGCCATCCAGGTGTGCTCACCTTCACAAGCACAGGAGAACCACAACAGTCCATGCCATCCAGGTGTGCTCACCCTCACAAGCACAGGAGAACCACAGCAGTTCATGCCATCCAGGTGTGCTCACCTTCACAAGCACAGGAGAACCACACAGTCCATGCCATCCAGGTGTGCTCACCCTCACAAGCACAGGAGAACCACAACAGTCCATGCCATCCAGGTGTGCTCGCCTTCACAAGCACAGGAGAACCACAGCAGTCCATGCCAGCCAGGTGTGCTCAGACTCACAAGCACAGGAGACCCACAGCAGTCCATGCCAGCCAGGTGTGCTCACCCTCACAAGCACAGGAGAACCACAGCAGTCCATGCCATCCAGGTGTGATCACCTTCACAAGCACAGGAGAACCACACAGTCCATGCCATCCAGGTGTGCTCAGACTCACAAGCACAGGAGAACCACAGCAGTTCATGCCAGCCAGGTGTGCTCATACTCACAAGCACAGGAGAACCACAGCAGTCCATGCCATCCAGGTGTGCTCACCTTCACAAGCACAGGAGAACCACAGCAGTCGATGCCAGCCAGGTGTGCTCACCCTCACAAGCACAGGAGAACCACAGCAGTCCATGCCATCCAGGTGTGCTCACCTTCACAAGCACAGGAGAACCACAGCAGCCCATGCCATCCAGGTGTGCTCACCTTCACAAGCACAGGAGAACCACAACAGTCCATGCCAGGCAGGTGTGCTCACCCTCACAAGCACAGGAGAACCACAGCAGTCCATGCCATCCAGGTGTGCTCACCTTCACAAGCACAGGAGAACCACAGCAGTCCATGCTATCCAGGTGTGCTCACCTTCACAAGCACAGGAGAACCACAACAGTCCATGCCAGCCAGGTGTGCTCACCTTCACAAGCACAGGAGAACCACAACAGTCCTTGCCATCCAGGTGTGTTACCTTCACAAGCACAGGAGAACCACAGCAGTCCATGCCATCCAGGTGTGCTCACCCTCACAAGCACAGGAGAACCACAGCAGTCCATGCCATCCAGGTGTGCTCAGACTCACAAGCACAGGAGAACCACAACAGTCCATGCCATCCAGGTGTGCTCACCCTCACAAGCACAGGAGAACCACAACAGTCCATGCCATCCAGGTGTGCTCAGACTCACAAGCACAGGAGAACCACAACAGTCCATGCCCTCCAGGTGTGCTCACCTTCACAAGCACTGGAGAACCACAACAGTCCATGCCATCCAGGTGTGCTCAGACTCACAAGCACAGGAGAACCACAACAGTCCATGCCATCCAGGTGTGCTCAACCACAAGCACAGGAGAACCACAGCAGTCCATGCCATCCAGGTGTGCTCAGACTCACAAGCACAGGAGAACCACAGCAGTTCATGCCAGCCAGGTGTGCTCAGACTCACAAGCACAGGAGAACCACAACAGTCCATGACATCCAGGTGTGCTCAGACTCACAAGCACAGGAGAACCACAACAGTCCATGCCATCCAGGTGTGCTCACCTTCACAAGCACAGGAGAACCACAACAGTCCATGCCATCCAGGTGTGCTCACCCTCACAAGCAAAGGAGAACCACAACAGTCCATGCCATCCAGGTGTGCTCAGACTCACAAGCACAGGAGAACCACAACAGTCCATGCCATCCAGGTGTGCTCAGACTCACAAGCACAGGAGAACCACAACAGTCCATGCCAGGCAGGTGTGCTCAGACTCACAAGCACAGGAGAACCACAGCAGTCCATGACATCTAGGTGTGCTCAGACTAACAAGCACAGGAGAACCACAGCAGTCCATGACATCCAGGTGTGCTCAGACTCACAAGCACAGGAGAACCACAACAGTCCATGCCATCCAGGTGTGCTCAGACTCACAAGCACAGGATAACCACAACAGTCCATGCCAGGCAGGTGTGCTCAGACTCACAAGCACAGGAGAACCACAACAGTCCATGCCATCCAGGTGTGCTCACCTTCACAAGCAGAGGAGAACCGCAACAGTCCATGCCATCCAGGTGTGCTCAGACTCACAAGCACAGGAGAACCACAACAGTCCATGCCATCCAGGTGTGCTCACCTTCACAAGCACAGGAGAACCACAGCAGTCCATGCCAGCCAGGTGTGCTCACCTTCACAAGCACAGGAGAACCTTAACAGTCCATGCCAGCCAGGTGTGCTCACCCTCACAAGCACAGGAGAACCACAGCAGTCCATGCCAGCCAGGTGTGCTCACCTTCACAAGCACAGGAGAACCACAGCAGTCCATGCCAGCCAGGTGTGCTCACCCTCACAAGCACAGGAGAACCACAGCAGTCCATGCCAGCCAGGTGTGCTCACCTTCACAAGCACAGGAGAACCACAACAGTCCATGCCATCCAGGTGTGTTACCTTCACAAGCACAGGAGAACCGCAACAGTCCATGCCATCCAGGTGTGCTCACCGTCACAAGCACAGGAGAACCACAGCAGTCCATGCCAGCCAGGTGTGCTCACCCTCACAAGCACAGGAGAACCACAACAGTCCATGCCAGCCAGGTGTGCTCACCCTCACAAGCACAGGAGAACCACAGCAGTCCATGCCAGCCAGGTGTGCTCAGACTCACAAGCACAGGAGAACCACAACAGTCCATGCCAGCCAGGTGTGCTCACCTTCACAAGCACAGGAGAACCACAACAGTCCATGCCAGCCAGGTGTGCTCACCATTACAAGCACAGGAGAACCACAACAGTCCATGCCATCCAGGTGTGCTCACCTTCACAAGCACAGGAGAACCACAACAGTCCATGCCATCCAGGTGTGTTACCTTCACAAGCACAGGAGAACCGCAACAGTCCATGCCATCCAGGTGTGCTCACCCTCACAAGCACAGGAGAAGCACAGCAGTCCATGCCATCCAGGTGTGCTCACCTTCACAAGCACATCAGAACCACAACAGTCCATGCCATCCAGGTGTGCTCACCTTCACAAGCACAGGAGAGCCACAGCAGTCCATGCCATCCAGGTGTGCTCACCTTCACAAGCACAGGAGAACCACAACAGTCCATGCCATCCAGGTGTGCTCAGACTCACAAGCACAGGAGAACCACAACAGTCCATGGCATCCAGGTGTGCTCAGACTCACAAGCACAGGAGAACCACAACAGTCCATGCCATCCAGGTGTGCTCAGACTCACAAGCACAGGAGAAGCACAGCAGTCCATGCCATCCAGGTGTGCTCACCTTCACAAGCACAGGAGAACCACAACAGTCCATGCCATCCAGGTGTGTTACCTTCACAAGCACAGGAGAACCACAGCAGTCCATGCCATCCAGGTGTGCTCACCTTCACAAGCACAGGAGAACCACAGCAGTCCATGCCATCCAGGTGTGCTCACCTTCACAAGCACAGGAGAACCACAGCAGTCCATGCCATCCAGGTGTGCTCACCTTCACAAGCACAGGAGAACCACAACAGTCCATGCCAGCCAGATGTGCTCACCCTCACAAGCACAGGAGAACCACAACAGTCCATGCCATCCAGGTGTGCTCACCTTCACAAGCACAGGAGAACCACAACAGTCCATGCCATCCAGGTGTGCTCAGACTCACAAGCACAGGAGAACCACAACAGTCCATGCCATCCAGGTGTGTTACCTTCACAAGCAGAGGAGAACCACAACAGTCCATGCCTGCCAGGTGTGCTCACCTTCACAAGCACAGGAGAACCACAGCAGTCCATGCCAGCCAGGTGTGCTCACCGTCACAAACACAGGAGAACCACAGCAGTCCATGCCAGCCAGGTGTGCTCACCCTCACAAGCACAGGAGAACCACAACAGTCCATTCCAGCCAGGTGTGCTCACCCTCACAAGCACAGGAGAACCACAACAGTCCATGCCATCCAGGTGTGCTCACCCTCACAAGCACAGGAGAACCACAGCAGTCCATGCCAGCCAGGTGTGCTCAGACTCACAAGCACAGGAGAACCACAACAGTCCATGCCATCCAGGTGTGCTCACCTTCACAAGCACAGGAGAACCACAACAGTCCATGCCATCCAGGTGTGCTCACCCTCACAAGCACAGGAGAACCACAGCAGTTCATGCCATCCAGGTGTGCTCACCTTCACAAGCACAGGAGAACCACACAGTCCATGCCATCCAGGTGTGCTCACCCTCACAAGCACAGGAGAACCACAACAGTCCATGCCATCCAGGTGTGCTCGCCTTCACAAGCACAGGAGAACCACAGCAGTCCATGCCAGCCAGGTGTGCTCAGACTCACAAGCACAGGAGACCCACAGCAGTCCATGCCAGCCAGGTGTGCTCACCCTCACAAGCACAGGAGAACCACAGCAGTCCATGCCATCCAGGTGTGATCACCTTCACAAGCACAGGAGAACCACACAGTCCATGCCATCCAGGTGTGCTCAGACTCACAAGCACAGGAGAACCACAGCAGTTCATGCCAGCCAGGTGTGCTCATACTCACAAGCACAGGAGAACCACAGCAGTCCATGCCATCCAGGTGTGCTCACCTTCACAAGCACAGGAGAACCACAGCAGTCGATGCCAGCCAGGTGTGCTCACCCTCACAAGCACAGGAGAACCACAGCAGTCCATGCCATCCAGGTGTGCTCACCTTCACAAGCACAGGAGAACCACAGCAGCCCATGCCATCCAGGTGTGCTCACCTTCACAAGCACAGGAGAACCACAACAGTCCATGCCAGGCAGGTGTGCTCACCCTCACAAGCACAGGAGAACCACAGCAGTCCATGCCATCCAGGTGTGCTCACCTTCACAAGCACAGGAGAACCACAGCAGTCCATGCTATCCAGGTGTGCTCACCTTCACAAGCACAGGAGAACCACAACAGTCCATGCCAGCCAGGTGTGCTCACCTTCACAAGCACAGGAGAACCACAACAGTCCTTGCCATCCAGGTGTGTTACCTTCACAAGCACAGGAGAACCACAGCAGTCCATGCCATCCAGGTGTGCTCACCCTCACAAGCACAGGAGAACCACAGCAGTCCATGCCATCCAGGTGTGCTCAGACTCACAAGCACAGGAGAACCACAACAGTCCATGCCATCCAGGTGTGCTCACCCTCACAAGCACAGGAGAACCACAACAGTCCATGCCATCCAGGTGTGCTCAGACTCACAAGCACAGGAGAACCACAACAGTCCATGCCCTCCAGGTGTGCTCACCTTCACAAGCACTGGAGAACCACAACAGTCCATGCCATCCAGGTGTGCTCAGACTCACAAGCACAGGAGAACCACAACAGTCCATGCCATCCAGGTGTGCTCAACCACAAGCACAGGAGAACCACAGCAGTCCATGCCATCCAGGTGTGCTCAGACTCACAAGCACAGGAGAACCACAGCAGTTCATGCCAGCCAGGTGTGCTCAGACTCACAAGCACAGGAGAACCACAACAGTCCATGACATCCAGGTGTGCTCAGACTCACAAGCACAGGAGAACCACAACAGTCCATGCCATCCAGGTGTGCTCACCTTCACAAGCACAGGAGAACCACAACAGTCCATGCCATCCAGGTGTGCTCACCCTCACAAGCAAAGGAGAACCACAACAGTCCATGCCATCCAGGTGTGCTCAGACTCACAAGCACAGGAGAACCACAACAGTCCATGCCATCCAGGTGTGCTCAGACTCACAAGCACAGGAGAACCACAACAGTCCATTCCAGGCAGGTGTGCTCAGACTCACAAGCACAGGAGAACCACAGCAGTCCATGACATCTAGGTGTGCTCAGACTAACAAGCACAGGAGAACCACAGCAGTCCATGACATCCAGGTGTGCTCAGACTCACAAGCACAGGAGAACCACAACAGTCCATGCCATCCAGGTGTGCTCAGACTCACAAGCACAGGATAACCACAACAGTCCATGCCAGGCAGGTGTGCTCAGACTCACAAGCACAGGAGAACCACAACAGTCCATGCCATCCAGGTGTGCTCACCTTCACAAGCAGAGGAGAACCGCAACAGTCCATGCCATCCAGGTGTGCTCAGACTCACAAGCACAGGAGAACCACAACAGTCCATGCCATCCAGGTGTGCTCACCTTCACAAGCACAGGAGAACCACAGCAGTCCATGCCAGCCAGGTGTGCTCACCTTCACAAGCACAGGAGAACCTTAACAGTCCATGCCAGCCAGGTGTGCTCACCCTCACAAGCACAGGAGAACCACAGCAGTCCATGCCAGCCAGGTGTGCTCACCTTCACAAGCACAGGAGAACCACAGCAGTCCATGCCAGCCAGGTGTGCTCACCCTCACAAGCACAGGAGAACCACAGCAGTCCATGCCAGCCAGGTGTGCTCACCTTCACAAGCACAGGAGAACCACAACAGTCCATGCCATCCAGGTGTGTTACCTTCACAAGCACAGGAGAACCGCAACAGTCCATGCCATCCAGGTGTGCTCACCGTCACAAGCACAGGAGAACCACAGCAGTCCATGCCAGCCAGGTGTGCTCACCCTCACAAGCACAGGAGAACCACAACAGTCCATGCCAGCCAGGTGTGCTCACCCTCACAAGCACAGGAGAACCACAGCAGTCCATGCCAGCCAGGTGTGCTCAGACTCACAAGCACAGGAGAACCACAACAGTCCATGCCAGCCAGGTGTGCTCACCTTCACAAGCACAGGAGAACCACAACAGTCCATGCCAGCCAGGTGTGCTCACCATTACAAGCACAGGAGAACCACAACAGTCCATGCCATCCAGGTGTGCTCACCTTCACAAGCACAGGAGAACCACAACAGTCCATGCCATCCAGGTGTGTTACCTTCACAAGCACAGGAGAACCGCAACAGTCCATGCCATCCAGGTGTGCTCACCCTCACAAGCACAGGAGAAGCACAGCAGTCCATGCCATCCAGGTGTGCTCACCTTCACAAGCACATCAGAACCACAACAGTCCATGCCATCCAGGTGTGCTCACCTTCACAAGCACAGGAGAGCCACAGCAGTCCATGCCATCCAGGTGTGCTCACCTTCACAAGCACAGGAGAACCACAACAGTCCATGCCATCCAGGTGTGCTCAGACTCACAAGCACAGGAGAACCACAACAGTCCATGGCATCCAGGTGTGCTCAGACTCACAAGCACAGGAGAACCACAACAGTCCATGCCATCCAGGTGTGCTCAGACTCACAAGCACAGGAGAAGCAGAGCAGTCCATGCCATCCAGGTGTGCTCACCTTCACAAGCACAGGAGAACCACAACAGTCCATGCCATCCAGGTGTGTTACCTTCACAAGCACAGGAGAACCACAGCAGTCCATGCCATCCAGGTGTGCTCACCTTCACAAGCACAGGAGAACCACAGCAGTCCATGCCATCCAGGTGTGCTCACCTTCACAAGCACAGGAGAACCACAGCAGTCCATGCCATCCAGGTGTGCTCACCTTCACAAGCACAGGAGAACCACAACAGTCCATGCCAGCCAGATGTGCTCACCCTCACAAGCACAGGAGAACCACAACAGTCCATGCCATCCAGGTGTGCTCACCTTCACAAGCACAGGAGAACCACAACAGTCCATGCCATCCAGGTGTGCTCAGACTCACAAGCACAGGAGAACCACAACAGTCCATGCCATCCAGGTGTGTTACCTTCACAAGCAGAGGAGAACCACAACAGTCCATGCCTGCCAGGTGTGCTCACCTTCACAAGCACAGGAGAACCACAGCAGTCCATGCCAGCCAGGTGTGCTCACCGTCACAAACACAGGAGAACCACAGCAGTCCATGCCAGCCAGGTGTGCTCACCCTCACAAGCACAGGAGAACCACAACAGTCCATTCCAGCCAGGTGTGCTCACCCTCACAAGCACAGGAGAACCACAACAGTCCATGCCATCCAGGTGTGCTCACCCTCACAAGCACAGGAGAACCACAGCAGTCCATGCCAGCCAGGTGTGCTCAGACTCACAAGCACAGGAGAACCACAACAGTCCATGCCAGCCAGGTGTGCTCACCTTCACAAGCACAGGAGAACCACAACAGTCCATGCCAGCCAGGTGTGCTCACCATTACAAGCACAGGAGAACCACAACAGTCCATGCCATCCAGGTGTGCTCACCTTCACAAGCACAGGAGAACCACAACAGTCCATGCCATCCAGGTGTGTTACCTTCACAAGCACAGGAGAACCGCAACAGTCCATGCCATCCAGGTGTGCTCACCCTCACAAGCACAGGAGAAGCACAACAGTCCATGCCATCCAGGTGTGCTCACCTCCACAAGCACATCAGAACCACAACAGTCCATGCCATCCAGGTGTGCTCACCTTCACAAGCACAGGAGAGCCACAGCAGTCCATGCCATCCAGGTGTGCTCACCTTCACAAGCACAGGAGAACCACAACAGTCCATGCCATCCAGGTGTGCTCATCTTCACAAGCACAGGGGAACCACAACAGTCCATGCCATCCAGGTGTGCTCAGACTCACAAGCACAGGAGAACCACAACAGTCTATGCCATCCAGGTGTGTTACCTTCAGAAGCACAGGAGAACCACAGCAGTCCATGCCATCCAGGTGTGCTCACCTTCACAAGCACAGGAGAACCACAGCAGTCCATGCCATCCAGGTGTGCTCACCTTCACAAGCACAGGAGAACCACAACAGTCCATGCCAGCCAGGTGTGCTCACCTTCACAAGCACAGGAGAACCACAACAGTCCATGCCATCCAGGTGTGCTCAGACTCACAAGCACAGGAGAACCACAGCAGTCCATGCCAACCAGGTGTGCTCAGACCCACAAGCACAGGAGAACCACAACAGTCCATGCCAGGCAGGTGTGCTCACCTTCACAAGCACAGGAGAACCACAGCAGTCCATGCCATCCAGGTGTGCTCACCTTCACAAGCACAGGAGAACCACAACAGTCCATGCCATCCAGGTGTGCTCACCCTCACAAGCACAGGAGAACCACAGCAGTTCATGCCATCCAGGTGTGCTCACCTTCACAAGCACAGGAGAACCACACAGTCCATGCCATCCAGGTGTGCTCACCCTCACAAGCACAGGAGAACCACAACAGTCCATGCCATCCAGGTGTGCTCGCCTTCACAAGCACAGGAGAACCACAGCAGTCCATGCCAGCCAGGTGTGCTCAGACTCACAAGCACAGGAGACCCACAGCAGTCCATGCCAGCCAGGTGTGCTCACCCTCACAAGCACAGGAGAACCACAGCAGTCCATGCCATCCAGGTGTGATCACCTTCACAAGCACAGGAGAACCACACAGTCCATGCCATCCAGGTGTGCTCAGACTCACAAGCACAGGAGAACCACAGCAGTTCATGCCAGCCAGGTGTGCTCATACTCACAAGCACAGGAGAACCACAGCAGTCCATGCCATCCAGGTGTGCTCACCTTCACAAGCACAGGAGAACCACAGCAGTCGATGCCAGCCAGGTGTGCTCACCCTCACAAGCACAGGAGAACCACAGCAGTCCATGCCATCCAGGTGTGCTCACCTTCACAAGCACAGGAGAACCACAGCAGCCCATGCCATCCAGGTGTGCTCACCTTCACAAGCACAGGAGAACCACAACAGTCCATGCCAGGCAGGTGTGCTCACCCTCACAAGCACAGGAGAACCACAGCAGTCCATGCCATCCAGGTGTGCTCACCTTCACAAGCACAGGAGAACCACAGCAGTCCATGCTATCCAGGTGTGCTCACCTTCACAAGCACAGGAGAACCACAACAGTCCATGCCAGCCAGGTGTGCTCACCTTCACAAGCACAGGAGAACCACAACAGTCCTTGCCATCCAGGTGTGTTACCTTCACAAGCACAGGAGAACCACAGCAGTCCATGCCATCCAGGTGTGCTCACCCTCACAAGCACAGGAGAACCACAGCAGTCCATGCCATCCAGGTGTGCTCAGACTCACAAGCACAGGAGAACCACAACAGTCCATGCCATCCAGGTGTGCTCACCCTCACAAGCACAGGAGAACCACAACAGTCCATGCCATCCAGGTGTGCTCAGACTCACAAGCACAGGAGAACCACAACAGTCCATGCCCTCCAGGTGTGCTCACCTTCACAAGCACTGGAGAACCACAACAGTCCATGCCATCCAGGTGTGCTCAGACTCACAAGCACAGGAGAACCACAACAGTCCATGCCATCCAGGTGTGCTCAACCACAAGCACAGGAGAACCACAGCAGTCCATGCCATCCAGGTGTGCTCAGACTCACAAGCACAGGAGAACCACAGCAGTTCATGCCAGCCAGGTGTGCTCAGACTCACAAGCACAGGAGAACCACAACAGTCCATGACATCCAGGTGTGCTCAGACTCACAAGCACAGGAGAACCACAACAGTCCATGCCATCCAGGTGTGCTCACCTTCACAAGCACAGGAGAACCACAACAGTCCATGCCATCCAGGTGTGCTCACCCTCACAAGCAAAGGAGAACCACAACAGTCCATGCCATCCAGGTGTGCTCAGACTCACAAGCACAGGAGAACCACAACAGTCCATGCCATCCAGGTGTGCTCAGACTCACAAGCACAGGAGAACCACAACAGTCCATGCCAGGCAGGTGTGCTCAGACTCACAAGCACAGGAGAACCACAGCAGTCCATGACATCTAGGTGTGCTCAGACTAACAAGCACAGGAGAACCACAGCAGTCCATGACATCCAGGTGTGCTCAGACTCACAAGCACAGGAGAACCACAACAGTCCATGCCATCCAGGTGTGCTCAGACTCACAAGCACAGGATAACCACAACAGTCCATGCCAGGCAGGTGTGCTCAGACTCACAAGCACAGGAGAACCACAACAGTCCATGCCATCCAGGTGTGCTCACCTTCACAAGCAGAGGAGAACCGCAACAGTCCATGCCATCCAGGTGTGCTCAGACTCACAAGCACAGGAGAACCACAACAGTCCATGCCATCCAGGTGTGCTCACCTTCACAAGCACAGGAGAACCACAGCAGTCCATGCCAGCCAGGTGTGCTCACCTTCACAAGCACAGGAGAACCTTAACAGTCCATGCCAGCCAGGTGTGCTCACCCTCACAAGCACAGGAGAACCACAGCAGTCCATGCCAGCCAGGTGTGCTCACCTTCACAAGCACAGGAGAACCACAGCAGTCCATGCCAGCCAGGTGTGCTCACCCTCACAAGCACAGGAGAACCACAGCAGTCCATGCCAGCCAGGTGTGCTCAGACTCACAAGCACAGGAGAACCACAGCAGTCCATGCCATCCAGGTGTGCTCACCTTCACAAGCACAGGAGAACCACACAGTCCATGCCATCCAGGTGTGCTCACCCTCACAAGCACAGGAGAACCACAACAGTCCATGCCATCCAGGTGTGCTCACCTTCACAAGCACAGGAGAACCACAACAGTCCATGCCAGCCAGGTGTGCTCACTCTCACAAGCACAGGGGAACCACAGCAGTCCATGCCATCCAGGTGTGCTCAGACTCACAAGCACAGGAGAACCACAGCAGTCCATGCCAGCCAGGTGTGCTCACCTTCACAAGCACAGGAGAACCACAACAGTCCATGCCAGCCAGGTGTGCTCAGACTCACAAGCACAGGAGAACCACAACAGTCCATGCCATCCAGGTGTGCTCACCTTCACAAGCACTGGAGAACCACAACAGTCCATGCCATCCAGGTGTGCTCAGACTCACAAGCACAGGAGAACCACAACAGTCCATGCCATCCAGGTGTGCTCAACCACAAGCACAGGAGAACCACAGCAGCCCATGCCATCCAGGTGTGCTCAGACTCACAAGCACAGGAGAACCACAGCAGTTCATGCCAGCCAGGTGTGCTCAGACTCACAAGCACAGGAGAACCACAACAGTCCATGACATCCAGGTGTGCTCAGACTCACAAGCACAGGAGAACCACAACAGTCCATGCCATCCAGGTGTGCTCACCTTCACAAGCACAGGAGAACCACAACAGTCCATGCCATCCAGGTGTGCTCAGACTCACAAGCACAGGAGAACCACAACAGTCCATGCCAGGCAGGTGTGCTCAGACTCACAAGCACAGGAGAACCACAGCAGTCCATGACATCCAGGTGTGCTCAGACTCACAAGCACAGGAGAACCACAGCAGTCCATGACATCCAGGTGTGCTCAGACTCACAAGCACAGGAGAACCACAACAGTCCATGCCATCCAGGTGTGCTCAGACTCACAAGCACAGGAGAACCACAACAGTCCATGCCAGGCAGGTGTGCTCAGACTCACAAGCACAGGAGAACCACAACAGTCCATGTCATCCAGGTGTGCTCACCTTCACAAGCACAGGAGAACCGCAACAGTCCATGCCATCCAGGTGTGCTCAGACTCACAAGCACAGGAGAACCACAACAGTCCATGCCATCCAGGTGTGCTCACCTTCACAAGCACAGGAGAACCACAGCAGTCCATGCCAGCCAGGTGTGCTCACCTTCACAAGCACAGGAGAACCACAGCAGTCCATGCCAGCCAGGTATGCTCAGACTCACAAGCACAGGAGAACCACAACAGTCCATGCCATCCAGGTGTGCTCAGACTCACAAGCACAGGAGAACCACAACAGTCCATGCCAGGCAGGTGTGCTCAGACTCACAAGCACAGGAGAACCACAACAGTCCATGCCATCCAGGTGTGCTCACCTTCACAAGCACAGGAGAACCACAGCAGTCCATGCCAGCCAGGTGTGCTCACCTTCACAAGCACAGGAGAACCATAACAGTCCATGCCAGCCAGGTGTGCTCACCCTCACAAGCACAGGAGAACCACAGCAGTCCTTGCCAGCCAGGTGTGCTCACCTTCACAAGCACAGGAGAACCACAGCAGTCCATGCCAGCCAGGTGTGCTCACCCTCACAAGCACAGGAGAACCACAGCAGTCCATGCCAGCCAGGTGTGCTCAGACTCACAAGCACAGGAGAACCACAGCAGTCCATGCCATCCAGGTGTGCTCACCTTCACAAGCACAGGAGAACCACACAGTCCATGCCATCCAGGTGTGCTAACCCTCACAAGCACAGGAGAACCACAACAGTCCATGCCATCCAGGTGTGCTCACCTTCACAAGCACAGGAGAACCACAACAGTCCATGCCAGCCAGGTGTGCTCACTCTCACAAGCACAGGGGAACCACAGCAGTCCATGCCATCCAGGTGTGCTCAGACTCACAAGCACAGGAGAACCACAGCAGTCCATGCCAGCCAGGTGTGCTCACCTTCACAAGCACAGGAGAACCACAACAGTCCATGCCAGCCAGGTGTGCTCAGACTCACAAGCACAGGAGAACCACAACAGTCCATGCCATCCAGGTGTGCTCACCTTCACAAGCACAGGAGAACCACAACAGTCCATGCCAGCCAGGTGTGCTCACCTTCACAAGCACAGGAGAACCACAACAGTCCATGCCAGCCAGGTGTGCTCACCCTCACAAGCACAGGAGCACCACAACAGTCCATGCCATCCAGGTGTGCTCAGACTCACAAGCACAGGAGAACCACAGCAGTCCATGCCATCCAGGTGTGCTCAGACTCACAAGCACAGGAGAACCACAACAGTCCATGCCAGCCAGGTGTGCTCAGACTCACAAGCACAGGAGAACCACAACAGTTCATGCCATCCAGGTGTGCTCAGACTCACAAGCACAGGAGAACCACAACAGTCCATGCCATCCAGGTGTGCTCACCTTCACAAGCACAGGAGAACCACAACAGTCCATGCCATCCAGGTGTGTTACCTTCACAAGCACAGGAGAACCACAACAGTCCATGCCATCCAGGTGTGCTCACCTTCACAAGCACAGGAGAACCACAACAGTCCATGCCATCCAGGTGTGTTACCTTCACAAGCACAGGAGAACCACAGCAGTCCATGCTATCCAGGTGTGCTCACCCTTACAAGCACAGGAGAACCACAACAGTCCATGCCATCCAGGTGTGCTCACCTTCACAAGCACAGGAGAACCACAACAGTCCATGCCATCCAGGTGTGTTACCTTCACAAGCACAGGAGAACCACAGCAGTCCATGCTATCCAGGTGTGCTCACCCTTACAAGCACAGGAGAACCACAACAGTCCATGCCATCCAGGTGTGCTCACCTTCACAAGCACAGGAGAACCACAGCAGTCCATGCCATCCAGGTGTGCTCACCTTCACAAGCACAGGAGAACCACAACAGTCCATGCCATCCAGGTGTGCTCACCTTCACAAGCACAGGAGAACCACAACAGTCCATGCCATCCAGGTGTGCTCATCTTCACAAGCACAGGAGAACCACAGCAGTCCATGCCATCCAGGTGTGCTCACCCTCACAAGCACAGGAGAACCACAGCAGTCCATGCCATCCAGGTGTGCTCAGACTCACAAGCACAGGAGAACCACAGCAGTCCATGCCATCCAGGTGTGCTCAGACTCACAAGCACAGGAGAACCACAACAGTCCATGCCATCCAGGTGTGCTCAGACTCACAAGCACAGGAGAACCACAACAGTCCATGCCATCCAGGTGTGTTACCTTCACAAGCGCAGGAGAACCACAGCAGTCCATGCTATCCAGGTGTGCTCACCTTCACAAGCACAGGAGGACCACAGCAGTTCATGCCATCCAGGTGTGCTCACCTTCACAAGCACAGGAGAACCACAGCAGTCCATGCTATCCAGGTGTGCTCACCTTCACAAGCACAGGAGGACCACAGCAGTTCATGCCATCCAGGTGTGCTCACCTTCACAAGCAAAGGAGAACCACAACAGTCCTTGCCATCCAGGTCTGTTACCTTCCCAAGCACAGGAGAACCACAGCAGCCCATGCCATCCAGGTGTGCTCAGACTCACAAGCACAGGAGAACCCCAACAGTCCATGCCATCCAGGTGTGTTACCTTCACAAGCACAGGAGAACCACAGCAGTCCATGCCATCCAGGTGTGCTCAGACTCACAAGCACAGGAGAACCACAGCAGTCCATGCCATCCAGGTGTGCTCACCTTCACAAGCACAGGAAAACCACAACAGTCCATGCCATCCAGGTGTGTTACCTTCACAAGCACAGGAGAACCACAGCAGTCCATGCTATCCAGGTGTGCTCACCTTCACAAGCACAGGAGGACCACAGCAGTTCATGCCATCCAGGTGTGCTCACCTTCACAAGCACAGGAGAACCACAGCAGTCCATGCTATCCAGGTGTGCTCACCTTCACAAGCACAGGAGGACCACAGCAGTTCATGCCATCCAGGTGTGCTCACCTTCACAAGCACAGGAGAACCACAACAGTCCTTGCCATCCAGGTGTGTTACCTTCACAAGCACAGGAGAACCACAGCAGCCCATGCCATCCAGGTGTGCTCAGACTCACAAGCACAGGAGAACCACAACAGTCCATGCCATCCAGGTGTGTTACCTTCACAAGCACAGGAGAACCACAGCAGTCCATGCCATCCAGGTGTGCTCAGACTCACAAGCACAGGAGAACCACAACAGTCCATGCCATCCATGCCTTGAAAAAATACCACAACAGTTGTAAAACTGCTAAAGCAGACTACACAAGGAAAACTGTGACCGATGCACAAAGCTGCCCAAAGGTCCTATTTTCTGTTGTCAAAAAACTGACCGGTGCTAACTCTACCCCTCCTCCCCCGGCACTTGATGCTACTCAGTGTCAGTCCTTAGCGGATTACTTTATAAATAAAGTTGATCTTATCTATGAAAATTTCACTACACTTCCAGGTACTACATACACTGTCCCTGACACAGTCCAGGAATTGGAAAATACCAACAATAATGCAGTAGTCACTACCTGGCAGCCCTTAGATGCCATTTCCTTCCTCTCCTGTTTAAATAGTGTGAGATCGGGCTCCCCACAGGACGCTCTCCCGGCTAAAATACTAAAACAATTAGATCCCCTCACTCATCCCCCTATCATTAAATTACTCAACGCTTCTCTGACCGAGGCCCATGTCCCACAACCTTGGAAGCACGCCATGGTTGTACCGTTATTGAAGAAACTGGGTGCAGATCCTTTAAATTCTGCTAACTTTCGCCCTATATCTTTGCTGCCAATCTTCTCAAAAATACTGGAGAGACATATAAATTCTCAGCTCTCCAAACTGGTTGAAAACACTGTTTTTCTCCATCCTTCTCAGTCGGGCTTTCGGCCTAGGCACTCAACTGAGACAGCCCTCCTGGGGGTGACAGAGAGTCTTAGGCACGGTGTCGATCAGGGAAACACCATGGCGCTCATCCTGCTGGATTTGAGCGCAGCCTTCGACACCGTGTCACATTCCATCCTCAATGACTCTCAGAAATCATTAGGTGTGGCAGGCCAGGCCTTGGCCTGGCTGGTGTCTTTCCTTAGCGATCGAAGCTTCCAAGTGTTTTCTTCTAAAGCAGCCTCCGCCATCTGTCCATCCACCCACGGCGTCCCCCAGGGCTCAATTCTTAGCCCTTTATTATTTAACATTTACGTTAAACCCTTGGCAACCATAGTCGAACAAGCTGGGTTAACCCTGTTTTCCTACGCAGATGACACCCAGATCGTCTTCTCCTTATCAGGGAGAGACGTAAACAACATCTCCGCACTCAGGTCGGGCCTCACTCTTGTGGCCGATTGGATGCGGAGAAATTGTCTCAAACTGAATGGGGAGAAGACCGAGGTGGTCATTCTGGGACAGAACAAACATCTATGGGGTCCCCGCCACTGGTTCATCGAACTGGGAAATGCCCTACACCTTCTACTGCAGTTCGTAACCTGGGTGTCATTATTGACGACAGGCTAACTATGAGACAACAGGCTACTAAGGTTTCAGCCATCTGCTTTTCAACCTTGCGGTGGCTTCACAAGATTTTGTGGATGCTCCCCCTTTCCTCTCGCAGAACTGTGGTCCAGGCACTTGTAACATCACGCCTGGACTATGGCAACATTCTTTACTTGGGTGCAGATAAAGCCACTATACACGTGCTGCAGGTGGTGCAAAATGCGGCCGCGCGCCTGCTAAAGAACGTCCCCAGACGCTCCTCAGCCACTGCCGCCTTGCGCGACCTCCATTGGCTGAGCATCCCAGAACGTGTTAAATTCAAGGCACTCTGCTACATGTTCAAGGCTAAGCAGGGTAGCGCCCCAGTATATGTTATGGGGCTGGTAAAGCCCTACAGACCCCTGCGCTCACTAAGGTCATCGGACACTGGCAATTTCACAGTACCAAGATGGAAGCTGACAAAAATGGGAGGCCGCTCCTTTTCCACTCTGGGT
The DNA here is from genome assembly GCF_964261635.1 of Lissotriton helveticus. Lineage (NCBI taxonomy): Eukaryota > Metazoa > Chordata > Amphibia > Caudata > Salamandridae > Lissotriton > Lissotriton helveticus. The sequence goes on from NC_136057.1 coordinate 41,845,817, forward strand.
CCTAAATACTGGAACTCCCTCCCATTGGCATTAAAATCTGAGACCAACCTATTCCGCTTCCGTAAGGCTCTGAAGACCCTGCTCTTTACTAAGCGTGACCAATAGCCGGCTGAGGCCTCAAGTCAAGGTGACACTCCCTCTTTCTTCTACAGTCTATCCCTGGCGCCGGGAAACCCATTGTGGGTAGCTGTGCGCGATACAAGCGTAAATAAATAAATAAATAAATAAATCCAGGTGTGCTCAGACTCACAAGCACAGGAGAACCACATTATGAGGACACCCTGCTCTAGGCTGCTCGGACTGGCCCTCCTGGCCCTCACACATGCTATGGGGATTTCTACGGGCATCTATAAACTGTCCTGTCCTGACTCGTCTAACCGCTGGTCCAAAGATACCAGATATCAGAACCACTTGTACTCATTTGTCATTTCTAAACATTACCCATGACAACACATTTACTTATATCTACATATTGCATAAAAGTACACAAACTATTAACAATTAAGCTTTTTCCTTAACGGTACACAATTTGTTCAACATTACCAGCAACGTCGCAATCTGCACCGCCAAAAACAATATGTGGCATATTTATCAAGGTTCTGCGGTGCCCTTGCCTGTGCCACACGAGGGGGCAGAAGGTCGACGCAAAACCAAAGTGAGGCTTATCAAGCCACGGAAAGCCACCCTGTGTGGCCCTGCACGGAGTAACGCAAGGCAGCACAAATCACTGCGTTGTAATAATAATAATAATAATAAATAAATCCACATTTGTAAAGCGCACACTCACCCGTAAGGGTCTCTAGGCGCTGGGGGCCATTGGGAAGATTAAGAGAGCTATTGCCCAGAGTCACATGGTGATAGGCTAATCTGCCGCCGGTGCCGGGGAACGAACCGTGATCCCCAGATTCCGGAGTCAGTCGCCCTGGCCGCGGCGCCACACCTCTCCCTCTGTTACTTTACCACCGGGAGGCGCTCCGTGGGTGGAGCGTGGTTCTTCCCACACATCCAGCCATGGACACTGGCACATTTCTAGATTTACCTTTAGTGGTAGACCTGGAAATGCGTCAAAATGCTACCCCTTTCCAGGTGAGGTGTAACGAGGAGATATATTTTATTTATTTCTCCTCGTTTTCCTGCACAAAAACAATCCTGCCTGTAACGCAGACACCCTCGCACCATGACGCAAGGGAGCCTCGGTTGGCGCTAGAAAGCCAAAACTGTGCCAGTGCTACAAAAGAACAGGATGTGTTGTATAATGTTAAACACACCCCATTCGTGCCCTTTCACGCAACGCAGCAAGGTAGCTGCTGCGTTGCGCTGAGTGAAAGTATGATGAATCTGCCTCTATGTGTTCCTGATCAATAGCCCAGTCCAGAGAGCTCGTGGGAAGTTGCTTCATAAGATCAGTGCTAATGTTGGCGTTTAACTGCAATCCAATAGCACCTCCATCAGTATTTTGATTTTCTGCTCATCGGGCTGTCTGCAATATTGATACACAAGCTCCCGAGAAGACCTCAGAACTTAATTACTTTCTCCAGTTTCAGTTATTTTTCTTTTGATATTTAAACAATTCATCTTTTCTATGAGATAAATTCACTTTTAAATTATTCAGTGCCAGCTGGTACTGGGGAGCAGAATGTACATCTCTTACTCCTAAATTTATTTGTCAGTCTTATAATATAAAAAAAGACGAACAAAAACGGGACGCATCCGTGTTCCCTATATTAATATGGTCCAAACTATGGGCCCGATTCACAGACTGAATTTAAGACTCAATCCTAAACTTACTACTATTTTGGTATTCACACAATACACTTAAAACTTTTGGCATTCATAGAATGAACTTACTACTTTTGGTATTCACAGAAGTTAGGATTTTGTCTTAAGTTAGTCTTAAGACAGATTTAAGACAGACTTAAGACAAACTTAAGACAGACTTAAGACAGACTTAAGACAAAATCCTAACTTCTGTGAATACCAAAAGTAGTAAGTGCATTCTGTGAATACCAAAAGTAGTAAGTTCATTCTGTGAATGCCAAAAGTAGTAAGTGCATTCTGTGAATACCAAAATAGTAGTAAGTTTAGGATTGAGTCTTAAATTCATTCTGTGAATCGGGCCCGGTAAGAATGGGCTCGCCACCGCAGTAACCTGGATTGTGAGGAGTCCTCGCTCAAAAGGGGAAGGGGAACCCTAAGGTTTTTTTGAAATCACCGTCTCCCACCACACTTGTTGGTGTCATGCTTCATCATTGGGTTCCCACCCTGGACGCCTAATGCATTGGGGTGTGCTACGACGCTTGAGTTACGGCCGATCAGGTTTTTTTGTGTTTGGGCAAGTCCAGTGAAATAGGTGATTTCAAATTGACTCAAGATCGCCAGCCTGTTAAGTTGGTTTAATAGTGAGTACCTCGGGCAAGTTTTTAAAAACAGTGGTGGATGTTTATGAGACGTGAGTCATGGTCTACATGTTTCGGCCATTTCCAATACTGGGTCAATATGGCATTCGTCAGGAACTGTGCCGCACGCGTGCTAAGACACGCGGTTTTCTTGTAATAGATTGTAACTTGCGATAAACGAGTCACCTCTTATGAATGTTTTATTGCGCCGACGTTCTTCACGTGGTAGCTCCGAGGGGGCGGACCCTGTAGTCACACTTTCATCAATGTGTCTCACCTTCTGTCAACCTGGACTTTGTCCTCGTGAGCTCCGCATCTTGTTGCAGAGCTCCAGCATCGTAGCACACCAGGTCTTATGTAAAATCCATTAGCATTTGCGTATGTACCTGTGATCAAATGTAAATGCTTTTGTACTGCTGTTAGAGACCAGTCGGGGGTTGGAATTTGTGAGTCATAGTTGAGCTGGTCTATTATTGCACATTATTTGAACGCCCTCAAAGAACAGCTCAGCAGGCCCTGGCAACACCAGTCTGTGGCCGTCTTTAATGTGCTCTGGTGGGTGCGGGTGGTGGCCCCGGCACTCATCTTTGTCGACCGGACTTGTTTTCCTTCATTAGACTTTGACTAAGAGCATAAGAGGGAGATCGAAGTAGTACGAGAAAGATAAGAAAACAGCGATAGACGGAGGAAGCATGGATGAAATGGAACCTGCCAGTGTGAGATAAAGAGAAAGGGGCTGGAGTGTGGCATCAGGTAATACAGATTAGAAAGTCTTGGGGCCATATTATCAAGAACAGCGATAACATTATCGCCGCTTTAGCAGCAGGAAACTTCCGCTTAATCGGCGATAAGGGGTTCATAATATGCCCTTGACAATTCCCATAGAAGCCCAGGTTCTGGTGTGAAGGACATCAAACGGCGATAATGTTATCTCCGTTCTTGATACTGGCTGACCATATTCAAGGCGTTAGTCTTTAGACCAATGTTGGGATGCGGATGTCCCCGGCGTGGTAAATGGGCATGTAGCCCTGCCACAAGCAACCAAACTTCAGGTGAAACGGGTTCCTTGAATGTTGTTGACCGGCCAGCCAGCTAATCTAGAGTGTCGATCAATCAAGGGATTTATAAAGCGCACTACTCACCCGTGAGGGTCTCAAGGCGCTAGGAGTGGGGGCAGCTCTGGATCAGTCGCATCTACGGGTCAGTTGAAGAGCCAGGTAACTAGGTTCTTCCTGAGCGTGCACCGAGGCCACGGCCTGCCCATGGTGACTCCAAGGCCCAGGGCCTGTTCTGTGACTTGAGGGGTGCAGCACGTGTACCCTCTTTCCCAACAAGGACCAGTGTCCTCGCCTTGGGTTGAGTACATGACGCAGAGGTGGTGGCAAACTGGTTCTTGTGAATTGATGGGACTGGACAGACCTTGCAGCCGGCCGCCCCCCCATGTGGGGTTTCGCTAAACCAGAGCCCTACGATGACATTCTGTGTGTGCGGAGTGCATGCATGCATGTATGTTTGGAGAAGGACTCCATGTTGTGATGAGAGGCTACTTGGAGGGATCCCTGGGGCGGCCTCTGGGTGACTTACCTCAGAGGGGTGAAGGGGGCGCTGTTTGGGGGTACAGGCTGTGACTTACCTCAGAGGGGTGAAGGGGGCGCTGTTTGGGGGTACAGGCTGTGACTTACCTCAGAGGGGTGAAGGGGCGCTGTTTGGGGGTACGGCTGTGACTTACCTCAGAGGGGTGAAGGGGCGCTGTTTGGGGGTACAGGCTGTGACTCACATTAGATGGGTGAAGGGGCCCTGTTTGGGGGTACAGGCTGTGACTCATATTAGAGGGGTGTAGGGGCGCTGTTTGGGGGTACAGGCTGTGACTTACCTCAGAGGGGTGAAGGGGCGCTGTTTGGGGGTACCGGCTGTGACTCACCTCAGTGGGGTGAAGGGGTGCTGTTTGGGGGTACAGGCTGTGACTTACCTCAGAGGGGTGAAGGGGCGCTGTTTGGGGGTAGAGGCTGTGACTCACATTAGAGGGGTGAAGGGGCCCTGTTTGGGGGTACAAGCTGTGATTCACATTAGAGGGGTCAAGGGGCGCTGTTTGGGGGTACAGGCTGTGACTCACCTCAGTGGGGTGAAGGGGCGCTGTTTGGGGGTACAGGCTGTGACTTACCTCAGAGGGGTGAAGGGGTGCTGTTTGGGGGTACAGGCTGTGACTTACCTCAGAGGGATAAAGGGACGCTTTTTGGGGGCATGGGCTGTGAGTTACCGCAGAGGGATAAAGGGGCATTTTTTGGGGGGTACCGGCCATGGCTTACATTAGAGGGGTGAAGGGGCACTGTTTGGGGGTACAGCTGTGGCTTACATTAGAGGGGTGAAGGGGGTACTGTTTGGGGGTACAAGCTGTGGCTTACATTAGAAGGGTGAAGGAGCCCTGTTTGGGGGTACCGGCTGTGACTTACCTCAGAGGGATGAACGGGCGCTGTTTGGGGGTACAGGCTGTGACTTACCTCAGAGGGGTGATGGGACACTGTTTAGGGCATGGCCTGTGACATACCTCAGAGGGGTGAAGGGACATTGTCTGGGGGTACGGGCTATAACACACATTAGCTGGGTGATGCGCCCTGTTTGGGGGTACGGGCTGTGACTTACTTTTAAGAAGTTAAGGGGGCTCTGTTTAGAGGTAAGGGATATGACTTACATTCGAGGGGTGACAGGGGCCTTGATTCGCTCGCCTGGTCTGTTACGGAACAGAAGGGGGTGTATATTGGATTCTGTGGGGTTTGCCCTGCCTGGGGTACAGTGTGCTGTTCACAGACCGGCGGGTGGGTGAGTCTTTTGCAGCAGGAAGGTCTGACGCCCCCTCACGCCCCTCATACACGGGCGCCTTTGGCTCGCACCAGAATCTCACAACAGCCATGTATGTGATTAATGTGTAACGTGTGAGCTGCCTCTGACGGTCACGGCAGAATACTTTGTGTACTATCCAAACTAATGAAAGTGCCTATTGCCACTGACCTATGACCTGACCTCAGAGAGGTGCTTTAAGTGACCGCTGACCTGTGACCTCACGCTCAGCTGCAGCAGGGAGCCAGAGACGGCTTCGAGCCGCTGCCTGTCACAGGTCGATACCAATAGAGACATGTAATCAATACAGATGAATCTAAACTATCGTGTTTCCTTGGCAGGTTTATTCAGATCTTTGTGTTGAAAAATAAAGGCACCCTTTCTGAAGGGAAACGCCAACAGCCCCCAGGTACGAGCTCCCCCTTCAGTGTTACCAGCTGTGGGTGGCCCTCTGTGCACCTCTGTAGTGACTGGCGCCCCCTACTGTCCAGTGTGCCACTGCACGGTGGCCCCTGCCTCACTCTTATCCTTGTGGGTAAAAGTATTTTGAACACTGTATTACATCCCAATTCAAAATTATTAGTATGACGTAACTAGCCTGTGCGTATCCGATCTCCTCACAAAATTAATTTAATTAAATGTTTCCAAAAATGAGGTGGGTCTCATCAGTAGCACCTGACTGTTCCATTGGGTTCCCCTCTTACTTGCTTTTCTACATTTCTCAAGAATGCTGTATTTGTTCCGGTGCAGAATCGTAACCAAAGAGCGCTGCCATCGCTGCTTAATTTGAGCCGGTGCTTGCTCTGGGGCCCACCTGCTCTCATGGCACTTGTTTTTCCTCGTCAGACTGTTACGCAGGGCAACAATGAGAAACGCGCAATGGGAGGAAGAGAAAGATAGGAAATAAATGACAAAGGGGCATATGTAGGTAGCCGTTTGCGATTCGCAAACGCCGAAATTCGGCAAATTTCGGCGTTTGCGAATCGCAAATGGCGTTTTGATATGTAGGTGCCACTTAGCAAAATAAGGAATCGCAAAAATTGTGATTCCTTATTTTGCTTATAGCATTTAAGGAATCGCAATTATGCGAATCCTAAAATGCTATGTAGGGGTGCTTTCAAAATTGCGATTTTTGCATAAGGAATCGCAAAATACCACCTACTTCAAGTAGATGGTATTTTGCAATTTCATTCAAAAATGCATTTTTTTTTAAAAATTCAAAGCGCCATGTGGCGCACAGACATGCTCTTAGGGCATGTATGTGCGCCAAATGTACTTACAGGCACATTCCAGGGGTGCAACAGATGTCCTTTGGACACCCTGGCACCCTTAGAATTGCGATTCTCAAATTGCGATTTTCACACAGAAAATCGCAATTTGAGAATGTATCCCCATTCATTCCTATGGGCCTCTTGGCCCATAGGAATGAATGGGACACTCATTCCTTAATTGCGATTCGCAATTTGCTAATCGCAAATAAGGAATGTTAGAGATTCGCAAAAAAATTGCGAATTTTTACCTTCATTCCATTTTGCTATTCCCAAATAGCGATTCCTTAAAAATCGCTCTTTGGGAATCGCAAAATGGAAATTACCTACATATGCCCGAAAGAAAGCACGGATGATAAAGGCCCTGAAAGAGTGAAATAAAAGGGCGGGGGAGGTGTCTGGTGGTGGATGAAAGAGACATGAGGTGGAATTGTGACCACACAGCCTCAGTGTTCAGCACCCCTGACATTCACTAGCACCCGTTGCGGGCGTCTGAGTCCAGGCATTTAATATTTTACAAATTAAACACTGGCTGTCCTAAACTTTACCAAACGACAGCACCACAAAAATCAGCGGGTGCAGTGCTTGAATGAATCTCACCCACTGGTAATTACTCTGGGCTGCGTTCCAGACCATCTTGTTTGTGAAGCTGGAGTGCTTTACATGAGCACCAGTTACGTTACACATTCATTGCCTGACTCATACAGCTGTACGAGCGAGCTAGTAGTTTGCGAGAAACGCAAAATCACCGACCAAATCGTTTCCGGGTCCGAACCGCTCCGTTCGCCTCATCCGTAAGCAAACCGTGCCGTGCAATGGAGGTGATTTCCAACTGAGCCAGTACGATGCACGTGTCGGACAGCCAGATCGAGCCGAAGTTTCCGGCTCACAAAACGTCAGGGAAGCTGCCTTTGGGGGTCTGCGTTGGACCCCCATCACCCGCATGTTGGACCCGGCCTCATGGCGTGGTCCTACCCCTCCCGCGTGGCGGGCTCCAGACGACATCAGCCCTCCTCCGGACCTCGGGCGGCCCATTCTGCCCGACCCTGCACGCCCCAACACCACCGACCCGGCTACCATCCCGGACCCCCATCATCGGCCTGGCCCCAGCGTAGGCCCCTCACGACCTAAGCACGAGGCCGTGCCCGACTCCATCTTGGGCCCACCACGTCACGACCGCGTGGCCTCGGCCCCAGCCTCGGCCCCAGCGAAGCCCAGACATCGAGGCACCAAGATCCACCCAGGTGGTCGAGTGGCCACTCGACAGATCCGGAGGGAGAGGAGTTTCGATGGCCCTCCAGCCGTCCCCGGACGCCCGATATCGATCGCCCTCCGGCCTCCTTGGGCGCTGGCTCCACCCCCCTGCTGGGTGTCTGGACACCATCATCTCGGCCCCTCTGGCCCCCAGGCGCGAGGGTCCGGACATCAAAGGACCTCCGTCCTATATCTGGGCCCGCCCCGGAGTAGGACACCAGTTGTATCCTGGACTGGAAGCCCTGCTGACGCTGTCACGGCCGACACCAGACGAACTCATCCGTAACCCGACGACCTTCTGAGAGTCTGCTGGCGCTGCCGCGGCCTACCTTGCTGAAACATCTGAGAGCCTGCTGGCGCTGCCGCGGCCTACCTTGCTGAAACATCTGAGAGCCTGCTGGCGCTGCCGCGGCCTACCTTGCTGAAACTGTGGAAAAGTACATTTTGCCATGTTATATGTGCCTACGTGTTCCCCATCTTATGCTATATGTGCATGATCGATATGCATGTATCCCCCTATGATCGATTAAAGACGCAATTACAGTTGTGTCCATCTCCAGTATGTTAGTTTCCAGTTCTCGTGAAAGCAACGAGTATTAGGCCTATGTTGCCACATTTTACAGTGTGCACGTTAATTCATTGAATTGTCCCCGTTTCTAGGCCTCAAAAGGGCCCGGACACCAGTTTCAGCTCCTGTCTCCTGAACCCTCTCCGAGGAGCGATACAGCCCCCACCTGCATCCCTGACCCTTCACTTACTTCCTGCCTCACAGTGCCCGGCCCGGCCTGGCTCTGCCTGCCAGTCTGCCAAGAGTATGTTATGCTTCTAGTTATCAGTCCAGCCCTCCTTCTCTGCATTCCTAAGCTACTGAATCGCATCAATAGTTTCAGCCATGGTCTAGCCTTACTGTCTCCATGTAAGAGAAATACTGTATTAATATTCATAGAATATTCCTAGCACACGCAATATATGTGGAATTATGCACGCACCCGTCTTAGTGTCTAGTAGCCTTTGCCCTGATAACTTTTGGATTCTATCAACATGCACTCCAAACACCAGATACCAGATATGATATAGGTACATGTCGTTCTGACACTGCAGACTGTAGTCTCCTCTTCCAGCGCAGAAGTCATAGCCCCCAGTTCTCCCTGGTAACACGTCATTGCCCGTTTGCGCGCACCACTAGGTTAAAGGTCCCGGCTGCTCAGGTAGCCCCCTCCATGTTTCCGCCCCATTTGTGACACTTCTGTTACGTTTACATCACATGTCTATGTATACGCCCTGTACACGCCTTCTTGTTACCCCCATTTTGTCCTTATCTTTCGCGACTGCTACGAGAAACGCCTACTGCTACGCCTACTGTATTGAATGTAATGTATTTGTTTTAGTATATATACTGTGCACTGTTACTAAAAGTTACCCCTTATCCTACCCCCAATTCCTCGATTCCCATTTCCCCGGCAGCTGCCATCCGTCTATTCCCATGCAGGCTGTCCTGTTCCTGTCCCTTATGCCTGATTAAAGCCTGTAGACTCAAGATACCTCGAATCCTGTCTCTTATTTATTGAGCTATCTGTTTTATTCACTGTATTCAAAAATAGTACCGGTAATTAATTATTTATTTACCACATAATAGCGCCCGAATAGGGACTTTCCCTTTCCCCACGCGCCGGCGAAGCCACGCAGGCCCCCTGACCCTCTGCAGCCGTGACGGAACTCTACTGCGCACCGGCAGATATTTCTGCTTCAAGTATCCCTCAGGCCCACGGAGGAGACGGAGGTTGCGGTCCAGCATCCAGACGAGGCGGTGAGGAACGCGGCGAGTCCCGACCAGAGCCCAAGCCGAGAGTCCAAGGTCCGAGGTATCCGGAGGCCCACCTGTAACTGAAGTCCGAAGTTCGTAGTCCGTCGTCGTAGCCGTCCAGTCCAGTCCGAGGCCTTCCGTTCTTGCTGCCCGGTGAGTACCGTTGCTGGGGTAGTATCTAGACAGGGTCAATTAATTTGTCTCTGGTCCGTGGGTTTGGGAACGCAGATCCAATCCGAAGTGTTCACCTAGGTGGATGCGGGTCCTGACGTGTCTCTTTATGGGACCGGTATGTTTCGTACTGTTTAGCAGTGCATCTAGTAATTCTAGTAAGTTTCGTTCTCGAGAAATTCATGTGTTCTGTTCTCAGTATACCAGGTAATATTCTGTCCGAACTGTTATTCTAAATGTTATTTAATGTGTTTTCAGTGTCGTGGTATGAGTGATTTGTTTTTACTGTGTTTATCGTGTATTGTATTGTGTTCAAGATTCCAGCCTAGAGAATGCCTCTATTCTCCAAGTTACGTCAGTTAAAAACCAGAAAAGGGTTACTCGAGGAAGCAGTTCCTGTCCCGCCTAGGGACAGTCCAGGTCATTTTATGTATCATAAGCATGGCTTAAGTGCCATATTATATCTAGACTTATGGGTGGATTATACCAAGGAGTTAGAAGAGAAATATAGATGGCCCATGTCAGGTACATGGGATGCCGAGTGCATCATGCGAGTAGAAGAAGCATTATGGAAAAAGAAAGCCAGACAGTCCCAGAAAGATGCCATCGAGTTATGGCGCAAAGAATCTCATAGAAGAACCGAAAAAGAAATCAGAAAAACAGAATTAAGTAGGGAATCCTCAGAAAGAGCCCAAGAAAGGGAATTAATTGAAGTAGGTGAACGAGTTAAAGCAGAACAGTCAGACAGACAGAGAAATGCCCTTATTAAGGGTATGTATCCTCTTCTTGCCGAGGGCTTGCCAAAGGCAACCCCGGAAGCACTATGTAATTTTCCGCCGCCATTAGTTCCGATCAAGCTACGTCATAAACCGACCGCAGCTGACATTTTTCTCTCGTCCTATTTGGACGATACAGTCCCAGAATATGCAAATCCTGTTCCGCCTGCTCCCGTAAATAATGTAATTCCTGTTCCTCCAGCCACCGGGGCACCCGTTACAGCATCTGTTACGGCACCCCCGGTCCAGCCTACAGTACATGTGCCCGCTACATCAGTCACTCTGCCAGCACGTACAATACCCGTCGACGATTCTAGTTTAGGAGCCGCGGGGGGAAGTCCTCCTGGAACCCCGCCTCAACACAGACGTATGACGCTACTCGAGCTACATGAACGAGCGTTACAGCGTACGCCAAAAACTCAAACATTTACAGATATCAAGCGAGCACTTACCGAATGTCGTTATGATCCAGTTTCAGGCGATGGTAATATGATCATATACTCATTACGTTTAAGACGGGTGACCGAATATTTGGACACCCTGCCCAATATGAGGGAATATCTAGACAGAATATATCGTTTTATCCGTACAGGAGTGGATCCAGAAAGTATCCGCGACGCCATGATTCAAAGAAAAGTCGAGATCCAGCTCATGCTTTTAAAGTTTCTAATTAATTGTTTAATAAGAGAACAAGATTATCCGGATAAAGATCCAGAAGAAATGAAAGTCTTGACCAGGTGGAGTGACCATATAACCGAGGGAAGACACAAGACACAGAACTGTATAGAGAGTATGTACAAGAAAATCCGTAGGGAAATAATAAAGTTACACGAGAAACGAGAAGCAACACAAGTAACCGAGAAAGAAGACAACTCTGATAATGAAGAGGTAGACGACGAGAATCCCTCCAGAATAGCGTATGTAGGTAGAACTAGACTTCCCGACCGACATTTACGCCTAGATCACAAGAAAGTTTTCCCTTCTCCAGCACCAGAACAGGGTTCCCTTGAGCAAGTATTCCAAGCTACCGATCACATTCTGAAATCACGAATAGGCTATAGTGAGCTTAGTACAATGCATGAACAAGAACTAGCCCGATCAGCAGTCCAATGGATTACTGATTCTACCACTTTTCCAGACGAAATAGTGGCACAAATGTTTCTGAAACTGCCCCCAGCCGAGCAGCGACTGGTGGGTATGTATATGATTCAGCACCTCATTACACTGTATGAGGGACAGCATTCTGATCCAGGTCCGCTACATGATGTTTTAAACGAGTTACTCCAGTACAGATGGAGAGGTCTAGGTACTGATTTAATTAGTATCATTCTAGAACAGCGCCACAAATATCGAACGTTTTTGAATCCGCATTTTGTTCACGTCTCACCCCCAGAAAGTAAATCATTCTACATAGATAGACAGAATCCGTTACGAGAAGTACACCCAGTTAGAGGAACGGGTGGTGATCTAGAACGAGTATTTGTTTACACCCCTATCACGAAAATGGAACTCTTAGAAATGAAAAAGTTAATTCCATGTCACGATAAAGATCCAGCAGGGTTCCATCGAGAATTAAAGGACATACTCCGTATGGGAGAATACACGTATCCTGATATCATTAAAATGTTAAAGGTCCTGTTGCCCGCAGGGGTATATGAAAAACTCAAGGAAAAAGAATGGGAGGTGGGAGAGAAAAAGATAGATTGGACAGCTCTAGAAGCTGAAGATAATTTACGAGTACCAGGTACCGGTCTTGGGGAGAAATGTAAAGATTTGCCCGAGTTATTGATACATGTTTTGCCAAGATTACTAGTCACGAAAAAGGAAGATTGGGATGCCATCTCAGCTTGTAAACAGAAACAAGATGAAGACACTAGTGATTTTTATTCTAGATTTGAAAAATGTTTTATTATTAACAGTGGTCTGAAAACAAGTAGTGAATCCTACCCTCATCTTTTTGTTACCAAACTAGTCGAGAATTCAAGTCCACAAGTTAAAAATCGAGTATTGAAAGTCGAAAGTACTTGGCAAGCTAATACTCCGTCACAGATGTTACAAATGCTCCAGTATCACCAGAACAGAATCAGGGAAGAGCAAGAACACGAAAAGAGACGTATGAAAGACACGAAAATGAAAGTATTAGTTGCACAATCTGTTCCACAAGACAGTCAGAAGAGGGGTCCGATTCAAGCCAGTCATCCTGCAGCTCCCGTTAAAGGGACCTGCAATTACTGTAAACAGCCAGGTCATTTTATAAACGAGTGTGCAGTTCTGAAACACAACATAGCTACTGGTAAGACTAAAGAAAGACCACGTCCGCCTAGACGAGAACAAGTTTCACAGACTTCTCAGTCACCACAGAATGCACAACAGACAGTTCCAGCACCGCAGCCTATCGCTGCAACACAGCATGTTACACAGCAGATGTACCAGTATGCCCAGACAGAATATCCAGATTATCAGCCGTATTCATGAAACAGCCTAGAGAGGGAGGTAGGCTTGCCTCTCATCGAGATACCTGTAGATCAAGAGGGTCCCTATGTACACAGTCAAGTATTAGGGAAAGACAGAAAGTTTCTGATTGATACAGGGGCAAGTAGGACTACTATCAGTCATGACGAGGTTCCAGGGGCTCCGCTCTCAGGCTCTAGAAATGTTTCCCTTGGATTTTCAGGAAAGCCGATTGTTAATGAGATATCGAAACCAGTTACTCTAGAAGTTGGTCCACTGTCCCGAACTACTGATTTGTTACTTACGAAGTCATGTCCAGAAAATTTGTTAGGCATTAAGACATTGAAAGAATTAGGAGCAGTAATTTGTTGTTCCCCAGAGGGGGTCCGCCTGTTTTTGAGAGACTTCAAAGGTCATTATGTATTACGTGATTTTGATCCAAGATTATTGAATGTACCACAGCATTTATGGGCGCAAGGTCCAACTGATGTAGGTTGTATGCATATCACACCCCATCGTGTGACTCTGAAGCAAGGTGTAGTTTTGCCACGAATCAGACAGTACAAATTGCCACCTGAGGCTGTAGCAGCCTTATCCAAAATTATTGACGAGCTCATTGCTCAAGGAGTGGTTGTAGAAACTGACTCCAATGTATGTAATTCTCCTATCATTCCAGTCCTGAAACGTACTGATCCAAATGCACCTCCAGTATATCGATTAGTGATTGACCTTCGAGAACTTAATAAATGTATCATACCCCAGTACCCAGTAGTCCCAGATATTTCATCCCTATTGACAGCTATTGATTCTGAAGCCACGTTCTTCACAGTTATCGATCTCAAGAACGCATTCTTCAGTGTCCCCATTCATCCAGACAGCCAGTTCCTTTTCGGTTTCTGTTTAAATGGAAGAAGCTATAAATTCACACGAGCTCCTCAAGGTTTCACAGAAAGTCCTAGCATCTACAGTCAAGCACTTAAGAGACAACTAGACAATATTCACATGCCAACTGACACTGCCCTGCTCCAGTATGTCGATGATCTACTGATCACAGCCCGTTCTGAACGTGACTGCGAGCGAGCGTCACTTACAGTCCTGTATTTTCTGGCCGAGATGGGGCACAAGGTTTCCCCTTCCAAATTACAATTCTGTGTCCAGCAAGTGGTCTACTTGGGACACTTACTGTCCAAGTGGGGTAGGCAGTTGACACCTGACCGTATCCAGTTAATAGCAAGTCTTCCACAGCCCAAGACACAGAAGGAGGTACGAGCTTTTATTGGCCTTACTTCTTACTGCAGACAATGGATTCCTCAGTATGCATTTCTAGCCAAGCCACTGATACATTTAACGACACAGGAGGCAGCCGTATCAACTGTCCTCCCTTGGACCCAGGAACATACACTTGTTTTTAATGAGTTAAAGAAAGCCTTATGCCAAGCACCTGTTCTAGCAACACCGAACTACAGTAAGCCTTTTACGCTTTTTGTCACAGAACGTGATGGTACTGCATTATCTGTTCTTACACAAGATCAAGCAGGACAATACAAGCCCTGTGCTTATTTTTCCAGCACATTAGATCCAGTGGCCCAGGCTCTGCCTGCGTGCCTCAAGTCAGTTGCAGCCACAGCTCTAGCTATCAGACAAAGTGATTCCATAGTGTTAGGACATTCCCTGACAGTACAAGTTCCACACTCCGTGGAAGTTCTTTTAAACCGAACCCAGACTCAGCACTTGACAATTGCACGTTTAACAGGTTATGAACTGACACTGTTCCAGCCACACATAGAAATCAGACGCTGCAACATTCTAAATCCTGCTACACTGTTACCGTCAGTTACTTCAAATCCTGCCACACATGACTGTGTGGAAGTTGTTAACACTATGACAAAGCCAAGACAAGATCTGACAGATATTGCATTACCTGATCCCGACCTGACACTTTATGTGGATGGTTCATGTATGAGAACAAGTACAGGAGAACTAGTAGCCGCGTATGCAGTGACTACTGAAACCGAAGTTATAGAAACACATCGTATTGACACCCTGTCTGCTCAAGCAGCAGAGCTAGTCGCTCTGACCCAAGCCTGCATACGTGCCAAGAACCTGAAAGTAAACATATACACAGATTCACGATATGCATTCGGAGTCGTACACGACTTTGGAGTGCTCTGGCAAGAACGAGGTTTCATGACTTCTCATGGAACCAAGATCCAGCATGGTCTTCTCATTCAAGCTCTGTTAGATGCAATACATTTACCGACAGCTATCGCTATCATGAAGTGCAAGGCACATACGAAAGTCACTGACATCATTTCCCAAGGTAACGATCTAGCAGATCGAACAGCCAAGCTCACAGCTCAGACTCCAGACATTCCAGTTAACACGACACAGACACTCACTCCAGATCAGACTACTTGTATGACAGTTAAGGACCCTACACAAGATGTCATAGACATACAGTTACATGCTACTCCTGAAGAAATCAAGAAATGGTCCGAACAAGGAGGGGTCCAGACAGATCAAGGATGGTTGACGAAGGGAAAAGCCACATGGTTTCTCCCCGACTCTATGGTTCAAGTCATTATCAATACCGCACATAGTCCAGCACATCTAGGAGAAAAAGCTATGTTAGACAGTATTCAGAACCTTTGGTTCAACAAGCATTTACGAGCTGCAGCCAAGCAGAAAGTCCGTACCTGTATGATATGTTGTCAGTTCAATCCAGGTAAAAGTGTCCCGGTGGAACAAGGTGGATTCCAACCTCCTGACCACCCTTTTGAGGTCCTCCAGATGGATTATATTCAGATGGAGCGATCTCGAGGTTTCAAGTATGTCCTCGTAGTTGTATGCGCTTTGTCCAGGTGGACAGAAGCATATCCAGTTCCAGATTACACAGCTGCGACCACTGCCAGGCAGTTGGTTCGTGAGTTCTTTCCCCGCTATGGACTCCCTAGGGTCGTGTATTCGGATAACGGCCAGCCCTTCTCATCCAAGCTCATGAAACATGTTTCCCTTCTGTTAGGGTACCAGTGGAAGTTCCATTGTGTACGCCATCCTGAAGCAGCCGGTCTCGTAGAGAGACATAATCAGACTCTGAAAATCCGAATTGCTAAAGTTTGTAAAGAAAAAGGTGTAGACTGGCTCATAGCTCTGCCAGTTGCTCTGTTCTACATGAGAATGGTTGCACATTCCAGATCAGGTCTGTCCCCGTATGAGGTCGTATTCGGCCGTCCTCCAAACATGTGGGGTACACCTAGACCCCGTAGTATTACAGACGTTTCCAGTAATATGCTGACAGATTACCTAGCTTCCTTGATGTCTGCCCTACACTCTTGTCGTTCACAGGTTGCCGCTGCATTTCCAGACAACACTGAGGTGAAACCGCATGAAGTCGTTCCAGGAGAACATGTCTTGGTCCGCAATTTTGATCGTTCAAGTCCGCTGGAGCCCCGGTGGAAAGAGCCTCGAATGGTGTTGTTGACAACAAGGACCGCTGTCAAGTTAGAGGGCCGGAAGGGGTGGGTCCACACCAGTCATATCAAGAAATTCCATGGATTACGACAAAAGATATTTCTTAAGGACTGCCTTATTCCTAAAGACTGCCTAAAAACAGACTCTGAACTCAAGCTTCCCCTGTTAGAGAAAACTCCGCAGCAGGAGTATAAAGATAAGCTAAGGTCTAGTAAAATAAGTCAGCCAGTTTAATTGTCTAAGTCCCTCTCGGGTGAAACGGTTAGACAGGTTCCTGACATGTATGAGACAGACCCACACAGTGAGAGAGTTAGTCAAAACTCTAAAAGATGTATTATCGTTCTATTTTTCTTGTTATTTTTGAGTCTTATGGTTACCTGCACAAGTTATGCTTTACATTTATGTTTTCCAATTTCACATGTACATATGTTTTCTAATGCTACAGTAGAGCACACATTTAGTGATCTGCCTCACGAGCTATCCTATCGTCTTGCTATGCGTAATAACACATTTATCCGAATGTTACACTATTCACACCAGACCAGCAATGCCACTAATTGTTGGGTGTGTGGTCGACTCCACCCTTTCCAGACACCGAAGGGAGTTCTGCCACTCTTTCCTTATCCGTTTTCACATAATGGTTCGTGTGGAGCATGGTCCACGTTAACGTCATCTTCAACTGATATGTCCCTTCTGAATCGAACATGTTTCCCAGACAAGCAAGGTCTTTCCCATAGAACAGGATTAGATCTAGAAAATGAAGTATATGATTTAGGTAATTATTCCTCGAATTTCATGGTCCTGAATGTTCAGTCCGATACTACTCCAGATTTGCCTGCTATTTCAGTACTACCAGTCAAAGGCGAATTATGTGTCAGAAAGAATGGTTCCGCACATGTAGGACATAGTGATTGTACTACTACTATCGAGTATAGTGACAGTGGGAAATCCGTTTTTAAAGCCTCACGTCATTCTTATTTTGTTTGTGGTCAGACCGCATATGTTCGTCTGCCCCTCGATTGGGATGGAACATGTTACATTGCCTTCCTACTGCCACCAGTTTTTCTAGCCCCATCTGATTATCACAGAAACACACATCTAGTACACGTCAGACATAGAAGGGAGATTGAGTCCCCAATTGTCGATCAAACTGAAACTACTCTAGAACAATATCAAGATTTCAATAAAGGTTTCTTTTTCTTTATAGGTCCTGTCCAGAATAGTAAGTTAATACGTAGGTTAACCAGAACCCTTGAAGCAGTAGTGAATGAGACTACTTCCGCTCTAGGTAACTTAACCGAAGAGCAATCTGCTATGCGTTTTGTTGTGCTCCAAAATCGTCTCGTTCTTGACGTCATACTGGCCGATAGAGGAGGATCATGTAGAGTCATCGGATCTAGTTGCTGCATTTTCATTCCTAATAACGCGCCGTCTGTTTATTCAGCTATAACCAGACTTCATAAAATTGCCCATCAGTTACACCAGAATCCAGGCACCTGGACATGGTCCAGTTGGCTCTGGAGTATTATATCTGCCTGGGGATGGAAAGTATTGTCATTCCTAGGTATAGCAGTAATGACCATATTCAGTTGCTGCCTCTGTATACAATGTGGCCCTGCGATTTGCGGCATGTGTGCTACCTCTTGTATTCCTAGTCCTAGTCCTAAATCCCGTTCCAAGACAATCCGAGACGAGCAAATGATGCTATATGAAATGATAGATGGTATCATGAATATTGATGTTTCCTGATGGAAACGTAGGGCACAAGAAGGGAATGTGGAAAAGTAAATTTTGCCATGTTATATGTGCCTACGTGTTCCCCATCTTATGCTATATGTGCATGATCGATATGCATGTATCCCCCTATGATCGATTAAAGACGCAATTACAGTTGTGTCCATCTCCAGTATGTTAGTTTCCAGTTCTCGTGAAAGCAACGAGTATTAGGCCTATGTTGCCACATTTTACAGTGTGCACGTTAATTCATTGAATTGTCCCCGTTTCTAGGCCTCAAAAGGGCCCGGACACCAGTTTCAGCTCCTGTCTCCTGAACCCTCTCCGAGGAGCGATACAGCCCCCACCTGCATCCCTGACCCTTCACTTACTTCCTGCCTCACAGTGCCCGGCCCGGCCTGGCTCTGCCTGCCAGTCTGCCAAGAGTATGTTATGCTTCTAGTTATCAGTCCAGCCCTCCTTCTCTGCATTCCTAAGCTACTGAATCGCATCAATAGTTTCAGCCATGGTCTAGCCTTACTGTCTCCATGTAAGAGAAATACTGTATTAATATTCATAGAATATTCCTAGCACACGCAATATATGTGGAATTATGCACGCACCCGTCTTAGTGTCTAGTAGCCTTTGCCCTGATAACTTTTGGATTCTATCAACATGCACTCCAAACACCAGATACCAGATATGATATAGGTACATGTCGTTCTGACACTGCAGACTGTAGTCTCCTCTTCCAGCGCAGAAGTCATAGCCCCCAGTTCTCCCTGGTAACACGTCATTGCCCGTTTGCGCGCACCACTAGGTTAAAGGTCCCGGCTGCTCAGGTAGCCCCCTCCATGTTTCCGCCCCGTTTGTGACACTTCTGTTACGTTTACATCACATGTCTATGTATACGCCCTGTACACGCCTTCTTGTTATCCCCATTTTGTCCTTATCTTTCGCGACTGCTACGAGAAACGCCTACTGCTACGCCTACTGTATTGAATGTAATGTTTTTGTTTTAGTATATATACTGTGCACTGTTACTAAAAGTTACCCCTTATCCTACCCCCAATTCCTCGATTCCCATTTCCCCGGCAGCTGCCATCCGTCTATTCCCATGCAGGCTGTCCTGTTCCTGTCCCTTATGCCTGATTAAAGCCTGTAGACTTAAGATACCTCGAATCCTGTCTCTTATTTATTGAGCTATCTGTTTTATTCACTGTATTCAAAAATAGTACCGGTAATTAATTATTTATTTACCACAAAACATCTGAGAGCCTGCTGGCGCTGCCGCGGCCTACCTTGCTGAAACATCTGAGAGCCTGCTGGCGCTGCCGCGGCCTACCTTGCTGAAACATCTGAGAGCCTGCTGGCGCTGCCGCGGCCTACCTTGCTGAACCATCTAAGAGCCTGCTGGCGCTGCCGCGGCCTACCTTGCTGAACCATCTAAGAGCCTGCTGGCGCTGCCGCGGCCTACCTTGCTGAACCATCTGTTAGCCTGCTGGCGCTGCCGCGGCTCGACCTCTCGGAACCCCCCGGCTCGAGGATTGAGAGCTGTGCGTAGGGTATCCCGTCCTCCGCCCAGAGTAAGACTGTCCCGCTACCTTACCCCCCTTTACGAGACTTTACAGATCCCTCGATCTGCTTGTACATACTACCAAAAACTCGCAACCTTTTACTAGCTATAAAAGCTTAAGAACTTGACCTCTTGTGTGGTGTCCATCTGTAGTGTTATGATTACTCTGCTGTACGATCCTAGGAGAGGACCCTCCTGCAGGAGGCCTCTCAGTAAACGCTGGGCTACTTCTCGACGGAGGGGTGGACCTAGGGGTGGTCAGTCAGACATCTTCTGCCTCCCCCGGGTCGCCTTTCTAACATTGGTGGCAAGCGCTGGGATCCGAGCCCACGCAGATCGTACAGAGAGTGATTCACTCGCTACCCAGAAAAACCCACTGCGACCATGAGCACAGAATTCCAGAAGGAGAAAATGGAAGACTACAGTCACAAGGAACTGAAGCAATTCTGCAAAGATCTAGGCATCGCTACCACTGGCTTAAGCACCAAAGAAGATTTCAAATCGGCCCTGCAGGCCTGGGTGGACGCCGGGGAGGCGCCACCCCCGAGGGAAGATAACCCGGGCCCGAACGGAGGCCCGGAGGCTCAGCTGAACCCAGCGGGAGAGAGACCCGCAAACCCAAACCCGGGCCTCTCCCCCGAAGACGCCCGAGAACGAGAGAGGAACCGGCTCCACGAGTTGGAGCTTGCTCGACTCAAACAGGAAGGAGAGATCCAACTGGCAGAAAGGAAGCTAGCCCTCGAGCAGCTGCGGCTAGAAGGAGACCTGGAAGAAAAGCGAAGACAAAGAGACCTCGAGGAGAAGAAACTCATGCTCGAGCACGAGCGCGTCCTCAAAGAACTAGAATTTAAAACCAAGGCAGGCGAGACTACCACCTCCGGGAGTAAGACCTCACCTCCCCCAGGGGACACGAAGGTGCACATACCCAAGGATGTCGTCAAAGAGTACTATAAGAACGACGACATACAGCAGTGGTTCAAAGCTTACGAGGTCGCCATGGCCGCCCATCGAGTACCCCTCAGGGACTGGGGTGCCGGCCTGTGGGGGAAATTTATCAACGAAGGGAGAGACGCCCTGCTGGAGCTCCCTGATGCCGAGAGGACCTCGTACGAGCACATGAAGACCGCCCTCCTCACTCGCTACGGACTCACCCCCGAGATGTACCGGCAGCGATTCCGAGACTGCAAAAAAATCCCCGGTACCACGTGGGTAGAATACGTGAACTATTACAGTAGAGCCTTCGAGGGGTGGACTCGGGGCTGCCAGGTCACCACCTACCAGCAGTTGGTCGACCTCATTCTATGGGAACACCTGTCCAATAACTGTTTCGTCGAACTCCGGCAGCACCTCCTCGACAGCAAATTGACTGAGCCACGAAAACTCGCTGTCGAGGCAGACCGATGGGCCAGCACCCGAGTTCCCCGGAACATGATGGGAGATTATGGCCGGGGGTCCCCGGGGAACCACCGCCCCCGAGGTGGTGGAGTAGGCCAGAGCCGGGGTCGAGACACCCCCCAGGGGTCATCCCCTACCTCCACGTCGCCATCCCTGGCCCGGAGAGGGGGCCCCCCAGCCAGGCCAGGGCCCCGCCCGAACGTTACGTGCCACAGATGCCAGCGACAGGGGCATTATGCGAATGACCCCCTCTGCCCGATGAACCAGCGACCCGGCACCACCGGGCCCCCAGCCCGCCAGATCACGGCAGCTGCCCTAGGTGAAGAAAGAAGGGAGGAAGAGGACGACGACCCCGAGCAGGCCGAGTGGGAGCCCGCCGCCATGACCTTAGCCTGCCTGGGTACTCACGACATGATCCCCCGAGGGCCGATCCCCGGCAACACCCAGAAGTACCGCCAGTGGGTCTCGCCGGACCGAAGCCCTCCGTGACACTGGGGCCAGCGTGACAGCGGTCCGCTGCCATCTGGTGACCCCGGAACAGATCCTTCCTAACGTCCTGTGTCCAGTCCGATCCGCAGATAACTCCGAAACTATGTGTCAGATGGCCCGCATCCCCTTCGAGTGGGGGGGAGTGTCGGGCGTGCTGAAAGTGACTGTCCGCGACGATGCCCCCGTGGACTGCCTCCTTGGGAACGACCTGGAAAGTTCCCCATGGGCTGGCGTCGAACGAAGAGAGCACCTGGGGATGCTAGGCCTTCCCGAGTGGGTCTGTGCGACTACCCGCTCCATGTCCGCCCGAGCCTCCGCCCCAGCGGGGGAAGCTCCAACAGAGGAGCCAGAATGGCCCGCACCTCCACCGCCCGTCGTCCCCGAGGACGCCGACACCGGGCCCGGCCCCCAAGGGCCCGACCAAGAAGATATCACCGAGATCGACCGCCTCCCGGAGCTCGCTCAATGGCGCCAAGAAGGTGGCCCCACCCGCGAACAGTTCCGGCAGGAACAGAAAACCTGCCCCTCCCTCGAGGGGATGCGACGGCAAGCCGCTACGCAAGCCGCCGGAGACCCCGCGGGGTCCCACTGGGTCTACTGGGACAACGACCTCCTTTACAGTGAGCAGAAGATTGCCGAGCTAGGGGCCGGCCGGGTGCTGGTTGTACCCCTCCGGTTCAGAGACTTCCTCCTGAACTTAGCACATGATGTGCCCCTCGCCGGGCACCTGGGCCAGGACAAAACTTACAGCCGCCTGGTGACCCATTTCTACTGGCCAAAAATGCGAACTGATGTACAGAACCACTGCAGGACCTGCCCGACCTGTCAAGCCAGCGGGAAGAGCGGGGGGATAGTCAAAGCCCCGCTCCAGCCGTTTCCTGTGGTAACCACCCCCTTCGAGCGAGTGGGAATAGACATCGTAGGACCTCTGGATCCTCGCACCTCGCAGGGGCACTGTTTCATCCTCGTCCTGGTGGACCATGCCACCCGCTATCCTGAGGCCATCCCTCTCCGAACAATCACGGCCCCCGTGGTGGGCCGAGCCCTCATGAGCATCTTCTCCCGAGTCGGCTTCCCCCGAGAAGTCGTGAGTGATCGGGGGTCCAACTTCATCTCGAAGCATATGCGGTTCCTATGGCAACAGTGCGGGGTCGCATATAAGTTCACCACCCCGTATCATCCCCAGGGAAATGGACTAGTGGAACGCTTTAACAGGACACTGAAGGGAATGATCAAGGGCCTAGAAGAGCCCCTCCGGCGCAAATGGGATGTCCTGCTGCCCTGCCTCCTGTTCGCCTACCGAGAGGTACCCCAGAAATCCCTGGGGTTCAGCCCATTCGAACTCTTGTACGGACACCCGGTTCGAGGCCCCCTTAGCCTGGTCAAGGAAGGCTGGGAGACAGCAGTTCGAGATGCCCCCCCGGATGTCTACCGGTACCTCCTGACCCTCGCAATCAGACTCGGAAGTTCAGGGAACTTGCCGAGGCCAACCTGGAAGCCAGTCAGAAGGAGATGAAACGCTGGTATGACCAGAACGCCTCATCCATCGAGTTCGAGCCGGGCCAGCAAGTCTGGGTCATGTCCCCGGTGGAACCGTGTGCCCTCCAGGACAAATGGACGGGGCCCTTCAAGGTGGTGGAGCGCAAGAGCCCCGTCACCTACCTGGTAGACATGGAGTCCCCCAGGAACCCCCTCCGGGTTCTACACGCTAACCGGCTCAAGCCGCACTTTGCACGCACCGAACTGAGCCTGCTGCTGGCGACCGATGACGGAGCTGAAGACGACTCCGAGCCACTACCAGATCTCCTCAGCACCACCGAGAAAGACGGCTCCTTCGAAGGGGTCCGGCTTTCCTCTACCCTGACCCCCGAGCAGCAACAAGACTGTCGGAAGCTGCTGGGGCAGTTTGCGGATCTGTTTTCCCTCACGCCGGGGGTCACCCGGTGGTGTGTCCACGATGTGGACACCGGAGACAGCCCCCCTGTGAAACAACGAGCTTTTCGAGTGCCCGACCGGGTTCGGGCCTGCATCCAATCCGAGGTGGCCAAGATGCTGGCCCTGGGAGTAGTCGAACCCTCCAACAGTCCCTGGGCCAGTCCCGTTGTCCTGGTCCCGAAAGCTGCTTCCCCCGGAGCAGCGCCCGAGCTCCGGTTCTGTGTTGACTACCGGGGACTGAATGCCGTCACCAGGACCGACGCACATCCCATCCCCAGGGCGGATGAACTGATCGATCGCCTCGGGGCCGCCAGATACCTCAGCACCTTCGATCTCACGGCGGGGTATTGGCAGATCGGCCTTACCCCTGGTGCACAAGAACGATCGGCATTCTCGACACCGGATGGCCACTATCACTTCAAAGTAATGCCCTTCGGCATGGAAAATGCGCCGGCCACCTTCCAGAGACTAGTGAACCAGGTGCTGGCCGGACTAGAGGAATTGAGCGCCGCTTATCTCGATGACATTGCGGTGTACAGCCTTCACTGGGATGAGCACCTGTCCCACCTCTGGGAAGTCCTGACGGCCCTCCGGCGGGCTGGACTAACCATCAAGGCCAGCAAATGCCAGATAGGCCAAGGGTCCGTGACCTATCTAGGACACCAAGTAGGGAGCGGTCAAGTAGCTCCCCTCCAACCAAAGGTAGACGCCATCCGGGCCTGGGAGCCGGTCACCCAGACCGCCGTCCGAGCCTTCCTGGGGCTCACCGGATACTATCGGCGATTTATAAAAGACTACGGGAGCATTGTGGGGCCCCTCACAGAACTGACCTCAAAGAAACTACCCCAGAAGGTGCACTGGACCCCCGCGTGCCAGACAGCCTTTGAGACTTTAAAGACTGCCATGTGCACCGCCCCTGTGCTGCAGGCCCCCGACTACAGCAGAGAGTTTGTAGTCCAAACCGACGCCTCGGAGCACGGCATCGGGGCGGTCCTGTCCCAAGTTAACCCCGAAGGAATCAACCGGCCTGTGGCCTTCATCAGCCGACGCCTCCTGGCAAGAGAACAGCGGTGGAGCACCATCGAGAGGGAGGCCTTTGCCGTGGTGTGGGCCCTCAAGAAGCTCCGGCCCTACCTCTTCGGCACCCACTTCCGAGTCCAGACCGACCACCAGCCCCTACGGTGGTTAATGCAGATGCGGGGCGAGAACCCGAAACTGCTGCGCTGGTCCATCTCTCTACAGGGGATGGATTTCACTGTGGAGCATCGCCCCGGCAACGACCACGCCAATGCCGACGGCCTGTCCAGATTCTTCCGCCTCGGCGAGGAGAATCCCCAAGAAAGTGGGTGACTCTCCCCTGCCTTCAGCTGGGGGGGACGCGTGTTGGACCCGGCCTCATGGCGTGGTCCTACCCCTCCCGCGTGGCGGGCTCCAGACGACATCAGCCCTCCTCCGGACCTCGGGCGGCCCATTCTGCCCGACCCTGCACGCCCCAACACCACCGACCCGGCTACCATCCCGGACCCCCATCATCGGCCTGGCCCCAGCGTAGGCCCCTCACGACCTAAGCACGAGACCGTGCCCGACTCCATCTTGGGCTCACCACGTCACGACCGCGTGGCCTCGGCCCCAGCCTCGGCCCCAGCGAAGCCCAGACATCGAGGCACCAAGATCCACCCAGGTGGTCGAGTGGCCACTCGACAGATCCGGAGGGAGAGGAGTTTCGATGGCCCTCCAGCCGTCCCCGGACGCCCGATATCGATCGCCCTCCGGCCTCCCTGGGCGCTGGCTCCACCCCCCTGCTGGGTGTCTGGACACCATCATCTCGGCCCCTCTGGCCCCCAGGCGCGAGGGTCCGGACATCAAAGGACCTCCGTCCTATATCTGGGCCCGCCCCGGAGTAGGACACCAGATGTATCCTGGACTGGAAGCCCTGCTGACGCTGTCACGGCCGACACCAGACGAACTCATCCGTAACCCGACGACCTTCTGAGAGCCTGCTGGCGCTGCCGCGGCCTACCTTGCTGAAACATCTGAGAGCCTGCTGGCGCTGCCGCGGCCTACCTTGCTGAAACATCTGAGAGCCTGCTGGCGCTGCCGCGGCCTACCTTGCTGAAACATCTGAGAGCCTGCTGGCGCGGCCTACCTTGCTGAAACATCTGAGAGCCTGCTGGCGCTGCCGCGGCCTACCTTGCTGAAACATCTGAGAGCCTGCTGGCGCTGCCGCGGCCTACCTTGCTGAACCATCTAAGAGCCTGCTGGCGCTGCCGCGGCCTACCTTGCTGAACCATCTAAGAGCCTGCTGGCGCTGCCGCGGCCTACCTTGCTGAACCATCTGTTAGCCTGCTGGCGCTGCCGCGGTTCGACCTCTCGGAACCCCCCGGCTCGAGGATTGAGAGCTGTGCGTAGGGTATCCCGTCCTCCGCCCAGAGTAAGACTGTCCCGCTACCTTACCCCCCTTTACGAGACTTTACAGATCCCTCGATCTGCTTGTACATACTACCAAAAACTCACAACCTTTTACTAGCTATAAAAGCTTAAGAACTTGACCTCTTGTGTGGTGTCCATCTGTAGTGTTGTGATTACTCTGCTGTACGATCCTAGGAGAGGACCCTCCTGCAGGAGGCCTCTCAGTAAACGCTCGGCTACTTCTCGACGGAGGGGTGGACCTAGGGGTGGTCAGTCAGACATCTTCTGCCTCCCCCGGGTCGCCTTTCTAACACCGCAGCCTTACAACTCGGATAGAGGGGGAGACCCAAGGTTCTCCCCAACACAGGCATGTACGGTGCAGATGACACTGACACATACCCACTGTCGAGGGCACCCTCGTGTGCGAGACGTACCCATTCAGTCAATGGTAGCCCTTGTTCACGTCGTACGACCGGCTCCCTTGACTTCTATGGGAGTCCGACCGAACCGAGTCCGGCAGCGTGCGGCCGTTCAGTCTGACTGAAGGATTACGGCTCGGCCGAAAATTACTTCGGTTCTGGCTTGGTCGGAGAGCTTTCCGACCCAGATCTGAATCGCCCCTCAGTGTGTTGCACTGCGAAATCAAATAAGTAATGGATGGAATCCCCATAAGAATCCCTGCCACTTATTATCACTATGAGTCACGTTCCAGACCGTTGTTTTTTCACCCTCTCCATCACTAGGGTCAACAGCCAAGCTTACGAACGTCAGCCTTGGTTCTGCTCCAATAGGAACTGTCCAGCCCGAACTGCCTGGCCACGCCCCTAGTAAAGAGGGAAAAAAGACAAAGCCAAGAGTTTTCAGCCCTTACTGGTCCTCAGAGTAAGATGCAGGTTGAGTCCAATGGCACAGGGAGCCCAGGACCGGCCTCTGGGCATACCCGTCAATCTTATAGCATCCCATTGCGAACCCAAAAAACGGTAATGGATGAGTGCTTGAATAAATCTCAGCCACCGGCGCTCTGGGCACTGTAGTCCAATGGAGGGAAAAATAAAAAGTCTGCCGCCTGCCACCGAGCAGCAGCCCTGCTAATGGTCCTGGGGATGTGGTTCTGCGAGAATAAAAACTCACTCCGCCAGAGGAGGGCAAGAAGAGGGAGATAAGAGAGTGAGCAGAGAGGCAATCAATGCTGCATTTCGTTTTTGATGAGTTTTTCGAGCGCACAATAAATCTGCAATCGGACTGTTCCAAACACCTCGCTGCCCTGTCGCAAAATTTCACCGCATCATTCATCAGGAGGAATAAATCTATCTTTAATATTCAACTGCATTTTTCTTTCAAATTGTAAACTGCAAATAGTAAATAGATTTATATAGCGGTTCCGACCCTCAGCAAGGCATTGAAGAGCTTATTTGGGGTGTAGCATGCTACTACTGAACCCAAGATTAGTAGTTAACCTTTTCCATGCTCATGACGAGCTGAGCTCGTCATGAGGCACGGCGCTCCAGTGCTCGTGACGAGCTGAGCTCATCATGAGCCGTGGAACGCTCACACGTGGGGATAATTCCTCTGCTGTGCTGAGCGTTCCACGGGAACTGGTGTGGCCGTGACGAGCTCAGCTTGTCATGAGCAAACGAGCACTGTGCCTCATTTGAGCACCAGGGCGCTGTGTGCGCCACCCCGCACAGCGGGGGAATATGCCCCGCACGGAAGGGTTTAAAAGGTTAATGTGTTTTTTTTGTTGTGCATTAGTTGTGTTACGTTTGTGCTCTTGTTTTCCTCTGTGTTTTGTCGTGTTTTGAATAGGCATAGCTTTTGGGGGGGTGCAGTAAGATTGTTTTTAGGTCTCGTGACCTACAATGCGCGCAAGCGCATTGAGGAGCGAGAATTCAAGTGCTCGAAATCCTCGTCAAACCAAGGGCTTCGTTCCTTGCGGTTTTCTTGAAGTTCACGTGGCCACAGGCACGCGCTTTTGGGCCATAAACTCTGTTCCCCACAGCCTTACATTCATTTCTCCTCCCCCTCCCCAGCCAGCTTCCCCCAGGCCGTAGCAGCACTCCTCCCACACCAGCACCTCCCCTCTCTCTCCCCGCAAACACAGCCTTTACTTTAATTTCTCCTCCCCCTCCCCAGCCATGCCGAATTCTCCTCCCACCTCCCACAGCCGTCCTTTCTGCCCGCACAAGCCTTCTCTTCTCTCTGCTCTCCCCTCAGGCGCCGTGACATACTTCAAAGGCTTATCACTTCACACGGCCGCAGGCCGTGCAACCAGAGCACTTCAGTTGGTGCGCAGCCCCCCTCCCAGCACTGCCTTGTTACTCTCGGCAGCCAACTTTCGTTTCATGGTGGAACAAACCTCACTGATAACACTTCACACGGCCGCAGGCCGTGCAACCAGAGCACTTCAGTTGGTGCGCAGCCCCCCTCCTAGCACTGCCTTGTTACTCTCGGCAGCCAACTTTCGTTTCATGGTGGAACAAACCTCACTGATAACTATCGTCTATTGTAGCGAACAACACCAGGTTCAACTTGTGACTTCAGGCGCTACACGCATCTTTGCAGGGTGTGTGCTTAACCTAACGCCATTTTTTGTAGCTACCTTTACGAGTATCATTGGGTATTACGACCCTGTCTACGTGCCTTGAAGTAGCATCCTGATGGCTTAAGGCGCTTGCTCACAAGTCCGCACTCGATGCACTCTCTTATCTTCTCCTTCCTGCTACCCAGGCTCCGCATTTCACCCATTGAAATAACTTTAGAGCAGCATAAAAGGGTATACAAACAAAGTAATGTAACTAAACAGAACATATATTCTTAACTAAATGTGGCATATACATGGATAATATATGGAACGTATGTAAGCATAACATACCATATGTAGAGTGCAGAGTGCAGATTCAGAGTGCAGTGTGCAGAGTGCAGATTGTGAGTGCAGATTGTGAGTGCAGATTGTGAGTGCAGATTCAGAGTGCAGATTCAGAGTGCAGAGTGCAGATTCAGAGTGCAGAGTGCAGATTTAGAGTGCAGATTGTGAGTGCAGAGTGCAGATTGTGAGTGCAGAGTGCAGAATGTGAGTGCAGATTGTGAGTGCAGAGTGCAGATTGTGAGTGCAGAGTGCAGATTGTGAGTGCAGAGTGCAGATTGTGAGTGCAGAGTGCAGATTCAGAGTGCAGAGTGCAGATTCAGAGTGCAGATTCAGAGTTCAGAGTGCAGATTCAGAGTGTAGATTCAGAGTGCAGATTCAGAGTGCAGATTCAGAGTGCAGATTCAGAGTGCAGATTCAGAGTGCAGATTCAGAGTGCAGATTCAGAGTGCAGATTCAGAGTGCAGAGTGCAGATTCAGAATGCAGAGTGCAGATTCAGAGTGCAGATTCAGAGTGCAGATTCAGAGTGCAGAGTGCAGATTCAGAGTGCAGATTCAGAGTGCAGAGTGCAGATTCAGAGTGCAGATTCAGAGTGCAGATTCAGAGTGCAGATTCAGAGTGCAGAGTGCAGATTCAGAGTGCAGATTCAGAGTGCAGAGTGCAGATTCAGAGTGCAGATTCAGAGTGCAGAGTGCAGATTCAGAGTGCAGATTCAGAGTGCAGATTCAGAGTGCAGAGTGCAGATTCAGAGTGCAGATTCAGAGTGCAGATTCAGAGTGCAGATTCAGAGTGCAGAGTGCAGATTCGGAGTGCAGATTCAGAGTGCAGATTCAGGGTGCAGAGTGCAGATTCAGAGTGCAGATTCAGAGTACAGAGTGCAGATTCGGAGTGCAGATTCAGAGTGCAGAGTGCAGATTCAGAGTGCAGATTCAGAGTGCAGAGTGCAGATTCAGAGTGCAGAGTGCAGAGTGCAGAGTGCAGATTCAGAGTGCAGATTCAGAGTGCAGATTCAGGGTGCAGATTCAGAGTGCAGATTCAGAGTGCAGAGTGCAGATTGTGAGTGCAGAGTGCAGATTGTGAGTGCAGAGTGCAGATTGTGAGTGCAGTGTGCAGATTGTGAGTGCAGAGTGCAAATTCAGAGTGCAGAGTGCAGATTCAGAGTTCAGAGTGCAGATTCAGAGTTCAGAGTGCAGATTCAGAGTGTAGATTCAGAGTGCAGATTCAGAGTGCAGATTCAGAGTGCAGAGTGCAGATTCAGAGTGCAGAGTGCAGATTCAGAGTGCAGAGTGCAGATTCAGAGTGCAGAGTGCAGATTGTGAGTGCAGAGTGCAGATTGTGAGTGCAGAGTGCAGATTGTGAGTGCAGAGTGCAGATTCAGAGTGCAGAGTGCAGATTCAGAGTGCAGATTGTGAGTGCAGATTCAGAGTGCAGAGTGCAGATTCAGAGTGCAGATTCAGAGTGCAGAGTGCAGATTGTGAGTGCAGAGTGCAGATTGTGAGTGCAGAGTGCAGATTCAGAGTGCAGAGTGCAGATTCAGAGTGCAGAGTGCAGATTCAGAGTGCAGATTGTGAGTGCAGAGTGTAGATTGTGAGTGCAGAGTGCAGATTCAGAGTGCAGATTCAGAGTGCAGATTCAGAGTGCAGATTCAGAGTGCAGAGTGCAGATTCAGAGTGCAGAGTGCAGATTCAGAGTGCAGATTCAGAATGCAGATTCAGAGTGCAGATTCAGACTGCAGAGTGCAGATTCAGAGTGCAGAGTGCTGATTCAGAGTGCAGATTCAGAATGCAGAGTGCAGATTCAGAGTGCAGATTCAGAGTGCAGAGTGCAGATTCAGAGTGCAGATTCAGAGTGCAGAGTGCAGATTCAGAGTGCAGACTCAGAGTGCAGATTCAGAGTGCAGATTCAGAGTGCAGAGTGCAGATTCAGAGTGCAGATTCAGAGTGCAGATTCAGATGGCAGAGTGCAGATTCAGAGTGCAGATTCAGAGTGCAGAGGGCAGATTGTGAGTGCAGAGTGCAGATTCAGAGTGCAGAGTGCAGATTCAGAGTGCAGATTGTGAGTGCAGAGTGTAGATTGTGAGTGCAGAGTGCAGATTGTGAGTGCAGAGTGTAGATTCAGAGTGCAGATTCAGAGTGCAGATTCAGAGTGCAGAGTGCAGATTCAGAGTGCAGAGTGCAGATTCAGAGTGCAGATTCAGAGTGCAGATTCAGAGTGCAGATTCAGAGTGCAGATTCAGAGTCAAGAGTGCAGATTCAGAGTGCAGATTCAGAGAGCAGAGTGCAGATTCAGAATGCAGAGTGCAGATTCAGAGTGCAGATTCAGAGTGCAGATTCAGAGTGCAGAGTGCAGATTCAGAGTGCAGATTCAGAGTGCAGAGTGCAGATTCAGAGTGCAGATTCAGAGTGCAGATTCAGAGTGCAGAGTGCAGATTCAGAGTGCAGATTCAGAGTGCAGAGTGCAGATTCAGAGTGCAGATTCAGAGTGCAGAGTGCAGATTCAGAGTGCAGATTCAGAGTGCAGATTCAGAGTGCAGATTCAGAGTGCAGAGTGCAGATTCAGAGTGCAGATTCAGAGTGCAGATTCAGAGTGCAGAGTGCAGATTCAGAGTGCAGATTCAGAGTGCAGATTCAGGGTGCAGAGTGCAGATTCAGAGTGCAGATTCAGAGTACAGAGTGCAGATTCGGAGTGCAGATTCAGAGTGCAGAGTGCAGATTCAGAGTGCAGATTCAGAGTGCAGAGTGCAGATTCAGAGTGCAGATTCAGAGTGCAGAGTGCAGAGTGCAGAGTGCAGATTCAGAGTGCAGATTCAGAGTGCAGATTCAGGGTGCAGATTCAGAGTGCAGATTCAGAGTGCAGAGTGCAGATTGTGAGTGCAGAGTGCAGATTGTGAGTGCAGAGTGCAGATTGTGAGTGCAGAGTGCAGATTGTGAGTGCAGAGTGCAGATTGTGAGTGCAGAGTGCAGATTGTGAGTGCAGAGTGCAGATCCAGAGTGCAGAGTGCAGATTCAGAGTTCAGAGTGCAGATTCAGAGTTCAGAGTGCAGATTCAGAGTGTAGATTCAGAGTGCAGATTCAGAGTGCAGATTCAGAGTGCAGAGTGCAGATTCAGAGTGCAGAGTGCAGATTCAGAGTGCAGAGTGCAGATTCAGAGTGCAGATTCAGAGTGCAGAGTGCAGATTGTGAGTGCAGAGTGCAGATTGTGAGTGCAGAGTGCAGATTGTGAGTGCAGAGTGCAGATTGTGAGTGCAGAGTGCAGATTCAGAGTGCAGAGTGCAGATTCAGAGTGCAGATTCAGAGTGCAGATTCAGAGTGCAGATTGTGAGTGCAGATTCAGAGTGCAGAGTGCAGATTCAGAGTGCAGATTCAGAGTGCAGAGTGCAGATTGTGAGTGCAGAGTGCAGATTGTGAGTGCAGAGTGCAGATTCAGAGTGCAGAGTGCAGATTCAGAGTGCAGAGTGCAGATTCAGAGTGCAGATTGTGAGTGCAGAGTGTAGATTGTGAGTGCAGAGTGCAGATTCAGAGTGCAGATTCAGAGTGCAGATTCAGAGTGCAGATTCAGAGTGCAGAGTGCAGATTCACAGTGCAGAGTGCAGATTCAGAGTGCAGATTCAGAATGCAGATTCAGAGTGCAGATTCAGAGTGCAGAGTGCAGATTCAGAGTGCAGAGTGCTGATTCAGAGTGCAGATTCAGAATGCGGAGTGCAGATTCAGAGTGCAGATTCAGAGTGCAGAGTGCAGATTCAGAGTGCAGATTCAGAGTGCAGAGTGCAGATTCAGAGTGCAGACTCAGAGTGCAGATTCAGAGTGCAGATTCAGAGTGCAGAGTGCAGATTCAGAGTGCAGATTCAGAGTGCAGATTCAGATGGCAGAGTGCAGATTCAGAGTGCAGATTCAGAGTGCAGATTCAGAGTGCAGAGTGCAGATTGTGAGTGCAGAGTGCAGATTCAGAGTGCAGAGTGCAGATTCAGAGTGCAGAGTGCAGATTCAGAGTGCAGATTGTGAGTGCAGAGTGTAGATTGTGAGTGCAGAGTGCAGATTGTGAGTGCAGAGTGCAGATTCAGAGTGCAGATTCAGAGTGCGGATTCAGAGTGCAGATTCAGAGTGCAGAGTGCACATTCAGAGTGCAGAGTGCAGATTCAGAGTGCAGATTCAGAGTGCAGATTCAGAGTGCAGATTCAGAGTGCAGATTCAGAGTGCAGAGTGCAGATTCAGAGTGCAGATTCAGAGTGCAGATTTAGAGTGCAGAGTGCAGATTCAGAGTGCAGATTCAGAGTTCAGAGTGCAGATTCAGAGTGTAGATTCAGAGTGCAGAGTGCAGATTGTGAGTGCAGAGTGCAGATTGTGAGTGCAGAGTGCAGATTGTGAGTGCAGAGTGCAGATTCAGAGTGCAGAGTGCAGATTCAGAGTGCAGAGTGCAGAGTGCAGAGTGCAGATTCAGAGTGCAGATTCAGAGTGCAGATTCAGGGTGCAGAGTGCAGATTCAGAGTGCAGATTCAGAGTGCAGAGTGCAGATTCAGGGTGCAGAGTGCAGATTCAGAGTGCAGATTCAGAGTGTAGAGTGCAGATGCAGAGTGCAGATTCAGAGTGCAGAGTGCAGATTCAGAGTGCAGATTCAGAGTGCAGATTCAGAGTGCAGAGTGCAGATTGTGAGTGCAGAGTGCAGATTGTGAGTGCAGAGTGCAGATTGTGAGTGCAGAGTGCAGATTCAGAGTGCAGATTCAGAGTTCAGAGTGCAGATTCAGAGTTCAGAGTGCAGATTCAGAATGTAGATTCAGAGTGCAGATTCAGAGTGCAGATTCAGAGTGCAGAGTGCAGATTCAGAGTGCAGAGTGCAGATTCAGAGTGCAGATTCAGAGTGCAGAGTGCAGATTGTGAGTGCAGAGTGCAGATTGTGAGTGCAGAGTGCAGATTGTGAGTGCAGAGTGCAGATTCAGAGTGCAGAGGCCAGATTCAGAGTGCAGAGTGCAGATTCAGAGTGCTGATTCAGAGTGCAGATTCAGAGTGCAGAGTGCAGATTCAGAGTGCAGACTCAGAGTGCAGATTCAGAGTGCAGATTCAGAGTGCAGAGTGCAGATTCAGAGTGCAGATTCAGAGTGCAGATTCAGAGTGCAGAGTGCAGATTCAGAGTGCAGATTCAGAGTGCAGATTCAGAGTGCAGAGTGCAGATTGTGAGTGCAGAGTGCAGAGTGCAGATTCAGAGTGCAGAGTGCAGATTCAGAGTGCAGAGTGCAGATTCAGTGTGCAGATTGTGAGTGCAGAGTGTAGATTGTGAGTGCAGAGTGCAGATTGTGAGTGCAGAGTGCAGATTGTGAGTGCAGAGTGCAGATTCAGAGTGCAGAGTGCAGATTCAGAGTGCAGAGTGCAGATTCAGAGTGCATAGTGCAGATTCAGAGTGCAGAGTGCAGATTCAGAGTGCAGATTCAGAGTGCAGAGTGCAGATTGTGAGTGCAGATTCAGAGTGCAGAGTGCAGGTTCAGAGTGCAGATTCAGAGTGCAGAGTGCAGATTGTGAGTGCAGAGTGCAGATTGTGAGTGCAGAGTGCAGATTCAGAGTGCAGAGTGCAGATTCAGAGTGCAGATTGTGAGTGCAGAGTGTAGATTGTGAGTGCAGAGTGCAGATTCAGAGTGCAGATTCAGAGTGCAGATTCAGAGTGCAGATTCAGAGTGCAGAGTGCAGATTCAGAATGCAGAGTGCAGATTCAGAGTGCAGATTCAGAGTGCAGATTCAGAGTGCAGAGTGCAGATTCAGAGTGCAGATTCAGAGTGCAGAGTGCAGATTCAGAGTGCAGATTCAGAGTGCAGATTCAGAGTGCAGATTCAGAGTGCAGAGTGCAGATTCAGAGTGCAGATTCAGAGTGCAGAGTGCAGATTCAGAGTGCAGATTCAGAGTGCAGAGTGCAGATTCAGAGTGCAGATTCAGAGTGCAGATTCAGAGTGCAGAGTGCAGATTCAGAGTGCAGATTCAGAGTGCAGATTCAGAGTGCAGATTCAGAGTGCAGAGTGCAGATTCGGAGTGCAGATTCAGAGTGCAGATTCAGGGTGCAGAGTGCAGATTCAGAGTGCAGATTCAGAGTACAGAGTGCAGATTCGGAGTGCAGATTCAGAGTGCAGAGTGCAGATTCAGAGTGCAGATTCAGAGTGCAGAGTGCAGATTCAGAGTGCAGAGTGCAGAGTGCAGAGTGCAGATTCAGAGTGCAGATTCAGAGTGCAGATTCAGGGTGCAGATTCAGAGTGCAGATTCAGAGTGCAGAGTGCAGATTGTGAGTGCAGAGTGCAGATTGTGAGTGCAGAGTGCAGATTGTGAGTGCAGTGTGCAGATTGTGAGTGCAGAGTGCAAATTCAGAGTGCAGAGTGCAGATTCAGAGTTCAGAGTGCAGATTCAGAGTTCAGAGTGCAGATTCAGAGTGTAGATTCAGAGTGCAGATTCAGAGTGCAGATTCAGAGTGCAGAGTGCAGATTCAGAGTGCAGAGTGCAGATTCAGAGTGCAGAGTGCAGATTCAGAGTGCAGAGTGCAGATTGTGAGTGCAGAGTGCAGATTGTGAGTGCAGAGTGCAGATTGTGAGTGCAGAGTGCAGATTGTGAGTGCAGAGTGCAGATTCAGAGTGCAGAGTGCAGATTCAGAGTGCAGATTGTGAGTGCAGATTCAGAGTGCAGAGTGCAGATTCAGAGTGCAGATTCAGAGTGCAGAGTGCAGATTGTGAGTGCAGAGTGCAGATTGTGAGTGCAGAGTGCAGATTCAGAGTGCAGAGTGCAGATTCAGAGTGCAGAGTGCAGATTCAGAGTGCAGATTGTGAGTGCAGAGTGTAGATTGTGAGTGCAGAGTGCAGATTCAGAGTGCAGATTCAGAGTGCAGATTCAGAGTGCAGATTCAGAGTGCAGAGTGCAGATTCAGAGTGCAGAGTGCAGATTCAGAGTGCAGATTCAGAATGCAGATTCAGAGTGCAGATTCAGACTGCAGAGTGCAGATTCAGAGTGCAGAGTGCTGATTCAGAGTGCAGATTCAGAATGCAGAGTGCAGATTCAGAGTGCAGATTCAGAGTGCAGAGTGCAGATTCAGAGTGCAGATTCAGAGTGCAGAGTGCAGATTCAGAGTGCAGACTCAGAGTGCAGATTCAGAGTGCAGATTCAGAGTGCAGAGTGCAGATTCAGAGTGCAGATTCAGAGTGCAGATTCAGATGGCAGAGTGCAGATTCAGAGTGCAGATTCAGAGTGCAGAGGGCAGATTGTGAGTGCAGAGTGCAGATTCAGAGTGCAGAGTGCAGATTCAGAGTGCAGATTGTGAGTGCAGAGTGTAGATTGTGAGTGCAGAGTGCAGATTGTGAGTGCAGAGTGTAGATTCAGAGTGCAGATTCAGAGTGCAGATTCAGAGTGCAGAGTGCAGATTCAGAGTGCAGAGTGCAGATTCAGAGTGCAGATTCAGAGTGCAGATTCAGAGTGCAGATTCAGAGTGCAGATTCAGAGTCAAGAGTGCAGATTCAGAGTGCAGATTCAGAGAGCAGAGTGCAGATTCAGAATGCAGAGTGCAGATTCAGAGTGCAGATTCAGAGTGCAGATTCAGAGTGCAGAGTGCAGATTCAGAGTGCAGATTCAGAGTGCAGAGTGCAGATTCAGAGTGCAGATTCAGAGTGCAGATTCAGAGTGCAGAGTGCAGATTCAGAGTGCAGATTCAGAGTGCAGAGTGCAGATTCAGAGTGCAGATTCAGAGTGCAGAGTGCAGATTCAGAGTGCAGATTCAGAGTGCAGATTCAGAGTGCAGATTCAGAGTGCAGAGTGCAGATTCAGAGTGCAGATTCAGAGTGCAGATTCAGAGTGCAGAGTGCAGATTCAGAGTGCAGATTCAGAGTGCAGATTCAGGGTGCAGAGTGCAGATTCAGAGTGCAGATTCAGAGTACAGAGTGCAGATTCGGAGTGCAGATTCAGAGTGCAGAGTGCAGATTCAGAGTGCAGATTCAGAGTGCAGAGTGCAGATTCAGAG
The DNA here is from genome assembly GCF_964261635.1 of Lissotriton helveticus. Classification (NCBI taxonomy): domain Eukaryota; kingdom Metazoa; phylum Chordata; class Amphibia; order Caudata; family Salamandridae; genus Lissotriton; species Lissotriton helveticus. Next base: position 41,882,598 of record NC_136057.1, read on the forward strand.
TGCAGATTCAGAGTGCAGAGTGCAGAGTGCAGAGTGCAGATTCAGAGTGCAGATTCAGAGTGCAGATTCAGGGTGCAGATTCAGAGTGCAGATTCAGAGTGCAGAGTGCAGATTGTGAGTGCAGAGTGCAGATTGTGAGTGCAGAGTGCAGATTGTGAGTGCAGAGTGCAGATTGTGAGTGCAGAGTGCAGATTGTGAGTGCAGAGTGCAGATTGTGAGTGCAGAGTGCAGATCCAGAGTGCAGAGTGCAGATTCAGAGTTCAGAGTGCAGATTCAGAGTTCAGAGTGCAGATTCAGAGTGTAGATTCAGAGTGCAGATTCAGAGTGCAGATTCAGAGTGCAGAGTGCAGATTCAGAGTGCAGAGTGCAGATTCAGAGTGCAGAGTGCAGATTCAGAGTGCAGATTCAGAGTGCAGAGTGCAGATTGTGAGTGCAGAGTGCAGATTGTGAGTGCAGAGTGCAGATTGTGAGTGCAGAGTGCAGATTGTGAGTGCAGAGTGCAGATTCAGAGTGCAGAGTGCAGATTCAGAGTGCAGATTCAGAGTGCAGATTCAGAGTGCAGATTGTGAGTGCAGATTCAGAGTGCAGAGTGCAGATTCAGAGTGCAGATTCAGAGTGCAGAGTGCAGATTGTGAGTGCAGAGTGCAGATTGTGAGTGCAGAGTGCAGATTCAGAGTGCAGAGTGCAGATTCAGAGTGCAGAGTGCAGATTCAGAGTGCAGATTGTGAGTGCAGAGTGTAGATTGTGAGTGCAGAGTGCAGATTCAGAGTGCAGATTCAGAGTGCAGATTCAGAGTGCAGATTCAGAGTGCAGAGTGCAGATTCAGAGTGCAGAGTGCAGATTCAGAGTGCAGATTCAGAATGCAGATTCAGAGTGCAGATTCAGAGTGCAGAGTGCAGATTCAGAGTGCAGAGTGCTGATTCAGAGTGCAGATTCAGAATGCGGAGTGCAGATTCAGAGTGCAGATTCAGAGTGCAGAGTGCAGATTCAGAGTGCAGATTCAGAGTGCAGAGTGCAGATTCAGAGTGCAGACTCAGAGTGCAGATTCAGAGTGCAGATTCAGAGTGCAGAGTGCAGATTCAGAGTGCAGATTCAGAGTGCAGATTCAGATGGCAGAGTGCAGATTCAGAGTGCAGATTCAGAGTGCAGATTCAGAGTGCAGAGTGCAGATTGTGAGTGCAGAGTGCAGATTCAGAGTGCAGAGTGCAGATTCAGAGTGCAGAGTGCAGATTCAGAGTGCAGATTGTGAGTGCAGAGTGTAGATTGTGAGTGCAGAGTGCAGATTGTGAGTGCAGAGTGCAGATTCAGAGTGCAGATTCAGAGTGCGGATTCAGAGTGCAGATTCAGAGTGCAGAGTGCACATTCAGAGTGCAGAGTGCAGATTCAGAGTGCAGATTCAGAGTGCAGATTCAGAGTGCAGATTCAGAGTGCAGATTCAGAGTGCAGAGTGCAGATTCAGAGTGCAGATTCAGAGTGCAGATTTAGAGTGCAGAGTGCAGATTCAGAGTGCAGATTCAGAGTTCAGAGTGCAGATTCAGAGTGTAGATTCAGAGTGCAGAGTGCAGATTGTGAGTGCAGAGTGCAGATTGTGAGTGCAGAGTGCAGATTGTGAGTGCAGAGTGCAGATTCAGAGTGCAGAGTGCAGATTCAGAGTGCAGAGTGCAGAGTGCAGAGTGCAGATTCAGAGTGCAGATTCAGAGTGCAGATTCAGGGTGCAGAGTGCAGATTCAGAGTGCAGATTCAGAGTGCAGAGTGCAGATTCAGGGTGCAGAGTGCAGATTCAGAGTGCAGATTCAGAGTGTAGAGTGCAGATGCAGAGTGCAGATTCAGAGTGCAGAGTGCAGATTCAGAGTGCAGATTCAGAGTGCAGATTCAGAGTGCAGAGTGCAGATTGTGAGTGCAGAGTGCAGATTGTGAGTGCAGAGTGCAGATTGTGAGTGCAGAGTGCAGATTCAGAGTGCAGATTCAGAGTTCAGAGTGCAGATTCAGAGTTCAGAGTGCAGATTCAGAATGTAGATTCAGAGTGCAGATTCAGAGTGCAGATTCAGAGTGCAGAGTGCAGATTCAGAGTGCAGAGTGCAGATTCAGAGTGCAGATTCAGAGTGCAGAGTGCAGATTGTGAGTGCAGAGTGCAGATTGTGAGTGCAGAGTGCAGATTGTGAGTGCAGAGTGCAGATTCAGAGTGCAGAGGCCAGATTCAGAGTGCAGAGTGCAGATTCAGAGTGCTGATTCAGAGTGCAGATTCAGAGTGCAGAGTGCAGATTCAGAGTGCAGACTCAGAGTGCAGATTCAGAGTGCAGATTCAGAGTGCAGAGTGCAGATTCAGAGTGCAGATTCAGAGTGCAGATTCAGAGTGCAGAGTGCAGATTCAGAGTGCAGATTCAGAGTGCAGATTCAGAGTGCAGAGTGCAGATTGTGAGTGCAGAGTGCAGAGTGCAGATTCAGAGTGCAGAGTGCAGATTCAGAGTGCAGAGTGCAGATTCAGTGTGCAGATTGTGAGTGCAGAGTGTAGATTGTGAGTGCAGAGTGCAGATTGTGAGTGCAGAGTGCAGATTGTGAGTGCAGAGTGCAGATTCAGAGTGCAGAGTGCAGATTCAGAGTGCAGAGTGCAGATTCAGAGTGCATAGTGCAGATTCAGAGTGCAGAGTGCAGATTCAGAGTGCAGATTCAGAGTGCAGAGTGCAGATTGTGAGTGCAGATTCAGAGTGCAGAGTGCAGGTTCAGAGTGCAGATTCAGAGTGCAGAGTGCAGATTGTGAGTGCAGAGTGCAGATTGTGAGTGCAGAGTGCAGATTCAGAGTGCAGAGTGCAGATTCAGAGTGCAGATTGTGAGTGCAGAGTGTAGATTGTGAGTGCAGAGTGCAGATTCAGAGTGCAGATTCAGAGTGCAGATTCAGAGTGCAGATTCAGAGTGCAGAGTGCAGATTCAGAGTGCAGAGTGCAGATTCAGAGTGCAGATTCAGAATGCAGATTCAGAGTGCAGATTCAGAGTGCAGAGTGCAGATTCAGAGTGCAGAGTGCTGATTCAGAGTGCAGATTCAGAGTGCAGAGTGCAGATTCAGAGTGCAGATTCAGAGTGCAGAGTGCAGATTCAGAGTGCAGATTCAGAGTGCAGAGTGCAGATTCAGAGTGCAGACTCAGAGTGCAGATTCAGAGTGCAGATTCAGAGTGCAGAGTGCAGATTCAGAGTGCAGATTCAGAGTGCAGATTCAGAGTTCAGAGTGCAGATTCAGAGTTCAGAGTGCAGATTCAGAGTGTAGATTCAGAGTGCAGATTCAGAGTGCAGATTCAGAGTGCAGAGTGCAGATTCAGAGTGCAGAGTGCAGATTCAGAGTGCAGAGTGCAGATTCAGAATGCAGATTCAGAGTGCAGAGTGCAGATTGTGTGTGCAGAGTACAGATTGTGAGTGCAGAGTGCAGATTGTGAGTGCAGAGTGCAGATTGTGAGTGCAGAGTGCAGATTCAGAGTGCAGAGTGCAGATTCAGAGTGCAGATTGTGAGTGCAGATTCAGAGTGCAGAGTGCAGATTCAGAGTGCAGATTCAGAGTGCAGAGTGCAGATTGTGAGTGCAGAGTGCAGATTGTGAGTGCAGAGTGCAGATTCAGAGTGCAGAGTGCAGATTCAGAGTGCAGATTGTGAGTGCAGAGTGTAGATTGTGAGGGCAGAGTGCAGATTCAGAGTGCAGATTCAGAGTGCAGATTCAGAGTGCAGATTCAGAGTGCAGAGTGCAGATTCAGAGTGCAGAGTGCAGATTCAGAGTGCAGATTCAGAATGCAGATTCAGAGTGCAGATTCAGACTGCAGAGTGCAGATTCAGAGTGCAGAGTGCTGATTCAGAGTGCAGATTCAGAATGCAGAGTGCAGATTCAGAGTGCAGATTCAGAGTGCAGAGTGCAGATTCAGAGTGCAGATTCAGAGTGCAGAGTGCAGATTCAGAGTGCAGACTCAGAGTGCAGATTCAGAGTGCAGATTCAGAGTGCAGAGTGCAGATTCAGAGTGCAGATTCAGAGTGCAGATTCAGAGTGCAGACTCAGAGTGCAGATTCAGAGTGCAGATTCAGAGTGCAGAGTGCAGATTCAGAGTGCAGATTCAGAGTGCAGATTCAGATGGCAGAGTGCAGATTCAGAGTGCAGATTCAGAGTGCAGATTCAGAGTGCAGAGGGCAGATTGTGAGTGCAGAGTGCAGATTCAGAGTGCAGAGTGCAGATTCAGAGTGCAGATTGTGAGTGCAGAGTGCAGATTCAGAGTGCAGAGTGCAGATTGTGAGTGCAGAGTGCAGATTCAGAGTGCAGATTCAGAGTGCAGATTCAGAGTGCAGATTCAGAGTGCAGAGTGCAGATTCAGAGTGCAGAGTGCAGATTCAGAGTGCAGATTCAGAGTGCAGATTCAGAGTGCAGATTCAGAGTGCAGATTCAGAGTGAAGAGTGCAGATTCAGAGTGCAGATTCAGAGAGCAGAGTGCAGATTCAGAATGCAGAGTGCAGATTCAGAGTGCAGATTCAGAGTGCAGATTCAGAGTGCAGAGTGCAGATTCAGAGTGCAGATTCAGAGTGCAGAGTGCAGATTCAGAGTGCAGATTCAGAGTGCAGATTCAGAGTGCAGAGTGCAGATTCAGAGTGCAGATTCAGAGTGCAGAGTGCAGATTCAGAGTGCAGATTCAGAGTGCAGAGTGCAGATTCAGAGTGCAGATTCAGAGTGCAGAGTGCAGATTCAGAGTGCAGATTCAGAGTGCAGATTCAGAGTGCAGAGTGCAGATTCAGAGTGCAGATTCAGAGTGCAGATTCAGGGTGCAGAGTGCAGATTCAGAGTGCAGATTCAGAGTACAGAGTGCAGATTCGGAGTGCAGATTCAGAGTGCAGAGTGCAGATTCAGAGTGCAGATTCAGAGTGCAGAGTGCAGATTCAGAGTGCAGATTCAGAGTGCAGAGTGCAGAGTGCAGAGTGCAGATTCAGAGTGCAGATTCAGAGTGCAGATTCAGGGTGCAGATTCAGAGTGCAGATTCAGAGTGCAGAGTGCAGATTGTGAGTGCAGAGTGCAGATTGTGAGTGCAGAGTGCAGATTGTGAGTGCAGAGTGCAGATTGTGAGTGCAGAGTGCAGATTGTGAGTGCAGAGTGCAGATTGTGAGTGCAGAGTGCAGATCCAGAGTGCAGAGTGCAGATTCAGAGTTCAGAGTGCAGATTCAGAGTTCAGAGTGCAGATTCAGAGTGTAGATTCAGAGTGCAGATTCAGAGTGCAGATTCAGAGTGCAGAGTGCAGATTCAGAGTGCAGAGTGCAGATTCAGAGTGCAGAGTGCAGATTCAGAGTGCAGATTCAGAGTGCAGAGTGCAGATTGTGAGTGCAGAGTGCAGATTGTGAGTGCAGAGTGCAGATTGTGAGTGCAGAGTGCAGATTGTGAGTGCAGAGTGCAGATTGTGAGTGCAGAGTGCAGATTCAGAGTGCAGAGTGCAGATTCAGAGTGCAGATTCAGAGTGCAGATTGTGAGTGCAGATTCAGAGTGCAGAGTGCAGATTCAGAGTGCAGATTCAGAGTGCAGAGTGCAGATTGTGAGTGCAGAGTGCAGATTGTGAGTGCAGAGTGCAGATTCAGAGTGCAGAGTGCAGATTCAGAGTGCAGAGTGCAGATTCAGAGTGCAGATTGTGAGTGCAGAGTGTAGATTGTGAGTGCAGAGTGCAGATTCAGAGTGCAGATTCAGAGTGCAGATTCAGAGTGCAGATTCAGAGTGCAGATTCAGAGTGCAGATTCAGAGTGCAGAGTGCAGATTCAGAGTGCAGATTCAGAATGCAGATTCAGAGTGCAGATTCAGAGTGCAGAGTGCAGATTCAGAGTGCAGAGTGCTGATTCAGAGTGCAGATTCAGAATGCAGAGTGCAGATTCAGAGTGCAGATTCAGAGTGCAGAGTGCAGATTCAGAGTGCAGACTCAGAGTGCAGATTCAGAGTGCAGATTCAGAGTGCAGAGTGCAGATTCAGAGTGCAGATTCAGAGTGCAGATTCAGATGGCAGAGTGCAGATTCAGAGTGCAGATTCAGAGTGCAGAGTGCAGATTGTGAGTGCAGAGTGCAGATTCAGAGTGCAGAGTGCAGATTCAGAGTGCAGAGTGCAGATTCAGAGTGCAGATTGTGAGTGCAGAGTGTAGATTGTGAGTGCAGAGTGCAGATTGTGAGTGCAGAGTGCAGATTCAGAGTGCAGATTCAGAGTGCGGATTCAGAGTGCAGATTCAGAGTGCAGAGTGCAGATTCAGAGTGCAGAGTGCAGATTCAGAGTGCAGATTCAGAGTGCAGATTCAGAGTGCAGATTCAGAGTGCAGATTCAGAGTGCAGAGTGCAGATTCAGAGTGCAGATTCAGAGTGCAGATTTAGAGTGCAGAGTGCAGATTCAGAGTGCAGATTCAGAGTGCAGATTCAGAGAGCAGATTCAGAGTGTAGATTCAGAGTGCAGAGTGCAGATTGTGAGTGCAGAGTGCAGATTGTGAGTGCAGAGTGCAGATTCAGAGTGCAGAGTGCAGATTCAGAGTGCAGAGTGCAGAGTGCAGAGTGCAGAGTGCAGATTCAGAGTGCAGATTCAGAGTGCAGATTCAGGGTGCAGAGTGCAGATTCAGAGTGCAGATTCAGAGTGCAGAGTGCAGATTCAGAGTGCAGAGTGCAGATTCAGAGTGCAGATTCAGAGTGTAGAGTGCAGATGCAGAGTGCAGATTCAGAGTGCAGAGTGCAGATTCAGAGTGCAGATTCAGAGTGCAGATTCAGAGTGCAGAGTGCAGATTGTGAGTGCAGAGTGCAGATTGTGAGTGCAGAGTGCAGATTGTGAGTGCAGAGTGCAGATTCAGAGTGCAGATTCAGAGTTCAGAGTGCAGATTCAGAGTTCAGAGTGCAGATTCAGAATGTAGATTCAGAGTGCAGATTCAGAGTGCAGATTCAGAGTGCAGAGTGCAGATTCAGAGTGCAGAGTGCAGATTCAGAGTGCAGATTCAGAGTGCAGAGTGCAGATTGTGAGTGCAGAGTGCAGATTGTGAGTGCAGAGTGCAGATTGTGAGTGCAGAGTGCAGATTCAGAGTGCAGAGGCCAGATTCAGAGTGCAGAGTGCAGATTCAGAGTGCTGATTCAGAGTGCAGAGTGCAGATTCAGAGTGCAGATTCAGAGTGCAGACTCAGAGTGCAGATTCAGAGTGCAGATTCAGAGTGCAGAGTGCAGATTCAGAGTGCAGACTCAGAGTGCAGATTCAGAGTGCAGATTCAGAGTGCAGAGTGCAGATTCAGAGTGCAGATTCAGAGTGCAGATTCAGAGTGCAGAGTGCAGATTCAGAGTGCAGATTCAGAGTGCAGATTCAGAGTGCAGAGTGCAGATTGTGAGTGCAGAGTGCAGAGTGCAGATTCAGAGTGCAGAGTGCAGATTCAGAGTGCAGAGTGCAGATTCAGTGTGCAGATTGTGAGTGCAGAGTGTAGATTGTGAGTGCAGAGTGCAGATTGTGAGTGCAGAGTGCAGATTGTGAGTGCAGAGTGCAGATTCAGAGTGCAGAGTGCAGATTCAGAGTGCAGAGTGCAGATTCAGAGTGCATAGTGCAGATTCAGAGTGCAGAGTGCAGATTCAGAGTGCAGATTCAGAGTGCAGAGTGCAGATTGTGAGTGCAGATTCAGAGTGCAGAGTGCAGGTTCAGAGTGCAGATTCAGAGTGCAGAGTGCAGATTGTGAGTGCAGAGTGCAGATTGTGAGTGCAGAGTGCAGATTCAGAGTGCAGAGTGCAGATTCAGAGTGCAGATTGTGAGTGCAGAGTGTAGATTGTGAGTGCAGAGTGCAGATTCAGAGTGCAGATTCAGAGTGCAGATTCAGAGTGCAGAGTGCAGATTCAGAGTGCAGAGTGCAGATTCAGAGTGCAGAGTGCAGATTCAGAGTGCAGATTCAGAATGCAGATTCAGAGTGCAGATTCAGAGTGCAGAGTGCAGATTCAGAGTGCAGAGTGCTGATTCATAGTGCAGATTCAGAGTGCAGAGTGCAGATTCAGAGTGCAGATTCAGAGTGCAGAGTGCAGATTCAGAGTGCAGATTCAGAGTGCAGAGTGCAGATTCAGAGTGCAGACTCAGAGTGCAGATTCAGAGTGCAGATTCAGAGTGCAGAGTGCAGATTCAGAGTGCAGAGTGCAGATTCAGAGTGCAGAGTGCAGAGTGCAGATTCAGAGTGCAGATTCAGAGTGCAGATTCAGAGTGCAGATTCAGAGTGTAGATTCAGAGTGCAGAGTGCAGATTGTGAGTGCAGAGTGCAGATTGTGAGTGCAGAGTGCAGATTGTGAGTGCAGAGTGCAGATTCAGAGTGCAGAGTGCAGATTCAGAGTGCAGATTCAGAGTGCAGAGTGCAGATTCAGAGTGCAGATTCAGAGTGCAGATTCAGGGTGCAGAGTGCAGATTCAGAGTGCAGATTCAGAGTGCAGATTCAGAGTGCAGATTCAGAGTGCAGAGTGCAGATTCAGAGTGCAGATTCAGAGTGTAGAGTGCAGATGCAGAGTGCAGATTCAGAGTGCAGAGTGCAGAGTGCAGATTCAGAGTGCAGATTCAGAGTGCAGATTCAGAGTGCAGATTCAGAGTGCAGAGTGCAGATTGTGAGTGCAGAGTGCAGATTGTGAGTGCAGAGTGCAGATTGTGAGTGCAGAGTGCAGATTGTGAGTGCAGAGTGCAGATTCAGAGTGCAGAGTGCAGATTCAGAGTTCAGAGTGCAGATTCAGAGTTCAGAGTGCAGATTCAGAGTGTAGATTCAGAGTGCAGATTCAGAGTGCAGATTCAGAGTGCAGAGTGCAGATTCAGAGTGCAGAGAGCAGATTCAGAGTGCAGATTCAGAGTGCAGAGTGCATATTGTGAGTGCAGAGTGCAGATTGTGAGTGCAGAGTGCATATTGTGAGTGCAGAGTGCAGATTCAGAGTGCAGAGTGCAGATGCAGAGTGCAGATTCAGAGTGCAGAGTGCAGATTCAGAGTGCAGATTCAGAGTGCAGAGTGCAGATTCAGAGTGCAGACTCAGAGTGCAGATTCAGAGTGCAGATTCAGAGTGCAGAGTGCAGATTCAGAGTGCAGATTCAGAGTGCAGAGTGCAGATTCAGAGTGCAGATTCAGAGTGCAGATTCAGAGTGCAGATTGTGAGTGCAGAGTGCAGATTCAGAGTGCAGAGTGCAGATTCAGAGTGTAGAGTGCAGATTCAGTGTGCAGATTGTGAGTGCAGAGTGTAGATTGTGAGTGCAGAGTGCAGATTGTGAGTGCAGAGTGCAGATTGTGAGTGCAGAGTGCAGATTCAGAGTGCAGAGTGCAGATTCAGAGTGCATAGTGCAGATTCAGAGTGCAGAGTGCAGATTCAGAGTGCAGATTCAGAGTGCAGAGTGCAGATTGTGAGTGCAGATTCAGAGTGCAGAGTGCAGATTCAGAGTGCAGAGTGCAGATTGTGAGTGCAGAGTGCAGATTCAGAGTGCAGAGTGCAGATTCAGAGTGCAGAGTGCAGATTCAGAGTGCAGATTGTGAGTGCAGAGTGTAGATTGTGAGTGCAGAGTGCAGATTCAGAGTGCAGATTCTGAGTGCAGATTCAGAGTGCAGATTCAGAGTGCAGATTCAGAGTGCAGATTGAGAATGCAGAGTGCAGATTCAGAGTGCAGAGTGCAGATTCAGAGTGCAGAGTGCAGATTCAGTGTGCAGATTGTGAGTGCAGAGTGTAGATTGTGAGTGCAGAGTGCAGATTGTGAGTGCAGAGTGCAGATTGTGAGTGCAGAGTGCAGATTCAGAGTGCAGAGTGCAGATTCAGAGTGCATAGTGCAGATTCAGAGTGCAGAGTGCAGATTCAGAGTGCAGATTCAGAGTGCAGAGTGCAGATTGTGAGTGCAGATTCAGAGTGCAGAGTGCAGATTCAGAGTGCAGATTCAGAGTGCAGAGTGCAGATTGTGAGTGCAGATTCAGAGTGCAGAGTGCAGGTTCAGAGTGCAGATTCAGAGTGCAGAGTGCAGATTGTGAGTGCAGAGTGCAGATTGTGAGTGCAGAGTGCAGATTCAGAGTGCAGAGTGCAGATTCAGAGTGCAGATTGTGAGTGCAGAGTGTAGATTGTGAGTGCAGAGTGCAGATTCAGAGTGCAGATTCAGAGTGCAGATTCAGAGTGCAGATTCAGAGTGCAGAGTGCAGATTCAGAGTGCAGAGTGCAGATTCAGAGTGCAGAGTGCAGATTCAGAGTGCAGATTCAGAATGCAGATTCAGAGTGCAGATTCAGAGTGCAGAGTGCAGATTCAGAGTGCAGAGTGCTGATTCAGAGTGCAGATTCAGAGTGCAGAGTGCAGATTCAGAGTGCAGATTCAGAGTGCAGAGTGCAGATTCAGAGTGCAGATTCAGAGTGCAGAGTGCAGATTCAGAGTGCAGATTCAGAGTGCAGAGTGCAGATTCAGAGTGCAGATTCACAGTGTAGAGTGCAGATTCAGAGTGCGGATTCAGAGTGCAGAGTGCAGAGTGCAGAGTGCAGATTCGGAGTGCAGATTCAGAGTGCAGATTCAGAGTGCAGAGTGCAGATTGTGAGTGCAGAGTGCAGATTGTGAGTGCAGAGTGCAGATTGTGAGTGCAGAGTGCAGATTCAGGGTGCAGAGTGCAGATTCAGAGTTCAGAGTGCAGATTCAGAGTTTAGAGTGCAGATTCAGAGTGTAGATTCAGAGTGCAGATTCAGAGTGCAGATTCAGAGTGCAGAGTGCAGATTCAGAGTGCAGAGTGCAGATTCAGAGTGCAGATTGTGAGTGCAGAGTGCAGATTCAGAGTGCAGAGTGCAGATTCAGAGTGCAGAGTGCAGATTCAGAGTGCAGACTGTGAGTGCAGAGTGCAGATTGTGAGTGCAGAGTGCAGATTCAGAGTGCAGAGTGCAGATTCAGAGTGCAGAGTGCAGATTCAGAGTGCAGATTGTGAGTGCAGAGTGTAGATTGTGAGTGCAGAGTGCAGATTCAGAGAGCAGATTCAGAGTGCAGAGTGCAGATTCAGAGTGCAGATTCAGAGTGCAGAGTGCACATTTAGAGTGCAGAGTGCAGATTCAGAGTGCAGATTCAGAGTGCAGATTCAGAGTCCAGATTCAGAGTGCAGAGTGCAGATTCAGAGTGCAGAGTGCAGATTCAGAGTGCAGAGTGCAGATTCAGAGTGCAGAGTGCAGATTCAGAGTGCAGATTGTGAGTGCAGAGTGTAGATTGTGAGTGCAGATTCAGGGTGCAGATTCAGAGTGCAGATTCAGAGTGCAGATTCAGAGTGCAGATTCAGAGTGCAGAGTGCAGATTGTGAGTGCAGAGTGCAGATTGTGAGTGCAGAGTGCAGATTCAGAGTGCAGAGTGCAGATTCAGAGTGCAGAGTGCAGATTCAGAGTGCATAGTGCAGATTCAGAGTGCAGAGTGCAGATTCAGAGTGCAGATTCAGAGTGCAGAGTGCAGATTGTGAGTGCAGATTCAGAGTGCAGAGTGCATCTTCAGAGTGCAGATTCAGAGTGCAGAGTGCAGATTGTGAGTGCAGAGTGCAGATTGTGAGTGCAGAGTGCAGATTCAGAGTGCAGAGTGCAGATTCAGAGTGCAGATTGTGAGTGCAGAGTGTAGATTGTGAGTGCAGAGTGTAGATTCAGAGTGCAGATTCAGAGTGCAGATTCAGAGTGCAGAGTGCAGATTCAGAGTGCAGAGTGCAGATTCAGAGTGCAGAGTGCAGATTCAGAGTGCAGATTCAGAATGCAGATTCAGAGTGCAGATTCAGAGTGCAGAGTGCAGATTCAGAGTGCAGAGTGCTGATTCAGAGTGCAGATTCAGAGTGCAGATTCAGAGTGCAGATTCAGAGTGCAGAGTGCAGATTCAGAGTGCAGATTCAGAGTGCAGAGTGCAGATTCAGAGTGCAGACTCAGAGTGCAGATTCAGAGTGCAGATTCAGAGTGCAGAGTGCAGATTCAGAGTGCAGATTCAGAGTGCAGATTCAGAGTGCAGAGTGCAGATTCAGAGTGCAGAGTGCAGAGTGCAGATTCAGAGTGCAGATTCAGAGTGCAGATTCAGAGTGCAGATTCAGAGTGTAGATTCAGAGTGCAGAGTGCAGATTGTGAGTGCAGAGTGCAGATTGTGAGTGCAGAGTGCAGATTGTGAGTGCAGAGTGCAGATTCAGAGTGCAGAGTGCAGATTCAGAGTGCAGATTCAGAGTGCGGAGTGCAGATTCAGAGTGCAGATTCAGAGTGCAGATTCAGGGTGCAGAGTGCAGATTCAGAGTGCAGATTCAGAGTGCAGATTCAGAGTGCAGAGTGCAGATTCAGAGTGCAGATTCAGAGTGTAGAGTGCAGATGCAGAGTGCAGATTCAGAGTGCAGAGTGCAGAGTGCAGATTCAGAGTGCAGATTCAGAGTGCAGATTCAGAGTGCAGATTCAGAGTGCAGAGTGCAGATTGTGAGTGCAGAGTGCAGATTGTGAGTGCAGAGTGCAGATTGTGAGTGCAGAGTGCAGATTGTGAGTGCAGAGTGCAGATTGTGAGTGCAGAGTGCAGATTCAGAGTGCAGAGTGCAGATTCAGAGTTCAGAGTGCAGATTCAGAGTTCAGAGTGCAGATTCAGAGTGTAGATTCAGAGTGCAGATTCAGAGTGCAGATTCAGAGTGCAGAGTGCAGATTCAGAGTGCAGAGTGCAGATTCAGAGTGCAGATTCAGAGTGCAGAGTGCAGATTGTGAGTGCAGAGTGCAGATTGTGAGTGCAGAGTGCATATTGTGAGTGCAGAGTGCAGATTCAGAGTGCAGAGTGCAGATGCAGAGTGCAGATTCAGAGTGCAGAGTGCAGATTCAGAGTGCAGATTCAGAGTGCAGATTCAGAGTGCAGAGTGCAGATTCAGAGTGCAGACTCAGAGTGCAGATTCAGAGTGCAGATTCAGAGTGCAGAGTGCAGATTCAGAGTGCAGATTCAGAGTGCAGAGTGCAGATTCAGAGTGCAGATTCAGAGTGCAGATTCAGAGTGCAGATTGTGAGTGCAGAGTGCAGATTCAGAGTGCAGAGTGCAGATTCAGAGTGCAGATTGTGAGTGCAGAGTGTAGATTGTGAGTGCAGAGTGCAGATTGTGAGTGCAGAGTGCAGATTGTGAGTGCAGAGTGCAGATTCAGAGTGCAGAGTGCAGATTCAGAGTGCATAGTGCAGATTCAGAGTGCAGAGTGCAGATTCAGAGTGCAGATTCAGAGTGCAGAGTGCAGATTGTGAGTGCAGATTCAGAGTGCAGAGTGCAGATTCAGAGTGCAGAGTGCAGATTGTGAGTGCAGAGTGCAGATTCAGAGTGCAGAGTGCAGATTCAGAGTGCAGAGTGCAGATTCAGAGTGCAGATTGTGAGTGCAGAGTGTAGATTGTGAGTGCAGAGTGCAGATGCAGAGTGCAGATTCAGAGTGCAGATTCAGAGTGCAGATTCAGAGTGCAGATTGAGAATGCAGAGTGCAGATTCAGAGTGCAGAGTGCAGATTCAGAGTGCAGAGTGCAGATTCAGAGTGCAGAGTGCAGTATCAGAGTGCAGATTCAGAATGCAGATTCAGAGTGCAGATTCAGAGTGCAGAGTGCAGATTCAGAGTGCAGAGTGCTGATTCAGAGTGCAGATTCAGAGTGCAGAGTGCAGATTCAGAGTGCAGATTCAGAGTGCCGAGTGCAGATTCAGAGTGCAGATTCAGAGTGCAGATTCAGAGTGCAGAGTGCAGATTCAGAGTGCAGACTCAGAGTGCAGATTCAGAGTGCAGATTCAGAGTGCAGAGTGCAGATTCAGAGTGCAGATTCAGAGTGCAGATTCAGAGTGCAGAGTGCAGATTCAGAGTGCAGATTCAGAGTGCAGATTCAGAGTGCAGAGTGCAGATTGTGAGTGCAGAGTGCAGATTCAGAGTGCAGAGTGCAGATTCAGAGTGCAGAGTGCAGATTCAGAGTGCAGATTGTGAGTGCAGAGTGTAGATTGTGAGTGCAGAGTGCAGATTGTGAGTGCAGAGTGCAGATTCAGAGTGCAGATTCAGAGTGCAGATTCAGAGTGCAGATTCAGAGTGCAGAGTGCAGATTCAGAGTGCAGAGTGCAGATTCAGAGTGCAGATTCAGAGTGCAGAGTGCAGATTCAGAGTGCAGATTCAGAGTGCAGATTCAGAGTGCAGATTCAGAGTGCAGAGTGCAGATTCAGAGTGCAGAGTGCAGATTCAGAGTGCAGATTGTGAGTGCAGAGTGTAGATTGTGAGTGCAGAGTGCAGATTGTGAGTGCAGAGTGCAGATTCAGAGTGCAGATTCAGAGTGCAGATTCAGAGTGCAGATTCAGAGTGCAGAGTGCAGATTCAGAGTGCAGAGTGCAGATTCAGAGTGCAGATTCAGAGTGCAGAGTGCAGATTCAGAGTGCAGATTCAGAGTGCAGATTCAGAGTGCAGATTCAGAGTGCAGAGTGCAGATTCAGAGTGCAGATTCAGAGTGCAGATTCAGAGTGCAGATTGTGAGTGCAGAGTGCAGATTGTGAGTGCAGAGTGCAGATTCAGAGTGCAGAGTGCAGATTCAGAGTGCAGAGTGCAGATTCAGAGTGCAGACTGTGAGTGCAGAGTGTAGATTGTGAGTGCAGAGTGTAGATTGTGAGTGCAGAGTGCAGATTCAGAGTGCAGAGTGCAGATTCAGAGTGCAGAGTGCAGATTCAGAGTGCAGATTGTGAGTGCAGAGTGTAGATTGTGAGTGCAGAGTGCAGATTCAGAGAGCAGATTCAGAGTGCAGAGTGCTGATTCAGAGTGCAGATTCAGAGTGCAGAGTGCAGATTCAGAGTGCAGATTCAGAGTGCAGAGTGCAGATTCAGAGTGCAGAGTGCAGATTCAGAGTGCAGACTCAGAGTGCAGATTCAGAGTGCAGATTCAGAGTGCAGAGTGCAGATTCAGAGTGCAGATTCAGAGTGCAGATTCAGAGTGCAGAGTGCAGATTCAGAGTGCAGATTCAGAATGCAGATTCAGAGTGCAGATTCAGAGTGCAGAGTGCAGATTCAGAGTGCAGAGTGCTGATTCAGAGTGCAGATTCAGAGTGCAGAGTGCAGATTCAGAGTGCAGATTCAGAGTGCAGAGTGCAGATTCAGAGTGCAGATTCAGAGTGCAGAGTGCAGATTCAGAGTGCAGACTCAGAGTGCAGATTCAGAGTGCAGATTCAGAGTGCAGAGTGCAGATTCAGAGTGCAGATTCAGAGTGCAGATTCAGAGTGCAGATTCAGAGTGCAGAGTGCAGAGTGCAGATTCAGAGTGCAGATTCAGAGTGCAGATTCAGAGTGCAGATTCAGAGTGCAGATTCAGAGTGTAGATTCAGAGTGCAGAGTGCAGATTGTGAGTGCAGAGTGCAGATTGTGAGTGCAGAGTGCAGATTGTGAGTGCAGAGTGCAGATTCAGAGTGCAGAGTGCAGATTCAGAGTGCAGATTCTGAGTGCAGAGTGCAGATTCAGAGTGCAGATTCAGAGTGCAGATTCAGGGTGCAGAGTGCAGATTCAGAGTGCAGATTCAGAGTGCAGATTCAGAGTGCAGATTCAGAGTGCAGAGTGCAGATTCAGAGTGCAGATTCAGAGTGTAGAGTGCAGATGCAGAGTGCAGATTCAGAGTGCAGAGTGCAGAGTGCAGATTCAGAGTGCAGATTCAGAGTGCAGATTGTGAGTGCAGAGTGCAGATTGTGAGTGCAGAGTGCAGATCGTGAGTGCAGAGTGCAGATTGTGAGTGCAGAGTGCAGATTCAGAGTGCAGAGTGCAGATTCAGAGTTCAGAGTGCAGATTCAGAGTTCAGAGTGCAGATTCAGAGTGTAGATTCAGAGTGCAGATTCAGAGTGCAGATTCAGAGTGCAGAGTGCAGATTCAGAGTGCAGAGTGCAGATTCAGAGTGCAGATTCAGAGTGCAGAGTGCAGATTGTGAGTGCAGAGTGCAGATTGTGAGTGCAGAGTGCATATTGTGAGTGCAGAGTGCAGATTCAGAGTGCAGAGTGCAGATGCAGAGTGCAGATTCAGAGTGCAGAGTGCAGATTCAGAGTGCAGATTCAGAGTGCAGAGTGCAGATTCAGAGTGCAGACTCAGAGTGCAGATTCAGAGTGCAGATTCAGAGTGCAGAGTGCAGATTCAGAGTGCAGATTCAGAGTGCAGAGTGCAGATTCAGAGTGCAGATTCAGAGTGCAGATTCAGAGTGCAGATTGTGAGTGCAGAGTGCAGATTCAGAGTGCAGAGTGCAGATTCAGAGTGCAGAGTGCAGATTCAGTGTGCAGATTGTGAGTGCAGAGTGTAGATTGTGAGTGCAGAGTGCAGATTGTGAGTGCAGAGTGCAGATTGTGAGTGCAGAGTGCAGATTCAGAGTGCAGAGTGCAGATTCAGAGTGCATAGTGCAGATTCAGAGTGCAGAGTGCAAATTCAGAGTGCAGATTCAGAGTGCAGATTGCAGATTGTGAGTGCAGATTCAGAGTGCAGAGTGCAGATTCAGAGTGCAGAGTGCAGATTGTGAGTGCAGAGTGCAGATTCAGAGTGCAGAGTGCAGATTCAGAGTGCAGAGTGCAGATTCAGAGTGCAGATTGTGAGTGCAGAGTGTAGATTGTGAGTGCAGAGTGCAGATTCAGAGTGCAGATTCAGAGTGCAGATTCAGAGTGCAGATTCAGAGTGCAGATTGAGAATGCAGAGTGCAGATTCAGAGTGCAGAGTGCAGATTCAGAGTGCAGAGTGCAGATTCAGAGTGCAGAGTGCAGTATCAGAGTGCAGATTCAGAATGCAGATTCAGAGTGCAGATTCAGAGTGCAGAGTGCAGATTCAGAGTGCAGAGTGCTGATTCAGAGTGCAGATTCAGAGTGCAGAGTGCAGATTCAGAGTGCAGATTCAGAGTGCCGAGTGCAGATTCAGAGTGCAGATTCAGAGTGCAGATTCAGAGTGAAGAGTGCAGATTCAGAGTGCAGACTCAGAGTGCAGATTCAGAGTGCAGATTCAGAGTGCAGAGTGCAGATTCAGAGTGCAGATTCAGAGTGCAGATTCAGAGTGCAGAGTGCAGATTCAGAGTGCAGATTCAGAGTGCAGATTCAGAGTGCAGAGTGCAGATTGTGAGTGCAGAGTGCAGATTCAGAGTGCAGAGTGCAGATTCAGAGTGCAGAGTGCAGATTCAGAGTGCAGATTGTGAGTGCAGAGTGTAGATTGTGAGTGCAGAGTGCAGATTGTGAGTGCAGAGTGCAGATTCAGAGTGCAGATTCAGAGTGCAGATTCAGAGTGCAGAGTGCAGATTCAGAGTGCAGAGTGCAGATTCAGAGTGCAGATTCAGAGTGCAGAGTGCAGATTCAGAGTGCAGATTCAGAGTGCAGATTCAGAGTGCAGAGTGCAGATTCAGAGTGCAGAGTGCAGATTCAGAGTGCAGATTGTGAGTGCAGAGTGTAGATTGTGAGTGCAGAGTGCAGATTGTGAGTGCAGAGTGCAGATTCAGAGTGCAGATTCAGAGTGCAGATTCAGAGTGCAGATTCAGAGTGCAGAGTGCAGATTCAGAGTGCAGAGTGCAGATTCAGAGTGCAGATTCAGAGTGCAGAGTGCAGATTCAGAGTGCAGATTCAGAGTGCAGAGTGCAGATTCAGAGTGCAGATTCAGAGTGCAGATTGTGAGTGCAGAGTGCAGATTGTGAGTGCAGAGTGCAGATTGTGAGTGCAGAGTGCAGATTCAGAGTGCAGAGTGCAGATTCAGAGTGCAGAGTGCAGATTCAGAGTGCAGACTGTGAGTGCAGAGTGTAGATTGTGAGTGCAGAGTGTAGATTGTGAGTGCAGAGTGCAGATTCAGAGTGCAGAGTGCAGATTAAGAGTGCAGAGTGCAGATTCAGAGTGCAGATTGTGAGTGCAGAGTGTAGATTGTGAGTGCAGAGTGCAGATTCAGAGAGCAGATTCAGAGTGCAGAGTGCAGATTCAGAGTGCAGATTCAGAGTGCGGAGTGCACATTTAGAGTGCAGAGTGCAGATTCAGAGTGCAGATTCAGAGTGCAGATTCAGAATCCAGATTCAGAGTGCAGAGTGCAGAGTGCAGATTCAGAGTGCAGAGTGCAGATTCAGAGTGTGAAGTGTGCAGATTCAGAGTGCAGAGTGCAGATTCAGAGTGCAGAGTGCAGATTCAGAGTGCAGAGTGCAGATTCAGAGTGCAGATTGTGAGTGCAGAGTGTAGATTGTGAGTGCAGAGTGCAGATTCAGAGTGCAGATTCAGCGTGCAGAGTGCACATTCAGAGTGCAGATTCAGAGTGCAGAGTGCAGATTCAGAGTGCAGACTGTGAGTGCAGAGTGTAGATTGTGAGTGCAGAGTGCAGATTCAGAGTGCAGAGTGCAGATTCAGAGTGCAGATTCAGAGTGCAGAGTGCAGATTCAGAGTGCAGATTCAGAGTGTAGAGTGCAGATTCAGAGTGCAGATTCAGAGTGCAGAGTGCAGATTCGGAGTGCAGATTCAGAGTGCAGATTCAGAGTGCAGAGTGCAGATTGTGAGTGCAGAGTGCAGATTGTGAGTGCAGAGTGCAGATTGTGAGTGCAGAGTGCAGATTGTGAGTGCAGAGTGCAGATTCAGAGTGCAGAGTGCAGATTCAGAGTTCAGAGTGCAGATTCAGAGTTTAGAGTGCAGATTCAGAGTGTAGATTGAGAGTGCAGATTCAGAGTGCAGATTCAGAGTGCAGAGTGCAGATTCAGAGTGCAGAGTGCAGATTCAGAGTGCAGATTGTGAGTGCAGAGTGCAGATTCAGAGTGCAGAGTGCAGATTCAGAGTGCAGAGTGCAGATTCAGAGTGCAGACTGTGAGTGCAGAGTGCAGAGTGCAGATTCAGAGTGCAGAGTGCAGATTCAGAGTGCAGAGTGCAGATTCAGAGTGCAGATTGTGAGTGCAGAGTGTAGATTGTGAGTGCAGAGTGCAGATTCAGAGAGCAGATTCAGAGTGCAGAGTGCAGATTCAGAGTGCAGATTCAGAGTGCAGAGTGCACATTTAGAGTGCAGAGTGCAGATTCAGAGTGCAGATTCAGAGTGCAGATTCAGAGTCCAGATTCAGAGTGCAGAGTGCAGATTCAGAGTGCAGAGTGCAGATTCAGAGTGCAGAGTGCAGATTCAGAGTGCAGAGTGCAGATTCAGAGTGCAGATTGTGAGTGCAGAGTGTAGATTGTGACTGCAGATTCAGGGTGCAGATTCAGAGTGCAGATTCAGAGTGCAGATTCAGAGTGCAGAGTGCAGATTGTGAGTGCAGAGTGCAGATTGTGAGTGCAGAGTGCAGATTGTGAGTGCAGAGTGCAGATTCAGAGTGCAGAGTGCAGATTCAGAGTGCAGAGTGCAGATTCAGAGTGCAGAGTGCAGATTCAGAGTGCAGATTCAGAGTGCAGAGTGCAGATTCAGAGTGCAGATTCAGAGTGCAGAGTGCAGATTCAGAGTGCAGACTCAGAGTGCAGATTCAGAGTGCAGATTCAGAGTGCAGAATGCAGATTCAGAGTGCAGATTCAGAGTGCAGATTCAGAGTGCAGAGTGCAGATTCAGAGTGCAGATTCAGAGTGCAGAGTGCAGATTGTGAGTGCAGAGTGCAGATTCAGTGTGCAGATTGTGAGTGCAGAGTGTAGATTGTGAGTGCAGAGTGCAGATTCAGAGTGCAGACTCAGAGTGCAGATTCAGAGTGCAGATTCAGAGTGCAGAGTGCAGATTCAGAGTGCAGATTCAGAGTGCAGATTCAGAGTGCAGAGTGCAGATTCAGAGTGCAGATTCAGAGTGCAGAGTGCAGATTCAGAGTGCAGAGTGCAGATTCAGTGTGCAGATTGTGAGTGCAGAGTGTAGATTGTGAGTGCAGAGTGCAGATTGTGAGTGCAGAGTGCAGATTGTGAGTGCAGATTGCAGATTCAGAGTGCAGAGTGCAGATTCAGAGTGCAGAGTGCAGATTCAGAGTGCAGATTCAGAGTGCAGAGTGCAGATTGTGAGTGCAGATTCAGAGTGCAGAGTGCAGATTCAGAGTGCAGATTCAGAGTGCAGAGTGCAGATTGTGAGTGCAGAGTGCAGATTGTGAGTGCAGAGTGCAGATTCAGAGTGCAGAGTGCAGATTCAGAGTGCAGAGTGCAGATTCAGAGTGCAGATTGTGAGTGCAGAGTGTAGATTGTGAGTGCAGAGTGCAGATTCAGAGTGCAGATTCAGAGTGCAGATTCAGAGTGCAGATTCAGAGTGCAGATTCAGAGTGCAGATTCAGAGTGCAGAGTGCAGATTCAGAGTGCAGAGTGCAGATTCAGAGTGCAGAGTGCAGATTCAGAGTGCAGAGTGCAGATTCAGAATGCAGATTCAGAGTGCAGATTCAGAGTGCAGAGTGCAGATTCAGAGTGCAGAGTGCTGATTCAGAGTGCAGATTCAGAGTGCAGAGTGCAGATTCAGAGTGCAGATTCAGAGTGCAGAGTGCAGATTCAGAGTGCAGATTCAGAGTGCAGATTCAGAGTGCAGAGTGCAGACTCAGAGTGCAGATTCAGAGTGCAGATTCAGAGTGCAGATTCAGAGTGCAGATTCAGAGTGCAGATTCAGAGTGCAGAGTGCAGATTCAGAGTGCAGATTCAAAGTGCAGAGTGCAGATTGTGAGTGCAGAGTGCAGATTCAGAGTGCAGAGTGCAGATTCAGAGTGCAGAGTGCAGATTCAGAGTGCAGATTGTGAGTGTAGATTGTGAGTGCAGAGTGCAGATTGTGAGTGCAGAGTGCAGATTGTGAGTGCAGATTCAGAGTGCAGATTCAGAGTGCAGATTCAGAGTGCAGATTCAGAGTGCAGAGTGCAGATTCAGAGTGCAGAGTGCAGATTCAGAGTGCAGATTCAGAGTGCAGAGTGCAGATTCAGAGTGCAGATTCAGAGTGCAGATTCAGAGTGCAGATTCAGAGTGCAGAGTGCAGATTCAGAGTGCAGATTCAGAGTGTAGAGTGCAGATGCAGAGTGCAGATTCAGAGTGCAGAGTGCAGAGTGCAGATTCAGAGTGCAGATTCAGAGTGCAGATTGTGAGTGCAGAGTGCAGATTGTGAGTGCAGAGTGCAGATCGTGAGTGCAGAGTGCAGATTGTGAGTGCAGAGTGCAGATTCAGAGTGCAGAGTGCAGATTCAGAGTTCAGAGTGCAGATTCAGAGTTCAGAGTGCAGATTCAGAGTGTAGATTCAGAGTGCAGATTCAGAGTGCAGATTCAGAGTGCAGAGTGCAGATTCAGAGTGCAGAGTGCAGATTCAGAGTGCAGATTCAGAGTGCAGAGTGCAGATTGTGAGTGCAGAGTGCAGATTGTGAGTGCAGAGTGCATATTGTGAGTGCAGAGTGCAGATTCAGAGTGCAGAGTGCAGATGCAGAGTGCAGATTCAGAGTGCAGAGTGCAGATTCAGAGTGCAGATTCAGAGTGCAGAGTGCAGATTCAGAGTGCAGACTCAGAGTGCAGATTCAGAGTGCAGATTCAGAGTGCAGAGTGCAGATTCAGAGTGCAGATTCAGAGTGCAGAGTGCAGATTCAGAGTGCAGATTCAGAGTGCAGATTCAGAGTGCAGATTGTGAGTGCAGAGTGCAGATTCAGAGTGCAGAGTGCAGATTCAGAGTGCAGAGTGCAGATTCAGTGTGCAGATTGTGAGTGCAGAGTGTAGATTGTGAGTGCAGAGTGCAGATTGTGAGTGCAGAGTGCAGATTGTGAGTGCAGAGTGCAGATTCAGAGTGCAGAGTGCAGATTCAGAGTGCATAGTGCAGATTCAGAGTGCAGAGTGCAAATTCAGAGTGCAGATTCAGAGTGCAGATTGCAGATTGTGAGTGCAGATTCAGAGTGCAGAGTGCAGATTCAGAGTGCAGAGTGCAGATTGTGAGTGCAGAGTGCAGATTCAGAGTGCAGAGTGCAGATTCAGAGTGCAGAGTGCAGATTCAGAGTGCAGATTGTGAGTGCAGAGTGTAGATTGTGAGTGCAGAGTGCAGATTCAGAGTGCAGATTCAGAGTGCAGATTCAGAGTGCAGATTCAGAGTGCAGATTGAGAATGCAGAGTGCAGATTCAGAGTGCAGAGTGCAGATTCAGAGTGCAGAGTGCAGATTCAGAGTGCAGAGTGCAGTATCAGAGTGCAGATTCAGAATGCAGATTCAGAGTGCAGATTCAGAGTGCAGAGTGCAGATTCAGAGTGCAGAGTGCTGATTCAGAGTGCAGATTCAGAGTGCAGAGTGCAGATTCAGAGTGCAGATTCAGAGTGCCGAGTGCAGATTCAGAGTGCAGATTCAGAGTGCAGATTCAGAGTGAAGAGTGCAGATTCAGAGTGCAGACTCAGAGTGCAGATTCAGAGTGCAGATTCAGAGTGCAGAGTGCAGATTCAGAGTGCAGATTCAGAGTGCAGATTCAGAGTGCAGAGTGCAGATTCAGAGTGCAGATTCAGAGTGCAGATTCAGAGTGCAGAGTGCAGATTGTGAGTGCAGAGTGCAGATTCAGAGTGCAGAGTGCAGATTCAGAGTGCAGAGTGCAGATTCAGAGTGCAGATTGTGAGTGCAGAGTGTAGATTGTGAGTGCAGAGTGCAGATTGTGAGTGCAGAGTGCAGATTCAGAGTGCAGATTCAGAGTGCAGATTCAGAGTGCAGATTGAGAATGCAGAGTGCAGATTCAGAGTGCAGAGTGCAGATTCAGAGTGCAGAGTGCAGATTCAGAGTGCAGAGTGCAGTATCAGAGTGCAGATTCAGAATGCAGATTCAGAGTGCAGATTCAGAGTGCAGAGTGCAGATTCAGAGTGCAGAGTGCTGATTCAGAGTGCAGATTCAGAGTGCAGAGTGCAGATTCAGAGTGCAGATTCAGAGTGCCGAGTGCAGATTCAGAGTGCAGATTCAGAGTGCAGATTCAGAGTGAAGAGTGCAGATTCAGAGTGCAGACTCAGAGTGCAGATTCAGAGTGCAGATTCAGAGTGCAGAGTGCAGATTCAGAGTGCAGATTCAGAGTGCAGATTCAGAGTGCAGAGTGCAGATTCAGAGTGCAGATTCAGAGTGCAGATTCAGAGTGCAGAGTGCAGATTGTGAGTGCAGAGTGCAGATTCAGAGTGCAGAGTGCAGATTCAGAGTGCAGAGTGCAGATTCAGAGTGCAGATTGTGAGTGCAGAGTGTAGATTGTGAGTGCAGAGTGCAGATTGTGAGTGCAGAGTGCAGATTCAGAGTGCAGATTCAGAGTGCAGATTCAGAGTGCAGAGTGCAGATTCAGAGTGCAGAGTGCAGATTCAGAGTGCAGATTCAGAGTGCAGAGTGCAGATTCAGAGTGCAGATTCAGAGTGCAGATTCAGAGTGCAGAGTGCAGATTCAGAGTGCAGAGTGCAGATTCAGAGTGCAGATTGTGAGTGCAGAGTGTAGATTGTGAGTGCAGAGTGCAGATTGTGAGTGCAGAGTGCAGATTCAGAGTGCAGATTCAGAGTGCAGATTCAGAGTGCAGATTCAGAGTGCAGAGTGCAGATTCAGAGTGCAGAGTGCAGATTCAGAGTGCAGATTCAGAGTGCAGAGTGCAGATTCAGAGTGCAGATTCAGAGTGCAGAGTGCAGATTCAGAGTGCAGATTCAGAGTGCAGATTGTGAGTGCAGAGTGCAGATTGTGAGTGCAGAGTGCAGATTGTGAGTGCAGAGTGCAGATTCAGAGTGCAGAGTGCAGATTCAGAGTGCAGAGTGCAGATTCAGAGTGCAGACTGTGAGTGCAGAGTGTAGATTGTGAGTGCAGAGTGTAGATTGTGAGTGCAGAGTGCAGATTCAGAGTGCAGAGTGCAGATTCAGAGTGCAGAGTGCAGATTCAGAGTGCAGATTGTGAGTGCAGAGTGTAGATTGTGAGTGCAGAGTGCAGATTCAGAGAGCAGATTCAGAGTGCAGAGTGCAGATTCAGAGTGCAGATTCAGAGTGCAGAGTGCACATTTAGAGTGCAGAGTGCAGATTCAGAGTGCAGATTCAGAGTGCAGATTCAGAATCCAGATTCAGAGTGCAGAGTGCAGAGTGCAGATTCAGAGTGCAGAGTGCAGATTCAGAGTGTGAAGTGTGCAGATTCAGAGTGCAGAGTGCAGATTCAGAGTGCAGAGTGCAGATTCAGAGTGCAGAGTGCAGATTCAGAGTGCAGATTGTGAGTGCAGAGTGTAGATTGTGAGTGCAGAGTGCAGATTCAGAGTGCAGATTCAGCGTGCAGAGTGCACATTCAGAGTGCAGATTCAGAGTGCAGAGTGCAGATTCAGAGTGCAGACTGTGAGTGCAGAGTGTAGATTGTGAGTGCAGAGTGCAGATTCAGAGTGCAGAGTGCAGATTCAGAGTGCAGATTCAGAGTGCAGAGTGCAGATTCAGAGTGCAGATTCAGAGTGTAGAGTGCAGATTCAGAGTGCAGATTCAGAGTGCAGAGTGCAGATTCGGAGTGCAGATTCAGAGTGCAGATTCAGAGTGCAGAGTGCAGATTGTGAGTGCAGAGTGCAGATTGTGAGTGCAGAGTGCAGATTGTGAGTGCAGAGTGCAGATTGTGAGTGCAGAGTGCAGATTCAGAGTGCAGAGTGCAGATTCAGAGTTCAGAGTGCAGATTCAGAGTTTAGAGTGCAGATTCAGAGTGTAGATTGAGAGTGCAGATTCAGAGTGCAGATTCAGAGTGCAGAGTGCAGATTCAGAGTGCAGAGTGCAGATTCAGAGTGCAGATTGTGAGTGCAGAGTGCAGATTCAGAGTGCAGAGTGCAGATTCAGAGTGCAGAGTGCAGATTCAGAGTGCAGACTGTGAGTGCAGAGTGCAGAGTGCAGATTCAGAGTGCAGAGTGCAGATTCAGAGTGCAGAGTGCAGATTCAGAGTGCAGATTGTGAGTGCAGAGTGTAGATTGTGAGTGCAGAGTGCAGATTCAGAGAGCAGATTCAGAGTGCAGAGTGCAGATTCAGAGTGCAGATTCAGAGTGCAGAGTGCACATTTAGAGTGCAGAGTGCAGATTCAGAGTGCAGATTCAGAGTGCAGATTCAGAGTCCAGATTCAGAGTGCAGAGTGCAGATTCAGAGTGCAGAGTGCAGATTCAGAGTGCAGAGTGCAGATTCAGAGTGCAGAGTGCAGATTCAGAGTGCAGATTGTGAGTGCAGAGTGTAGATTGTGACTGCAGATTCAGGGTGCAGATTCAGAGTGCAGATTCAGAGTGCAGATTCAGAGTGCAGAGTGCAGATTGTGAGTGCAGAGTGCAGATTGTGAGTGCAGAGTGCAGATTGTGAGTGCAGAGTGCAGATTCAGAGTGCAGAGTGCAGATTCAGAGTGCAGAGTGCAGATTCAGAGTGCAGAGTGCAGATTCAGAGTGCAGATTCAGAGTGCAGAGTGCAGATTCAGAGTGCAGATTCAGAGTGCAGAGTGCAGATTCAGAGTGCAGACTCAGAGTGCAGATTCAGAGTGCAGATTCAGAGTGCAGAATGCAGATTCAGAGTGCAGATTCAGAGTGCAGATTCAGAGTGCAGAGTGCAGATTCAGAGTGCAGATTCAGAGTGCAGAGTGCAGATTGTGAGTGCAGAGTGCAGATTCAGTGTGCAGATTGTGAGTGCAGAGTGTAGATTGTGAGTGCAGAGTGCAGATTCAGA
This sequence comes from Lissotriton helveticus, assembly GCF_964261635.1. Lineage (NCBI taxonomy): Eukaryota > Metazoa > Chordata > Amphibia > Caudata > Salamandridae > Lissotriton > Lissotriton helveticus. The sequence continues at coordinate 41,908,056 of NC_136057.1, forward strand.
GTGCAGACTCAGAGTGCAGATTCAGAGTGCAGATTCAGAGTGCAGAGTGCAGATTCAGAGTGCAGATTCAGAGTGCAGATTCAGAGTGCAGAGTGCAGATTCAGAGTGCAGATTCAGAGTGCAGAGTGCAGATTCAGAGTGCAGAGTGCAGATTCAGTGTGCAGATTGTGAGTGCAGAGTGTAGATTGTGAGTGCAGAGTGCAGATTGTGAGTGCAGAGTGCAGATTGTGAGTGCAGAGTGCAGATTCAGAGTGCAGAGTGCAGATTCAGAGTGCAGAGTGCAGATTCAGAGTGCAGATTCAGAGTGCAGAGTGCAGATTGTGAGTGCAGATTCAGAGTGCAGAGTGCAGATTCAGAGTGCAGATTCAGAGTGCAGAGTGCAGATTGTGAGTGCAGAGTGCAGATTGTGAGTGCAGAGTGCAGATTCAGAGTGCAGAGTGCAGATTCAGAGTGCAGAGTGCAGATTCAGAGTGCAGATTGTGAGTGCAGAGTGTAGATTGTGAGTGCAGAGTGCAGATTCAGAGTGCAGATTCAGAGTGCAGATTCAGAGTGCAGATTCAGAGTGCAGATTCAGAGTGCAGATTCAGAGTGCAGAGTGCAGATTCAGAGTGCAGAGTGCAGATTCAGAGTGCAGAGTGCAGATTCAGAGTGCAGAGTGCAGATTCAGAATGCAGATTCAGAGTGCAGATTCAGAGTGCAGAGTGCAGATTCAGAGTGCAGAGTGCTGATTCAGAGTGCAGATTCAGAGTGCAGAGTGCAGATTCAGAGTGCAGATTCAGAGTGCAGAGTGCAGATTCAGAGTGCAGATTCAGAGTGCAGATTCAGAGTGCAGAGTGCAGACTCAGAGTGCAGATTCAGAGTGCAGATTCAGAGTGCAGATTCAGAGTGCAGATTCAGAGTGCAGATTCAGAGTGCAGAGTGCAGATTCAGAGTGCAGATTCAAAGTGCAGAGTGCAGATTGTGAGTGCAGAGTGCAGATTCAGAGTGCAGAGTGCAGATTCAGAGTGCAGAGTGCAGATTCAGAGTGCAGATTGTGAGTGTAGATTGTGAGTGCAGAGTGCAGATTGTGAGTGCAGAGTGCAGATTGTGAGTGCAGATTCAGAGTGCAGATTCAGAGTGCAGATTCAGAGTGCAGATTCAGAGTGCAGAGTGCAGATTCAGAGTGCAGAGTGCAGATTCAGAGTGCAGATTCAGAGTGCAGAGTGCAGATTCAGAGTGCAGATTCAGAGTGCAGATTCAGAGTGCAGATTCAGAGTGCAGAGTGCAGATTCAGAGTGCAGATTCAGAGTGTAGAGTGCAGATGCAGAGTGCAGATTCAGAGTGCAGAGTGCAGAGTGCAGATTCAGAGTGCAGATTCAGAGTGCAGATTGTGAGTGCAGAGTGCAGATTGTGAGTGCAGAGTGCAGATCGTGAGTGCAGAGTGCAGATTGTGAGTGCAGAGTGCAGATTCAGAGTGCAGAGTGCAGATTCAGAGTTCAGAGTGCAGATTCAGAGTTCAGAGTGCAGATTCAGAGTGTAGATTCAGAGTGCAGATTCAGAGTGCAGATTCAGAGTGCAGAGTGCAGATTCAGAGTGCAGAGTGCAGATTCAGAGTGCAGATTCAGAGTGCAGAGTGCAGATTGTGAGTGCAGAGTGCAGATTGTGAGTGCAGAGTGCATATTGTGAGTGCAGAGTGCAGATTCAGAGTGCAGAGTGCAGATGCAGAGTGCAGATTCAGAGTGCAGAGTGCAGATTCAGAGTGCAGATTCAGAGTGCAGAGTGCAGATTCAGAGTGCAGACTCAGAGTGCAGATTCAGAGTGCAGATTCAGAGTGCAGAGTGCAGATTCAGAGTGCAGATTCAGAGTGCAGAGTGCAGATTCAGAGTGCAGATTCAGAGTGCAGATTCAGAGTGCAGATTGTGAGTGCAGAGTGCAGATTCAGAGTGCAGAGTGCAGATTCAGAGTGCAGAGTGCAGATTCAGTGTGCAGATTGTGAGTGCAGAGTGTAGATTGTGAGTGCAGAGTGCAGATTGTGAGTGCAGAGTGCAGATTGTGAGTGCAGAGTGCAGATTCAGAGTGCAGAGTGCAGATTCAGAGTGCATAGTGCAGATTCAGAGTGCAGAGTGCAAATTCAGAGTGCAGATTCAGAGTGCAGATTGCAGATTGTGAGTGCAGATTCAGAGTGCAGAGTGCAGATTCAGAGTGCAGAGTGCAGATTGTGAGTGCAGAGTGCAGATTCAGAGTGCAGAGTGCAGATTCAGAGTGCAGAGTGCAGATTCAGAGTGCAGATTGTGAGTGCAGAGTGTAGATTGTGAGTGCAGAGTGCAGATTCAGAGTGCAGATTCAGAGTGCAGATTCAGAGTGCAGATTCAGAGTGCAGATTGAGAATGCAGAGTGCAGATTCAGAGTGCAGAGTGCAGATTCAGAGTGCAGAGTGCAGATTCAGAGTGCAGAGTGCAGTATCAGAGTGCAGATTCAGAATGCAGATTCAGAGTGCAGATTCAGAGTGCAGAGTGCAGATTCAGAGTGCAGAGTGCTGATTCAGAGTGCAGATTCAGAGTGCAGAGTGCAGATTCAGAGTGCAGATTCAGAGTGCCGAGTGCAGATTCAGAGTGCAGATTCAGAGTGCAGATTCAGAGTGAAGAGTGCAGATTCAGAGTGCAGACTCAGAGTGCAGATTCAGAGTGCAGATTCAGAGTGCAGAGTGCAGATTCAGAGTGCAGATTCAGAGTGCAGATTCAGAGTGCAGAGTGCAGATTCAGAGTGCAGATTCAGAGTGCAGATTCAGAGTGCAGAGTGCAGATTGTGAGTGCAGAGTGCAGATTCAGAGTGCAGAGTGCAGATTCAGAGTGCAGAGTGCAGATTCAGAGTGCAGATTGTGAGTGCAGAGTGTAGATTGTGAGTGCAGAGTGCAGATTGTGAGTGCAGAGTGCAGATTCAGAGTGCAGATTCAGAGTGCAGATTCAGAGTGCAGAGTGCAGATTCAGAGTGCAGAGTGCAGATTCAGAGTGCAGATTCAGAGTGCAGAGTGCAGATTCAGAGTGCAGATTCAGAGTGCAGATTCAGAGTGCAGAGTGCAGATTCAGAGTGCAGAGTGCAGATTCAGAGTGCAGATTGTGAGTGCAGAGTGTAGATTGTGAGTGCAGAGTGCAGATTGTGAGTGCAGAGTGCAGATTCAGAGTGCAGATTCAGAGTGCAGATTCAGAGTGCAGATTCAGAGTGCAGAGTGCAGATTCAGAGTGCAGAGTGCAGATTCAGAGTGCAGATTCAGAGTGCAGAGTGCAGATTCAGAGTGCAGATTCAGAGTGCAGATTCAGAGTGCAGATTCAGAGTGCAGAGTGCAGATTCAGAGTGCAGATTCAGAGTGCAGATTGTGAGTGCAGAGTGCAGATTGTGAGTGCAGAGTGCAGATTGTGAGTGCAGAGTGCAGATTCAGAGTGCAGAGTGCAGATTCAGAGTGCAGAGTGCAGATTCAGAGTGCAGACTGTGAGTGCAGAGTGTAGATTGTGAGTGCAGAGTGTAGATTGTGAGTGCAGAGTGCAGATTCAGAGTGCAGAGTGCAGATTCAGAGTGCAGAGTGCAGATTCAGAGTGCAGATTGTGAGTGCAGAGTGTAGATTGTGAGTGCAGAGTGCAGATTCAGAGAGCAGATTCAGAGTGCAGAGTGCAGATTCAGAGTGCAGATTCAGAGTGCAGAGTGCACATTTAGAGTGCAGAGTGCAGATTCAGAGTGCAGATTCAGAGTGCAGATTCAGAATCCAGATTCAGAGTGCAGAGTGCAGAGTGCAGATTCAGAGTGCAGAGTGCAGATTCAGAGTGTGAAGTGTGCAGATTCAGAGTGCAGAGTGCAGATTCAGAGTGCAGAGTGCAGATTCAGAGTGCAGAGTGCAGATTCAGAGTGCAGATTGTGAGTGCAGAGTGTAGATTGTGAGTGCAGAGTGCAGATTCAGAGTGCAGATTCAGCGTGCAGAGTGCACATTCAGAGTGCAGATTCAGAGTGCAGAGTGCAGATTCAGAGTGCAGACTGTGAGTGCAGAGTGTAGATTGTGAGTGCAGAGTGCAGATTCAGAGTGCAGAGTGCAGATTCAGAGTGCAGATTCAGAGTGCAGAGTGCAGATTCAGAGTGCAGATTCAGAGTGTAGAGTGCAGATTCAGAGTGCAGATTCAGAGTGCAGAGTGCAGATTCGGAGTGCAGATTCAGAGTGCAGATTCAGAGTGCAGAGTGCAGATTGTGAGTGCAGAGTGCAGATTGTGAGTGCAGAGTGCAGATTGTGAGTGCAGAGTGCAGATTGTGAGTGCAGAGTGCAGATTCAGAGTGCAGAGTGCAGATTCAGAGTTCAGAGTGCAGATTCAGAGTTTAGAGTGCAGATTCAGAGTGTAGATTGAGAGTGCAGATTCAGAGTGCAGATTCAGAGTGCAGAGTGCAGATTCAGAGTGCAGAGTGCAGATTCAGAGTGCAGATTGTGAGTGCAGAGTGCAGATTCAGAGTGCAGAGTGCAGATTCAGAGTGCAGAGTGCAGATTCAGAGTGCAGACTGTGAGTGCAGAGTGCAGAGTGCAGATTCAGAGTGCAGAGTGCAGATTCAGAGTGCAGAGTGCAGATTCAGAGTGCAGATTGTGAGTGCAGAGTGTAGATTGTGAGTGCAGAGTGCAGATTCAGAGAGCAGATTCAGAGTGCAGAGTGCAGATTCAGAGTGCAGATTCAGAGTGCAGAGTGCACATTTAGAGTGCAGAGTGCAGATTCAGAGTGCAGATTCAGAGTGCAGATTCAGAGTCCAGATTCAGAGTGCAGAGTGCAGATTCAGAGTGCAGAGTGCAGATTCAGAGTGCAGAGTGCAGATTCAGAGTGCAGAGTGCAGATTCAGAGTGCAGATTGTGAGTGCAGAGTGTAGATTGTGACTGCAGATTCAGGGTGCAGATTCAGAGTGCAGATTCAGAGTGCAGATTCAGAGTGCAGAGTGCAGATTGTGAGTGCAGAGTGCAGATTGTGAGTGCAGAGTGCAGATTGTGAGTGCAGAGTGCAGATTCAGAGTGCAGAGTGCAGATTCAGAGTGCAGAGTGCAGATTCAGAGTGCAGAGTGCAGATTCAGAGTGCAGATTCAGAGTGCAGAGTGCAGATTCAGAGTGCAGATTCAGAGTGCAGAGTGCAGATTCAGAGTGCAGACTCAGAGTGCAGATTCAGAGTGCAGATTCAGAGTGCAGAGTGCAGATTCAGAGTGCAGATTCAGAGTGCAGATTCAGAGTGCAGAGTGCAGATTCAGAGTGCAGATTCAGAGTGCAGAGTGCAGATTGTGAGTGCAGAGTGCAGATTCAGTGTGCAGATTGTGAGTGCAGAGTGTAGATTGTGAGTGCAGAGTGCAGATTCAGAGTGCAGACTCAGAGTGCAGATTCAGAGTGCAGATTCAGAGTGCAGAGTGCAGATTCAGAGTGCAGATTCAGAGTGCAGATTCAGAGTGCAGAGTGCAGATTCAGAGTGCAGATTCAGAGTGCAGAGTGCAGATTCAGAGTGCAGAGTGCAGATTCAGTGTGCAGATTGTGAGTGCAGAGTGTAGATTGTGAGTGCAGAGTGCAGATTGTGAGTGCAGAGTGCAGATTGTGAGTGCAGAGTGCAGATTCAGAGTGCAGAGTGCAGATTCAGAGTGCAGAGTGCAGATTCAGAGTGCAGATTCAGAGTGCAGAGTGCAGATTGTGAGTGCAGATTCAGAGTGCAGAGTGCAGATTCAGAGTGCAGATTCAGAGTGCAGAGTGCAGATTGTGAGTGCAGAGTGCAGATTGTGAGTGCAGAGTGCAGATTCAGAGTGCAGAGTGCAGATTCAGAGTGCAGAGTGCAGATTCAGAGTGCAGATTGTGAGTGCAGAGTGTAGATTGTGAGTGCAGAGTGCAGATTCAGAGTGCAGATTCAGAGTGCAGATTCAGAGTGCAGATTCAGAGTGCAGAGTGCAGATTCAGAGTGCAGAGTGCAGATTCAGAGTGCAGAGTGCAGATTCAGAGTGCAGAGTGCAGATTCAGAATGCAGATTCAGAGTGCAGATTCAGAGTGCAGAGTGCAGATTCAGAGTGCAGAGTGCTGATTCAGAGTGCAGATTCAGAGTGCAGAGTGCAGATTCAGAGTGCAGATTCAGAGTGCAGAGTGCAGATTCAGAGTGCAGATTCAGAGTGCAGATTCAGAGTGCAGAGTGCAGACTCAGAGTGCAGATTCAGAGTGCAGATTCAGAGTGCAGATTCAGAGTGCAGATTCAGAGTGCAGATTCAGAGTGCAGAGTGCAGATTCAGAGTGCAGATTCAAAGTGCAGAGTGCAGATTGTGAGTGCAGAGTGCAGATTCAGAGTGCAGAGTGCAGATTCAGAGTGCAGAGTGTAGATTCAGAGTGCAGATTGTGAGTGTAGATTGTGAGTGCAGAGTGCAGATTGTGAGTGCAGAGTGCAGATTGTGAGTGCAGATTCAGAGTGCAGATTCAGAGTGCAGATTCAGAGTGCAGATTCAGAGTGCAGAGTGCAGATTCAGAGTGCAGAGTGCAGATTCAGAGTGCAGATTCAGAGTGCAGAGTGCAGATTCAGAGTGCAGATTCAGAGTGCAGATTCAGAGTGCAGATTCAGAGTGCAGAGTGCAGATTGTGAGTGCAGAGTGCAGATTGTGAGTGCAGAGTGCAGATTGTGAGTGCAGAGTGCAGATTCAGAGTGCAGAGTGCAGATTCAGAGTGCAGAGTGCAGATTCAGAGTGCAGACTGTGGGTGCAGAGTGTAGATTGTGAGTGCAGAGTGCAGATTGTGAGTGCAGAGTGCAGATTCAGAGTGCAGAGTGCAGATTCAGAGTGCAGATTGTGAGTGCAGAGTGTAGATTGTGAGTGCAGAGTGCAGATTCAGAGAGCAGATTCAGAGTGCAGAGTGCAGATTCAGAGTGCAGATTCAGAGTGCAGAGTGCACATTTAGAGTGCAGAGTGCAGATTCAGAGTGCAGATTCAGAGTGCAGATTCAGAGTCCAGATTCAGAGTGCAGAGTGCAGAGTGCAGATTCAGAGTGCAGAGTACAGATTCAGAGTGTGAAGTGTGCAGATTCAGAGTGTGAAGTGTGCAGATTCAGAGTGCAGAGTGCAGATTCAGAGTGCAGAGTGCAGATTGTGAGTGCAGAGTGCAGATTCAGAGTGCAGATTGTGAGTGCAGAGTGTAGATTGTGAGTGCAGAGTGCAGGTTCAGAGTGCAGATTCAGCGTGCAGAGTGCACATTCAGAGTGCAGATTCAGAGTGCAGATTCAGAGTGCAGACTGTGAGTGCAGAGTGTAGATTGTGAGTGCAGAGTGCAGAGTGCAGATTGTGAGTGCAGATTCAGAGTGCAGAGTGCAGATTCAGAGTGCAGATTCAGAGAGCAGAGTGCAGATTCAGAGTGCAGATTCAGAGTGTAGAGTGCAGATTCAGAGTGCAGATTCAGAGTGCAGAGTGCAGAGTGCAGATTCAGAGTGCAGATTCGGAGTGCAGATTCAGAGTGCAGATTCAGAGTGCAGAGTGCAGATTGTGAGTGCAGAGTGCAGATTGTGAGTGCAGAGTGCAGATTGTGAGTGCAGAGTGCAGATTGTGAGTGCAGAGTGCAGATTCAGAGTTCAGAGTGCAGATTCAGAGTTTAGAGTGCAGATTCAGAGTGCAGATTCAGAGTGCAGATTCAGAGTGCAGATTCAGAGTGCAGATTCAGAGTGCAGAGTGCAGATTCAGAGTGCAGAGTGCAGATTGTGAGTGCAGAGTGCAGATTCAGAGTGCAGAGTGCAGATTCAGAGTGCAGAGTGCAGATTCAGAGTGCAGACTGTGAGTGCAGAGTGTAGATTGTGAGTGCAGAGTGCAGATTGTGAGTGCAGAGTGCAGATTGTGAGTGCAGAGTTCAGATTCAGAGTGCAGAGTGCAGATTCAGAGTGCAGATTCAGAGTGCAGATTGTGAGTGCAGAGTGTAGATTGTGAGTGCAGAGTGCAGATTCAGAGAGCAGATTCAGAGTGCAGAGTGCAGATTCAGAGTGCAGAGTGCACATTTAGAGTGCAGAGTGCAGATTCAGAGTGCAGATTCAGAGTGCAGATTCAGAGTCCAGATTCAGAGTGCAGAGTGCAGAGTGCAGATTCAGAGTGCAGAGTGCAGATTCAGAGTGTGAAGTGTGCAGATTCAGAGTGCAGAGTGCAGATTCAGAGTGCAGAGTGCAGATTCAGAGTGCAGAGTGCAGATTCAGAGTGCAGAGTGCAGATTCAGAGTGCAGATTCAGAGTGCAGATTCAGAGTGCAGAGTGCAGATTCAGAGTGCAGAGTGCAGATTCAGAGTGCAGATTCAGAATGCAGATTCAGAGTGCAGATTCAGAGTGCAGAGTGCAGATTCAGAGTGCAGAGTGCTGATTCAGAGTGCAGATTCAGAGTGCAGAGTGCAGATTCAGAGTGCAGATTCAGAGTGCAGAGTGCAGATTCAGAGTGCAGATTCAGAGTGCAGAGTGCAGATTCAGAGTGCAGACTCAGAGTGCAGATTCAGAGTGCAGAGTGCAGATTCAGAGTGCAGATTCAGAGTGCAGATTCAGATGGCAGAGTGCAGATTCAGAGTGCAGATTCAGAGTGCAGATTCAGAGTGCAGAGTGCAGATTGTGAGTGCAGAGTGCAGATTGTGAGTGCAGAGTGCAGATTCAGAGTGCAGAGTGCAGATTCAGAGTGCAGAGTGCAGATTCAGAGTGCAGATTGTGAGTGCAGAGTGTAGATTGTGAGTGCAGAGTGCAGATTGTGAGTGCAGAGTGCAGATTCAGAGTGCAGATTCAGAGTGCAGATTCAGAGTGCAGATTCAGAGTGCAGAGTGCAGATTCAGAGTGCAGAGTGCAGATTCAGAGTGCAGATTCAGAGTGCAGAGTGCAGATTCAGAGTGCAGATTCAGAGTGCAGATTCAGAGTGCAGAGTGCAGATTCAGAGTGCAGATTTAGAGTGCAGAGTGCAGATTCAGAGTGCAGATTCAGAGTGCAGATTCAGAGTGTAGATTCAGAGTGCAGAGTGCAGATTGTGAGTGCAGAGTGCAGATTGTGAGTGCAGAGTGCAGATTGTGAGTGCAGAGTGCAGATTCAGAGTGCAGAGTGCAGATTCAGAGTGCAGATTCAGAGTGCAGAGTGCAGAGTGCAGATTCAGAGTGCAGATTCAGAGTGCAGATTCAGGGTGCAGAGTGCAGATTCAGAGTGCAGATTCAGAGTGCAGGGTGCAGATTCAGAGTGCAGATTCAGAGTGCAGAGTGCAGATTCAGAGTGCAGATTCAGAGTGTAGAGTGCAGATGCAGAGTGCAGATTCAGAGTGCAGAGTGCAGAGTGCAGATTCAGAGTGCAGATTCAGAGTGCAGATTCAGAGTGCAGATTCAGAGTGCAGATTCAGAGTGCAGAGTGCAGATTGTGAGTGCAGAGTGCAGATTGTGAGTGCAGAGTGCAGATTCAGAGTGCAGAGTGCAGATTCAGAGTTCAGAGTGCAGATTCAGAGTTCAGAGTGCAGATTCAGAGTGTAGATTCAGAGTGCAGATTCAGAGTGCAGAGTGCAGATTCAGAGTGCAGAGTGCAGATTCAGAGTGCAGATTCAGAGTGCAGAGTGCAGATTGTGAGTGCAGAGTGCAGATTGTGAGTGCAGAGTGCAGATTCAGAGTGCAGAGTGCAGATTCAGAGTGCAGAGTGCAGATTCAGAGTGCAGAGTGCAGATTCAGAGTGCAGATTCAGAGTGCAGAGTGCAGATTCAGAGTGCAGATTCAGAGTGCAGAGTTGTTAGACGGGGACCTGGAGGGTCGGCCGAGCACAAGGGGAGAGGCCTCCGGTGAGGGCCGTCTCCAACGATCGCACAGACAGGTAACTTCCCCCCCACAGATGGACACCACACGAAGATCAGATTAACACCTTTTATAGGCAGTTCTTTAAGTGAGGCAGTACGATACACGGAGATCAGGACACGACGGTCCTCTCAATTCTAGTCTCTGGTAGGGAACGGGGGTAGCGGGACAGTCTTGGTACCTACGGGTACTGGGGTGGAAACGGCGGTAGCTCACAATCCTCGAGCTCGGCGTTCGGATGGATCGGACCGCGGCAGCGCCAGCAGGTCCCGAAGAGGATGACGGTTACAATGGGCCGCGGCAGCGCCGGCAGGTCCCACGAGGATGAAGGTTGCAACGGGCCGCGGCAGCGTCAGCAGGTCCCACGAGGATGAAGGTTGGAACGGGCCGCGGCAGCGCCAGCAGGTCCCACGAGGATGAAGGTTGGAACGGGCCGCGGCAGCGCCAGCAGGTCCCACGAGGATGAAGGTTGGAACGGGCCGCGGCAGCGCCAGCAGGTCCCACGAGGATGAAGGTTGCAGAAGGCCGCGGCAGCGCCAGCAGGCAGGACGATAGTTCACAAGGCAGGGCTGCGGCAGCGCCAGCAGTCCGTCAAGGATGAGTTCTTCTTGGTGTCTCTCGACTCCAGGATACAACTGCCTTCCTGTTCTGGGGCTGCCTCAGTTATAGGTCTGGCGCTCTTTGATGTCCGGACCCTCGCTCTTGGAGGTCGGGAGGTCCGGGATGAGGGAGTCCAGACACCCAGCAGGGGGGTGGAGCCAGCGCCCGAGGAGGCTGGGGGTGATCGGCACCTGGCGGGAGAGAGCCATCGACACTTCTTACTCCCATTGACCTGCCAAGTGGTCCGTTCACCTCCTGGGTGGATGGTGGTGCCAGGATGTCGGGGCCTGGCCAGGCCCAGGGTTGGGGTCGAGCTGAGGCCGCGTGGCCGCGTGATGCCGTGTCCAAGATGGCGGCTGGGCCGGGCAATGGTGCTGACGGTGGCTCGGGCCCGTGACACAGGGACATCCGGGAGCAGGCGTCCCATAGGGGACGGGTTGCGGGTTGGTTCTGTGGGTAGCACCCGGAGAGCCGGTGTCTGGGCTCTGTCATGCGGGGAGGGAGCGAGCCCGTCATGGGGCCTGTCCAACATGCGTCCCCCCCAGCTGAAGGCGGGGAGAGTCACCCATCCTCCTGGGGACTCTCCTCGTCGAGGCGGAAAAAGCGGGACAGGCCATCCGCGTTGGCGTGGTCTTGGCCAGGGCGATGTTCCACAGTGAAGTCCATCCCCTGCAGGGAGATGGACCATCGCAATAGTTTGGGATTCTCCCCCCGCATTTGCATTAGCCATTGCAGGGGCCGATGGTCTGTTTGTACCCGGAAGTGGGTTCCGAAGAGGTAAGGCCGGAGCTTCTTGAGGACCCACACTACAGCGAAGGCCTCCCGCTCAATAGTGCTCCAGCGCTGCTCTCGGGGCAGTAGGCGTCTGCTGATGAAGGCCACTGGTTGGTCGACTCCCTCGGGGTTCAGTTGGGAGAGGACGGCCCCAATACCATGGTCGGAGGCATCGGTCTGAACGATGAACTCGCGGCTGTAGTCGGGGGCCTGGAGCACAGGAGCGGTGCACATGGCGGCCTTCAGCTTCTCGAAGGCCGCTTGACAGTTGGGCGTCCAGTTGACTCTTTTTGGGTGGTTCTTAGACGTGAGTTCCGTGAGGGGCCCCACAATGCTGCCATAGTCCTTCACGAACCGCCGGTAGTATCCGGTGAGTCCCAGTAAGTCTCGGACCTCTGTTTGTGTTTCGGGGGGTTGCCAGGACTGAATGGCAGCTACCTTGAGTTGAAGGGGGGCCACCAGACCGCTCCCCACTTGGTGTCCGAGGTAGGTCACGGACCCCTGGCCGATTTGGCACTTGCTGGCCTTTATTGTGAGGCCGGCCTGTTGGAGGGCCTGCAGGACTTCTCGGAGGTGGTGGAGGTGGTCTGTCCAGTGGCGGCTGTATACTGCGATGTCGTCCAGGTAGGCGGCACTGAATTCTTCGAGGCCCGCCAACACCTGGTTCACCAGTCTTTGGAAAGTGGCTGGGGCGTTCTTCATGCCGAATGGCATCACTCTGAAATGGTAGTGCCCATCCGGGGTGGAGAAAGCGGAACGTTCTTGGGCCCTGGGGGTGAGGCCGATCTGCCAGTAGCCCGCTGTCAGGTCGAAGATGCTTAGGTAGCGGGCTGCCCCCATGCGGTCGACTAGTTCATCTGCTCGGGGGATAGGGTGAGCGTCGGTTCGGGTGACCGCGTTCAGACCCCGATAGTCGATGCAGAATCGGAGTTCAGGTGTGGTGCCCGGGGCCGCGGCCTTGGGGACCAGGACGACCGGGCTGGCCCAGGGACTGTCCGAAGGTTCGATGACTCCGAGGGCGAGCATCTTGGAGACTTCTTCTTGGATGCAGGTACGTACCCGATCCGGTACTCGGTACGCCCGGTGTCGGATAGGAGGACTGTCCCCGGTGTCCACGTCGTGCAGGCACCAGGAGGTGACTCCGGGTGCGAGAGAAAACAGGTTTGCGTACGGTAGCAGGAGGGCCCGACAATCTTGACGCTGCTCCGGGGTCAGGGCCTCGGAGAGTCGGACCCGTCCACCGAACCATCTCGTTCACGGGACCTCAGTAGGTCAGGGAGGGGCTCGGAGTCTCTTTCTGCGCCACTATCGGTAGCCATCAGCAGGCTGAGCTCTGAGCGCGCGAAGTGTGGTTTGAGTCTGTTGGCGTGGAGCACCCGTAGGGGGTTCCGGGGGGACTCCAGGTCGATGAGATAGGTGACGGGGCTCTTGCGCTCGATCACCTTGAAGGGCCCCGTCCATTTGTCCTGCAAGGCGCACGGCTCGATGGGGGACATCACCCATACCTGCTGACCCGGTTCAAACTCGATAGAGGAGGCATGTTGATCGTACCACTTCTTCATGTCCTCTTGACTGGCCTCAAGATTGGCTTTGGCGATCTCCCTGAATCGCCGGGTCTGATTGCGGAGGGTCAGGAGGTACTTGTAGACGTCTGGGGGGGTCTTCAGGGGGGCCATTTCCCATTCCTCCTTCACTAGGCTGAGAGGCCCGCGAACGGGGTGTCCGTACAGGAGTTCGAAGGGGCTGAAGCCGAGGGACTTCTGGGGGACTTCTAGGTAGGCGAAGAGGAGGCACAGTAGTAGCACGTCCCACTGGCGGCGTAGGGGTTCTTCTAGTCCCATGATCATCCCCTTGAGAGTGCGGTTGAACCGCTCAACCAGTCCGTTTCCCTGGGGGTGATAGGGGGTTGTGAATCGGTAGGTGACCCCGCACTGCTGCCAGAGGGATTTCATATACTTTGTGTTGGACAGGCCGCATGTTCGAGCTGTCCCCCCTCCCCGCAATGGGACCAGGACCCTGGCTCTCCCTGCATCCCCAGCCAGAGTCCACCAACGACCACCCGAAGTACCCTGCAATCCCTCCACTACAAGACACCAGCTCCGGACCCAGCTGGCCCGGGTCACCATCTACCCCACGACATCGACCCGGCCGCCATCTTGGGGCACTGCAGCACGAGGCCGCGTGGCCTCAGCTCGACCCTAACCCCGGGCCCGGCCGGCCCCGACATCGAGGCCCCACCATCCTCCCAGGAGGCAGAGTGACCACTTGGCGAGTCAATGGGAGAAGGAATCGTCAACGGCTCTCCTCCGCCAGGTGTCGATCACCCCAGGCCGCCTGGGCGCTGGCTCCACCCCCCTGCTGGGTGTCTGGACTCCCTCATCCCGGACCTCCCGGCCCCCAGGCGCGAGGGTCCGGACATCAAAGGGGACCAGACCTATAACTGGGGCAGGACCAGACCAGGAAGGCAGTTGTATCCTGGAGTCGAGAGACCCGAGAAGAACTCATCCGTGACTTGGCCTGCTGGCGCTGCCGCGGCCCTCTGCCCCGTGAAACCATCGACTTGGCCTGCTGGCGCTGCCGCGGCCCTCTGCCCCGTGAAACCATCGACTTGGCCTGCTGGCGCTGCCGCGGCCCTCTGCCTCGTGAAACCATCGTCTTGGCCTGCTGGCGCTGCCGCGGCCCTCTGCCTCGTGAAACCATCGTCTTGGCCTGCTGGCGCTGCCGCGGCCCTCTGCCTCGTGAAACCATCGTCTTGGCCTGCTGGCGCTGCCGCGGCCCTCTGCCTCGTGAAACCATCGTCTTGGCCGGCTGGCGCTGCCGCGGCCCTCTGCTTTATGAGACTATCACCTTGGCCTGCTGGCGCTGCCGCGGCCCGATCCACAGACACTCCAGCTCGAGGATTGTGAGCTCGCCTTTTTACCCCTACCTGTACCGATCCGGTACCAAGACTGTCCCGCTACCCCCTTTCCCTACAGAGACTAGAAGTGAGAGGACCCCCGGGTCCAAGATATCCTGTATCGCTGATATCCTTGCCTTAAGAACCTTATATAAAGCCTTGAACTCGACTTGGTGTGGTGCCTGTTTGTGGGGAGGGAGGTAACTTGTCTGTACGATCGCCGGAGACGGTCCCCCCCCCCCGGGGATCTCTCCCTCGGTATCCGGCCGACCCTCAGGGTCCCCGTCTAACACTTTGAAATAAAGTTCGTACCCCTGTCGCTGACGACTTCCCGGGGGAAGCCCACTCGAGAAAAGATCCCCATTAAGGCTCGACCCACTACTGGGGTTGTTATAGTACGAAGGGGGACCGCCTCAGGATAGCGGGTGGCGTGGTCCACCAGGACCAGGATGAAGCGATGCCCTTGTGCTGTTCGGGGGCCAGGGGCCCCACAATGTCTATTCCCACCCTTTCGAACGGGGTGGTCACCACGGGGAATGGCTGTAGGGGTGCCTTGAGTTTGCGGCCGCTCTTCCCGCTGGCCTGGCAGGTCGGGCAGGACCGGCAGTGGTTGGAGACGTCATTTCTCATTTTGGGCCAGAAAAAGTGAGTCACCAGGCGGTGGTAGGTTTTGTCTTGCCCCAGGTGCCCAGCCAGGGGGACATCATGGGCCAAGTTCAACAGGAAGTCTCTGAAGTGGAGGGGCACCACCAGCACTCGACCGGCCCCCAGCTCTGCGATTCTTTGCTCGCTGTACAAGAGATCATTGTCCCAATAAACCCAGTGGGCCCCGGTGGTGTCTCCTTGGCCCTGGACGAGCGCTTGCTGTCGCAGTCCCTCGAGGGAGGGACAGGTCTTTTGCTCCTGCCGGAATTGTTCTTGGGTGGGCCCCCCTTCTTGACGCCACTGAGCCAGGTTGGGAAGTTCGGGGGGCTGTACGGACCCCTCTGGGGTTGGTTCCGGGTGGTCGGTATGGATGGAGTCTTCTTCTGGAGCGATCGGGGGCGGAGGTGCTGACCATTCGGGTTCTTCTGGCCTAGGGATGGTGCGGGTGGCCATGGACCGGGTGGTCACGCACGCCCAGTCCGGAAGACCCAACATCCCCAGATGCTCTCTTCTTTCAACAGCTGCCCACGGGGAGCTCTCGAGATCGTTCCCCAGGAGGCAGTCCACGGGGGCATCGTCGCGGACAGTTACTTTTAGCATGCCGGACACTCCTCCCCATTCGAAGGGGACGCAGGCCATCCGACACAGGCTCTCCGAATTGTCTGCCGATCGGACGGGGCAAAGAACGTTTGGCAGGATTTGTTCTGGGGTCACCAGGTGACAACGGACGGCCGTCACACTGGCCCCGGTGTCACGCAGGGCTTCGGCCTTGCGCCCATTTATGCTCACCCATTGGCTGTACTTCCGAGTGTTGGCAGGCAGGGGAGTCCGCGGGACCATGTCTCTTCCTCCTAGGCAGGCCAGGGTCATGGCGGCGGGTTCCCACTCGAACTGTTCCGACTCGTATGCTTCAGGGTCTTCGGAGACTTGTTCTTCTCCTAGGGCGGCGGCCGCCACCTGGCGGGGCCCGGGAGCCTGGTTCTTCGGGCAGGTCGGGTCACTGGCATAGTGGCCGACTCGCTGGCATCGGTGACACGTAACGTTGGCTCGGAACCCCGGGCACATCGGGGGGTTTCCCCGGCCGGCTGGGGGCGGGGTGGTGTTAGCGGGAGTGACCGGGACAGCGTCTCCTCCTCGGGGACGATGATGACCTTGGTTGGTTCTGTTCTGCTCGTTCGGCCCACTCCGGGCCACTCGGGTGCTCTCCCACCGGTCCGCCTCGGTGGCGAGCTGCCGTGGTTCAGTCAATTTACTGTCGAGGAGGTGCTGCCTGAGCTCGACGAAACAGTTGTTGGAGAGGTGCCCCCACACAATGAGATTGAAGAGTTGTTCGTAAGTGGTTACGTTGTTACCCTTGATCCATCCCTCGAAGGCTCGGCTGAAATAGTTCACGTATTCCAACCAAGTTGTACCTGGGATCCGGGTGCAGTTGCGGAACCTCTGGCGGTACATTTCGGGCGTAAGCCCATATCGACTGAGGAGGGCGGCCTTCATGTGGTCATAGGACGTCATTTGATGGTCCGGAAGCTGCAGCAGGGCATCACGGCCCTCATTGACGAATCTCCCCCATAGACCGGCTCCCCAGTCACTTCGAGCGATCCGGTGGGCAGTCATGGCGATCTCATAGGCCTTGAACCACTGCTGTATGTCGTCGTTTCGGTGGTATTCTCGGACCACATCCTTGGGGATGTGGACCTTCTGCTCGGTAGTACCCGGGGAGCGCGGTGGCTCGGGCACCCCTAGGTTTTTGTTCAGTTTGCGCATTTCTATCTCTGCTAGTTTGCACTCGTGTTCGTATGCCAGTCATGTTTCTTCGAGATCCCTCTGTCTCTGTTTTTCCTCTCGCTCTTCTCTGAGCCGTAAGTGTTCTAAGTTTATTTTTTGTTCCGCCAGCTTCAATTCTCCGTCTAATTTGAGCCGTGCCAAGTCTAACTCGTGTAGTCTATTTTTTTCCCGCTCCTGGATCTCTTCTCGGGAGGGACCTGTTCTCCGTTCTTCCGTCAGGGTGGTGTTGACTTCCGGGGCTTCGAGGTCCCGGGGGGTGGCGGTATTCATCTCTGTCCAGGCCTCTAGGGCGTTTTTGAAGTCTTCTTTTGTGCTTAGCCCGGTGGTAGCAATGCCTAAGTCCATGCAAAATTGTTTTAGCTCTCGGTGGTTGTATTCCTCCAGCTTTTCCATCTGGAACTTCTCTGCAGATCCGCTCTCTTTGGTCGTCATTGTGGTTTAGTCGTAGGGTGAGTTACTATCTGTACGGTACGCGTTGGTTCGGATCGCGCCGCTGGCCACCAATGTTAGACGGGGACCTGGAGGGTCGGCCGAGCACAAGGGGAGAGGCCTCCGGTGAGGGCCGTCTCCAACGATCGCACAGACAGGTAACTTCCCCCCCACAGATGGACACCACACGAAGATCAGATTAACACCTTTTATAGGCAGTTCTTTAAGTGAGGCAGTACGATACACGGAGATCAGGACACGACGGTCCTCTAAATTCTAGTCTCTGGTAGGGAACGGGGGTAGCGGGACAGTCTTGGTACCTACGGGTACTGGGGTGGAAACGGCGGTAGCTCACAATCCTCGAGCTCGGCGTTCGGATGGATCGGACCGCGGCAGCGCCAGCAGGTCCCGAAGAGGATGACGGTTACAACGGGCCGCGGCAGCGCCGGCAGGTCCCACGAGGATGAAGGTTGCAACGGGCCGCGGCAGCGCCAGCAGGTCCCACGAGGATGAAAGTTGGAACGGGCCGCGGCAGCGCCAGCAGGTCCCACGAGGATGAAGGTTGCAGAAGGCCACGGCAGCGCCAGCAGGCAGGACGATAGTTCACAAGGCAGGGCTGCGGCAGCGCCAGCAGTCCGTCAAGGATGAGTTCTTCTTGGTGTCTCTCGACTCCAGGATACAACTGCCTTCCTGTTCTGGGGCTGCCTCAGTTATAGGTCTGGCGCTCTTTGATGTCCGGACCCTCGCTCTTGGAAGTCGGGAGGTCCGGGATGAGGGAGTCCAGACACCCAGCAGGGGGGTGGAGCCAGCGCCCGAGGAGGCTGGGGGTGATCGGCACCTGGCGGGAGAGAGCCATCGACACTTCTTACTCCCATTGACCT
This sequence comes from Lissotriton helveticus, assembly GCF_964261635.1. NCBI lineage: Eukaryota > Metazoa > Chordata > Amphibia > Caudata > Salamandridae > Lissotriton > Lissotriton helveticus. The sequence continues at coordinate 41,925,843 of NC_136057.1, forward strand.
GCCAAGTGGTCCGTTCACCTCCTGGGTGGATGGTGGTGCCGGGATGTCGGGGCCTGGCCAGGCCCAGGGTTGGGGTCGAGCTGAGGCCGCGCGGCCGCGTGATGCCGTGTCCAAGATGGCGGCTGGGCCGGGCAATGGTGCTGACGGTGGCTCGGGCCCGTGACACAGGGACATCCGGGAGCAGGCGTCCCATAGGGGACGGGTTGCGGGTTGGTTCTGTGGGTAGCACCCGGAGAGCCGGTGTCTGGGCTCTGTCATGCGGGGAGGGAGCGAGCCCGTCATGGGGCCTGTCCAACAAGAGTGCAGATTCAGAGTGCAGACTCAGAGTGCAGATTCAGAGTGCAGATTCAGAGTGCAGAGTGCAGATTCAGAGTGCAGATTCAGAGTGCAGATTCAGAGTGCAGAGTGCAGATTCAGAGTGCAGATTCAGAGTGCAGAGTGCAGATTGTGAGTGCAGATTCAGAGTGCAGAGTGCAGATTCAGAGTGCAGAGTGCAGATTCAGTGTGCAGATTGTGAGTGCAGAGTGTAGATTGTGAGTGCAGAGTGCAGATTGTGAGTGCAGAGTGCAGATTGTGAGTGCAGAGTGCAGATTCAGAGTGCAGAGTGCAGATTCAGAGTGCATAGTGCAGATTCAGAGTGCAGAGTGCAGATTCAGAGTGCAGATTCAGAGTGCAGATTGTGAGTGCAGATTCAGAGTGCAGAGTGCAGATTCAGAGTGCAGATTCAGAGTGCAGAGTGCAGATTGTGAGTGCAGAGTGCAGAGTGCAGATTCAGAGTGCAGAGTGCAGATTCAGAGTGCAGAGTGCAGATTCAGAGTGCAGATTGTGAGTGCAGAGTGTAGATTGTGAGTGCAGAGTGCAGATTCAGAGTGCAGATTCAGAGTGCAGATTCAGAGTGCAGATTCAGAGTGCAGATTCAGAGTGCAGAGTGCAGATTCAGAGTGCAGATTCAGAATGCAGATTCAGAGTGCAGATTCAGAGTGCAGAGTGCAGATTCAGAGTGCAGAGTGCTGATTCAGAGTGCAGATTCAGAGTGCAGATTCGGAGTGCAGATTCAGAGTGCAGAGTGCAGATTCAGAGTGCAGATTCAGAGTGCAGAGTGCAGATTCAGAGTGCAGACTCAGAGTGCAGATTCAGAGTGCAGATTCAGAGTGCAGAGTGCAGATTCAGAGTGCAGATTCAGAGTGCAGATTCAGAGTGCAGAGTGCAGATTCAGAGTGCAGATTCAGAGTGCAGAGTGCAGATTCAGAGTGCAGATTCAGAGTGTAGATTCAGAGTGCAGAGTGCAGATTGTGAGTGCAGAGTGCAGATTGTGAGTGCAGAGTGCAGATTGTGAGTGCAGAGTGCAGATTCAGAGTGCAGATTCAGAGTGCAGATTCAGAGTGCAGAGTGCAGAGTGCAGATTCAGAGTGCAGATTCAGAGTGCAGATTCAGGGTGCAGAGTGCAGATTCAGAGTGCAGATTCAGAGTGCAGAGTGCAGATTCAGAGTGCAGATTCAGAGTGCAGAGTGCAGATTCAGAGTGCAGATTCAGAGTGTAGAGTGCAGATGCAGAGTGCAGATTCAGAGTGCAGATTCAGAGTGCAGATTGTGAGTGCAGAGTGCAGATTGTGAGTGCAGAGTGCAGATTGTGAGTGCAGAGTGCAGATAGATTGTGAGTGCAGAGTGCAGATTCAGAGTGCAGATTCAGAGTTCAGAGTGCAGATTCAGAGTTCAGAGTGCAGATTCAGAGTGCAGATTCAGAGTGCAGATTCAGAGTGCAGAGTGCAGATTCAGAGTGCAGAGTGCAGATTCAGAGTGCAGAGTGCAGATTCAGAGTGCAGATTCAGAGTGCAGAGTGCAGATTGTGAGTGCAGAGTGCAGATTGTGAGTGCAGAGTGCAGATTGTGAGTGCAGAGTGCAGATTCAGAGTGCAGATTCAGAGTGCAGAGTGCAGATTCAGAGTGCAGAGTGCAGATTCAGAGTGCAGATTCAGAGTGCAGAGTGCAGATTCAGAGTGCAGATTCAGAGTGCAGAGTGCAGATTCAGAGTGCAGACTCAGAGTGCAGACTCAGAGTGCAGATTCAGAGTGCAGATTCAGAGTGCAGAGTGCAGATTCAGAGTGCAGATTCAGAGTGCAGAGTGCAGATTCAGAGTGCAGATTCAGAGTGCAGATTCAGAGTGCAGATTGTGAGTGCAGAGTGCAGATTCAGAGTGCAGAGTGCAGATTCAGAGTGCAGAGTGCAGATTCAGTGTGCAGATTGTGAGTGCAGAGTTTAGATTGTGAGTGCAGAGTGCAGATTGTGAGTGCAGAGTGCAGATTGTGAGTGCAGATTCAGAGTGCAGAGTGCAGATTCAGAGTGCATAGTGCAGATTCAGAGTGCAGAGTGCAGATTCAGAGTGCAGATTCAGAGTGCAGAGTGCAGATTGTGAGTGCAGATTCAGAGTGCAGAGTGCAGATTCAGAGTGCAGATTCAGAGTGCAGAGTGCAGATTGTGAGTGCAGAGTGCAGATTGTGAGTGCAGAGTGCAGATTCAGAGTGCAGAGTGCAGATTCAGAGTGCAGAGTGCAGATTCAGAGTGCAGATTGTGAGTGCAGAGTGTAGATTGTGAGTGCAGAGTGCAGATTCAGAGTGCAGATTCAGAGTGCAGATTCAGAGTGCAGATTCAGAGTGCAGAGTGCAGATTCAGAGTGCAGAGTGCAGATTCAGAGTGCAGAGTGCAGATTCAGAGTGCAGAGTGCAGATTCAGAGTGCAGATTCAGAATGCAGATTCAGAGTGCAGATTCAGAGTGCAGAGTGCAGATTCAGAGTGCTGATTCAGAGTGCAGATTCAGAGTGCAGAGTGCAGATTCAGAGTGCAGAGTGCAGATTTAGAGTGCAGATTCAGAGTGCAGAGTGCAGATTCAGAGTGCAGACTCAGAGTGCAGATTCAGAGTGCAGAGTGCAGATTCAGAGTGCAGATTCAGAGTGCAGATTCAGAGTGCAGAGTGCAGATTCAGAGTGCAGATTCAGAGTGCAGGGTGCAGATTGTGAGTGCAGAGTGCAGATTCAGAGTGCAGAGTGCAGATTCAGAGTGCAGAGTGCAGATTCAGAGTGTAGATTGTGAGTGCAGAGTGTAGATTGTGAGTGCAGAGTGCAGATTGTGAGTGCAGAGTGCAGATTCAGAGTGCAGATTCAGAGTGCAGATTCAGAGTGCAGATTCAGAGTGCAGAGTGCAGATTCAGAGTGCAGAGTGCAGATTCAGAGTGCAGATTCAGAGTGCAGAGTGCAGATTCAGAGTGCAGATTCAGAGTGCAGATTCAGAGTGCAGATTCAGAGTGCAGAGTGCAGATTCAGAGTGCAGATTCAGAGTGCAGATTCAGAGTGCAGAGTGCAGATTCAGAGTGCAGATTCAGAGTGCAGATTCAGAGTGCAGAGTGCAGATTGAGAGTGCAGATTGTGAGTGCAGAGTGCAGATTGTGAGTGCAGAGTGCAGATTCAGAGTGCAGAGTGCAGATTCAGAGTGCAGACTGTGAGTGCAGAGTGTAGATTGTGAGTGCAGAGTGCAGATTGTGAGTGCAGAGTGCAGATTCAGAGTGCAGAGTGCAGATTCAGAGTGCAGATTCAGAGTGCAGATTGTGAGTGCAGAGTGTAGATTGTGAGTGCAGAGTGCAGATTCAGAGAGCAGATTTAGAGTGCAGAGTGCAGATTCAGAGTGCAGATTCAGAGTGCAGAGTGCACATTTAGAGTGCAGATTCAGAGTGCAGATTCAGAGTGCAGATTCAGAGTGCAGATTCAGAGTCCAGATTCAGAGTGCAGAGTGCAGAGTGCAGATTCAGAGTGCAGAGTGCAGAGTGCAGATTCAGAGTGCAGAGTGCAGATTCAGAGTGCAGAGTGCAGATTCAGAGTGCAGATTGTGAGTGCAGAGTGTAGATTGTGAGTGCAGAGTGCAGATTCAGAGTGCAGATTCAGCGTGCAGAGTGCACATTCAGAGTGCAGATTCAGAGTGCAGAGTGCAGATTCAGAGTGCAGATTCCGAGTGCAGACTGTGAGTGCAGAGTGTAGATTGTGAGTGCAGAGTGCAGAGTGCAGATTGTGAGAGCAGAGTGCAGATTCAGAGTGCAGAGTGCAGATTCAGTGTGCAGATTGTGAGTGCAGAGTGTAGATTGTGAGTGCAGAGTGCAGATTGTGAGTGCAGAGTGCAGATTGTGAGTGCAGATTCAGAGTGCAGAGTGCAGATTCAGAGTGCATAGTGCAGATTCAGAGTGCAGAGTGCAGATTCAGAGTGCAGATTCAGAGTGCAGAGTGCAGATTGTGAGTGCAGATTCAGAGTGCAGAGTGCAGATTCAGAGTGCAGATTCAGAGTGCAGAGTGCAGATTGTGAGTGCAGAGTGCAGATTGTGAGTGCAGAGTGCAGATTCAGAGTGCAGAGTGCAGATTCAGAGTGCAGAGTGCAGATTCAGAGTGCAGATTGTGAGTGCAGAGTGTAGATTGTGAGTGCAGAGTGCAGATTCAGAGTGCAGATTCAGAGTGCAGATTCAGAGTGCAGATTCAGAGTGCAGAGTGCAGATTCAGAGTGCAGAGTGCAGATTCAGAGTGCAGAGTGCAGATTCAGAGTGCAGATTCAGAATGCAGATTCAGAGTGCAGATTCAGAGTGCAGAGTGCAGATTCAGAGTGCTGATTCAGAGTGCAGATTCAGAGTGCAGAGTGCAGATTCAGAGTGCAGATTCAGAGTGCAGAGTGCAGATTTAGAGTGCAGATTCAGAGTGCAGAGTGCAGATTCAGATTGCAGACTCAGAGTGCAGATTCAGAGTGCAGAGTGCAGATTCAGAGTGCAGATTCAGAGTGCAGAGTGCAGATTCAGAGTGCAGATTCAGAGTGCAGATTCAGAGTGCAGGGTGCAGATTGTGAGTGCTGAGTGCAGATTGTGAGTGCAGAGTGCAGATTGTGAGTGCAGAGTGCAGATAGATTGTGAGTGCAGAGTGCAGATTCAGAGTGCAGATTCAGAGTTCAGAGTGCAGATTCAGAGTTCAGAGTGCAGATTCAGAGTGCAGATTCAGAGTGCAGATTCAGAGTGCAGAGTGCAGATTCAGAGTGCAGAGTGCAGATTCAGAGTGCAGAGTGCAGATTCAGAGTGCAGATTCAGAGTGCAGAGTGCAGATTGTGAGTGCAGAGTGCAGATTGTGAGTGCAGAGTGCAGATTGTGAGTGCAGAGTGCAGATTCAGAGTGCAGATTCAGAGTGCAGAGTGCAGATTCAGAGTGCAGAGTGCAGATTCAGAGTGCAGATTCAGAGTGCAGAGTGCAGATTCAGAGTGCAGATTCAGAGTGCAGAGTGCAGATTCAGAGTGCAGACTCAGAGTGCAGACTCAGAGTGCAGATTCAGAGTGCAGATTCAGAGTGCAGAGTGCAGATTCAGAGTGCAGATTCAGAGTGCAGAGTGCAGATTCAGAGTGCAGATTCAGAGTGCAGATTCAGAGTGCAGATTGTGAGTGCAGAGTGCAGATTCAGAGTGCAGAGTGCAGATTCAGAGTGCAGAGTGCAGATTCAGTGTGCAGATTGTGAGTGCAGAGTTTAGATTGTGAGTGCAGAGTGCAGATTGTGAGTGCAGAGTGCAGATTGTGAGTGCAGATTCAGAGTGCAGAGTGCAGATTCAGAGTGCATAGTGCAGATTCAGAGTGCAGAGTGCAGATTCAGAGTGCAGATTCAGAGTGCAGAGTGCAGATTGTGAGTGCAGATTCAGAGTGCAGAGTGCAGATTCAGAGTGCAGATTCAGAGTGCAGAGTGCAGATTGTGAGTGCAGAGTGCAGATTGTGAGTGCAGAGTGCAGATTCAGAGTGCAGAGTGCAGATTCAGAGTGCAGAGTGCAGATTCAGAGTGCAGATTGTGAGTGCAGAGTGTAGATTGTGAGTGCAGAGTGCAGATTCAGAGTGCAGATTCAGAGTGCAGATTCAGAGTGCAGATTCACAGTGCAGAGTGCAGATTCAGAGTGCAGAGTGCAGATTCAGAGTGCAGAGTGCAGATTCAGAGTGCAGAGTGCAGATTCAGAGTGCAGATTCAGAATGCAGATTCAGAGTGCAGATTCAGAGTGCAGAGTGCAGATTCAGAGTGCTGATTCAGAGTGCAGATTCAGAGTGCAGAGTGCAGATTCAGAGTGCAGAGTGCAGATTTAGAGTGCAGATTCAGAGTGCAGAGTGCAGATTCAGAGTGCAGACTCAGAGTGCAGATTCAGAGTGCAGAGTGCAGATTCAGAGTGCAGATTCAGAGTGCAGATTCAGAGTGCAGAGTGCAGATTCAGAGTGCAGATTCAGAGTGCAGGGTGCAGATTGTGAGTGCAGAGTGCAGATTCAGAGTGCAGAGTGCAGATTCAGAGTGCAGAGTGCAGATTCAGAGTGTAGATTGTGAGTGCAGAGTGTAGATTGTGAGTGCAGAGTGCAGATTGTGAGTGCAGAGTGCAGATTCAGAGTGCAGATTCAGAGTGCAGATTCAGAGTGCAGATTCAGAGTGCAGAGTGCAGATTCAGAGTGCAGATTCAGAGTGCAGAGTGCAGATTCAGAGTGCAGATTCAGAGTGCAGAGTGCAGATTCAGAGTGCAGATTCAGAGTGCAGATTCAGACTGCAGATTCAGAGTGCAGAGTGCAGATTCAGAGTGCAGATTCAGAGTGCAGATTCAGAGTGCAGAGTGCAGATTCAGAGTGCAGATTCAGAGTGCAGATTCAGAGTGCAGAGTGCAGATTGAGAGTGCAGAGTGCAGATTCAGAGTGCAGACTGTGAGTGCAGAGTGTAGATTGTGAGTGCAGAGTGCAGATTGTGAGTGCAGAGTGCAGATTCAGAGTGCAGAGTGCAGATTCAGAGTGCAGATTCAGAGTGCAGATTGTGAGTGCAGAGTGTAGATTGTGAGTGCAGAGTGCAGATTCAGAGAGCAGATTTAGAGTGCAGAGTGCAGATTCAGAGTGCAGATTCAGAGTGCAGAGTGCACATTTAGAGTGCAGATTCAGAGTGCAGATTCAGAGTGCAGATTCAGAGTGCAGATTCAGAGTCCAGATTCAGAGTGCAGAGTGCAGAGTGCAGATTCAGAGTGCAGAGTGCAGAGTGCAGATTCAGAGTGCAGAGTGCAGATTCAGAGTGCAGAGTGCAGATTCAGAGTGCAGATTGTGAGTGCAGAGTGTAGATTGTGAGTGCAGAGTGCAGATTCAGAGTGCAGATTCAGCGTGCAGAGTGCACATTCAGAGTGCAGATTCAGAGTGCAGAGTGCAGATTCAGAGTGCAGATTCCGAGTGCAGACTGTGAGTGCAGAGTGTAGATTGTGAGTGCAGAGTGCAGAGTGCAGATTGTGAGAGCAGAGTGCAGATTCAGAGTGCAGAGTGCAGATTCAGTGTGCAGATTGTGAGTGCAGAGTGTAGATTGTGAGTGCAGAGTGCAGATTGTGAGTGCAGAGTGCAGATTGTGAGTGCAGATTCAGAGTGCAGAGTGCAGATTCAGAGTGCATAGTGCAGATTCAGAGTGCAGAGTGCAGATTCAGAGTGCAGATTCAGAGTGCAGAGTGCAGATTGTGAGTGCAGATTCAGAGTGCAGAGTGCAGATTCAGAGTGCAGATTCAGAGTGCAGAGTGCAGATTGTGAGTGCAGAGTGCAGATTGTGAGTGCAGAGTGCAGATTCAGAGTGCAGAGTGCAGATTCAGAGTGCAGAGTGCAGATTCAGAGTGCAGATTGTGAGTGCAGAGTGTAGATTGTGAGTGCAGAGTGCAGATTCAGAGTGCAGATTCAGAGTGCAGATTCAGAGTGCAGATTCAGAGTGCAGAGTGCAGATTCAGAGTGCAGAGTGCAGATTCAGAGTGCAGAGTGCAGATTCAGAGTGCAGATTCAGAATGCAGATTCAGAGTGCAGATTCAGAGTGCAGAGTGCAGATTCAGAGTGCTGATTCAGAGTGCAGATTCAGAGTGCAGAGTGCAGATTCAGAGTGCAGATTCAGAGTGCAGAGTGCAGATTTAGAGTGCAGATTCAGAGTGCAGAGTGCAGATTCAGATTGCAGACTCAGAGTGCAGATTCAGAGTGCAGAGTGCAGATTCAGAGTGCAGATTCAGAGTGCAGAGTGCAGATTCAGAGTGCAGATTCAGAGTGCAGATTCAGAGTGCAGGGTGCAGATTGTGAGTGCTGAGTGCAGATTCAGAGTGCAGAGTGCAGATTCAGAGTGCAGAGTGCAGATTCAGAGTGTAGATTGTGAGTGCAGAGTGTAGATTGTGAGTGCAGAGTGCAGATTGTGAGTGCAGAGTGCAGATTCAGAGTGCAGATTCAGAGTGCAGATTCAGAGTGCAGATTCAGAGTGCAGATTCAGAGTGCAGAGTGCAGATTCAGAGTGCAGAGTGCAGATTCAGAGTGCAGATTCAGAGTGCAGAGTGCAGATTCAGAGTGCAGATTCAGAGTGCAGATTCAGAGTGCAGATTCAGAGTGCAGATTCAGAGTGCAGAGTGCAGATTCAGAGTGCAGATTCAGAGTGCAGAGTGCAGATTCAGAGTGCAGATTCAGAGTGCAGAGTGCAGATTGAGAGTGCAGATTGTGAGTGCAGAGTGCAGATTGTGAGTGCAGAGTGCAGATTCAGAGTGCAGAGTGCAGATTCAGAGTGCAGACTGTGAGTGCAGAGTGTAGATTGTGAGTGCAGAGTGCAGATTGTGAGTGCAGAGTGCAGATTCAGAGTGCAGAGTGCAGATTCAGAGTGCAGATTCAGAGTGCAGATTGTGAGTGCAGAGTGTAGATTGTGAGTGCAGAGTGCAGATTCAGAGAGCAGATTTAGAGTGCAGAGTGCAGATTCAGAGTGCAGATTCAGAGTGCAGAGTGCACATTTAGAGTGCAGATTCAGAGTGCAGATTTAGAGTGCAGATTCAGAGTGCAGATTCAGAGTCCAGATTCAGAGTGCAGAGTGCAGAGTGCAGATTCAGAGTGCAGAGTGCAGAGTGCAGATTCAGAGTGCAGAGTGCAGATTCAGAGTGTGAAGTGTGCAGATTCAGAGTGCAGAGTGCAGATTCAGAGTGCAGAGTGCAGATTCAGAGTGCAGAGTGCAGATTCAGAGTGCAGATTGTAAGTGCAGAGTGTAGATTGTGAGTGCAGAGTGCAGATTCAGAGTGCAGATTCAGCGTGCAGAGAGCACATTCAGAGTGCAGATTCAGAGTGCAGAGTGCAGATTCAGAGTGCAGATTCAGAGTGCAGACTGTGAGTGCAGAGTGTAGATTGTGAGTGCAGAGTGCAGAGTGCAGATTGTGAGTGCAGAGTGCAGATTCAGAGTGCAGAGTGCAGATTCAGAGTGCAGATTCAGAGTGCAGAGTGCAGATTCAGAGTGCAGATTCAGAGTGTAGAGTGCAGATTCAGAGTGCAGATTCAGAGTGCAGAGTGCAGATTCAGAGTGCAGATTCAGAGTGCAGATTCAGAGTGCAGAGTGCAGATTGTGAGTGCAGAGTGCAGATTGTGAGTGCAGAGTGCAGATTGTGAGTGCAGAGTGCAGATTGTGAGTGCAGAGTGCAGATTGTGAGTGCAGAGTGCAGATTCAGAGTGCAGAGTGCAGATTCAGAGTTCAGAGTGCAGATTCAGAGTTTAGAGTGCAGATTCAGAGTGTAGATTCAGAGTTCAGATTCAGAGTGCAGATTCAGAGTGCAGAGTGCAGATTCAGAGTGCAGAGTGCAGATTCAGAGTGCAGAGTGCAGATTGTGAGTGCAGAGTGCAGATTCAGAGTGCAGAGTGCAGATTGTGAGTGCAGAGTGCAGATTCAGAGTGCAGAGTGCAGATTCAGAGTGCAGAGTGCAGATTCAGAGTGCAGACTGTGAGTGCAGAGTGTAGATTGTGAGTGCAGAGTGCAGATTCAGAGTGCAGAGTGCAGATTCAGAGTGCAGAGTGCAGATTCAGAGTGCAGATTGTGAGTGCAGAATGTAGATTGTGAGTGCAGAGTGCAGATTCAGAGAGCAGATTCAGAGTGCAGAGTGCAGATTCAGAGTGCAGATTCAGAGTGCAGAGTGCACATTTAGAGTGCAGAGTGCAGATTCAGAGTGCAGATTCAGAGTCCAGATTCAGAGTGCAGAGTGCAGAGTGCAGAGTGCAGATTCAGAGTGCAGAGTGCAGATTCAGAGTGTGAAGTGTGCAGATTCAGAGTGCAGAGTGCAGATTCAGAGTGCAGATTCAGAGTGCAGAGTGCAGATTCAGAGTGCAGAGTGCAGATTCAGAGTGCAGATTGTGAGTGCAGAGTGTAGATTGTGAGTGCAGAGTGCAGATTCAGAGTGCAGATTCAGCGTGCAGAGTGCACATTCAGAGTGCAGATTCGGAGTGCAGAGTGCAGATTCAGAGTGCAGATTCAGAGTGCAGACTGTGAGTGCAGAGTGTAGATTGTGAGTGCAGAGTGCAGATTGTGAGTGCAGAGTGCAGATTCAGAGTGCAGAGTGCAGATTCAGAGTGCAGATTCAGAGTGCAGAGTGCAGATTCAGAGTGCAGATTCAGAGTGCAGATTCAGAGTGCAGATTCAGAGTGCAGATTCAGAGTGCAGAGTGCAGATTGTGAGTGCAGAGTGCAGATTGTGAGTGCAAAGTGCAGATTGTGAGTGCAGAGTGCAGATTGTGAGTGCAGAGTGCAGATTCAGAGTGCAGAGTGCAGATTCAGAGTGCAGAGTGCAGATTCAGAGTGCAGAGTGCAGATTCTGAGTGCAGAGTGCAGATTCAGAGTGCAGATTCAGAGTGCAGAGCGCAGATTCAGAGTGCAGACTCAGAGTGCAGATTCAGAGTGCAGATTCAGAGTGCAGAGTGCAGATTCAGAGTGCAGATTCAGAGTGCAGATTCAGAGTGCAGAGTGCAGATTCAGAGTGCAGATTCAGAGTGCAGATTCAGAGTGCAGATTCAGAGTGCAGAGTGCAGATTGTGAGTGCAGAGTGCAGATTCAGATTGCAGAGTGCAGATTCAGAGTGCAGAGTGCAGATTCAGAGTGCAGATTCAGAGTGCAGAGTGCAGATTGTGAGTGCAGAGTGCAGATTGTGAGTGCAGAGTGCAGATTGTGAGTGCAGAGTGCAGATTCAGAGTGCAGAGTGCAGATTCAGAGTGCAGAGTGCAGATTCAGAGTGCAGAGTGCAGATTCAGAGTGCAGATTCAGAGTGCAGAGTGCAGATTCAGAGTGCAGACTCAGAGTGCAGATTCAGAGTGCAGATTCAGAGTGCAGATTCAGAGTGCAGATTCAGAGTGCAGATTCAGAGTGCAGAGTGCAGATTCAGAGTGCAGATTCAGAGTGCAGATTCAGAGTCCAGAGTGCAGATTCAGAGTGCAGATTCAGAGTGCAGATTCAGAGTGCAGAGTGCAGATTGTGAGTGCAGAGTGCAGATTCAGAGTGCAGAGTGCAGATTCAGAGTGCAGATTCAGAGTGCAGATTGTGAGTGCAGAGTGTAGATTGTGAGTGCAGAGTGCAGATTGTGAGTGCAGAGTGCAGATTGTGAGTGCAGAGTGCAGATTCAGAGTGCAGAGTGCAGATTGTGAGTGCAGAGTGCAGATTCAGAGTGCAGAGTGCAGATTCAGAGTGCATAGTGCAGATTCAGAGTGCAGAGTGCAGATTCAGAGTGCAGATTCAGAGTGCAGAGTGCAGATTGTGAGTGCAGATTCAGAGTGCAGAGTGCAGATTCAGAGTGCAGATTCAGAGTGCAGAGTGCAGATTGTGAGTGCAGAGTGCAGATTGTGAGTGCAGAGTGCAGATTCAGAGTGCAGAGTGCAGATTCAGAGTGCAGATTGTGAGTGCAGAGTGTAGATTGTGAGTGCAGAGTGCAGATTCAGAGTGCAGATTCAGAGTGCAGATTCAGAGTGCAGATTCAGAGTGCAGATTCAGAGTGCAGAGTGCAGATTCAGAATGCAGATTCAGAGTGCAGATTCAGAGTGCAGATTCAGAGTGCAGAGTGCAGATTCAGAGTGCAGATTCGGAGTGCAGAGTGCAGATTCAGAGTGCAGATTCAGAGTGCAGAGTGCAGATTCAGAGTGCAGACTCAGAGTGCAGATTCAGAATGCAGATTCAGAGTGCAGATTCAGAGTGCAGATTCAGAGTGCAGATTCAGAGTGCAGAGTGCAGATTCAGAGTGCAGATTCGGAGTGCAGAGTGCAGATTCAGAGTGCAGATTCAGAGTGCAGAGTGCAGATTCAGAGTGCACACTCAGAGTGCAGATTCAGAGTGCAGATTCAGAGTGCAGAGTGCAGATTCAGAGTGCAGATTCAGAGTGCAGATTCAGAGCGCAGAGTGCAGATTCAGAGTGCAGATTGTGAGTGCAGAGTGCAGATTCAGAGTGCAGAGTGCAGATTCAGAGTGCAGAGTGCAGATTCAGAGTGCAGATTGTGAGTGCAGAGTGTAGATTGTGAGTGCAGAGTGCAGATTGTGAGTGCAGAGTGCAGATTCAGAGTGCAGATTCAGAGTGCAGATTCAGAGTGCAGATTCAGAGTGCAGATTCAGAGTGCAGAGTGCAGATTCAGAGTGCAGATTCAGAGTGCAGATTCAGAGTGCAGATTCAGAGTGCAGATTCAGAGTGCAGATTCAGAGTGCAGAGTGCAGATTCAGAGTGCAGATTCAGAGTGCAGATTCAGAGTGCAAAGTGCAGATTCCGAGTGCAGATTCAGAGTGCAGATTCAGAGTGCAGATTCAGAGTGCAGATTCAGAGTGCAGAGTGCAGATTGTGAGTGCAGAGTGCAGATTGTGAGTGCAGAGTGCAGATTGTGAGTGCAGAGTGCAGATTCAGAGTGCAGAGTGCAGATTCAGAGTGCAGAGTGCAGATTCAGAGTGCAGACTGTGAGTGCAGAGTGTAGATTGTGAGTGCAGAGTGCAGATTGTGAGTGCAGAGTGCAGATTCAGAGTGCAGAGTGCAGATTCAGAGTTCAGAGTGCAGATTCAGAGTTTAGAGTGCAGATTCAGAGTGTAGATTCAGAGTTCAGATTCAGAGTGCAGATTCAGAGTGCAGAGTGCAGATTCAGAGTGCAGAGTGCAGATTCAGAGTGCAGAGTGCAGATTGTGAGTGCAGAGTGCAGATTCAGAGTGCAGAGTGCAGATTGTGAGTGCAGAGTGCAGATTCAGAGTGCAGAGTGCAGATTCAGAGTGCAGAGTGCAGATTCAGAGTGCAGACTGTGAGTGCAGAGTGTAGATTGTGAGTGCAGAGTGCAGATTCAGAGTGCAGATTCAGAGTGCAGATTCAGAGTGCAGAGTGCAGATTGAGAGTGCAGATTGTGAGTGCAGAGTGCAGATTGTGAGTGCAGAGTGCAGATTCAGAGTGCAGAGTGCAGATTCAGAGTGCAGACTGTGAGTGCAGAGTGTAGATTGTGAGTGCAGAGTGCAGATTGTGAGTGCAGAGTGCAGATTCAGAGTGCAGAGTGCAGATTCAGAGTGCAGATTCAGAGTGCAGATTGTGAGTGCAGAGTGTAGATTGTGAGTGCAGAGTGCAGATTCAGAGAGCAGATTTAGAGTGCAGAGTGCAGATTCAGAGTGCAGATTCAGAGTGCAGAGTGCACATTTAGAGTGCAGATTCAGAGTGCAGATTCAGAGTGCAGATTCAGAGTGCAGATTCAGAGTCCAGATTCAGAGTGCAGAGTGCAGAGTGCAGATTCAGAGTGCAGAGTGCAGAGTGCAGATTCAGAGTGCAGAGTGCAGATTCAGAGTGCAGAGTGCAGATTCAGAGTGCAGATTGTGAGTGCAGAGTGTAGATTGTGAGTGCAGAGTGCAGATTCAGAGTGCAGATTCAGCGTGCAGAGTGCACATTCAGAGTGCAGATTCAGAGTGCAGAGTGCAGATTCAGAGTGCAGATTCCGAGTGCAGACTGTGAGTGCAGAGTGTAGATTGTGAGTGCAGAGTGCAGAGTGCAGATTGTGAGAGCAGAGTGCAGATTCAGAGTGCAGAGTGCAGATTCAGTGTGCAGATTGTGAGTGCAGAGTGTAGATTGTGAGTGCAGAGTGCAGATTGTGAGTGCAGAGTGCAGATTGTGAGTGCAGATTCAGAGTGCAGAGTGCAGATTCAGAGTGCATAGTGCAGATTCAGAGTGCAGAGTGCAGATTCAGAGTGCAGATTCAGAGTGCAGAGTGCAGATTGTGAGTGCAGATTCAGAGTGCAGAGTGCAGATTCAGAGTGCAGATTCAGAGTGCAGAGTGCAGATTGTGAGTGCAGAGTGCAGATTGTGAGTGCAGAGTGCAGATTCAGAGTGCAGAGTGCAGATTCAGAGTGCAGAGTGCAGATTCAGAGTGCAGATTGTGAGTGCAGAGTGTAGATTGTGAGTGCAGAGTGCAGATTCAGAGTGCAGATTCAGAGTGCAGATTCAGAGTGCAGATTCAGAGTGCAGAGTGCAGATTCAGAGTGCAGAGTGCAGATTCAGAGTGCAGAGTGCAGATTCAGAGTGCAGATTCAGAATGCAGATTCAGAGTGCAGATTCAGAGTGCAGAGTGCAGATTCAGAGTGCTGATTCAGAGTGCAGATTCAGAGTGCAGAGTGCAGATTCAGAGTGCAGATTCAGAGTGCAGAGTGCAGATTTAGAGTGCAGATTCAGAGTGCAGAGTGCAGATTCAGATTGCAGACTCAGAGTGCAGATTCAGAGTGCAGAGTGCAGATTCAGAGTGCAGATTCAGAGTGCAGAGTGCAGATTCAGAGTGCAGATTCAGAGTGCAGATTCAGAGTGCAGGGTGCAGATTGTGAGTGCTGAGTGCAGATTCAGAGTGCAGAGTGCAGATTCAGAGTGCAGAGTGCAGATTCAGAGTGTAGATTGTGAGTGCAGAGTGTAGATTGTGAGTGCAGAGTGCAGATTGTGAGTGCAGAGTGCAGATTCAGAGTGCAGATTCAGAGTGCAGATTCAGAGTGCAGATTCAGAGTGCAGATTCAGAGTGCAGAGTGCAGATTCAGAGTGCAGAGTGCAGATTCAGAGTGCAGATTCAGAGTGCAGAGTGCAGATTCAGAGTGCAGATTCAGAGTGCAGATTCAGAGTGCAGATTCAGAGTGCAGATTCAGAGTGCAGAGTGCAGATTCAGAGTGCAGATTCAGAGTGCAGAGTGCAGATTCAGAGTGCAGATTCAGAGTGCAGATTCAGAGTGCAGAGTGCAGATTGAGAGTGCAGATTGTGAGTGCAGAGTGCAGATTGTGAGTGCAGAGTGCAGATTCAGAGTGCAGAGTGCAGATTCAGAGTGCAGACTGTGAGTGCAGAGTGTAGATTGTGAGTGCAGAGTGCAGATTGTGAGTGCAGAGTGCAGATTCAGAGTGCAGAGTGCAGATTCAGAGTGCAGATTCAGAGTGCAGATTGTGAGTGCAGAGTGTAGATTGTGAGTGCAGAGTGCAGATTCAGAGAGCAGATTTAGAGTGCAGAGTGCAGATTCAGAGTGCAGATTCAGAGTGCAGAGTGCACATTTAGAGTGCAGATTCAGAGTGCAGATTTAGAGTGCAGATTCAGAGTGCAGATTCAGAGTCCAGATTCAGAGTGCAGAGTGCAGAGTGCAGATTCAGAGTGCAGAGTGCAGAGTGCAGATTCAGAGTGCAGAGTGCAGATTCAGAGTGTGAAGTGTGCAGATTCAGAGTGCAGAGTGCAGATTCAGAGTGCAGAGTGCAGATTCAGAGTGCAGAGTGCAGATTCAGAGTGCAGATTGTAAGTGCAGAGTGTAGATTGTGAGTGCAGAGTGCAGATTCAGAGTGCAGATTCAGCGTGCAGAGAGCACATTCAGAGTGCAGATTCAGAGTGCAGAGTGCAGATTCAGAGTGCAGATTCAGAGTGCAGACTGTGAGTGCAGAGTGTAGATTGTGAGTGCAGAGTGCAGAGTGCAGATTGTGAGTGCAGAGTGCAGATTCAGAGTGCAGAGTGCAGATTCAGAGTGCAGATTCAGAGTGCAGAGTGCAGATTCAGAGTGCAGATTCAGAGTGTAGAGTGCAGATTCAGAGTGCAGATTCAGAGTGCAGAGTGCAGATTCAGAGTGCAGATTCAGAGTGCAGATTCAGAGTGCAGAGTGCAGATTGTGAGTGCAGAGTGCAGATTGTGAGTGCAGAGTGCAGATTGTGAGTGCAGAGTGCAGATTGTGAGTGCAGAGTGCAGATTGTGAGTGCAGAGTGCAGATTCAGAGTGCAGAGTGCAGATTCAGAGTTCAGAGTGCAGATTCAGAGTTTAGAGTGCAGATTCAGAGTGTAGATTCAGAGTTCAGATTCAGAGTGCAGATTCAGAGTGCAGAGTGCAGATTCAGAGTGCAGAGTGCAGATTCAGAGTGCAGAGTGCAGATTGTGAGTGCAGAGTGCAGATTCAGAGTGCAGAGTGCAGATTGTGAGTGCAGAGTGCAGATTCAGAGTGCAGAGTGCAGATTCAGAGTGCAGAGTGCAGATTCAGAGTGCAGACTGTGAGTGCAGAGTGTAGATTGTGAGTGCAGAGTGCAGATTCAGAGTGCAGAGTGCAGATTCAGAGTGCAGAGTGCAGATTCAGAGTGCAGATTGTGAGTGCAGAATGTAGATTGTGAGTGCAGAGTGCAGATTCAGAGAGCAGATTCAGAGTGCAGAGTGCAGATTCAGAGTGCAGATTCAGAGTGCAGAGTGCACATTTAGAGTGCAGAGTGCAGATTCAGAGTGCAGATTCAGAGTCCAGATTCAGAGTGCAGAGTGCAGAGTGCAGAGTGCAGATTCAGAGTGCAGAGTGCAGATTCAGAGTGTGAAGTGTGCAGATTCAGAGTGCAGAGTGCAGATTCAGAGTGCAGATTCAGAGTGCAGAGTGCAGATTCAGAGTGCAGAGTGCAGATTCAGAGTGCAGATTGTGAGTGCAGAGTGTAGATTGTGAGTGCAGAGTGCAGATTCAGAGTGCAGATTCAGCGTGCAGAGTGCACATTCAGAGTGCAGATTCGGAGTGCAGAGTGCAGATTCAGAGTGCAGATTCAGAGTGCAGACTGTGAGTGCAGAGTGTAGATTGTGAGTGCAGAGTGCAGATTGTGAGTGCAGAGTGCAGATTCAGAGTGCAGAGTGCAGATTCAGAGTGCAGATTCAGAGTGCAGAGTGCAGATTCAGAGTGCAGATTCAGAGTGCAGATTCAGAGTGCAGATTCAGAGTGCAGAGTGCAGATTGTGAGTGCAGAGTGCAGATTGTGAGTGCAAAGTGCAGATTGTGAGTGCAGAGTGCAGATTGTGAGTGCAGAGTGCAGATTCAGAGTGCAGAGTGCAGATTCAGAGTTCAGAGTGCAGATTCAGAGTTCAGAGTGCAGATTCAGAGTGTAGATTTAGAGTGCAGATTCAGAGTGCAGATTTAGAGTGCAGATTCAGAGTGCAGAGTGCAGATTCAGAGTGCAGAGTGCAGATTCAGAGTGCAGAGTGCAGATTGTGAGTGCAGAGTGCAGATTGTGAGTGCAGAGTGCAGATTGTGAGTGCAGAGTGCAGATTCAGAGTGCAGAGTGCAGATTCAGAGTGCAGAGTGCAGATTCAGAGTGCAGAGTGCAGATTCTGAGTGCAGAGTGCAGATTCAGAGTGCAGATTCAGAGTGCAGAGCGCAGATTCAGAGTGCAGACTCAGAGTGCAGATTCAGAGTGCAGATTCAGAGTGCAGAGTGCAGATTCAGAGTGCAGATTCAGAGTGCAGATTCAGAGTGCAGAGTGCAGATTCAGAGTGCAGATTCAGAGTGCAGATTCAGAGTGCAGATTCAGAGTGCAGAGTGCAGATTGTGAGTGCAGAGTGCAGATTCAGATTGCAGAGTGCAGATTCAGAGTGCAGAGTGCAGATTCAGAGTGCAGATTCAGAGTGCAGAGTGCAGATTGTGAGTGCAGAGTGCAGATTGTGAGTGCAGAGTGCAGATTGTGAGTGCAGAGTGCAGATTC
This sequence comes from Lissotriton helveticus, assembly GCF_964261635.1. Lineage (NCBI taxonomy): Eukaryota > Metazoa > Chordata > Amphibia > Caudata > Salamandridae > Lissotriton > Lissotriton helveticus. The sequence goes on from NC_136057.1 coordinate 41,943,596, forward strand.
AGAGTGCAGAGTGCAGATTCAGAGTGCAGAGTGCAGATTCAGAGTGCAGAGTGCAGATTCAGAGTGCAGATTCAGAGTGCAGAGTGCAGATTCAGAGTGCAGACTCAGAGTGCAGATTCAGAGTGCAGATTCAGAGTGCAGAGTGCAGATTCAGAGTGCAGATTCAGAGTGCAGATTCAGAGTCCAGAGTGCAGATTCAGAGTGCAGATTCAGAGTGCAGATTCAGAGTGCAGAGTGCAGATTGTGAGTGCAGAGTGCAGATTCAGAGTGCAGAGTGCAGATTCAGAGTGCAGATTCAGAGTGCAGATTGTGAGTGCAGAGTGTAGATTGTGAGTGCAGAGTGCAGATTGTGAGTGCAGAGTGCAGATTGTGAGTGCAGAGTGCAGATTCAGAGTGCAGAGTGCAGATTGTGAGTGCAGAGTGCAGATTCAGAGTGCAGAGTGCAGATTCAGAGTGCATAGTGCAGATTCAGAGTGCAGAGTGCAGATTCAGAGTGCAGATTCAGAGTGCAGAGTGCAGATTGTGAGTGCAGATTCAGAGTGCAGAGTGCAGATTCAGAGTGCAGATTCAGAGTGCAGAGTGCAGATTGTGAGTGCAGAGTGCAGATTGTGAGTGCAGAGTGCAGATTCAGAGTGCAGAGTGCAGATTCAGAGTGCAGATTGTGAGTGCAGAGTGTAGATTGTGAGTGCAGAGTGCAGATTCAGAGTGCAGATTCAGAGTGCAGATTCAGAGTGCAGATTCAGAGTGCAGATTCAGAGTGCAGATTCAGAGTGCAGATTCAGAATGCAGATTCAGAGTGCAGATTCAGAGTGCAGATTCAGAGTGCAGAGTGCAGATTCAGAGTGCAGATTCGGAGTGCAGAGTGCAGATTCAGAGTGCAGATTCAGAGTGCAGAGTGCAGATTCAGAGTGCAGACTCAGAGTGCAGATTCAGAATGCAGATTCAGAGTGCAGATTCAGAGTGCAGATTCAGAGTGCAGATTCAGAGTGCAGAGTGCAGATTCAGAGTGCAGATTCGGAGTGCAGAGTGCAGATTCAGAGTGCAGATTCAGAGTGCAGAGTGCAGATTCAGAGTGCACACTCAGAGTGCAGATTCAGAGTGCAGATTCAGAGTGCAGAGTGCAGATTCAGAGTGCAGATTCAGAGTGCAGATTCAGAGCGCAGAGTGCAGATTCAGAGTGCAGATTGTGAGTGCAGAGTGCAGATTCAGAGTGCAGAGTGCAGATTCAGAGTGCAGAGTGCAGATTCAGAGTGCAGATTGTGAGTGCAGAGTGTAGATTGTGAGTGCAGAGTGCAGATTGTGAGTGCAAAGTGCAGATTCAGAGTGCAGATTCAGAGTGCAGATTCAGAGTGCAGATTCAGAGTGCAGATTCAGAGTGCAGAGTGCAGATTCAGAGTGCAGATTCAGAGTGCAGATTCAGAGTGCAGATTCAGAGTGCAGATTCAGAGTGCAGAGTGCAGATTCAGAGTGCAGATTCAGAGTGCAGATTCAGAGTGCAAAGTGCAGATTCCGAGTGCAGATTCAGAGTGCAGATTCAGAGTGCAGATTCAGAGTGCAGATTCAGAGTGCAGAGTGCAGATTGTGAGTGCAGAGTGCAGATTGTGAGTGCAGAGTGCAGATTGTGAGTGCAGAGTGCAGATTCAGAGTGCAGAGTGCAGATTCAGAGTGCAGAGTGCAGATTCAGAGTGCAGACTGTGAGTGCAGAGTGTAGATTGTGAGTGCAGAGTGCAGATTGTGAGTGCAGAGTGCAGATTCAGAGTGCAGAGTGCAGATTCAGAGTTCAGAGTGCAGATTCAGAGTTTAGAGTGCAGATTCAGAGTGTAGATTCAGAGTTCAGATTCAGAGTGCAGATTCAGAGTGCAGAGTGCAGATTCAGAGTGCAGAGTGCAGATTCAGAGTGCAGAGTGCAGATTGTGAGTGCAGAGTGCAGATTCAGAGTGCAGAGTGCAGATTGTGAGTGCAGAGTGCAGATTCAGAGTGCAGAGTGCAGATTCAGAGTGCAGAGTGCAGATTCAGAGTGCAGACTGTGAGTGCAGAGTGTAGATTGTGAGTGCAGAGTGCAGATTCAGAGTGCAGAGTGCAGATTCAGAGTGCAGAGTGCAGATTCAGAGTGCAGATTGTGAGTGCAGAATGTAGATTGTGAGTGCAGAGTGCAGATTCAGAGAGCAGATTCAGAGTGCAGAGTGCAGATTCAGAGTGCAGATTCAGAGTGCAGAGTGCACATTTAGAGTGCAGATTCAGAGTGCAGATTCAGAGTCCAGATTCAGAGTGCAGAGTGCAGAGTGCAGAGTGCAGATTCAGAGTGCAGAGTGCAGATTCAGAGTGTGAAGTGTGCAGATTCAGAGTGCAGAGTGCAGATTCAGAGTGCAGATTCAGAGTGCAGAGTGCAGATTCAGAGTGCAGAGTGCAGATTCAGAGTGCAGATTGTGAGTGCAGAGTGTAGATTGTGAGTGCAGAGTGCAGATTCAGAGTGCAGATTCAGCGTGCAGAGTGCACATTCAGAGTGCAGATTCAGAGTGCAGAGTGCAGATTCAGAGTGCAGATTCAGAGTGCAGACTGTGAGTGCAGAGTGTAGATTGTGAGTGCAGAGTGCAGATTGTGAGTGCAGAGTGCAGATTCAGAGTGCAGAGTGCAGATTCAGAGTGCAGATTCAGAGTGCAGAGTGCAGATTCAGAGTGCAGATTCAGAGTGCAGATTCAGAGTCCAGATTCAGAGTGCAGATTCAGAGTGCAGAGTGCAGATTGTGAGTGCAGAGTGCAGATTGTGAGTGCAAAGTGCAGATTGTGAGTGCAGAGTGCAGATTGTGAGTGCAGAGTGCAGATTCAGAGTGCAGAGTGCAGATTCAGAGTTCAGAGTGCAGATTCAGAGTTCAGAGTGCAGATTCAGAGTGTAGATTTAGAGTGCAGATTCAGAGTGCAGATTTAGAGTGCAGATTCAGAGTGCAGAGTGCAGATTCAGAGTGCAGAGTGCAGATTCAGAGTGCAGAGTGCAGATTGTGAGTGCAGAGTGCAGATTGTGAGTGCAGAGTGCAGATTCAGAGTGCAGAGTGCAGATTCAGAGTGCAGAGTGCAGATTCAGAGTGCAGAGTGCAGATTCTGAGTGCAGAGTGCAGATTCAGAGTGCAGATTCAGAGTGCAGAGCGCAGATTCAGAGTGCTGACTCAGAGTGCAGATTCAGAGTGCAGATTCAGAGTGCAGAGTGCAGATTCAGAGTGCAGATTCAGAGTGCAGATTCAGAGTGCAGAGTGCAGATTCAGAGTGCAGATTCAGAGTGCAGATTCAGAGTGCAGATTCAGAGTGCAGATTCAGAGTGCAGAGTGCAGATTGTGAGTGCAGAGTGCAGATTCAGAGTGCAGAGTGCAGATTCAGAGTGCAGAGTGCAGATTCAGAGTGCAGATTCAGAGTGCAGAGTGCAGATTGTGAGTGCAGAGTGCAGATTGTGAGTGCAGAGTGCAGATTGTGAGTGCAGAGTGCAGATTCAGAGTGCAGAGTGCAGATTCAGAGTGCAGAGTGCAGATTCAGAGTGCAGAGTGCAGATTCAGAGTGCAGATTCAGAGTGCAGAGTGCAGATTCAGAGTGCAGACTCAGAGTGCAGATTCAGAGTGCAGATTCAGAGTGCAGATTCAGAGTGCAGATTCAGAGTGCAGATTCAGAGTGCAGAGTGCAGATTCCGAGTGCAGATTCAGAGTGCAGATTCAGAGTGCAGAGTGCAGATTCAGAGTGCAGATTCAGAGTGCAGAGTGCAGATTGTGAGTGCAGAGTGCAGATTCAGAGTGCAGAGTGCAGATTCAGAGTGCAGATTCAGAGTGCAGATTGTGAGTGCAGAGTGTAGATTGTGAGTGCAGAGTGCAGATTGTGAGTGCCGAGTGCAGATTGTGAGTGCAGAGTGCAGATTCAGAGTGCAGAGTGCAGATTGTGAGTGCAGAGTGCAGATTCAGAGTGCAGAGTGCAGATTCAGAGTGCATAGTGCAGATTCAGAGTGCAGAGTGCAGATTCAGAGTGCAGATTCAGAGTGCAGAGTGCAGATTGTGAGTGCAGATTCAGAGTGCAGAGTGCAGATTCAGAGTGCAGATTCAGAGTGCAGAGTGCAGATTGTGAGTGCAGAGTGCAGATTGTGAGTGCAGAGTGCAGATTCAGAGTGCAGAGTGCAGATTCAGAGTGCAGATTGTGAGTGCAGAGTGTAGATTATGAGTGCAGAGTGCAGATTCAGAGTGCAGATTCAGAGTGCAGATTCAGAGTGCAGATTCAGAGTGCAGAGTGCAGATTCAGAGTGCAGAGTGCAGATTCAGAGTGCAGAGTGCAGATTCAGAGTGCAGAGTGCAGATTCAGAGTGCAGATTCAGAATGCAGATTCAGAGTGCAGATTCAGAGTGCAGATTCAGAGTGCAGAGTGCAGATTCAGAGTGCAGATTCGGAGTGCAGAGTGCAGATTCAGAGTGCAGATTCAGAGTGCAGAGTGCAGATTCAGAGTGCAGACTCAGAGTGCAGATTCAGAATGCAGATTCAGAGTGCAGATTCAGAGTGCAGATTCAGAGTGCAGATTCAGAGTGCAGAGTGCAGATTCAGAGTGCAGATTCGGAGTGCAGAGTGCAGATTCAGAGTGCAGATTCAGAGTGCAGAGTGCAGATTCAGAGTGCACACTCAGAGTGCAGATTCAGAGTGCAGATTCAGAGTGCAGAGTGCAGATTCAGAGTGCAGATTCAGAGTGCAGATTCAGAGCGCAGAGTGCAGATTCAGAGTGCAGATTGTGAGTGCAGAGTGCAGATTCAGAGTGCAGAGTGCAGATTCAGAGTGCAGAGTGCAGATTCAGAGTGCAGATTGTGAGTGCAGAGTGTAGATTGTGAGTGCAGAGTGCAGATTGTGAGTGCAGAGTGCAGATTCAGAGTGCAGATTCAGAGTGCAGATTCAGAGTGCAGATTCAGAGTGCAGAGTGCAGATTCAGAGTGCAGATTCAGAGTGCAGATTCAGAGTGCAGATTCAGAGTGCAGATTCAGAGTGCAGAGTGCAGATTCAGAGTGCAGATTCAGAGTGCAGATTCAGAGTGCAGATTCAGAGTGCAGATTCAGAGTGCAGATTCAGAGTGCAGATTCAGAGTGCAGATTCAGAGTGCAGAGTGCAGATTCAGAGTGCAGATTCAGAGTGCAAAGTGCAGATTCAGAGTGCAGATTCAGAGTGCAGATTCAGAGTGCAGATTCAGAGTGCAGATTCAGAGTGCAGAGTGCAGATTCAGAGTGCAGATTCAGAGTGCAGAGTGCAGATTGTGAGTGCAGAGTGCAGATTGTGAGTGCAGAGTGCAGATTGTGAGTGCAGAGTGCAGATTCAGAGTGCAGAGTGCAGATTCAGAGTGCAGAGTGCAGATTCAGAGTGCAGACTGTGAGTGCAGAGTGTAGATTGTGAGTGCAGAGTGCAGATTGTGAGTGCAGAGTGCAGATTCAGAGTGCAGAGTGCAGATTCAGAGTGCAGAGTGTAGATTCTGAGTGCAGATTGTGAGTGTAGATTGTGAGTGCAGAGTGCAGAGTGCAGATTCAGAGTGCAGAGTGCAGATTCAGAGTGCAGATTCAGAGTGCAGAGTGCACATTTAGAGTGCAGAGTGCAGATTCAGAGTGCAGATTCACAGTGCAGATTCAGAGTCCAGATTCAGAGTGCAGAGTGCAGAGTGCAGATTCAGAGTGCAGAGTGCAGATTCAGAGTGTGAAGTGTGCAGATTCAGAGTGCAGAGTGCAGATTCAGAGTGCAGAGTGCAGATTCAGAGTGCAGAGTGCAGATTCAGAGTGCAGATTCAGAGTGCAGAGTGCAGATTCAGAGTGCAGAGTGCAGATTCAGAGTGCAGAGTGCAGATTCAGAGTGCAGATTGTGAGTGCAGAGTGTAGATTGTGAGTGCAGAGTGCAGATTCAGAGTGCAGATTCAGCGTGCAGAGTGCACATTCAGAGTGCAGATTCAGAGTGCAGAGTGCAGATTCAGAGTGCAGATTCAGAGTGCAGACTGTGAGTGCAGAGTGTAGATTGTGAGTGCAGAGTGCAGATTGTGAGTGCAGAGTGCAGATTCAGAGTGCAGAGTGCAGATTCAGAGTGCAGATTCAGAGTGCAGAGTGCAGATTCAGAGTGCAGATTCAGAGTGCAGAGTGCACATTTAGAGTGCAGAGTGCAGATTCAGAGTGCAGATTCAGAGTGCAGATTCAGAGTCCAGATTCAGAGTGCAGAGTGTAGAGTGCAGAGTGCAGATTCAGAGTGCAGAGTGCAGATTCAGAGTGCGAAGTGTGCAGATTCGGAGTGCAGAGTGCAGATTCAGAGTGCAGAGTGCAGATTCAGAGTGCAGAGTGCAGATTCAGAGTGCAGATTCAGAGTGCAGAGTGCAGATTCAGAGTGCAGAGTGCAGAGTGCAGATTCAGAGTGCAGAGTGCAGATTCAGAGTGCAGATTGTGAGTGCAGAGTGTAGATTGTGAGTGCAGAGTGCAGATTCAGAGTGCAGATTCAGCGTGCAGAGTGCACATTCAGAGTGCAGATTCAGAGTGGAGAGTGCAGATTCAGAGTGCAGATTCAGAGTGCAGATTCAGAGTGTAGAGTGCAGATTCAGAGTGCAGAGTGCAGATTCAGAGTGCATAGTGCAGATTCAGACTGCAGAGTGCAGATTCAGAGTGCAGATTCAGAGTGCAGAGTGCAGATTGTGAGTGCAGATTCAGAGTGCAGAGTGCAGATTCAGAGTGCAGATTCAGAGTGCAGAGTGCAAATTGTGAGTGCAGAGTGCAGATTGTGAGTGCAGAGTGCAGATTCAGAGTGAAGAGTGCAGATTCAGAGTGCAGATTGTGAGTGCAGAGTGTAGATTGTGAGTGCAGAGTGCAGATTCAGAGTGCAGATTCAGAGTGCAGATTCAGAGTGCAGATTCAGAGTGCAGAGTGCAGATTCAGAGTGCAGAGTGCAGATTCAGAGTGCAGAGTGCAGATTCAGAGTGCAGATTCAGAATGCAGATTCAGAGTGCAGATTCAGAGTGCAGATTCAGAGTGCAGAGTGCAGATTCAGAGTGCAGATTCGGAGTGCAGAGTGCAGATTCAGAGTGCAGATTCAGAGTGCAGAGTGCAGATTCAGAGTGCAGACTCAGAGTGCAGATTCAGAGTGCAGATTCAGAATGCAGATTCAGAGTGCAGATTCAGAGTGCAGATTCAGAGTGCAGAGTGCAGATTCAGAGTGCAGATTCGGAGTGCAGAGTGCAGATTCAGAGTGCAGATTCAGAGTGCAGAGTGCAGATTCAGAGTGCACACTCAGAGTGCAGATTCAGAGTGCAGATTCAGAGTGCAGAGTGCAGATTCAGAGTGCAGATTCAGAGTGCAGATTCAGAGCGCAGAGTGCAGATTCAGAGTGCAGATTGTGAGTGCAGAGTGCAGATTCAGAGTGCAGAGTGCAGATTCAGAGTGCAGAGTGCAGATTCAGAGTGCAGATTGTGAGTGCAGAGTGTAGATTGTGAGTGCAGAGTGCAGATTGTGAGTGCAGATTCAGAGTGCAGATTCAGAGTGCAGATTCAGAGTGCAGATTCAGAGTGCAGATTCAGAGTGCAGATTCAGAGTGCAGAGTGCAGATTCAGAGTGCAGATTCAGAGTGCAGATTCAGAGTGCAGATTCAGAGTGCAGAGTGCAGATTCAGAGTGCAGATTCAGAGTGCAGATTCAGAGTGCAGATTCAGAGTGCAGATTCAGAGTGCAGATTCAGAGTGCAGATTCAGAGTGCAGAGTGCAGATTCAGAGTGCAGATTCAGAGTGCAAAGTGCAGATTCCGAGTGCAGATTCAGAGTGCAGATTCAGAGTGCAGATTCAGAGTGCAGATTCAGAGTGCAGAGTGCAGATTGTGAGTGCAGAGTGGAGATTGTGAGTGCAGAGTGCAGATTGTGAGTGCAGAGTGCAGATTCAGAGTGCAGAGTGCAGATTCAGAGTGCAGAGTGCAGATTCAGAGTGCAGAGTGCAGATTCAGAGTGCAGACTGTGAGTGCAGAGTGTAGATTGTGAGTGCAGAGTGCAGATTCAGAGTGCAGAGTGCAGATTCAGAGTGCAGAGTGCAGATTCTGAGTGCAGAGTGCAGATTCTGAGTGCAGATTGTGAGTGTAGATTGTGAGTGCAGAGTGCAGATTCAGAGTGCAGAGTGCAGATTCAGAGTGCAGATTCAGAGTGCAGAGTGCACATTTAGAGTGCAGAGTGCAGATTCAGAGTGCAGATTCACAGTGCAGATTCAGAGTCCAGATTCAGAGTGCAGAGTGCAGAGTGCAGATTCAGAGTGCAGAGTGCAGATTCAGAGTGTGAAGTGTGCAGATTCAGAGTGCAGAGTGCAGATTCAGAGTGCAGAGTGCAGATTCAGAGTGCAGAGTGCAGATTCAGAGTGCAGATTCAGAGTGCAGAGTGCAGATTCAGAGTGCAGAGTGCAGATTCAGAGTGCAGAGTGCAGATTCAGAGTGCAGATTGTGAGTGCAGAGTGTAGATTGTGAGTGCAGAGTGCAGATTCAGAGTGCAGATTCAGCGTGCAGAGTGCACATTCAGAGTGCAGATTCAGAGTGCAGAGTGCAGATTCAGAGTGCAGATTCAGAGTGCAGACTGTGAGTGCAGAGTGTAGATTGTGAGTGCAGAGTGCAGATTGTGAGTGCAGAGTGCAGATTCAGAGTGCAGAGTGCAGATTCAGAGTGCAGATTCAGAGTGCAGAGTGCAGATTCAGAGTGCAGATTCAGAGTGCAGAGTGCACATTTAGAGTGCAGAGTGCAGATTCAGAGTGCAGATTCAGAGTGCAGATTCAGAGTCCAGATTCAGAGTGCAGAGTGTAGAGTGCAGAGTGCAGATTCAGAGTGCAGAGTGCAGATTCAGAGTGCGAAGTGTGCAGATTCGGAGTGCAGAGTGCAGATTCAGAGTGCAGAGTGCAGATTCAGAGTGCAGAGTGCAGATTCAGAGTGCAGATTCAGAGTGCAGAGTGCAGATTCAGAGTGCAGAGTGCAGAGTGCAGATTCAGAGTGCAGAGTGCAGATTCAGAGTGCAGATTGTGAGTGCAGAGTGTAGATTGTGAGTGCAGAGTGCAGATTCAGAGTGCAGATTCAGCGTGCAGAGTGCACATTCAGAGTGCAGATTCAGAGTGGAGAGTGCAGATTCAGAGTGCAGATTCAGAGTGCAGATTCAGAGTGTAGAGTGCAGATTCAGAGTGCAGAGTGCAGATTCAGAGTGCATAGTGCAGATTCAGAGTGCAGAGTGCAGATTCAGAGTGCAGATTCAGAGTGCAGAGTGCAGATTGTGAGTGCAGATTCAGAGTGCAGAGTGCAGATTCAGAGTGCAGATTCAGAGTGCAGAGTGCAGATTGTGAGTGCAGAGTGCAGATTGTGAGTGCAGAGTGCAGATTCAGAGTGAAGAGTGCAGATTCAGAGTGCAGATTGTGAGTGCAGAGTGTAGATTGTGAGTGCAGAGTGCAGATTCAGAGTGCAGATTCAGAGTGCAGATTCAGAGTGCAGATTCAGAGTGCAGATTCAGAGTGCAGAGTGCAGATTCAGAGTGCAGAGTGCAGATTCAGAGTGCAGAGTGCAGATTCAGAGTGCAGATTCAGAATGCAGATTCAGAGTGCAAATTCAGAGTGCAGATTCAGAGTGCAGAGTGCAGATTCAGAGTGCAGATTCGGAGTGCAGAGTGCAGATTCAGAGTGCAGATTCAGAGTGCAGAGTGCAGATTCAGAGTGCAGACTCAGAGTGCAGATTCAGAGTGCAGATTCAGAATGCAGATTCAGAGTGCAGATTCAGAGTGCAGATTCAGAGTGCAGAGTGCAGATTCAGAGTGCAGATTCGGAGTGCAGAGTGCAGATTCAGAGTGCAGATTCAGAGTGCAGAGTGCAGATTCAGAGTGCACACTCAGAGTGCAGATTCAGAGTGCAGATTCAGAGTGCAGAGTGCAGATTCAGAGTGCAGATTCAGAGTGCAGATTCAGAGCGCAGAGTGCAGATTCAGAGTGCAGATTGTGAGTGCAGAGTGCAGATTCAGAGTGCAGAGTGCAGATTCAGAGTGCAGAGTGCAGATTCAGAGTGCAGATTGTGAGTGCAGATTGTAGATTGTGGGTTTCAGAGTGCAGATTGTGAGTGCAGAGTGCAGATTCAGAGTGCAGATTCAGAGTGCAGATTCAGAGTGCAGATTCAGAGTGCAGATTCAGAGTGCAGATTCAGAGTGCAGAGTGCAGATTCAGAGTGCAGATTCAGAGTGCAGATTCAGAGTGCAGATTCAGAGTGCAGATTCAGAGTGCAGAGTGCAGAGTGCAGATTCAGAGTGCAGATTCAGAGTGCAGATTCAGAGTGCAGATTCAGAGTGCAGATTCAGAGTGCAGATTCAGAGTGCAGAGTGCAGATTCAGAGTGCAGATTCAGAGTGCAAAGTGCAGATTCCGAGTGCAGATTCAGAGTGCAGATTCAGAGTGCAGATTCAGAGTGCAGATTCAGAGTGCAGAGTGCAGATTGTGAGTGCAGAGTGCAGATTGTGAGTGCAGAGTGCAGATTGTGAGTGCAGAGTGCAGATTCAGAGTGCAGAGTGCAGATTCAGAGTGCAGAGTGCAGATTCAGAGTGCAGACTGTGAGTGCAGAGTGTAGATTGTGAGTGCAGAGTGCAGATTGTGAGTGCAGAGTGCAGATTCAGAGTGCAGAGTGCAGATTCAGAGTGCAGAGTGCAGATTCTGAGTGCAGATTGTGAGTGTAGATTGTGAGTGCAGAGTGCAGATTCAGAGTGCAGAGTGCAGATTCAGAGTGCAGATTCAGAGTGCAGAGTGCACATTTAGAGTGCAGAGTGCAGATTCAGAGTGCAGATTCACAGTGCAGATTCAGAGTCCAGATTCAGAGTGCAGAGTGCAGAGTGCAGATTCAGAGTGCAGAGTGCAGATTCAGAGTGTGAAGTGTGCAGATTCAGAGTGCAGAGTGCAGATTCAGAGTGCAGAGTGCAGATTCAGAGTGCAGAGTGCAGATTCAGAGTGCAGATTCAGAGTGCAGAGTGCAGATTCAGAGTGCAGAGTGCAGATTCAGAGTGCAGAGTGCAGATTCAGAGTGCAGATTGTGAGTGCAGAGTGTAGATTGTGAGTGCAGAGTGCAGATTCAGAGTGCAGATTCAGCGTGCAGAGTGCACATTCAGAGTGCAGATTCAGAGTGCAGATTCAGAGTGCAGAGTGCAGATTCAGAGTGCAGATTCAGAGTGCAGATTCAGAGTGCAGATTCAGAGTGCAGATTCAGAGTGCAGATTCAGAGTGCAGAGTGCAGATTGTGAGTGCAGAGTGCAGATTCAGAGTGCAGAGTGCAGATTCAGAGTGCAGAGTGCAGATTCAGAGTGCAGATTCAGAGTGCAGAGTGCAGATTGTGAGTGCAGAGTGCAGATTGTGAGTGCAGAGTGCAGATTGTGAGTGCAGAGTGCAGATTCAGAGTGCAGAGTGCAGATTCAGAGTGCAGAGTGCAGATTCAGAGTGCAGAGTGCAGATTCAGAGTGCAGATTCAGAGTGCAGAGTGCAGATTCAGAGTGCAGACTCAGAGTGCAGATTCAGAGTGCAGATTCAGAGTGCAGATTCAGAGTGCAGATTCAGAGTGCAGATTCAGAGTGCAGAGTGCAGATTCCGAGTGCAGATTCAGAGTGCAGATTCAGAGTGCAGAGTGCAGATTCAGAGTGCAGATTCAGAGTGCAGAGTGCAGATTGTGAGTGCAGAGTGCAGATTCAGAGTGCAGAGTGCAGATTCAGAGTGCAGATTCAGAGTGCAGATTGTGAGTGCAGAGTGTAGATTGTGAGTGCAGAGTGCAGATTGTGAGTGCCGAGTGCAGATTGTGAGTGCAGAGTGCAGATTCAGAGTGCAGAGTGCAGATTGTGAGTGCAGAGTGCAGATTCAGAGTGCAGAGTGCAGATTCAGAGTGCATAGTGCAGATTCAGAGTGCAGAGTGCAGATTCAGAGTGCAGATTCAGAGTGCAGAGTGCAGATTGTGAGTGCAGATTCAGAGTGCAGAGTGCAGATTCAGAGTGCAGATTCAGAGTGCAGAGTGCAGATTGTGAGTGCAGAGTGCAGATTGTGAGTGCAGAGTGCAGATTCAGAGTGCAGAGTGCAGATTCAGAGTGCAGATTGTGAGTGCAGAGTGTAGATTATGAGTGCAGAGTGCAGATTCAGAGTGCAGATTCAGAGTGCAGATTCAGAGTGCAGATTCAGAGTGCAGAGTGCAGATTCAGAGTGCAGAGTGCAGATTCAGAGTGCAGAGTGCAGATTCAGAGTGCAGAGTGCAGATTCAGAGTGCAGATTCAGAATGCAGATTCAGAGTGCAGATTCAGAGTGCAGATTCAGAGTGCAGAGTGCAGATTCAGAGTGCAGATTCGGAGTGCAGAGTGCAGATTCAGAGTGCAGATTCAGAGTGCAGAGTGCAGATTCAGAGTGCAGACTCAGAGTGCAGATTCAGAATGCAGATTCAGAGTGCAGATTCAGAGTGCAGATTCAGAGTGCAGATTCAGAGTGCAGAGTGCAGATTCAGAGTGCAGATTCGGAGTGCAGAGTGCAGATTCAGAGTGCAGATTCAGAGTGCAGAGTGCAGATTCAGAGTGCACACTCAGAGTGCAGATTCAGAGTGCAGATTCAGAGTGCAGAGTGCAGATTCAGAGTGCAGATTCAGAGTGCAGATTCAGAGCGCAGAGTGCAGATTCAGAGTGCAGATTGTGAGTGCAGAGTGCAGATTCAGAGTGCAGAGTGCAGATTCAGAGTGCAGAGTGCAGATTCAGAGTGCAGATTGTGAGTGCAGAGTGTAGATTGTGAGTGCAGAGTGCAGATTGTGAGTGCAGAGTGCAGATTCAGAGTGCAGATTCAGAGTGCAGATTCAGAGTGCAGATTCAGAGTGCAGAGTGCAGATTCAGAGTGCAGATTCAGAGTGCAGATTCAGAGTGCAGATTCAGAGTGCAGATTCAGAGTGCAGAGTGCAGATTCAGAGTGCAGATTCAGAGTGCAGATTCAGAGTGCAGATTCAGAGTGCAGATTCAGAGTGCAGATTCAGAGTGCAGATTCAGAGTGCAGATTCAGAGTGCAGAGTGCAGATTCAGAGTGCAGATTCAGAGTGCAAAGTGCAGATTCAGAGTGCAGATTCAGAGTGCAGATTCAGAGTGCAGATTCAGAGTGCAGATTCAGAGTGCAGAGTGCAGATTCAGAGTGCAGATTCAGAGTGCAGAGTGCAGATTGTGAGTGCAGAGTGCAGATTGTGAGTGCAGAGTGCAGATTGTGAGTGCAGAGTGCAGATTCAGAGTGCAGAGTGCAGATTCAGAGTGCAGAGTGCAGATTCAGAGTGCAGACTGTGAGTGCAGAGTGTAGATTGTGAGTGCAGAGTGCAGATTGTGAGTGCAGAGTGCAGATTCAGAGTGCAGAGTGCAGATTCAGAGTGCAGAGTGTAGATTCTGAGTGCAGATTGTGAGTGTAGATTGTGAGTGCAGAGTGCAGAGTGCAGATTCAGAGTGCAGAGTGCAGATTCAGAGTGCAGATTCAGAGTGCAGAGTGCACATTTAGAGTGCAGAGTGCAGATTCAGAGTGCAGATTCACAGTGCAGATTCAGAGTCCAGATTCAGAGTGCAGAGTGCAGAGTGCAGATTCAGAGTGCAGAGTGCAGATTCAGAGTGTGAAGTGTGCAGATTCAGAGTGCAGAGTGCAGATTCAGAGTGCAGAGTGCAGATTCAGAGTGCAGAGTGCAGATTCAGAGTGCAGATTCAGAGTGCAGAGTGCAGATTCAGAGTGCAGAGTGCAGATTCAGAGTGCAGAGTGCAGATTCAGAGTGCAGATTGTGAGTGCAGAGTGTAGATTGTGAGTGCAGAGTGCAGATTCAGAGTGCAGATTCAGCGTGCAGAGTGCACATTCAGAGTGCAGATTCAGAGTGCAGAGTGCAGATTCAGAGTGCAGATTCAGAGTGCAGACTGTGAGTGCAGAGTGTAGATTGTGAGTGCAGAGTGCAGATTGTGAGTGCAGAGTGCAGATTCAGAGTGCAGAGTGCAGATTCAGAGTGCAGATTCAGAGTGCAGAGTGCAGATTCAGAGTGCAGATTCAGAGTGCAGAGTGCACATTTAGAGTGCAGAGTGCAGATTCAGAGTGCAGATTCAGAGTGCAGATTCAGAGTCCAGATTCAGAGTGCAGAGTGTAGAGTGCAGAGTGCAGATTCAGAGTGCAGAGTGCAGATTCAGAGTGCGAAGTGTGCAGATTCGGAGTGCAGAGTGCAGATTCAGAGTGCAGAGTGCAGATTCAGAGTGCAGAGTGCAGATTCAGAGTGCAGATTCAGAGTGCAGAGTGCAGATTCAGAGTGCAGAGTGCAGAGTGCAGATTCAGAGTGCAGAGTGCAGATTCAGAGTGCAGATTGTGAGTGCAGAGTGTAGATTGTGAGTGCAGAGTGCAGATTCAGAGTGCAGATTCAGCGTGCAGAGTGCACATTCAGAGTGCAGATTCAGAGTGGAGAGTGCAGATTCAGAGTGCAGATTCAGAGTGCAGATTCAGAGTGTAGAGTGCAGATTCAGAGTGCAGAGTGCAGATTCAGAGTGCATAGTGCAGATTCAGACTGCAGAGTGCAGATTCAGAGTGCAGATTCAGAGTGCAGAGTGCAGATTGTGAGTGCAGATTCAGAGTGCAGAGTGCAGATTCAGAGTGCAGATTCAGAGTGCAGAGTGCAAATTGTGAGTGCAGAGTGCAGATTGTGAGTGCAGAGTGCAGATTCAGAGTGAAGAGTGCAGATTCAGAGTGCAGATTGTGAGTGCAGAGTGTAGATTGTGAGTGCAGAGTGCAGATTCAGAGTGCAGATTCAGAGTGCAGATTCAGAGTGCAGATTCAGAGTGCAGAGTGCAGATTCAGAGTGCAGAGTGCAGATTCAGAGTGCAGAGTGCAGATTCAGAGTGCAGATTCAGAATGCAGATTCAGAGTGCAGATTCAGAGTGCAGATTCAGAGTGCAGAGTGCAGATTCAGAGTGCAGATTCGGAGTGCAGAGTGCAGATTCAGAGTGCAGATTCAGAGTGCAGAGTGCAGATTCAGAGTGCAGACTCAGAGTGCAGATTCAGAGTGCAGATTCAGAATGCAGATTCAGAGTGCAGATTCAGAGTGCAGATTCAGAGTGCAGAGTGCAGATTCAGAGTGCAGATTCGGAGTGCAGAGTGCAGATTCAGAGTGCAGATTCAGAGTGCAGAGTGCAGATTCAGAGTGCACACTCAGAGTGCAGATTCAGAGTGCAGATTCAGAGTGCAGAGTGCAGATTCAGAGTGCAGATTCAGAGTGCAGATTCAGAGCGCAGAGTGCAGATTCAGAGTGCAGATTGTGAGTGCAGAGTGCAGATTCAGAGTGCAGAGTGCAGATTCAGAGTGCAGAGTGCAGATTCAGAGTGCAGATTGTGAGTGCAGAGTGTAGATTGTGAGTGCAGAGTGCAGATTGTGAGTGCAGATTCAGAGTGCAGATTCAGAGTGCAGATTCAGAGTGCAGATTCAGAGTGCAGATTCAGAGTGCAGAGTGCAGATTCAGAGTGCAGATTCAGAGTGCAGATTCAGAGTGCAGATTCAGAGTGCAGAGTGCAGATTCAGAGTGCAGATTCAGAGTGCAGATTCAGAGTGCAGATTCAGAGTGCAGATTCAGAGTGCAGATTCAGAGTGCAGATTCAGAGTGCAGAGTGCAGATTCAGAGTGCAGATTCAGAGTGCAAAGTGCAGATTCCGAGTGCAGATTCAGAGTGCAGATTCAGAGTGCAGATTCAGAGTGCAGATTCAGAGTGCAGAGTGCAGATTGTGAGTGCAGAGTGGAGATTGTGAGTGCAGAGTGCAGATTGTGAGTGCAGAGTGCAGATTCAGAGTGCAGAGTGCAGATTCAGAGTGCAGAGTGCAGATTCAGAGTGCAGACTGTGAGTGCAGAGTGTAGATTGTGAGTGCAGAGTGCAGATTGTGAGTGCAGAGTGCAGATTCAGAGTGCAGAGTGCAGATTCAGAGTGCAGAGTGCAGATTCTGAGTGCAGATTGTGAGTGTAGATTGTGAGTGCAGAGTGCAGATTCAGAGTGCAGAGTGCAGATTCAGAGTGCAGATTCAGAGTGCAGAGTGCACATTTAGAGTGCAGAGTGCAGATTCAGAGTGCAGATTCACAGTGCAGATTCAGAGTCCAGATTCAGAGTGCAGAGTGCAGAGTGCAGATTCAGAGTGCAGAGTGCAGATTCAGAGTGTGAAGTGTGCAGATTCAGAGTGCAGAGTGCAGATTCAGAGTGCAGAGTGCAGATTCAGAGTGCAGAGTGCAGATTCAGAGTGCAGATTCAGAGTGCAGAGTGCAGATTCAGAGTGCAGAGTGCAGATTCAGAGTGCAGAGTGCAGATTCAGAGTGCAGATTGTGAGTGCAGAGTGTAGATTGTGAGTGCAGAGTGCAGATTCAGAGTGCAGATTCAGCGTGCAGAGTGCGCATTCAGAGTGCAGATTCAGAGTGCAGAGTGCAGATTCAGAGTGCAGATTCAGAGTGCAGACTGTGAGTGCAGAGTGTAGATTGTGAGTGCAGAGTGCAGATTGTGAGTGCAGAGTGCAGATTCAGAGTGCAGAGTGCAGATTCAGAGTGCAGATTCAGAGTGCAGAGTGCAGATTCAGAGTGCAGATTCAGAGTGCAGAGTGCACATTTAGAGTGCAGAGTGCAGATTCAGAGTGCAGATTCAGAGTGCAGATTCAGAGTCCAGATTCAGAGTGCAGAGTGTAGAGTGCAGAGTGCAGATTCAGAGTGCAGAGTGCAGATTCAGAGTGCGAAGTGTGCAGATTCGGAGTGCAGAGTGCAGATTCAGAGTGCAGAGTGCAGATTCAGAGTGCAGAGTGCAGATTCAGAGTGCAGATTCAGAGTGCAGAGTGCAGATTCAGAGTGCAGAGTGCAGAGTGCAGATTCAGAGTGCAGAGTGCAGATTCAGAGTGCAGATTGTGAGTGCAGAGTGTAGATTGTGAGTGCAGAGTGCAGATTCAGAGTGCAGATTCAGCGTGCAGAGTGCACATTCAGAGTGCAGATTCAGAGTGGAGAGTGCAGATTCAGAGTGCAGATTCAGAGTGCAGATTCAGAGTGTAGAGTGCAGATTCAGAGTGCAGAGTGCAGATTCAGAGTGCATAGTGCAGATTCAGAGTGCAGAGTGCAGATTCAGAGTGCAGATTCAGAGTGCAGAGTGCAGATTGTGAGTGCAGATTCAGAGTGCAGAGTGCAGATTCAGAGTGCAGATTCAGAGTGCAGAGTGCAGATTGTGAGTGCAGAGTGCAGATTGTGAGTGCAGAGTGCAGATTCAGAGTGAAGAGTGCAGATTCAGAGTGCAGATTGTGAGTGCAGAGTGTAGATTGTGAGTGCAGAGTGCAGATTCAGAGTGCAGATTCAGAGTGCAGATTCAGAGTGCAGATTCAGAGTGCAGATTCAGAGTGCAGAGTGCAGATTCAGAGTGCAGAGTGCAGATTCAGAGTGCAGAGTGCAGATTCAGAGTGCAGATTCAGAATGCAGATTCAGAGTGCAAATTCAGAGTGCAGATTCAGAGTGCAGAGTGCAGATTCAGAGTGCAGATTCGGAGTGCAGAGTGCAGATTCAGAGTGCAGATTCAGAGTGCAGAGTGCAGATTCAGAGTGCAGACTCAGAGTGCAGATTCAGAGTGCAGATTCAGAATGCAGATTCAGAGTGCAGATTCAGAGTGCAGATTCAGAGTGCAGAGTGCAGATTCAGAGTGCAGATTCGGAGTGCAGAGTGCAGATTCAGAGTGCAGATTCAGAGTGCAGAGTGCAGATTCAGAGTGCACACTCAGAGTGCAGATTCAGAGTGCAGATTCAGAGTGCAGAGTGCAGATTCAGAGTGCAGATTCAGAGTGCAGATTCAGAGCGCAGAGTGCAGATTCAGAGTGCAGATTGTGAGTGCAGAGTGCAGATTCAGAGTGCAGAGTGCAGATTCAGAGTGCAGAGTGCAGATTCAGAGTGCAGATTGTGAGTGCAGATTGTAGATTGTGGGTTTCAGAGTGCAGATTGTGAGTGCAGAGTGCAGATTCAGAGTGCAGATTCAGAGTGCAGATTCAGAGTGCAGATTCAGAGTGCAGATTCAGAGTGCAGATTCAGAGTGCAGATTCAGAGTGCAGATTCAGAGTGCAGATTCAGAGTGCAGATTCAGAGTGCAGAGTGCAGAGTGCAGATTCAGAGTGCAGATTCAGAGTGCAGATTCAGAGTGCAGATTCAGAGTGCAGATTCAGAGTGCAGATTCAGAGTGCAGAGTGCAGATTCAGAGTGCAGATTCAGAGTGCAAAGTGCAGATTCCGAGTGCAGATTCAGAGTGCAGATTCAGAGTGCAGATTCAGAGTGCAGATTCAGAGTGCAGAGTGCAGATTGTGAGTGCAGAGTGCAGATTGTGAGTGCAGAGTGCAGATTGTGAGTGCAGAGTGCAGATTCAGAGTGCAGAGTGCAGATTCAGAGTGCAGAGTGCAGATTCAGAGTGCAGACTGTGAGTGCAGAGTGTAGATTGTGAGTGCAGAGTGCAGATTGTGAGTGCAGAGTGCAGATTCAGAGTGCAGAGTGCAGATTCAGAGTGCAGAGTGCAGATTCTGAGTGCAGATTGTGAGTGTAGATTGTGAGTGCAGAGTGCAGATTCAGAGTGCAGAGTGCAGATTCAGAGTGCAGATTCAGAGTGCAGAGTGCACATTTAGAGTGCAGAGTGCAGATTCAGAGTGCAGATTCACAGTGCAGATTCAGAGTCCAGATTCAGAGTGCAGAGTGCAGAGTGCAGATTCAGAGTGCAGAGTGCAGATTCAGAGTGTGAAGTGTGCAGATTCAGAGTGCAGAGTGCAGATTCAGAGTGCAGAGTGCAGATTCAGAGTGCAGAGTGCAGATTCAGAGTGCAGAGTGCAGATTCAGAGTGCAGATTGTGAGTGCAGAGTGTAGATTGTGAGTGCAGAGTGCAGATTCAGAGTGCAGATTCAGCGTGCAGAGTGCACATTCAGAGTGCAGATTCAGAGTGCAGAGTGCAGATTCAGAGTGCAGATTCAGAGTGCAGACTGTGAGTGCAGAGTGTAGATTGTGAGTGCAGAGTGCAGATTGTGAGTGCAGAGTGCAGATTCAGAGTGCAGAGTGCAGATTCAGAGTGCAGATTCAGAGTGCAGAGTGCAGATTCAGAGTGCAGATTCAGAGTGCAGAGTGCACATTTAGAGTGCAGAGTGCAGATTCAGAGTGCAGATTCAGAGTGCAGATTCAGAGTCCAGATTCAGAGTGCAGAGTGTAGAGTGCAGAGTGCAGATTCAGAGTGCAGAGTGCAGATTCAGAGTGCGAAGTGTGCAGATTCGGAGTGCAGAGTGCAGATTCAGAGTGCAGAGTGCAGATTCAGAGTGCAGAGTGCAGATTCAGAGTGCAGATTCAGAGTGCAGAGTGCAGATTCAGAGTGCAGAGTGCAGAGTGCAGATTCAGAGTGCAGAGTGCAGATTCAGAGTGCAGATTGTGAGTGCAGAGTGTAGATTGTGAGTGCAGAGTGCAGATTCAGAGTGCAGATTCAGCGTGCAGAGTGCACATTCAGAGTGCAGATTCAGAGTGGAGAGTGCAGATTCAGAGTGCAGATTCAGAGTGCAGATTCAGAGTGTAGAGTGCAGATTCAGAGTGCAGAGTGCAGATTCAGAGTGCATAGTGCAGATTCAGAGTGCAGAGTGCAGATTCAGAGTGCAGATTCAGAGTGCAGAGTGCAGATTGTGAGTGCAGATTCAGAGTGCAGAGTGCAGATTCAGAGTGCAGATTCAGAGTGCAGAGTGCAGATTGTGAGTGCAGAGTGCAGATTGTGAGTGCAGAGTGCAGATTCAGAGTGAAGAGTGCAGATTCAGAGTGCAGATTGTGAGTGCAGAGTGTAGATTGTGAGTGCAGAGTGCAGATTCAGAGTGCAGATTCAGAGTGCAGATTCAGAGTGCAGATTCAGAGTGCAGATTCAGAGTGCAGAGTGCAGATTCAGAGTGCAGAGTGCAGATTCAGAGTGCAGAGTGCAGATTCAGAGTGCAGATTCAGAATGCAGATTCAGAGTGCAGATTCAGAGTGCAGATTCAGAGTGCAGAGTGCAGATTCAGAGTGCAGATTCGGAGTGCAGAGTGCAGATTCAGAGTGCAGATTCAGAGTGCAGAGTGCAGATTCAGAGTGCAGACTCAGAGTGCAGATTCAGAGTGCAGATTCAGAATGCAGATTCAGAGTGCAGATTCAGAGTGCAGATTCAGAGTGCAGAGTGCAGATTCAGAGTGCAGATTCGGAGTGCAGAGTGCAGATTCAGAGTGCAGATTCAGAGTGCAGAGTGCAGATTCAGAGTGCACACTCAGAGTGCAGATTCAGAGTGCAGATTCAGAGTGCAGAGTGCAGATTCAGAGTGCAGATTCAGAGTGCAGATTCAGAGCGCAGAGTGCAGATTCAGAGTGCAGATTGTGAGTGCAGAGTGCAGATTCAGAGTGCAGAGTGCAGATTCAGAGTGCAGAGTGCAGATTCAGAGTGCAGATTGTGAGTGCAGAGTGTAGATTGTGAGTGCAGAGTGCAGATTGTGAGTGCAGAGTGCAGATTCAGAGTGCAGATTCAGAGTGCAGATTCAGAGTGCAGATTCAGAGTGCAGATTCAGAGTGCAGAGTGCAGATTCAGAGTGCAGATTCAGAGTGCAGATTCAGAGTGCAGATTCAGAGTGCAGATTCAGAGTGCAGATTCAGAGTGCAAAGTGCAGATTCAGAGTGCAGATTCAGAGTGCAGATTCAGAGTGCAGATTGTGAGTGCAGAGTGCAGATTCAGAGTGCAGAGTGCAGATTCAGAGTGCAGAGTGCAGATTCAGAGTGCAGATTGTGAGTGCAGAGTGTAGATTGTGAGTGCAGAGTGCAGATTGTGAGTGCAGAGTGCAGATTCAGAGTGCAGATTCAGAGTGCAGATTCAGAGTGCAGATTCAGAGTGCAGATTCAGAGTGCAGATTCAGAGTGCAGAGTGCAGATTCAGAGTGCAGATTCAGAGTGCAGATTCAGAGTGCAGATTCAGAGTGCAGATTCAGAGTGCAAAGTGCAGATTCAGAGTGCAGATTCAGAGTGCAGATAGATTCAGAGTGCAGATTCAGAGTGCAGAGTGCAGATTGTGAGTGCAGAGTACAGATTGTGAGTGCAGAGTGCAGATTGTGAGTGCAGAGTGCAGATTCAGAGTGCAGAGTGCAGATTCAGAGTGCAGAGTGCAGATTCAGAGTGCAGACTGTGAGTGCAGAGTGTAGATTGTGAGTGCAGAGTGCAGATTGTGAGTGCAGAGTGCAGATTCAGAGTGCAGAGTGCAGATTCAGAGTGCAGAGTGCAGATTCTGAGTGCAGATTGTGAGTGTAGATTGTGAGTGCAGAGTGCAGAGTGCAGATTCAGAGTGCAGAGTGCAGATTCAGAGTGCAGATTCAGAGTGCAGAGTGCAGATTCAGAGTGCAGAGTGCAGATTCAGAGTGCAGATTCAGAGTGCAGAGTGCAGATTCAGAGTGCAGAGTGCAGATTCAGAGTGCAGATTGTGAGTGCAGAGTGTAGATTGTGAGTGCAGAGTGCAGATTCAGAGTGCAGATTCAGCGTGCAGAGTGCACATTCAGAGTGCAGATTCAGAGTGCAGAGTGCAGATTCAGAGTGCAGATTCAGAGTGCAGACTGTGAGTGCAGAGTGTAGATTGTGAGTGCAGAGTGCAGATTGTGAGTGCAGAGTGCAGATTCAGAGTGCAGAGTGCAGATTCAGAGTGCAGATTCAGAGTGCAGAGTGCAGATTCAGAGTGCAGATTCAGAGTGCAGAGTGCACATTTAGAGTGCAGAGTGCAGATTCAGAGTGCAGATTCAGAGTCCAGATTCAGAGTGCAGAGTGTAGAGTGCAGAGTGCAGAGTGCAGATTCAGAGTGCAGAGTGCAGATTCAGAGTGCGAAGTGTGCAGATTCGGAGTGCAGAGTGCAGATTCAGAGTGCAGAGTGCAGATTCAGAGTGCAGAGTGCAGATTCAGAGTGCAGATTCAGAGTGCAGAGTGCAGATTCAGAGTGCAGAGTGCAGATTCAGAGTGCAGATTGTGAGTGCAGAGTGTAGATTGTGAGTGCAGAGTGCAGATTCAGAGTGCAGATTCAGCATGCAGAGTGCACATTCAGAGTGCAGATTCAGAGTGGAGAGTGCAGATTCAGAGTGCAGATTCAGAGTGTAGAGTGCAGATTCAGAGTGCAGAGTGCAGAGTGCAGATTCAGAGTGCAGAGTGCAGATTCAGAGTGCAGAGTGCAGATTCAGAGTGCAGATTCAGAGTGCAGAGTGCAGATTCAGAGTGCAGATTCAGAGTGCAGATTCAGAGTGCAGATTCAGAGTGCAGATTCAGAGTGCAGAGTGCAGATTCAGAGTGCAGATTCAGAGTGCAGATTCAGAGTGCAGAGTGCAGATTCAGAGTGCAGATTCAGAGTGCAGATTCAGAGTGCAGAGTGCAGATTGAGAGTGCAGATTGTGAGTGCAGAGTGCAGATTGTGAGTGCAGAGTGCAGATTCAGAGTGCAGATTCAGAGTGCAGACTGTGAGTGCAGAGTGTAGATTGTGAGTGCAGAGTGCAGATTGTGAGTGCAGAGTGCAGATTCAGAGTGCAGAGTGCAGATTCAGAGTGCAGATTCAGAGTGCAGATTGTGAGTGCAGAGTGTAGATTGTGAGTGCAGAGTGCAGATTCAGAGAGCAGATTTAGAGTGCAGAGTGCAGATTCAGAGTGCAGATTCAGAGTGCAGAGTGCACATTTAGAGTGCAGATTCAGAGTGCAGATTCAGAGTGCAGATTCAGAGTCCAGATTCAGAGTGCAGAGTGCAGAGTGCAGATTCAGAGTGCAGAGTGCAGAGTGCAGATTCAGAGTGCAGAGTGCAGATTCAGAGTGTGAAGTGTGCAGATTCAGAGTGCAGAGTGCAGATTCAGAGTGCAGAGTGCAGATTCAGAGTGCAGAGTGCAGATTCAGAGTGCAGATTGTGAGTGCAGAGTGTAGATTGTGAGTGCAGAGTGCAGATTCAGAGTGCAGATTCAGCTTGCAGAGTGCACATTCAGAGTGCAGATTCAGAGTGCAGAGTGCAGATTCAGAGTGCAGATTCAGAGTGCAGACTGTGAGTGCAGAGTGTAGATTGTGAGTGCAGAGTGCAGAGTGCAGATTGTGAGTGCAGAGTGCAGATTCAGAGTGCAGAGTGCAGATTCAGAGTGCAGATTCAGAGTGCAGAGTGCAGATTCAGAGTGCAGATTCAGAGTGTAGAGTGCAGATTCAGAGTGCAGATTCAGAGTGCAGAGTGCAGATTCAGAGTGCAGATTCAGAGTGCAGATTCAGAGTGCAGATTCAGAGTGCAGAGTGCAGATTGTGAGTGCAGAGTGCAGATTGTGAGTGCAGAGTGCAGATTGTGAGTGCAGAGTGCAGATTCAGAGTGCAGAGTGCAGATTCAGAGTTCAGAGTGCAGATTCAGAGTTTAGAGTGCAGATTCAGAGTGTAGATTCAGAGTTCAGATTCAGAGTGCAGATTCAGAGTGCAGAGTGCAGATTCAGAGTGCAGAGTGCAGATTGTGAGTGCAGAGTGCAGATTCAGAGTGCAGAGTGCAGATTGTGAGTGCAGAGTGCAGATTCAGAGTGCAGAGTGCAGATTCAGAGTGCAGAGTGCAGATTCAGAGTGCAGACTGTGAGTGCAGAGTGTAGATTGTGAGTGCAGAGTGCAGATTCAGAGTGCAGAGTGCAGATTCAGAGTGCAGAGTGCAGATTCAGAGTGCAGATTGTGAGTGCAGAGTGTAGATTGTGAGTGCAGAGTGCAGATTCAGAGAGCAGATTCAGAGTGCAGAGTGCAGATTCAGAGTGCAGATTCAGAGTGCAGAGTGCACATTTAGAGTGCAGAGTGCAGATTCAGAGTGCAGATTCAGAGTCCAGATTCAGAGTGCAGAGTGCAGAGTGCAGAGTGCAGAGTGCAGATTCAGAGTGCAGAGTGCAGATTCAGAGTGTGAAGTGTGCAGATTCAGAGTGCAGAGTGCAGATTCAGAGTGCAGATTCAGAGTGCAGAGTGCAGATTCAGAGTGCAGAGTGCAGATTCAGAGTGCAGAGTGCAGATTCAGAGTGCAGATTGTGAGTGCACAGTGTAGATTGTGAGTGCAGAGTGCAGATTCAGAGTGCAGATTCAGCGTGCAGAGTGCACATTCAGAGTGCAGATTCAGAGTGCAGAGTGCAGATTCAGAGTGCAGATTCAGAGTGCAGACTGTGAGTGCAGAGTGTAGATTGTGAGTGCAGAGCGCAGATTGTGAGTGCAGAGTGCAGATTCAGAGTGCAGAGTGCAGATTCAGAGTGCAGATTCAGAGTGCAGAGTGCAGATTCAGAGTGGAGATTCAGAGTGCAGATTCAGAGTGCAGAGTGCAGATTGTGAGTGCAGAGTGCAGATTGTGAGTGCAGAGTGCAGATTGTGAGTGCAGAGTGCAGATTGTG
Organism: Lissotriton helveticus; assembly: GCF_964261635.1. Classification (NCBI taxonomy): domain Eukaryota; kingdom Metazoa; phylum Chordata; class Amphibia; order Caudata; family Salamandridae; genus Lissotriton; species Lissotriton helveticus. The sequence continues at coordinate 41,967,973 of NC_136057.1, forward strand.
AGTGCAGAGTGCAGATTCAGAGTGCAGAGTGCAGAGTCAGAGTTCAGAGTGCAGATTCAGAGTTCAGAGTGCAGATTCAGAGTGTAGATTTAGAGTGCAGATTCAGAGTGCAGATTTAGAGTGCGGATTCAGAGTGCAGAGTGCAGATTCAGAGTGCAGAGTGCAGATTCAGAGTGCAGAGTGCAGATTGTGAGTGCAGAGTGCAGATTGTGAGTGCAGAGTGCAGATTGTGAGTGCAGAGTGCAGATTCAGAGTGCAGAGTGCAGATTCAGAGTGCAGAGTGCAGATTCAGAGTGCAGAGTGCAGATTCAGAGTGCAGATTCTGAGTGCAGAGTGCAGATTCAGAGTGCAGATTCAGAGTGCAGAGCGCAGATTCAGAGTGCAGACTCAGAGTGCAGATTCAGAGTGCAGATTCAGAGTGCAGAGTGCAGATTCAGAGTGCAGATTCAGAGTGCAGATTCAGAGTGCAGAGTGCAGATTCAGAGTGCAGATTCAGAGTGCAGATTCAGAGTGCAGATTCAGAGTGCAGATTCAGAGTGCAGAGTGCAGATTGTGAGTGCAGAGTGCAGATTCAGAGTGCAGAGTGCAGATTCAGAGTGCAGAGTGCAGATTCAGGGTGCAGATTCAGAGTGCAGAGTGCAGATTGTGAGTGCAGAGTGCAGATTGTGAGTGCAGAGTGCAGATTGTGAGTGCAGAGTGCAGATTCAGAGTGCAGAGTGCAGAGTGCAGATTCAGAGTGCAGAGTGCAGATTCAGAATGCAGATTCAGAGTGCAGAGTGCAGATTCAGAGTGCAGATTCAGAGTGCAGAGTGCAGATTCAGAGTGCAGACTCAGAGTGCAGATTCAGAGTGCAGATTCAGAGTGCAGATTCAGAGTGCAGAGTGCAGATTCAGAGTGCAGATTCAGAGTGCAGATTCAGAGTGCAGAGTGCAGATTCAGAGTGCAGATTCAGAGTGCAGAGTGCAGATTGTGAGTGCAGAGTGCAGATTCAGAGTGCAGAGTGCAGATTCAGAGTGCAGATTCAGAGTGCAGATTGTGAGTGCAGAGTGTAGATTGTGAGTGCAGAGTGCAGATTGTGAGTGCAGAGTGCAGATTCAGAGTGCAGAGTGCAGATTCAGAGTGCAGAGTGCAGATTCAGAGTGCAGAGTGCAGATTCAGAGTGCAGATTCTGAGTGCAGAGTGCAGATTCAGAGTGCAGATTCAGAGTGCAGAGCGCAGATTCAGAGTGCAGACTCAGAGTGCAGATTCAGAGTGCAGATTCAGAGTGAAGAGTGCAGATTCAGAGTGCAGATTCAGAGTGCAGATTCAGAGTGCAGAGTGCAGATTCAGAGTGCAGATTCAGAGTGCAGATTCAGAGTGCAGATTCAGAGTGCAGATTCAGAGTGCAGAGTGCAGATTGTGAGTGCAGAGTGCAGATTCAGAGTGCAGAGTGCAGATTCAGAGTGCAGAGTGCAGATTCAGAGTGCAGATTCAGAGTGCAGAGTGCAGAGTCAGAGTTCAGAGTGCAGATTCAGAGTTCAGAGTGCAGATTCAGAGTGTAGATTTAGAGTGCAGATTCAGAGTGCAGATTTAGAGTGCGGATTCAGAGTGCAGAGTGCAGATTCAGAGTGCAGAGTGCAGATTCAGAGTGCAGAGTGCAGATTCAGAGTGCAGAGTGCAGATTCAGAGTGCAGATTCAGAGTGCAGAGTGCAGATTCAGAGTGCAGATTCAGAGTGCAGAGCGCAGATTCAGAGTGCAGACTCAGAGTGCAGATTCAGAGTGCAGATTCAGAGTGCAGAGTGCAGATTCAGAGTGCAGATTCAGAGTGCAGATTCAGAGTGCAGAGTGCAGATTCAGAGTGCATATTCAGAGTGCAGATTCAGAGTGCAGATTCAGAGTGCAGATTCAGAGTGCAGAGTGCAGATTGTGAGTGCAGAGTGCAGATTCAGAGTGCAGAGTGCAGATTCAGAGTGCAGAGTGCAGATTCAGAGTGCAGATTCAGAGTGCAGAGTGCAGATTGTGAGTGCAGAGTGCAGATTGTGAGTGCAGAGTGCAGATTGTGAGTGCAGAGTGCAGATTCAGAGTGCAGAGTGCAGATTCAGAGTGCAGAGTGCAGATTCAGAGTGCAGATTCAGAGTGCAGAGTGCAGATTCAGAGTGCAGATTCAGAGTGCAGAGTGCAGATTCAGAGTGCAGACTCAGAGTGCAGATTCAGAGTGCAGATTCAGAGTGCAGATTCAGAGTGCAGATTCAGAGTGCAGAGTGCAGATTCAGAGTGCAGATTCAGAGTGCAGATTCAGAGTGCAGAGTGCAGATTCAGAGTGCAGATTCAGAGTGCAGAGTGCAGATTGTGAGTGCAGAGTGCAGATTCAGAGTGCAGAGTGCAGATTCAGAGTGCAGATTCAGAGTGCAGATTGTGAGTGCAGAGTGTAGATTGTGAGTGCAGAGTGCAGATTGTCAGTGCAGAGTGCAGATTGTGAGTGCAGAGTGCAGATTCAGAGTGCAGAGTGCAGATTGTGAGTGCAGAGTGCAGATTCAGAGTGCAGAGTGCAGATTCAGAGTGCATAGTGCAGATTCAGAGTGCAGAGTGCAGATTCAGAGTGCAGATTCAGAGTGCAGAGTGCAGATTGTGAGTGCAGATTCAGAGTGCAGATTCAGAGTGCAGATTGTGAGTGCAGAGTGCAGATTGTGAGTGCAGAGTGCAGATTCAGAGTGCAGAGTGCAGATTCAGAGTGCAGATTGTGTGTGCAGAGTGTAGATTGTGAGTGCAGAGTGCAGATTCAGAGTGCAGATTCAGAGTGCAGATTCAGAGTGCAGATTCAGAGTGCAGATTCAGAGTGCAGAGTGCAGATTCAGAGTACAGAGTGCAGATTCAGAGTGCAGAGTGCAGATTCAGAGTGCAGAGTGCAGAATCAGAGTGCAGATTCAGAATGCAGATTCAGAGTGCAGATTCAGAGTGCAGATTCAGAGTGCAGAGTGCAGATTCAGAGTGCAGATTCGGAGTGCAGAGTGCAGATTCAGAGTGCAGATTCAGAGTGCAGAGTGCAGATTCAGAGTGCAGACTCAGAGTGCAGATTCAGAGTGCAGATTCAGAATGCAGATTCAGAGTGCAGATTCACAGTGCAGATTCAGAGTGCAGAGTGCAGATTCAGAGTGCAGATTCGGAGTGCAGAGTGCAGATTAAGAGTGCAGATTCAGAGTGCAGAGTGCAGATTCAGAGTGCACACTCAGAGTGCAGATTCAGAGTGCAGATTCAGAGTGCAGATTCAGAGTGCAGATTCAGAGTGCAGATTCAGAGTGCAGAGTGCAGATTCAGAGTGCAGATTGTGAGTGCAGAGTGCAGATTCAGAGTGCAGAGTGCAGATTCAGAGTGCAGAGTGCAGATTCAGAGTGCAGATTGTGAGTGCAGAGTGTAGATTGTGAGTGCAGAGTGCAGATTGTGAGTGCAGAGTGCAGATTCAGAGTGCAGATTCAGAGTGCAGATTCAGAGTGCAGATTCAGAGTGCAGATTCAGAGTGCAGAGTGCAGATTCAGAGTGCAGATTCAGAGTGCAGATTCAGAGTGCAGATTCAGAGTGCAGATTCAGAGTGCAGAGTGCAGATTCAGAGTGCAGATTCAGAGTGCAGATTCAGAGTGCAAAGTGCAGATTCAGAGTGCAGATTCAGAGTGCAGATTCAGAGTGCAGATTCAGAGTGCAGATTCAGAGTGCAGAGTGCAGATTGTGAGTGCAGAGTGCAGATTGTGAGTGCAGAGTGCAGATTGTGAGTGCAGAGTGCAGATTCAGAGTGCAGAGTGCAGATTCAGAGTGCAGAGTGCAGATTCAGAGTGCAGACTGTGAGTGCAGAGTGTAGATTGTGATTGCAGAGTGCAGATTGTGAGTGCAGAGTGCAGATTCAGAGTGCAGAGTGCAGATTCAGAGTGCAGAGTGCAGATTCAGAGTGCAGATTGTGAGTGTAGATTGTGAGTGCAGAGTGCAGAGTGCAGATTCAGAGTGCAGAGTGCAGATTCAGAGTGCAGATTCAGAGTGCAGAGTGCACATTTAGAGTGCAGAGTGCAGATTCAGAGTGCAGATTCAGAGTGCAGATTCAGAGTCCAGATTCAGAGTGCAGAGTTGTTAGACGGGGACCCTGAGGGTCGGCCGGATACTGAGGGAGAGATCCCCGAGGGGGACCGTCTCCGGTGATCGTACAGACAAGTTACCTCCCTCCCCACAAACAGGCACCACACCAAGTCGAGTTCAATGCTTTATATAAGGTTCTTAAGGCAAGGATATCAGCGATACAGGATATCTCGGACCCGGGGGTCCTCTCACTTCTAGTCTCTGTAGGGAAAGGGGGTAGCGGGACAGTCTTGGTACCGGATCGGTACAGGTAGTGGTAAGGGGTGAGCTCACAATCCTCGAGCTGGAGGGTCTGTGGATCGGGCCGCGGCAGCGCCAGCAGGCCAAGATGGTAGTCTCACAAGGCAGAGGGCCGCGGCAGCGCCAGCAGGCCAAGTCGATGGTTTCACGAGGCAGAGGGCCGCGGCAGCGCCAGCAGGCCAAGATGGTAGTCTCACAAGGCAGAGGGCCGCGGCAGCGCCAGCAGGCCAAGTCGATGGTTTCACGAGGCAGAGGGCCGCGGCAGCGCCAGCAGGCCAAGATGGTTTCACTAGGCAGAGGGCCGCGGCAGCGCCAGCAGGCCAAGACGATGGTTTCACGAGGCAGAGGTCCGCGGCAGCGCCAGCAGGCCAAGATGGGTTCACGAGGCAGAGGGCCGCGGCAGCGCCAGCAGGCCAGTCACGGATGAGTTCTTCTCGGGTCTCTCGACTCCAGGATACAACTGCCTTCCTGGTCTGGCACTGCCCCAGTTATAGGTCTGGTCCCCTTTGATGTCCGGACCCTCGCGCCTGGGGGCCGGGAGGTCCGGGAGGAGGGAGTCCAGACACCCAGCAGGGGGGTGGAGCCAGCGCCCAGGGCGGCCGGGGGTGATCAACACCTGGCGGAGGGGAGCTGTTGACGATTCCTTCTCCCATTGATTTGCCAAGTGGTCACTCTGCCTCCTGGGGGGAGGTTGGTGCCCCGATGTCGGGGCCGGCCGGGCCCAGGGTTAGGGTCGAGTTGAGGCCACGCGGCCTCGTGCTGCAGTGCCCCAAGATGGCGGCCGGTTCGATGTCGTGGTGTGGATGGTGACCCGGGCCAGCTGGGTCCGGGGCTGGTGTCTTGTAGTGGAGGGATTGCAGGGTACTTCGGGTGGTCGTTTAGGGACTCTGGCTGGGGATGCAGGGAGAGCCAGGGTCCAGGTCCTACTGCGGGGAGGGGGGGCAGCCCGACCATGCAGCCTGTCCAACATGCGTCCCCCCCAGCTGAAGGCGGGGAGAGTCAGCCATCTTTCTGGGGACTCTCCTCGCTGAGGCGGAAAAAGCGTGACAGGCCGTCGGCGTTGGCGTGGTCCTGGCCTGGACGATGTTCCACCGTGAAGTCCATCCCCTGCAGGGAGATGGACCAGCGCAACAGCTTCGGGTTTTCCCCCCGCATTTGCATCAGCCATTGCAGGGGTCGGTGGTCTGTTTGCACCCGGAAGTGGGTGCCGAAGAGGTATGGCCGGAGCTTCTTGAGTGCCCAGACTACGGCGAAGGCCTCTCTCTCAATGGTGCTCCAGCGCTGTTCTCGGGGCAAGAGGCGTCTGCTGATGAAGACCACCGGATGGTCGACCCCTTCGGCGTTGAGTTGGGAGAGGACCGCCCCCACACCATGATCGGAGGCGTCCGTCTGCACAATGAATTCCCGGCTGTAGTCGGGAGCCTGGAGCACGGGGGCCGTGCACATGGCGGTCTTTAGTTTCTCGAAGGCCGATTGGCAGTCCAGGGTCCAGTTGACGGTTTTGGGGCCCTTTTTGGAGGTGAGCTCTGTGAGGGGCCCCACGATGCTGCCATAGTCCTTCACGAACCGCCGGTAGTATCCGGTGAGCCCCAGGAAGGCCCGGACCTCCGTTTGGGTCGTAGGGGGTTGCCAGGCCTGGATGGCAGCAATCTTGAGTTGGAGAGGAGCCACTAGCCCGCTTCCCACTTGGTGTCCCAGGTAGGTCACGGACCCTTGGCCAACCTGGCACTTGCTGGCCTTGATGGTGAGCCCGGCTTGCTGGAGGGCGTGTAGAACCTCCCGCAGGTGGCGGAGGTGGTCGGTCCACTGGTGGCTGTACACAGCAATGTCGTCCAGGTAGGCGGCGCTGAAGTCTTCCAGGCCCGCCAGTACCTGGTTTACCAGCCGTTGGAACGTGGCCGGGGCGTTTTTCATGCCGAAGGGCATGACTTTAAAGTGGTAGTGCCCGTCTGGGGTAGAGAAGGCGGATCGTTCTTGGGCCCGAGGGGTGAGGCCGATCTGCCAGTAGCCCGCTGTTAGGTCGAAGATGCTCAGGTAGCGGGCGGCCCCCATCCGGTCAATTAGCTCGTCGGCCCGGGGGATGGGATGAGCGTCGGTCCTGGTAACTGCATTCAGCCCCCGATAGTCCACGCAGAACCGGAGCTCAGGGGCAACGCCCGGGGCGGCCGCCTTGGGAACCAGGACGACTGGGCTTGCCCAGGGGCTGTCTGAGGGTTCGATCACTCCCAGGGTCAGCATTTTGGACACCTCGGTCTGGATGCAGGCTCGTACCCGGTCTGGTACGCGGTATGCCCGGTGTCGGATAGGAGGGCTGTCCCCGGTGTCCACATCGTGGAGGCACCAGGGGGTGACTCCGGGGGTGAGGGAGAACAGGGAGGCGAACCGCCTCAGGAGCGTTTGGCAGTCTTGGCGTTGCTCCGGGGACAGGGCCTCGGAGAGCTGGACCCCTTCCACTGAGCCATCCTGCTCGAAGGCCCTCAGTAAGTCCGGAAGGGGTTCGGAGTCTTCTTCTGTCCCATTATCGGTAGCCATCAGGAGGCTGAGCTCGGATCGCACAAAATGGGGTTTTAGCCTGTTGGCATGGAGGACCCGTAGGGGGTTCCGGGCAGTCTCCATGTCGATTAAATAGGTGACGGGCCCTTTGCGTTCGATTACCTTGAAGGGCCCGGACCATCGGTCTTGGAGTGCACAGGGTTCAACCGGGGACATCACCCAGACCTGTTGTCCCGGTTCGAACTCAATGGAGGACGCGTGCTGATCGTACCACCTCTTCATGTCCTCCTGACTGGCCTCGAGATTGGCTTTGGCGGTGTCTCGGAACTGCCGGGTCTGGTTGCGGAGAGCCAGGAGGTACCTGTAGATGTCCGGGGGAGTTTTCTGGGGAGGCTGCTCCCAACCTTCCTTGACTAGGCTGAGGGGGCCCCGGACGGGGTGCCCGTACAGGAGTTCAAATGGGCTGAAGCCGAGGGACTTCTGCGGGACCTCCCGATAGGCAAACAGGAGGCAGGGAAGTAGCACGTCCCACTGGCGTCGAAGGGGTTCTTCTAGGCCCATAATCATCCCCTTGAGGGTGCGGTTGAACCTCTCGACCAGTCCGTTTCCTTGCGGGTGATAGGGGGTCGTGAATTTGTAGGTGACCCCGCATTGTTGCCAAAGAGACTTCATATATCTGGAGATAAAGTTCGTGCCCCTGTCACTGACGACCTCCCGGGGGAACCCCACCCGGGAGAAGATCCCCATCAGGGCCCGGCCCACCACGGGGGCCGTCACCGTCCGAAGAGGGATGGCCTCGGGATAGCGAGTGGCGTGGTCTACGAGGACCAGGATGAACCGGTGTCCATGGGCTGTTCGAGGGTCGAGGGGCCCCACAATGTCTATTCCCACTCGTTCAAACGGGGTGGTGACGACAGGAAAGGGTTGCAATGGTGCTTTGATTTTTCGGCCACTTTTTCCGCTGGCCTGGCAGGTGGGGCAGGCCTTGCAGTGGTTGGTGACATCCTTTCGCATGTGGGGCCAGAAAAAATGGGTCACCAGGCGATCGTAGGTTTTATCCTGCCCCAGGTGTCCGGCAAGAGGGACATCGTGGGCTAAGTTCAGGAGGAAGTCTCGGAAGCGAAGGGGCACCACCAGCACCCGACTGGCCCCTAGTTCCGCCACTTTCTGCTCGCTGTAGAGCAGGTCTTGGTCCCAGTAGATCCAGTGGGCCCCCGAGGTATCCCCGGTGCTCTGGGCCAGGGCTTTCTGCCGGAGTCCTTCGAGAGAGGGACAGGTTTTCTGTTCGGCCCGGAATTGTTCCTGCGTGGGGCCTCCCTCCTGCCGCCATTGTGCCAGGTCAGGGACGTCCCGAAGCTGGTCGGATCCTTCTTCGGTTTGGGTAAATGGACTGGCTCCTGGGGCGGCCTCCTCTGGGATGAGCGCGGGAGGAGGTTCTGGCCACTCGGGCTCTTCTGGGCTGGGGACCGCGCGGGCGGTCATGGACCGGGTCGTGACGCAGACCCATTCGGGGAGGCCAAGCATCCCCAGGTGCTCCCTCCGTTCGACAGCTGCCCATGGAGAGCTTTCAAGGTCGTTTCCTAGGAGGCAGTCCACGGGGGCATCATCGCGGACAGTTACTTTTAACATCCCTGTTACTCCTCCCCACTCGAAGGGGACGCAGGCCATGTGGCATAGGCTTTCGGAGTTGTCGGCTGATCGGACAGGGCAAAGAATGTTCGGCAAGATTTGGTCGGGAGTGACGAGGTGGCGTCGGACCGCCGTTACACTGGCCCCGGTGTCGCGGAGGGCTTCCGCCCGGCGGCCATTAATGTTGACCCATTGACCGTACTTCTGGGTGTTGGCGGGAAGGGGGGCCCGCGGAATCATGTCTCTCTCCCCTAAGCAGACCAGTGCCATGGCGGCGGGCGCCCATTCAGAGGGATCGGTCTCGTACTCTTCTTGGTCTTCCGGGATTAGTTCTTCCCCTAGGGCCGCCGCTGCAACTTGGCGGGGGGTAGTGTTCGGATTCTTTGGGCAGTTGGGATCACTGGCGTAGTGGCCGGGTCGCTGGCACCTGTGGCACGTAATGTTGGCCCGGAAACCGGCCCGGACGGCAGGGCTTCCTCGGCCAACCGGGGTCGAGGGGTTTCTGGGGGGTGACGAGGGGCCGGGGTCTCTCCCCCGACCCTGACTCCCTCCTCCCCCTCGGGGGCGATACGGTCTGGATAATTCGCTGGGTGCGTTCCGGCCAACTCGGGTGCTTTCCCACCGGTCGGCTTCGACGGCGAGTTGTCGAGGGTCGGTTAGCTTACTGTCCAGGAGGTGTTGCCGGAGCTCCACGAAGCAGTTGTTCGACAGGTGTTCCCATACGATAAGGTCAAAGAGTTGATCGTAGGTGGTTACTTTGTTGCCCTTGATCCACCCCTCGAAGGCTCGGCTAAAAAAGTTCACGTACTCCACCCAAGTTGTACCCGGAATCCGTTTGCAGTCGCGGAACCGTTGGCGGTACATCTCAGGTGTGAGCCCGTATCGAGTGAGGAGGGCGGCCTTCATGTGGTCGTAGGAGGTCATCAGCTGGTCCGGGAGTTGCAGCAGGGCGTCCCGCCCTTCGTTGACAAACCTCCCCCATAATCCGGCTCCCCAATCGCTTCGGGGAATCCGGTGGGAGGTCATTGCCACCTCATAGGCTTTAAACCACTGCTGTATATCATCGTTCTTGTGGTATTCCCGGATGACATCTTTGGGGATGTGAACCTTGGGTTCGGTCGAGGCAGACGGGGTCGGTCGTTCGGGGAGCCCGAGGTCTTTATTCTGTTTCTGGATCTCCAGTGCTTTGAGATCGCGCTCATGTTCGTACTCTAGTTTCTTTTCCTCTAGCTCTCTCTGTCTTTGCTTGTCTTCTCGCTCTTCCTTGAGCCGTAAGTGTTCCAGGGTTATTTTTTGTTCGGCCAGCTTGAGTTCTCCATCCAAGCGAAGTCGGGCTAGTTCTAATTCGTGGAGTCTGGTTTTTTCTCTTTCTCGGATCTCTTCCAGGGAGAGACCCGCTCTTTCTTTAGTTGGTGCGGGGCTCGTTTCGGTTGTTTGTGTTCGGGGTACGGCCGTACCTGTTTCCGCCCAGGCTTCTAGGGCTCGTTTGAAGTCTTCCTTCGTACTCAGACCCGTGGTTGGGAGACCAAGTTCCATGCAATATTGCTTCAGTTCTCGGTGGTTGTAGTCTTCCAATTTTTCCATCTGGAATTTCTCTGTTGTTCCGCTCTCTGTTGTCATGGTGGTCGTGTGTCGTGGGTCGGGTGACTTTCTGTACGATTATGCGTAGGTTCGGATCCCGTCGCTGGCCACCAATGTTAGACGGGGACCCTGAGGGTCGGCCGGATACTGAGGGAGAGATCCCCGAGGGGGACCGTCTCCGGTGATCGTACAGACAAGTTACCTCCCTCCCCACAAACAGGCACCACACCAAGTCGAGTTCAATGCTTTATATAAGGTTCTTAAGGCAAGGATATCAGCGATACAGGATATCTCGGACCCGGGGGTCCTCTCACTTCTAGTCTCTGTAGGGAAAGGGGGTAGCGGGACAGTCTTGGTACCGGATCGGTACAGGTAGTGGTAAGGGGTGAGCTCACAATCCTCGAGCTGGAGGGTCTGTGGATCGGGCCGCGGCAGCGCCAGCAGGCCAAGATGGTAGTCTCACAAGGCAGAGGGCCGCGGCAGCGCCAGCAGGCCAAGTCGATGGTTTCACGAGGCAGAGGGCCGCGGCAGCGCCAGCAGGCCAAGATGGTAGTCTCACAAGGCAGAGGGCCGCGGCAGCGCCAGCAGGCCAAGTCGATGGTTTCACGAGGCAGAGGGCCGCGGCAGCGCCAGCAGGCCAAGATGGTTTCACTAGGCAGAGGGCCGCGGCAGCGCCAGCAGGCCAAGACGATGGTTTCACGAGGCAGAGGGCCGCGGCAGCGCCAGCAGGCCAAGATGGGTTCACGAGGCAGAGGGCCGCGGCAGCGCCAGCAGGCCAGTCACGGATGAGTTCTTCTCGGGTCTCTCGACTCCAGGATACAACTGCCTTCCTGGTCTGGCACTGCCCCAGTTATAGGTCTGGTCCCCTTTGATGTCCGGACCCTCGCGCCTGGGGGCCGGGAGGTCCGGGAGGAGGGAGTCCAGACACCCAGCAGGGGGGTGGAGCCAGCGCCCAGGGCGGCCGGGGGTGATCAACACCTGGCGGAGGGGAGCTGTTGACGATTCCTTCTCCCATTGATTTGCCAAGTGGTCACTCTGCCTCCTGGGGGGAGGTTGGTGCCCCGATGTCGGGGCCGGCCGGGCCCAGGGTTAGGGTCGAGTTGAGGCCACGCGGCCTCGTGCTGCAGTGCCCCAAGATGGCGGCCGGTTCGATGTCGTGGTGTGGATGGTGACCCGGGCCAGCTGGGTCCGGGGCTGGTGTCTTGTAGTGGAGGGATTGCAGGGTACTTCAGGTGGTCGTTTAGGGACTCTGGCTGGGGATGCAGGGAGAGCCAGGGTCCAGGTCCTACTGCGGGGAGGGGGGGCAGCCCGACCATGCGGCCTGTCCAACAAGAGTGCAGAGTGCAGATTCAGAGTGCAGAGTGCAGATTCAGAGTGTGAAGTGTGCAGATTCAGAGTGCAGAGTGCAGATTCTGAGTGCAGAGTGCAGATTCAGAGTGCAGAGTGCAGATTCAGAGTGCAGATTCAGAGTGCAGAGTGCAGATTCAGAGTGCAGAGTGCAGATTCAGAGTGCAGAGTGCAGATTCAGAGTGCAGATTGTGAGTGCAGAGTGTAGATTGTGAGTGCAGAGTGCAGATTCAGAGTGCAGATTCAGCGTGCAGAGTGCACATTCAGAGTGCAGATTCAGAGTGCAGAGTGCAGATTCAGAGTGCAGATTCAGAGTGCAGACTGTGAGTGCAGAGTGTAGATTGTGAGTGCAGAGTGCAGATTTTGAGTGCAGAGTGCAGATTCAGAGTGCAGAGTGCAGATTCAGAGTGCAGGTTCAGAGTGCAGAGTGCAGATTCAGAGTGCAGATTCAGAGTGCAGAGTGCACATTTAGAGTGCAGAGTGCAGATTCAGAGTGCAGATTCAGAGTCCAGATTCAGAGTGCAGAGTGTAGAGTGCAGAGTGCAGAGTGCAGATTCAGAGTGCAGAGTGCAGATTCAGAGTGCGAAGTGTGCAGATTCGGAGTGCAGAGTGCAGATTCAGAGTGCAGAGTGCAGATTCAGAGTGCAGAGTGCAGATTCGGAGTGCAGATTCGGAGTGCAGAGTGCAGATTCAGAGTGCAGAGTGCAGATTCAGAGTGCAGAGTGCAGATTCAGAGTGCAGATTGTGAGTGCAGAGTGTAGATTGTGAGTGCAGAGTGCAGATTCAGAGTGCAGATTCAGCGTGCAGAGTGCACATTCAGAGTGCAGATTCAGAGTGGAGAGTGCAGATTCAGAGTGCAGATTCAGAGTGCAGATTCAGAGTGTAGAGTGCAGATTCAGAGTGCAGAGTGCAGATTCAGAGTGCAGAGTGCAGATTCAGAGTGCAGAGTGCAGATTCAGAGTGCAGAGTGCAGATTCACAGTGCAGAGTGCAGATTCAGAGTGCAGATTCAGAGTGCAGTTGCAGAGTGCAGTTGCAGAGTGCAGTTGCAGAGAGAACTCAGCAGCACCACCACATCATCACTCAGCAGCACCACAGCATCACTCAGCACCACCACAGCATCACTCAGCACCACCACAGCATCACTCAGCACCACCACAGCACCACTCAGCACCACCACAGCACCACTCAGCGCAATCCCAGCATCACTCAGCACCACCACAGCATCACTCCGCGACATCACAGCATCAATCTGTGCAACCATTCAACAACAACTGGTTCAATTATGTTCTCTCAATGTTTCAAGCTTTATTACAAATGTCACAAAAAGATGTTATTTCACTTCTGTTCTTGGATTTTCATCACAATAAAATACACTGAACATAATCTTCACAAACGTTATTTACAAAAGTTTAAGCTATTGCCAATATAAATTACAATCACTTTTATTTAAGTATTAAATATTTAAAAAAATTAAAAACCGTTGCTATTTGTAATATCAATACATCTAAGTCACGTAAATACAAAACATGTTGCATTACAAATGCTATAGTCGTCACATGTGCGAAAGTTATAACTATTGGCATTGAAAATGACAAAGCTATTAATTTAGCTATTTTCAAAATCAACACATACATAAAAAAATTTCCATTTACAATACCAATAGCTCAAACTTTCCTAATGCGAGACCTATTGCATTGCAAATGCTTGTTGTAAGTTGTGGTCGTGTGTGCTTGTTAGTTGGGTGATATGGCAGAAAAGGAGGGGTGATAGTTTGAGAAGGATGTTTGGGAGTTCATAGTAGTCAGAAAGGTTTGGGATGAGTCAGAGGGAGGAGGGAAGAGAAGGACATAATTTATTTTTATAGCAAAATGAAAATGATGTACACCTACTTATACAACCATGATTCTTGATACAATGTTTCCTTGCATAATGACATTCCTCTAAATAAAGGCCCATATGTAAGTTGAAGCAGCAGTATTTGCATGGACTGCTGGCCACGTCTCTGACAAACTCTATTAGTGAATAATATCAATCACTATTAGAGTAATAAAAATTAGAGTAGCACAAGCTGCAGCAAGAACTTCCCTGGCAGTTGAGATAAGTGAAAATATGTGTTAGACGGAGACCTGGAGGGTCGGCCGAGCACAGTGATCGCACAGACAGGTAACTTCCCCCCCACAGATGGACACCACACAAAGATCAGGGTAACACCTTTTATAGGCACTTCTGGTAGTAGAGTGGTGCGATACAAGGCGATCAGGACACGATGATCCTCTCAATTCTAGTCTCTAGTAAGGGAAGGGGGTAGCGGGACAGTCTTGGTACCTACGGGTACTGAGGTGTAACGGTGATAGCTCACAATCCTCGAGCTCGGTGTTCGGATGGGTCGGACCGCGGCAGCGCCGGCAGGTCCCGAAGAGGTCGTAGGTGGCAACGGGCCGCGGCAGCGCCAGCAGGTCCCAACGAGGATGAAGGTTACAACGGGCCGCGGCAGCGCCAGCCGGTCCCACGAGAATGCAGGTTGCAACGGGCCGCGGCAGCGCCAGCAGGTCCCACGAGGATGGAGGTTACTACGGGCCGCGGCAGCGCCAGCAGGTCCCAACGAGGATGAAGGTTGCAGAGGGCCGCGGCAGCGCCAGCAGGTCCCACGAGGATGAAGGTTGCAGAGCCGCGGCAGCGCCAGCAGGCAGGACAATAGTTCACAAGGCAGGGCTGTGGCAGCGCCAACAGTCCGTCAAGGATGAGTTCTTCTCGGTGTCTCTCGACTCCAGGATACAACTGCCTTCCTGTCCTGGGGCTGCCTCAGTTATAGGTCTGGCGCCCTTTGATGTCCGGACCCTCGCTCTTGGAGGTCGGGAGGTCTGGGATGAGGGAGTCCAGACACCCAGCAGGGGGGTGGAGCCAGCGCCCGAGGAGTCTGGGGGTGCTCGGCACCTGGCGGGGGAGAGCCATCGACACTTCGTACTCCCATTGACCTGCCAAGTGGTCCGTTCACCTCCTGGGTGGAGGGTGGTGCCGGGATGTCGGGGCCTGGCCAGGCCCGGGGTTGGGGTCGGGCTGAGGCCGCGCGGCCGCGTGGTGCCGTGTCCAAGATGGCGGCTGGGCCGGGCAATGGTGCTGACGGTGGCCCGGGCCCTGTCCTGCGGGGAGGGAGCGAGCCCTTCATGTGGCCTGTCCAACATGCGTCCCCCCCAGCTGAAGGCGGGGAGAGTCACCCATCTTCTTGGGGACTTTCCTCGTCGAGGCGGAAAAAGCGGGACAGGCCGTCCGCGTTGGCGTGGTCTTGACCAGGGCGATGCTCCACAGTGAAGTCCATCCCCTGCAGGGAGATGGACCATCGCAATAGTTTGGGGTTCTCCCCCCGCATCTGCCTGAGCCATTGCAGGGGCCGATGGTCCGTCTGTACCCGGAAATGGGTTCCGAAGAGGTACGGCCGGAGCTTCTTGAGGGCCCATACCACAGCGAAGGCCTCTCGCTCAATGGTGCTCCAGCGCTGTTCTCGGGGCAGTAGGCGTCTGCTGATGAAGGCCACTGGTTGGTCCACCCCTTCGGTGTTCAGTTGGGAGAGGACGGCCCCAACACCATGGTCGGAGGCATCGGTCTGCACGATGAACTCGCGGCTGTAGTCGGGGGCCTGGAGTACAGGAGCGGTGCACATAGCGGCCTTCAGCGTCTCGAAGGCTGCTTGACAGTCGGGCGTCCAGTTGACTCTCTTGGGGCTGTTCTTGGACGTGAGTTCCGTGAGGGGCCCCACAATGCTGCCATAGTCCCTCACAAACCGCCGGTAGTATCCGGTGAGCCCCAGGAAGGCTCGGACCTCTGTTTGTGTCTCGGGGGGTTGCCAGGACTGGATGGCAGCTACCTTGAGTTGGAGGGGAGCCACCAGACCGCTCCCCACTTGGTGTCCGAGGTAGGTTACGGACCCCTGGCCGATTTGGCACTTGCTGGCTTTTATGGTGAGGCCGGCCTGTTGGAGGGCCTGCAGGACCTCTCGGAGGTGGTGGAGGTGGTCTGCCCAGTGGCGGCTGTATACCGCGATGTCGTCCAGGTAGGCGGCGCTGAATTCTTCGAGGCCCGCCAATACCTGGTTCACCAGTCTTTGAAAGGTGGCTGGAGCGTTCTTCATGCCGAAGGGCATCACTCTGAAGTGGTAGTGTCCGTCCGGGGTGGAGAAAGCGGAACGTTCTTGGGCCCCGGGGGTGAGGCCGATCTGCCAGTAGCCCGCTGTCAGGTCAAAGATGCTTAGGTAGCGGGCTGCCCCCAGGCGGTCGACCAGTTCATCTGCGCGGGGGATAGGGTGAGCGTCGGTTCGGGTGACCGCGTTCAGCCCCCGATAGTCGATGCAGAATCGGAGCTCAGGTGTGGTGCCCGGTGCCGCGGCCTTGGGGACCAGGACGACCGGGCTGGCCCAGGGACTGTCCGAAGGCTCGATGACCCCGAGGGCGAGCATCTTAGAGACTTCTTCTTGGATGCATGTACGTACCCGATCCGGTACTCGGTACGCCCGGTGTCGGACAGGAGGACTGTCCCCCGTGTCCACGTCGTGCAGGCACCAGGAGGTGACTCCGGGTGCGAGGGAGAACAGGTTTGCGAACGGCAGCAGGAGGGCCCGGCAATCTTGACGCTGCTCTGGGGTCAGGGCCTCGGAGAGTCGGACCCCGTCCACCGAGCCATCCCTTTCCCGAGTCCTCAGTAGGTCAGGGAGGGGCTCGGAGTCTCCTTCCGTACCACTGTCGGTAGCCATCAGCAGGCTGAGTTCCGAGCGCATGAAGTGGGGTTTGAGCCTGTTGGCATGGAGGACCCGGAGGGGGTTCCGGGGGGACTCCAGGTCGATGAGATAGGTGACGGGACTCTTGCGCTCGATCACCTTGAAGGGCCCCGTCCATTTGTCTTGCAAGGCACACGGTTCGATGGGGGACATCACCCATACCTGCTGACCCGGTTCAAACTCGAGGGAGGAGGCATGTTGGTCGTACCACTTCTTCATGTCCTCTTGACTGGCCTCTAGATTGGCTTTAGCGATTTCCCTGAATTTCCGGGTCTGATTGCGGAGGGTCAGGAGGTATTTGTAGACGTCCGGGGGGGTCTTTAGGGGGGCCATCTCCCATTCCTCCTTCACTAGGCTGAGAGGCCCGCGAACGGGGTGTCCGTACAGGAGTTCGAAGGGGCTGAAGCCGAGGGACTTCTGGGGGACTTCTCGGTAGGCGAAGAGGAGGCACGGTAGTAGCACGTCCCACTGGCGGCGTAGGGGTTCTTCCAGCCCCATGATCATCCCCTTGAGGGTGCGGTTGAACCGCTCGACTAGTCCGTTCCCCTGGGGGTGATAGGGGGTGGTGAAGCGGTAAGTGACTCCGCACTGTTGCCAGAGGGATTTCATATACTTTGAAATAAAGTTCGTACCCCTGTCGCTGACGACTTCCCGGGGGAAGCCCACTCGAGAGAAGATCCCCATCAAGGCTCGACCCACTACTGGGGCTGTTATAGTACGAAGGGGGACCGCCTCAGGATAGCGGGTAGCGTGGTCCACCAGGACCAGGATGAAGCGATGCCCCTGTGCTGTTCGGGGGTCCAGGGGCCCCACAATGTCTATTCCCACCCTTTCGAACGGGGTGGTCACCACGGGGAATGGTTGTAAGGGTGCCTTGAGTTTGCGGCCGCTCTTCCCGCTGGCCTGGCAGGTCGGACAGGACCGGCAATGGTTGGATACGTCATTTCTCATTTTGGGCCAAAAAAAGTGAGTCACCAGGCGGTGGTAGGTCTTGTCTTGGCCCAGGTGCCCGGCCAGGGGGACATCATGGGCTAGGTTCAACAGGAAGTCTCTGAAGTGGAGGGGCACCACCAGCACTCGCCCGGCCCCCAGTTCTGCGATTTTCTGTTCGCTGTACAAGAGGTCATTGTCCCAATAAACCCAGTGGGCCCCGGTGGTGTCTCCTTGGCTCTGGGCGAGCGCTTGCTGTCGCAATCCCTCGAGGGAGGGGCAGGTCTTTTGCTCCTGCCGGAATTGTTCCTGGGTGGGCCCCCCTTCTTGGCGCCACTGAGCCAGGTCGGGAAGCTCGGGGGGCTGTGTGGACCCCTCTGGGGTGGGGTCCGGGTGGTCGGTCTGGAGGAAGTCTTCTTCTGAAGTGATCGAGGGCGGAGGTGCTGCCATTCTGGTTCTTCTGGTCTAGGGATGGTGCGGGTGGCCATGGACCGGGTGGTTACGCACGCCCAGTCCGGGAGACCCAACATCCCCAGATGCTCTCTTCTTTCCACAGCGGCCCACGGGGAGCTCTCGAGATCGTTCCCCAGGAGGCAGTCTACGGGGGCATCGTCACGGACAGTTACTTTCAGCATGCCGGACACTCCTCCCCATTCGAAGGGGACGCAGGCCATCCGACACAGGCTCTCCGAGTTATCTGCCGATCGGACGGGGCAAAGTACGTTTGGTAGGATTTGTTCTGGGGTCACCAGGTGACAGCGGACGGCCGTCACACTGGCCCCGGTGTCACGCAGGGCCTCGGCCTTGCGCCCATTGATGCTCACCCATTGGCTGTACTTCCGAGTGTTGGCGGGCAGGGGAGTCCGCGGGACCATGTCTCTTCCTCCTAGGCATGCCAGGGTCATGGCGGCGGGTTCCCACTCGAACTGCTCCGACTCATAGGTTTCCGTGTCTTCGGAGACTTGTTCTTCTCCCAGGGCGGCGGCCGCCATCTGGCGGGGCCCGGGGGCCTGGTTCTTCGGGCAGGTCGGGTCACTGGCATAGTGGCCGACTCGCTGGCATCGATGACACGTCACGTTAGCTCGGAACCCCGGGCGCATCGGGGGGTTTCCCCGGCCTGCTGGGGCCGGGGTGGCGTTAGTGGGTGCGGCCGGGACGGCGTCTCTGCCCCGGCCCGGGCCTCCTCCTCCTCCTCGGGGACGATGATGACCTTGGTTGGTTCTGTTCTGCTCATTCGGCCCACTCCGGGCCACTCGGGTGCTCTCCCACCGGTCAGCCTCGGTGGCGAGCTGCCGGGGTTCAGTCAATTTACTGTCGAGGAGGTGCTGCCTGAGCTCGACGAAGCAGTTGTTGGAGAGGTGCTCCCACACAATGATATTGAAGAGTTGTTCGTAAGTGGTTACGTTGTTACCCTTGATCCACCCCTCGAAGGCTCGGCTGAAATAGTTCACGTATTCCAACCACGTCGTACCTGGGATCCGGGTGCAGTTGCGGAACCTCTGGCGGTACATTTCGGGTGTAAGCCCATATCGACTGAGGAGGGCGGCCTTCATGTGGTCATAGGACGTCATTTGATGGTCCGGAAGCTGCAGCAGGGCATCACGACCCTCGTTGACGAATCTCCCCCATAGACCGGCTCCCCAGTCACTTCGAGCGACCCGGTGGGCGGTCATGGCAATCTCATAGGCCTTGAACCACTGCTGTATGTCGTCATTCCGGTGATATTCTCGGACCACATCCTTGGGGATGTGGACCTTCTGCTCGGTAGGACCCGGGGAGTGCGGTTGCTCGGGCACCCCTAGGTTTTTGTTCAGTTTGCGTATTTCTATCTCCGCTAGTTTGCACTCGTGCTCGTATGCCAGTCTTTTTTCTTCGAGGTCTCTCTGTCTCTGTTTTTCCTCTCGCTCTTCTCTGAGCCGTAAGTGTTCTAAGTTTATTTTTTGTTCCGCCAGTTTCAATTCTCCGTCTAATCTGAGTCGTGCCAAGTCTAACTCGTGTAATCTATTTTTTTCCCGCTCTTGGATCTCTTCACGGGAAGGGCCTGTTCTCCGTTCCTCCGTCCGGGTGGTGTTGACTTCCGGGGCTGCGGGGTCCCGGGGGGTTGCGGTATTTGTCTCTGCCCAGGCCTCTAGGGCGTTTTTGAAGTCTTCTTTTGTGCTTAGCCCGGTGGTAGCAATGCCTAAGTCCATGCAAAATTGTTTGAGCTCTCGGTGGTTGTATTCTTCCAGCTTTTCCATCTGGAACTTCTCCGCCGATCCGCTCTCTTTGGTCGTCATTGTGGTTTTAGTCGTAGGGTGAGTTACTGTCTGTACGGTACGCGTTGGTTCGGATCGCGCCGCTAGCCACCAATGTTAGACGGAGACCTGGAGGGTCGGCCGAGCAAGTGATCGCACAGACAGGTAACTTCCCCCCCACAGATGGACACCACACAAAGATCAGGGTAACACCTTTTATAGGCACTTCTGGTAGTAGAGTGGTGCGATACAAGGCGATCAGGACACGATGATCCTCTCAATTCTAGTCTCTAGTAAGGGAAGGGGGTAGCGGGACAGTCTTGGTACCTACGGGTACTGAGGTGTAACGGTGATAGCTCACAATCCTCGAGCTCGGTGTTCGGATGGGTCGGACCGCGGCAGCGCCGGCAGGTCCCGAAGAGGTCGTAGGTGGCAACGGGCCACGGCAGCGCCAGCAGGTCCCAACGAGGATGAAGGTTACAACGGGCCGCGGCAGCGCCAGCCGGTCCCACGAGAATGCAGGTTGCAACGGGCCGCCCTCCTGGGTGGAGGGTGGTGCCGGGATGTCGGGGCCTGGCCAGGCCCGGGGTTGGGGTCGGGCTGAGGCCGCGTGGTGCCGTGTCCAAGATGGCGGCTGGGCCGGGCAATGGTGCTGACGGTGGCCCGGGCCCTGTCCTGCGGGGAGGGAGCGAGCCCTTCATGTGGCCTGTCCAACAATATGCTTATAAATGTATGTTGTGTGCAGGCTGGCAGGTGAGAGTGACTTTGTGTGAGGGAGAGAGCATGCATATGTAAGAGCATGTGTGTGTGTGTGAGTGAAAGTGAGTATGTCAAAGTCAGTGACAATTAGTGAGTGAGAATGAGAGAGTTTGAGTGTCGGGGAGTGAGCATGAGTGAAAGTGAGAAGAAGAGAGACTGCAAGTATGCGTGGGTGAGTGAGAATGAATAACAATGAATTTGAGGAAGTATTAACCCCTTGCGTGCTGATGACGGCCCCGTCGTCATGCATCACAGTGCTCGTGTGCTGATGACGGCTGGGGGCCGTCATGAACCCGCCCACTCTTCGAAACGGCCGCACAGGCGCAGAATCGCGGCCACGCCCAAGGGGTTAAAGATGATCAGTGAGAATAGGTGTGAGAATGAGTGAGTCGAGATGAGTTTGAATAAGAGAGTGGGTGCAAGTAAGTGAGACTAGGAATGAATCTGAGTGAGTAGGTAAGAATGAGTGAGTCAAAATGAGTGAACTAAGTGGGAGAGAAATAATGAGGGAACGAAAGCAATGGTGAGTGTAAGTGAGTGTTAGTGATTCAGAGTATATGAGTGAGTCAAAGTAAAAATGTGTAAGAGTGTGAATGAGCAAGATTGAGCAAGAGTTAGTGGAAGACGTGAGTGAGGCTGAATGAGTGAAAGTGAGTACGAGTAAATGAGTTTGTGTGAGAGCGAGTGAATGTAAATGAGTGTCAGTAGCAATGGAGTGTTATGCTTGTGCATCTGCGTTGCCCCTGGCAAACTGAAGATATCCATGGAAAGATGCTGGTGTTTCAGTCTGGATGCAATACTTAGCCTGGCGGGCAACTGTGGCAACACACTGGCACTAACATACTGGAGGTAATCCATGGCATAATGGGCGCCCAGAGAAAAATGCTAGTGCTGGCATAGTAGAGGTAATCCTTGGCATAATGGGCGCTCGCGGAAAAATGCTAGTGCTGGCATACTAGAGGTAATCCTTGGCATAATGGGCGCTCGCGGAAAAATGCTAGTGCTGGCATACTAGAGGTAATCCTTGGCATAATGGGTGCCCTGAGAAAAATGCTAGTGCTGGCATACTAGAGGTAATCCTTGGCATAATGGCTGCCCAGAGAAAAATGCTAGTGCTGGCATACTAGAGGTAATCCTTGGCATAATGGGCGCCCAGAGAAAAATGCTAGTGCTGGCATACTAGAGGTAATCCTTGGCATAATGGGTGCCCTGAGAAAAATGCTAGTGCTGGCATACTAGAGGTAATCCTTGGCATAACGGGCGCTCGGGGAAAAATGCTAGTGCTGGCATACTAGAGGTAATCCTTGGCATAACGGGCACCTGTGGAAAAATGCTAGTGCTGGCATACTAGAGGTAATCCTTGGCATAATGGGTGCCCTGAGAAAAATGCTAGTGCTGGCATACTAGAGGTAATCCTTGGCATAATGGCTGCCCAGAGAAAAATGCTAGTGCTGGCATACTAGAGGTAATCCTTGGCATAATGGGCGCCCAGAGAAAAATGCTAGTGCTGGCATACTAGAGGTAATCCTTGGCATAATGGGCACCCGTGGAAAAATGCTAGTGCTGGCATACTAGAGGTAATCCTTGGCATAACGGGCGCTCGGGGAAAAATGCTAGTGCTGGCATACTAGAGGTAATCCTTGGCATAACGGGCACCTGTGGAAAAATGCTAGTGCTGGCATACTAGAGGTAATCCTTGGCATAATGGGCGCCCTGAGAAAAATGCTAGTGCTGGCATACTAGAGGTAATCCTTGGCATAATGGGCACCCGTGGAAAAATGCTAGTGCTGGCATACTAGAGGTAATCCATGGCATAATGGGTGCCCAGAGAAAAATGCTAGTGCTGGCATACTAGAGGTAATTCTTGGCATAATGGGCGCTCGCGGAAAAATGCTAGTGCTGGCATACTAGAGGTAATCCTTGGCATAATGGGTGCCCTGAGAAAAATGCTAGTGCTGGCATACTAGAGGTAATCCTTGGCATAATGGCTGCCCAGAGAAAAATGCTAGTGCTGGCATACTAGAGGTAATCCTTGGCATAATGGGCGCCCAGAGAAAAATGCTAGTGCTGGCATACTAGAGGTAATCCTAGGCATAATGGGCACCCGTGGAAAAATGCTAGTGCTGGCATACTAGAGGTAATCCTTGGCATAACGGGCGCTCGGGGAAAAATGCTAGTGCTGGCATACTAGAGGTAATCCTTGGCATAACGGGCACCTGTGGAAAAATGCTAGTGCTGGCATACTAGAGGTAATCCTTGGCATAATGGGCGCCCTGAGAAAAATGCTAGTGCTGGCATACTAGAGGTAATCCTTGGCATAATGGGCACCCGTGGAAAAATGCTAGTGCTGGCATACTAGAGGTAATCCTTGGCATAATGGGCGCTCGGGGAAAAATGCTAGTGCTGGCATACTAAAGGTAATCCTTGGCATAACGGGCACCTGTGGAAAAATGCTAGTGCTGGCATACTAGAGGTAATCCTTGGCATAATGGGCACCCATGGAAAAATGCTGGTGGTGGCATACTAGAGGTAATCCTTGGCATAATGGGCACCCATGGAAAAATGCTGGTGGTGGCATACTAGAGGTAATCCTTGGCATACTGGGCCCTCGGGGAAAAATGCTAGTGCTGGCATACTAGAGGTAATCCTTGGCATAACGGGCACCTGTGGAAAAATGCTAGTGCTGGCATACTAGAGGTAATCCTTGGCATAATGGGCACCCGTGGAAAAATGCTGGTGGTGGCATACTAGAGGTAATCCTTGGCATAGTGGGCGCTCGGGGAAAAATGCTAGTGCTGGCATACTAGAGGTAATCCTTGGCATAGTGGGTGCCCAGAGAAAAATGCTAGTGCTGGCATACTAGAGGTAACCTGTGGCATAATGGGTGCCCAGAGAAAAATGCTAGTGCTGGCATACTAGAGGTAATCCTTGGCATAATGGGCGCCCGTGGAAAAGTGCTGGTGGTGGCATACTAGAGGTAATCCTTGGCATACTGGGCGCTCGCGGAAAAATGCTAGTGCTGGTGTAGTAGAGGTAATCCTTGGCATAATGGGCGCCCAGAGAAAAATGCTAGTGCTGGCATACTAGAGGTAATCCTTGGCATAATGGGCGCCCGTGGAAAAGTGCTGGTGGTGGCATACTAGAGGTAATCCTTGGCATAATGGGCGCCCGTGGAAAAGTGCTGGTGGTGGCATACTAGAGGTAATCCTTGGCATAATGGGCGCTTGCGGAAAAATGCTAGTGCTGGTATACTAGAGGTAATCCTTGGCATAATGGGCGCCCAGAGAAAAATGCTAGTGCTGGCATACTAGAGGTAATCCTTGGCATAATGGCGCCCAGAGAAAAATACTAGTGCTGGAATACTAGAGGTAATCCTTAGCATAATGGGCGCCCAGAGAAAAATGCTAGTGCTGGCATACTAGAGGTAATCCTTGGCATAATGGGCGCCCACAGAAAAATGCTAGTGCTGGCATACTAGAGGTATCCTTGGCATAATGGGCGCTCGCGGAAAAATGCTAGTGCTGGTATACTAGAGGTAATCCTTGGCATAATGGGCGCCCAGAGAAAAATGCTAGTGCTGGCATACTAGAGGTAATCCTTGGCATAATGGGCGCTCGCGGAAAAATGCCAGTGCTGGTATACTAGAGGTAATCCTTGGCATAATGGGCGCCCAGAGAAAAATGCTAGTGCTGGCATACTAGAGGTAATCCTTGGCATAATGGGCGCCCAGAGAAAAATGCTAGTGCTGGCATACTAGAGGTAATCCTTGGCATAATGGGTGCCCTGAGAAAAATGCTAGTGCTGGCATACTAGAGGAAATCCTTGGCATAATGGCCACCCATGGAAAAATGCTAGTGCTGGCATACTAGAGGTAATCCTTGGCATAATGGGGGCTCGGGGAAAATGCTAGTGCTGGCATACTAGAGGTAATCCTTGGCATAATGGGCACCTGTGGAAAAATGCTGGTGGTGGCATACTAGAGGTAATCCATGGCATAATGGGCGCCCGTGGAAAAATGCTGGTGGTGGCATACTAGAGGTAATCCTTGGCATAATGGCTGCCCATGGAAAAATGCTAGTGCTGGCATACTAGAGGTAATCCTTGGCATAATGGGCACCCGTGGAAAAATGCTGGTGGTGGCATACTAGAGGTAATCCTTGGCATAATGGGTGCCCTGAGAAAAATGCTAGTGCTGGCATACTAGAGGTAATCCTTGGCATAACGGGCGTCTGGAGAAAATGCTAGTGCTGGTATACTAGAGGTAACCCTTGGCATAATGGGCACCAGGGGAAAAATGCTAGTGCTGGCATACTAGAGGTAATCCTTGGCATAACGGGCATCTTTGGAAAATGCTAGTGCTGGTATACTAGAGGTAACCCTTGGCATAATGGGCACCAGGGGAAAAATGCTAGTGCTTGCATACTAGAGGTAATCCTTGGCATAATGGGTGCCCTGAGAAAAATGCTAGTGCTGGCATACTAGAGGTAATCCTTGGCATAATGGGTGCCCAGAGAAAAATGCTAGTGCTGGCATACTAGAGGTAATCCTTGGCATAAGGGGCACCAGGGGAAAAATGCTAGTGCTGGCATACTAGAGGTAATCCTTGGCATAATGGGTGCCCAGAGAAAACTGCTAGAGCTGGCATACTAGAGGTTATCCTTGGCATAATGGGTGCCCTGAGAAAAATGCTAGTGCTGGCATACTAGAGGTAATCCTTGGCATAATGGGTGCCCTGAGAAAAATGCTGGTGGTGGCATACTAGAGGTAATCCTTGGCATAAAGGGCGCCCATGGAAAAGTGCTAGTGGTGGCAAACTAGAGGTAATCCTTGGCATGATGGGTGCCCTGAGAAAAATGCTAGAGCTGGCATACTAGAGGTAATCCATGGCATAATGGGCGTCTGGGGAAAATGCTAGTGCTGGCATACTAGAGGTAATCCTTGGCATAATGGGTGCCCAGAGAAAAATGCTAGAGCTGGCATACTAGAGGTAACCCTTGGCATAATGGCTGCCCATGGAAAAATGCTAGTGCTGGCATACTAGAGGTAATCCTTGGCATAATGGGTGCCCTGAGAAAAATGCTAGTGCTGGCATACTAGAGGTAATCCTTGGCATAACGGGCACCTGTTGAAAAATGCTAGTGCTGGCATACTAGAGGTAATCCTTGGCATAATGGGCACCTGTGGAAAAATGCTAGTGCTGGCATACTAGAGGTAACCCTTGGCATAATGGCCGCCCATGGAAAAATGTTAGTGCTGGCATACTAGAGGTAATCCTTGGCATAATGGGTGCCCTGAGAAAAATGCTAGTGCTGGCATACTAGAGGTAATCCTTGGCATAACGGGCACCTGTTGAAAAATGCTAGTGCTGGCATACTAGAGGTAATCCTTGGCATAATGGGCACCTGTGGAAAAATGCTAGTGCTGGCATACTAGAGGTAACCCTTGGCATAATGGCCGCCCATGGAAAAATGTTAGTGCTGGCATACTAGAGGTAATCCATGGCATAGTGGGCGCCGGGGGAAAAATGCCAGTGCTGGCACACTAGAGGCAATCCATGGCATAATGGGCGCCCGGGGAAAAATGCTAGTGCTGGTATACTAGAGGTAATCCATGGCATAGTGGGCGCCGGGGGAAAAATGCCAGTGCTGGCACACTAGAGGCAATCCATGGCATAATGGGCGCCCGGGGAAAAATGCTAGTGCTGGTATACTAAAGGTAACCCTTGGCATAACAATCACCCGTGGTAAAATGCTGGTGGTGGCATACTAGAGGTAATCCTTGGCATAATGGGCGCTGTGGAAAAGTGCTGGTGGTGGTATACTAGAGAGTAGTCTTGTCATAGAGGGCACCAGTGTCAAAATATTGGTATCACAGTGTAAGTAATTCATGTCATAACGGAATATAACCGTGGTACATGGGAAAGGGCAATTATGACAAAAATATGATATATGGGCGTCATTAATGGCACAGTTCTGGTACTGGAGTGGTGGTAGATGCACACCAGTGTGGTAGACTGCGGGTAAATATTCAAATGTTCCGCGTGCGCCCAGGGTATCGCTGTCTGATCAACCAGCGTCAAAATAAGATGAAAAGGAGACGCGGGATCCTGTCGGGTAACAGGGGCGGCTCTAAGCTCATGGCGGCCCTGGGCAGGGAGCGTAGGTAGGGGGCCCCGGAAGAAGGGGTCCGGGTGGGGCGGAGCCCCCCGGAGCACAGGAAGATGTTTCAATAAAACATCCAGAAAAGGCCTTAGATGACCAGTACCTGCGGCTGCTCCTAGTAGGATTTTCGAATAACCAGATTTGTGTACTCAACTTCTCTTCATTTTGCTTGCAATGCAGCGGGCTAGCAGTGGGTTATGGGTAGGGAAAAAAAGAAGCCAATCAGGAACCAGGAGGAACGCAGTCGCGGAGGCCAGGGAAGAGGGGTGGGGTCAGGGTGTTTGGAAGTGGAACAGAGCCGGAGGCCGCCAAATCCCTGCCAGGGGCCGCCACGCAAATATGTCTCCATCCTCAGAGGATTATTATATTAAGGATATATATTGGCGTGGCGGCCCCTGGGATTTGGTGGCCCTGTGCAGGTGCACAGCTTACACATGCCTAAGGCCGCCCCTGCGGGTAACATCCCCTGATTGCATCAAACTCCCGTGGGGAGGTTCATCCGATGTCATTCAATGAGTAGACAGCTGTAATCATTAAGGTGACATTTATTCAACACTGTAGCTTGAGACCAAATTCAAATTCCTTCAACAGGGTAGTTGTTCAAGCCCGATGGTAATTCAAACCCAATGTATTTGGGGCGAGCCCTTCGTCAGGGGGAATTATGTCTAAAAAATGAAATGGAGAACTGCAGAGTGTAAAACAAGCTCATGGATGCATTTAGAAGTTGAATGGCGGTGATGTGAAAACACCCCGCCGTGATGATTGATGATACAGAATGAAGAATACGAAATAAATGATGATGTGTATTGTATTTTAATTTGCTGTAATCTCTTATATCTCACCCTACTTTCGTCCTTAACCTTCTCCTCACTGTGTCCTTCTTTGCTTCTTCTCTACTTCACTTTTTTCTACCTTGTTTCTACGTTTTATTTTAACGTATTCGTTTTATTTTAACGTATTCCTTCTATTTTCACCTATTCGTTTTATTTTAACCTATTCGTTTCAGTCCTTCTAGATGGCTTCATCACAGACAACACCACAGGGACACATGTGCATGCAGTCAGCAATGTTAAATTCATCTGGTTCTGTGTACCTCACAAATAAATTATAAAGAAGGAAACTAAATAAAACACTATGGGGCATATTATCAACAACTAGCGATATTTATCGCTAAAGAAGCTTAGCGACATTTTTTTGATCGCCAAGCATCGCCGGATTTTATCGCAGAGATAACGTGCTATTAGCAACATTTATCTCCAATGCGATAAAATAACCGGCGATAGCGGTGAAATGCATGAATATCGCTGCAAAGCCAGCAATATTCACGCATCATCGCCAATAGGGTCTTAGCCAGAATATCCACCTCCCATTGGATATAATGTCTAAGAACTGGTCTGAGCAGGCGTTAGTTTTTACTGATATTTGCGCTTAGCGCAAATTTTTTTACCGCTACGCCTGCCCTGCTAATAGGCGATAGCGACGTTAGCAACTGCTTTCAGTCGCTAACTGGTTGGGTACGCCCACTTTGCAAGTCATTAGAGATAAATATCGCTGACATGTAAAGCGGGCCCCAAACCGCTCGCTATCGCCTCAAAGCTGTCGCTAACTGATGTTAGCGACAGCTTGCTAATAGGGCGATGAAATTATCGCCGCTTTGCGGCCGAAAACGGCCGCAAAAGCAGCGATAATTTCATTTCGCCTGCCTTGGTAATATGCCCCTAAAATTCATACCCTATGCAGGCCTATAATCTGTACCACGTGGTGAGCTAGATGGAAAACAGAAAAAAGAGTGAACATTATAGGCATAACAAATAGTGTAACTGAGTCTCAAAACTGGAAAAAATTATTTAACTCAAATACAAAACGCACTACTCAGATTCGCAAATTATGTAATACTAAACGTTGGCATGCACAGTGCTAGGAAGCCACAATAATGTGCAAGCAAGCACTGCAAGTAAAAGTAGTTTTTGTTGAAACTTGTTATTGTGGAACTGAAATGAGGGGAGCAGTTTTACCTCGCATAGCACTGCAGTGCTGGATAAAGTACATACTTTGAAGGGATTCGCGTCGACTGGTCACGTGACCCCTGTTGCCTCATCGTGGGCTGAGTCCCTTCGTCTGCACCGAACCCCACTAGGATGAATGAATGAATACACGTTCTTGCCGTGTTCTACTGACAAATCTTTCAAAGATGAAATGCCATAAAAGCACATCTTAAAGGAGACCTCTGGGAAAAATTGTATTTTGGGCAAGAAACACCTTTGTGATGTGTTCTAGGGCGGTCTCATATTTTGCGGCTGCTGTGGTTAAAAAAAACAACCAACTGACTAAACATGAGTAAAGTTTTTTTTTTTTGTATAGAGGTCTGCATACTGAAGAGAAGAATGCAATTCTTTCAAAAATGTTAGTTTTTCAAAGTAATCGTCGTGGGGTGCAGAGCAGCAATTTTAGGATTGTTGTTGCATTTGAAGACAATACAGCAAGACACGTTTACACAAAACAAGAAACAGCCCCTCCCCCTGAGTTTATAATAAATCCCCAGAGACAACTTCCTGTTTCAGGAAAGATTCCTGCATCGATTTTGTGACATTGGTTTGTGTAATTGACACTTCCAGGTAGGGGAGAGCTGTCCATACTGTGGGGCTCGTGCATTAGAGATTCTACAGTGTATCCAACAATGTGTGTGACCTTTCACATTCTTACAGTGGGCTGTCTTTTTTCATGATGTATTAGAGTTGTGGAGTCCAGCCCTGCAGAACCCGTGGCTCGTGGGCATGAGAGATTCTGGCAACAGCACAGCCAGCCCTCCCTCCCTCCTGCAGTATGACGTAGATAAGTGTCAAATCTCCATGGACAACCTGATCCACAGTTTTGGGTCTAGTGATGGAAGTCTCTGAGAGTCTCAGACGGTGCTGCCTTGTGTCCCAGACACAACAAAAAGAATACCTACCGCTCCATGATGGACTGTCAACGGGGGGCCCAATTCATTGGGGTCAACTTAGACCAAATGTCTAACTTAGGCCAAAAGTCTAACTTTACTTGTAGTAACTAGTAAAGTTAGACTTTTGGTCTAAATTGGACTTTTGTTCTAAGTTGGACTTTTGGTCTATGTTGGACTTTTGGTCTAAGTTGGACATTTGGTCTATGTTGGGCTTTTGGTCAATATTGGACTTTTGGTCTAAATTGGACTTTTGTTCTAAGTTGGACTTTTGGTCTAAGTTGGACTTTTGTTCTAAGTTGGACTTTTGGTCTATGTTGGACTTTTGGTCAATGTTGGACTTTTGGTCTATGTTGGACTTTTGGTCTAAGTTGAACTTTTGGTCTATGTTGGACTTTTGTTATAAGTTGGACTTTTGGTCTAAGTTGGACTTTTGTTCTAAATTGGACTTTTGTTATAAGTTGGACTTTTGGTCTAAGTTGGACTTTTGTTCTAAATTGGACTTTTGGTCTATGTTGGACTTTTGTTCTAAGTTAGACTTTTGGTCTAAGTTGGACTTTTGTTCTAAATTAGACTTTTGGTCTAAGTTGGACTTTTGTTCTAAATTAGACTTTTGGTCTAAGTTGGACTTTTGTTCTAAGTTAGACTTTTGGTCTATGTTGGACTTTTGTTCTAAATTAGACTTTTGTTCTAAGTTGGACTTTTGGTCTAAGTTGGACTTTTGTTCTAAGTTGGACTTTTGGTCTATGTTGGACTTTTGGTCTATGTTGGACTTTTGGTCTATGTTGGACTTTTGGTCTAAGTTGAACTTTTGGTCTATGTTGGACTTTTGTTATAAGTTGGACTTTTGGTCTAAGTTGGACTTTTGTTCTAAATTGGACTTTTGGTCTATGTTGGACTTTTGTTCTAAGTTAGACTTTTGGTCTAAGTTGGACTTTTGTTCTAAGTTAGACTTTTGGTCTAAGTTGGACTTTTGTTCTAAATTAGACTTTTGGTCTAAGTTGGACTTTTGTTCTAAGTTAGACTTTTGGTCTATGTTGGACTTTTGTTCTAAATTAGACTTTTGGTCTAAGTTGGACTTTTGTTCTAAGTTAGACTTTTGGTCTAAGTTGGACTTTTGTTCTAAGTTGGACCTTTGGTCTAAGTTGGACTTTTGTTCTAAGTTGGACCTTTGGTCTAAGTTGGACTTTTGTTCTAAGTTGGACTTTTGGTCTATGTTGGACTTTTGGTCTATGTTGGCCTTTTGGTCTATGTTGGACTTTTGGTCTAAGTTGAACTTTTGGTCTATGTTGGACTTTTGTTATAAGTTGGACTTTTGGTCTAAGTTGGACTTTTGTTCTAAATTGGACTTTTGGTCTATGTTGGACTTTTGTTCTAAGTTAGACTTTTGGTCTAAGTTGGACTTTTGTTCTAAATTAGACTTTTGGTCTAAGTTGGACTTTTGTTCTAAATTAGACTTTTGGTCTAAGTTGGACTTTTGTTCTAAGTTAGACTGTTGGTCTATGTTGGACTTTTGTTCTAAATTGGACTTTTGTTCTAAGTTGGACTTTTGGTCTAAGTTGGACTTTTGTTCTAAGTTGGACTTTTGGTCTATGTTGGACTTTTGGTCTATGTTGGACTTTTGGTCTATGGTGGACTTTTGGTCTAAGTTGAACTTTTGGTCTATGTTGGACTTTTGTTATAAGTTGGACTTTTGTTCTAAATTGGACTTTTGGTCTATGTTGGACTTTTGTTCTAAGTTAGACTTTTGGTCTAAGTTGGACTTTTGTTCTAAGTTAGACTTTTGGTCTAAGTTGGACTTTTGTTCTAAATTAGACATTTGGTCTAAGTTGGACTTTTGTTCTAAGTTAGACTTTTGGTCTATGTTGGACCTTTGTTCTAAATTAGACTTTTGGTCTAAGTTGGACTTTTGTTCTAAGTTAGACTTTTGGTCTAAGTTGGACTTTTGTTCTAAGTTGGACCTTTGGTCTAAGTTGGACTTTTGTTCTAAGTTGGACCTTTGGTCTAAGTTGGACTTTTGTTCTAAGTTGGACTTTTGGTCTATGTTGGACTTTTGATCTATGTTGGACTTTTGGTCTATGTTGGACTTTTGGTCTAAGTTGAACTTTTGGTCTATGTTGGACTTTTGTCATAAGTTGGACTTTTGGTCTAAGTTGGACTTTTGTTCTAAATTGGACTTTTGGTCTATGTTGGACTTTTGTTCTAAATTAGACTTTTGGTCTAAGTTGGACTTTTGTTCTAAGTTAGACTTTTGGTCTAAGTTGGACTTTTGTTCTAAGTTGGACTTTTGGTCTATATTGGACTTTTGTTCTAAATTGGACTTTTGGTCTATGTTGGACTTTTGTTCTAAATTAGACTTTTGGTCTAAGTTGGACTTTTGTTCTAAGTTAGACTTTTGGTCTAAGTTGGACTTTTGTTCTAAGATGGACCTTTGGTCTAAGTTGGACTTTTGTTCTAAGTTGGACTTTTGGTCTAAGTTGGACTTTTGGTCTATGTTGGACTTTTGGTCTAAGTTGAACTTTTGGTCTATGTTGGACTTTTGTTCTAAGTTGGACTTTTGGTCTAAGTTGGACTTTTGTTCTAAATTGGACTTTTGGTCTATGTTGGACTTTTGTTCTAAATTAGACTTTTGGTCTAAGTTGGACTTTTGTTCTAAGTTAGACTTTTGGTCTAAGTTGGACTTTTGTTCTAAGTTGGACTTTTGTTCTAAGTTGGACTTTTGTTCTAAGTTGGACTTTTGGTCTAAGTTAGACTTTTGGTCTAAGTTGGACTTTTGGTCTAAGTTGGACTTTTGGTCTAAGTTAAACTTTTGGTCTAAGTTAGACTTTTGGTCTATGTTGGACTTTTGGTCTAAATTGGACTTTTGGTCTATGTTGGACTTTTGGTCTTAATTGGACTTTTGGTCTAAATTGGACTTTTGGTCTAAGTTAGACTTTTGGTCTAAGTTGGACTTTTGTTCTAAATTGGACTTTTGTTCTAAGTTGGACTTTTGGTCTAAGTTAGACTTTTGGTCTAAGTTAGACTTTTGGTCTAAGTTGGACTTTTGTTCTAAATTGGACTTTTGGTCTAAGTTGGACTTTTGGTCTAAGTTGGATTTTTGGTCTAAGTTGGATTTTTGGTCTCATTTTGCTGCCGCCTATCAGCAGAAGCAGTTTTGCCAGAAAAAAAAACCAGTAGGAAAGTTCCCATAGGTCTTTGACCCTCAAAT
Source organism: Lissotriton helveticus (assembly GCF_964261635.1). NCBI lineage: Eukaryota > Metazoa > Chordata > Amphibia > Caudata > Salamandridae > Lissotriton > Lissotriton helveticus. The sequence goes on from NC_136057.1 coordinate 42,000,362, forward strand.
CTCTCTTTCGCAGCCAAAACCAGAGGCACCTTGTGGTGTTCTGATAATATTACAATACTGAGGAGGAATTAACCAGGGGTCCAGTCCACTGTGTGTTCCCACGGTCCAGCGGCCATTTTGTTAAAGAATCCACAACCAAAGCACATCGTTCTGCAGAAGGGGACTCAAGAAAGAATGTATCCAGCGCCTGGAAACCCTCACGGGTGACAAGTAGCGCTCTACAAATCAACTGATTGATTGATTGATTGAGCCCCATACTTGATCTTGTACTGGATTGCACCATCATTTTTCATCTTTTACCGATGGAACACCCCACCTCAGTGTGGTGGTTGGGTCTGGGCACGCTGCAGGACATTTCAGAAGATGGCGATAACTCTCTACTCTCCGCTGTCTGCGATCCACTCTCTTGTGCAGTAAGTTGCTTCTGAGGTCACCACCACCTTCACTCCCTCACCATCGCTACCTGTGATGTCATTCCCTGGTACCTCACGGATATGGTTGATGTTCATCGCGGGAGTGGTGATGTTCTCAAGGACATTAATGAGAGGCTTCCCCCAGAAGTTGAACATCAGAGGAAACACTACAGCATAAAATGGAGAGTAAAGTGGAAGCCAACACTCCGCAGCGTCTGGTCCAGTGTCACGCATGCCCCCTAGCAAGTAAAAGGTACCGGATCCCTCGTCAACAGGACACAGACTCAAGATTGACCAAGAGAGGGTGATCTGTGCTAACAAATCGAGCAATCTTAGCAGTTCCGAGGACCCCTTCCCCGCCAGATTCAGGGTTCTACCCCCGGCAATCACCAACCCTGTCTCTTATCTTGCCGTTTGTCGGAAATTTGCCTGAAGGTCAGTCATATCATTCAGGAAAGCCTTCGACTTGTCTCACATGACGCTTTGTTAGCATGTGTGTGGACAGGACGGGCCCACCACCGGATAAAATGCAAGGGCTTTCCCTCCCATCGCTCCTGGTGCTTCATCAAAGACACGCGTGGGGCAGAGAAGAGGCACCGGCTGGACCATCCCAGCCAATGGGACCTAATGAAATGTAATTTATCATCTCTCTTACCTTGAACATCTACACCCTTCTTAAGGAAAGAGTGAAAGGCCCGGCAGCGCTCCTGAGGTGGTGCCATGCCTTTGGATATAGAAACAGGCACAAAGAATTCTAAAAGTGCCTAAACAAACTCCCTAAAGTGCATTTTATTCCCTGCTGAGAGTGTCTTCCGGATACACCTTTGTGTCTTAACTATTACCTTGTGCGTTGTTTGTCCATATGCAAATTGTTAGCGCCTTTTGGCAGGGTTCTTTCAGCCAGTGAGTTTCCAGCTGACAATATGTCTGTCTGGAAAGTGGCATTAAACCCCAGGAGCCCTTAGGACAGGGTGAGCAAGGCGGCCATATGTACATAAACTGTAGGGGCCCGATTCACAGAACTAATCTGAGACAAAATCCTAAATGTACTACTTTTGGTATTTACAGAAGAAATTTAGTAGTAATAAAGTTAGGACTCCTAACTTTACTACTACTAAATGCCTTCTGTGAATACCAAAAGTAGTAAGTTTACCCAAAAGTGAAAAGTGCCTTCTGTGAATACTAAAAGTACTAAATTTAGGATTTTGTCTCAGATTAGTTCTGTGAATTGGGCCCTTGGACTACTACAACTGAGCAAATCGAGGTGATTATGACACAGACCTGGAAATTATGGTTTCTGTTCCACCGTGAGCAGATCACAGAATGGGGTTGCCACCTTTTCTTAAGGTTCTTCTACAGCATAGGCCTGTTGTAGTTACACACAACTGAAGGTGCGCATGTTTTGCGCGGCATTGAACTGGTGCGTATGTGTTTTCAATCACTAGTTTGCTGAAATTATAATTTCAGTTAGAATCGTAAACAACGTTCCAGTTGAGGGTCCACAGAAGAGACCACGATGGCGGCGGACGGCACTTCGGTGGTGGGATAGGACACTTTGCTGATGCTGCATCAACATGACTCTCACATGAGAGGATGTGACGTAGGGGAGAGGAAGTGGCGTAAGGGAGAGGACGTGGCGTAAGGGAGAGGACGTGGCGTAAGGGAGAGGATGTGGCGTAAGAGAGAGGACGTGGCGTAAGGGAGAGGATGTGGCGTAAGGGAGAGGATGTGGTGTGAGGGAGAGGACGTGGCGTAAGGGAGAGGATGTGGCGTAAGGGCGAGGATGTGGTGTAAGGGAGAGGACGTGGCGTAAGGGAGAGGATGTGGTGTAAGGGAGAGGACGTGGCGTAAGGGAGAGGATGTGGTGTAAGGGAGAGGACGTGGCGTAAGGGAGAGGATGTGGTGTAAGGGAGAGGATGTGGCGTAAGGGAGAGGATGTGGCGTAAGGGAGAGGACGTGGCGTAAGGGAGAGGACGTGGCGTAAGGGAGAGGACGTGGCGTAAGGGAGAGGACGTGGCGTAAGGGAGAGGATGTGGCGTAAGGGCGAGGACGTGGCGTAAGGGAGAGAATGTGATGTAAGGCAGAGGATGTGGTGTGAGGGGAAGGACATGGTGTGGGGGAGATGATATGGTGTGATGGAGAGGACGTGGCGTAAGGGAGAGGATATGAAGTAAGGAAGAGGATGTGGTGTGAGGGGGAGGACATGGTGTAAGGGAGAGCCCTGCTGCCGACTTCGGAGCCGGGGGGCACCAGGTTCACGTCTCAGCATCAGCATCAACATCCTTTGATTCTTGGCAAATCCCAGTCTTAATCTCCTAATCTCCCCGTTCCTTCAATTCAGTGCCTTGAGACCCTCACAGGTGATTTGCTGCGCTTTACAAATCCTGGATTTATCATTTATCCTTGTAGGGCACTGAGGTGGAGTTGGAGGTCTGGGAGGTGGGGGGCACCAGCTGCCCCACACATGGCCTGGCACTCACTCTTCTTAGTATCATCTCAGATTGATCCCTCAGGGACAGAGGCGGTCACCTGTGTGAAGCCGATGCTCGGCCGTTCCATGTCCTTGCAGGGACCTCGATGGGACTCTTGAGTCTCGTTGAGGAGACGCCTCCGATGATGAATGTTGCGGAGACAGAGTTACTATCTGTCAGTTCAAAGTCAGGCAGACATTACCAAGGGCTAAGGCTGATCGATCCATTCTGGAAATGCCCTTCGTGAAACCCCAGCAAGAGGATACGAAGGATCCCAGCGGATCCACGTCCGTCGATGGCTTATGATGGATTACGGGATATAACCTAAATTTACGTAGCAAGAACTGCAGGCCAAGGACATCCTCAACCTCCATGAGACAGAGGAGGGAGGAGAAACTGGAGGAAAACATTAATTAGCTGTAGTTAATTGGTTTGTCTTTATGTGAGTCCTCTGTGAGTACTATCAAATTATTTCTTTGAGTCCTTCGGAGAGGTGCAATTCTTGCGTGGTCGGATCGACATATCCGACCACGCTTGGCTGACGTTGACTTTTTCTGCTTTGACCACCCCACAACAGGAACTCCTCATAACTTGTATAAATCATTTACGTAATTCTACTGTATTGTTGTCAATGCGATGCCTTTTTAAAATCCGCTATCACTATTTCACACCTCGCTTTTTATTATGTGAGCACTCTAACTCACATCTTTTTGTGTCATCTTTTTGACCTACCGGAACCTCCACAGAGTCTGTCTTTTGCTCCTTACTGAATTGATTCCATCCTTTAAAAAAAAAATGGTGCCCCTCACTGGGCCATCTCTCTTGTTTTTGGACCTTTTAGGCCACACTTGAACCACTGTTCTTTAAATATTATATACTTTTTCCGCTTCAGCATCGCCAATCCGCATATTCTCTCTGTTGGACTGGACGCCTATGTAGGTGAAGTCACAATCTGAAGCAACTTGTCCAATCTGTTGCATGAATGAAAACGTGTGAAATAACACCGGGCCCCAAGGTATGACCAAGGGCCACTGTGAGTGACAATCAGGGCCGCCAGTAGAACTACCTGAAGGACTGTCCCACATTACCCAAAATCGATGAGTCCCTCATTTTTATTTTTTTTATTAAATTCTTTATTCGTGATTGGACATATAAGGCAAAACTTACCTATAATCATCATACATTTAGCAATCACGGTTTTCTATTTTCACCCCAACAACAGGTAAAACAGTAGTAATCTTCCTCCGACGTTTCGGATCCATGTAATCTCTATAACTGCAGTATGGCCGCTCGGCGTGTGACATTACCCAGCTATCCATGGGTAGCTTGATAGAGAACATCTATATACACACAAATAACTGAAGGAGAAGACCTACGATGAGTCCCTCATGACAGAGCAGTCAATTTACTGCCATTGGTTGAGGGATGTTAGCAACACTTTCTTGGACCCGAGCCCTCTCGTCTTACTGTACGGACAGCTGCCTAGTTGGGTCCAACTACATTTATCTTGTGCTAGAGGGCTCAGCTCGATTCTCATGGTTGGTTGCTTAGCGCTTTTTTATTTATCGCCGTCTATCAATGGAATTTATCGCCCGGTTAGCGCGTTATTAACAACGCTAATCACCGAGGCGATACAAATTCCAACAATAGCGGGGATATCGCCGATTTTCCATGTAACAACGCTGGTTTTCCAGCAATGTTCCATGGAAAACGGCGATATCCTTGATGATAGGACCCGTGGTCTTAGCCACACAATCCACCCCCCATTATAGGTGTGCCTTAGTCTGGAATTTCACAGACTTTAAATTCCAGCATTAAGGCGCATTTAGCGCGAGAGAGTACATTGCTATTCGGGCGGGGCTTTGTTGTAAATACAGCAAAGCTCCGTTAGCGATATTTCAGAATATAGTTGTAAAGGACACGCCTACCTTCATCTCTTTGGCGATGCGAGGTGATAGGAAACGGGGCACTCAGGCAAAGAAACACGCGCTAGCGTGTCCTTGTTAACCCGTTTGTTGCTTCGAACGTTCTGCGCCAGTTCTGAACATTCGAAGAAATTGGTGCGGCCGCGTCGGCCAACGGACGTGCGCAGCAATGGCAAGGTAGTGCTCGGGACGACTGTTGGCCGACGGCAGCACTAAAGGGGTTATTAAAGCAATAACATCAACGCCACTTTTCGCCCGAAAACGGACGCTAAAGCGGAGATAATGTTATTGCCGGCCCTTGGTAATATGCCCCGGGGTTCTTAACACCACCATGCTTAGGAAGATGGCACATTGAGATTCCAGGGTCCATTCTGCTGATCTCTATTGTGAAGCCAACAGCGGACCGCCCGCCCCCCCCCCCCCCCCCCCCCCTCCAGTTTCTCTTTGCCCAATCTGAGAGCATTCTCACATCTGGCTTCCTTTCAATTGAGAATTCTTTGAAAAGTCAGGATATTGGGTTTTCCTCTCAGTTTATTTTTGTAAAGTGCAGTTTACACTTTGAAACAATATTTCTGCATTGGTTTTCTATGTGGAGATTTAACCAAAGGGGCATACTGCCGATAGCGAGTGCAGTCTCACGGTGCCCTCCTAAACTGATTTTTTCTATCACCTTTTTTTCTTGTTCTGACTAAACCACATCAGGTGGGGTTAGCTAAGCATATGTTTTGAAGTGACTGTAAACACTGTTGTACAAACTACGACTGGCGAACCCTGTAACAGAAATGCTAATGTCTTGTCTATAAAAAACAATAAAAATACTGTGGGCCCGATTCGCAGAATGAATTTAAGACTCAATCCTAAACTTACGACTATTTTGGTATTCACAGAATGCACTTACTACTTTTGGTATTCACAGAAGTTAGGATTTTGTCTTAAGTTTGTCTTAAAACAGACTTAAGACAGACTTAAGACAAAATCCTAACTTCTGTGAATACCAAAAGTAGTAAGTTCATTCTGTGAATGCCAAAAGTAGTAAGTTCATTCTGTGAATACCAAAAGTAGTAAGTGCATTCTGTGAATGCCAAAAGTAGTAAGTTCATTCTGTGAATACCAAAATACAAGTAAGTTTAGGGTTGAGTCTTAAGTTCATTCTGTGAATCGGGGCCTTTGACATTAAAAAATAAAGGTTTGCGGAAAACTTGCTTTGTGTCTTAAGTCCAACATATTGTACTTTTTGTGTCACTCCACCCATAGTCACTGATTCAGTGTCTTTCCTGCGGTAGCCAGTGGAGTGGTGTTTTTGTACCAGTAGCCTGTGCATCACTGTCTTTCTGCTGGTAGCCAGTGGAGAAGTGCCTTTCTACCAGTAGTAAATGGGGTGCTGCCTTTTTTCCAGTAGTCAGTGAAGCCGTGTCTTTCCACCGGTAGTCAAAGGAGTGGTGTCTCTTGATCGGTACTCAGTGGAGTGGTGTCTCTTGATCGGTACTCAGTGGAGTGGTGTCTCTTTACTAATACCCTATGGGGAAGTGTCTCTCCACTGATAGCCAGTGGAGTGATGGTTTTCCACCCGCTGTGCGGTGTGGCTTTTTGGTGCTTTGCGTTGCCCGGTATCGGTTTCGATGAAGTTCACACCTGTGAGGCTATGCTTTGCGAAGCTTTGTATCGCTTCGCACCAGACTTGTTGGAAACTTCACTTTAGGCAAGAAGGAGTCCTTTCTGATTCTAGCCAAGGGCCCAGTAACTGGGGGGCACCACCTGGGATCAGGGACTCACTCCAGCAGAGGCCAACAGGGCCCAGACAGGTCCAGGCAGGTCCAGTGCAGCAGGTCAGCTGGGCAGTTGCAGTGAGGCTACTAGAGCTTGTTGTGTCCTGTGGCTCACAGAGGAGGTCAGCCAGCTGACACTCAGAGTCACTCAGGTAGTATGGGATGAAAGGAGCAGGTCCAGTTTTCATTCTCAGAGAGCGGGACATGCCTCAAGCAGCAGGGCAGTCCTCTGGGGAATAACAAAGGCCTCAAGCAGCAGGGCAGTCCTCTGGGGAATAACGCAGGCCTCAAGCAGCAGGGCCGTCTTCTGGGGAATGGGGCAGGCCTCTAGCAGGAATGCAGTCCTCTGGGGAATGCGGCAGGCCTCAAGCAGCAGGGCAGTGTTCTGCGGAATTACACAGGCCTCAAGCAGCAGGGCAGTCCTCTGGGGAATAACGCAGGCCTCAAGCAGCAGGGCAGTCTTCTGGGGAATGGGGCAAGCCTCTAGCAGGAATGCATTCCTCTGGGGAATGAGGCAGGCCTCAAGCAGCAGGGCAGTGTTCTGCGGAATTACGCAGGCCTCAAGCAGCAAGGCAGGCCTCTGAGGAATAACAAAGGCCTCAAGCAGCAGGGCAGTCTTCTGGGGAATGGGGCAGGCCTCGAGCAGCAAGGCAGTCTTCTGCGGAATAACGCAGGCCTCAAGCAGCAAGGCAGTCTTCTGGGGAATAACGCAGGCCTCAAGCAGCAGGGCAGGCCTCTGGGGAATAAGGCAGACCTCAGGCAGCATAGCAGTCTTCTGGGAAACAAGGCTGTCCTTCCTCTGTAATATCCACTGTTCCAGGAGTGTACTGAAGAGTGGCTTTGGAAATCCCATATTCATAACTGGTGCTATCCTTGGAATATGGGTATTTCCTCAACTACCCACACATCTGGTTCTGGAAAGTTCTTCCCTTCACCTGCCGAGGCTCCAAGAAGTCTGGGGTGGCAAAAGAATAGGGTCAGGTGCCTATGGGTGTACTGGAGGCATGCCATTTAAAATTTAAGTAGGGCAGTGAACAGCTCTGCCCACAATCATCCAGGCAGGATGGCCCATCCTGACTACCACCAGCCCCCTTTGTCTCACTGTCTAGCACGAATACACCAACCCAACAGCAGAGCCATTCGCAGTCGTGGGACCGAGAACACTGGCAGAGGAAGAAATGGTTATGACAGGAAAAGTGACATTTTCAGAACTGTGACTTAATATCCAGCTTCACCATTAACTCCTTCGATGCAGATGACGGAACCGCTCCATCATCAGCTGCGGTGGCGCTGGGCTGATGACGGAGCGGTTCCGTCATGGCCCGCTCGGCACGCCTGCGCAGCGCGGATTCCGCGCCTGCGCTGAGCGTTCTATTGAGCGGGGCGGGCCATGACGGAACCGCTCCGTCATCAGCATAGCTCAACCGAGGCTGGTGACGGAGCGGTTCCGTCACCAGCATGCGGCCGCCGCATTTCCGCCCCGCCCCCTTAGCGCTGCGGCGGAATAGCCGCCGCAGCGAAGGAGTTAAAGAGGATTTTAAATTACAATTAATTTGTGTCTAAACTCCATATCTCTATCTGCTCGCAAACACAAGTTATCACTTAATAAACGTAATAAGGTAATCCAGTGTTATTCAATAGGAAAGATAAACCTTACTATACTGAAACGTGAACATAGGAGTTTATAACTACAAGGACATGTAAAACTTTAATCCACATGACCCAATTTTAAATACAAATCATACTGCATGTGATTTTTTGGGGCCTATCCTAGGAGTGCCTTATATCTATCAAAAGGGATGGTTTAGGCCTCTCAGAAGGTTTATTTTGCCAGGTGAATTGGCAGTTTGAACCTGCACTACAGGCTGCAACGGCAGGCCTGTTACATGTGTCAAAGTGTTACTTTAGTGGGTGGCACAATGAGTGCTGCATGCCCACCAGTAGAATTTAATTTGCTGGCCCCGGGTATATGATATACGACTTTGGGGACTTACAAATAAAATAAGTGTGCCAATCATGTGCAAGCCAATTGTACCATGTTTTAGGGAGAGAGCACAAGCGCTATACATGGGTTTGAAATAGCAAAGTGCATAGAGTCCTAATGACACCAAAAACAAATTCAGAAAACAGGAGGGGTGAAAGCAAAAAGTTTGGGGGTGGCCCTGTAAAAAGGGCCTGGTCCAATAATTACTAAACAGCGCTCATGCACAGGGATCTTGCAGAGGTTTCAGTGAATGCATTATGTTCAGCAATGCCTATGCAAGGCTTGTGGTAATTTTGCACTCGATTGTTTCATATATAGTCCCTATGTGGAACCATTTTTAAAGGTTTACCGAGGGACTAACTTATGTTGGTGGATAGATTGCACTATATCATTCCTTTTTGTCAAGTTTTTGGGGAGCTGTACACACACACCATATGCTGTCGCACCCCTGGAAGAATGAGTAACAACACACAGCATTGTGTTGTGCACTTCTGCATCTTGTCCGAAGCACACAATGACTGCTCTCCTGCTTTAGAAAATCCTAAATGAAATCATTTTGCTCATGTGTGCAACATGTGAATCATATGTGAATAATTCAGAACAAGCAACATGTAATTCATATGTGAATAATCCAGAACAAGGAACATGTAATTCATATGTGAATAATTCAGAACATGGAACATGTAATTCATATGTGAATAATTCAGAACATGGAACATACAGCAAAGCACAGACGTGTAGGTGCATTACACTGCCTGTACGTCCACCTTTGAAACTGTCATGTTTGTGATATGGTGAGAAGAGCCCCGAAACTTGAAAGACTTTAGATGAAGAGGTAACCGTACACGGGGGTCTTCAAATGCTTCTCTTCTGGCAGCATGTTTTTGTTTTCAAAGCAACATTGTCAAATGTCTCCTGTGCCTTTTGTACCGTGACGTTATTGGTCAACAGGAACGCAACACCCATTAGGCTAATAGAACGCTATAGAACGTTATATTAAGTGTCAACCTTTTGTATTTATCAATGCTTGTTTTGTTTTGTCATTGTTTTATGCAAAACGTTATTGCTGGGGAAGTTGTTGAGCCCTCACCAATTTAATAATAACATTGGCTGAAAGCAAAAACTTTTTTTGTTCTCAAAAAGCACACATTGCCATAGTAGTGGCACTTCAGGGAACTACTTTGTGTGCGGATGTGCTCCTTGTGAAAGGGTAGATTGCAGCCAATCAGAGTGAAATTAGCCAGTGGCTGAAGTGGACTGAACCACTGCCCCATTCTATATGCTCTACTGGGCGGAAGAAAGATGTGATTGACCAACAGATAAGAAGGCTCGGTGAAAGCCCCTGTGGGTATATTATACATATAATTTCAGTATAATCAAAAGGACTTGGCTAATACCAGACCTAAAAACAGAAGCAGTGCTCCATTTACAGCTGGTGACAGTGTCAGCTCCGTCACATTGTATTTAAGTGGCAGAGAAAGTGATATGCGAGGAATTTGTCATCCCAGGAAAATATTTAAAAAAAGTAGTCTGAAATTAGAACACAAGGTTTCCTCGAGGTTTGTTTTATTTCCTAGTATTGCGAGGCCTCCCAGAGCTGGCAATGTCATTTAAATGTAAATGCACCGAAAGAAATGCTTCTGACATCTTGTCAACTAAATTCTGGTTGTTTTTTTTATTTAATGTTTTATACTGCCCTTCGGTTATTTGTAAGTGCTGGAAATAGCAAGTGCTGTTATTAATCAATGTAACGGTCTTCAGTTTACCGACCTTAGAAGGATGAAAGGCTGAGTAATTCAGGCTTGTCCGCTAACAATCACATAATTCCAGCAGCAAGCCCTTAACCAACTGGCACATGCATCAACAATGCCATTTGCGATTCCGTATTAGCAAAAAACAAGGATTCGCTAATGAGGAATAGCAAAAGGCTATGCATGAAGAGCTCGCTAAAAAAATAGCCATTTCTAAACATTCTTTAATTGCGACTCTCAAAGTGCGAGTCGCAATTAAGGAATACCTCCCCATTCATTCCTATGAGACTAGAGGCCCAGAGGAATGAATGGGAAGACATTCTCAATTTGTGATTCACAATTAGAGAATCGTATATTGAGAATGCAATTTCAAGGGTGCCAGGGTGTCAAAAGGACACCCTGGTGCACCCCTGAAATCTGCATATGAGTACATCTTGCACACACACATGCCCCAAGGGTGTGTGTAAAATGGAACTTTGAAAAATGCACTTTAGTGCATTTTTCAACGTTTTTGCAAATTACCTTGAAAGTTCAACTTCAATGTAATTTGCTCCCCCTATTAGCGAAATCGCACATTTTTTCACTTTAATGCATTGCATTTAAGGAATCTCAATGTGAGATTCATTAAATGCAATCGCAATTTAAGCAATCGCAATTTAGAGATTACTTAAATTGCGATTTTTGCATTTGGGATGATGCATCCCAAATGCAAAAATACCGGTAGCAAAGGGACAGATTCTGAGAATCTGCCCCTTTGCGACCATTTTTTGCTTTGATGCATGTGGGCCTAAATGTTGCATCAATCACAGTATTCAATGCACACAAAAATGTGCATGCATGCTGGGAGAAACATATATTTATGGTAATATGTTTAATTAATATTGCTTGGCTGTATGTCTGAACTGCATTATCCAGTTTGAATCCAAGCAGGGGCATTGCAGCCTTTCATCCTTCTGAGGGTGACAATCTGGCTGTCAATGACGTGACCATGTGGCACTTGGTCATTACAGCGCTAGGTACCCTGCTGAAGCAAGCGCTACGTAAAAGATAAAGTATTAAATATTTGCGAAATGAAAAATCAAATTGTGTTAATGAATGATAAAGTTACAACAGATACTGATTGCAAAGTTTAAAAATGATTTATAGCACTATACACATATTTTAACTTGTCATGAGCGGTCCATACAGTTGGGTAGTATGAAGTGTAGTATTGGTATTTAGGGGTGTTGGAGAAAGAGTGCTGTAGAATAGAATGGTTGGTGATTCTCAGCTGCCGCTAGCAGTGGCAGCAAAGCCTGCCACACGGCAGCCGGGAGCTGAAAATCTGCGGGCAAGGGAAGGCAGACACACCACAGGCAACAACACATTTTGCCTGTTGTGCCAGTAATACTCAGATAATTCCTGTTATCACCCTTTATGTCCTCAAATCCCATTGGAACCTTGGCAGTAAGGAAGTCAGCGGATGTATGGCGGTACAACGCGTACCGTTACAACGCGTACCTTTACGACGCAGGTTTAACAACGCAAGTCGTTACAACGACTTGCGTCGGGGTGTGTTGGATAGTGAATAGTTTAATTTACTATTCCAACTCCAGTCCCCGTGGATAGTAGGGAAGGTGTTGGATAGTAAATTAAAACTATTCCCTATCCTAGAGCGCCCTCCAGCGAAAGTCGTTGTAATGACTTTCATTGTTAAACCTGTGTCGTAGTGGTACTTCATTGTAAAAGTTCCGTTGTAAAGGACGTTCCCCAAGTCAGCGCTATTGACTAACAGCGTCAATATGAGTGTTGGATTCCACGCGAAGCGATAACTGCAGGTGGGATTCCACCACTTGCCGTCACCTGCAGGTCCCTGGCCCTGGTCCCATTCCTGACATATGGAGATAACCATCTCCCAGACAGAAAAAAGTACAAAGGGAATAATGGGACCCTCTGCGCCACCCTCTCCCACCGGGAGTACTTAACCAGTACTTACCCAGCACTCATACTGTTCTTTTTTCTGGCTGCCGACAGAATGTGGCGCGTGCACCACCATGAGATGGTTGCAGGTATGAGGAATCTTCACAACCATCTGGTTTTGATGTGAACCTCGCATGAAGTAAAACATTTGGAACCCCTACAGCCCTGAAGAAGTTGCACAAACCTTTTTATACCAAAACATGCTGGCTTGTGGATATTGATTATGGTTTGATTAAAACCATTTTTAATTAGGAAAGCTTACAGTGCTTAATAATGAATCCCATGAGACTCCCATCTCCCTATATATTATTACTGGGGGAAAGTGTTAGGGGATGTTTATGGAGGCAGCTGGACTTTGGCTATTATAAGCGGGTCCGGATTAAAACTTTGATGAATGCACACGGGGTTTTTTCCTACGCACGTAGAATTTTTTGGACTAGGCAGGCTAAACCATTACACCCCCATAAAAAAAAACCTGAACCTGCCACTTATTTTTGGAAAAACATACTTTCAAAAATGGCATGAAGCCGGCATAGTAAAGCTGGGGGATCGGGTGACTTCAGAGGGTGTGCGGCCGTTTAGCGATCTGAAAGACCACTATAATTTAAATGACAATCAGACCTTCCTATGCTATGCCATTAAAGACTTTTTACTGCATAAATCAGGAGAATTAGCTGGCTTTGCGAAGATAGATTTTATAGATAAGCTGCAGGAGCCAAAATCACCCCGAAAACTTATAAACGATCCTTCTCTGGGATGGCGCCCAGGATTTGGAATACTCTTCCCCCTGAAACCAGATTGAGTTCTTCTTTCGTATCTTTCAAAAAGGAAGTAAAAGCGATTCTCATGGCAAAATTTACCTGACTACTCTACCCGGTCTTGAACCTTTCTCATCCAAGACTCGTTGCTTTGGTTCTAGGAACAACTATGATCTTAGGCTTCGGTACTTTACGACTCTCTCTATGTGTTTTTTTATTTATCTCATGCTTGTTCGCTATATTGTGTCTTGCTATTCTTTATGTATATTCAACTCTGTTCATTGTAAAGCGCTCTGATATCCGCAAGGATCTTGTCCGCGCTCCTTCTAAATAAATAAATAAATAAAAATCGGTTGTATTTACACAATATTAAACAGCCAACTGCCGGAAGATCTTGGAAAGATAGATGAAAAGTGGCAGCAGAAATTGAACACTCCCCCTGACACTTTCTGTCTCACACTGAGTCTTGCTCAAAAATATGTATTGTCATCTAAATTACAGGCGCAGTTTTATAAGACTGGATTCTTTCTATATATCACTCCTAGTAGGATTGCGAAGTGGGGAACTGGCAGGGGAACAATGTGTCCCAGATGCTCCGAGTATTGGGTCGACCTGGTACACATGTTTGCAACATGTCCAAATTTACAAACTTCATTGGATAAAGTGCAGCAATTCCTGGGGGTAGTTTTATCATCAGACATTCAACTCACCCCAATAGTTATCATGATTGGGCTGGATGTATTACAGTACAACGCGTACTGTTACAACGCGTACCTTTAACAACGCAAGTCGTTACAATGACTTGCATTGGGGGGCACTGGATAGTGAATAGTTTAATTTACTATTCCAACTCCAGTCCCCGTGGATAGTAGGGAAGGTGTTGGATAGTAAATTAAACTATCCCCTATCCTAGAGCGCCCTCCAGCGAAAGTCGTTGTAACGACTTTCGTTGTAAATCCTGCGTTGTAACGGTACCACGTTGTAACGGTTCCGTTGAAAAGGATGTTTCCCGATGGGGCTATATGAAACAATTGATAGTAAGGCGGGGGGTGCTTTAATCTTTGTTGCAATTACTATTTTTAGGATTTGCTTGACCTCACATTGGAAAGATCCAAATCCTCACTCGTTTGCACAATGGCAGGCTCGGCTGCTGACTACATGTAAACCAGAGAGCGCTATTTAAGCGAAAAAAGGCAGACGCACACAAAAAAGAAGACGAGAGATTTGAGAGCCCTTAATGAAATGGCTCGATAAATGAATTTACAGGCCATTTAAAGGACTATTTAAAGGATTATCCACTTTCTCTTCTCTGTTTCTTTTTTTTCCCACTTTTGTGTCCTTGTGCCACTGGCAGATCTGTGAGGATAGGATGTAATTATACAGATAAGTCCCTTTGACCCTATGTAGAATTGAATCCCTTAACTACGGTAAAAATTGTAATGTATTTATTATTTGTAATAGATCCTTCACTGCCGGATTCTTTGTTTGGACTGCATCAAGGGGTTTTGGGGAGGGGGATTGGGGGGACATTGTAATGAATTATTTGGATTGTGTATATTGCTACATTGCATTTTGAAAAAAAAATAAAAATAAATAAATAAATAAAAATAACAACCGTCTTCATCACTCACAGAATGGGTCCAGACCACAGCAAAGCACAGAAACTGCACTCCTGACAGTGGTGGAAGAATCAAGGAAAATCTTGGACGGTGGGGGCTGCTCTGCGCTTATTCTGTTAGATCTCAGCACAGCCTTCGACACCGTGAACCACCATCTGTTAATTCAAAGACTTAGGAAGGCAGGAGTGGCCGGAACAGCGCTAAAATGGCTACAGTCCTTTTTAGAGGACAGATCCTCTGTGGTCTTTCAAGAGGAGGTCAGCTCTAAGCGAAAGCCCCTTAGATGTGGGGTTCCTCAGGGATCTTCCCTGAGCCCCACTCAATTCAATGTCCACATGGGTAACAAGACAAAATATCGAATTCAAAATATAGAATGGACAGAATATAGTGGTGAAAAATATCGAATTGAAGGTAAGTAATTTAATATCGAATAGTAATTATTACCCCTACGCTATCCAGCGCTTTCCCTACTGTTGCACTCTCAGGAGTGGGAATAGTAATTTTTACCCCTACGCTATCCAACGCTTTCCCTACTGTTGCACTCTCAGGAGTGGGAATAGTAATTTTTACCCCTACGCTATCCAACGCTTTCCCTACTGTTGCACTCTCAGGAGTGGGAATAGTAATTTTTACCCCTACACTATCCAGCGCTTTCCCTACTGTTGCACTCTCAGGAGTGGGAATAGTAATTTTTACCCCTACGCTATCCAATGCTTTCCCTACTGTTGCACTCTCAGGAGTGGGAATAGTAATTTTTACCCCTACGCTATCCAACGCTTTCCCTACTGGTGCACTCTCAGGAGTGGGAATAGTAATTTTTACCCCTACACTATCCAGCGCTTTCCCTACTGTTGCACTCACTGGAGTTGGAATAGTAATTTTTACCCCTACACTATCCAGCGCTTTCCCTACTGTTGCACTCACTGGAGTTGGAATAGTAATTTTTACCCCTACGCTCTCCAACTCTTTCCCTACTGTTGCACTCTCAGGAGTGGGAATAGTAATTTTTACCCCTACGCTATCCAACACTTTCCCTACTGTTGCACTCTCAGGAGTGGGAATAGTAATTTTTACCCCTACACTATCCAGCGCTTTCCCTACTGTTGCACTCTCAGGAGTGGGAATAGTAATTTTTACCCCTACGCTATCCAACGCTTTCCCTACTGTTGCACTCTCAGGAGTGGGAATAGTAATTTTTACCCCTACGCTATCCAACGCTTTCCCTACTGTTGCACTCTCAGGAGTGGGAATAGTAATTTTTACCCCTACACTATCCAGCGCTTTCCCTACTGTTGCACTCACTGGAGTTGGAATAGTAATTTTTACCCCTACACTATCCAGCGCTTTCCCTACTGTTGCACTCACTGGAGTTGGAATAGTAATTTTTACCCCTACGCTCTCCAACTCTTTCCCTACTGTTGCACTCTCAGGAGTGGGAATAGTAATTTTTACCCCTACGCTCTCCAACTCTTTCCCTACTGTTGCACTCTCAGGAGTGGGAATAGTAATTTTTACCCCTACGCTATCCAACGCTTTCCCTACTGTTACACTCTCAGGAGTGGGAATAGTAATTTTTACCCCTACGCTATCCAACGCTTTCCCTACTGTTGCACTCTCAGGAGTGGGAATAGTTATTTTTACCCCTACGCTATCCAACGCTTTCCCTACTGTTGCACTCTCTGGAGTGGGAATAGTAATTTTTACCCCTACACTATCCAGCGCTTTCCCTACTGTTGCACTCACTGGAGTTGGAATAGTAATTTTTACCCCTACGCTATCCAACGCTTTCCCTACTGTTGCACTCTCAGGAGTGGGAATAGTAATTTTTACCCCTACGCTATCCAACGCTTTCCCTACTGTTGCACTCACTGGAGTTGGAATAGTAATTTTTACCCCTACGCTCTCCAACTCTTTCCCTACTGTTGCACTCTCAGGAGTGGGAATAGTAATTTTTACCCCTACGCTATCCAACGCTTTCCCTACTGTTACACTCTCAGGAGTGGGAATAGTAATTTTTACCCCTACGCTATCCAACGCTTTCCCTACTGTTGCACTCTCTGGAGTGGGAATAGTAATTTTTACCCCTACGCTATCCAACGCTTTCCCTACTGTTGCACTCACTGGAGTGGGAATAGTAATTTTTAACCGTACGCTATCCAACGCTTTCCCTACTATTGCACTCACTGGAGTGGAAATAGTAATTGTTACCCCTCTGCTATCCAGCACTTTCCCTACTGTTGCACTCTCAGGAGTGGGAATAGTAATTTTTACCCCTACGCTATCCAACGCTTTCCGTACTGTTGCATTCTCTGCAGTGGGAATAGTAATTTTTACCCCTACGCTATCCAACGCTTTCCCTACTGTTGCAGTCTCTGGAGTGGGAATAGTAATTTTTACCCCTACGCGATCCAACGCTTTCCCTACTGTTGCACTCACTGGAGTGGTAATAGTAAATGTTATATTTATTATTTCATTCATTTTAAATTACTTTTAAGACATTTTAAAAAATTCGATATTTTGACTAACTATATTTTTTAAAACTATATTTTTGATTCAATATTTTTGTACTGACCTGTTTGTAGATAGGAATTCGATATTTTTGGATTCTATATTTTTTCTTCTATATTTTGGTAATTCTATATTTGTGAATTCGATATTATGTCAGTGATCCGTCAACATGACCTCCTTGGCAGAAGTAGTTACACCTTTCGGCATTCAGATCATCACCTACGCGGGTGATACCCAGTTGGTGGTTTCACTTAATCAACAGGAGGACTCAGGCTTGGGATTAGCCTTATGCCTTGAAAAGGTGTCGAGTTGGATGAACAGCTCGTGTCTAAAATTGAACGGAGCTAAGACTGAGCTGATCCTCTTGGGTAACTCCACCTCGCTGAGTATAAGACCTTTTTGGCCTAGCTGTCTGGGGACACCACCATCCCCAAAGGACCAAATCAAGAGCCTGGGTGTATGGTTAGATCGTAAGCTTGATTTCAAAGAGCAAGCATGTAAGGTGGCAGGCTGTTGTTTTGGGATCTTAAGAATGTTAAGAAAGATCCTTCCTGTGCTACCTCTCACGGCTAGAAGACCGCTGGTCCAAGCATTGATCCTTTCACGCTGGAATTATGCTAATGCTTTATATCTAGGAGCCCCACTTACTACCATCACAAAACTGTACATAGTTCAAAACTGTGCTGCACGTCTGCTTATGAATATGTCTAAGTGCCTTTCAGCCAAGCCTGTGCTTGCATTACTCCACTGGTTGCCCATTCAAGAGAGAATCCAGTTTAAGGCTCTATCAGGCACATGCATCAAAGGATTTTGTGATCGCTAACATTGCGAATCGCAAAAATTGGCCGTTTGCGATCGCAAAATCTGCTTTTGGAATGCATGAAGGGTGAAGGCCCTCGCAATTTGAGAATTCACAAATATTTGCGAATTCTCAAATTGCGATTGCATTTAAGGAATCGCATTCTGCGATTCCTTAGATGCAATGCATGAAACTTTAGAAAATTGCGATTTCGCAATTAGGGGGAGCAAATTACCATGAGGTTGAACCTCATGGTAATTTGCGAAAACTTTGAAAAATGTACTTTTGTGCATTTTTCAAAGTTTCATGTTGTGCACACATATGCCCTTAGGGCATGTGTGTGCACAACACATGTGCTAAGATCAATTTCAGGGGTGCAACAGGGTGTCCTTTGGACACCCCTGCAACCTTGAAATCGCATTCTAAATTTGCGATTCGCTAATTGCGAATCGCAAATCGAGAATGTCTTCCCATTCATTCCTATGGGCCTCTAGACCCATAGAAATGAATGGGGAGGTATTCCTTAATTGCGACTCGCAATTTGTGACTCGCAATTAAGGAATATTAAGAAATCGCAATTTTTTCAGCGATTTCTTAATGCATTGCTTTTTGCAATTCCTTAATTGCGATTCCTTATTTTTCGCAATTAAGGAATCGCAAAAAGCAATATTGATGCATGTGCCAGCATGTATCACACATAAAGCTCTCTCAGGTAAAGGCCCACCCACCATCAGATCTGTTATTCAACCATATCACCCCATTAGGTCTTTAAAGTCAGATAATAAACAACTGGCTGGAGTTAAAAAAATAAGAAAAACACGATGCGGAGGACGTCGCTTCTCGTACAATGCCACCAAATTGTGGAGTCTTTTGCCTATTGGTATCCGCTTGGAGCTAAACGACCTGACCTTTCGAAAGCAGCTAAAAACGTACCTGTTTCCTTAATACTGTTTGCAGCTGAAGCTGCACCGCTATTAGCGCTGGGATGCCCCCCGGGTAGCCATGCTCTTTATAAATGCCTCTTCATTCATTCATTGGTCTCTTTTTTCTGATGGGATATTGCGCTTCGCTGTGTTTTGGCTGCTGGCAGTCACCGTTTCTTTTCCTGTCCAGAAGGGGTGTTGGCTTCTGGCTGCCTGGTCCTACCTGTTGGTCTTTGGGTGGCTGGGTTCTGGCACTCATCGAGACTTCTTCCTTTCTGGGGCCATGTTGGAGGTATCTGTGGATTTGTAGGGTGGTGTTTCCGGTTGTTTGGGGCCTGGTCTCACCTGTGGTCTTTTTGAGTGTCTCTGTCTTGGTTTCCAAGGACTCAAGGTCTCATTCTCCAGGTCATGGCGCTTTTGCATTTGTCCTGTGTCTGCGTTGGTGGTTGGTGCAGGGCATTATTGTCTTGGATCGTTTGGTGTCTGCTGTGCACTTTTTTCGGCCTGGTCCTCCTCTGGGTCTTTTCACTGGCAGCGGGGACATCTGCAGTTTCTGATGGTTGTGCATGTCTGATTGGTGGCGGGTTGCTACTTGGTTGTTGCTTCCTCCCTACCTGGTTTTGTCTTTTTGGGATTTGGCTTTTTTCCTTCTCCTGTGCATGTTTACTGGTTTTCTGTCCGTGGTTCGGGTGCGGGAGTGGGACTGTGGTTGTGTTGTCCATTCCATGACGGGTCCTTTTTGTGTTTGCCTTGGCCCTTGCGATGGGACCTTACTGCTTTTTTGGGCTAGTCTGTTACGGGATTCCCAGGTGGTGGTGGTGATGGTCCCATTGTTGGCCATGTCACTCTTAGTTTCCTGGTTGGAGTTTGTGACTTTTGTCGGTTCCCATGCTTCTCCACTGCTCTCTTCTGGGCTTTCTTGAGGGGACTTTCAATGTTGGTGTGGGTTCCTTCAGTTGTCCCCTTTGGAGTGCTCTCTGTCGGATCTGCTGCAGTATCTCTGGGAAGGGTTGATGTGCACTGGTTGTGGGTAGTGGCGGCCTTGAGGGCCCAGTGGGAGGCCATTACGGCTTTTCGTGCCCCGTGGGGTACTCTGACTGATGTTGTAGTTCTGGTGGTGTGGTTGCTTTGGTTCTCTCTTTCCCGCCCTATAGTGATACCTCTGTTTCCATCCTGTGGGTTTTCCTTTCCGATTTCTGCTCCTTTCGAGCCATTGATGTTGGTTAGCATTACTTTTGTCACCTTCGTGGTGGGTTTCTGGAGGCGGTCCCTTTTGCTCAATGGATTTGGGTGTTGGGGGCTCTACTGGCCAGGGTGCCCTACTTGTTGTTTTTGCTGTGGATGGCGTGGTTCTGGAGGTTGGATGCCTCATTTGTGCCTGAGATGGCTTCTGATTTCCCTTTGTCCCAGGAGCTAGTGTTACCGGCTCAGTGTTGGATCCTGGTTTATGCAAGTGCTTTGGGTTTGTCCCTGTTGTATGTGTCCCAGGCTTTGCTGTTTGTTTTGGCCGCACTAGGTGTTTCTTGAATCTGTGGCGTTGTTTACTTTTAGGTCATCTTCCTATGTGGTAGTGGGCTGCCTCACTGTCCTTCTGTTGATGGAACAGTCACAGGTGCTTGATTTGGCTGCTTCCCTGGCTGGTGCTCCTCCTCCAGCAGGGGTGGGATGAGTGGCATGGGGTGTCCAGTGCTGAAGTTGTATGTCAGTGACGTATGTTTCCTGTTTTGTGTTTTTGTTCGGTTTTCTCGTATCTTGAATCTTTCGGGTGGTGAGGCCGTTTTTGGATGGGAGTGTTGCGGGTTTTGTGCTCCAACCTATTTTTTTCCTGTGGTTCTTCCATTTAATTCACTTTGGGTGCTGCTTTCTGTGTGGTGTACGGGGTGTTATTTGGGAGTTCAGAAGGCCGGGTTTCTGGCTGTGAGATGCCCCATATGACATGAATGGGACGAGGAGGAGTGACCTGGAGGTAAAGTCTTATTACTTACCGATAATCCTCATTACTCCTGGGCCTGTTGTCCTTGTCCCATTCACAACGCCCCTCTGTCCCTCCTGAATGGCCTGCCTTCCTGTTGGTGGCTTGGTAGTTCAGTACAAATGCTGGGTGAGTGCTGGTTAAGTACTCCCGGTGGGAGGGGGTAGAGGTCTCAGCATTCCTTTAGTTTTTTTTTTCTGTCAGGGAGATGCTTATGTCCCTATGTCATTAATGGAACGAGGACAACAGGACCAGCAGTAATGAAGATTACCGGTAAGTCATATGACATTGTGAGTGGCCCAGTGACTCTGGGCCTAGAATTATCTGCAAACTCTGACCCAGTAATTCTGGGTGTGCAAACTCTGAACCTGATCAGCCCAGGCCTAGATACACCTGTCTTAGTTTCACCATAAATGGATTTGTAGCAGTGCTTAATTTGTAAAAAATGACGTGTCAGGGCCCTTCTCGGAAGGCCACTGCCACCTGCAGCATGCATTGCACCTGCCATGCTACCAATGACAGGACCACATAACACCCAATCATCGCACTCCAACAACTGTGACAATTCAGACTATTTCAGGCTACACAAAGCTATTATAATGGCATGAGAGGCTGATATAATTCATTTTCAATGAGATTTGACTTAATAAACACAGCTGTTGTGCTCATCTCAAAATTAAACAGACAGCGCCACCATGTGGTGGACTGTCGCTAGAGCCAGTGCTGACAATTAAGTGCCGACGCTGAGCACTAGAAACCACTGGCTCAAATTAAGCTCTGGGTAGCATGTGAAACCGCTGCGGTGCCTTGGGCTGTGGGAAGGAATGCAGCCCACCCCACCCCATCCCATGCTTCAAGTGGGAGCCATGCAACGCTCCCCCTGTCGGGCCTTGAACCCCTCTCTGTCCCCTACTCTTTCCCCTGATTGGCAGATCACTTTCGGCCATTGACACAGCTCAGGTACCCATGCAACGCGCCAAACACCTCTCTCACCTGGAGAACATCCCCAGGGCAGCCGACAGCACTCCTTCAGCCATACCTCAACTCTGTCCTTACCCTCCGCCCCTCACGGCCCCCACCAGACTTCCACTGGTCCCCCCAAGACAGCTTACACTTGCTCCAAGCAGGCAGAAAATGTCAGCAGGTTTGTCCTAGAATTTAGGGAAAAAGAGCAGAAAAGCCTTGAGTTCGTGCATCCGGCCGGCTAGTGACCCTTCTGAGGACACAACATATATTTCCTGGAATATGTTGTGTGAATACTGGCTGGAGCTCGAGTTTCCTTTACCCCAGTATCTCCACTCCATATTGAAAGAAAGTTGTAATAAGGGCCTAGGAAGTGTCATTATATTTAGTCCATTTTATGTGGTTTTCCTGTTTGAAGATGTCGCCTTTCTACTTTTTCTGAAGACTGAGGGGCATATTATCAAGAACGGCGTTAAAATTATCGCCGGGTTAGCGGCAGAAAACTGCCGCTATATCAGCGATAATGAGCTTGATAATAGGCCCTTGAGAATTCCAATAGAAGCCCAGGTTCACACCACAACCTGGGCTTCTATGGGAATTCACAAGGGCATATTATCAAGCCCATTATCGCCGCTTTTGCAGCAGTTTCCTGCTGCTAAACCGGCGATAATTTTTAACGCCGTTCTTGATAATATGCTCCCCAGTGTGCAAGCAGTTTTACATTTTTTAAATAATGATCAGAGTTTTCTATTATTGTCTGTTCACTTTGTACGTTTACTAGATTCCTTTAAATGTAATATTGTCAGCACCACTGTACGAGTGCACATTTGGTCTTTGAATGTACACCCATTACTCTAAATGTATATTCTTTGCTGCTATTGTACATTCATATCTTCCAATGTACAGTTGGTTCAAATGTACATTGATTGGACGTTTCCTTAGTTTACCTGAATCTACATTTAGTAAACAAACGTACATGTGGGTAGTAGCCATTTTACAGATCCGCAGATAACCAAGTAGACGCCCATTCATATTCATTGAATAGTAAACCAACTTTTTATTGGCTTTGTGGAGTTCTACAAACATCATATTTCATGTACACACTGGGGCCGATTCACAGAACTAACTTAAGACAAAATCCTAAACTTACTACTTTTGGTATTCACAGACGTTAGGATTTTGTCTTAAGTGTCTTAAGAGAAAATTAAGACAGCCTTAAGAGAGACTTAAGACAAAATCCTAACTTAAGTTTGTCTTAAGTTTGTCTTAAGTCTGTCTTAAGTTTGTCTTAAGTCTGTTTTAAGTTTGTCTTACGTTTGTCTTAAGTTTGTCTTAAGTTTGTCTTAAGTTTGTTTTAAGTCTGTCTTAAGTTTGTTTTAAGTCTGTCTTAAGTTTGTCTTAAGTCTGTCTTAAGTCTGTCTTAAGTCTGTTTTAAGTCTGTGTTAAGTTTGTCTTACGTTTGTTTTAAGTTTGTCTTAAGTCTGTGTTAAGTCTGTCTTAAGTTTGTCTTAAGTCTGTCTGAAGTCTGTCTTAAGTCTGTTTTAAGTCTGTGTTAAAATTGTCTTAAGTTTGTCTTAATTTGTCTTCAGTCTGTCTTAAGTCTGTCTTAAGTTTGTCTTAAGTCTGTCTTAAGTCTGTCTTAAGTCTGTTTTAAGTCTGTGTTAAGTTTGTCTTACGTTTGTTTTAAGTTTGTCTTAAGTCTGTGTTAAGTCTGTCTTAAGTTTGTCTTAAGTCTGTTTTAAGTCTGTCTTAAGTTTGTCTTAAGTTTGTTTTAAGTTTGTCTTAAGTCTGTCTTAAGTCTGTCTTAAGTTTGTCTTAAGTCTGTCTTAAGTTTGTCTTAAGTCTGTTTTAAGTTTGTCTTACGTTTGTCTTAAGTTTGTCTTAAGTTTGTCTTAAGTTTGTTTTAAGTCTGTCTTAAGTTTGTCTTAAGTCTGTCTTAAGTCTGTCTTAAGTCTGTTTTAAGTCTGTGTTAAGTTTGTCTTACGTTTGTTTTAAGTTTGTCTTAAGTCTGTGTTAAGTCTGTCTTAAGTTTGTCTTAAGTCTGTCTGAAGTCTGTCTTAAGTCTGTTTTAAGTCTGTGTTAAAATTGTCTTAAGTTTGTCTTAAGTTTGTCTTCAGTCTGTCTTAAGTCTGTCTTAAGTTTGTCTTAAGTCTGTCTTAAGTCTGTCTTAAGTCTGTTTTAAGTCTGTGTTAAGTTTGTCTTACGTTTGTTTTAAGTTTGTCTTAAGTCTGTGTTAAGTCTGTCTTAAGTCTGTCTTAAGTTTGTCTTAAGTTTGTCTTAAGTCTGTCTTAAGTTTGTCTTAAGACAAACTTAAGACAAAATCCTAACTTCTGTGAATACCAAAAGTAGTAAGTTTAGGATTTTGTCTTAAGTCTTAAGTTAGTTCAGGGAATCGGGCCCCTTGATCATGACTGCACAGGGCACACCCTCACTGTGGGTATTTCTTGAATATATTATTAAGTGTTTTTACTCCTATGCACATGGGCATCAAACGTGTGAATGCTGTTGCCAGACTGGCAATGGATCTGCCAAAATACCACCCTGTCCCGGCCTCTCTTCTCACACTGCATTGGCTTCCTTTGGACCGTAGAATTCTTTTTAAAACCCTCTGCCTGACCCATAATGCCTACTATGGCTTGGGCTCTGATGCTCTTAAACGCTATGGGGCCCGATTCACAGAACTAACTTAAGACGAAATCCTAAACTTACTACCATTTTGGTATTCACAGAAGGCACTTTCTCATTTCGGGATTCACAGAAGTTAGGAGTCCCAACTTTACTACTCCTAACATGAGAAAAATCCTTACTTTAAGATTTTGGGTATTCACAGAAGGCATTTAGGAGTCCTTAAAGTTAGGACTCCTAACTTCTGTGAATACCGAAATGAGTAAGAGCCTTCTGTGAATACCAAAATGAGTAAGTGCCTTCTGTGAATACCGAAATGAGTAAGTGCCTTCTGTGAATACCACAATGAGTAAGTGCCTTCTGTAAATACCACAATGAGTAAATGCCTTCTTTGAATACCGAATTGAGTAAGTGCCTTCTGTGAATACCACAATGAGTAAGTGCCTTCTTTGAATACCGAAATGAGTAAGTGCCTTCTGTGACTACCGAAATGAGTAAGTGCCTTCTGTGAATACCACAATGAGTAAGTGCCTTCTGTGAATACCACAATGAGTAAGTGCCTTCTTTGAATACCGAATTGAGTAAGTGCCTTCTGTGAATACCGAAATGAGTAAGTGCCTTCTGTGAATACCACAATGAGTAAGTGCCTTCTGTGAATACCGAAATGAGTAAGTGCCTTCTGTGAATACCACAATGAGTAAGTGCCTTCTGTGAATACCGAAATGAGTAAGTGCCTTCTGTGAATACCACAATGAGTAAGTGCCTTCTGTGAATACCAAAATGAGTAAGTGCCTTCTGTGAATACCACAATGAGTAAGTGCCTTCTGTGAATACCGAAATGAGTAAGTGCCTTCTGTGAATACCACAATGAGTAAGTGCCTTCTGTGAATACCGAAATGAATAAGGGCCCGATGTAGGTCGGTCGGTAACGGCCGAAATCGGTATTTTCGGCTGTTACCGACCGGTATTTTAGAAATGGTATGTAGGGCCACATATTTTACAGAATCTGTAAATTTACCGATCGGTAAATTTACCGATTCTGTAAAATACCGAATCGGTATTTCTACCGATTAGGTAAATTTGATATGTAGGTGGGACTCTTCTGAGTCCCACAAGCCTTACCGATTCGGTATTTTAGCATCAAATTCAATTTGATGTTAAAATACAGATTCCAGTGTGCACGCACATGTGTGCATGCACACCTATGCCATATGACAGGCAGACCTGCCCTTAGGGCATGTATGCCTGCCACATGGCACACGAGCCTCTTTTGGGGGTGCCAGAGGGTGTCAAAGTGACACCCCCTGCACCCTTGTGTAAATCGGTATTTACCGATTCGGTAAATACCGAATCGGTAATGCCCATTCATTCCTATGGGCTTCAAAGCCCATAGGAATGAATGGGCATTACCGGTCGGTATTTACCGATTCGGTAAATACAGATTTTTACCGATTCGGTAATAGGAACATCTGGATGCTCCTACATGTCCCCCCTTCCTATTTACCGATTCTTAATTACCGAATCGGTAAAATTCGGTAATTAAGAATCGGTAAATAAGTCCTACCTACATCGGGCCCTTAGTGCCTTCTGTGAATACCGAAATGAGTAAGTGCCATCTGTGAATACCGAAATTAGTAAGTGCCTTCTGTGAATACCAAAATGAGTAAGTGCCTTCTGTGAATACCAAAATGAGTAAGTGCCTTCTGTGAATACCAAAATGAGTAAGTGCCTTCTGTGAATACCAAAATGAGTAAGTGTCTTCTGTCAATACCACAATGAGTAAGTGCCTTCTGTGAATACCACAATGAGTAAGTGCCTTCTGTGAATACCAAAATGAGTAAGTGCCTTCTGTGAATACCAAAATGAGTAAGTGCCTTCTGTGAATACCAAAATGAGTAAGTGCCTTCTGTGAATACCAAAATGAGTAAGTGTCTTCTGTCAATACCACAATGAGTAAGTGCCTTCTGTGAATACCAAAATGAGTAAGTGCCTTCTGTGAATACCGAAATGAGTAAGTGCCTTCTGTGAATACCGAAATGAGTAAGTGCCTTCTGTGAATACCACAATGAGTAAGTGCCTTCTGTGAATACCACAATGAGTAAGTGCCTTCTTTGAATACCGAATTGAGTAAGTGCCTTCTGTGAATACCGAAATGAGTAAGTGCCTTTTGTGAATACCACAATGAGTAAGTGCCTTCTGTGAATACCGAAATGAGTAAGTGCCTTCTGTGAATACCACAATGAGTAAGTGCCTTCTGTGAATACCGAAATGAGTAAGTGCCTTCTGTGAATACCACAATGAGTAAGTGCCTTCTGTGAATACTAAAATGAGTAAGTGCCTTCTGTGAATACCACAATGAGTAAGTGCCTTCTGTGAATACCGAATAGAGTAAGTGCCTTCTGTGAATACCACAATGAGTAAGTGCCTTCTGTGAATACCGAAATGAGTAAGGGCCCGATGTAGGTCGGTCGGTAACGGCCGAAAATCGGTATTTTTGGCTGTTACCGACCGGTATTTTAGAAATGGTATGTAGGGCCACATATTTTACAGAATCTGTAAATTTACCGATCGGTAAATTTACCGATTCTGTAAAATACCGAATCGGTATTTCTACCGATTAGGTAAATTTGATATGTAGGTGGGACTCTTCTGAGTCCCACAAGCCTTACCGATTCGGTATTTTAGCATCAAATTCAATTTGATGTTAAAATACCGATTCCGGTGTGCACGCACATGTGTGCATGCACACCTATGCCATATGACAGGCAGACCTGCCCTTAGGGCAGGTATGCCTGCCACATGGCACACGAGCCTCTTTTGGGGGTGCCAGAGGGTGTCAAAGTGACACCCCCTGCACCCTTGTGTAAATCGGTATTTACCGATTCGGTAAATACAGATTTTTACCGATTCGGTAATAGGAACATCTGGATGCTCCTACATGTCCCCCCTTCCTATTTACCGATTCTTAATTACCGAATCGGTAAAATTCGGTAATTAAGAATCGGTAAATAAGTCCTACGTACATCGGGCCCTTAGTGCCTTCTGTGAATACCGAAATGAGTAAGTGCCATCTGTGAATACCGAAATGAGTAAGTGCCTTCTGTGAATACCAAAATGAGTAAGTGCCTTGTGTGAATACCAAAATGGTAGTAAGTTTAGGGTTTTGTCTTAAGTTAGTTCTGTTCAATCGGGCCCTATGTTCCTACTAGGCACCTCAGGTCCGCCAATAAAAACCTAACAGTGCCGAGGTTTAAAAAGGTGAAATGGGGAGGTCGCGCCTTCTCTCCTGCTGCTGCTAAGCTGTGGAACTCCCCCCGAGAGGATCTCTCTGGGCAGGTGTCACACTCCCTCTTCCACAAGGCCTTCAAGGCCTGGCTTTTCACATACACCCCTGCCTGAGCATGCCCTTTCCTGTCTGCACATCGTTCTGCTGCAGCGCCTTGACGCCCTTGGGCTAAGTTAGCGCTTTATACATTTTATATTCATACATATGTGGACCTCAGCAGTGAAGATGTTAGATGCAAACAATTTTGAGAAATTCGTGCGATAAGGTGCTTTATGACCAGACTTGTGTCAGAATATTACTTAATATGCAAATGCAAAAATAAGCTTTGAAATGTGAAATAGTTAGTCAGGGCCCATTAAAATTCATTTTTATAAGCAGATGTGCATTAAAAAACCTATTTAAAATATTGGTGACCTTTAGTCGACATTTCAGCCATTAAAGCAATGACACAATTACAGTATGTTTGAGTCAGTGAGCTGAGTGGGTGCATTTATGGCTTTGGGGTCCTAGCATGCCTCAGGGGTCGTCTGGTGGAGTGAAAGTCAACCATGGGCCCTTCCTTAGGGACGCCTGGCTCAGGCCCCACACTCCAAGCGGACATCTTGATTACCTCTCTGCCAACATTGATAAACGCGGACACGCGTGGCGGCACAGCAGTATCAAGGCTCCCTCTGCTGCGCACACACCTTCCCTGCATGCGGGCATATGTAGGTAATTTCCATTTCGCGATTCCCAGATAGCGATTTTTAAGGAATCGCAATTTGAGAATAGCAAAATGGAACGTAAGTAAAAATTCACAATTTTTGGGCGAATCTCTAATATTCCTTAATTCATTTCATTAAATCTTTATTTCGCCTATTTTTAGCCATAAAAGAAGCAATTAAAAATACACATATTTTACATAACAAATCTTCCAGCAGGTCAGGTACAATGGATTTAATGGTAGAAATGGTCATACAATTTTTAGTCACATGATCAGTTTACTTCATAAAACCTATCCTCTAATATCATAAATACACTAAAATTATTTAAAAGCCAGGCATTTTATCAATTAAAAGAATTTTGATAGCTATGACTCGCAATTAAGGAATGAGTGTCGCATTCATTCCTACGGGCCAAGAGGCCCATAGGAATGAATGGGGATACATCTCAAATTGCGATTTTCTATGAGAAAATCGCAATTTGAGAATCGCAATCCAAGGGTGCCAGGGTGTCCAAAGGACACCTGTTGCACCCCTGGAATGTGCCTCTAAGTACATGTGGCGCACATACATGCCCTAAAGGCATGTCTGTGCGCCACATGGCACTTTGAATTTTTTTTAAAAGTGCATTTTTGAAGGAATTCGCAAAATACCATCTACTTGAAGTAGGTGGTAATTTGCGATTCCTTATGCAAAAATCGCAATTTTTAAAGCACCCCAACATAGCATTTAAGGAATCGCAAAATTGCGATTCATTAAATGCTATAAGCAAAATAATGTATCGCAATTTTTGCGATTCCTTATTTTGCTAAGTGGCACCTACATATTAAAACGCCGTTTGCGATTCGCAAACGCCGAAATTAGCCGAATTTCGGCGTTTGCAAATCGCAAACGGCTACCTACATATGCCCCCGTCTCCACTTCTCAACGCCTCAATGTCTTTCTCGCTCTATCAACAGTTTTTGCAATGTCTACGTGTCACCTGTAACCCACCCAAGCACAAATGAAAATTGATTGGCAGATCAGAGAGTACCTCTAACTCACACCCCGTTACTCACAAGAAAGGATGGATTCTGATTCACTGCAGACCTGAGGGGTGGAAAGTTTGCTCCCCTTGACATCAAGCTCTGAGATCACTTCCTTTTTCCAGTTTGCACCACTTTCTATTTCCTTGAACCTCAAATGAGGATCATTTGGTCTTGTCCTAAGAAAGAAGTGGCACTTTGGACTCTCAGGCTGTCCTCATGTCTAAAATCCAGCAAAGTATCTACAACCAAATCATGGATTTGAGACTACTTCGCTCAGAAAAGACAACCAGAAAATAAAACCAGAAAGGACTGCGCTCCCATCGCCAAGCCAAGAACTCAACCAGCCAACATGGCAAACGCGTCTCGATGAGCAGGGTCTACAAACTGTCCACGAAGAAGGTACCTCTATTTCACCCCTATCGTGGGATGGAAAGGCTGACCTCAACTGCCTCCTCTCAAACCTCTCCAAACCCCACCTGCACCCCCATCCCATCACCCATCAAGCATCCCAAGGACCCCTAACAGCACCAACTTGCTTGAATCTCTAGGTTGAACCACTTTGGGATTGCTGCAGAACAACAGTCTTCAGGGGGCAGTGATAATGGCGCGATAACTCTGGCGTGGTGAGTAATGCACTTTCTAGAGAGGTCCTTGTTTTGTCCAGTCACAGTTTTGACTCATAAAGTAGCGTAGAGGGCTAATGTGCCTGCTGTGAAGCACATCATGCAACGTGCAGATCACAGACTTGTATTTTATGTAGATGGGTCAGTGGGTCACTGCTGTTATGTTACGGGATTTGTAAAGCACATGGTGGCCCCAGCGGTGGGTGTCCCAGCGCTAGATCCGCAGGTCAAGACTGAAGGGCGAGACAGAGACAGAGGAAGTGTGGTAAATAAATAAATAATACCCTATTTTTGACTAGACATATATCATAACAGATAGCTCAATAAATAAGAGTCAAGATTCGAGGTAGTAGGAGTTTTGCAGGTTTAATACAGCATAAGGACAGGAACAGGACAACCTGCATAGGAATAGGATGATAGGGTGACAGGGCCCAGCAGCTGCTGGGGCTGGGTCTGGGATGAGCGCGCTGACTTTTAATAACAATACATGAGCATATATACATAACGCAAACACATAGCATTACATTGCAGTAGGCGTAGCAGTGGGTGGAGCAAGAGGTGTGACGCGTAGCAGTCGCGAAAGATAAGGGTAAAAGTGGGTGTAACTGGGCGTATACATAGACATGTGATGCAAACGTAACAGGATATGTCATGAATGGGGTGGAAACCATGGAGGGGGCTACCTGAGGAGCCGGGACCTCTAACCTAATGGTGCGCGCAAACTGGCAATGACGTGTTACTAGGAGAAGCTGGGGGCTATGAACTCTGTGCTAGGAGCAGAGACTAAAGTCTGGAGGGTCGGAGCGACATGTACCTAAACCCTATCTGGTATCTAATGTTTAGGGAACATGTTGATATAAACTAGAAGTCATGAGGGGAAAAGCTAACAGACTCTAAGGCTAGAGCATGCATTTATTCTACATGTAGTGCGTGATGAAGAATATTAAATGACCATTAAATACAGTATTTCTCTTAACATGGGGCCGAATAGGCTAGACAATGACGGAAACTATTGATGCAGTTCAGTAGCTTAGGAATGCAGAGAAGGAGGACTAAACTGATAGCTGGAATCATAACATACTCTTGGCAGACTGGAGGCAGAGCCAGGACGAGCCGGGCACTGTGAGGCAGGAAGTAAGTGAAGGGTCAGGGATACAGGTGGGGGCTGTATCGCTCCTCAGCGAGGCTTCAGGAGACAGGAGCTGAATCTGGTGTCCAGGCCCTTTTGAGGCCTAGAAACGGGGACTTTATAATGGAATAACGTGCACACTGAGAAACGTGGCAACGTAGCTTTACATAGGCCTGATATTCGTAGTATTCACGAGGACTGGAAACTGGCATACTAGAGGTGGACACAACTGTAATTGCGTCATTAATCAGACATGGGGAGTACATATGCATATTTAATCATGCACACATAACATATGATGGATGACACGTAGAGACACAGAACATGGCAAAATTTACTTTTCCACATTCCCTCCTTGTCACTACGTTTCCATCAGGAAACATCAATATTCATGATACCATCTATCATTTCATACAGTATCATTTGCTCGTCTCGAATTATCCTGGAACGGGATTTAGGACGGGGCTTGGGACTAGGAATACAAGAGGTAGCACAAATGCCGCAAATCGCAGGGCCACATTGTATACAGAGGCAGCAGCTGAATATGATCGCTACTGCGATACCTAGAAAGGACAGGACTTTCCATCCCCATGCGGAAATTATATTCCAG
Organism: Lissotriton helveticus; assembly: GCF_964261635.1. Taxonomy (NCBI): domain Eukaryota; kingdom Metazoa; phylum Chordata; class Amphibia; order Caudata; family Salamandridae; genus Lissotriton; species Lissotriton helveticus. The sequence continues at coordinate 42,032,175 of NC_136057.1, forward strand.
AACCAACCGGACCATGTCCAGGTGGCTGGATCTTGGTGTAACAGATGGGCAATTTTATGGAGTCTGGTTATAGCTGAATAAACAGACGGCGCGTTATTTGGAATGAAAATGCAGCAACTAGATCCGATGACTCTACAGGCCCCGCCCCTATCGGCCAGTATGACGTCAAGGACGAGACGATTCTGTAAAACGACAAATCTCATAGCAGATTGCTCTTCGGTTAAGTTACCTAGAGCGGAGGCAGTCTCATCTACTACAGCTTCAAGGGTTCTTGTTAACCTACGGATTAGCTTACTATTTACAACTGTACCTAAATAAGGGAAAACACCTTTATCAATATCAATGAATTGTTCTGCAGCAGTTTCAGTATAGTCGACAATCGGGAGATTTCTCTTGTGTCTAGTATGTACTAGATGTGTATTTCTATGATAATCAGGTGGGGCTAGGAAAACAGGTGGCAGTAAGAAGGCAATGTAACAGGTTCCCTCCCAATCGAGGGGCAGACGAACATATGCGGTTTGACCACAAATAAAATATGAATGACGTGAAGCTTTGAAAATAGATTTCCCACTGTCACTATACTTGACAATAGTAGTACAATCACTATGTCCTACATGTACGGAACCATTATTTCGGACACATAATTCGCCTTTGACTGGTAGTACTGAAATAGCAGGTAAGTCTGGAGTAGTATCAGACTGAACATTCAGGACCATGAAATTCGACGAATAATTACCTAAATTATACACTTCATTTTCTAGATCTAAACCTGTTCGGTGAGGGAGACCTTGCTTGTCTGGGAAACATGTGCTGTTAAGAAAATACATATCTGTTGAGGATGACGTTAACGTGGACCATGCTCCACACGAACCATTATGTGAAAAAGGATAAGGAAAGAGTGGCAGAACTCCCTTTGACGTCTGGAAAGGGGGGAGTCGACCACACACCCAACAATTAGTGGCATTGCTGGTCTGGTGTGAATAATGCAACATGCGGATAAAAGTATTGTTACGCATAGCGAGGCGGTAGGACAGTTCATGAGTGGGCAGATCACTAAACGTGTGCTCTACTGTAGCATTAGCAGACTTATTTACATGTGAAACTGGGAAACATAGAAAAAATGCATAACTGGTGCAGGAAATCATAAGGCTGGAAAACAATATGAAACATAGAAAAACGATACATCGGATTGAGTTTTGACTAACTCTCTCACTATGGGGGTCTATTTTATACATGTCAGAAACAGTCTAACCGTTTCACCTAGGGGAGGACTTAGACAATCAAACTGGCTGACTTATTTTACTAGACCGTAGTTTCTGTTTATACTCCTGCTGCGGAGTTTTCTCTAACATGGGAGGGGTTGTAGCAATGTCTTTTGCGGGACAGTCCTTGAAAACAATATTTTGACAATCCTTCGAATCCTGGGAAATGTTCTTTAAGGCGGGTTTTAGTCCTTTAAAAAGTTTAACATGAGAAAGGTGCACCCAGCCCTTGCGTCCCTCCAACTTCACGGCTGTACGGGTGGTGAGGAGGACCTGTCGGGGCTCTTTCCATCGAGGCTCCAGCGGACTTGATCTGTCAAAGTTGCGGACCATCACCATGGATCCTGGGACGATTTCATGCGGTGCCACCTCGGTATTGTCTGGAAATGCGGCAGCAACCTGTGAACGACATGAGTTGAGGGCAGACATCAAGGAAGCTAGGTAATCTGTCAGCATATTACTTGAAACATCGGTAATACTTCGGGGTCTAGGAGTACCCCACATGTTAGGGGGGCGGCCGAAAACTACCTCATACGGGGACAGACCTGATCTGGAATGTGCAACCATGCGCATATAAAATAGAGCAACTGGCAGAGCTACTAGCCAGTCCACACCTTTTTCTTGACAGACTTTGGCGATGCGGATTTTCAGGGTTTGATTATGTCTCTCAACGAGACCGGCTGCTTCAGGATGGCGTACACAATGGAACTTCCACTGGTACCCTAGCAAAAGGGAAACGTGCTTCATTAACTCTGAGGAGAATGGCTGGCCGTTATCAGAATATACGACTCTAGGGAGTCCATAACGAGGGAAGAATTCACGAACCAACTGCTTGGCAGTGGTCGCGGCTGTGTAATCTGGAACTGGATATGCTTCTGTCCACCTGGACAAAGCGCATACAACTACAAGGACATACTTGAAACCTCGACATCGCTCCATCTGAATATAATCCATCTGGAGGACTTCAAAAGGGTGGTCAGGGGGCTGGAAGCCACCTTGTTCCACCGGGACACTTTTACCTGGATTAAACTGACAACATATCATACAGGTACGAACTTTCTGCTTAGCTGCAGCTCGTAAATGCTTGTTGAACCAAATGTTCTGGATACTGTCTAACATAGCTTTTTCTCCTAAATGTGCTGGACTATGTGCGGTATTAATAATGACTTGAACCATAGAGTCGGGGAGAAACCATGTGGCTCTACCCTTTGTTAACCATCCTTGATCTGTCTGGACCCCTCCTTGTTCGGACCATTTCTTGATTTCTTGATACATGAACAAAATGCGGGTTCAGAAACGTTCTATATTTGTGGCGCTGTTCTAGAATGACACTAATTAAATCGGTACCTAGACCTCTCCATCTATACTGGAGTAACTCGTTCAGGATATCATGTAACGGACCTGGATCAGAGTGCTGACCCTCATACAGAGTAATGAGGTGTTGAATCATATACATACCCACCAGTCGCTGCTCGGCTGGGGGCATTTTCAGAAACATTTGTGCCACTATTTCGTCTGGAAAAGTGGTAGAATCAGTAATCCATCGGACTGCTGACCGAACTATTTCTTGTTCATGCATGGTACTTAACTCACTGTAACCGATTCGTGATTTCAGAATGTGATCGGTAGCTTGGAATACTTGTTCTAGGGAACCTTGTTCTGGTGCTGAATGATGGAAAACTTTCTTGTGTTCTAGGCGTAAATGGCGATCTGGAAATCTAGATTTTCCTACATACGCTATTCTGGCGGTATTCTCGTCGTCTTCCTCTTCAGGATCAGAGTGACTTTCTTTCTCGCTTACTTGTGCTGCTTTACGCTGTTCGTGTATCTTTATTATCTCTCTACGGATTTTCTTGTACATACTTTCCATGGCACCAATGGTATTGTGCTTTCCTTCGGCTATATTATCACTCCACTTTGTTAGAGTTTTCATTTCATCCGGGTCTTTAGACGGGTAATCTTGTTCTCTTATTAGACAGTTAATTAAAAACTTTAATATCATACGCTGGATCTCAGCTTTCCTTTGAGACATGGCATCACTAATACTTTCTGGATCATCCCCTGTACGGATGAAACGATATATTCTGTCTAGATCTTCTTTCATATTGGGTAGGGTGACTAGATACTCGGTCACCCTCCTTACGCGTACTGAATATAAAACCATATTATTCTCGCCTGGGACTGGGTCATAGGCACATTCGCCAAGGGCTTGCCTGATTTCTGCAACAGACTTATTACTCTTAGGAGTACGCTGTGATGCTTGAGCATGTAATTCGAGTGCTGATAAACGCTTGCGTGGCGGCGGGGTTTGAGGAGGACCTCCTCCTGCGGCCCCTAGACTAGAATCATCGACTGATATTCTTCGTGGCGGAGCGGGAAATTGAAATGCTGGCTGGACCGGGGGTACCGTAGCAGGTACTGCATGGGGTGCCCCGGTGTCTGGAGGAGCAGGATGTGCCTGATTTACAGGGACTGGCGGAGCACGAACAGGATTTGCATATTCAGGGACTGTGTCGTCCAGATAGGACGAAATAAAAATATCAGCTGCGGTCGGTTTGCGACGTAGCTTGGTCGGGACTAGTGGTGGCGGGAAATTACTGGATGCCTCTGGGGTAGCTTTTGGCAAACCCTCGGCAAGAAGAGGATACATACCCTTAATAAGGGCATGCCTCTGTCTGTCTGACTGTTCGGCTTTGACTTGTTCACCTATCTCGATTAATTCTTTTTCTTGGGCTCGCTCTTGGGATTCTCTACTTAATTCTGACTTTCTGATTTCTTTTTCAGTTCTTTTATGAGCTTCCTTACGCCATAACTCGATGGCATCTTTCTGTGACTGTCTGGCTTTCTTTTTCCATAATGCTTCTTCTACTCGCATGATGCATTCGGCATCCCATGTACCCGATACGGGCCATCTATACTTTTCTTCTAACTGTTTGGTATACTCTACCCATAAATCTAGATACAATATGGCACTTATGCCATGTTTCTGATACATAAAGTGACCTGGACTGTCCCTCGGCGGGACGGGAACTGCTGCTTCCAGCAGACCCTTTCTAGTTTTTAACTGACGTAACTTGGAAAATATGGGCATGACTGAACTGTAATCTGTACACAATACAATACACAATGAACACGATACTTATACCCCATTCATACCACGACATTAAAATACATGAAAAACATTTAAAAAATAACAGTTCGAACAGAATACTACCTGGAAATACTGAGAACAGAACACATAAATTTTCTCGAGAACAGAAACTGACTAGAACAGAAACTAGATGCACTGCTGAAACAGTACGAAACTTACCGGTCTCATAAAGAGACACGTCAGGACCCGCATCCACCGAAGTGGACACTTCGTTTGTGGGACTGTGTACCACCAACCCACAGACCAGAGTCAATTAGATTGACCCTGTCTAGATACCACCCCAGTAACGGTACTCACCGGGCAGCAAGAACGGAAGGCCTCAGACTGGACTGGACTGCTACGACAACGGACGACGAACTTCGGACTTCGGACTTCAGTTACGGGTGGACCTCCGGATACCTCGGACCTTGGACTCTTGGCTTGGGCTCTGGTCGGGACTCGCCGCGTTCCTCCACCGTCTCGTCTGGATGCTGGACCGCCTCCTCCGTCTCCTCCGTGGGCCTGAGGGATACTTGAGCAGAAATATCTGCCACTGCGCAGAAGAGTTCCGTCACGACTGCAGAGGGTCAGGGGGTCGGCGTGGCTTCACCGACGCGTGGGGAAAGGGCAAGTACCTGTTCGGGCGCCATTATGTGGTAAATAAATAAATAATACCCTATTTTTGACTAGACATATATCATAACAGATAGCTCAATAAATAAGAGTCAAGATTCGAGGTAGTAGGAGTTTTGCAGGTTTAATACAGCATAAGGACAGGAACAGGACAACCTGCATAGGAATAGGATGATAGGGTGACAGGGCCCAGCAGCTGCTGGGGCTGGGTCTGGGATGAGCGCGCTGACTTTTAATAACAATACATGAGCATATATACATAACGCAAACACATAGCATTACATTGCAGTAGGCGTAGCAGTGGGTGGAGCAAGAGGTGTGACGCGTAGCAGTCGCGAAAGATAAGGGTAAAAGTGGGTGTAACTGGGCGTATACATAGACATGTGATGCAAACGTAACAGGATATGTCATGAATGGGGTGGAAACCATGGAGGGGGCTACCTGAGGAGCCGGGACCTCTAACCTAATGGTGCGCGCAAACTGGCAATGACGTGTTACTAGGAGAAGCTGGGGGCTATGAACTCTGTGCTAGGAGCAGAGACTAAAGTCTGGAGGGTCGGAGCGACATGTACCTAAACCCTATCTGGTATCTAATGTTTAGGGAACATGTTGATATAAACTAGAAGTCATGAGGGGAAAAGCTAACAGACTCTAAGGCTAGAGCATGCATTTATTCTACATGTAGTGCGTGATGAAGAATATTAAATGGCCATTAAATACAGTATTTCTCTTAACATGGGGCCGAATAGGCTAGACAATGACGGAAACTATTGATGCAGTTCAGTAGCTTAGGAATGCAGAGAAGGAGGACTAAACTGATAGCTGGAATCATAACATACTCTTGGCAGACTGGAGGCAGAGCCAGGACGAGCCGGGCACTGTGAGGCAGGAAGTAAGTGAAGGGTCAGGGATACAGGTGGGGGCTGTATCGCTCCTCAGCGAGGCTTCAGGAGACAGGAGCTGAATCTGGTGTCCAGGCCCTTTTGAGGCCTAGAAACGGGGACTTTATAATGGAATAACGTGCACACTGAGAAACGTGGCAACGTAGCTTTACATAGGCCTGATATTCGTAGTATTCACGAGGACTGGAAACTGGCATACTAGAGGTGGACACAACTGTAATTGCGTCATTAATCAGACATGGGGAGTACATATGCATATTTAATCATGCACACATAACATATGATGGATGACACGTAGAGACACAGAACATGGCAAAATTTACTTTTCCACAGAAGCAATCGAGGGAAGAGACAGGTCTTAACTGCCTTCCTGAACACCTTATGATCTTGAGGTTCCTGGTAGTGCTCAGGAGATTGACACAGACCTCCTCCTGTCACTTGCAGTTCATAAGCTGCAAGCCTTCAGATATAGCACCCTGAGCTATGGAGCGGCATCAAGGAGCTGCATGCAAAGTGCAAGGCGTGGGTTTAAAATCTTGTTTTTTTTCTCAAGCAGGTATTATTCCAAGTTTGCTAAAAAGGGTCCTATTAGTACAGGGTACCCAACCATTGCATTACGTTTTACAACCTCAATCAATCAATCAAGTAATTTGTAGAGCGCGCTACATCCCCCCAAGGGTCTCAAGGCGCTGGGGGGAGAGGGAGTACTGCAGCGAGTGGTCGAAGAGCCATGTCTTGAGCAGTCTTCTGAATGCTGGGAGGTTTGTGGTCTGTCGTAGGTGGAGGGGGAGGGTGTTCCAGCTCTTGGCGGCGCGATGGGAGAAGGATCTACCTCCGGAAGCAGTTCTGTGGATGCGTGGGACGGCGGCCAGGGATAGGTCGGCGGAGCGGAGTTTTCTGTTGGGTACGTAGAAGGAGAGTCTGCTGTTGAGATAGGCTGGGCCGGTCTTGTGGAGTGCTTTGTGTGCGTGGGTCATGAGTTTGAAAGTGATTCTTTTGTCGACGGGGAGCCAGTGCAGTTCTCTGAGGTGCGAGGTGGTGTGGTCTCTGCGTGGGACATCTAGGACCAGTCGTGCGGAAGCGTTCTGGATTCTTTGGAGTCTGCTGATGAGTTTGGCTGGAGCTCCGGCGTAGAGGGTGTTTCCATAGTCGAGACGGCTGCTGATGAGGGCCTGGGTGACTGTTTTCCGAGTGTTTGTCGGGATCCATCTGTAGATCTTGAGTAGCATGCGCAGGGTGTGGAAGCAGGCGGAGGAGACTGCGTTGACTTAGCTGGTCATGCTGAGCTTGGAGTCGAGGATGACCCCCCAGGTTACGTGCGTGGTTGGTGGGTGCCGGGGGGGTCCCAGAGATGGGGGCCCCCAGGAGTCATCCCATGCTGAAGGGTTGGGCCCAAGCATGAGGATCTCCGTCTTGTCCGTGTTCAACTTGAGCCGGCTTGCTTCCATCCAGTCTGCGACTGCCTTCCTACCCATGTGCAGGTTGGATTTGGCAGTGAGGGGGTCTTTGGTGAGGGAGAGGATGAGTTGGGTGCCGTCGGCATAGGAGATTATGTTGAGGTGGTGTAGTCTGGCGATGCGAGCGAGGGGAGCCATGTAGACGTTGAACAGCGTCGGACTGAGGGAGGATCCCTGAGGGACGCCGAAGATGTTTTTGGTGGTTCCAGATTGGAACGGGGGGAGGAGGACTCTCTGGGTTCTGTCGGTGAGGAAGGAGGTGGTCCAGTCCAGGGCCTTGTCTCTGATCCCTGCGTCGTAAAGGCGTGTGCGAAGTGTGTGGTGGCAGACGGTGTCGAAGGCCGCGGAGAGGTCGAGGAGGATGAGGGCTGCTGTCTCGCCGTTGTCGAGTAGGATTCTGATGTCGTCTGTGGCAGCGATGAGGGCGGTCTCGGTGCTGTGGTTGCTGCGGAAACCAGATAGGGAGGAGTCCAGGATGTTGTTGTCTTCTAGGTAGTGGGTGAGTTGGGTGTTGACGTTTTTTTCGATGACTTTAGCTGGGAACGGAAGCAGGGAGATGGGCCGGAAGTTCTTGAGGTCGCTCGGGTCCGCCTTGGGCTTCTTAAGTAGGGATTTGATCTCGGTGTGCTTCCAGGCCTCGGGAAAGGTGGCGATTTTGAAGGAGAGGTTGACGACGTTGCGTAGGTGGGGTGCGATGACGCTGTTGACTTTGTTAGCGATGTGGTGGGGGAGAGGGTCCGACGGGGAGTCTGAGTGGATGGTGCTCATGGTGTTGATTATGTCCTCGGTGCTTACGTTGGTCCATGTGGTCAGAGAGACGTGATCGTTGGGGTTGGGTGTGTTCGTAGTGGTAGGGTACGTCGGGTTGATTCGGGGGTTGAAGCTGTTGTGGATGTTGGTGATTTTGTGGTGGAAGAAGATGGCGAGGGCGTCGCACAAGGCTTGCGACGGCAGGATGTCGTTGGTGCAGGAGCTGGGGCTAGAGAGTTCTTTCACAATGCTAAAGAGCTCTTTGCTGTTGTGTGCATTGTTGTCCAGGCGGTCTTTGAATGAGGCTCTTTTGGTGGTCCTGATGAGGTGGTGGTGGTTGCGGATGGCGTCTTTGTGGGCCGCGTGGTTGGCGGGTGTTCTGTCGCTGCGCCAGGAGTTTTCGGCAGCTGCGTTTGGAGGCCAGGAGGTCTGGGGTGAACCAGCTGGCTCTCAGGCTGGTGTCTCTATTGGTGGGTTGTCGTACTGGTGCTATGGTGTTGGCACAGTTTTCCATCCAGAGTCTGAGTGAGCGGGCCCCGTCCTCTGGGTCGGTGGGGCTGATCGGGGGGTCGAGAGTGAGGTGGGTTTCGAGCTGTTCTTTGGTAACTTTGCCCCAGCGTCGGCAGGGGATCTGTGGGGTGCGGTGGTGGGTGACGGGTTTTTGGAAGGTGAAGTGGACGCAGTGGTGGCCGGTCCAGGTGAGCTCGGAGGCGTGGTTGTAGGCGACGTGTGGGCTGGAGGAAAAGATGGCATTGAGCGTGTGGCCGGCGAAGTGAGTATGGGTAGTGACGATCTGTTTTAGACCGAGGGTGGCGAGGTTGTCGACCAGGGTGGAGGAGTTGAGGTCGTTGTTGTTTTCCAGATGGAAGTTCAGGTCGCCGAGCAGGATGTAATTGGCGGAGGTCAGAGCGAGCGTGCTGATGAGGTCGGCGATGGAGTTGCTGAATTGGGGGTGTGGGCCGGGTGGTCTGTAGATGAGGGTGCCTCTGAGGGTGGTTTTGGGGTCCGTGTGGATCTTGAAGTGCATGTGTTCGGCGGCGGTGAAGGTGTCGTCGGTGTTCGTGGAGACCCTGATGGTGTTCTTGTGGACGATGGCGATTCCTCCTCCGGCTCTGTTGGTGCGGTCTCTGCGGGAGATCTTGTATCTGTCGGGAGTGGCCACTGCGATGTCTGGGGAGGAGGTTTCGTTCAGCCAGGTCTCGGTCAGGAAGGCAATGTCTGGGGATGCGGAGGTGAGTAGGTCCCAGAGCTCGACGGCGTGCTTGCGTGCGGAGCGGGTGTTCAGCAGAATGCAGCGCAGTCGGTTGGGTCCCATTTCTGTAGGTGCTTTGGCGTCATTGGTGCAGGTGAAGGTGCAGTTTCGCCAGGTGAAGGGGCCGTGGGTGCGCTTGGGGGTAGCTTTGTGGCAGGTAGGCGTCCGTCCATTGTTGAGCGCAATGAGGGTGTTGGCGTCGTAGAGGAGTCTTGCTCTGTCGGTGGCGGGAGGGCCAGGGGTCCTGGCTCTGGGTGCGGTCCAGGCGCGGACGGGCGCAGACGGGCTTGCCTTAGGCACGCCAGCGGCGTGACCGTGCAGCGGCCGCCATTTAAGGGGAGGTGGGGAGGAGGGGTCCGCTGGGAGGCAGGGAGGGCAAGTCAGCGAATGGGCACGGGGGGCGGGGCCGCACGGGAGGCAGCGGTGAGAAAAAATAAACGGGGGGCAGCGTCGATGGGGACAAGGGTATCAGCGCACACGGGGGTACAGAAGGGAAAAGAGGGCAATACAGGCACACGGGGGCACACAAAAGAAGAGGGGCACAGGCAGGCACTGGCACACAGGGAAGGTCTGCCAGGGGAGGGACACGAGCGGAGCGAGTCGAGAAGCAGATTTGGCGCAGGCAGGAGGAGTCAGACAGCAGAGCAGAGCAGATGGTAGGCAGGCAGGAGGAGGAGGGTCCTGGCATAGGTGGCGCTGCAGTGGTGGGGAAGCGACCTACCCGGAAGGTAGGTACCGGGCCTCCACTCTGAACATGTAACGCCCATCACAAAGGACAAGGTGTGACTCCTATACCTTGTATCCCTCCTATGCAACATTTCCTGAACATTGATTTACACACTTGTATGATGTACTGTCTCGAATAACATTCTGTGAGCGATGCAAAGCCCTCTGACACCCTTCATTCGGATGAATAGAGAAGAATTAAATGAATTAAATTAGTCAGCACGAAATAAATCATTATGAGTGCAATTACTCCCACAAAGGGACACATCTGCCGCTCTGACAGTGCAGGCATCTCTCTCATAGGGGGTTGAACAAGGTGAAAAGCCCGCTCCAAATCATAGTTTCTCCTGAGTACTTATGAAGTGATAACAGCCCTTTGTTTGCCTCCATTGCATTGGCAACTGGGTAATAGGCTCGAGATGGGTCCCAGCCAGCCAGGACGATACTTGAAAAAAAGAAGGATTATGGCCCTTTAAATCAGGCCTTTGTTTTGGGACTGGCTGGAAGTGAAAGTAAGAAAGCCCTTTCCTCCCCTGCAGGTGGCTGCAATGAACGGAGAGTTGTTGTGAATATTACTTGCGCCAGTTTTGTGACTGTAGCAGGTGAACACATACACACAATTAATGACATAACGTATCCAGCTAATGGTATATGTTGTGTTAATTAATTTCTAAAGTGCATGAATACCAGTGGATGTCTTGGCATTGATTTCGGCATAGCAGCGTGGAAAGGAAAGAAGGAAGGCTAGATGTTAAAAAGCCAGGGGGCATATCATCAAGGGCTGAAAATATAATTAAGGCTGCTTTAGCGTCCGTTTTCGGTTGAAAAGCGGGGATAATTATATCCCATTATTTGCAAGGACACGCTAGCACGTGGGGGCATATTACCAAGCAATAGCGATAATTATCGCTATTGCTTGGTTAGAGACAAAAATTTACCGCTGAGCTGCGGCGATTTTTATCGCACATAAACCTTGGTATTACCAAGGTTTATCGCAAATGCGATAAAAATCGTCCGCAATGCATGAATATCGCTGAAAAGTCAGCGATATTCATGCATTACCGAGCTAATGCTCTTAGCCATGTTATCCGCCTCCCATTGGATAACATGGCTAAGAACTGCTCAGGGGCAGGTGTTAGCTTTTGGAGATATTCGCGCTTAGCGCGAATATCTCCAGAAGTTGGTAATAGGAGATAGCGATGTTAGCGACTGTTTCCAGTCGCTAACATCTTGGCACGCCCACTTTGCATGTCATTAGTGATAAATATCACTGACATGCAAAGTGGGGCCCAAGATGGTCGCTATCTCCTGCTAGCTGTCGCTAACTGGTGTTAGCGACAGCTAGGTAATAGGGAGATAATTGTATCTCCGCTTTCTTGGCTTTTAAAGCCAAAAAAGCGGAGATAAACCCCCTTGATAATATGCCCCGTGATTCCTTGTTCACGCCTCGCTTTGCATCGCTAATGAGATGCAAAGGAGGCGTGGCTAAAAAAACACCATGGGAAAATATCGCTACCCCAGCTTCGTGATATCATCAACGAGGGGTAGCGATATTTTAAATCCCGTTAACTATGCCTTAACGCAGGAATTTAACGTCTGTTGAATTCCTGACTAAGGCATAGTTAACATGTGAGGTGGATTATGGCGATACGACCACAGGGTCGTATCACCAAGGCTGTCTCCGTTTTGGGTGCAACACCGCTGGTTTTCCAGCGTTGTTGGCCCATTTCCTTGGAATATTATCGCCCTGGAGTAACGCGCTGTTAATAAAGCGCTCTTTGCGTTTATTTATCGCCGTCCTAGTAAATACGCCCCCAGGTTTTGAGCAGTTTCCTGAACATCAACAAGGTGGGGCTACTCTGATATTTATAGGCAGACTGTTCCAAAGTATGGAGGCTTCTGAGGAAAAACAACCACCCCCTTTCTAGTCTCTTGAACCTGGGGCGGGTAACCATCATGGAGATTCTATATATACCACCATGAAATATACATTGTTATAGCAAAACCAGAGGCGCAGTCGCTCTCTTCTCCCAGGTTACAAAAGTGCTTTTATCGGCACTATTTTAACGTTTTGTAAGGCCAGCCTGGCACCAATGTCTGGTGGCAGAGAGGACCATTCCGCTCACGGTGCCCTGCAGAGTGGGGCTGCTGAGAGGGCCGAGGGAGGGGGCTGCCACTACCCACCCATGAAAGCCCTCACTGCCCCACTCTAGGCAAGGTCTCATGCTGGCTAGGGGGCTTTCAGTCCTGGGTGGGCTGCTATGACCCAACAATGAAAGACCCCCATGCCCCCTCTCTAGGCAAGGTCTCATGCAGGCTAGGGGGCTTTCAGAGCTGGGTGGGCTGCCATGACCCACCCATGAAAGCCCCCATGCCCCCACTCTAGGCAAGGTCTCATGCAGGCTAGGGGTCCTTCAGTCCTGGGTGGGCTGGTATGACCCAACCATGAAAGACCCACATGCCCCCACTCTAAGCAAGGTCTCATGCAGGCTAGGGGGCTTTCAGTCCTGGGTGGGCTGCTATGACCCAACCATGAAAGACCCCCATGCCCCCACTCTAGGCAAGGTCTCATGCTGGCTAGGGGGCTTTCAGAGCTGGGTGGGCTGCCATGACCCACCCATGAAAGCCCCCATGCCCCCACTCTAGGCAAGGTCTCATGCAGGCTAGGGGTCCTTCAGTCCTGGGTGGGCTGCCATGACCCACCCATGAAAGCCCCCATGCCCCCACTCTAGGCTAGGTCTCATGCAGGCTAGGGGACTTTCAGACCTGGGTGGGCTGCTATGACCCAACTATGAAAGACCCCCATGCCCCCACTCTAGGCAAGGTCTCATGCAGGCTAGGGGGCTTTCAGTCCTGGGTGGGCTGCCATGACCCACCCCATAAAGACCCCCATGCCCCCACTCTAGGCAAGGTCTCATGCTGGCTAGGGGGCTTTCAGTCCTGTGTGGGCTGCTATGACCCAACCATGAAAGACCCCCATGCCCCCACTCTAGGCAAGGTCTCATGCAGGCTAGGGGGCTTTCAGAGCCAGGTGGGCTGCCATGACCCACCCCATAAAGACCCCCATGCCCCCACTCTAGGCAAGGTCTCATGCAGGCTAGGGGGCTTTCAGTCCTGTGTGGGCTGCTATGACCCAACCATGAAAGACCCCCATGCCCCCACTCTAAGCAAGGTCTCATGCAGGCTAGGGGGCTCAGTCCTGGGTGGGCTGCCATGACCCACCCATGAAAGCCCCCATGCCCCCACTCTAGGCAAGATCTCATGCAGGCTAGGGGTCCTTCAGTCCTGGGTGGGCTGCTATGACCCAACCATGAAAGACCCCCATGCCCCCACTCTAGGCAAGGTCTCATGCAGGCTAGGGGTCCTTCAGTCCTGGGTGGGCTGCTATGACCCAACCATGAAAGACCCCCATGCCCCTACTCTAGGCAAGGTCTCATGCAGGCTAGGGGTCCTTCAGTCCTGGGTGGGCTGCCATGACCCAACCATGAAAGACCCCCATGCCCCCACTCTAGGCAAGGTCTCATGCAGGCTAGGGGGCTTTCAGTCCTGGGTGGGCTGCCATGACCCAACCATGAAAGACCCCGATGCCCCCACTCTAGGCAAGGTCTCATGCAGGCTAGGGGGCTTTCAGAGCCGGGTGGGCTGCCATGACCCAACCATGAAAGACCCCCATGCCCCCACTCTAGGCAAGGTCTCATGCAGGCTAGGGGGCTTTCAGAGCCGGGTGGGCTGCTATGACCCAACCATGAAAGACCCACATGCCCCCACTCTAAGCAAGGTCTCATGCAGGCTAGGGGGCTCAGTCCTGGGTGGGCTGCCATGACCCACCCATGAAAGCCCCCATGCCCCCACTCTAGGCAAGATCTCATGCAGGCTAGGGGTCCTTCAGTCCTGGGTGGGCTGCTATGACCCAACCATGAAAGACCCCCATGCCCCCACTCTAGGCAAGGTCTCATGCAGGCTAGGGGGCTTTCAGTCCTGGGTGGGCTGCCATGACCCACCCCATAAAGACCCCCATGCCCCTACTCTAGGCAAGGTCTCATGCAGGCTAGGGGTCCTTCAGTCCTGGGTGGGCTGCTATGACCCAACCATGAAAGACCCACATGCCCCCACTCTAAGCAAGGTCTCATGCAGGCTAGGGGTCCTTCAGTCCTGGGTGGGCTGCCATGACCCAACCATGAAAGACCCCCATGCCCCCACTCTAGGCAAGGTCTCATGCAGGCTAGGGGGCTTTCAGAGCTGGGTGGGCTGCCATGACCCAACCATGAAAGACCCCCATGCCCCCACTCTAGGCAAGGTCTCATGCAGGCTAGGGGGCTTTCAGTCCTGGGTGGGCTGCCATGACCCACCCCATAAAGACCCCCATGGCCCCACTCTAGGCAAGGTCTCATGCAGGCTAGGGGGCTTTCAGAGCCAGGTGGGCTGCCATGACCCAACCATGAAAGACCCCCATGCCCCCACTCTAGGCAAGGTCTCATGCAGGCTAGGGGTCCTTCAGTCCTGGGTGGGCTGCCATGACCCAACCATGAAAGACCCCGATGCCCCCACTCTAGGCAAGGTCTCATGCAGGCTAGGGGACTTTCAGTCCTGGGTGGGCTGCCATGACCCAACCATGAAAGCCCCTATGCCCCCACTCTAGGCAAGGTCTCATGCAGGCTAGGGGTCCTTCAGTCCTGGGTGGGCTGCTATGACCCAACTATGAAAGACCCCCATGCCCCCACTCTAGGCAAGGTCTCATGCAGGCTAGGGGGCTTTCAGTCCTGGGTGGGCTGCCATGACCCACCCCATAAAGACCCCCATGCCCCCACTCTAGGCAAGGTCTCATGCAGGCTAGGGGTCCTTCAGTCCTGTGTGGGCTGCTATGACCCAACCATGAAAGACCCACATGCCCCCACTCTAAGCAAGGTCTCATGCAGGCTAGGGGTCCTTCAGTCCTGGGTGGGCTGCCATGACCCACCCATGAAAGCCCCCATGCCGCCACTCTAGGCTAGGTCTCATGCAGGCTAGGGGACTTTCAGACCTGGGTGGGCTGCCATGACCCAACCATGAAAGACCCCCATGCCCCCACTCTAGGCAAGGTCTCATGCAGGCTAGGGGGCTTTCAGTCCTGGGTGGGCTGCTATGACCCAACCATGAAAGACCCCCATGCCCCCACTCTAGGCAAGGTCTCATGATGCAGGCTAGGGGGCTTTCAGAGCCGGGTGGGCTGCTATGACCCACCCTTTAAAGACCCCCATGCCCCCACTCTACACAAGGTCTCATGCAGGCTAGGGGTCCTTCAGTCCTGGGTGGGCTGCTATGACCCAACCATGAAAGCCCCCATGCCCCCACTCTAGGCAAGGTCTCATGCAGGCTAGGGGTCCTTCAGTCCTGGGTGGGCTGCTATGACCCAACCATGAAAGCCCCCATGCCCCACTCTACGCAAGGTCTCATGCAGGCTAGGGGGCTTTCAGTCCTGGGTGGGCTGCCATGACCCACCCATGAAAGACCCCCATGCCCCCACTCTAGGCAAGGTCTCATGCAGGCTAGGGGGCTTTCAGACCTGGGTGGGCTGCCATGACCCAACCATGAAAGACCCCCATGCCCCACTCTAGGCAAGGTCTCATGCAGGCTAGGGGGCTTTCAGCCCTGGGTGGGCTGCCATGACCCACCCCTGAAAGCCCCCATGCCCCCACTCTAGGCAAGGTCTCATGCTGGCTAGGGGGCTGTCAGTCCTGGGTGGGCTGCTATGACCCAACCATGAAAGACCCCCTTCCCCCACTCTAGGCAAGGTCTCATGCAGGCTAGAGGTCCTTCAGTCCTGGGTGGGCTGCTATGACCCAACCATGAAAGACCCCCTTCCCCCACTCTAGGCAAGGTCTCATGCCGGCTAGGGGGCTTTCAGTCCTAGGTGGGCTGCCATGACCCACCCCTGAAAGCCCCCTGGCCCCATTCTAGGCAAGGTCTCATGTTGGCTATGGTGCTTTCAGACTTGGGTGGGCTGCCATGACCCACCCATGAAAGACCCCATGGCTCCATTCGTCAACAACACCACCGCCCTACTCGACAACCTCGCCAATCTCGGACTCAAACAACTGGTGAGCACCCCCACCCACATTGCTGGCCACACACTCGACCCCATCTTCTCCGCCAGCAACCACGTCTCCTTCAGCCACTCCTGACTACACTGGACCGACCACAGATGCGTCCACTTCACCTTCAAAAAGAATACTCACCACCAGCGCACACAACAAATCCCCCGCAGATACTGGAGCAAAATCACCACAGACCAGCTCCTCTCATCACTGAGCCAGAACCCACCAGCCAACATCGCTGACACCAACAACGCAGCCCACAACCTCACACAGTGGATCGCCAACTGTGCCGACAACCTCGCTCCACTCAAGAACCCCCCAGGCGTGACCAGCAACAAGAAAACTCCATGGTTCACGGACGCCCTCAAAGAATCTAAGAAATCCTGCCGAACCCTCGAAAAAACCTGGCGCCACGAACGAACTACAGAAAACATGACAGCCCTCAAGATCGCCACCCGTGAACACCACCAGCTGATCCGCTCCATCAAAAGGACATCATTCAAAGAGCGACTAGACAACAACACCCACAACAGCAAGGAACTCTTCAACATCGTCAAAGAGCTCTCCAACCCCAGAGCCAGCAACAACGACATCACACCGTCACAAGAACTCCGCAACTCCCTCGCCACATTCTTCCACCGAAAGATCACTGATATACACGACAGCTTCGGAGCCCAGACTGCGCCTCCCGTCACCGAACCAGCGACCCCCACCACTACCCTCAATGCCTGGACCCCCATCAGCTCTGAAGACACCACCAACATCATGAACTCCATCCACTCCGGCTCCCCCTCGGACCCTTGCCCCCATCACATCTTCAACAAAGCTGACACAATCATCGCACCCCATCTCCGGAACATCATAAACAGCTCGTTCGCATCAGCCATCTTGCCCGAGAGCTGGAAGCACACAGAAACCGACGCCCTTCTGAAGAAACCCACAGCGGACCCCAATGACCTGAAGAACTTCTGCCCCATCTCCTTCTTCCCTTCCCGGCCAAAGTCATCGAGAAGACCGTCAATAAACAGCTGACTGCTTTCCTCGAGGCAAACAACTCGCTTGACACATCCCAGTCTGGATTTCGAGCCAACCACAGCACCGAAACCGCCCTCATCGCAGTCTCCGACGACATCAGGACCCTGATGGACAACGGAGAAACAACCACCCTCATCCTCCTGGACCTCTCGGCAGCCTTCGATACGTATGCCATCGCACCCTAACTACCCGCCTCTTCACCACTGGGATCCAAGTAAAGGACCTGGACTGGATCACTTCGTTCCTCTCAGACAGAACCCAGAGAGTCCGCCTCCCTCCCTTCCGCTCAGAAGCCACCGAGATCATCTCCGGCGTACCCCAAGGATCCTCGCTCACCCCAGCCCTGTTCAATATCTACATGATCCCCCTCGCCGTCATAGCACGCAAACACAACATCAACATCATCTCCTACGCCGACGACACCCAGCTGATACTCTCCCTCACCAAAGACCCAGACACCGCCAAAACCAACCAACAGGAAGGAATGAAAGACGTCCCAGAATGGATGAAGGTCAGCCGCCTGAAGCTGAACTCAGACAAGACGGAGGTCCTCATCCTCGGACAATCCCCTTCCGCCTGGGATGACTCCTGGTGGCCCACGGCACTGGGCACCGCACCGACACCCTCGGTTCATGCACGCAACCTAGGATTCATCCTGGACCCCTCCCTCACGATGACCAGGCAAGTCAACGCCGTCTCGTCATCATGCTTCAACACCGTACGCATGCTCCGTAAGATCTTCCGGTGGATCCCCACTGAAACCAGAAAGATGGTCACCCAGGCCCTCGTCACAAGCCGATTGGACTACGGAAACACCCTATACACAGGAACCACCGCCAAACTTCAGAAACGACTACAACGCATACAGAACGCCTCCGCACGACTCATCCTCGACATCCCTCGCCACAGCCACATATCTGACCACCTGAGAAACCTGCACTGGCTCCCCGTCAACAAGAGGATCACATTCAGGCTCCTCACCCACACACACAAAGTACTCCACGACACGGGCCCCGAATACCTCAACAGCCGCCTCTCGTTCTACACGCCCACCCACCAGCTCCGCTCCGCCAGCCTCGCTATCGCCACAGTCCCACGGATTCGCAAAACCACCGCCGGAGGAAGATCATTCTTGTTGGACTTGGCCCTTCTGGCAGGTTCACCCCTGAACTTTTTGCTTTTCATGGTGACCTTGTGGTAGTGATTCTTGGCTCTGCGCACTTTCACTGTGTCCCAGAGGAAAGTGCGTGCGCACCCTGAGTGCGTGTGGTGACATTGGCCTGCCCTCCCATAGGAATGCATGGGGAATGTATGTGTCCCTGCTAGTTCCTGATGCGTGGGGAGTGCAAGCTCGAGTTTGGTATGTGCAGACTCGTGTGATTAAATGCTGCGCAATGATGTATGCGGCGTGATTGTGTCTAGTGTGGAAGTGCCACTTCTAGAAGTTGGCATGTTTGCGTAATTTGTGTCTGGCTTGTGATTGGCTGGAGCTGGCTGGTGAGCCTGGCTCCATGAGTCATGATGGGTCTGCCCCGGTGGTGAGTGTTGAGATTAGCATGAGTGATGTGAGGGAGGAGTACACCTGGGACCTGAATAGGGCTGGGCTTTCCCCACACAATTCTGGCTCCGCCCCCTGTGGTGCGTCTAATGTCCCTAGCCTGGCCAGTGAAAGGAAAGGGTGGCTGAGGAAAACAAAGTGCTCCAAAACCAGCTGCGTCTGGTTTTCCCCCCACCCTGCACCCTGAGTGTTAGAAACGGGATCCCTGGTTGGCCGAGGCTTGTGCCAAGGCCAGGCAGGAATCACCATTTCTAGTTAGGGTAGGGAAGTCACCCGCCAAGACAACCCCTGCTCACCCCCCTTGGTCGCTTGGCACGAGCAGTCAGGCCTA
Source organism: Lissotriton helveticus (assembly GCF_964261635.1). Classification (NCBI taxonomy): domain Eukaryota; kingdom Metazoa; phylum Chordata; class Amphibia; order Caudata; family Salamandridae; genus Lissotriton; species Lissotriton helveticus. Next base: position 42,051,285 of record NC_136057.1, read on the forward strand.
TCTCGGAGGTCATGTGTAAAGCATTTGCGCACGCACCCCCAGCAACAACCTCCCGGGCCCCCCCCACAAAAGGACTCCACACAAGATATATATGAATATAGCTTTTGTATTGAAGAACACACTTAGACAGGACAACGCAATGTACAAGGTGCCAGGGGCACGGGCAGGGTTTACAAGGGACTATATACAGGGCAGTGCCATGGGGCCACTGCAAGGGATATGCACATGATGGAACTGGCATTAGAACACATAACCACTGGGAGCTTCCTAGAACTAGCACTAGAACCCATTACACCAAGGAGCTTCATGGAACTAGCGGTAGAACTCACTCTAACCAGGATTACATACACGGGACATCGGATACTCAAGGGGGAAGGAAGGACAAGGTACATAGCACAACAGAGGCATCATCAGAAGGCAACACGTAATAACTCTCAGAGTCACATTAACATTAATCGATACTTCCAACAGGCAATGTCACGATGTTCAGGGCAGGCTGCAGGTAGCCACCAATAAACCTAAACGGGGCAGCTGCCCACGAAGTGCTGGGCAGCTGTAGATGATGAGGGCAGTACGTTGGAGCCTCGCAGGCTCGAAAGGGGCAAGGGACATGCGGTGGAGCCTCCTCGGGGCTCTGGACGCGGGGACACAGTGGAGCCTCTCGGGGCTCATAGGTTAAAGGAACACGTTGGAGCCTCTCGGGGCTCGGGACACAGGGCCACGTGGGAGCCTCTCGGGCTCGGGACACAGGGCCACGTGGTGGAGCCTCCTCGGGGCTCGGGGGATAAAAATATAGATGGAGCCTCTCGGTGCTCAGAGGCCAGAAATGCAGATGGAGCCTCTCGGGGCTCAGGGGATAGAGTATGGCCAGGCGGGGCCCCCCTCAGGGGACCCGGCATCACTGGGGGCCCCACGGGCCTTCAAGCACATGGGTGCTTGCGCTGGAGGGGAGGGGCGGGCACCGACAATGTGCCCCGAAGCCCCGCCTCCCCTCCTGCACCACTCACCGGTCGGTGGGCCGACGCGCCAGTCTCTCCTCGCTCTCCGGGGCTCCCTCTCGCTCCTGGGGGCCCCGGGGGAGGAAGCGGCAGTCTTCTGGGGGGACGCAGGGGCGCGGAGTAGGCTCCCGCTGCCCCCTGCATTGCTCGGCTCTCTCTCCTCCGCCTCCACAGCTCCCCGGGCCGCCGGCCAATCAGAGCGCGGCCCGGGGAGACGTCATCAGCCCAGCCCGGGCCGGCAGCCTATCCCAGCGCGGCCCGGGGGAGGGCCTCACGAGGGTCCCGGGCGGCGGCGGTGACTCCAGGAAATTGACGAGGGCCAGGCTCCCTCGATAGGGACAGCGAGGACGGGGGCAAGCAAGGTAGGCACTCGCTGGGGGCTCGGGCCCCCACACGCGACAGGCAAATGCCGGGTGGACACCGGCTGGAAGAGTAGAGCGCTCTCAGCGCTAGGAGCATAAAGGCAGCGCCTCAAGGCGCTAGGACAGCAAGGAAGCGCTCCCAAGCGCGGGAAGCATGAATGAAACGCCCCACGGCGCTAGGACAGCAAGAAACGGGGAATAAAGCGCCTCCAGGCGCTAGGGCAGCAAAAATCAGCAGAGTCTTGGTAGGGTCCTGGACAGCAGTAGTTCAGGGGCAGGGCTCAGGGAGGCAAGCCTTCCCCTGAGCCCCAAGCAGCAGCATGCCCCTGGCAGGAGTCAGTCAGGACAAGCAGGAAAGAGAGAGAGAAGAGGGCACACCCTCCTTTTATACATGAGATCCCTTTGTCTAAAAAGGAGCAGGCAGGATGAGAACCAGCTAGAACTGGTTATAAGGAATTTCCTGTTACTGGCCAGGCTAGGACACCAGACGCACCCCAGGTGGGTGGGGCCAGCATTGTGGGGGAAAGCCCAGACCCATACAGGACCCAGGCACAGCCCCTCCCTCACATCAGCATGTTAATCTCTCCATTCACAACCGGGGCAGACCCACACAGACTCCTGGAGTCAGGCTCCCCAGCTGGCTTCAGCCAATCACGCGCCAGCATACTTACTGCACACACACACCGATGTCTAGAAGTGGCACTTCCCTTCTAGACACACACACGCCGCATACATCATCTTGTAGCATTCAATCACACGAGTCCATACATACCAGACTCGAGCCTGTACCCCTCACGCACCAGGAACTATCAGGGACACACACATTCCCCATGCATTCCTATGGGAGGGCAGTCCTCACCCATCTACACGCACTCAGAGCGGGAATCACCATCCCCAGGTCACATTTAACAAGCAAAACTTCAGGGGTGGACCGGCCAGAAGGGCCCAGTCCAACAGTGAGACAAAGGGATTTACTGTATAAAAAGAGGCTGTGACCTCTTACAAAAGTTTCTATTCCTGGATCCTTTTCCTGAGGGGGGCTGCTGCTGCTGGGCGCCAGGAGGACTGCCACTGGGGATTTTCTCCCTGCCTAGGAGGACCCTGTGAGCTGGCTCTGGGCCCAGCCTTGCCCCTCCCCCCCCACCTCCTGAAGGACTTGTTGCTGGACGTTGGGGCAACTTGGCGCTGGGGAGCGCTTTGCCCCTACTTCTTGGTTCCTGCAGCGCCGGTGAGCGCTGGATTTGTCCCTCCAGGAACGTTGATTTAAATGACCACTGGCCCCTGTTTGTTCTAGGGGAAAGCAGGAGCCCATCCTGCGTTTTGGCTGCCGTGGGAGCCTTCCTTGCGGCTGCCCACGCCGGATATCTGCCGATATTTTAAGTCCCCTGGCAGGTGCCCACCCCGCCAGGGACCTTGCCGCTATTTCTTTTATTGCACTAGCGGGAGCTCAGCCCGCTTTATATTTAAATTAAAAGAGGTAACCTACCCCTCATTGACCCGGGAGAATCACCGCCGCAGCCCAGGAGTGCCGAAAACGTAGCCGGTCCCCTGCCTAGCGTGACCCGGATGTGCCCCAGCCTGACCTGGAAGTCCCACCCTCGCTGCCGCAGCGCGAGGAAAGGAGAGGCGGCTGAAGGTACAGGCGGGGCTCCGTTGTGGAAGAGGAGCCCCGCGCTGCCCACGGAAGAAGCCTACAGAGGCTGTCTGGTCCCCGCGAGGCTCTCGCAAGTGAGAGAGCCCCGCCCACCGCCCGTGAGAGGACCCGGCCCCCAGGACCGAGACCGGGTGAGAAGGGACCGGCAGCGCACAGGAGTCCCGGTGAGTGGGGCTCCGTTTCTACAAGTGTTGGGGGCACGTTATTTTTAAAAAGTCCCAGAGCGGGACACCCATGGGGGCATTCTGTGAGTTTGATTCTCCCAGAGAGGGAACCCAACATAAGGGCCGGCATCCTTCCAGAGCCCACGAGGCTCCCCAGGGGCACTACTTCCTTTGATCCCACGAGGCTCCGACGCCAGGGGCAAGTTGCTTCTCGAGCCCACGAGGGGCTCAGGGGGCATTTCGGTAGAGCCCAGAGAGGCTCAGGGACATTGCTTTGTTTTGGAGCCCACGAGAGGCTCAGGTGGCATCTTTGCGAGTTCGACCCCCCCGAGAGGGACTCCACCGTCTAAGGGGGCATTCGTCTTGCATGGTAGAGCGGCACCGGAAGGCAGCGGGCCGCTCCCACTTGCCCCACAGTTGTTCTCGAGCCCAGCGAGGCTCACGGGACCATGAGTGTCTTGGTGGCCAGATCCTGCGAGGCTCCACCGTGGTGGTCACACCATTTCCACAGCTGCCCAGCACTTAGTGGGCAGCTGCTACGTTTAGGCCAGGCGCATTTCTTCTTTGGCTGCCTGCAGCCTACCCTGACAATTGGGACACAGGGCGTCCTAGCCCCAGAGAGGTCAGTTGGCCGGGGACAGTCACAGGTTGTGGCTTATTTGATTTGCAATTGTTCTCTGCTGCACCTCTGAATGTGTTTTTATGCGTCATGTGTTTTTCCCTGCACCTCTGAATGTTGTGATGCATCATGTGTAATGTTCTCATGCCTACACCTCTAAATGTATAGTGATACTTAGGTGGTTGTTCTTCCTAGTACAGGTGTTGCTAGTGAGGTCCTGGTTCCCTGCGTAATATTTTCTTAAGGTGGTTAGGGTTGCGTAGGTGGTACTTACCTGTTATCAGTGATTACTGGTTGGGTGCTCTACTTTTTATTTTTGTGCTACAAGTTATTATTCTATGTTCTACGAAGGGCTATTGCTAACAAGTATTCTAAAATCTACAAGTGCATATTCCTGACAGTGGTCCTTGTGGCCCTGTCCCCTGTATATATAATCCCCTGTAAATTCTGCGCGTGCCTGTTGGCACATTGTAAAGTGTGTGTTTTTATCTAATGTGTTTGCTACAATACAAAGGCTATTTTTGGTATATACCGTTGTGTGGAGTTTCCTTTGTGGTGGGCGTTGGGTGTTGTTGCTGGGTGCGCGCACAAACACTTAACTTACATTGCCTCCGAGTTTAGCCTTACTGCTTGTGTCACGTTACCAATGGGGTGAGCAGGGGTTATCTTTGGCGTGTAACTCCCTTGCCCTGACGTAGGAATGGTGGTTTCTGCCTGACTTTGGCGCAAGCCTTAGCCAACCGGAAATCCCATTTCTAACAGTTCTCCTACCTGGCGGCCAGATCATGGAACTCCCTCCCCGCACACCTACGAACTACCCAGGACCATCTCTGCTTCAGGAAACACCTCAAGACCTGGCTCTTCAAGCAGTAGTAGCACCCCCCCTTTTCAGCGCCTTGAGACCCTCGCGGGTGAGTAGTGCCCTCTATAAATGGATTGATTGATTGATTGATTCTAGGCAAGGTCTCATGCAGGCTAGGGGGGCTTTTAGATCCGGGTGGGCTGCCATGACCCACCCATGGAAGCACCTATGCCCCATTCTAGACAAGGTCTCATGCAGGCTAGGGGGCTTTCAGAGCTGGGTGGGCTGCTATGACACAACCATAAAAGGCTAGGGGGCCCCATTTGGGTCGCGGTCTCCGGCACGCACAGGGGCTGCTTCCAGAGCTGGGTGGGCTCTCATGGCCCTATGGGCCCAGTGCAGTTGGGGTCTCAGGCTCGGTGGCTGCTTCCAGAGTTGGTTGGGCTGCTGTGACGCAGCCATAAAAACCCCTCTGGCCCCATTTGGGGCACGGTCTCCTGCAAGCAGAAGGGCCGCTTCCAGATCCGGGTGGGCTGCTATGACACAACCATAAAAACCCCTATGGCCCTATTTTGGGGGCTCATTTGAACTTTTTTGTCAGTCTCATTTTAGGTTCTAGTCCAGCTCTGCTGAACAGATTTAGAGCTGTGTAGACATGAACAGGAGTCGCAGAGGGGTGGAGGTTGGCAGGACGCAGAGTCCTTCACCTTGACACCAGAGTTGAGCGGATATTGCTTTAGTTGTGACATGTGAGCACCTAGTGCTGAGTGGAGCCTTGTCAGCAGAGGGGGGGGACTGCTTGTACCAGAGGCCAGGAGCCCTCCCTGTCCGGGCAGAAGAGTGTGTTTAGGTGGATTTTGATTTTAAAGGTGAGGCTGTTCCTGGGCCAATGCCGGCCACGGTCCCTGCAGGTCATTTATTTAGGGAATTATGCCGTGAAAGAGGATTATGAGGTGAGAGGACGCGAGTCAAGGTGGGAGAGCAAAAACAGGGGCGGCGCATGGGGAATAACGAGTGTGTGAAGGAAATTAGGAAAAACAGGACAAAATATATTGAGAGGGAAGAAGGGGAGGAAAAAAAGGAAATGAAAATGTTAACGCGCTAAAGCATACTTTACTTTGATTTATGTAGCCCCTATCAGAATGTGGTGTCCCTGCTGGATTCATCTCTCTTTAGGTTAAAATGTAAAAGTACAGAATGCCAAATGAAAGCGTTTCTGTTCAAGAACAGCAGACAAGAATCTCGGTTCAAAGATTTACTCAGTTAATCAAAGTACAGAAATGCATAAAGCAATAAAATAACATACAGTCAATAGGCATGCAAATTATTATAGCCTTATAGCCCGCCGTAGCAGTCTATACCGGCTATTAAAGGCTCTCTCCAGCGTTAAAGGCCCCGAGCCGAAGGCGAGGGCCTTTAACAAGGGAGCGGGACTTTAATAGCCAGTATAGCCCAGCTACGAAGGGCTATAAGGCTATTGGAACATTCTGCCACTAGAGGGTAGAATGTTCTAACAAATAAAGCAAAGCCTTATGGGAGCGTGAGGGGATCGGAATCCCCTCAGGCTCCCTGAAGCCTTTGTTCACAGCCAGAGCTGGGAACAAAGAAACATTGGAATGTTGGAGCTCCGGGCTCATACCAGCCATTATAAGCCCAGAGCACTCCATTGTTTTCAATCGAGATCCCAATATTCCAATGTTCTACTACGGAATACAGCAAAGAATTCAGTAAAGTTGTGAAAATCCAGCATAGATTCCTCTTCAAGTGGTGGGTATTGCGTCTCCTCCTAGCATGGAGAAATAACACTCTTTTATAGGGTTTTAGACAAAAGCTTCATGCATTTTGCTACATCAGTACATGGTTCACAGGCTCATAGCCAAAAGAAATCAAGCAAAACAGCAACAGTTGTGTTGGTGGGTGGTTTATTAGTAAGGGCAGGTAGGTACCTACACCTAGTAATACACCAAAATCACAATTAAGGTCCAGTCAAGTCTCAATGAATTAATCATTTCTCAACACATAATAAAAATCCAACAGCAACTTATAAAAATAGAAAATATTAGTATAATTAAAATGACACCAAAACAACAAAAATCCAATGATGGGAACCGGAGAAAAGAATTTAAAAAATGTAATGTAAAAATGTGCTTTCCACCTTTGGTTTTTCTTCCTTCTAAAGTTCTAGAGCATGAAGTGTGAATCAGGGAAATGTGGTCGTACTTGACAGAGGTCAAGTCGAAGTTTTAGGCCAACTGTGATGGAGCGCTGATCAACTACGATGGGGTGGTTGGGGCTAGTCACTTTTTTGTTTTGTTTTCTCTCAACATTGATTGAGTCTCCTCAGCAAGCCGGGTTGCTATTCAAAGATAGCAGCTTGCTTCAGGGCGAGCCCTCTCTGATTCCTGGAGGTCTTGGTTCTCGTCGTCGACGGCGAAGAGCTCTGGATCTTTCAGCGAGGCAAACCTGAAGATCAGGCCAAATCGCGGTTCAACGTTGCTGTGTTGATTCCCGTTTTACTTGAAGATCTTTTTACCAAAAATTCTGAAATGATTTCAAACTTATAGATCTTCTTCCAGAAGTTCCTTTTGGAGTTTTAAAGTGTCCACAATACCAGCAAGGGTTCCAGAAGCTCTAAGTTGCTGCTTGGTGAGTTGGGACTACAATTCCCACAATGCCCCTGGACAAATCCTTAAAAGTTCACTCTACGCTGATAAGCTGGGCTTTTCTTGGTGAAGCTGATGCAGGTAACTTCTTGAAGCTCTGTTGTATCTGTTATAACTGTATTTTATTTTTTCTTAGAGTTTTATACAGCACCAACTAGACCCGAGGATATCAGGTATCAGAGCGCTGTACATGAGCACCAGTTTCGTTACAGATGGACACATTCCTCATTTTTGTTATGCACCGGGAGCTTAAGGGATTTGCCCAGAATCACAGGATGCTGAGCGTCATTGCCGACACTCCAACCCGGTTCCCCAGTTTCGAGGTCAACCACTCTAGCAGTTTGGCTACATCCTCTCCCCTGTTGCTTTCAGGGATTCCACTCCTCAAACTTTCTAAAGCTAGTCAACGTTCTTTGTGAAGCCCTGAGTGCGCAGCAGGTGCAGTACTCTTTGGTGCTGTCCTGGGGTTCGGCAGGGCAGCCCTTCATCTTCTTCTTGTTTCCAGGCAGGGGTACCCGTTGCTGGGCTACTCTCTTATATTTATCCAGGTTTCTGGGCTGGTAAGAAGGAGGGTACCCCTGAACAATGGGGTGAAGGGTGCCACCCTCTGTGCTAACCACTTACCCTGAAGTGTGGCATTTTCTTGTCCCAGAAATCTCTCCGGGGGCTTCAGATCTGGCTAAAGACACCCACAGGTGTGGCTAACAATTCCTTACACTCCCCGTCCAGCACCTTTTCTAATTCAATTACAGGGGTTCCCATCTGGTTGGGGGTGCAGGAAGTGGGGCTGGGCCTGGTTACTGTCCTCACTGAAGACCAGTTTGGCTACACAGCCCCTTCCTGTCCGGACATCTGCAGGCAGCAGATCTCCTCCCACTACACGCCTCCTTGGTTTCACTTCAGGCCACTTCACAGCTCATTGGGGCAGCTTGGCTCAGCCTGTCAAATGCTGGCCAATCAGGAAAGGTTGCTACAGAGCTGCATTGGGTAACTTTAGTTAAATAGTTCCATAACTTCTTTCCTATATTAACTATAAGAAACACAACCTTGCTGAATTTATTGCAGCAATTATTTTCATACTTTGAAGTATTATTTTAGCTCATTCCTGTCAAAAGATAGGGCCCGATTCACAGAATGAACTTAAGACTCAATCCTAAACTTACTACTATTTTGGTATTCACAGAATGCACTTACTACTTTTGGTATTCACAGAATGAACTTACTACTTTTGGTATTCACAGAATGAACTTACTACTTTTGGTATTCACAGAATGAACTTACTACTTTTGGTATTCACAGAATGCACTTACTACTTTTGGCATTCACAGAATGAACGTACTACTTTTGGCATTCACAGAATGAACTTACTACTTTTGGTATTCACAGAATGAACTTACTACTTTTGGTATTCACAGAATGAACTTACTACTTTTGGTATTCACAGAATGCACTTACTACTTTTGGCATTCACAGAATGAACGTACTACTTTTGGCATTCACAGAATGCACTTACTACTTTTGGTATTCACAGAAGTTAGGATTTTGTCTTAAGTCTGTCTTAAGTCTGTCTTAAGTCTGTCTTAAGACAAACTTAAGACAAAATCCTAACTTCTGTGAATACCAAAAGTAGGAAGTTTAGGATTTTGTCTTAAGTTCATTCTGTGAATCGGGCACATAGACTTTATTAATGTTAAATAAAGACTTCCCATTTTAGCCTATGAAGCTAATATACCACAATGGCGGAAAACGAAATTGGCAGTTTTCCCTCACCAGATGATGATGATGATGCTCTTGTATAGCGCACGACTACCCGTAGGCATCTCGGCGCTTGCTTAGGGAACCCGTCCTGGTATTCCCCTGCGAGATACCCCGGCAGGGTGTCCACAAGGTGAAAGCCAGGCATCCCGCCGCGAGGGGCCGTAGTGGAGATTAAGCAAGCTATTGCCCAGAGTCGCAGAGTGTGACCCCGTGAGTTGAGTAGGCACCGGAACGAGAATTATCAAGTCCGTGAAATTTTTTGGAGCCCGAGACCCGCCGAGGCGGGGAATCGAACCCTGCCCCACGGCTGATCTCAGCTTCCGGGTCTGCCGCCTCTAACCACTGAGCCACGCTTCTCCACCAAGGGCATATAAAACATATTTTGTTATGTCCCTGTTTATTTTAACATGGCACCCTCACTTTGGGGCACCTAGGGCAGACCGTAGGGGTGACTTGTATGTAAAAATAAGGTAGTTTAAGATTTTAGAAGTACCTTTATTTGCAAAGTTGAATTTGGACACTGTTGTGTTTTAAAGCAGCCTACAAGGCAGGACTGGCTTTCAAAATGACAGCAGGCTATATAGCAGTGCACACTTAAGTGCGTTAAACCTACTAGGCCTCTAAACCTACATGCCTTACCATATACTAGGGTATTACAGGTAGGTTGTCAGTACCAATTGTAATTACACCTAATTACCATACACCTTAAAGAGAGGACTGGGCCTGGTTAGCAGAGCCGAGGGCACAATCAGAGTCAGGAACCACCAGTATTAGTCAAACAATTGGTGTGATCAGGGCACAAAGGATGACTTTCTCACAAGTCGCAACAGAATATATACAAAGATATTTTCACTTTTCTACTACATGCCACATCATTTGTTATCAGCACGTTACATGTTACACAGTGGATTGTTTATTCTGGAACAGTCGCTGTGTCCTTGAAACAATACACTCTGCTTAGTTAGCAATGGAAAATCACAGGATACAATGCCACAGAAAAGATAGCCGTCAAGGCCTAAGCTATCCTAAGCTTGGCTAAAACCGGAATTTTTCCACTCTAAGTATTTAATTTTAAGCAATCCACTTTAACAAGAGCAAAAACCATAGGCAGGGGAAAGGTTGAATATAAGCACTGGCAAAGCCAATAGGTCTTGCGTTTGTGACCTATTGGCTTTGCCAATGGTTTTAGCCATGCACCAGAGCATCCTCAATACTGTGCAGTAAAGCTTAAAAAGAGAAAAAGAGTAATTTTCTAGGCACTAACATCACATATTTAGGTGCTTACAAAATTACCTGAGTGTTTTTTTTTCCTTTTTATTTACGAATCCAGGAAAAAGAAAATAGTGGGAATTTGGAAGCAATTTGGGTGAGGGCAGAAACACAGAAGGGGGAACGCAGGAGGTGCGGGGGGGCCCCAGCTGCAGGGGGTCCCATCAGCACAGTACTCGGGTCTGAGCGCTACGGATAAAATCCAAAGCGGGGGCCATTCTGTGTACCTTGCAGGGGGGTTCCTTAAACCTTACGCCACTGATGGGTGTGTGAGGAGAAACACAGAGACATTGTGAGGGAAGCAAATGGAGAGAGAGCAAAGTGGAGATGGAGAAAGCAAAGAATAAGAGAGAGCGCAAAATGAAGCGGTGGAGTAGAACCACACAGAGGAGAAGGCAACAATGGGGGGAGAAGCAAACAAGAGGAGCACATCACAGAGGGGGAACAAGGATTAGCACAATGGCAGAGAAAGAGCAAGGCAAGTGCAGTGGAGGTTAGAAGTACACAAGGAAGACAGCTTAAAAACACATGTACTCTGGTGGAGTGCTCAAACAAAAAGAAAAAAGTATTGCCTAAGGACACAAGTATTGCATCCATGCTGCAGGGGAGGGACGAATGAACAATGAGAAAGTAAGTCAACACACATACTAAAGAATAAGAAGTAAGCAAATGACAGTGTGAATGAGGCCAACCAATGGGCGGGCTACAAGCCCACTGTAAGCTGGCAATATGTCTCACAACAGACAACGCATGTGCTGTCCACAAGGGGTGCATATCATCAAGGGCCCACGATAAAATTATCGCAGCTTTTAGCGTCTGTTTTGGGCAAAAAGCGGCGATAATTTTATCGCACTATCAGCAAAGACACATTTGCGCGTATTTCTATGCCTCTGCGCCCGTTTCCTCAACGCCCAGCTTTGCAATGTTAATGATATGCAAAGTGGGCGTAACTGACAGAAATAACGTGGGAAATGTCGCTAACAGAACGATCTCCAAATATCAATCTGCTCGCTGACCTGTGTAGTGACGATAAAAGTAGCGCTAACCACAGGTTTTATTACGCCTGCTCTGAATCTTACTAAGCAATTACAGCCCATGGGTGGTGCATTATAAGGATGAGACCACCCTGCCCTATTTACAAGGATTTGTCTATCGCTGTGCGATTATCGCTGGATTTCCAGCGATAATCGCACATTTTGCCGCTGTCGCTGTATTTCATATCGCATTGGCGATAAGCGTTGATGATAACGCGATATCTCTGCGATATAATCCAGCAATAGCCGTCGATAATTATACTCGCGCTAAGTGCGCTGAGCGATAATTATCGCGGGGCCTGATGGCCTTGAGGGGAAGTGTGGCTCACTGGTTAGAAGCGGAAGACCCTGAAGCAGAGATCGGCCCGGGACCAGGGTTCAATTACCGACACGGCAGGGTCTTGGGTCAATGTCCGCGGACTCGATAATTCTGGCCGAGGTGCCTACGCTAACCATGGGTCCCACTCTGCAACTCTGGGCAATAGCTTGCTTAATCTCCACAACGGCCCCATCAGCGCCGGGGATGCCTGGCTTCACCTTGGAGGTGCCCAGGAGGGACCATCTCAAAAGGAAAGCCAGGATGGGTTCCGCAGCGGTATACAGCGCCAGGACACTCCGAGATGGAGTAACAGTGCGCTTTACAAGTATACTTACTTACTTACTTACTAAGCATGGTCGTAAAATCCGTTCCGCTCGCGGATTTTGCGGATTTTCGGCAAATTCGCAATCCGCGAACTCTTGCGAACTTGCCGAAAATTCGTAAAATCCGTGCGAAGCGGATTTTTTGCTTGGTCCCACTTGCCAACTAGAATACTATACAATTACGCGGGAGTAAACACTTGCGAACACGTAGATGCGGCGGACAGCGACAATCTCGCAATTGCGAGATTGCAAAATTTGCAATTTCGCACAAGAAATCCACCAGCAGGCAGCATAAACCTTGAAAATTATGATTTTTATCAGAATAACTCCTCAGGTTGACATTTGCCTGCACTTTTTCTTTGCAAGGAGTCCATTTGGGGGGGGGGGGGGTGGGAGGAAGGAAGTGTCCCACAGTCTCCAACTTCCTGTTCCTGTCCAGCAGGCTCCTGCCAGTGCTTTCTTCATGTGCTGGTCACTTTGATTTGGATCTTGACCTGGAAGGATTACTTTTTGTGGATGCTGCTGGATATTTGGATTTTTGCAAAACTGAAAGCACTCAGCAGGTGCAAAAGTTCAATCTTATCATTAGTAACCATTCCCTGTAGTGCTTCCTGATGGGCCCCTTCAGAGTTCATTTGCCTACTTGCAACTATTCTATGACCCTGCTCTGACCCTCACAGCAGGCTCAGAGAATAGCTACAAGTATACAACAAAGGTCCTGTTAAAAAAATTACACTGCAACAGAAAGCAATTACAGACAAAACTGAAAGCACTCAGCAGGTGCAAAAGTTCAATCTTGTCATTAGTAACCATTCCCTGTAGTGCTTCCTGAGGGGCCCCCTCAGAGTTCAGTTGCCTACTTGCAACTATTCTATGACCCTGCTCCGACCCTCACAGCAGGCTCAGAGAATAGCTACAAGTAGGCCACAAAGGTCCTGTGAAAAACAATTGCACTGCAACAGAAAGCAAATTACAGATAAGGAAGCAGGTGCCAGCCAGACTGGAAGTTTAAATTCAGTGACACATTAATCAACCCCAAATTAATTCATGTCAGTTGAAGCAGGGCAGGTGTGCTTGCTTTTTTTCACCCCCATAATCTACAGTGATAAACCACCCAGAGAGTGGCAGTGATGTACCAGAGGGTGGCATGGGTGTACCAGAGGGTGGCAGTGGTGAAACAGAGGGTGCTGTGAACCTGTGATGATGAACCAGACGTAGAAACAACATAGTCGCGGCCGTTGCGAGCCGACAAGTAAGTTCGCAATTGCGAACTGATACACAACCCTTGCAAACAGGCAGAAATCCTTGCGAACACAAAAAAAACAAAAAATCCGCAAATTCGTGAGAGTTCGCGGATTTTGCGGATTGCGAATCCGTAAATACACAAGTTCGCGGATTGCCAATTCGCAAAATCCGCCCATGCTTATTACTTACTTATGATATGCCCCTAAATGTGTTGTTAACTTTGCTTCATTGTACTATATACCCTACCCCAGTATCAAAGTGCACGTGGAGTTAGAATTGTAAATACACACTCAACTAAGGGGAATGGCGCTCCTCATAGGCATGACACGTGTGTGTGTGTGTGCATGTGTGTCTGTGTGTGTGTGTGGAAGAGGGGCCGTAGAAAGACAGCAGAGCAAGTCTGGCAAATGAACATCAGGGTTAGGAAGACTGAAAGAGGAATCGGGAGCAGGAAAAGCGCGGTTGATACCGCGGAAAACTAGAACAACGAGGACATTTCGAGGCCGGTGACTAGAGAACAAATGAACTGAGAGAAGAAGAAAAGGACTGACAGTTGATGAGAGGTGATTGGAAGAGAAATAAACATGGGAGAGAGGGGAGAATAAGGAGAAAGCGGAGTGACTGATTGTGGAACTCTACAGGGACAGTGGAGTAAAAGAAGTGAAGCAGGGACGGGAGCTGGAGGTAGGAGAGGAGGTGAGACGACGAAGACTGGAGAGAGAACACATTCTAATTTAAAAAAAAAATGTTTTAATCAATTCCACAATGAAACTTCTGTCTCATGCAACAGATGAGAATACTTTACTACGCAAAGCTATTAAAAGAAAGGAAGATAATATTGAAAGAAATATTTAACAACATGAACATTCGAACGAGTAGAGAAGCTGTAATCACCTGGTTCGGCGGGTCCTCAATCTCCCTAGTCTGTAGAGGGATAAAACTGTTGAATCTGTTTTTAAAGGAAATTGGTCGAAATCCTGTGGAAACCCAAACAGATTCTTAGAATTACTGGAATACTACAAAGAACTTGTAAAGCAATGAGCTGTTTTACACATTGGGCTCAATTCACAGAATTAACTTAAGACTCAATCCTAAACTTACTACTTTTGGTATTCACAGAAGTTAGGATTTTGTCTTAAGTTTGTCTTAAGACAAACTTAAGACACACTCAAGACAGACTTAAGACAAACTTAAGATAAAATCCTAACTTCTGTGAATGCCAACAGTGGTAAGTGCATTCTGTGAAGACCAAAATAGTAGTAAGTTTAGGATTGAGGGCCATATGTATCAACATTTTGCAATTCTTAAATAGCGATTTTTAAGGAATCACTATTTAGAAATCGCAAAATGGTATGTATGTAGAAATTAGCTTCTTTTTGGCGATTTCTTAAAATTCCTTAATTGCGATTAGCAAATTGCTAATCGCAATTAAGGAATCATTTCCCATTCATTTCTATGGGCCAGGAGGCCCATAGGAATGAAGATGAAATTTGCGATTCGCAATTTGCTAATCGCAAATTGTGAATATTTTCAAGGGTACAGGGGTGTCCAAAGGACACCCTGTGCACCCCTGAAATCGGCATGGGTGCACATGTGGCGCACACAGGGCATGTATGTGCGTCACATGGCACTTAGAAAAATATAAAAATATGCATTTTGAAAGGAATTCGCAACTTACCACCAACTAGAAGTTGGGGTAATTTGCGATTCCTTAAGGCCAATTTGCTTATTTTTTTTTTGGCTTCTTACATTGCATTCAAGGAATCGCAAAATTTGCGATTCCTTAAATGCAATTGCAAGATAAAAAATCGCATATTTTGCGATTCCTTATTTTTAAAGAAGATTTCCTTGATGTATACCAAATTGCATTCGCAAACGCCGAAGTTTGCGAAGTCAATTTGGCTTGATACATATGGCCCTGAGTCTTAAGTTCATTCTGTGAATCGGCCCGTGGTTTTTACCAGTGATATGTTTGTTTCAATTTTAACAGAATTGTTTTTAATTGTACAATACATGTAGAACTAAGACTAACTGTTTTAAAATACTATTTATTCTTTTTAAATTTCTTTTTATCAGGATGTTGATGTGCTGCAAAAAATGTTGCTTGGTGTAATGTTTTTTTACAAAGACCGAATACTTAAATAAATAAACTTGAAACACATTTTAGAGGTGCTTGATGGAGGGCCAGAGGTGGGTGGGCCTCTGAGGAAAGGGGGGGTCTTAGAAGACACCCTACCCCCTTCTGGAGACCTGTAATCAATTCTCCAGCATTCACTACCTGTTAATGTATCCGCAACTCAATGGATGTCCGTGCTCGACCAGAGCCACGCGAATAATGGACCTGGCGACCCGGCCTTTGCCCTCTCCACGCCACGGACCGGGAAGGGATGATGAGAGGGCGGAGGGCGGGGGGCGGTGGGGGGGAGGGGCGTGAGGGGAAAAGGGAGAGCGAGAATAGATGGGCGCGTCTGGAGAGAGGCATTCTGCTTCTAGGCGCCTCTCCGAAGCGCTTGGCTTGACTTTTTAAACTATCCTAGGGATCAAGGAGAGAAGGTGCTAGACACCTTAATTTGTGGGGTGGGGGGGCACCGGCACTCATTTTTGGGGACAGGCATTTAATTTTTTTATCATTAGTTTTTAAGAAAAAAAGAAGAGAAAGTAAGAGGCAGGCTGTGAATCAGTAACATAGATGAGAGTGAGATAAAGAGGCAGGGACGGCAGGGGGTGGGAGAAGAGGCGTGGGTGGAATCTGTACCTCTCATCCCTTTGGGGAGAGGGAGACCCTGCCCGGTGAGTCTCTCGCCCCTCACCTGGCTGCCAGCCCCCCTCCTCCAGCCCCCCGGCAGTCGCCGCTCCAGGCACCCTGGAGGCAGCAGTAACGTGTCCGTGCCTCCCGCCTGCAGGAGAGGAGCGCAGCGCACCGGCGCCCAGGTGCAAACAACACGACTCCCTCTCCCTCTGTCAAGGCTCCCTTCCTGTCTCCTTCAAAACTTGGCAGGTCACCCCTCTGCTTAAAAAGCCCACTGCTGATGCGAATGACCTCAACAACTTCCGCCCCATCACTAACCTTCCCTTTCTTGCGAAGATCACAGAAAGATGTGTAGCAAAACAACTCTCTCATCATATCAAGGACAATGATCTACTTGACAATTGTCAGTCCGGCTTCATCCAAAACTGCAGCACTGAAACAGCCCTACTGCAAGTGGTTGATGACGCGCTGAGGATACTCGATTCGGGGGGGGGGGGTCCTGTCTTCTTATTCTCCTGGACCTGTCTGCAGCCTTTGACACTGTCAATCACAACACCCTCCTCAATATCCTTCAACAGAGAATGGGCATGGAGGGCACTGTGCTTAAATGGTTTGCATCCTTCCTCTCTGACAGATCTCAAATGATCAAAATAGCGAACAATCTTTCTTCTCCTGTGGCGGTGGGTCAAGGCGTTCCCCAAGGCTCTATACTTGCACCCACATTGTTCAATCTCTACTTAGAACCACGGGAAACCTCCTAAGCAAATCCGGGATTCACTACCATCTCTATGCAGACGACACTCAACTCTACCTCAAGGTTGCCTCCACCCATGACCTCTCCTTCCTAAGCTCTACTCTGGTCTCCATCCAAAACTGGATGGCAACTCATCAATTGATTCTGAATCCCTCCAAAACTGAATTCCTCCTCTTCTCCTCCTCACTCTCTCCTCCCCTGGTGCAATCATGGATGGATCAGATGAATCTTCTTAACAATAAACCCATCATTGTCAACAGCGCAAAATCCCTTGGTGTCATACTCGACAAAAAAACTCAGTCTAATCTCCGACATCAATTCCATTGCAAAGTCTGCTCGTTACCAACTGCACCTTCTTTGGGGAATCTGTCGCTTGTTCCCGGAGCAGGACATTATAAACCTGGTGCAATCGCTAGACCTCTTCAGACTAGACTACTGCAATTCTCTTCTTACTGGCCTCCCCAAATCTCACCTGTCCCCACTTAAGTCTGTTTTCCATTCAGCAGCTCGCTTCATTTATGGGGCCAAAAGAAGCGATCACATCACACCGATGTTATCCACCCTCCGCTGGATTCCCTTCGAGGCTAGAGCTATCTACAAGACCGCTTGTATCACCCACAAAGCCTTGCACTCCTCCTCTCCTCGCTACCTGGCGAATAAACTGAAACTCTCTGGAGGCTCTAGACCTTCACGCAATGCGGAGAATCTACTGCTTGAACCTCCTACTTTCAAGAAGGAGAGAACAATGGCCCAATCCTTTTCTGGCAACGCAGTGAGAATCTGGAACTCTTTCCCGCCTCAGCTCCGGACCACCGCCTCCTCCCAGGCCTTCAAAAGGGACCTCAAAGTTCTCCTCCTCCAGAGACACCTCCAAAAGTAATTCACGTCCTCATGTTATTGGAGGAAGACTTACCACTACTGAAAATTTCTACTTTCCATGACCATGGAAGTGCCTTCCCAGTGTGTTCTTGTGGTTGGAGTGTCAGCCTTTTTGCAGTATTTTCCATGTACTTGTGTTTGGTGCCCTTTTGTAACATGCACACACCGCTTTGCCCTTGTATCACACGGTTTGCTACCTCTCACATGTTTTTACCTTTGATACTTGCACAAGTGCCACCTTTGCCTACGTAACGCTTGTTTTTGTGCCTGAGTGTCTAGCACCTATTGCAGTATTATACCTCAAATTATACTAATTATTATGTATTTTTGGTTGCTCACAATTTTAACTACCTCATGTATTTTGTTTGCTCACAATTGTCACTATTACCTTATGTAACGTAAAGTATGCTTTTGTAATCTGTTCTTGTGTAATGTTTCTCATGATGTTTCATTGTTCTGTTCCTATTGTGAAGCGCTCTGACGCCTTCGGGTAAAGTCCGCGCTATATAAAAATGCATAAATAAATAAATAAATAAATAAATACCATGCCCTGGCACTTCAAGTACAGGGCCGAAAGGTAAACAATGTCAGATTTGGGTTACACAAAAATGGGAGTCGGCTGTCGAAAATGAGCCTCACCCACCAATCAAAACGTAGAGAGGTTTGTAAAATCCAAAGTATACAACCCTGGAATTCAGCAACTCTGCCGCTGCCCGCGTACCACGCAGGGGGACATTGGCAGGGCAGCCTCCTTAGTGGCCACTAGTCGGAGCCCCACCCCCTTGTCCAGGGCTTCGAGGGGAGGCTCCGCGAGCCTCGCTGGCCCCTCCCCGGGGTCACCATGATGCCCAGCCAGGGGAGGGCTTACCTGTGGGGGCGTGCCGGGTACTTAAGCCCCGGCCGCCCCTGGCTCTGCCTCTGTTCCTGCCCCTGTTCCGCCCGCCTGAGTGCTGTCAAACTGTTTGCAGATAAGGATCCTTTATGTTAAACGTTTACGCATATATCTACTCACTGAGATAGTCTACAAAACGCTGCAGAAACCGACACCCAGCTGAGGAAGGTACAAGTGGAGGGAAATTAGTGCAATACAGGGCAGACACTCAAACACAAGAACAAACGTAAGGCAGGCAATGTTGGCACTTGTGCATGTACCGGAAGCAAAGACATGGTAAGGGGTAGCATAAAGCGTGGTACAAGTGGAAAGTGACGGGTGCTTGTTACAATAAAGTACCACAAACAGGTAGAAGGATAATACGGCTATATTGGCAGACTCCCCAACCCCAAGTAACACACGGGGAAGACACTTCTGTAGTCAATGGGAATAGAGTTTCTATATTAAAAAGTTTTTCCGTCAGATAAGAGAGGGCATCCAGTAAATTTGGAGGTGTCTTTGAAGGAGGAGAACTTTGAGGTCAGTTTGAAGGCCTGCGAGGAGGACGTGTTTCCGAGAGGGATAGTAGGGAGATGAGTTAAGAAGTGACTCTAACTCAAACACCCCTAAGTGCAATGTCCATTAACAGAATTAGCATGTGGATATTTGACTTAGTTTCAAGACATTACACTCCTGCAGCGGGCGCTGGAGGTATGCAAGTAGGTGCTCCACCTAACTCCTTACGAGAATGTATAGTGGGCAAAATAGTTCTGGTAACTCAGGTGTGCAAGTTACAAAAGGGTACAAAGTACAAGTAGAGGGACAATACTGCAATACATGGCAGGTAGTCAAAACACACGGACGTAGGTCACGTAGGCAATGGTGGCACTGCGCTAGTACGGCAGCAAGGACTAGGTCAGAGGTAGCAAACAGTGGGTTACAAGGCGCCTAACACAGGTAGAAGGGTAATATGACAATAAAAGGCAGACACTAACCACAAGAGGTATAAGTGGTGAATGGTACTGCGATACATATCAGACTGTCAAACATAAGAACAAACGTTACGTACGCTATGGTGCTATTGTGCAAGTATCGAAACAAACACAATGCAAGAGGTAGCAAACAGTTTATTACCAGAGGGAGGTGACGGGTGCATGTCGCAATTGAGTACCAACCTCAGGGGGAGGGATATCACTGCAACGAGGGGCAGACTAGCAAACCACTGGAACACACTGGAAAGACACTTCCTGAGGCAGGGAGAGTAGAATTTCTATTTGAAACGTCGTTCTTCAGATAATGGTGAAGACTCGATTACAACTGGGAAGTGTGAAGGTAATGTTGACAAGCTAGTATAGTAACTCCAAACAGGCTTGGCCTGGGTAGCACGTGGGGCATTGTAGGCCCCTGTCTCATTGCAGAGGATCCTGAGTGGTAGATGGAAGGGGGGCAGGGCTTCTAATGAAGGTTTCCGTCTCCAATACAGGAACAGTGCGGGAGAACCGCCCACCGCACAAGGGGGGGGCACCTGACTTTCAACAGGTATAAAGGTCATAGCACACTGTGTGTTAGGGTCAAGGGGGACCCATGTTCTCCCCAATGTCATTACTGTCCCTGGGTGTGGGGCGGGCAGGTTACACCCATGACCGTGATAAAATTAGTACCAGTGAGTGAATATCAAGAACAAATTATGATGGTACTGGGTGTTATATCCGCTGCTATTTGTGTAAGGATTCTGCTGCACCTGCACAACATCACACATATTGGGCTTTTGGGGCACATGCTATACGTTCCACATACACTGATGAGAGGTAGCCTCACACCATCAGCACGGCCAACAATGACCTGTCTGGAGGGGCAGGTAGTGGTTTCAATAAGACACCGCCATAGTGAATGCTGCTAGGCGGCAAGAAGAGGAAGGTTGTATAGGACTGTCACCCCCCTTTTTCTGCTCCATAGTATACACGAACAGTGGCGTGGCGCCGGGCCAACGGTCATGAGAATAGGTGGGAGATTTGGTAGCTGTATAAGAATGGTGTGCAGTGCCCGTTAAGATGCCAGCAGTTAGGTCTGGGCTAGAAAGGGAGGCACGCACGAACACAGCTTAGGAGAAGCTGCCGCTCACTGCTGAGATTGTTTGGTTGGGATCCTCAGCAGGCCCTGGAACAGCTTGCGATAAAAATTGCGGCAATCTTTGGGGGGGGTGTCCCCCCTCCCCATCAATTGACATACACTGGGGAGGCATGACTTTACTTTCCTGGGTAGGGCGGCACCGCTGTAAGCAATGAAGTCCTCCTTGGGTAGAATGAGCAGCTAATTTCGTTGAGTATTAGTAATGGTGCAATACTAAGGTGCGCAGTGTTTGCAAAAAATTACACAAGTGGTGACAAGATGGCATCCCTTTTACTCACCAGGGTGTCAGGTGTGGGTTCGGGGACACTCATACGTTGCTAGGTTGGCACAGTGGTCAACGCACGGGGCTTAGACCCAGGTTTTCGCATGAACACAGTTGTATGGGGGCTCCCGCAGGAGGGAGGACCAGGTGAACAACAACTCTAACTAGGGGACCCCCCTCACATGTCCTGATTACCCCTCGCAAACTGATACAGGGACTATCAGCAATAATTGGGGCCATACGAGCGACTCTGGTCGGAGATTGCTCCACGTAGGGAATGGCGGGGTGCCAGGACTTTAGCTGCGGTAGAGCATTCATGCAAAAGGGCTCAACGTGGCCACGCAGAAGTTCACTGAAGGGAAAGGCTTGGGGTTCATCAAGCAAGCACTACTACAGGCAAAAGTGGAAGGCTATACTATTAAGAGGTGGCGTGCACCTGTCCAAATTCGGGATGGATATGTTTATCCTTGATATACAGGATGGACTGGAAGCTGCGAGATGTAAGTAGGGAGCTCGGAGGTTGGGGGATCTGTCATCGACGGTAGCCTCCTCCAGAGCTGTGGCGGAGTTACAGGGCGATCTGGAGGCAGACGGGTACAGTAAGGGTACCTCTGCGGCAGACTGGTACAGTAAGGGACCTCTGCCTGGCACAGTAAGGGGGCCAGAGCCAAAGACCTGGAGCCGCAGGAGGTTCCGGGAAACCGTGACGGCGTCCCGTTAGTCCTTCGGGCGGTTGGGGGGCCTGAACCAACCGGGGGTGTGCCACACCACTCCGCCCTGAAAGGGGCGGGAGTGTAAGATAAGGATCTACAAGGTGCCGCACTGTCCGGGCGTTGACCCACCGTGCTGGCTGGCTCATTAGGCGGGTGGGCAGCGAGGGGTTGCCCGCCCTGGATCGTCCGTAAGATAACCCACTAACGGCATACTCTTGTTGTATGAAAATAAACCTGCAGCAGTTCTTTACCCATAAACAATGTGTCCAGTGTATTCATTGTAAGGGCAAAATGTGCATGATGTTGGGTGGGAGCGGGTGACTGTGTGGGCACTATGCCGCTGCCCGCGTCCCACGCAGGGGGACATTGGCAGGGCAGCCTCCTTAGTGGCCACTAGTCGGAGCCCCACCCCCTTGTCCAGGGCTTCGAGGGGAGGCTCGGCGAGCCTCGCTGGCCCCTCCCCGGGGTCACCATGATGCCCAGGCAGGGGAGCGCTTACCTGTGGGGGCGTGCCGGGTACTTAAGCCCTGGCCGCTCCTGGCTCTGCCTTTGTTCCTGCCCCTGTTCCGCCCGCCTGAGCGCTGTACCCAGCCTATCCTCGTACCCAGCGACTGGACAGGCGGCGCGGATATGTTGAATGTTTTAATGTTTTTTCTTGTGTTGCAGGCGGAGTTACAGGGCGATCTGGAGGCAGACGGATACAGTAAGTGTACCTCTGTGGCAGACTGGTACAGTAAGGGTACCTCTGCCTGGCACAGTAGGGTGCCAGAGCCAAAGACCTGGAGCCGCAGGAGGTTCCGGGAAACCGCGACGGCGCCCCGTTAGTCCTTCGGGCGGTTGGGGTGCCTGAACCAACCGGGGGTGTGCCACACCGCTCCGCCCTGAAAGGGGCGGGAGTGTAAGATAAGGATCTACAAGGTGCCGCACTGTCTGGGCGTCAACCCACCGTGCTGGCTGGCTCATTAGGCGGGTGGCGGCGAGGGGTTGCCCGCCCTGGATCGTCCGTAAGATAACCCACTAACAGCATACTCTTGTTGTATGAAAATAAACCTGCAGCAGTTCTTTACCCACAAACAATGTGTCCAGTGTATTCGTTGTAAGGGCATAATGTGCATGATGTTGGGTGGGAGCGGATGACGGTGTGGGCACTATGCGAACTGTTCCTGGGAAAACCTTTGCGATTCTTTTAAATACGTTGTGCCAGAACTACAGCTCACAGGGAAGACGGTGAGAGGCCCTTCTTCCAGACCATGTCTGCGTCAAGCTTTATATTCTACACATTAAATATCAGTGGCGACCCAACAACCAAACATGGCCGCCCCAGCGCTGGATTCATGTCGCGCGCATTAGGATGCCCATGTGCGGAAAAGGGAATTCAAGGGCTCCTTGCATTTCCGTTCCCATGGTGTGAATGGTGGAAGATGTACTCCAGTCAAGAGCAGGAGTACACGGGTGAGACTGAGGTAAGTGCACCGTAAACATCAAGGTGGGTACAGAGGAAGATGTTTCTTCATGAAAGGAAACTATTGTCTGTCCTAGGAAAAACATGGAAACATAGTCCCATCAGGTCAACAGAACCCCCCGCCCCCAACATACCCAACATCCCGTAAATAACACACAGACACCAGTGTTAGATTGGGAAAAAGTTGCTGCAGGTTTATTACATACAACGTTATGTAATCACGGTGAGTTATCTTACGGACGATCCAAGGGCAGGCTGCATTCTCGCCACCTGCCCGCCTGATGAGCCAAGCAGCACAGTGGCGAACCACCCATCTGCTGCGCCATTATGGTAATTACTCTACTCACGCCCCTTGCGGGCGTATCTAGGCAAACCCCCCGGTTGCACAGGCCCACAACCGCCCGAAGGACTACTGGGGTGCCGACACGGGTTCCCGGACCTCCCATGAGGTTCGAGGTTAGGCTCTGGCACCCCTATGTGCCCGCTGAAGTACAATGTTGCACCTCTCTGCTTCCGGATCGCTCTGTAACTCTGCCTGCAACGAAAAAGAACACATTAAAGCTCCCCCAGGTGCCCACCCCCCCAAGCAGACACTCAGGGTAAGAGGTAGGGGGGGAAAAGAGTGTCCCGATGCACGACACGCGCGTCTGGAGTGGCAAAGAGGCAACTAAAATGGCGAGGGGGAGATATATACCCCCTCCCCTTGCCTGCTGCCCCGGACGCGCGTCACAGCCTACTAGGCTCACCCTGCCCGGGGGAGGAGTGGAGGACCACAGGCAGGGTGCGGGGGAAGCCCTCTGGGACTAAGGGGCCCGCCCTCCTGATGGCCACCGGGTGGCCTCGGGCAGCCGCATAGTCCCATCAGGTCAACAGAACCCCCCGCCCCCAACATACCCAACATCCCGTAAATAACACACAGACACCAGTGTTAGATTGGGAAAAAGTTGCTGCAGGTTTATTACATACAACGTTATGTAATCACGGTGGGTTATCTTACGGACGATCCAAGGGCAGGCTGCATTCTCGCCACCTGCCCGCCTGATGAGCCAAGCAGCACAGTGGCGAACCACCCATCTGCTGCGCCATTATGGTAATCACTCTACTCACGCCCCTTGCGGGGCGTATCTAGGCAAAACCCCGGTTGCACAGGCCCACAACCGCCCGAAGGACTACTGGGGTGCCGACATGGGTTCCCGGACCTCCCATGAGGTTCGAGGTTGGGCTCTGGCACCCCTATGTGCCCGCTGAAGTACAATGTTGCACCTCTCTGCTTCCGGATCACCCTGTAACTCCGCCACAGCCCGGCCGGCGGCCACCGTCGCCGTCCGGGCCCCCCACCACTTCGCTATTTAGGGAAACCTGCAACCCTTGCTCTGCAGAGATTCTCGTCAGTCCCATAAGAACAAGTCAAACCAACAGGAGAGAGTTGGACCCCTTCCACTTCAAAGTGACTTGATCCTGTCCTGAATCAACACATGCCTGACGAACCAAAGCCCCTCTGTCACTAATCTGCAGATTACCCCCGGGTCTGTATGCCTCTACAGCATTAGCGTACACCGTCCCAGGTACATGGGGTCATACCCCCCGGTGAAGGACCAAGCACTGAGGAGGGGCCCCCATTGCTGATGGCGCTTCCTGTAATCTGCACAATAGGAGATCCAGCGCACGCCGCTGAGACCCAGCCACACACCTACACAAAGCGTCAGCAGACTACACCCCAGTAAGTTCCAACTACTGCCGTAACGCGGTCCCCCGAATAATCAGTAAAAAGTGCTACTGATTAAACGCTTGAGCTTCCATACTCAAAGAGTACAGGGGATCATTCTAGTAAAAATTACATATATATATATTTTTTTATAAATAACTTGTGTGGAGTCCCTACATTTGATATCACAGAATTGCAATGGTAAAACACTGGCTTCACAATGCCCTCGTGAGTTTGGCCTCGAGGCTGTTTAGTCCATGCTAATAATAGGATAGCTTGACTATAAGGTTGACATACAACCACTGTTGGACCCGGCCTCATGGCGTGGTTCGCCTCTGTCCCTCCGCACCCCGTGAGCGTAGTCCTGTACCCCGCATCCCCTGCGCAGCCCCCCTGTTAGCGTAGCCTGCACCCCGAGCCTGGTCGCCCTACTCCAGTTAAGCCTAGATCCCCCTAGCACCCCGACCAGGCCTGCCTTTCCCGTCCCACGCCCGGCTCCGAGCCCTTAACATTGCATGCCCCACAAGGCCCAGACGCCATCTTCCCTTCCGACCTCCCTGCCTCCCTGGGCCTAGCGTGACCCCGGCCCCCAGCGAAACCCAGACTCCAACGGCGCGCCAGTCCCAGCTGGGGGGTGAAGGGCCCTGAGTGAGATAAGACCAAGAAGTTTCGATTGCACCTCCGGCCTCTCCGGGGAGCCTGGTTTCTCTCACACCTCTGGCCTTCCCTTGTGGGCCGGATTCGATCGCACCTCTGGCCTCCCCGAGTGCTGGCTCCAGACCCGCTGGGCGTCTGGGAATTCCCGGACCCATCTTTTCAAAGGATCAAAGAACCAACCGCCGGACCTCGCCAACGACCAGCCCCCAGGGTTTGGGACCTCCGCCTGCGAGGGTCCGGACATCAAAGGGGCTAACGGACTATATCTGGGCCCGCCTGACAACTAGCGGGCAGTTGTATCTTGGACCTGAAGCCTGCTTATCTGATCGCGGCTGACCCTAAGAAGAACTCATCGGGAACCTCTGAGCCCTGCTGACGCTGTCGCGGCTCGATGTCTAAGACCACCGGAGCCCTGCTGACGCTGTCGCGGCTCGACCTCTAAGACCATCGGAGCCCTGCTGACGCTGTCGTGGCTTGACCTCTAAGACCATCGGATCCCTGCTGACGCTGTCGCGGCTCGACCTCTAAGACCACCGGAGCCCTGCTGACGCTGTCGCGGCTCCCCACAAACTTCTCCAGATCGAGCCCTGCTGACCTCGTCGCGGCTCGAGGAGTACTCTGGTCCGGCTGGACCATCGAGACCCCCATCACGACCGAGCCGACTCGACGGAGGTGAAGCAGCCAGTACGACCATCATCGCCCATATCCCCCGGCTCAAGGATTGAGAGCTGTGCGTAGGGTACGCCCCGTACTGCCCCAGAGACAAAAAGACTGTCCCGCTTCCCCCTTCCTGAACCCTCAACGACTTCGTGATCCGTCGAACACTGTGTACATATGAGTGCTGCCTTCTTTTATTTCTTATATAAAGAACTTGTTACTAAGAACCCAACGGTGTGGTGTCTGTTCGTAAGTGTGATGTGAGCTCAGTGTGTACGATCCTAGACTCGAAGTCCTCCCCGGTGAGGACCTCACGATAAGACTCGGCAAGATCTGTGGGAGAGGTGGGTCTTGGGGTGTCCGAGTGAGCATAACCTGGCCCTCTGAGATTGCCTCCTCTAACATTGGTGGCAGCGTCGCGATGAGAACCTACGTCTAGGGATCGTACAGTACTGACACACTACCCGAACAAAGAAGAACCACCATGAGCATCGCGGAAGACGAGACTACCTTCCGGGTGGAGCTCCTGAAGGACTATACGCACCGACAAATGAAGCAGTTCTGCAAAGATCTCAGCATCCCGACAACGGGATTAAACACTAAAGAAGACTTTCATCAAGCCCTAACCGCCTGGGTGGAGGCTGGAGCACAACCTCCAGCACCGACAGAAGCCGATGGAGGGGGAGCACCCCTGACCGAAACCCACGCCCCAGAGCAAGAAAGAGCAGAGTCCCCGACGCGGACTCACAGCACAGAGAGAGGTCTGTCTCGAGAAGAGATGACCGACCGAGAACGCAACCCAACCCACGAGCTAGAACTAGCCCGTCTAAAGATGGAAGGGGAACTCAAGCTGGCCGAGAAGAAGCTAGCCATCGAGCAGCTGCGGCTGCAGGGAGAACTGGAGGAGAAGAAACT
Source organism: Lissotriton helveticus (assembly GCF_964261635.1). NCBI lineage: Eukaryota > Metazoa > Chordata > Amphibia > Caudata > Salamandridae > Lissotriton > Lissotriton helveticus. The sequence continues at coordinate 42,078,249 of NC_136057.1, forward strand.
CCAGCGAGAACTGGAGGAGAAGAAACTCCAGAGAGAACACGAAGGGAAAAGACTCCAGCTGGAGCACGAGCGCAGCATGAAAGAGATCGAACTAAAAGCCAGGACCGAAAACCACAGAACATCGGCGACCCAAGAGTCCGTTCCCCCGCCGGTACCCAAGGTCCACATCCCCAAAGATGTGGTCAAAGAATATTATAAAAACGATGATATCCAACAATGGTTCAGGGCCTACGAGGTCGCCATGACCTCCCACCGAGTTCCGCAGAAAGATTGGGGAGCCGGGCTGTGGGGGTGATTCCTGAGTGAGGGGAGAGACACCCTGCTCGATCTACCCTCCGCCGAACAGACCTCCTACAGCCACATGAAGGAGGCCCTCCTCACAAGGTACGGACTCACCCCTGAAATGTACCGCCAACGCTTCCGAGAATGTAAGAAGATCCCCGGCACCACATGGGTGGAATATGTCAACTTCTACAGCCGGGCCCTGGAAGGGTGGATCAAGGGCAGCAAAGTATCCACCTTCGAGGGGCTCATCGACCTCATTGCCTACGAACATTTGTCCCTGAACTGCTTTGTGGAACTCCGACAGCACCTCCTGGACAGCAAGTTGGCTGATCCCCGTAAGCTGGCCGTCGAGGCCGATCGCTGGGTGAGCACCAGAGTACCCCGGGGGCCCGGGGGAGACTCTGGCCGTAACGAACATGGATCTTCCCGCCAGAGGGGAGGGGGGAATCAGAACAGACAGAGAGGGTCCCAGGTAGGGTCCCCGCGCAGTCCCCCCAGAAACCAGCCCGGCACCTCACCTCCCACAGCGCGCGCAGGGTTCCCCCAGCCAAGCCAGGGCCCCGAGTCAGCCAAGCCTGCTTCCATTGCCAGCAACCAGGGCACTATGCCAATGACCCCCGCTGCCCTTTATTCAAGAAGCCCGCCGCTGCAGGCCCCCCCGTGCGCCACATCACCTCGGTAACCCTAGAAGAGGAGGGGGAAGAGGAGTTCGAAGGAGCTGACCCCGCAGCCATGATGTTAGTCTCCCTGGGAGATAGGGAGATGGTCCCGGGAGCCCCCCTGCCCGACAACACCGAGAAGTACAGACAGCAGGTAACTGTCAATGGCCACCACATAGGGGCGCTCTGGGACACCGGTGCCAGTATCACCGCAGTCAAACTACACCTAGTCACTGAAGCCCAGATTGTTCCCCACATCTCCTGCCGGGTGATCGCAGCGGATAACTCCGTTCGCACCTGCTGGATCGCTCAAGTCCCGTTCGAATGGGGGGGCGTCTCCGGAGAGTTACGAGTGGCGGTCCGTACAGACATGCCCGTGGACTGCCTGCTCGGCAACGATCTAGAGAGCTCCCCATGGCAGCGGGTTGAGAAAAGGACCCACTTGGAGATGGTGGGCCTGCCCGAATGGGCCTGTGTGAACACCCGGTCGATGACCGCCCGAGGGGCAACCCCCGAGGCAGCACCGGCTACCCCCGAGGACCCCGAGGTCCCTGCACCCTCTGAGACCCCTGAGCTGTCCCCCGGAGAAAGCTTTCCACCCGACGCCGGCCCCCTCGGCCCGGGCGTCGAACCGACCCCGAGCTTGGACGACCTTCCTGAGCTGGCCCAGTGGTGCCAGGAAGGAGGACCGTCCCGAGAAGAATTCTGCCTAGAACAGACCTCCTGTCCATCCTTGGTTGGGCCGCGGCAGCAGGCCGCCGGTGACCAGTCCGGCTCCCACTTTGTCTATTGGGAGAACGGCCTCTTGTACAGCAAGCAAAAGTCTGCCGAGCTAGGGTCAGCCCGAGTGCTGGTGGTACCCCTACGCTTCTGCGGCTTCTTCCTGAACCTGGCCCACGACGTACCCCTGGCGGGACACTTGGGCCAAGATAAAACGTATCACCGCCTAGTCACCCACTTCTACTGGCCGGGCATGCGCTCCGATGTGGAGGCCCACTGTAGGTCCTGCCCCACGTGTCAGTCCAGCGGAAGAGCGGAGGGAAGCGCAAGGCCCCCCTCCAACCCTTCCCCGTGGTCAGTACCCCCTTTGAGCGGGTGGGAATCGACAGCGTGGGCCCCCTCGACCCCCGGACCTCCCTGGGTCACCTCTTTATCCTTGTCCTGTTGGACCATGCCACCCGCTACCCAGAAGCCATTCCCCTCCGAACGGTGACGGCCCCCGTAGTGGGGCGGGCCCTCATGGCCATCTTCTCTCGGGTGGGATTCCCCCGAGAAGTCGTCAGCGACCGAGGGACCAACTTCATCTCGAAATACATGAAGTCCCTCTGGCAACAATGTGGGGTGACGTACAAATTCACCACCCCATATCACCCCCAGAGTAACGGTCTGGTGGAACGATTCAACCGGACCCTCAAGGGAATGATCATGGGTCTCGAAGAGCCCCTGAGGCGTAAGTGGGACGTCCTCCTTCCCTGTCTCCTCTTTGCGTACCGTGAAGTCCCCCAGAAGTCCCTGGGGTTCAGCCCCTTCGAGCTCCTCTACGGGCACCCCGTCAGGGGACCCCTCAGCCTGGTTAAGGAAGGGTGGGAGACGGCGGCCCTAGAGCCCCCTCCCGGTGTGTTTCGATACATCCTGGCCCTCAGGAACCAGACTAGGAAGTTCCGAGAACTGGCCGAGGCCAACCTCGAGGCTAGTCAAGAAGAAATGAAACCGTGGTATGACAAGAATGCCACTCTGGTCGAGTTTCAGCCCGGGCAGCAGGTCTGGGTGATGGCCCCCGTGGAGCCCTGTGCCCTACAGGACAAGTGGACAGGGCCCTTTAAGGTGGTGGAACGTAAGAGTCAGGTGACATATCTCATTGATGTGCAGTCCCCCCGGAACCCCTTGAGGGTCCTACACGTGAACCGCCTCAAGCCCCACTTCGCCCGGTCCGAGTTGAGCTTGCTCCTCGCCACGGACGATGGAGAAGAAGAAGAAACGGAGCCTCTCCCGACCTCCTGTGCGTGAAAGAAAAAGATGGCTCCGTAGAGGGTGTGAGTCTCTCCTCCTCCCTCTCTCCCGAGCAGCGTGAGGACTGTCGCCAGTTACTGGGACAGTTCTCGGACCTCTTCTCCCTCATCCCCGGTGTCACCAGCTGGTGCGTCCACGACGTGGACACCGGGGATAGCCCGCCAGTACGGCATAGAGCCTACCGCGTCCCTGACAGAGTGCGGGCCTGCATCAAGGCCGAAGTCTCTAAGATGCTAGCACTCGGGGTGGTCGAAGCCTCCGACAGCCCATGGGCTAGCCCCGTGGTCCTGGTTCCGAAGGCAGCCGCCCCCGGCGCTGTTCCCGAGCTGAGGTTCTGCGTCGACTACCGCGGGCTCAACGCAGTCACCAGAACCGATGCACATCCCATCCCCCGAGCAGACGAGCTCATTGATCGCCTCGGGGCTGCTTGCTTCCTTAGCACGTTCGACCTGACCAGCGGATACTGGCAGATCGCCCTCACCGAGGGAGCTAAGGAAAGATCCGCGTTTTCCACCCCAGATGGTCACTACCATTTCCGGATGATGCCCTTCGGGATGAAAAACGCCCCCGCCACCTTCCAAAGGCTGGTAAACCAGGTACTGTCGGGGTTGGAAGAGTTCAGTGCTGCGTATCTGGATGATATCGCAGTTTACAGTTCCCACTGGCCCGAGCACCTCCAGCACCTCTGGGCGGTGCTGACGGCCCTGAAAAGGGCCGGTCTCACCATTAAGGCAAGCAAGTGCCAGATCGGACAAGGGTCCGTCGTCTACCTCGGGCACCAGGTCGGAAGCGGCCTCGTAGCCCCCCTCCAGTCCAAAATCGATGCAATCGTGGCCTGGGAGGCCCCCACGACCCAGACGGAAGTACGGGCGTTCCTAGGGCTCACGGGGTACTACCGAAGGTTCATCAAAGGGTATGGCAGCATCGTAGCCCCCCTCACGGAGTTAACGTCCAAGAACCAGCCGAAGAAAGTCAGCTGGACCCCCACCTGCCAAAAGGCGTTCGAAACTTTGAAAGACGCCATGTGCACTGCCCCCATCCTACAGGCCCCCGACTACTCCAGAGAATTTGTCGTTCAGACGGACGCATCCGAGCATGGCATCGGAGCAGTTCTATCCCAGGTGAACGAGAGCGGCATAGACCAACCAGTAGCATTCATTAGCCGGAGGCTACTCCCTCGAGAACAAAGGTGGAGCACCATCGAGCGGGAGGCCTTCGTGGTGGTTTGGGCCCTGAAGAAGCTGAGGCCCTACCTGTTCGGTACTCACTTCCGGGTCCAGACCGACCACCGACCCCTCCGGTGGCTAATGCAGATGAGAGGGGAGAACCCCAAATTGCTGCGCTGGTCCATCTCCCTCCAGGGGATGGACTTCACTGTTGAGCACCGGCCTGGCGCTGACCACGCCAACGCAGACGGCCTGTCCCGATTTTTCCTCCTCAGTGAAGAGAACCCCCAAGAGGATGGGTAGTTCTCCCCGTTTTCAGCTGGGGGGGACGCGTGTTGGACCCGGCCTCGTGGCGTGGTTCGCCTCTGTCCCTCCGCACCCCGTGAGCGTAGTCCTGTACCCGCATCCCCTGCGCAGCCCCCCTGTTAGCGTAGCCTGCACCCCGAGCCTGGTCCCCCTACTCCAGTTAAGCCTAGATCCCCCTAGCACCCCGACCAGGCCTGCCTTTCCCGTCCCACGCCCGGCTCCGAGCCCTTAACATTGCATGCCCCACAAGGCCCAGACGCCGTCTTCCCTTCCGACCTCCCTGCCTCCCTGGGCCTAGCGTGACCCCGGCCCCCAGCGAAACCCAGACTCCAACGGCGCGCCAGTCCCAGCTGGGGGGTGAAGGGCCCTGAGTGAGATAAGACCAAGAAGTTTCGATTGCACCTCCGGCCTCTCCGGGGAGCCTGGTTTCTCTCACACCTCTGGCCTTCCCTTGTGGGCCGGATTCGATCGCACCTCTGGCCTCCCCGAGTGCTGGCTCCAGACCCGCTGGGCGTCTGGGAATTCCCGGACCCATCTTTTCAAAGGATCAAAGAACCAACCGCCGGACCTCGCCAACAACCAGCCCCCAGGGTTTGCGACCTCCGCCTGCGAGGGTCCGGACATCAAAGGGGCTAACGGACTATATATGGGCCCGCCTGACAACTAGCGGGCAGTTGTATCTTGGACCTGAAGCCTGCTGATCTGATCGCGGCTGACCCTAAGAAGAACTCATTGGGAACCTCTGAGCCCTGCTAACGCTGTCGCGGCTCGACCTCTAAGACCATCGGAGCCCTGCTGACGCTGTCGCGGCTCGACCTCTAAGACCATCGGAGCCCTGCTGACGCTGTCGCGGCTCGACCTCTAAGACCACCGGAGCCCTGCTGACGCTGTCGCGGCTCCCCACGAACTTCTCCAGATCGAGCCCTGCTGACCTCGTCGCGGCTCGAGGAGTACTCTTGTCCGGCTGGACCATCGAGACCCCCATCACGACCGAGCCGACTCGACGGAGGTGAAGCAGCCAGTACGACCATCATCGCCCATACCCCCCGGCTCGAGGATTGAGAGCTGTGCGTAGGGTACGCCCCGTACTGCCCCAGAGACAAAAAGACTGTCCCGCTTCCCCCTTCCTGAACCCTCAACGACTTCGTGATCCGTCGAACACTGTGTACATATGAGTGCTGCCTTCTTTTATTTCTTATATAAAGAACTTGTTACTAAGAACCCAACGGTGTGGTGTCTGTTCGTAAGTGTGATGTGCGCTCAGTGTGTACGATCCTAGACTCGAAGTCCTCCCCGGTGAGGACCTCACGATAAGACTCGGCAAGATCTGTGGGAGAGGTGGGTCTTGGGGTGTCCGGGTGAGCATAACCTGGCCCTCTGAGATTGCCTCCTCTAACAACCACCACCCTAAGGGATTGCTTTGACTGCTACAAGGTGCCCCGAGAGTTGGAGACCTCATCATCAGGCCAACTTCTCGCATTGGGGAAAGGAGTGTTGGGTCACCAGATAGATCAGTGAGAACCCCCGAAAACTAAGCGGGGAAAATAGTGCGGGCCCCTCCCCCTTGAGCGTCACAGGAGTACGCCCAGACAGCAAAATCCGTACATTGTATAAGTTAAGGTGCCCAGGAGAATTTTCGCACAGCAATTGAAGAGTGCCACCATAGCTGAAAAGGCAATTCCAATAGCTTATTTACACAAACTGCACGTGACGCTGTACTGCCTCCAGTAGGAGGATGTAAAGCGTCGCCTGCTGGAATATGTGCCTGGGGTAATTAGCCGCTTGTATGCATCACTACCCTTAGTGCATGTCAGAGGGAGGATGCCCCACAATACTGCAGTGCGATCAGCTCTACACCTGCCACTGCTGAGCGGCTCCCTGGTACCTCCGGCCCAGAGCAATGGAGCATACTGCAACTGTGTGCCCTCTTCCAGGGTAAAGAAAGAGGGCATGCCAAGGTCAACGGACTCTGTCGCCATTGGCTCAACAACTGTGTACTTCACTTTCTGTGCCACAACACTTGGTAGATGCAACTACCTCCCCCCGCCTGCTGCCCTGGATAAGGCGCGGGTGGATATGCCTTCACTGAAGCGACCAGATCACACTTGTAAAATCGCTACCTCGGGTTACCCCAAATGACTGACACCGCACACAATTCTATGCCTTGTGTGACATGGCCACCATAGTATGAGCGGCGCCCCGTGACGTATATTTGGCTTTGTGGCCGCTGATGCACCCGAACGTTGAAGAAGTAGATACAATACTGCAAAGTCCTGGCCAGGACTGACCAACAATCTCTAATTGTCATCAATGGCGCCTGCATCAATCGGACATACAGAATAACACCTGGTAGCAAAAAGGACCATGTTAGTCAAGCAGCGAGACTCCGCTCAAGCCATCACCCGAAACCAACTTCTCCCAGTGCACGCCACCCGGCGCCAAAACCAGACCCCAAAGTTTACACCGAAATTCCAACCACCACGGAAAGGCACCACAAAACAGGCTTCTCACAGTGCGCGCCACCCCGGCGCCAAACAGGACACCCCAGATACACCGAACTGCCCTACACCACGGAGGGGCCCCCAGGGCGAGCGCTATGCCTGATGTGGGGGGGGGGGGGGGTGTTCTAATGCTGCGAAAGGGGGGTGAGTGGAATTCTCACTACTGGGACAAGCTATGTAAAAGTGACTGAAAACCCACAGGAAGCGACTTGCTGAAACTGTTTGCGCAGCTATGCTGTGAGCGAGGCTGGCGCATCACCGGGTCCTTGACACCCAAGTCCCGAGAGACGACCCAAAGTACCAGGGCTAACAGCACCCTTAGACCCAGGATAGAAGGGGGGGTTAAAACAAGCACCTACTAACCCTCGACATAAGTCATGTAGTGGCTTGAACTACCGTGGCGTTGTCATATAGCTCCTGTATATCCTTATATCGTGTTAAGTTAGCATAGGTACATTTGAGGTTTAAACGCCATTTTTCTTTCTTGCAACTTCTGCACACGACACTTAATTGTTGACTTAGCTTTCAACCTAGTAGTTTGCCGTGGTGTATGTGAGAATAATATGTTATTGCTCTGATATCAGCTTTGCTTAATAAACTATGTCTGCACGAAGAGTGCTGAAGTTTCAGGAACAACACGATATGGAATTGTTATGAGGTCTGATCTCCACGCCTTCATAGTCATAACACAAGTGCAGCCTTTGCCAACTCTGGCTTCAGGCGGGATTGATATTGCTTTGCACGAAACACATATAACACACTTGATGCGGTGCACATGCAGAGAGAGCTGGTGTATGCTGATGTGATTCCTTCATGCTAGGACACTAAGGTATGGGCCCGCCCTAAAACAACCCAAAGAGACCTTCTTAGCTAATAATATAATATATGTGTTAGGGAGGGTGAGATATAAGTGTTGTTAACTCTTATTCATTACAGCATGTTAACATGCTGTCACCATTCGCTTTTTATGTCTTAGTAACTATGCTGATAATTTTGCTACTGATAATAAGTATACTTGTATTATCTAAGATACTGCGCCTGAGAAGACGGCATTAGTAAATAAACATTTCAAATGCACATGTGTCTTCTTTGCTCCATGTTCTGGTTTGTAATGATAATATAACGAAAGAGTGTTCATGAGTTCCACGTACCCTGAGGTACTATAAGTTCATGTTCTGGTTTGTCTAAACATTGGGAGTTTGATACGTCCAATGAGACACTGTAGCTAGCTCGGTAAGGGGTGAGGTGGTTGCTAAGGTGAGTTTTGGGACACCCTAATTCGCCGAGGTTCCACTCCTCTGTGCACAGTTCTGTGTGAGAACAGAAACCCTGCGACATGGCGCCCAACGGTTTCGGTGGTCTTATATCATGACACTCGAGTAGTTTATCGTTCATACCTTAACCCCTTCACCTCCGTTTCCGGAAAGCGGGGTGTCGGTGAAACCTACCTATTTTTTAAAATAGGTCTTATTCAAGCTTGATTCTTTCTTAAACGGTTTCTTTGAATTACTACCCAGTTGTGCTACAAAGTATTCTTTGTGTTTTCTTGTTTCCAGTGTTGTCATGGCGGCGGTGGCTATTGCGCAGCATAGTCGCGTAGCGGTACGCAACCATCTTCAGACGTACCAAGTCCCGGTAGATGGGATGGCTGTGATTTTCGTGGTATGTGCAGATCCGGCGTTCCCTTACGAGTTGTTTTACTCTTGGGTTACGTTTCCGGCTGTGGACGCTAATACTGGTTTGTTCCACTCCTACACCGCCTCGGATGTCCCGGCTGAGTATACACCGTACAGGGCATTGGAAATACCTATTGATCATTGGCAGCATCGAGTTTGGTTTGATGGCGCCCTCCCACACTCTTTGTCAGCTGCGAGGTTAGGTCCACTCTCAATTCCAGGTACAAATTGGCCTGCGTTGGGTGGCTTTACCCCGCACCCGAATCATGGCGCTTGTACCCTGCAGGAAATTCGTAGGCTGCATGTTGTTTCCATTTCCGTGATTCGTGCATTAGTGCAATACATCGGTCGTCACCTGCCGGGTGGTCCCCAGGGGGGTGCGGCCGTTCCCATGGATCGAGGCGGAATGCGTCTTAATCCAGTGATGGTTAATTCGGTTTTTGGTGCTCGTCCAGTTGACAACGATGACTTCCCGTTCTGGCTAGCAGAGAAGTTTGATCAACTGGAGGCGGTTTTTCCGAATTCTACTCCTGCTGATAAGCATAGAATGTTAACGATTACTCTACCGAAGGATTTAACTCCTGAACTTGTTGACTGTGAAAGCTGGGGAAAAACATTTGCGGCAGTTTATACAAGGTGCTTCGGCACCCCGTCTATGACTGCCCTGCCTGACATCATTAGACGTGTTCAGAATGATCACGGTCCAGAGGCAGCGGTTGAATTGGGTATGCGCCTGTGTGGTTCTTTTGAGATTGTATGTGATCTCATTCTCTCCAATGTTAAAGGAGATGCAGTTAACTTTCAGGTGTCGAATGCTTTGGCTGCTCTGCCCGATGCCGACAAACCCCGCCAGTTAGCAAAGATTGTAGTGGCCGCTTATAAGACAATTGGTCGCACAAGTAGAGGTCTGAAATATTTTCCAGTAAAGGAGAAAAAACAACCTCAGGGACAATCTGCAGTGACAGATGTCCAGCCCAAGTCCAAAAAACAAAATTGGCCTAAGAAACAGACACAGGGGAAGCAGAATAAACAGACTCAGGATTCTTTTCCTGTAGTACAAGCACCTGCGCCAACAGAAAAAGTTTATGATTTGCGCGATCGCGCGATGATTAAATCACCTGATCGATTTCAGGGTTCTGATCAACGCTCTCCTCGTTCCTTTCAGGAAACATCGGCCCCGAAGACCAGTGGAGGAGGGGGTGGACGTGGACGTGGTGGCCAGCAAGGACGTGGTCAGTCCCGCCAGCCGGACGGCGCGGTGAAGCAGGAGGATTCTACGCCTAAGCGTCCGCAGTTTGCGAAAAAGAAAGTCGCAGCCTTAACAGCGCATAGATATGCCACAGATAGTGAGAACGCGGCTTCGGAATCTGACGTGGGCTCTGACCTTGCTGGACAGCGCGGCGGAGATTACCATAGTCAGAGAGGCGCTCCGTCCACTACTGAAGGTGACAGCGACTGAAGTGTTTGTTGTCATAGAAACAGCCGATACGAGATTAGCTCCCCCTGAAAGACTTTTTGAAATTGTCCTGTTAATTGAAGGTGACATACAGCGTAGTGTCAGAGGGGTATTTTGGGAGAACCTTTCGTCTACGTACAACATTTTGCTTTCCGAGGCTGACTGGCCCCCACCTTTTGTGCTCGCAGCGCCGCGAGGGGAGGAGGTAATCCCTCCCGGTTTCGCGCACACTGTCTCGACTGAGCATGCGCAGCATTTTGCAGAAGAGTGGGCTCGGGCTCTTGCACCGGCTCTCTACCGCAACCAGTGTGGCGTCTGCGCATGCGGGCGTCTTAGCCACTGTAACTCAATTACAACAACGTTTCTGGTGGCGGGGACTGTACAAACAGACGCGTGATTATGTCCTGCTTTGTGACATATGCCAGCAGATTAAACCTTCGACTGCTACGCGTCCGCCACAGACTCAGTTGTACATTTCTAATAAACCGCTAGGTTGTGTTTATTTAGATCACTGCGGTCCTTTTTCATCTGATACTGCGTATAAATACATATTAGTAGCAGTTGACTCATGCACACGCTTTGTGTGGGTTTGGCCACATCGCAGCGCTGATTCACGGACTGTCATTAGAGATTTGCGTGTCTTTATAGGGATTTTTGCCTGTGGTACCTTCCATTCGGATCAGGGTCCGGCGTTCGCCTCTAAGGCGTATAAGGATGCCATGACTTCGATGGGGGTCCAAGTCAAGTTTTCGTCACCCTACAGACCTGAGGGTAATAGTGTAGTTGAACGAATGAACCGTGATTTAAAGCAATCTTTGACAGCCCGAGTTATAGGCACTGGCAGAAACTGGCTGGCTCACCTCTATGGCGTGCAGCGTGCTCTTAATAATCTCCCTAGAAGGTCTCTGGGTGGGCGGACCCCATACGAAATGCTCTTTGGAATCAAGATGTACGTCCCTGACCTTGACGGTCTAGACTATGTGGTTCGCGCCACTTCCTTTGACGCAGATGAACATTGCAATGTTTTACAGAATCTACAAAAGACCAGAGACAGTCTTGCAAAGGAACATTTGCCCTCCACGTCGGATGATGCGTTGCAGATCCCGGTAGTTGGCTGGCTACCCCAAGTTGGAGAACTGGTTCGGGAGAAGATCGATAACAAGAAAGAGTTTGGTCCTTCCTATCGAGCTCCGGTTCCCGTCGTTGGAGTGAAGGGCACAAGAACAGTCATTTTACCACCTCTTCCTGGTCGTAGGGAAAACAGGTTTATTTCAATTGACAATGTCAAGATACACAGAGTGGCCGATTCTTCTTAGCATGACACCGGCTGTTTCCTGTCCTTCCATTGTGAGAAATTCAGTTATGCCTACTGCTTCTAATAATGAACCTGAAGTGGCCATCGAATTACCTGCTCTTTCCAGTCCTTTATTAAATAATTTACCTGGAACTAACATTGATGAGACAGACTAGGCCTATCCCACTGATTTGTCCATACCTGACCTGCAAGCACGTTTAGCCACAGACTCCAGATTTTCTTTTGACTCTGTTTCTCTTGCCTCAAAGGAACCCTCTCGTGTTGCAGTTTATGCAAGCCTGTTTAAAAAACATTTTTTGATACCGCCTTGGACTTACATTTGGCTAGTCCTTGTTTCGATTTACCTTTTTATGTCAATTGGTTTTGTGTTTTATTTTTTTCGAATCATCAATGGACATTATGTCGAGGAAAGAACATGCATTACTCATTTAAATGGAACTTTGGCCCCGCTTTCCTCTTCACATTCTGCACACAGATTAAAAAGAGACTTGACTTTGGTTAACATCACAGCATGGCCTGTCCTTGATGGAATCGTGTGGGATGCAGTTCGGTTTCAGATTCATGGCCCCACGGAAGTCGTTAATGTTCCTAATGTACTTAGAGTGAATATGGGGGATGTGGTGAAACAAAACATTCGTTCTGATGACTGGGATGTTAATGCTGTGGAAAGTTTGTTTTCTGATTTAAAATACTATGCTGCCTTTGATGCTGAGGATTTATATTTAGAATCTGCTAATTATGGTGAATTGTTCTGTTACCAACATTATGGCAATCACTTTTTACACAAAACATCATCCCGAAGGGATGCTGTTAATTTTACTCAGTGGGAACATTGCCCAGCACCTACACAAGGGAGTTCAGAAACGTTTCTTAAAAAGTATACATATTTCACTGACTTTAACCAGTCCAATCCCGAGTCCTTTTATTTTAAATTTCACAAACAGCCACTGTCCAAGGTTAGACTTACCGATACAAAATTGTTGTATTCGAAGGCCTTCCTAGATCAATTAGTTACTGGAGGCTATGAGCTATGGAAGGAAACAATAGACCTTAAATCGGTTTGGGGTTCAAGGGCCTGGCAGGTACAAGGCACTGAGGCTTTGCACCGTGCATGTCTCATACCGAATCATATGTTGTTTTTAAATGAAACAATTTCCCAGACCACATGCTTTGGATTGGCTACATCTAAAAGGTTAAACACTCCGTCTTTCCCGGAGTTGGAGGAATATGATGGTTGGAGTAATTTTACTCAATTGTCAATTAGAGAATTACAGACTCTGCTTCTCAATTCCTCCTTTAACATTTCCAGTATGAATCCTAAGGGTTGGCTGCTTTGGCACCGTAGTGCAGATTCTTGTCAAAGTAGATTTTTAAATTTAACTGACGGTTTTACGACTGTTAGATCTGATCCCCGGTTTGACTTAGGTCATACTGTCACCTCGTATTCCGTAGGCAAGTTGTGTCAAAATTGGCTGAAGCATTCATCTTTACCTGCGGTTAAGAATCACCTTTCCAAATTGAATGCAGAAGTGGATTTGAATGATTTCATTAAAGGCCCGGCTAGTGGCAGGTCGAAAAGGTGGTTATATGGGGTTTACAATGAAATTTGGAAGCTATCACAGATTGAGGCTGCTACACGCCTTAGGGCTATTGATCAGGCTAATCTTGAGAAAGTGCTTGCAGTTGTTGACAATAGCATTAATGTGCTTTCCTCTAGAATTTACACATTGGATAATATTGTGTCGTCAGTTGTCGATATTGTGCATGATGAAATATCTGTGTTATACCATGGTCAGAATCAATTACGATCAATCATGCAGTTTGCGTGGACCCTTCAAACTCTGAAAATGGGTAAAGTCCCCTGGGGTTACATGAACGTTTCTTCTTTATTTGCACCTTTTAATTTGACTGAGAAACAACGCTTGCTTTCAATGCGTGATGCTTCCTTTTCTATGTTACATATTGAGAGGTTAGAATCTTTACCTTTTTCCGTGGCAGAAGCCTCTGCTGCAACGTGGCTTATCCACGGTTTAATAACACTGCCTTTTGCTTTATATAAATTTTCAAATTGTATGAAATATGTGCCAATAGGTCGTTATGAACCTTTGGGTAGCGGTTTCCTTCATGAAGTCTGGTCACTCCCATACACGTACAGATGTTTTAAGGATGACCAGGAGGTTTATCTGAATGGGGAGGAGTGTACTGAGACGCCAGATCATTCTTTAATGTGTCGACACATACAGTTACACGGTTCATGCAACAAGGACAGGCCGAATATGGCTTGCGTTTTACAAGGCACGCCTGTTCCTGCTATCATCCCCACGTTTAAATTATTAGAGAATGGAAGTTATTTAATGCTCAATAATGAAGACTGTTGTGGGTTAATTAAAGGTATCCCTTTCATAGTTACAGTAAGTGAGCGGGTTATTTGCTGCAGAAATGTGCTTTACCCTCCCACACATGAACATAGAGATTCTTCCATCTGGCCAAGAATACCAACCTTGGGAGCAGAATTCAGCGGCATGGCAAGAATAAGAGCTCTTTTGTCCCAGAAAGAGGTGGCCTTGAGCTCGGCCCGTGAAACTTTCGTGCTTCACGTTGCTAACACACGTACAGAAGTTCAGGCTCTATTGAACACTGATTTGCCTTTGCATTTCGGAGCAATGGTTCGTACTATCTTTAACGCATCCTCCACACAGGGCCTATCACATTTTTTTAAAGTTGTTAGCAGTGGTCTCGTGACTTCCTTTGAGAAAATTTTTGGAGTCATCCCTGCTTTCTTCCATTCAATCTTTTCATCCTTGTTTGGAGGGTTCCCGTTTTTACTTGCCGTAGCGGCTGGCGCTCTGGTGGTTTTCTGTCTTTTTAAATATGGATGCCCATCCTGTGCAAGACCACGCGCAACTGCTGCTGACGCGGTTCCGCAATCGCATGCTTGAATATTATGGCACACTGCCGTTGGCGACTTTGAGCACGGCATTTGGATTATCTTTTCGATTCTCCTATTTCACCTGTGTCCAGCCTGTTTTTCACTGCCTGACCTGTGATTTCCAGTGGGCCATTGATTTGTGTCTCTGCGGACCGGTTTCTCCTGACGTCGATTTTAATCAACTGATGAGTCCTATCATTGCTCACGAGTTGGTTTGTTCTGACGAGAGGATTATGGCCTTAGCAGTGGCGCATGGACTAATTGGTCCCTGGGATGTGTTGTCGGCAGCACGGAATTTCTTGGAACTGAGTTTTCTTGAAAACCCACCGAGCTGTCCTCTGATGGTTATAGAGGATCCGGTGCTGGAAGAACACGTATGTTCCTTTCATCTTTTAAATTGGATGGCTGAACTGTTTTCGGATGAGGACAGTGACTTCCTATTGGAGGCTGTTGCTACTTACTTTTCATATACAGTTTTGTCATAGACACTGCTTCATATTGACTTGCTGATTTATAGCATGTCGTTGATTTATTTGTCATGAATTTTTAATTTTGTCTTGCCTATTGGCTTGAGCCACATTATATTTTTGGGCTATTTTTTAGCATTACCTTTTTATTCTTACATTTCAATACATGCGCGTTTACTGTTGAGTTCTGCTCTCATGAGATGGCACTTCTGTTATCATATTTTGTCCGTTCTCGGATCATGGGGGGGTGTCATATAGCTCCTGTATATCCTTATATCGTGTTAAGTTAGCATAGGTACATTTGAGGTTTAAACGCCATTTTTCTTTCTTGCAACTTCTGCACACGACACTTAATTGTTGACTTAGCTTTCAACCTAGTAGTTTGCCGTGGTGTATGTGAGAATAATATGTTATTGCTCTGATATCAGCTTTGCTTAATAAACTATGTCTGCACGAAGAGTGCTGAAGTTTCAGGAACAACACGATATGGAATTGTTATGAGGTCTGATCTCCACGCCTTCATAATCATAACACAAGTGCAGCCTTTGCCAACTCTGGCTTCAGGCGGGATTGATATTGCTTTGCACGAAACACATATAACACACTTGATGCGGTGCACATGCAGAGAGAGCTGGTGTATGCTGATGTGATTCCTTCATGCTAGGACACTAAGGTATGGGCCCGCCCTAAAACAACCCAAAGAGACCTTCTTAGCTAATAATATAATATATGTGTTAGGGAGGGTGAGATATAAGTGTTGTTAACTCTTATTCATTACAGCATGTTAACATGCTGTCACCATTCGCTTTTTATGTCTTAGTAACTATGCTGATAATTTTGCTACTGATAATAAGTATACTTGTATTATCTAAGATACTGCGCCTGAGAAGACGGCATTAGTAAATAAACATTTCAAATGCACATGTGTCTTCTTTACTCCATGTTCTGGTTTGTAATGATAATATAACGAAAGAGTGTTCATGAGTTCCACGTACCCTGAGGTACTATAAGTTCATGTTCTGGTTTGTCTAAACATTGGGAGTTTGATACGTCCAATGAGACACTGTAGCTAGCTCGGTAAGGGGTGAGGTGGTTGCTAAG
This sequence comes from Lissotriton helveticus, assembly GCF_964261635.1. Taxonomy (NCBI): domain Eukaryota; kingdom Metazoa; phylum Chordata; class Amphibia; order Caudata; family Salamandridae; genus Lissotriton; species Lissotriton helveticus. The sequence continues at coordinate 42,094,120 of NC_136057.1, forward strand.
GTGAGTTTTGGGACACCCTAATTCGCCGAGGTTCCACTCCTCTGTGCACAGTTCTGTGTGAGAACAGAAACCCTGCGACAGCGTGAACTGACCGCCCCGCGCAAGACCGCAGTTATGATTCAAAACATGTGCACGAACGCTGGCTGCAACACAAAATAATCTTAAACCCTTCTTGGCTATCCAAGACAGATAGAGCTTCCGTTTGCGCCGCTCAATGCAAGTGGAAGTGAACACAGCCCCTGCTGGCCTGCGTTTTATTCCAAACAAACGTATCGGGCTTGAGAAAAACAGACTTGTTCGAGCATATACTTCAAAATTCGGTTATTTTCACGCTCAGCCACTACTGCTCAACAGTCTCCGAAGTCCAACTTGAAAACAGTTTGGGATACAATCTGGCGTAAGCACCTAACCCATCATCGTTGGGACACCCTTTGTCAAAGACACATCTCTTAACTCCTCCTGACATGAAGTTCCAGCCAGGGGCCGCTGTAAAAGCCTTGGAATACTGCGACCCACCATATGGATAATAGTCCCAGCCCCCATGGGCCATAAGGGCAGGCACAAAGTACATGGGTCTGTGTCATGTACAACGTTCAGACTAGAACAAATAATTACCCTGCTTATGATAGCCAAAACATTTGCGCGACCGCTTCAAATCTCTAACGTGAGCGCCAACATAAGGGATCCATATAAGGAATCCGCACTGGCAAGGCATGACTAGTGTTGTCGGAACACGGATATCCTGGCAAAACTTATTATGCCCACGATTATACATACGTATTTGCCCGTAATAATATCCCAGACTTCTTCCGTCTGGCAAACCTCCTCAATGTAAGTACTACCCAAGAACCGACCACACGTGGTGTTCATAGAATGGCACCACCGGGCCTCTACAACACAAAAGTGTGTTACACCCATACTCACGAAACATCATGCCCTTGAGCACCACGAGCAAGTCGTCAAGTGTAAGTTATGCTCTGCGGCCAACATTGGGTTTATGCGGGGAGCAAGGGAGATAGGAGCACAGTGTAGAGAAGTGGCATCCAAGGATAGCCATAACGACTAACATTCACGACCAGGTGTCTGGTTGCTAGCATTCCTCGTATATACTGGGTGTGAACTTAAAGTTCCCAACAATGCTTGCAGGCAGCACAAATTCCCAATGCCGCGTGGGATGGAGGTGCTGGATACCACATGACCTGTCATGTGGAGACCCGTGTGCACATCTGGCCTACTCAAATAACGCTCGCTTATTTGAATTGAGTAGCATTGAGAGACGACCGCGTGTGACAGTTGTCGGCAGCATCTGCACAAGAAAACGCGCCTATCTGAGTTGCCCAGCGGCCACTCTGAGATGAAACAATCTGTGAGCTAGATTAACTCCGTACTTCTCGCCCATATCCAAGTATGCCGGATAGACAACAGGTGATGATCAGAATACACTGAGTCAGAGGCCTGCCGGAGGCCTTCCAAAGGCTTACTAAGGGAGTAACCGGTGCCTTGGTCGTGCTCAGGAACTGGTGCAGGCTAAACAAAAGTTGCGCGCTATATTAGCGAATTATTTGGTACCGTGGAGAAAGCGGGACCTCAATCCTACTGGCGCCAAAGGGATAGCCAGTGGCCCCTATAAAACGTGCGCTGCCTGGTTCACGTTGCGCCAGGGGTAATACGCTCATGCACAAGAGAGCCCGCGCATGAGACAAGGGTCACAACCGGAACCCGGGAAAAGTCCAGGGAGAAGCTCACAACTACGCTCTCCCCAAGAACGGCGGCGCTAGGACCCTGCCGAACACACAGGACGGCCCGGCGCGATATAGCTCCCTAGTTACCAAACGAGTTTTGCCCGAGCTGGAGAGCGATGTCCCAGCAAGCAGAGACAAAAGTATTTTCCAGTTTTTTATGGCACGAGCTAGACACAGCTTGGGTATCAGAGCGCTTTACATAGCACCAGTTGCATTACATGACACATTCATTATGTTAAGCACGGGGTGATAAGTGACTTGGCAAGACTCACAGGATGTCAGCGTCATTGCCGAGACTCGAAGGGTCGAGGTCGCCCGCCCTAGCCGTTAGGCCACCTCCTCTCCTAATGAACACCATGACACTCGCACTCACTGCACCCGAGACAAGCAGGAGATTCACCCCTTGAGGGCATCAGGTTGAAACACCCCCGGGCTGTGTCACACCTGGGCGGTGTCCCCCTCCCCCCCCCAAGGCTCGAACACTTGTGGCACATGCCGGATGGCTGCTGACCGGACCATGGATGGCGCGTCAGACACATGGCTGCAAATGGGCAATATTATTTGTCCATATAGTTATTCATTGTGGCCATACTGCAGCGCCGCAAGAACGCGGTACACAACTGAAATAAATGTACTTCATGCTGAGCATTTGAATACGAGGGTACATATTCTCGGTTCTTCTCTAAAAGTGTCCCCCGGGGACATGAAACGTGTCAGCAGCTAACACTGTGTGTTGCAGTGGGCAAGTCTTACATTTAGAAAATACTGTACGCACAAGCCTCCGTCAGCATTTGATATCATCTTGAATGTGAATACTGACAGAGTCCTTGCGTACACTGAAGTTACACATGTTATTGCCAACAATCAACTTCGTGTTAGTCGGGAGATCATCACAGGCCATCGATGGCTTGCTGGGGACTAACAGGCTGAGGATTCACCTGTCCGCTCACTTTGCGCATTCGGTTGGTTAACTTTATACATGGAATTGAATTCTGAAACCTGCTGTTTTGTAACAGGACCGCTAAACAGGCGTCATATTATGCAAGTGGTGTAGACATTCGCATTGAAGACAAGATACGCAAGTTCTCGTTGTTTGATAGTGTTTTGCTCACAAACAGCATGCAAAATGTTGCACCACCCTAGGATGCTTTCCAGCAGCAGACTGAAACATGCAGACGAGCCTTATCCGCGAAACGCAAAGAGGAGAGCAAGTCGCTAAAGAAAATTAGCTATATCAGGGATAATTACGCATTGTAAGACTGTGTTTGGACGAATGTTGTCTCTGTCACCCCCTGTAATTAATAGGAGAGGCCCTGCAACATATTGAAGTGCTAAAATACGTTAGGCTGCTGAGATCCGAACTCAGGATCTCCTGGATACTAGACAGGTGCTTTAACCAACTGAGCCGCAGCGCCCGCGGAATACTTTTACATTAACATATAGAGAAAGGCTGAGAACATCTAGAATATTGGCACCGTATAATAGTTTCCATTCGAATTCACACTTCTCTAGCCCATACCTTATTTCGTGCACTGTTGCAAGGTAGGAGAAATATAATATATAATAATATATGTTCAGTAGTTTCCCGTCCGTTATGCAATTAACATGTGTTCTGTATACAAAGGTGTGTCAGGTCGCAAAACTGAACTATGGTAAATGTACCTAGTAAGGAGAAATGAGAAAGAGAACAGTATTTCTTAAGACATGTTTCATTGGCGGCGTGGTACCGTGATGCCATAAAACATGCACACTTATCTGTTCAATGTATACTCACGGTCTAACTTGCAACTGAGGCTGTGGCCTTACAGGGGTGACCCGGTGCCTAGCTCCCAAACCGGAAGTGAGTGAAAAGGAAGCCAGATCGCAGCCCCCGTGCGCCATTGCCCACGTGCACCGGCCCATGTATGACAAATCGCTACCAGGGTTCCCACCACACCGTAACGATACTGTTTGGGGCACACCAGTAGGTGGGGGGGGGGAAGCACTGACACAGACACCAACTTAGTGTGTTAAAGGCCGCTTTATTTGGAATCAGGTGCACCTACACAACAAACCCCACCTGGCCTGTGCCGAACAAAACTAGTGCTCTCTAAATAATAACTGCCTCACAGCCCCCCTCCACCCCCACCCCTAATTGTATCCCCAACATTGCAACAAAGTGTCCACATCCGCTCAGCAACCTACCCCCAACTGCAAATGACCTTAGTGACCTTCCTGACCTCCGCTCCCCAACTGCCCCTACAGCCCAAGGCCTCCTGTGAATCCCCCCTTTTCTCATAGGGAAACGCCACTCGGAAGTCGTTTACTACTTCCGACCCCCCCTTAGGACTCCTACCTCCTAGGGTACCTGAGAACCCCCAGCGCTCTATCCAGTGCCTCCTTCAACTGCACTATATACAGTTCCATGCCATACCTAGAAAGGTGTACCCCATCCTCCCTGAAAAAATACACCGCTCCATAACGCAAGTCAGGATGAACCATTCTCCCCACCCCTTCCTTGGCACAGAAATCCCCCATCACCTGATTAATCTTCCGCCGGGCCCTGTCTATCGCACCTGGGCGCTCAGCTCCCCTCCACACCCGCCTGGGGATCAATTCGGACCAGATAACATGGCACCCCGCCCACCGCTGTTTGATCTCCCTCAGGTCCCTCATCATTTGTTTAACCACAGCCAGCCCCTTGCACTGCACCAAGTCGTTCTCCCCTAAATGAATCACTACCACATCCGGACACACTCCCCCTTTTACCACCGTATTCAACAGAGGCAACAAATCATGCCACCGCATACCCCCTTTGCCCCTCCAGTGACACCGATACAGTCCAGTATCCAATCCCAAATTCAATGCACGATGCTTGTCCCACTCCGCCTGCTCAGCCCGCTTGACAAATGAGTGTCCCACCAAATACAAATTCAAAACTGCCACCTCCGGCCCTGCCACAGCACCTGCAAAGAAACACATATCAGGCTTCGAAATCACAAAGACGTCACCCCTTCAACCTTCCGCAGCCGCACATACGTCCGGTAACAATCCGACTTCCACCGTCCCAGCCTCTGTATCTCCTCCTTCCCCCAACCCCTACGCGCCGCCTCCGTCGCCGCCCCGATCCTGAAAGAATGAGTCCCAAAAGCCAAGGGGTCCTCACCCAAACCCCGCATGGCGCGTCGCAGAACCCACAACGCCTGCGCCGCCGTCACTCCGCCCCCACTACTCCGGCCAAACACCTGCCCCACTTCCCGGCTCCGGGTCGCCATCAGCCGCCTGCCCCACGCCGCAGGACAGACTCCCTCCTGAACCCCCGGGCCCAGGACCACCCAGGTTCCAACCCCCCTCTGGTCAGTTTTTGAACGCCGCAGCCGCACCGCCACTTCCCGAGCTCGCAAGTCCACGTCCTCCCACCCCACTCCTGGCGCCCCCTTCGTCCCCAACAATTCTGACACTCGGAAAGCTCCATAAAAAAGCCAGGACATTAACGTGGAGAAGCGCACCACCTCGCCCTCGTCCCTACACACCTCTGGCAGCGCGCCAATGAGTTTACCCAACAAAGCCACCGTAACCGGACGCCTCAAGCGAACCGCAGCGCCCCTCTCTCTTGACCAACCCTCCAGCAGACGGGCCCCCAGCTCCCCCGCCGACGGGACGTAGCCCCACCACAGCTTACCCATGAACGCCACAGCTGACAACTTGCCCGCGATGGTGACCCGCGACAAACCCTTGTCCATGAGCCCCAACATGTAACGCACCACCTGCTCCTCGCGCTGCCACCGGTCCCCTCGCCTTACCGCGCCAGACCGCAAGAATTCCTCCCAGGTTTGCTCGTAAGATTTCCACGTTGACGCCGCTACGGACCTCTTTACCAGCTGGAAGACCCGGGCTCGCCCACCGACCACATCTCTCCCGGCACCTGCGTCTTGACCTCCTCCGCCGCCGTGGCTAGCCCATGGAGCCTCTCCCACTGTGAACGAGACAAAGCATCCGCAATGTCATTGTCCACACCTGGGACGTGTCGTGCCTGAAAGAGGATGTCATTCTCCAAGCAGCGCAACACAAACACCCTCATCAACTTCAACACCTGCGGGTCTCTGGCCGACTGCCTGTTCACCACCTGCACGACCGCCATGTTGTCCACTCGAAACAACACGCGCTTGTGCGCCAGCTCCCTGGCCCACACCGTGACCGCCACCACCAACGGGAACAATTCCAAGAACGCTATGCTCCGGCCGCCAGCCTGCCAGTTTGCCGGCCACTGTTCCGCGCACCACCGACCGTCCCAGTACAGACCGAAACCGCCAACACCTGCCGCGTCCAAATACATGGTGACATCCCACTCCCAATCTTCTGCCGGCACCATGGGCACTCCGTTGAAACGCTCCAAAAACGCCCGCCTCATGCGCAGGTCCTCCTTCATTCCCGCCGACAATCGTACATGGTGGTGAGGCAAAGACAGCCCGGACAACGCCAGTCCCAACCGCCTGCAGAAAGTCCGACCCGCCCGCACCACGCGACACGCAAAGTTCAAGTGCCCCAACAGCACCTGCACCTCCCGCACCATCACCTTCCTGCACGCCAGCATGTCTGCCACCAGCCCTAACATAGCCGATTTCTTATCGTCCGGTAGGCGTGCTTCCATGGCGACCGAGTCGAGCTCGATACCGAGAAAGGACAACACCGTGCTGGGACCGTACGTCTTCTCTGGCGCCAGGGGAACACCAAATTCCCCCATCAACCCGGCCAAACCGTCCAGCTGCCGCTGGCAGTCCGTCGCGCCGGGTCGCCCCACCAGGAAAAAGTCATCCAGGTAGTGCGTCACTGACTCCGAGCCTGTGCGCCTGGAAAAAACCCACTGCAGGAACGAACTGAAACGCTCAAAGAGCGAGCACGAGATGGAACACCCCATCGGCAGTGCCTTGTCCACAAAGATGAGCCCTTCAAATTGAATCCCCAGCAGCTGGTGATCTTCCGGGTGGACCGGGAGAAGCCGAAAGGCCGACTTGATATCGCATTTCGCCATCAATGCGCCCCTCCCTGCCGCCGTGACGAGCCTCCGTGCCACGTCCACCGACGAGTAAGTCACCGATGCCAAGTCCGCCGAGATGTACGCGTTCACCGACTCCCCCTCCGGCCACGACAGATGTTGGATCAACCCAACCAGAACTGCCCTTCCTCCCTCTTGTATTTACAACAAGGGGTGGTGAGGGACAGAGTCTCTGAATTAAGCAGAATACTCTCACCCAGTCAAAAGATCAGGGCTAGATCCAACACCGTTTTTTAGCTCATTGCACCATCCCAGTTTCAGAACCTGGCTGTATGCAAATTAGTCTGTTCCTGTCCCAGTGCATGATGGGAACAGGGCAAACCAAACTACAAAAGCCAATTCTTACACTGGGAAGGAAACAAGCTTCCGGGTTACCGGTTTCTGGCATTACAGCCGTCTTCGGCCCGGCTTGCTTGAATCCTGATGGTGCAATGAGCAAGGGACTCATGTCTGAGTATACCCTTCCACGCTTAGGGTGGACAAAAATATTTACAACAAGGGGTGGTGAGGGACAGAGTCTCTGAATTAAGCAGAATACTCTCACCCAGTCAAAAGATCAGGGCTAGATCCAACACCGTTTTTTAGCTCATTGCACCATCCCAGTTTCAGAACCTGGCTGTATGCAAATTAGTCTGTTCCTGTCCCAGTGCATGATGGGAACAGGGCAAACCAAACTACAAAAGCCAATTCTTACACTGGGAAGGAAACAAGCTTCCGGGTTACCGGTTTCTGGCATTACAGCCGTCTTCGGCCCGGCTTGCTTGAATCCTGATGGTGCAATGAGCAAGGGACTCATGTCTGAGTATACCCTTCCACGCTTAGGGTGGACAAAAATATTTACAACAAGGGTTGGTGAGGGACAGAGTCTCTGAATTAAGCAGAATACTCTCACCCAGTCAAAAGATCAGGGCTAGATCCAACACCGTTTTTTAGCTCATTGCACCATCCCAGTTTCAGAACCTGGCTGTATACAAATTAGTCTGTTCCTGTCCCAGTGCATGATGGTAACAGGGCAAACCAAACTACAAAAGCCAATTCTTACACTGGGAAGGAAACAAGCTTCCGGGTTACCGGTTTCTGGCATTACAGCCGTCTTCGGCCCGGCTTGCTTGAATCCTGATGGTGCAATGAGCAAGGGACTCATGTCTGAGTATACCCTTCCACGATTAGGGTGGACAAAAATATTTACAACAAGGGGTGGTGAGGGACAGAGTCTCTGAATTAAGCAGAATACTCTCACCCAGTCAAAAGATCAGGGCTAGATCCAACACCGTTTTTTAGCTCATTGCACCATCCCAGTTTCAGAACCTGGCTGTATGCAAATTAGTCTGTTCCTGTCCCAGTGCATGATGGGAACAGGGCAAACCAAACTACAAAAGCCAATTCTTACACTGGGAAGGAAACAAGCTTCCGGGTTACCGGTTTCTGGCATTACAGCCGTCTTCGGCCCGGCTTGCTTGAATCCTGATGGTGCAATGAGCAAGGGACTCATGTCTGAGTATACCCTTCCACGCTTAGGGTGGACAAAAATATTTACAACAAGGGGTGGTGAGGGACAGAGTCTCTGAATTAAGCAGAATACTCTCACCCAGTCAAAAGATCAGGGCTAGATCCAACACCGTTTTTTAGCTCATTGCACCATCCCAGTTTCAGAACCTGGCTGTATGCAAATTAGTCTGTTCCTGTCCCAGTGCATGATGGGAACAGGGCAAACCAAACTACAAAAGCCAATTCTTACACTGGGAAGGAAACAAGCTTCCGGGTTACCGGTTTCTGGCATTACAGCCGTCTTCGGCCCGGCTTGCTTGAATCCTGATGGTGCAATGAGCAAGGGACTCATGTCTGAGTATACCCTTCCACGCTTAGGGTGGACAAAAATATTTACAACAAGGGGTGGTGAGGGACAGAGTCTCTGAATTAAGCAGAATACTCTCACCCAGTCAAAAGAACAGGGCTAGATCCAACACCGTTTTTCAGCTCATTGCACCATCCCAGTTTCAGAACCTGGCTGTATGCAAATTAGTCTGTTCCTGTCCCAGTGCATGATGGGAACAGGGCAAACCAAACTACAAAAGCCAATTCTTACACTGGGAAGGAAACAAGCTTCCGGGTTACCGGTTTCTGGCATTACAGCCGTCTTCGGCCCGGCTTGCTTGAATCCTGATGGTGCAATGAGCAAGGGACTCATGTCTGAGTATACCCTTCCACGCTTAGGGTGGACAAAAATATTTACAAAAAGGGTTGGTGAGGGACAGAGTCTCTGAATTAAGCAGAATACTCTCACCCAGTCAAAAGATCAGGGCTAGATCCAACACCGTTTTTTAGCTCATTGCACCATCCCAGTTTCAGAACCTGGCTGTATGCAAATTAGTCTGTTCCTGTCCCAGTGCATGATGGTAACAGGGCAAACCAAACTACAAAAGCCAATTCTTACACTGGGAAGGAAACAAGCTTCCGGGTTACCGGTTTCTGGCATTACAGCCGTCTTCGGCCCGGCTTGCTTGAATCCTGATGGTGCAATGAGCAAGGGACTCATGTCTGAGTATACCCTTCCACGATTAGGGTGGACAAAAATATTTACAACAAGGGGTGGTGAGGGACAGAGTCTCTGAATTAAGCAGAATACTCTCACCCAGTCAAAAGATCAGGGCTAGATCCAACACCGTTTTTTAGCTCATTGCACCATCCCAGTTTCAGAACCTGGCTGTATGCAAATTAGTCTGTTCCTGTCCCAGTGCATGATGGGAACAGGGCAAACCAAACTACAAAAGCCAATTCTTACACTGGGAAGGAAACAAGCTTCCGGGTTACCGGTTTCTGGCATTACAGCCGTCTTCGGCCCGGCTTGCTTGAATCCTGACGGTGCAATGAGCAAGGGACTCATGTCTGAGTATACCCTTCCACGCTTAGGGTGGACAAAAATATTTACAACAAGGGGTGGTGAGGGACAGAGTCTCTGAATTAAGCAGAATACTCTCACCCAGTCAAAAGATCAGGGCTAGATCCAACACCGTTTTTTAGCTCATTGCACCATCCCAGTTTCAGAACCTGGCTGTATGCAAATTAGTCTGTTCCTGTCCCAGTGCATGATGGGAACAGGGCAAACCAAACTACAAAAGCCAATTCTTACACTGGGAAGGAAACAAGCTTCCGGGTTACCGGTTTCTGGCATTACAGCCGTCTTCGGCCCGGCTTGCTTGAATCCTGATGGTGCAATGAGCAAGGGACTCATGTCTGAGTATACCCTTCCACGCTTAGGGTGGACAAAAATATTTACAACAAGGGGTGGTGAGGGACAGAGTCTCTGAATTAAGCAGAATACTCTCACCCAGTCAAAAGATCAGGGCTAGATCCAACACCGTTTTTTAGCTCATTGCACCATCCCAGTTTCAGAACCTGGCTGTATGCAAATTAGTCTGTTCCTGTCCCAGTGCATGATGGGAACAGGGCAAACCAAACTACAAAAGCCAATTCTTACACTGGGAAGGAAACAAGCTTCCGGGTTACCGGTTTCTGGCATTACAGCCGTCTTCGGCCCGGCTTGCTTGAATCCTGATGGTGCAATGAGCAAGGGACTCATGTCTGAGTATACCCTTCCACGCTTAGGGTGGACAAAAATATTTACAACAAGGGGTGGTGAGGGACAGAGTCTCTGAATTAAGCAGAATACTCTCACCCAGTCAAAAGAACAGGGCTAGATCCAACACCGTTTTTCAGCTCATTGCACCATCCCAGTTTCAGAACCTGGCTGTATGCAAATTAATCTGTTCCTGTCCCAGTGCATGATGGGAACAGGGCAAACCAAACTACAAAAGCCAATTCTTACACTGGGAAGGAAACAAGCTTCCGGGTTACCGGTTTCTGGCATTACAGCCGTCTTCGGCCCGGCTTGCTTGAATCCTGATGGTGCAATGAGCAAGGGACTCATGTCTGAGTATACCCTTCCACGATTAGGGTGGACAAAAATATTTACAACAAGGGTTGGTGAGGGACAGAGTCTCTGAATTAAGCAGAATACTCTCACCCAGTCAAAAGATCAGGGCTAGATCCAACACCGGTTTTTAGCTCATTGCACCATCCCAGTTTCAGAACCTGGCTGTATGCAAATTAGTCTGTTCCTGTCCCAGTGCATGATGGGAACAGGGCAAACCAAACTACAAAAGCCAATTCTTACACTGGGAAGGAAACAAGCTTCCGGGTTACCGGTTTCTGGCATTACAGCCTTCTTCGGCCCGGCTTGCTTGAATCCTGATGGTGCAATGAGCAAGGGACTCATGTCTGAGTATACCCTTCCACGCTTAGGGTGGACAAAAATATTTACAACAAGGGGTGGTGAGGGACAGAGTCTCTGAATTAAGCAGAATACTCTCACCCAGTCAAAAGATCAGGGCTAGATCAAACACCGTTTTTTAGCTCATTGCACCATCCCAGTTTCAGAACCTGGCTGTATGCAAATTAGTCTGTTCCTGTCCCAGTGCATGATGGGAACAGGGCAAACCAAACTACAAAAGCCAATTCTTACACTGGGAAGGAAACAAGCTTCCGGGTTACCGGTTTCTGGCATTACAGCTGTCTTCGGCCCGGCTTGCTTGAATCCTGATGGTGCAATGAGCAAGGGACTCATGTCTGAGTATACCCTTCCACGCTTAGGGTGGACAAAAATATTTACAACAAGGGGTGGTGAGGGACAGAGTCTCTGAATTAAGCAGAATACTCTCACCCAGTCAAAAGATCAGGGCTAGATCCAACACCGTTTTTTAGCTCATTGCACCATCCCAGTTTCAGAACCTGGCTGTATGCAAATTAGTCTGTTCCTGTCCCAGTGCATGATGGGAACAGGGCAAACCAAACTACAAAAGCCAATTCTTACACTGGGAAGGAAACAAGCTTCCGGGTTACCGGTTTCTGGCATTACAGCCGTCTTCGGCCCGGCTTGCTTGAATCCTGATGGTGCAATGAGCAAGGGACTCATGTCTGAGTATACCCTTCCACGCTTAGGGTGGACAAAAATATTTACAACAAGGGGTGGTGAGGGACAGAGTCTCTGAATTAAGCAGAATACTCTCACCCAGTCAAAAGATCAGGGCTAGATCCAACACCGTTTTTTAGCTCATTGCACCATCCCAGTTTCAGAACCTGGCTGTATGCAAATTAGTCTGTTCCTGTCCCAGTGCATGATGGGAACAGGGCAAACCAAACTACAAAAGCCAATTCTTACACTGGGAAGGAAACAAGCTTCCGGGTTACCGGTTTCTGGCATTACAGCCGTCTTCGGCCCGGCTTGCTTGAATCCTGATGGTGCAATGAGCAAGGGACTCATGTCTGAGTATACCCTTCCACGCTTAGGGTGGACAAAAATATTTACAACAAGGGGTGGTGAGGGACAGAGTCTCTGAATTAAGCAGAATACTCTCACCCAGTCAAAAGATCAGGGCTAGATCCAACACCGTTTTTTAGCTCATTGCACCATCCCAGTTTCAGAACCTGGCTGTATGCAAATTAGTCTGTTCCTGTCCCAGTGCATGATGGGAACAGGGCAAACCAAACTACAAAAGCCAATTCTTACACTGGGAAGGAAACAAGCTTCCGGGTTACCGGTTTCTGGCATTACAGCCGTCTTCGGCCCAGCTTGCTTGAATCCTGATGGTGCAATGAGCAAGGGACTCATGTCTGAGTATACCCTTCCACGCTTAGGGTGGACAAAAATATTTACAACAAGGGGTGGTGAGGGACAGAGTCTCTGAATTAAGCAGAATACTCTCACCCAGTCAAAAGATCAGGGCTAGATCCAACACCGTTTTTTAGCTCATTGCACCATCCCAGTTTCAGAACCTGGCTGTATGCAAATTAGTCTGTTCCTGTCCCAGTGCATGATGGGAACAGGGCAAACCAAACTACAAAAGCCAATTCTTACACTGGGAAGGAAACAAGCTTCCGGGTTACCGGTTTCTGGCATTACAGCCGTCTTCGGCCCGGCTTGCTTGAATCCTGACGGTGCAATGAGCAAGGGACTCATGTCTGAGTATACCCTTCCACGCTTAGGGTGGACAAAAATATTTACAACAAGGGGTGGTGAGGGACAGAGTCTCTGAATTAAGCAGAATACTCTCACCCAGTCAAAAGATCAGGGCTAGATCCAACACCGTTTTTTAGCTCATTGCACCATCCCAGTTTCAGAACCTGGCTGTATGCAAATTAGTCTGTTCCTGTCCCAGTGCATGATGGGAACAGGGCAAACCAAACTACAAAAGCCAATTCTTACACTGGGAAGGAAACAAGCTTCCGGGTTACCGGTTTCTGGCATTACAGCCGTCTTCGGCCCGGCTTGCTTGAATCCTGATGGTGCAATGAGCAAGGGACTCATGTCTGAGTATACCCTTCCACGCTTAGGGTGGACAAAAATATTTACAACAAGGGGTGGTGAGGGACAGAGTCTCTGAATTAAGCAGAATACTCTCACCCAGTCAAAAGATCAGGGCTAGATCCAACACCGTTTTTTAGCTCATTGCACCATCCCAGTTTCAGAACCTGGCTGTATGCAAATTAGTCTGTTCCTGTCCCAGTGCATGATGGGAACAGGGCAAACCAAACTACAAAAGCCAATTCTTACACTGGGAAGGAAACAAGCTTCCGGGTTACCGGTTTCTGGCATTACAGCCGTCTTCGGCCCGGCTTGCTTGAATCCTGATGGTGCAATGAGGAAGGGACTCATGTCTGAGTATACCCTTCCACGCTTAGGGTGGACAAAAATATTTACAACAAGGGGTGGTGAGGGACAGAGTCTCTGAATTAAGCAGAATACTCTCACCCAGTCAAAAGAACAGGGCTAGATCCAACACCGTTTTTCAGCTCATTGCACCATCCCAGTTTCAGAACCTGGCTGTATGCAAATTAGTCTGTTCCTGTCCCAGTGCATGATGGGAACAGGGCAAACCAAACTACAAAAGCCAATTCTTACACTGGGAAGGAAACAAGCTTCCGGGTTACCGGTTTCTGGCATTACAGCTGTCTTCGGCCCGGCTTGCTTGAATCCTGATGGTGCAATGAGCAAGAGACTCATGTCTGAGTATACCCTTCCACGATTAGGGTGGACAAAAATATTTACAACAAGGGTTGGTGAGGGACAGAGTCTCTGAATTAAGCAGAATACTCTCACCCAGTCAAAAGATCAGGGCTAGATCCAACACCGTTTTTTAGCTCATTGCACCATCCCAGTTTCAGAACCTGGCTGTATGCAAATTAGTCTGTTCCTGTCCCAGTGCATGATGGGAACAGGGCAAACCGAACTACAAAAGCCAATTCTTACACTGGGAAGGAAACAAGCTTCCGGGTTACCGGTTTCTGGCATTACAGCCTTCTTCGGCCCGGCTTGCTTGAATCCTGATGGTGCAATGAGCAAGGGACTCATGTCTGAGTATACCCTTCCACGCTTAGGGTGGACAAAAATATTTACAACAAGGGGTGGTGAGGGACAGAGTCTCTGAATTAAGCAGAATACTCTCACCCAGTCAAAAGATCAGGGCTAGATCAAACACCGTTTTTTAGCTCATTGCACCATCCCAGTTTCAGAACCTGGCTGTATGCAAATTAGTCTGTTCCTGTCCCAGTGCATGATGGAAACAGGGCAAACCAAACTACAAAAGCCAATTCTTACACTGGGAAGGAAACAAGCCTCCGGGTTACCGGTTTCTGGCATTACAGCTGTCTTCGGCCCGGCTTGCTTGAATCCTGATGGTGCAATGAGCAAGGGACTCATGTCTGAGTATACCCTTCCACGCTTAGGGTGGACAAAAATATTTACAACAAGGGGTGGTGAGGGACAGAGTCTCTGAATTAAGCAGAATACTCTCACCCAGTCAAAAGATCAGGGCTAGATCCAACACCGTTTTTTAGCTCATTGCACCATCCCAGTTTCAGAACCTGGCTGTATGCAAATTAGTCTGTTCCTGTCCCAGTGCATGATGGGAACAGGGCAAACCAAACTACAAAAGCCAATTCTTACACTGGGAAGGAAACAAGCTTCCGGGTTACCGGTTTCTGGCATTACAGCCGTCTTCGGCCCGGCTTGCTTGAATCCTGATGGTGCAATGAGCAAGGGACTCATGTCTGAGTATACCCTTCCACGCTTAGGGTGGACAAAAATATTTACAACAAGGGGTGGTGAGGGACAGAGTCTCTGAATTAAGCAGAATACTCTCACCCAGTCAAAAGATCAGGGCTAGATCCAACACCGTTTTTTAGCTCATTGCACCATCCCAGTTTCAGAACCTGGCTGTATGCAAATTAGTCTGTTCCTGTCCCAGTGCATGATGGGAACAGGGTAAACCAAACTACAAAAGCCAATTCTTACACTGGGAAGGAAACAAGCTTCCGGGTTACCGGTTTCTGGCATTACAGCCGTCTTCGGCCCGGCTTGCTTGAATCCTGATGGTGCAATGAGCAAGGGACTCATGTCTGAGTATACCCTTCCACGCTTAGGGTGGACAAAAATATTTACAACAAGGGGTGGTGAGGGACAGAGTCTCTGAATTAAGCAGAATACTCTCACCCTGTCAAAAGATCAGGGCTAGATCCAACACCGTTTTTTAGCTCATTGCACCATCCCAGTTTCAGAACCTGGCTGTATGCAAATTAGTCTGTTCCTGTCCCAGTGCATGATGGGAACAGGGCAAACCAAACTACAAAAGCCAATTCTTACACTGGGAAGGAAACAAGCTTCCGGGTTACCGGTTTCTGGCATTACAGCCGTCTTCGGCCCGGCTTGCTTGAATCCTGATGGTGCAATGAGCAAGGGACTCATGTCTGAGTATACCCTTCCACGCTTAGGGTGGACAAAAATATTTACAACAAGGGGTGGTGAGGGACAGAGTCTCTGAATTAAGCAGAATACTCTCACCCAGTCAAAAGATCAGGGCTAGATCCAACACCGTTTTTTAGCTCATTGCACCATCCCAGTTTCAGAACCTGGCTGTATGCAAATTAGTCTGTTCCTGTCCCAGTGCATGATGGGAACAGGGCAAACCAAACTACAAAAGCCAATTCTTACACTGGGAAGGAAACAAGCTTCCGGGTTACCGGTTTCTGGCATTACAGCCGTCTTCGGCCCGGCTTGCTTGAATCCTGATGGTGCAATGAGCAAGGGACTCATGTCTGAGTATACCCTTCCACGCTTAGGGTGGACAAAAATATTTACAACAAGGGGTGGTGAGGGACAGAGTCTCTGAATTAAGCAGAATACTCTCACCCAGTCAAAAGATCAGGGCTAGATCCAACACCGTTTTTTAGCTCATTGCACCATCCCAGTTTCAGAACCTGGCTGTATGCAAATTAGTCTGTTCCTGTCCCAGTGCATGATGGGAACAGGGCAAACCAAACTACAAAAGCCAATTCTTACACTGGGAAGGAAACAAGCTTCCGGGTTACCGGTTTCTGGCATTACAGCCGTCTTCGGCCCGGCTTGCTTGAATCCTGACGGTGCAATGAGCAAGGGACTCATGTCTGAGTATACCCTTCCACGCTTAGGGTGGACAAAAATATTTACAACAAGGGGTGGTGAGGGACAGAGTCTCTGAATTAAGCAGAATACTCTCACCCAGTCAAAAGATCAGGGCTAGATCCAACACCGTTTTTTAGCTCATTGCACCATCCCAGTTTCAGAACCTGGCTGTATGCAAATTAGTCTGTTCCTGTCCCAGTGCATGATGGGAACAGGGCAAACCAAACTACAAAAGCCAATTCTTACACTGGGAAGGAAACAAGCTTCCGGGTTACCGGTTTCTGGCATTACAGCCGTCTTCGGCCCGGCTTGCTTGAATCCTGATGGTGCAATGAGCAAGGGACTCATGTCTGAGTATACCCTTCCACGCTTAGGGTGGACAAAAATATTTACAACAAGGGGTGGTGAGGGACAGAGTCTCTGAATTAAGCAGAATACTCTCACCCAGTCAAAAGATCAGGGCTAGATCCAACACCGTTTTTTAGCTCATTGCACCATCCCAGTTTCAGAACCTGGCTGTATGCAAATTAGTCTGTTCCTGTCCCAGTGCATGATGGGAACAGGGCAAACCAAACTACAAAAGCCAATTCTTACACTGGGAAGGAAACAAGCTTCCGGGTTACCGGTTTCTGGCATTACAGCCGTCTTCGGCCCGGCTTGCTTGAATCCTGATGGTGCAATGAGCAAGGGACTCATGTCTGAGTATACCCTTCCACGCTTAGGGTGGACAAAAATATTTACAACAAGGGGTGGTGAGGGACAGAGTCTCTGAATTAAGCAGAATACTCTCACCCAGTCAAAGGAACAGGGCTAGATCCAACACCGTTTTTCAGCTCATTGCACCATCCCAGTTTCAGAACCTGGCTGTATGCAAATTAGTCTGTTCCTGTCCCAGTGCATGATGGGAACAGGGCAAACCAAACTACAAAAGCCAATTCTTACACTGGGAAGGAAACAAGCTTCCGGGTTACCGGTTTCTGGCATTACAGCTGTCTTCGGCCCGGCTTGCTTGAATCCTGATGGTGCAATGAGCAAGGGACTCATGTCTGAGTATACCCTTCCACGATTAGGGTGGACAAAAATATTTACAACAAGGGTTGGTGAGGGACAGAGTCTCTGAATTAAGCAGAATACTCTCACCCAGTCAAAAGATCAGGGCTAGATCCAACACCGTTTTTTAGCTCATTGCACCATCCCAGTTTCAGAACCTGGCTGTATGCAAATTAGTCTGTTCCTGTCCCAGTGCATGATGGGAACAGGGCAAACCGAACTACAAAAGCCAATTCTTACACTGGGAAGGAAACAAGCTTCCGGGTTACCGGTTTCTGGCATTACAGCCTTCTTCGGCCCGGCTTGCTTGAATCCTGATGGTGCAATGAGCAAGGGACTCATGTCTGAGTATACCCTTCCACGCTTAGGGTGGACAAAAATATTTACAACAAGGGGTGGTGAGGGACAGAGTCTCTGAATTAAGCAGAATACTCTCACCCAGTCAAAAGATCAGGGCTAGATCAAACACCGTTTTTTAGCTCATTGCACCATCCCAGTTTCAGAACCTGGCTGTATGCAAATTAGTCTGTTCCTGTCCCAGTGCATGATGGAAACAGGGCAAACCAAACTACAAAAGCCAATTCTTACACTGGGAAGGAAACAAGCTTCCGGGTTACCGGTTTCTGGCATTACAGCTGTCTTCGGCCCGGCTTGCTTGAATCCTGATGGTGCAATGAGCAAGGGACTCATGTCTGAGTATACCCTTCCACGCTTAGGGTGGACAAAAATATTTACAACAAGGGGTGGTGAGGGACAGAGTCTCTGAATTAAGCAGAATACTCTCACCCAGTCAAAAGATCAGGGCTAGATCCAACACCGTTTTTTAGCTCATTGCACCATCCCAGTTTCAGAACCTGGCTGTATGCAAATTAGTCTGTTCCTGTCCCAGTGCATGATGGGAACAGGGCAAACCAAACTACAAAAGCCAATTCTTACACTGGGAAGGAAACAAGCTTCCGGGTTACCGGTTTCTGGCATTACAGCCGTCTTCGGCCCGGCTTGCTTGAATCCTGATGGTGCAATGAGCAAGGGACTCATGTCTGAGTATACCCTTCCACGCTTAGGGTGGACAAAAATATTTACAACAAGGGGTGGTGAGGGACAGAGTCTCTGAATTAAGCAGAATACTCTCACCCAGTCAAAAGATCAGGGCTAGATCCAACACCGTTTTTTTAGCTCATTGCACCATCCCAGTTTCAGAACCTGGCTGTATGCAAATTAGTCTGTTCCTGTCCCAGTGCATGATGGGAACAGGGTAAACCAAACTACAAAAGCCAATTCTTACACTGGGAAGGAAACAAGCTTCCGGGTTACCGGTTTCTGGCATTACAGCTGTCTTCGGCCCGGCTTGCTTGAATCCTGATGGTGCAATGAGCAAGGGACTCATGTCTGAGTATACCCTTCCACGCTTAGGGTGGACAAAAATATTTACAACAAGGGGTGGTGAGGGACAGAGTCTCTGAATTAAGCAGAATACTCTCACCCAGTCAAAAGATCAGGGCTAGATCCAACACCGTTTTTTAGCTCATTGCACCATCCCAGTTTCAGAACCTGGCTGTATGCAAATTAGTCTGTTCCTGTCCCAGTGCATGATGGGAACAGGGCAAACCAAACTACAAAAGCCAATTCTTACACTGGGAAGGAAACAAGCTTCCGGGTTACCGGTTTCTGGCATTACAGCCGTCTTCGGCCCGGCTTGCTTGAATCCTGATGGTGCAATGAGCAAGGGACTCATGTCTGAGTATACCCTTCCACGCTTAGGGTGGACAAAAATATTTACAACAAGGGGTGGTGAGGGACAGAGTCTCTGAATTAAGCAGAATACTCTCACCCAGTCAAAAGATCAGGGCTAGATCCAACACCGTTTTTTTAGCTCATTGCACCATCCCAGTTTCAGAACCTGGCTGTATGCAAATTAGTCTGTTCCTGTCCCAGTGCATGATGGGAACAGGGTAAACCAAACTACAAAAGCCAATTCTTACACTGGGAAGGAAACAAGCTTCCGGGTTACCGGTTTCTGGCATTACAGCCGTCTTCGGCCCGGCTTGCTTGAATCCTGATGGTGCAATGAGCAAGGGACTCATGTCTGAGTATACCCTTCCACGCTTAGGGTGGACAAAAATATTTACAACAAGGGGTGGTGAGGGACAGAGTCTCTGAATTAAGCAGAATACTCTCACCCAGTCAAAAGATCAGGGCTAGATCCAACACCGTTTTTTAGCTCATTGCACCATCCCAGTTTCAGAACCTGGCTGTATGCAAATTAGTCTGTTCCTGTCCCAGTGCATGATGGGAACAGGGCAAACCAAACTACAAAAGCCAATTCTTACACTGGGAAGGAAACAAGCTTCCGGGTTACCGGTTTCTGGCATTACAGCCGTCTTCGGCCCGGCTTGCTTGAATCCTGATGGTGCAATGAGCAAGGGACTCATGTCTGAGTATACCCTTCCACGCTTAGGGTGGACAAAAATATTTACAACAAGGGGTGGTGAGGGACAGAGTCTCTGAATTAAGCAGAATACTCTCACCCAGTCAAAAGATCAGGGCTAGATCCAACACCGTTTTTTAGCTCATTGCACCATCCCAGTTTCAGAACCTGGCTGTATGCAAATTAGTCTGTTCCTGTCCCAGTGCATGATGGGAACAGGGCAAACCAAACTACAAAAGCCAATTCTTACACTGGGAAGGAAACAAGCTTCCGGGTTACCGGTTTCTGGCATTACAGCCGTCTTCGGCCCGGCTTGCTTGAATCCTGATGGTGCAATGAGCAAGGGACTCATGTCTGAGTATACCCTTCCACGCTTAGGGTGGACAAAAATATTTACAACAAGGGGTGGTGAGGGACAGAGTCTCTGAATTAAGCAGAATACTCTCACCCAGTCAAAAGATCAGGGCTAGATCCAACACCGTTTTTTAGCTCATTGCACCATCCCAGTTTCAGAACCTGGCTGTATGCAAATTAGTCTGTTCCTGTCCCAGTGCATGATGGGAACAGGGCAAACCAAACTACAAAAGCCAATTCTTACACTGGGAAGGAAACAAGCTTCCGGGTTACCGGTTTCTGGCATTACAGCCGTCTTCGGCCCAGCTTGCTTGAATCCTGATGGTGCAATGAGCAAGGGACTCATGTCTGAGTATACCCTTCCACGCTTAGGGTGGACAAAAATATTTACAACAAGGGGTGGTGAGGGACAGAGTCTCTGAATTAAGCAGAATACTCTCACCCAGTCAAAAGATCAGGGCTAGATCCAACACCGTTTTTTAGCTCATTGCACCATCCCAGTTTCAGAACCTGGCTGTATGCAAATTAGTCTGTTCCTGTCCCAGTGCATGATGGGAACAGGGCAAACCAAACTACAAAAGCCAATTCTTACACTGGGAAGGAAACAAGCTTCCGGGTTACCGGTTTCTGGCATTACAGCCGTCTTCGGCCCGGCTTGCTTGAATCCTGATGGTGCAATGAGCAAGGGACTCATGTCTGAGTATACCCTTCCACGCTTAGGGTGGACAAAAATATTTACAACAAGGGGTGGTGAGGGACAGAGTCTCTGAATTAAGCAGAATACTCTCACCCAGTCAAAAGATCAGGGCTAGATCCAACACCGTTTTTTAGCTCATTGCACCATCCCAGTTTCAGAACCTGGCTGTATGCAAATTAGTCTGTTCCTGTCCCAGTGCATGATGGGAACAGGGCAAACCAAACTACAAAAGCCAATTCTTACACTGGGAAGGAAACAAGCTTCCGGGTTACCGGTTTCTGGCATTACAGCCGTCTTCGGCCCGGCTTGCTTGAATCCTGATGGTGCAATGAGCAAGGGACTCATGTCTGAGTATACCCTTCCACGCTTAGGGTGGACAAAAATATTTACGACAAGGGGTGGTGAGGGACAGAGTCTCTGAATTAAGCAGAATACTCTCACCCAGTCAAAAGATCAGGGCTAGATCCAACACCGTTTTTTAGCTCATTGCACCATCCCAGTTTCAGAACCTGGCTGTATGCAAATTAGTCTGTTCCTGTCCCAGTGCATGATGGGAACAGGGCAAACCAAACTACAAAAGCCAATTCTTACACTGGGAAGGAAACAAGCTTCCGGGTTACCGGTTTCTGGCATTACAGCCGTCTTCGGCCCGGCTTGCTTGAATCCTGATGGTGCAATGAGCAAGGGACTCATGTCTGAGTATACCCTTCCACGCTTAGGGTGGACAAAAATATTTACAACAAGGGGTGGTGAGGGACAGAGTCTCTGAATTAAGCAGAATACTCTCACCCAGTCAAAAGATCAGGGCTAGATCCAACACCGTTTTTTAGCTCATTGCACCATCCCAGTTTCAGAACCTGGCTGTATGCAAATTAGTCTGTTCCTGTCCCAGTGCATGATGGGAACAGGGCAAACCAAACTACAAAAGCCAATTCTTACACTGGGAAGGAAACAAGCTTCCGGGTTACCGGTTTCTGGCATTACAGCCGTCTTCGGCCCGGCTTGCTTGAATCCTGATGGTGCAATGAGCAAGGGACTCATGTCTGAGTATACCCTTCCACGCTTAGGGTGGACAAAAATATTTACAACAAGCGGTGGTGAGGGACAGAGTCTCTGAATTAAGCAGAATGCTCTCACCCAGTCAAAAGATCAGGGCTAGATCCAACACCGTTTTTTAGCTCATTGCACCATCCCAGTTTCAGAACCTGGCTGTATGCAAATTAGTCTGTTCCTGTCCCAGTGCATGATGGGAACAGGGCAAACCAAACTACAAAAGCCAATTCTTACACTGGGAAGGAAACAAGCTTCCGGGTTACCGGTTTCTGGCATTACAGCCGTCTTCGGCCCGGCTTGCTTGAATCCTGATGGTGCAATGAGCAAGGGACTCATGTCTGAGTATACCCTTCCACGCTTAGGGTGGACAAAAATATTTACAACAAGGGGTGGTGAGGGACAGAGTCTCTGAATTAAGCAGAATACTCTCACCCAGTCACCCCGGAAGCTTGTTTCCTTCCCAGTGTAAGAATTGGCTTTTGTAGTCTGGTCTGCCCTGTTCCCATGATGCACTGGGCCAGGGACAGACTAATTTGCATACAGCCAGGTTCTGAAACTGGGATGGTGCAATGAGCTAAAAAACGGTGTTGGATCTAGCCCTGATCTCTTGACTGGGTGAGAGTACTCTGCTTAATTCAGAGACTCTGTCCATCACCACCCCTTGTTGTAAATCACTTCCTCCCTCTTGGGCACCACCCCAATGGGGGAGATGATCAAGTCAGGCATCGGCGGCTCCGTGAACGGGCCCGCCATCCTCCCCTCCTTAACCTCCTTGAACAACTTCTCCTGCACAATACCTTTGTGCGCATTCACCGACTTCAGATTGTCCGCCCAGCGGGCAATCCGAGGGCCCTCATAGCCCAGACGGAAACCCTCCCGAAAACCCTGACGCAGCACTGCAGCGTCCTCCGCCCGCGGATACGCCGCCAACCAGGGCTCCATCCGCTCCAGCCTAACCGGCGTACGAGCCTTTTCCCAAAGCTCCTGGCCAACTCCTGCTCCTCTTCCTTCGACCCCTCCTTAGACGTCAACTCCCGGTGGAGAAGCTTCAGTATGTCGATGTACTCCCCCTTCCATATCTTTTCTTTCGTTGCCAACGACAGGTGCGCTCCCAGTGGCTTCGTAAAACCCACATATGGTAACTTACGCACCGGCACCACGCAGCTCTCCTTCCCACTCGCAGCATCTTTCCCGGCGACCGCTTCCGACCCCGGCCGCGCGCCAGCGTCCCCATCCGCCGCTCCATCCGTGCCCACTCCGGCGTCCTACACGTACCGTCCCCGCACCAGCCTCCATCCATCCGCCCCTTCTCCCCCAGTCCCAACTGAGACCTGTACACATCGCCGCTTGCCACTCCCCGCTCCTTCTCCCATCTTACCTGGCGTCAAGGTCGGCGTCCGAACCGGATCCCGCCGCCTAACCAGTTGAGCTGAGGGGGCCGTCACTCTCGGCACTTCCTGCCTCGCCGGCACCTGTAAAATACTGCCAACAACATTACTCTCCCCCCTGTCCTCCCAAATCTCCCCTTCCTCCGCGGACTCCCCATCCGCCACTTCCACATAGTCCCGACCCCCCCTGGGGGGTCCACCCGGCTCAAGCCCGCTCTCTCCCGACTCACTCTCATCAAGTCACCCAAATCCACACTCCCACGCCGTTCCACTCCACTCACACCCGGTTCAACAGTTTGTGCATCCAAAGTCACTCCCCTGCCCCCGGCGGCCGTAACAACCCTTCGGGGGGGGGCCGGCGGGGCTGACCCCCGCCGCCAGCCACCACGCTCCATTGACAGGTCCCTCGTTGGCGCGCGGCCGCCCGCACCAGACAGAGCCGGCCCATCCTCTCGGTGGAGTGGAGCCGCATGCTGCTCACCCGAGCGCCTCGCAAGCAGCTCCTGCCAAGGAAAGAAGGTGGAGTCCAGCATACCGGGGTGAAAAAACCCGTCATCCCCTCCCCATGCGCGCCCTAAACTCCTCGTCATAGTGCGACCACGCGAACCCGCCGTACGTCACCTGGGCCCTCCGCACCACATCCATGTACTTCATGAGCGCCACGGAACGGTCGGGAAACTTCTCGCAGTACACACTTGCGTAGATAAGGAAAGCCGCTGACCAATTGTCCAGTGTCAACGGCACTTTCGGACGCCTGGCCAACTCCTGCTCCTCTTCCTTCGACCCCTCCTTAGACGTCAACTCCCGGTGGAGAAGCTTCAGTATGTCGATGTACTCCCCCTTCCATATCTTTTCTTTCGTTGCCAACGACAGGTGCGCTCCCAGTGGCTTCGTAAAACCCATATATGGTAACTTACGCACCAGCACCACGCAGCTCTCCTTCCCACTCGCAGCATCTTTCCCGGCGACCGCTTCCGACCCCGGCCGCGCGCCAGCGTCCCCATCCGCCGCTCCATCCGTGCCCACTCCGGCGTCCTGCACGTACCGTCCCCGCACCAGCCTCCATCCATCCGCCCCTTCTTCCCCAGTCCCAACTGAGACCTGTACACATCGCCGCTTGCCACTCCCCGCTCCTTCTCCCATCTTACCTGGCGTCAAGGTCGGCGTCCGAACCGGATCCCGCCGCCTAACCAGTTGAGCTGAGGGGGCCGTCACTCTCGGCACTTCCTGCCTCGCCGGCACCTGTAAAATACTGCCAACAACATTACTCTCCCCCCTGTCCTCCCAAATCTCCCCTTCCTCCGCGGACTCCCCATCCGCCACTTCCACATAGTCCCGACCCCCCCTGGGGGGTCCACCCGGCTCAAGCCCGCTCTCTCCCGACACACTCTCATCAAGTCACCCAAATCCACACTCCCACGCCGTTCCACTCCACTCACACCCGGTTCAACAGTTTGTGCATCCAAAGTCACTCCCCTGCCCCCGGCGGCCGTAACAACCCTTCGGGGGGGGCCGGCGGGGCTGACCCCCGCCGCCAGCCACCACGCTCCATTGACAGGTCCCTCGTTGGAGCGCGGCCGCCCGCACCCGACAGAGCCGGCCCATCCTCTCGGTGGAGTGGAGCCGCATGCTGCTCACCCGAGCGCCTCGCAAGCAGCTCCTGCCAAGGAAAGAAGGTGGAGTCCAGCATACCGGGGTGAAAAAACCCGTCATCCCCTCCCCACGCAACCCCCCACACTCCCACCCCAGCGGCGCCCCCCGTCCCCACCCCGCCGAGTGACCGCCGCGGCGCGAGGGAACCCCTCCCCCTCCCATGCCCCACCCACTCACTCCCTCCCAGCCCCTCGGGCCACCCCACCCGGCTGCCCCCCAACTGGGCCCCACACCCCCTCCATGCCCCCCCCCAGCCCCCCGCCGCGCCCCACACTCCCCCTCCGCTCCCTACTCCCCCATCTCCCCCATACCACCCTACCTCCCTCGGCCCCCCCACCCCCCACTCACCCACGCACCCCCGCCCCTCCCGCTCTCCACGCCCCCCCTCCCCATGGCACCCGGACCCCCCCCCCGCTCCGGGGACGTCACTCTCCCCTGACCTCCCACGTCCCCACCCCCCTCCGACCCCGAAGAGCCCCAATCCAGGTCCGTGTCCGCCCCCCCACCCATCTCCTCAACCTCAGTTTCCTCCATTAACACAGGGGACCCCACCCCCCCACCCCTTCACCCCCTCCCCCTTGCCCCCCTCCCTGCACCTCTTGTGGCGCCCCCCCCAGCACTCTCCTCCCCCGTCCCCCCCGCCCCCCCAGCAGACAACCCCGCCGGCACCTCAGAGTCCCCTTCCCCCCCTTGGTCCCCCACCCCCTCGTCACACGCCGTGGCCGCCCGCCCCCCCTCCGCCCCCTCCACCTCCCCCGCCACCGGAGCCTGTCCTCCCCCCCCTCCCACAAACTCTAGGGCCTTCTTCCTCGCGCCTCACTGGCCTGCCTTCTTTGCCCCTTTCCTCGCCGCCTTCCGCGGCACCGCCGCTCCATGCTGCTTCCCGGCCTTCGCGCCGCTGCCCCCGGCCCCGCCCCCTCTCCTCTCACCCTGAGCCGGCCGCGGTCGCGACCGCGGAGGCTCGCAGGCCCACACGGCCGCCGCGGCGCCGTTGGCAGCGCGCCGCGGCGGAGGCCTCACCTGGAAATCCGGCCACAGTACGTCCAGCCGGCCTGCCTCCGCCAACAGCCGCAACGCTTCGGCCACCCTGGGGTCCCGCTCCGCCATCATCGACCACGCCGCCTCCGTCTTTTGTAATCAGCCAAACCCGGGATCGCAAAACACCGACGATCCGCACTGCTCCCGCTCACGCCGCCTGACACCCGCTGACACGCACGACAACAATTCCCGGTGAAACCCCCGGCTGCCGTGTCACTGCACCTGAAATGGTGCCGGGCACTACAAAATGGCCGTATTTATCGTGGCCAGCCCAAAACCCGCCCAAAGGAGTCCAACCAGCCCAAGCTACGGGAGCCCACAGTGCTCACCTATCCCCCCCCCCCTACTGCCCCAAAATTCCCCGGGTGGGCAAGCCTCCCCTTGGTCGGCCGCCCCCCCAAATCCCCCTTGCCCGCCAACACCGGGCACTAGCCTAGTTGACCCCATTACCGCGAAACGTCTCCGACCTAGGCTGGGAGAAAGTAAAAGGCTGCCCATGCCCCGGGGCATCGCAAAACAGCCTCTGGGCAACTTACAGGCTTCTAACTAAACACGTCTGAGGCTCAAAATTGTTTATTTACTGTTTACACAATCACCTATTCAACCAAATGCACGTGCAGGAGCCGAGAATAATCTTAGCTTGTGGTACATACAGTCTACCTCGCTGAAGCTTTATTCTAACCGTTGGGCCTGAGCCATCTGAGTAATCAGCTGCACCGAACATAATGTCCGATCTACTGGGTATGCATTCAGGTAAACCAGGACTGGGAGCTCTCCTGCCTAATTGTTGCTCCTAGCCCGCATGCTGGCCTACCGCTTGCCCCAGCCAGGGCAAGCCAAGACACCCATACCGAGTCCGCTGCGTATGAATGATGCAACCCTGCGCGGATTGAGACACTTGTGCTTTCGTCTGGTGCCACCACTCGGCCAATACTGAAGCTGCTGAGGTTAGCGTTTCTCATGCCCAGTGACTCGCGCACACACCCAAGATAAACCGCGCGGCCATACTCCCGGTGAGCGAGTGGCGTGTGAGCATAGCTGAGTGATAGGGTGCCATGGGCCAACCACCCAAACCCAGCAGTATGCTAACTCTCGCAGGGGCGCGGCCGCACATGGGGGGTACCATCTACTTAAGACGTGCCCACCCCGACGACCAGCGAGGCGCTCAAAATGGTGGGCGCCCGCCCCACCCCGACGGCCACAACTGCCCCCGGGACCCCTCAGCAAAACTCGGTGAGGTCTGGCACCCCCACCTCCACAGCGGCCCGCTAACTAAGCAGGCCGCCTAGCCCCGCTCAACCTCTGCAAAGAGGGAGTAGGCGGAGGGGGGGTTCCGGCCAGCTAGGCCTGCACCCACCGGTGAACTGCAAAAAAGAGTGTCCCGATGCACGACACGCGCGTCCGGAGCGGCAAAGAGGTGTTAACGCGGGATTTCTGGTCTAAGGTTATAAATCCAGATCCCAAATCAAGTCGAATGAATCGCTGGTACCTGTCATTGAGTAAAAGGCAATCCACTACTAGGTTAATCAAGAAAGAACTTACACCACTCTAAAGAACCACTGATTGCAAGTAAGTTTAAAGATTTATTATAAAGCCAAAAGTATCTGAAGATACAAACATCTCAGAATAAGATTCAAAAGATATACAGGTATCAATATAAAAAGAAATTCTCTGAATGCTCTTAAGCGGCAAAAGGAAATTATCAAAAATATCTCAAATATCATGAGAGTTGCAAGTATCGCTATGAGTTGCAACTTAAGAGTCATTTACAGAAAGAAAAAGTTCAGATTAGTCTGTCCCTACACTAGACTAAGTGACATCCCTACTTAACAAGATCTTTACCTAAAAAGGTGTCAGCCGTGGTGACTTCCAAAGAAGATCACACACTTCTCTTAGTCTTCTTGGTGAATCGCTCTCTCGTGTTCAATCTATCTGCCTACCCATCCGCTTTCTTAGGCTTCTCAGACCCTCCGCTCTGTCTCCTCCCCGGGGTGCTGTCCCTAATACAAAATCACATTTCCAATAGGAACGCCCCTGGAGACGCCCCTCACGTGGTATCAGTTCTGGCGGTAAATTCCATGCTGGTGCTCCTCTGGACCCTTCGTTAAAGTTGACCTTGCTTCCCAGGCTTCTTCTCCGCTGGTCGGTACCCCCCAGGAAATTCCTGAAACCTCCTCCAGGCCTGTGCCAGGCGTCTCTGAACAAAGACCATTCATCACCAAACTGATTAGGGCTCCTCGCACCTGCAAATAAACAGTTCTACTGTGGGCCCCAAATTCCGGCCTCCACCATTTCTTTAAGTCGTAAACTATGTCTTCGTTTGTGCTCTGTGCGACCTCTCCTTAACGAGCACATGCAGATCAAAGAAGCGACTTTATCTATTCAGGCCTACTAAATTACATGAAACAGGCCTCTGCACTCTGCACATTTAATTTCTTTGTTTAAACAGCATTCTAACTAACACACATTACTATAATGTAACACATCTATATAAAACATATATTTCAAACCTATGATTAATAATACTTTTGCAGTAAAATGACATTAGAATCCAAGTTACTTAAAAGTGTAGCAGCGTCTTTCGTTTCTTGTGAAATGCCATGTGGCCTACACATTTCCATGGTTTGCAGAGTTACATTTCTTTATCACACAATCACATAACGTGAGATTCCAACATCATTCTAACATTTCTACAAACTTCTACATTAGTTTTCACACAGATATATGTATCCCTATTCTAGTTAAACACTCTTATATTTTCACTCTATGAGTATAACACTCTGGTGCAATCTATATTTAAACTAATACTACGTGCTTGTAAATATGGTGCACTTCTACATTTTTCAGATTTGTGCTCTCTCAATCCCCCCTTTGGTGACTTCCAGTAGTCATCATCATCGCAACACTCTCTCTTAGGTATAGATTGTCAAACTGAAGTCGTTGCAACATTCCCTCGTTTCATCTCCTCTAGAGCCCTCAGACTCCTGTACTGATTCTCCTGCATCGCAGCTAATCTTCTCCCCTGTTCTCGCATGGATTTCTGCAACCTGTTTGCTCTATACCATTTGTACAGTCGCACCAATCCCCACAAAGTGATTACACAAATCACTATTATGATGATAGGTGTCAGTATGTACCAAACGAAACCCTTTCCCAGGTTGGCAAACCAACCTCCAACCTTTCCCATTCCTTGTCCTACTTTTTCCCACACATTTACCCGCGTCAAATCCTCAACCTCACGATGAATTGAAGTAATGTTTCGTATGTACTTCTCTAGAGGTTTTGAATTGTCTGGAATGTAAGTGCAACATTCCTGGACCTTCAAAGCCTTACAGACTCCGCCCTCTTTGGCTAACAGAAGGTCTAGAGCAATGCGATTCTGAAGACCCATTGCCCTTATCGATTGCATCTCTCCTTCTACCAGCATTAAAGATCTAGCAGTACTGGCAGATAATCTATCTACGACTGTTGCCAATCTTCTAATCTTGATGTCATTCAGTATGATTCCCAATAGAGGAAATGCAGCTCCAAATACATCTCCAATTACTTCAGAGCTTGCATCTCTCCTCCCTCTTGCTTGAGCTCCTCCCTTTTTAGACTCTAATTCTTCAGCATGATATATTTTCGGGAAGACAATCGCCAAATAACATGATCCATACCAATTATCTGGTAGTTTCACATATGCATTTCTTCCACAAACAAAATATACATTGGGGATCACCTGCATCTCCTTCAAGAAGTCTTTGGAGTAATACTCCAATTGGAAAGCATGTTCACAACTGACTTCTCCTACAAACACATTCTCGTAATAGGTTTGACCCCTATGTATACATAGTTTCCCTTTCTTCTCTCGATCTAATGCTATTGGACCACTGCTACCCTTGCTTTTGTGTGCTCTTTCTTCTTCAGTCCAATCTGTTTTCCATTGACCTGAAGCCTTTAGAACCTTTTGTCTCCTGTATCGAGTATCCACCTGCCCTATAAACTTTTTCTCAATTTCTGACACGGAACAAGTCAAATTATTTCTTCGGGCATGTGAAGTATCTAATGTTCTCCATGGTAGGAAAAATTTCTGTAATCTGTCTTCACTCTTGTAATAATCCCACTTATTGAGATGTTTCTAATTTGGCACCTCTGGCAACACAGAATCGAAGTTCGAGAAGTAATGCTCGAACCCATCCCGTTCATAAAATATGCTCAGCAACAAACTACATGTGATTCCATAAGTCAATGGAAGATGGTGGTACCTAATACCCTCGTCTACAGATGCTGGCAATTTCATACAGACGTAGCAATTCTTCGCCTCCATGACATCAATGTATTCATAAAGCAATTTGGCATAAGCATTTGACTTAAAATTCCCCTGGGATTCATCAGTGTGTAATCTCTTAACCTCAGCATCTAACAAAGCCTTCTCCTTCTCTGTGTTAACTCTACTTTGTACAGCAGTAGTAGGCCTCTGTGTTGATACTCTTTTAGCTTCTTCTCTTGCTTTTGCTTCGTTTTCATGTCCCACTACATATGATATAGTAACTACTAAAACTATAAGAAAAATCACTACCACTACAAGTGTGCCTACTATGCATTTTGCCCTGCGGTTCGAGTTGCCAGCCTCCATGATCTCAAAACAGTGTAGCTCTAGTTTTCGTTCTCAGCCAAAGTCTCTTACTGGACTCCAATGTCTCTTTTCTTTGCACAATGTCTCTCTTTGAGTCCACACCTGGAAGCTGATAATTCCCTCCGCAAGAACAGTCTTTGAGTTCTGTAGCAATAGATAACCCTAGCCCTTCTCCATCCACTAAAATGGAAGTCCCTAGTTTCTTTCTTCTTCCACTCGGCGCTAGGTTATCTTTCAATCGATATTTACAAAGTTCTTTACAAAGTCTTTAGTAGTCCGAAATTATGCGTGTTCCAAGAATTTCCACCACTCGCTCAAATATTTCCATACGAAGAAGGATTCCTTCAAGTATTGGACACCTTGAACAGCAACACGGAAATTCAACTGTGTTTAGGATCAAGTCTCTTATTCCGCTCAGGAGAGGAGGATAGACGATGTTGAGTGTCAGCAGTCTTTCGACCTCCACTCCTGGTACCAGGAACTTTACTTCCACTGTGATGATTGGGTCAGTTCTGGTCAGGGTCACTTCCCTCACCCTCCCAGTTCTGCGTCCCTCGGACATCTGCAGCGAGGTAGGTCCACTCAGGAGTAGCGTATCTTCTGCAAGGCACTCGCACCCTCCTTGATCTTCTCGGACCTTCCTGTTCCTGCTCTTGTGCACTTTCTTCTGGATCTGAATCTTCGGATATAGGAGCAAGAGTTCTTTCTGAAGTCAGCTTTAAGTTCTGCCTTTGTTTTCTTTCGGGCCAACTAACTTCTCCGCGTCTTGTTCTCCTACTTCTTGTCCTCACACTCTGTTCTTGATCACTCTGGTACTGGTCTGTGTCTGAGTCGTAGTCACAACAACTTTCTCCTTCAGTGGCAACTTCAGTTTCACTGCCGTCCTGCCTTTCTTCTTCTAGATCTGTTGCACTCCCAACTTCTTCAGACACCCCCACAGCTTGACTGATCCCCTCTTGTGATTCTTCTTCCACAATTGGATTTTCGTCTGTGAGAGGAGCTGTTTCTTCCAGGGGTGCTGGAACTTTTCGAGTATGGGATGCGTGGATCCAATTAGGCAGCCCTCCACACTTCACAGCAGTGTTCGTTACTAAGATTACTTGATAGGGTCCCTTCCAGCGCACGTCTAAACAATTCTTCCGGACGTGCTTCTTCACCAGGACCCAATCTCCTGGGCACAGGTCGTGGCATACGTTTCTGGAAGACGGAACTTCTGCAGCCTGTACCTGAAGAGACACAGAATGAATGGCGTCAGACAACCCTTTGCAATAATCCAGGATCAGGTCATCTGTAATGTTCAACAATGCCGCAGTTGGGACAGAAGGAAGTCTCATTGCCCTCCCCATCAGCACCTCGTGTGGAGAGAGACCTGTCCTCCTGTCGGGTGTGCTACGCATACTCATAAGGACTAAAGGAAGAGCATCAGGCCAACTCAAGGAAGTTGATGAGCATACTTTAGCTAATCGACATTTCAGTGTCCCGTTTATCTGCTCCACGATACCTGAGGCCTCTGGTCGATAGCTACAATGCAATTTCTGATCAATGTTCAATGCAGAGCAAAGCATCTTCACAATTTCGCTGTTAAAATGAGTTCCTCTGTCCGATTCCAGAGAGGCAGGCACCCCGAAGCGCGGTATCAACTCTCTAAGCAACAACTTTGCTACTGTGAGTGTATCACACCTACGTGTAGGGTATGCTTCGACCCATCTGGAAAATATGCATACAACCACCAGAACATACCTAAGGCGGTTGACTTTTGGCATCTCAATAAAATCCAATTGCATCCTGTTGAAAGGCCCCCAGACCTCCCAATGTGACTCAGTGTAACTGGTGTTCTTTTCCCTATGTTCAACTGCTGACAAGTAACGCATCGTTTACACACTGCTTCTGCTGCAATCCTAAACTTAGGGCAATACCAAGTTTGCCTGAATACCCTCAACATGGCATCCCTTCCCAAATGTACTGGACCATGTATCTGTCGTGCCATTGGACTCGCTAACTCCTCAGGTAGCACTGCCCTTCCATCTGCTGAAACCCAAAAATCCATTTCGCTTCTCACACAACCTGCTGTTTCCCATGCCCGTTTCTCTGATTCTGGTGCATTCTCTTGCATTACTCTTAGATCTTCCCAAGTGTCTACTGTTTCTAACATCATATTCAGTTCTGTTTTCTCCTGAGCCCCATCTATTTCCACCTTCGTGAAAGAATATCCATGCTCCGCACAATAGCGGGCAACTTCATCTGCATATCTATTTCCCTGTGACACAAAATCTGTATTTTTTGTATGGGCTACACACTTTACAATGGCAATTTCGGCTGGACCCTGTAATGCTTCCAACAACAGCCGCACAAATTCTCCATTTCGAATTGGCGAACCAGAGGAGGTCATGTAACCTCTCTGAGACCACAATTGCCCGAAATCATGAACAACACCGAAACCATATTGGCTATCAGTATATATGGTGACTCTATTCTTATTTCCTGCTATACAGGCACGGGTTAATGCAATGATTTCTGCTACCTGTGCGGAGTGTACTCCTTCCAGGCAAGCGGCTTCCACAACTCCAGTAATGGTGCAAACAGCATAAGCTGCTCTCAACCGACCAGTATCGTCTCTTAAACATGAGCCATCAACAAAGTAAATTTAATCGGGGTCAGTCAATGGCTCATCCACAATATCTGGTCTGGGCTTCGTGCATAGTTCAGTCACATCAAGACAATCGTGATCTTCACATTCTTCGCCTTCTACATCATTAGGAAGTGGCATCAACGTAGCAGGATTCAAAACAGAGCACCTCCTGAGGGTCACGTTCCCCGCAGCAAGAATAACCTGCTCGTAGCGCGTGAGCCTACTATTGGTCAAGTGCTGTGTCTTGGTCCTGGTCATTAACAATTCCACAGAATGAGGTACATACACCACTAACTGGTGTCCCATCACTATGCTTTCACAACGCTCAATGCTGACACCTGTTGCAGCAACGGATTTGAGACATCCGGGCAACGCTGCGGCTACCGGATCTAATGTAGCCGAAAAATATGCGACTGGTCTACGGCCATTTCCATGAACTTGGACAAGAACTGACAAAGCACATCCCTCTCTCTCACAGCAGTAAAGTGAAAATGATTTTTCGTAGTCTGGCATCCCTAGAGCCGGAGCACGACATAAGTCATCTCTCAACTGTAGGAACGCCATCAAGCACTCATTGTCCCATGGTACCGGATCACTCACCTCCTTGTGCGTCAGTTTCTGTAAGGGTTTTGCTTTCAGTGAAAAGTTAGCTATCCACTGTCGGCAATAAACAACCATTCCTAGAAACATCCTGACTTCTCTCTGCGTCGTAGGCGCACTCATTTTCATTATCGCCTCTATTCTGTCTGGTGACACCTTGCGCTTTCCTTTTTCCAACCTGTGACCCAAGTACTGTACTTCTGTCAGACAGTACTGCAATTTGCTCGGAGATACCTTATGCCCATTTTCAGCTAAATGATTCAGTAGGGCGATGGAATCTGTCTTACACGCTTCCTCTGTTTCTGACGCAACAAGTAGGTCGTCTATGTACTGGACCAGAACCGAGTTCTATGGCAGTACTAGACTTTCAAGATTCTTCTTCAACAGCTGGTTGAAGATTGAAGGACTATCTGTGAACCCCTGTGGGATTCTACACCATGTTAAGATGCGATCTTCCATTTTAAAGGCGAAAAGGTACTGGCTTTCTTCATCTAATGGGATTGAAAAGAAGGCCTGACAAAGATCTATCACTGTGAACCACTCAGCTTGGAATGGTATCTGAAACAGTATCACTGATGGATTCGGTACCACTGGACAACATGAAACAACTATCTCATTGATTTTTCGAAGATCTTGAACTATTCTGAACTTCCCACTTGGTTTCTGCAAACCCATAATCGGGGAGTTGCATGGACTACCCACGATTTCCTTCAGAATTCCCTGTTGAATCATAGAATCGATTACAGGTTTTATTCCTGCAATCGTCTCTTGGGACAGTTTGTATTGAGGCGTTCTTGGGTAATTGACATTTGGTTTCACCATGATCTTCACTGGCTCTACCCCTTTGATCAATCCTATCTCTTCTCCGGTAAAATCCCATACTTCTGATGATACTGCCTCGCGTAAGTCCCAAGGAAGTTCCTCCACAGTCAGAGTAGGATACAGTTCTATGCATGTTCTAGAATTAACAACTTTAAAAGTCGCGTCATCGTCTGTAGTCTGTACCTCCACTCCCTGAGGCGTGCAGTATATGGTGCAATTCAATTTGCACAATAAGTCCCTTCCTAACAGACACACAGGACTTGAATCACAGACTACAAACTGATGTTCATTCATGTAGTTTCCGATTCTCACTGACACTGGTTCTGTCAAAGGGCTAGTCATTCTTTTGTTTGCGACTCCAACCACCTGAATTGTTTCCCCCGACATTGGTAGATCAGGAACCACTGCAGATCTCAGAGTTGATCGAGTAGCTCCAGTATCCACCAAGAATGTTGTGGGACACCCTGCTACCTCTGCCTCAACAAATGGCCCTCTCTGGTCCACTTCTAGAACTGCCCCGAGGGTACAGTCCTCTTCTTTGCTTACACGTTGTCCCGTCAAAGGGTCAATGTAGTGACATTTTTCTTCATCTATGAAAAGAGGCATTTGTCTAAAGACCTTTCCCCCTGTCGCAATCTTTGGTGGCTGCGGAAACTGAGCTCGTGGAGCCGAAATCCCCCCCTTGGCCACCTTGTTCCTTGGCACTGTCACCCCTTGAACTGGAACCTCTTGAACTTTCTCCTCTACCTCTAATTCTCCGTTTTCAGGGTTATAGGGACACTCGCGTCTCCAATGTCCCACCTGCTGACACTGGTGGCACTTTGTCGTTTTCTTCAACGTAGCAATGTCAATTCTAGGTCTCGAGTTTTCCTCACTGTCCTTATTCTGATTATTCGATCTCCGTCCCATTGTCCCCGTTCCCTGCTGCTGCTGTCCGCTCTTTCCAGCCGACTGCATCTGCACTACCATTAGTTTTTCCTTTAGCTTCTTTGACTTAGAATCTATTTCGTCACTACAGTACCTCGCATACCTCAAAATCTCATCCAGTGGTCTGTTCTGCCAGCAAATTAAGTGTTGCTGAATCATTAAACAAATATCAGGTCTCAACCCCAAAACGAACTTTGATACAAGCTGACCTATATCCTTGGGGTCCATTACATCGAGTCCGCTGTATTGTTTGAATGTTTTCAGCAATCTCTCATAAAACTCATGAACTGTCTCCTTGGGTTCCTGTCTTGTTCGGTCTATTTTTACCCAATCTATGTCTTGTGGTGGGACCTTATCCTTCAGCCAAGTTATTACCCTTTCATACTTTTGCATTACAATTTCAGACGGTCCATTTGTAGCAGCATTCCTTTCTGATTCTGCATTTGGCCACTCGACACTAGTCTTGCATGCTGTCCACAAATCTCCTGGGACCACAATGTCAAACAAGGTGTTCAAATCAATCCACAATACCTTTGAGATTTTCACAAACCTTTCTACCTGCTTGTACCACTCAACAGGATTGTCCCTCAACTTCGGAAATGAGTTGGTAAATGCAGCCAAATCTCCTCTACTCCAGGGCACATGTACGTAATTCCCATTCGATATTTCCCTCAGAGGAAATGCCTCCATCTGCATTACCCTTCCTTCCGGAGACCTCACACTCGTGCTCCGTCTGACAGTATCCCTTTTGGACCACCTCTCTTCCCATTTGTCCAGATCTCTCCACACTCTTATTCCTGTTATCAGCTCCCTTATGTGTGTTTTTAATCCTGTAGTTCTCTTCTCGTCTAAGTCTTGGTCTGAATACTGCAACCTATGGTTACTCTGTAATGTCTTTGTTCTGGACAAATCTACCATATACTTCTCTGCCAGTTCAGACAATTTCTCATGAATTGCTCTTGCCTTTCGGGTAATGTCCTTTGCTATAAACAGCAGCTCATCTTGTTCGTACAAATCAATCCTTTCTAAGGCCAACGTCCCATCTATTATCTCGTCCAGATCAGATTTTAAGCTAGTGACATCGAGTCTTTTGGCCTTTACCGCAGCTTTCAGTATGCTAGCTCTAGGGGGTCCATTCACATCTCTCCCATCCCAGCTCCGAGTCCTACGTCTGGGCTCAGGCGAGTTACGGGGAGTCCTCCCATGCTCCCACCCCTCCAGGTCCCATGCTGTTCCGTCCTCTCTGGGTGGATGATGAAACACTCCATTGGGCCTCATGGTCCTACATTCCCCATCCTGCCTGGTTTCTCTGGGTGCATGGCAAGACATTCCATTACTCCCCCTTTCCCCACAGTTTGCCTGTGATCTCTGACTACTCGATGTATGGCGAGATCTTTCACTGTTCCCTCTATTCCAGTGCTGTACATCCTCTCCAAGTGCGTGATGAGCGCACCTAAACCTATCTCTGTATGCTAGTACCATTTGGTCTCCACCCTTTTCAAAGAGACGAGACATCATTCTCTTCGCACTCCGTGCTCTACCATTTCGTTCCTGCTGGTCCCTACCATCTATAGGACGTATAACTCCTCTATTCTCCTGACTTTGACCCTCACTCTCCTGACTGCTTTCGCTAGCCCCGCAGTGAGATACCGTCCCGTTGCCTCGACTTCCCCATTCAGCTTCTGCTCTTGACCTGTTGCTCGGTGCTTCTGTGGACCCATCCCATTCTCTCAAGTCAGCTCTTAACTCTTTAAAGGATTTCGGCCGTGGTCCCCTTAGGTCCATCGGTCCTCTTTGACCCTCCTGTCCTGTTGTGGGACCCACTGCTGAATCGAATGGGCTGTTCCACGTTACTGGTCCTGGCAATTGCCTACAGGCATTTGTCGTGTTGTTCCTCCTTTCCATTTCAACTCTCTCTCTGTCTAACCGTATCTGTTCTTCCTCTCTCTCTCTCTCGGGGTTGTAAATCGATACTATAGGGCCTATGGTATCGGGTACTTGTAGAGCGTCTGGCAATCCATAAGACTCAACCTTATCAGTGGTTGGTGTCTTCTGTACCACCACCCTTCCAACCACACTCTGTGCTGTACTATGTTGAGGTGTCTCCTCGCCTTTGATAGGTGTCCATTCCGATATAGGAAGTGGTACATACCCCTCTATGGCAGCCCCCTCTTCCCTTGCGAGTCCTCTACTTTCAATCCCCCCAACTCTCGGAGGCGGTCTATCTATCAGCAATCTATTTATCAAATTGTCCTCCGACTCGCTCTCCTCATCCTCATCCATGAGCCTCTGTTCTCCTGCCACCTCTCTCACTGGGTACAACTTATCCACCTCAATAGCCTGTACCCTCCATCTCTTGGCGTCCGCATCCCATTGTGCATCTCGCACTGCTCTTACTGATCGCTTCAACCTTTCTTGGCGCCTGTTCAGATTTCTGTCGTGTGCCGCCCTAATCCATGCGTTAAGGGCCTCAAACTGTGTTGGTCTAGGCGAAGGGTTCAATGAGGACATGATTGCTTTCAGCCGATGTAACACCTCTAACCTGAACGTTCCATACCTAGGAAACGTCAGTTCCTCATTCCCTTCTGAAATCTTGCTCCATTCACTAATCCACAGTATAGTATGCAACCCAACATTCGTTGCCATATAGTAAGCTGGTGTACCCTCTGGCGGTGCCTCTTCCCCGTAATAAGAGTCACTTCTTTTTCTTTTGAAAATCCCTCTCAAACATTTAAAGCACTTCATGTTCAAAACCTACAGAATTTCTATTTTTCTCAGCGTTTGCTTACTTCCTGATGACAATCCACCAATCTCAGCGCGGTTCTCGCTAACTGGCCTATCAGAGCGCGACTTCTCACCAACGTCACACCAACCGCCCTATCACAGCGCGGCTCTAACCAACGTCACACCAACTGCCCTATCACAGCGCGGCTCTATCCAACGTCACACCAACCGCCCTATCACAGCGCGGTTCTAGCCAACGTCACTCGTCCCCCTTTTTGCAGCAGTTCCCCTCCTTTCTCAGCTCGTCTCCGCGGTCATGCATGCGTCCCATTCATGCTCTGAAAAATGATTACTTCCGTCCAAGCGATCACTTTCCTTGACTGTACGTCCACAGTCTAACTGTAATTGTCACCTTAACCGACGAAATGTCTTTCCGTTTACGTCCAGACAATCGCCTTCTCTGATAGGTTTACTTACACACAGTAACTTTCGACCAGCGTCCGTTACTCACACACTCACTCTTACACTCCCCCTATCTCGGTCCTGCGGGGTCAATGGTACCTCATGATCCCCTTTACTCTGGTCGATACACCCGAACCACTTAAGCTCTACCTCGAACTTAAGATTTTCACCAGTTCACCCGTTTACCAGGTTACCAGTTTACCAGGTTGCGCGCGCTCACAACCCTCTCTCAATCACACTACAGGCATTCAACTCCGCAACACATTACAATACAGATACAACACAAAACACCGCAATCTGTTCACGCATGACCCTTGTTATACTCACTCTCTTCCGACACTGCTGCTTCTCTCGCACCGTCAGCACCTTCTTCGGCACTCGATTCTTCCGCTGCTCATCTCTCGATCTCTAGGGGCCTTGGGATAATCTAACCTAGTCTAGATTACCTTCCTCAAGAAGATAACCATCCTCACTCTGCTACCAACTGTTAACGCGGGATTTCTGGTCTAAGGTTATAAATCCAGATCCCAAATCAAGTCGAATGAATCGTTGGTACCTGTCATTGAGTAAAAGGCAATCCACTACTAGGTTAATCAAGAAAGAACTTACACCACTCTAAAGAACCACTGACTGCAAGTAAGTTTAAAGATTTATTATAAAGCCAAAAGTATCTGAAGATACAAACATCTCAGAATAAGATTCAAAAGATATACAGGTATCAATATAAAAAGAAATTCTCTGAATGCTCTTAAGCGGCAAAAGGAAATTATCAAAAATATCTCAAATATCATGAGAGTTGCAAGTATCGCTATGAGTTGCAATTTGAGAGTCATTTACAGAAAGGAAAAGTTCAGATTAGTCTGTCCCTACACTAGACTAAGTGACATCCCTACTTAACAAGATCTTTACCTAAAAAGGTGTCAGCCGTGGTGACTTCCAAAGAAGATCACGCACTTCTCTTAGTCTTCTTGGTGAATCGCTCTCTCGTGTTCAATCTATCTGCCTACCCATCCGCTTTCTTAGGCTTCTCAGACCCTCTGCTCTGTCTCCTCCCCGGGGTGCTGTCCCTAATACAAAATCACATTTCCAATAGGAACGCCCCTGGAGACGCCCCTCACGTGGTATCAGTTCTGGCAGTAAATTCCATGCTGGTGCTCCTCTGGACCCTTCGTTAAAGTTGACCTTGCTTCCCAGGCTTCTTCTCCGCTGGTCGGTACCCCCCAGGAAATTCCTGAAGCCTCCTCCAGGCCTGTGCCAGGCGTCTCTGAACAAAGACCATTCATCACCAAACTGATTAGGGCTCCTCGCACCTGCAAATAAACAGTTCTACTGTGGGCCCCAAATTCCGGCCTCCACCATATCTTTAAGTCGTAAACTATGTCTTCGTTTGTGCTCTGTGCGACCTCTCCTTAACGAGCACATGCAGATCAAAGAAGCGACTTTATCTATTCAGGCCTACTAAATTACATGAAACAGGCCTCTGCACTCTGCACATTTAATTTCTTTGTTTAAACAGCATTCTAACTAACACACATTACTATAATGTAACACATCTATATAAAACATATATTTCAAACCTATGATTAATAATACTTTTCAGTAAAAACGACATTAGTATCCAAGTTACTTAAAAGTGTAGCAGCATCTTTCGTTTCTTGTGAAATGCCATGTGGCCTACACATATCCATGGTTTGCAGAGTTACATTTCTTTATCACACAATCACATAACGTGAGATTCCAACATCATTCTAACATTTCTACAAACTTCTACATTAGTTTTCACACAGATATATGTATCCCTATTCTAGTTAAACACTCTTATATTTTCACTCTATGAGTATAACACTCTGGTGCAATCTATATTTAAACTAATATTACGTGCTTGTAAATATGGTGCACTTCTACATTTTTCAGATTTGTGCTCTCTCAGAGGCAACTAAAATGGCGAGGGG
Source organism: Lissotriton helveticus (assembly GCF_964261635.1). Taxonomy (NCBI): domain Eukaryota; kingdom Metazoa; phylum Chordata; class Amphibia; order Caudata; family Salamandridae; genus Lissotriton; species Lissotriton helveticus. The sequence continues at coordinate 42,134,788 of NC_136057.1, forward strand.
GAGATATATACCCCCTCGCCTTGCCTGCCGCCCCGGACGCGCGTCACAGCCTACTAGGCTCCCCCTGTCCGGGGGAGGAGTGGAGGACCACAGGCAGGGGGCGGGGGGAGCCCTCCTGATGGCCACCGGGTGGCCTCGGGCAGCCGCATTCTTAGAGCAAATGTGTTTTAGAGTCGAATTTGCACATGCAGAAACAATTGTACAGACATCTTTTAGCTGAATTCCGAGTGCTCCTATTCCAACTCCGCATGGGACTGTTTTAGGAGTCCAGAAAGTCAGAAATTCTCCCCAAGCGCATCAGTGAGGCCACAGGAGCGCCTTCCACTCCTAGATACATGCTGAGAATTGAACCCATGATGAAGACGGCTGCGGCACAGGTTCTTCGTGAAGGGATGCAGAGGTCTCTCCATGGTCCACCGGTTGTTGACACGGCTTGTTGTGTCTTATACAGCTCATCGCTGCAGGACCAGCTGTCCGTCCTTACTTCTGCCTGCATGGCCTGTCTGCGCAGGAGTGTCTGTCCGATAAATGTGTGCTCCTACATGTGAACGCATGTCTTCACATTTATATGTTTATATATCTCCCATTGTGTCTGTTCCTGCATGAGCCTTCTCCTGCACGTGCCTTTCTTTGTGTGATTGTGTGCCTTGGCTCATGCATGGTCCTGTTTCTGTATCTTACAGAATTTTGGCTCATATATGGTTGTGTTTCTGTAAGTTTCCATGTCCTGACTCATTCATGGTCCAGTTTCTGCATCTTACTGTGTCTGTTCTCGTGGGTGGACCTGTTTCTGCATCTTACTGCGTCTTAGCTCATGCATGGGCCTGTTTTTGTGTGTTACCATGCGTTGGCTCATGCATTGACCAGTTTCTGCATCTTACCTCATCTTGGCCCATTCCTGTTCCCGTGACTGCATCTTACTGTGTCTGTTCTCATGGGTGGACCTGTTTCTGTATCTTACTGTGTCTTGTCTCATGCATGATCCTGTTGCGGAAAAAACAAAACTCTTTTCTTCTCCATGTTACAAACAAAGAGGCCAGTAGCTGGAGGTCTGCCAAAGTATGTGTTATTATAATTGCGCGGATGCACAATCTCACAGTGCTAGGATGACTCTGGAAAAAGGAAACAATCCTCAAAGATCTGCAAGGTTATTTATAAACATTGAATGGGCTGAGGATGTGCAAAACATTTACAGATGAGTAGACAGCAAGGACATTGCTTTATCTCTCCCAGACACTAAAAAGCAATCGAACAAACAAGTTGAAACAGTACAAGTGGATCGCAGACAAGCCTCAGATGGGCAAAGAGCAGATATGTCAATACCAGGTGTGCCAAGATAACGCAAAGACAAGTCTTGTTTGTGCTGACCGGAAACAAACAGAAAGGCACCAAAGTTTTCAATTCAACATGTCTGAAAAAGACAAAGTGGAAACACTGATTTTAAAAATCACCGAAGGCTATTTGCATTAATATAAAAATGTCTTCCTGTTGAGCTGTTGCTGCATTTGTCTGACGTATAGATGTTGGCGAAGGGTGGAAAATTGTTGCCAGCATACCACAGCGCATTGACAAGCATTGCATAAACATACAACATACTAACACCATACTCCCTATTACAACTGCTGTCATCAATAATTTCAAGCCAATACTAGTAAAAAACGAAGCAATACAATACAAAAGGGAGGAAATATCATCATTGGTAAATGCATGTACCTGTTGGCCTATCTTATGCATTTTCTCCAGAGCCTGATGTATCTTTTGTTGTTGTCTGGTATAAAAAAGCATTATTCGGTATGCAAAATCCAAAATACTCCTCGTTCTGCAAGTAGCATATCAAGGACCATGCGGTTCTGTAAAGCCACATAATGCATACCAGTTATTTCTACTGTTATATTCTCCAAGGCTGACATTGTTTCATTTATTGTGGCCTCCAATAACCCTCCCAATCTACTAATACAACAGCAATTGATAGCTAGTTCAAGTATTGGTAGTATTGCTAATTCAAAGTCATAAGCCTGTTCCCCAGCAGTGTTTGTTTGATCTACTAAGAAGTATCTGAGCTGTCCCTTTTGTGATGACCAGAAGCAGTTGTAACTTAGCAAATCCAAGGTCAGAGGGAATGGCACAAATGCAAGGAAGAGCCAGTCTCAAATAACAGGACCCCCCTCGCATCTTGGTGGCAGCCATGGCTAAGCCTTGGAACCACATATAAAATATATAACTTCTCATGGTGGGAGGGCACAATTAATGGGATGTATGTCGTTTCAACGCATGCTTTTACCACGCATGCCTTTACAACGCGGGGATTACAACGCAAGTCGTTACAACGACTTGCGTTGGGGGGTGCTGGATAGTGGAATAGTTTATTTTCTATTCCAACGCCAGTCCCCGTGGATAGTAGGGAAGGTGTTGGATAGAAAATTAAACTATTTCCTATCCAACAGCGCCCTCCAGCGAAAGTCGTTGTAACAACTTTTGTTGTAATTCCTACGTTGTAATGGTAGTGCGGGGTAAAAGTTGCGTTGTAAACGATGTTCCCCCAATTAATGTGCGAGACCCTAGCCTTTGAGAATTGTACCTTACAAACACCACCTAAATCTAAAGATAGGGAACCATTAGATTGTACACATATTTCACCAGGTGATATATACTTACCTGGAAGTAAAAGGCTGGATCAGTATATAGAACAGTAGTATTCATTCTAGTCAGGAATTCAACATATTGATAGGACATAAAGGAATCCTTAAAAAGATTCTTATAAGGTGAATTATTTCCCCTAACATTACAGGATGCGGGGACCATAATGTTATCCCTAAAATTGTGCATGAAATCTATTCCATTTGCCATGTACCACTGCACTACTGTCCGGTAAAGGACCATTACAAGGATCATTATAAGCTAATGACAGAGACAGAAATGGTATACCTGTTGCAGTATGTGCGTGAAGTTTCATACATATCTAACATTTTTGTGAGATATTCATTTGTAATCCTGGGCGGAGCTGGCGGAGTGGGAATACGCGGAGGTCCCCGGAGTTGGGAACAAACTCCGCCACCTGCCTTTACCCCCCTATTAAGAATTAATTAAAAATACATTAATAGTAAAAGAAAAAAGACTGACCTTGACTGCAGCGTCCCAGGGCTGCCATCCTCCTCTTCCTCACCGTCTCAGGGTGATCTGCGCATGAGCACTCGCCTGCGCATTTCGCACTGTACGGCAGTCTGGATTGTCAGCAAGACCTGGATGGGGCCTTTCCACCTGGGCTGCAAACTGTTTTTCTCAAGACGTTCCTAGTCAGCACCTAGTCCACGGATTTGATATCATGCACTTGTCCTTCTAGGGGTGGCAACCAGGTGTTGGCAAATTTTAGATAGTCTGTTAGTCAATTCTTTACAATAATACAGCAATACTGGGTGTGACATATCACACAATCGCGACTGAGATGCAAACCCATAGACTTTTGCCGGCCTACCCATCACTAATTCATAGGGTGACAATTAATTCTGTGCTGTTACTGTTGTCCTCATGGAGACAAGGCTAAAGGCAAGGTATCCACCCAATTCAATTCACTAGATGTGCATATCTTGGACAACTTGTTCTTCAGTTCAGTGTTCGATTACACCTCTCAATCACTCCTGCAGCTGTAGGATTAAAACTGAGTGGAATTTCTACCTTATACCTAAACCTTTATACAACATCTCCATTATTTCATTTGTAAAATGTACTCCATTGTCACTCCAAATGCTCCGGGTCAATCCAAACCTCGGAAAATAATCCTTTCATAATACCTTTGCCGTACTCAAAGCTGTATTTTCCTTTAAAGAAAATACCTCAACCCAATTGCTAAAACTGCATATACCAGCATATAATGTTTCCCATTGCTCGTAGACATCTGGATAAAATCCATCTGCTACCATTCAAAGGGATAGTCTGACATGCGAAAATGACCTGTTGGTACTGCAATTCCTTTTTCCACATTATGCTGTGCACAAACAGTACCATTTTTACAAAGATTTATAACCACCTTTCTAACCGTATTGATTTTCCATATTCTTGAAATTGTGTTTGCTATACCATTTGCTACTATATGCGCTGGTCCATGTACCATTTGGACCAAAGGCAAAACAAAACTGTCTGGTAGAATCCATCTACTTCCATTTGGACCTTTCATCCATTCCCCAAAGCGTTGGTCAAACACATATCCTTTTTTTCTGACATTTTTTATTTTCCTACTCATCTGCCAAATGTTGTACTTCCTTCACTTCTGCATAAGGGTCATACCCCTCTCCTTCATCTTCAGTCCTCTCGACCACGTACATCAGTGACTGTTCTGCCAATGCTGTAGTTTGTGCTATCTCATCTGCAAAAGCATTTAGCTGTCCCACCTCATCTGTTACTTTCTTGTGTGCACTGCATTTAATGATAGCTAATCTTTGTGGAAGAGTGATATCATTCAAAAGCCTAGACAAGAGAGGTCTATGATGTACCTTAGCTCCACTAGAGGTAATAAATCCTCACTCGGTCCATAGGCGGACTTAGTTATGGGCCACGCCAAGTGCTTATTGGCTATCAGTGTATATATATATTTACATTTAACCCTTCTGGCAATTCAGATGCTCTAGTCAAGGCTATCAACTCTGCAGCCTGTACTGATGCTTGTTCTATTCTACACGTGTAAACTACAGTACAATTGGTGGTAATTCCATAGGCAGCTGCAATAGTCCCATCCGGCTTTGTTAGACCAGAGCCATCTACAAATAAATTGCCATCAACAATTGGCATTCGTACGTACACCAGGTCCACTCAACCCTTTGTCTCAGTTTCTGTGACAATCACACAGTCATGTTGTACTTCATCCTGTTCCAAAGGAAGAGGCATCAGAGTGGCTGGGTTTATTGTGGTGCATTGTTCCAGAGGGACATTTAGGGCCATCCGAGTCAACTCATATTGCATCAGTCTGGCATTATTTAAATGTTGCGTTTTTGTTTTATTCAATAGTATGTCAACATAAAGAGGTACATATACTGTAACCTTATTTACCAAAATAAATGAATCTGCCTATTTTATTGCAGCAGCTGCCGCAGCAATATTTCTGAAGCAGTTTGGTAGGCTTCTTGCTACCGGATCCAATGTTGAGGAAAAATAGGCATGTGGTCTATTCTTCTCTCCTTGTTTTTGTGTTAGCACAGCCAAAGCACAGCCATCTTTCACATGCAAAGTGTTTAGTATAATGAAGCATACCCAAAGCAGGTACATTACAAAGAGCTTCTTTCAGGGTGATAAAGCTATGTTGGCATTCAGCATGCCATGGAACTGGGTTAGATATGTCTTTATGTATCAAGGACAGTAAAGGCTTCACTATCGAGGAAAAATTTGGTATCCATTGTGTACAGACCATGACTAAAAAGGCACTTACATCTTTTTGTGTGGTAGGTTGAGGTATGTTTTGAATTACCTTAATGCGATCCAGTGACATTCTTCTTTCCCCTTTCAACAGGTGGTGACCTAGGTAGGTGATCTCCTGTTGACAAAATTGGAATTTTGATAGTGAAACCTTATGTCTATGTGAAGCCAAAAAAGACAGTACTCTTTATATGAAGAGTTCTTGCAATCCTCTTCACTTTCCACTGTTATTAATGCATTGTCTACATACTGTTAAAACATAGTTCCTGATGACAGTATACAATTATCTAGCTGTTTCTTAATGGCTTGACTATAAATGCTCAGACTTTCTGTATACCCCTGTTGTGCATGACAAAAGCATAAGGTTTACCTTGAAAACTGAAGTCAAACAAAAATTCTACTATCTTCAAGAATGAAAATGCTGAAAACTGCATTTTTGAGCTCTATTACTGTAAACCCTTTTGCATTAGCTAGGATAGAAGAAACCTTTGTGGTAATATCTGGGATCACTGCATACTGGGGCTGAACTATTTTGTTAATGGCTCGCAAATAACCTACCATATGAGTGCCAGTAAAATATGACTGTTACATATATTTCCAGATTCACCTCTTATTATTCCCTTACCCAATAAACCCAGTATAACCTCTTTTAGTCCTTGTTCACATTCCTTTGATATCTTGTATTGAGATATGTGAGGCAGCACAGCATTATCAGTCACTTCTATATGGCTGGGTGTATTTGCATATAACCAATGTCATTTGGTCCTTGGGCAAATCATTTTGGATCTATGTAACCCTCCGAAGCCACCCGTGCATAACTCCTAGGGAGACGCAGAGGGTCTTCCCAGAGTATGTATTTTAGCGACTTCTCCCAATTGATGGTGTATCCAGAGTATTTACGATACAGGTCAAATATGTGTTGAGGTCTGTGGAGCGTGGCACTCGGGTTTGCAATGTTCAGCAGGATATCATCTGCATAAAGGGAAATCCTATCTTCCCACTCTGTAAACCACAGCAACCCTCTCATCAGTAGATCACCCCGTATCCATACCACCAGTGGCTCCGCACCAGCATGAAAATCAGTGGGGACAGGGTGCAACCCTGCCTCGTGCCTTGATGTAGCGGAAAAATTGTTGACATGGCCCAATTTACTGTACTTTGGCAAGCGGTTCGGAATATAGGTGTCTTACCCAAGCTAAAAACCAGAGACCAAATCCCTGTCTCTCCAAGATTGCAAACATGACTGGCCACTCCAGCCGTACCAAAGGCCATATGTGACTAAAGATACCACTGCTGCATCTTCCCATATATCAGCCGCCCTGCTCAACACTCCATGCAAGCGTCTCAGGTTAAGCGCAGCCTTCTACCGGGCATAAAGCCGGATTGATCTGGGTGAATCGGTGACCGTATAAGTTGGGTCAGGTGGGTCGCTAACATCTTTGCCAGTATTTTAACTTCCGCATTCAGTAGCGAAATCAGTCTATACGAGGCACACTCCTCCGGAGGTTTTCCTTCCTTGTGGATCACCGCTATGCTCGCTATCCTTTGGTACCCCATGTCACAGCCATCCCAGAACATCTGTAATAGTAGAGAAGCTTCCTTTGCAGCTGTAAGTTGGTATAGCTCGATGGGCAGACTGTTGAGGCCCCCAGTTTTCCCTGAATTTAGTCCCCGAATAGCCTGGATGATCTTACTTTCCATGAGTTCTTGGTCGAAGAGGTCTCTGTCTTTGACTGTGAGACTTGGTACCTGAAAGTCAGCCAGCATATTCCCTCACCTACTCAATGGTGGCTGTGGAGGATGGGGCATATATAGGCTCATAATACACCACGAATATGACTGCTATTCCCTGTCTATCACGCACCCGGGCACCATCCACCCACTTCACTTTGAATACCCATCTCAACACCACTTCTCATTGGTCTAGCCATGCTAGAATCTTACCTGCTCCATCTCCAACCTCATAGAGGCGTTGTTGTGTTGCACGGTACCGGACCATGGCTGCTTCATCAGCCACCTCTTTAAATCCTCTCCTTTTGAGGATCAGGCCGTGCCGTACTGACTCATCAGCCTCTGAGACCAGGGGGTACTCCAAATCTAGGATCTCCCACTCCAGAGTTTCTAACTTAGACCTTTTTTCCTTTCTATGACCCGCCACCAGTGAGATAACTTCACCCCTAATAACCGTTTTGAATGCCTCCCACAGCACACTGGTGGAGTCTACCGTCCCCTCATTCTCCGTTATGTGGATTCTTGAAATTTCGCTCGGATACTGGGTATTTTAAGATACCAGGGGCTAATCACTCTCATATGACTTTGGTCTGGGGAGCTGCTTCCATAGATCACACACACACACACACACACACACAGCGGAGTTGTCTGCAATGCCACGGGCGAGTTGGTGAGACTCGTGGAAATTGGGGAGCTGATGGGTCAATGTGAAAATGTAATCTATACGGGACAGACTGCTGCGCGCCAACAAATGGAATGTGTATTGGAGCGCCATAGGGTTGTGGGCTCTCCACCCATCTGCAAGGGCTAGTGCCAGCAAGATGTCCGCTAGATTCTTGCTGGGTTGTTCCCATGGCTGAGCGGGCCATCGGTCAGCTTCATAACAGAGGATTGCATTGCAGTCCCCTCCCGGTAGCAGTTGGCTCTCAGGGAGGCGAAGGAGCAATGCCCCCATAACCTGGCCATGTAGTATCGGGGTATGTAAAGTAAGACTATGTTGAATAACTGCCCCTCCCAGTGACTAATAACCACCACAAAGCGCCCATGAGTGGTGAGTGACTTGATGGATTATAAATGAGAGCGAGGCCCAAAAGAGAATCCACACCACTTTAAAACCTTTTGTGTATCCTGCGTGTGCCACCAGCTTGTACCCCTATCTGTTCATAGCACCATAAGTTGTGCCCTGGAGGTGCATCTCTTGAAGCAGGACCAGGTCTGGAGAGTGCCTTTTCAGGTATTGCAGGACCACCCCCTCTTTATTTTGTCCCCCAACCCATTAACATTCCAAGAGAGGAGTTTTTGAACCCGTTAAAGCTATTCATCCTGTTCATACAGACGACCCCTAGAGCGCCCCTGGGCAACCCTACTGTCACTCGACCGGGCAAGGAGAGGTGAAACCACTCAGCTGGACAATGTGCACTGCAAGGTGGGTCATCACTGCTTAAAACACAATCCCCACACACACACACACAAACCCCTGTTACTACCCCCTCTCCCTGCACAACAGATTTCAAACTGACAGTCCCCCCAACAATGCAGAGTGCCTTTGATCCCAGTCTTACAACTTAATATGTGGGACGTGTGAACCGGTATCTGCTCTCCACAGCTGCACCCTAATTGTTCAGTGTTTACTCGGCTAATCCTTGAAGAACTTTTATCATACTTTTCCGGAATATTCACTCTTCAGGCCCGGTCAAGTGGATCCATCACTTCCAGGCCCCCCTCCCCGGGTCTACATCCATCTCCTCTTGAAACAGCACACATAGTCCTCCGTCTCCTGGTTAGGGGCATCAAGGTCACACACCACACCTACTCTACTTCATCTCTGAGATCCGCACCTAACACACCTCGCATCTCATTGATCTTTAGACTGGCCCCTCGCTTGAATCTCCTTGTCCAGGCACTTTTGTCTTGGACAGGTCTCCAGCCATTGAGCCAGCTCTATACTTCCTCAGGAGTGTCAAAGAATCAATCAATCAATCAATCAATCAGAGTACTTGTAAAGCGCGCTTCTTACCCGTGAGGGTCTCAAGGCGCTGAGGGGAGGAGGGGTGCTGCTACTGTTCGAAGAGCCAGGTCTTGAGGAGTTTTCTGAAGATGAGCAGGTCCTGGGTCTGCCGTAGGTGGGTAGGGAGGGTGTTCCAGGTCTTGGCGGCGAGGTAGGAGAAGGATCTGCCGCCGGAGGTCATTCGTTGGATGCAGAAGAACCCGGTCTTGTCCTCGGCTACCACACATAGCCCAGCTGGGAATAGCATTGCATATTTCAGTTCTTGGTCCCTCAGGACATTTTTGACCTCGAGGACGGAGCGCCGCTTTTGCTAAACACGTAAGGTGAAGTCCGGGAAGAAAGGGATGGTTCTGTTGTTCCACTTTACCAGTGGCGCACTTCGTGCAGTTTGTGAGATAACTCCCCGATCTCTATAGTTAAAAATGCGAGCAATTATGGGGCGCGGAGGAGCGCTCAGACTCGGCGGGGCCCCGGGGACCAGGTGGGCCCACTTCACCAAGAAAAAGTTTGAAAATCCCCTGGGCTTCAGGCGCTTTAGTATGTATTCCCCTACAAAGAGATCTACCAGCAGGCCCTTCGCTCTTTCTGGGACACCAATTAATCAGCTGTTATTGCAGTGCAATGGCTCTCACCATCTTCCATCCGTGCCTTTAGTACTGCAGCAGTGTCTCTCAGTTCCCTGAATTGAGCCTGTAGTGTCTTCAAGTCCGTTTGGAGTGTGGTTATGGAGTCTTCTGCATCTTTAACACAAGCCACTACATTTTTCAGATCTGTGTGCATTAGCGTCACCTCTGTTTTTATAGACTCTATTTTGATGCCTTGTATTGCCGCCATAATATCTTGTCGGGTTAGGGACACCTGGACCGCCGGGGACAGCTGTGACACCAAGGCCTGCTGGGTCTCCGCCTCCGCTGCGCGGGTCCCAGACCAGGGGTGCGTATATTTCTCCATTTTGGTCTGAGGGCCGACCTGGAGCCCTTGCCCCCATATTAGCATTGTGGTTTGGGTGAAGGTTGGTACTCACTTTCGCCTATCCAAGGGACACGGGGCACCCCTGTGGCTTGTCGGGTTTCCCCCCTGCACAGTATACCCCGTCTGTGGCAGCTCACCCTAGCTGCACTGCTCCAACTGGAATAGGTCCTAGGTTCAGCGACCCCCTTTACAGGCCCACTCAGTGATATTAGCTGGCTCTAATATGGTGGCACTGTGTATCCAGCAGCCAATGTTGGGGGGCGGTGCAGGGTGAAATGCGTCTCCTCGCACCAAGTCCCCCAGAAGGCCCCGGGTCCCAAATAGGTTGATCAAACACGGTCAGCCATGGACGCCTCCTCCACATGAGCCACAGGGGTGAACGGGGATTGCCTCCAAGTCTCTCAGTGTTGAGTGCAGGGTCAGCACACCCCACTCTGTCCCTCCAGGCTCCACTTTGCAGCCCTCTCACCATCCAATCGGGTCCTGTGTCTTGTCTGTCCCATCGCCTGGTCGGGTTCTCAGCTGCCTGTGTCTTGATTCAGGCCTCAGCACCATCGGGCAGCCATGAGGGAGGACTCCGTCGGTGCTAAGGCACCACATCTTAGGGTCTCTTGCATGTGCCTGCCTTCAGGCTTCTCCATACTTTAGGCCGGGGATGCACCGCGTCATACAGGCCGCAGCCGCCAGTGATTCCTCAGTCTGCTCGTTTCACAAGCCGGGGGCATCGCAGATCTTTCCGGGTGTAGCGGAACTCCTCTGAGCTACCACGGTAGCAACTAGCGGAGGCTTGGATGGATTTTTTTGGCAAAATTGGCAGGAAACAGCTGGAGTTCTTTCAAGCTGTGGCCATCTTGCACTGGAGTTGGCCACGCCTCCATCCAAGTAAACTTGAGCGTGAAAAGCGTTATTACGCCCATCAAAACAAATACCAATCGCATCATGTCCTACATTTTCTGTCCTTGTCTGACCCCGGCCTCGACGTATGCCCCTGCCTCCCATTAATTCTGTTTGTAGTCCTTGTCTTCGTCCTCCAAGAGAGGGACATTCCTCCTTCCAGTGCCCTTCTTGAAAACAATAGGCGCAAGTATTATAGCCTATCCCTGTTCTTTGTGGCGGCGAAGCTGATTGCGCTTGACCCACACTCCTGCTTCTTCCTCTTGCCCTCATATTACCTCCATGCACCTGCAATCCCCTTCTTTATGGATATGCCTGCTGCGTTAATGCTTTCATCTTTAACTCTTTCATGTTTTTATATCTTTTCCCCTTCTCAGCATTTCTTCTATTCTCGTAAGCCATCATTAATATTTCAACTGGACTCTTTGCTGTCCACGTGCTCTCAGATGGTTTTTTTCTGTCTCCCAAACCAGTCAATAAATAGTTAACAAACTTTAGTGCAAACATGCGTTGTACCGCTACTGTCTTATATCCAGCCCACTGTGAGCCTTAAACGTTTCTTCAAGTCTATTAAAGAAATCAGTTGCTTCCTCGCTCTCCTTTTGTTTACATGCTGTTAATTTGTCCTAATCAACCTTTTCTCAAGGCAAAATCAATTGCAATCTTCTAATCAATAGTTGAGGCAACCGTAAAATACTTTGTGGGGGCAAATCTCCTGCATCTCGTTCTAAGTTAGCCCAATCTATGTTCAGCTGTGATTGGTCATTCGTCTCACCTCATCCCACATTTCCAGCGGCACGAATAGCCAAACAACACATCGATATCCTGGAGGATCATGGGGACATTAGTAGTGGCTTGTTCCAAATTGTCATAGAATCCCTTGGGGTCTATTCTAGGATCAGGGAGATCCTTTTTATTGTTTCAACAAAATAGGGGAACCTAAAGGGGGCTTTTTTAACGGGGTCCAGTGCTGAGGTGCCTTTCACATGGGAGTTGACCGTGGAAGCATTTTAGAGTCCTAATTAGGGTCGCACCATAGAGGGCAGGACCGAGTGGCCTGCTTACATACTTAATTCAAATAAAAAGGTTGTATAGCCCCGCCCTCTTTGTGTAGTACTATTTTTCACCTTCTAGGTCCTGACGAATTGCAACATATGCATGAAACATGTCGACCTCTGGGTAGCAGATACACTACTGGACCATAGCACCAGTGCGTATTTCTCCCTCACTACTTCTCTTTTAATAAGGTAGTTAACCACAATATTAAATTGCTTAGTGGATTACCTAACCTTTTTTAACTTCACTCACTTATCACGACTACACCACTACACAACCCTCATACCCACATGCAAAAAATGGCAGGAACAAAAGATCTCGCGGGTGCCCGTCAGACATTGCAGGGCCAGTCTGACGAGGGGCAAAACCCATATGATGAAGCATGACACCTAGCTCGCTGGGTGTGTGAGGGTTTTAGTTCCGAAAAGGGGATCTCCCTTTCCCCTCTCCCACCCCCCTCTTCTTACACGCTAGGTATTCTTAGTTTTTACCTTTGCTATTTTGCTGGGGAACTTTGTACCTCTCGTTGCCTAATAGATCCTTTCTATTGCCATTAATTCTGTCTTTGTCCAAGCTGTATGAATAAACTGTGGTACAGGGTTTACTTGTCCAGCCGGAGCTGGTAAAGGATGTATTTTCTTCTTCACCTCATCAACAACACATATAGTTAAGTGGGACCCAAGGGCAGTTTAACGACCAGCTCTGAATACAAGCCCTACTGACATTTATCGCAAAAGAGTATCAGAGGGTCAGATTCCTACAGGTGATTACTATGAACAGGGGTGGGTACCAAACAGCCAAGCAGTGAAAGTTATAACAGCCAGGTCAGGTTTGCGTCCGATCTCTGGCACCCATCAGTCACCACTCGGAGCCGCCCTTCATCATTTGGGGCTCCGAGGACAGACAACGCACCTGTTATTTTCTCCAACAGAGAAGGACTGGCCCTCCTGTTGGGCAGGGTGTGGTTGCTGAAAGTTAGAAAGACATGTACTCACAACGTGGCTGACGGGGTAAAAAAAGAGTGCAGTGCTAGGAAAAAGTAATACCAAGAGTAATAAGTAAAAGTGAGTAAAATTGGTTTAAGGAGCAAAAAATATTTAATTAAGGTGTAGCTCCCGACACCAAGGTTAAAAAATAGCCAAGACAGGGAAAAATGTATAATCTGTCTAGCGGTGGAACGTGGTCAACATGTTTCAGCAATTCATGGCCCTCTGGCCTTGCTTTCTTCAGGACCTATAAATGACGCTACTGCAAACAAAAAAAAACCCTATAGTGAGAAGATTTGTGTCTATAGAAAGAGGACGAGTACAAGGAACGATTTAGTTATTGGTTTAAATGTCACCTGAACCTTCTAGGTGTACTCGTTCCGAAACCTCTTACGACTTCAGTGTTCGACTGAAAAAGAAATGCATGGCATAAGTACAACACCCACCACCTGTCCAACAGTAAACTACCTTGTCCACCATCGATCATTCTCAACATTGGTGAGATCTATATCCAAGACATTCAATCACTACACACTGTATTCTACTAGTGTCATCCCATTTTGTTCGAATTTGAAATTTATTTACAAATTTCACGGACTACTTCTTACCTGATGCGCAAGAAGTAAAGACCTCACCCCACCTGGCTGCGGCTCAGGACATAGGTGAAGCACCGCTCTGAAAAAGGTGAATAAATCCAATAACTGAATCACTCACCAAAATGTCAACAAAAGATTCGTTCATTCATCGCCGAGACATACTGTCATAGTTTAAGGCTAGGGCACACAGGAGTATGGTAGTGTGCCAATGTAACAAAGCCGAACGGTACAATTGATGTCATACTCGTTCTCAGCCTGTTTAGCCAAGTGTTCATCTGGATTTCCAATTGTAAACATGGGGTTATTCCATAGTATTAAGCCCGCTCTCAGGATACTGTATATTATATATTATAAGGAGATATCGTACTACTGCTGAACATATGCCTTCAGGCAGTGTTACCACTTGTATGGATACATGCAGTAGCAGTGATCCCTTAGTTGGAAAAATAATACAAGTATTACAGCGATGCAGCGTGACAGCGATGCAGCGTGACAGAGAACCACTTAGCCCCAACCTCGCTCTGTATATGTTATCAAAACGGGGATGCTGTGCCCTGTAATAATATGGGAGCCAGCAACAAAAGATAGCAAGAGTGCTCAATGAACCCACGGAAGCCTTACCTCTCCGTCGGTACTCCAACGCGGCATCTGTGCCATCTGGGGAGGTGCCGGCAGTTCGTTTACACGCTCTTTTGTCTAGTTGTATCCAATTGGCCCAATGTAACCACGTGATACGCGAAGGAGCCGCGTCACGCGTTAATTATGCCAGACGCGCTGAGATAGGGTCTGCGCTAGAGGCATTTGGTCTATAGTGTGCAGGGATTGGGTCAGCGCTAGGGGAATGCAACCAATAGCGGGCAGCTCCCACGTTGTTATAGAGATAATAGGTAAACAAACACCGAACTGCAGTGTTTGCCAGGGTCAAGTCTGAGCGCTGTTAGTAATAGAGCAAACCTCAGCCCCTCTTGTGACTTTTAATGCTAGTAGGTGTCCCCCAGACGTTAAAAGGTCACCAAAAAGGTAGCATTTGACTCTGTGATACCGGATTGGCCACTGAATGGAAAGACCTTTGAAAAATGATTATTAGCACATTTAAATTTAAATCCTGGTCACACATAGCAGAATATTAATCAGGTAGTAGGCTTATTATCAGAACGAAGACCAGGGTATGTCATCGTTCAAACCTGTGCGATCAGTGCCAAGGGTCAAAACCCATTTTTGCTCTTTCTTAAGCAGGAAATTGCTCACATTTGTGACGTGGGACGGAATGAAAGGTTTCTCTAAGACCGTCCATTTGAATGACGTCGGTGGGTGATTCAAGGTGATGAAATGAGTGGTAAGTCTTGTTGCCTGCCTCTTGCAGTTGATGGTACTTCTGTGTTCAGACAACCTCACCTTGATCTTACGAGTAGTCATCCCTACGTATCTGAGGCCGCAGGGGCAAGTGATCAAGTAAATTAATTTATCGCTATTGCAATTAGTAAATCTCACTTGCCTCCAGGGTCTGGATGTACCGATGTCAATTTCTGTAGTTCTGGACGTTTGAGCACATGATTGGCATGTGCCACATGGATGATGGCCGGATACTGGAGGGAGGTCCCATAAAGTGCCCACCGCTCTAGGGGTCTCGTCACGTGGTCTAGTGTGGACCAAACGGTCTCTCAAATTAGGACCTCTCTTGAAGGAGAATAACGGCTGTGGGATCGAATGGGGTCCTGAGTTCAAGATAGACCAACGTTTCTTTACTGCTTTTTTGATATTGTTTGATAATGTGCCAAAAGTGTGTACAAAAGTAAGTCTTTCCAGTGGTGGTTTCGGGGGGGATGGTTCCAGTATTGCTGCTCGGCTGTTGTTACTAGCCCGTTTCATGGCTCGATGTACCAGGCGAGGAGGATATTTCCTATTGATGAGTTGAGTCTTAAGTGCCGTAGAATGCATCTTAAAGGCTGTGCCAGTGGAGCAATTTCTTTGGACTCGCAGGAATTGCCCAAATGGCAAATTATCCCGTAATGACTTAGGGTGATGACTGTCATAAGCCAAAAGGGAGTTCCTGGACATGGGCTTCTTGTATAGTTCTGATTGTAAACCGGTTGGAGTGGCATTGATCATGAGGTCGAGAAAGGCCAGATTGTTACCGCCAATCTCTATGGTGAAACGTAAGAAGGCATTCCTGCTGTTTAGCCAGCCTAGGAAATCCTGACAGCTGGCTTTTGTGCCACGCCAGACCACCAATATATCGTCGATATATCGTTTCCATGTTTTTATGTGGTCAAAGTACGGATTGGACTCAGTCAGGATATGTCGTTGTTCAAAGTAGTGTACGTAAAGATTCGCCAGGCTGGGGGCATAAACGCTCCCCATACTGGTCCCAGACACTTGCAAGTATATATTCTCTTCGAACTTGAAAAAGTTTTTCTTCATCGCCAGGGTTGCGCAGGC
Source organism: Lissotriton helveticus (assembly GCF_964261635.1). Classification (NCBI taxonomy): domain Eukaryota; kingdom Metazoa; phylum Chordata; class Amphibia; order Caudata; family Salamandridae; genus Lissotriton; species Lissotriton helveticus. The sequence continues at coordinate 42,150,873 of NC_136057.1, forward strand.
CATAATGAAGTGCACCGGAGTGATGGTGTCTACCTCCTTAGATTCAAGTAAAGAATGGATCACTTCAAGGGTTTCGTCCTGAGGTATGGAGGTATATAGAGCCTCTACATCGAACGAAACCAACAGGTCAGTAGTGACATCAAAGTCCAACTCCGGTAGAAGACGTAAGACGTCCGTGGTATCCTTCAGGTATGAGGGCATTGTTTGGACCATTGGGCATAGAAAATGGTCAACAAACGTCGACAAGGGTTCCAAAATTGACCCGATGCCTGAAATGATCGGTCTCCCTGGTGGCGGGCGTTGCTCCTTGTGCACCTTTGGTAAGATGTAGAAGTAGGGAGTGACTGGATGTTCTGTATTGAGGAATTTGGCCTCGGATTCGGTCACCCAACCTTCAACAAGTGCTTCCTCTGTCATGTTGCGGATCGTTCTTTGTAGATCCTCTGTTGGATCCTGATCCAAGAGGCGGTAGGATCTGACGTCACTCAGCTGACGGAGACATTCAGCTCGATATGTCTCGGTATCTAGGATGACGATTGCCCCGCCTTTGTCGGCTGGTTTGACAATTATTGACTTGTCAGCTGACAAAGTCTTGAGGGCTTGATGCTCCGCTTTAGGGAGATTGTGAAAAGGCCTTTCTTCTCGTTTGAACAATTCTTCAAAATCTCTTTCAAGGGCCTGTTCAAAAGCCAACACATGGGCTGGCATAAGATGAGTCGGTGGGTTGAAAGTCGGTTTTGGTTTAAGCCCTGTATTCGTCATTACCTCCTCTTGTGGTGATCTTTCCCTGTCCATGAAAAAGAAGTGTAGTCTCACCTTTCTGATGAACCTGGCCAGTTCCAATCGAGTTTCAAAGTGTTCATTCCAAAAGGTGGGAACAAAACCCAAACCTCTATTGAGGGCAGTCTGTTCAATCTCAGTCAAAGTACGACTGCTCAGATTCATTACGATACTGTCTCCGTGAGGGTTTGTTCCTTGTTCTTGGCCGTGTTGCTCCGTAAGTTCCTGGTCGAACTCATCGTCGGTGGTGAGCTGAACTGTACTTGAGGTTGTGCTGGTGTTTGAACTGGGGCTTGACCTCTCCGTCTTCCACGTGATCTGCCGTGGCCATACCCTAAAAAAGGCTGTCCGTTGAAGTTTGTTGGGAATGCCGGTGGGTAATTCGGTGGAAAAGGACCCATTGGGGCTTGGAAGGGATTCTGTTGGTTAGGGAAAAATCCAGGGCCTCCACACTGCCAGGTGTTGGGTGGCCACCATTGCTGTGGTCCCTGATTGTGTTGGTTGCCCCGCCATGATTGATTGAAGTTTTTCTTGCCTCGGCCCCTTCTAGGTCTAGTCTGGTTATCGCTGCTAGAGTCACTCCCTGAGGTGTTGCTATCTGAATCAGAAGTACCATAGTTAGAACTGGTTTTACGATTGGAATTAACGGGTGTAGCATATGATTCACTAGTGTAAGGATGGACCCGGTCAAATTGAAATTTGTCTAGATCTTTCTTAAACTTCTCCCTCTTGGTGAATAAGATGTGATCTTTATATTCACTGTTAGTCTTATCAGACTCCTCCTTTTTCTTGCGGAAGATCTTTTCAGAGAGGGTAGCTTTAATTTTTGACTCGGTGATCTGAATCTCTACCAAAATGGCATCAGCCGCCAGTTTGGAAGTTTTAATGATCAGGATCAACCAGTCCCTGGTACAGCGCCAGGCTATCATTGCCCAACTTTTGAGAAAATCCTTGTCTTTCAAGAAGAGTCTAGGGGCATTGGTGACAATGAGCCCGGTAGGGGCACAGTCATTACGTACGTATTGGGCCATAATAGAACCGTGCATAGCTGTTCTAGTCATAGATTTTTTAAGGCCCAGTAACTTACCCCATTCCTCTTCACTGGTCGCAATCAGTACGGGTGTAACATCCCGTAGGTCTGGAAAGTCGGCTAAGACTGACAGTAGGTCCTCATCATCAAATGAGAGACCGTGATTCTCTCCCATGGTGACTGGTAATAACAGTAAATTCGGCAATTAAAAATCGAATGTTGACACCATCCACAGCGGATGAATCCACCCTGATGCGGGTGAATAGAGGTGTAGTCTATAGAAGATCAACACACAGGGAAAACAACGGGTCCGCAGTTCAGCAACTGCTCAAATACATCAACAACACATATAGTTAAGTGGGACCCAAGGGCAGTTTAACGACCAGCTCTGAATACAAGCCCTACTGACATTTATCGCAAAAGAGTATCAGAGGGTCAGATTCCTACAGGTGATTACTATGAACAGGGGTGGTTACCAAACAGCCAAGCAGTGAAAGTTATAACAGCCAGGTCAGGTTTGCGTCCGATCTCTGGCACCCATCAGTCACCACTCGGAGCCGCCCTTCATCATTTGGGGCTCCGAGGACAGACAACGCACCTGTTATTTTCTCCAACAGAGAAGGACTGGCCCTCCTGTTGGGCTGGGTGTGGTTGCTGAAAGTTAGAAAGACATGTACTCACAACGTGGCTGACGGGGTAAAAAAAGAGTGCATTGCTAGGAAAAAGTAATACCAAGAGTAATAAGTAAAGTGAGTAAAATTGGTTTAAGGAGCAAAAAATATTTAATTAAGGTGTAGCTCCCTACACCAAGGTTAAAAAATAGCCAAGACAGGGAAAAATTTATAATCTGTCTAGCGGTGGAACGTGGTCAACATGTTTCAGCAATTCATGGCCCTCTGGCCTTGCTTTCTTCAGGACCTATAAATGACGCTACTGCAAACAAAAAAAACCCTATAGTGAGAAGATTTGTGTCTATAGAAAGAGGACGAGTACAAGGAACGATTTAGTTATTGGTTTAAATGTCACCTGAACCTTCTAGGTGTACTCGTTCCGAAACCTCTTACGACTTCAGTGTTCGACTGAAAAAGAAATGCATGGCATAAGTACAACACCCACCACCTGTCCAACAGTAAACTACCTTGTCCACCATCGATCATTCTCAACATTGGTGAGATCTATATCCAAGACATTCAATCACTACACACTGTATTCTACTAGTGTCATCCCATTTTGTTCGAATTTGAAATTTTTTTACAAATTTCACGGACTACTTCTTACCTGATGCGCAAGAAGTAAAGACCTCACCCCACCTGGCTGCGGCTCAGGACATAGGTGAAGCACCGCTCTGAAAAAGGTTAATAAATCCAATAACTGAATCACTCACCAAAATGTCAACAAAAGATTCGTTCATTCGTCGCCGAGACATACTGTCATAGTTTAAGGCTAGGGCACACAGGAGTATGGTAGTGTGCCAATGTAACAAAGCCGAACGGTACAATTGATGTCATACTCGTTCTGAGCCTGTTTAGCCAAGTGTCCATCTGGATTTCCAATTGTAAACATGGGGTTATTCCATAGTATTAAGCTCGCTCTCAGGATACTGTATATTATATACAGGAGGGCCAGTCCTTCTCTGTTGGAGAAAATAACAGGTGCGTTGTCTGTCCTCGGAGCCCCAAATGATGAAGGGCGGCTCCGAGTGGTGACTGATGGGTGCCAGAGATCGGACGCAAACCTGACCTGGCTGTTATAACTTTCACTGCTTGGCTGTTTGGTAACCACCCCTGTTCATAGTAATCACCTGTAGGAATCTGACCCTCTGATACTCTTTTGCGATTTTCTGCTTCACCAACATTTTCTTTGTACTAATATCTTCCTCCCCAATATTATACTCTAAATCTGGAAGATCCAAAAGGCGTCGGGAGGCACGTGCATGCCACGCATAATATTACTCAAATCAATCTTCACAAGCGCGCCCAGTCAAAGTGGAAACATCACTGTTCCTCCACAATTGTCTTCATTCTTGTGAGATTGTTTCACTACCTTCCATTCTTGCTCTCTCTCTCTCTAAATAAATCAATTATGCGATGTGCCATACATAGGCATATTAGCAAGAACGTCGTTAAAATTATCTCCTTTTTAGCAGCAGGAAACTGCCGCTAAAACGGCGATAATGGGTTTGCTAATATGCGTTATAGAATTCCAATAGAAGCCCAGGTTAGATGTCCTGCGCATGTCCCATAATTTTCAGTTCTTGGAGGCAATGGGTGGAATGTATTAAATGCATATTCCTTCGTTACTACCTCTTTTTTCCATCCATTCGTAAGTTATGGCCCTATTTATTCTCTTTCCTTCTTTATCTAGTTGCATATGCTGGAGGTGTGTTTTGGGGGACCCACACCGGTGGAGGAATCTGTTGTTGTGGTAATGGGGGAGCAGGTTGTCGGGCTATATTATACGGGGTGGTTTATCCAAAGGTCTGTTATAAAAGAGTGTTCTTGATGATGGCAATTTTTCTCTGTTTGTGATACAAAATACTTCTCTGTATGAATTAAATTCTCTATCTATTTGTTCTGTTTTCCTGTATTCCCCTAGCACCGTTTTGAGGTGCTTTAGCGTGTTCTAGCATTTTCTGTTGCCTCTCTCTACCTATTTTTCCCTTCATTGCTAAGGTCCGTGGATAATTCTCTCATATTTTAAAAACTTCCAACATTGCAGGACATACTTTTCATTGCATCAAACACTCGAGTAAGTACTGCAATTTTGCAACATCAAATTTCCATTAACCCCTCCCATGCTGGTGACGGAACCGCTCCGTCACCAGCCACGGACGCGCTGTGCTGATGATGGAGCGGTTCCGTCACGGTCCGCTCGGCGGATTTCGCGCCTGCGCTGGACGTTCTGATGAGCGGGCGGGGCCGTGACGGAACCGCACCGTCATCAGCACAGCACACCCGAGGCTCGTGACGGAGCGGTTCCGTCACGAGCATGGGAGCGCTGCGCGGCATCCCACCCCCCGCAGCGAAGGGGTTAAGAGGGAAATGCAGTCCCTCATTTTCTTTAATATACTTAGTCCATAATTTGTTGCATAGATTCACAGAAACTCCTATCTTTACCATTAATATCCAAGCTCTCCAAATGCAGTGGGGAATTCTTCGTCTGAGCTATTCCCTGGGCTTATACAAAAACTACTCTTTGAAATGTATATCTTCATCTTCGTCCAACTACTACTCATATTTGTCAACAATACCAATCAATACCAATACCTAGTACTCATATGACTGATCAATTTCAATACCAAAAATATCAATCAATACAACACAACAATCCTACCAATAATCTGATGATGACATCCGGCCACTGGTCTTTAGACAAAATGTCCACTCCCAAAAGATCAGCCCGGGGACCTCTGGCGGGGAAATCCTGTTATCAGGAGTCCTGTTTGGGACTTTAGATGGCGGCTGCTTAAGAAACGTTGTGGCATATTAGCAAGGGCGATATCGCCACTTTAGCCGGACTTTTTCCCGCTAAAGCGGCAATATTTTGATCCACCTAATATTAAGCTGTCGCTAACAGCAGTTAGCGACAGCTTGTAGGCAATAGCTACAGGTTTGGGGCCGGCTTTGCATGTCAGCGATATTTATCGCTAATGACATGCAAAGTGGGCGTACCCAACCTGTTAGCGACTGAAAGCAGTCGCTAACACAGCTTATCGCTTACTAGCAAGGCAGGCGAAGCTATTAAAAAATGTGCGCTAAGCGCGAATATCGCCAGAACCTCACGCCTGTTTAGACCATGACGTAACCTGTATATCCAATGGAAGGTGGATATTCAGGTTAAGTCCCTATTGGCGATAATGCCTGAATATCGCTGGATTTCCAGTGATATTCACAAGTTGAGCCGCTATCGGCGGATATTTTATCGCTTTAGAGATAAAAGTTGCTAATAGCACGTTATCTCTGCGATAATATCCGGCAATAAAGAAAAATGCGATAAGCGCATTTATCGACAATTATCGCTATTTGTTGCTAATAGGCCCCTTTGTCTCCTTAATTGCAGAGCACCCCACGATCAGATGGTCCCAGCTCGCACCTCCATGACCACAGTTTTAAAACTGTAGGATGTCCCTCGGAAAGGTACCTCCGTGGTCACCAGTTAGTTCTGGAAACTCTTTTCTTCTCCACGTTGCAAACAAAGAGGCCAATAGTCGGAAGTCTTCCAAAGTATCGGTTATATATTATAATGGCGCGGATGCACAATCCCACAGCGCTAGGCTGGCTGTTGGAAAGGTGAACAATGTACAAAGATCTGCAAGGTTATTTATAAAGGTTGAACGGGCTGGGGATGTGCAAAACATTTACAGATGAAACAGTCCCTGAGTAGACAGCAAGGAAATTGCTTGTTCACTCCCAAACATTGAAAGACAATCCAACAAACAAGTGCAGACATTACAAGTGGATCACAGATAAGCCTCAGAGGGGAAAAGAGCAGGTATGTCAACACCGGGTGTGCCAAGATAACGCAAAGACACCGGGCCCGATTCACAGAATGAACTTGAGACCCGATCCTAAACTTACTACTATTTTGGTATTCACAGAATGCACTTACTACTTTTGGCATTCACAGAATGCACTTACTGCTTTTGGTATTCACAGAAGTTAGGATTTTGTCTTAAGTTTGTCTTTAGACAAACTTAAGATAGACTTAAGACAGACTTAAGACAGACTTAAGACAAACTTAAGACAGACTTAAGATAGACTTAAGACAGACTTAAGACAGACTTAAGACAAACTTAAGACAGACTTAAGACAAACTTAAGACAGACTTAAGATAGACTTAAGACAGACTTAAGACAGACTTAAGACAAACTTAAGACAGACTTAAGACAGACTTAAGACAGAATCCTAACTTCTGTGAATACCAAAAGTAGTAAGTGCATTCTGTGAATACCAAAATAGTAGTAAGTTCAGGATTGAGTCTTAAGTTCATTCTGTGGATCGGGCCCACCATCGCTGTATTTGGTAAGTCCTGGGGAATGAACCGATCCTGAGCAGAAAAAAAGCCAGAGGAGGTGGTTTGGTTTATTTGCTCTGAGAAGCACAGTTTGGTGTGGACGATGGTGCCCAAGTATCTCGCTTCATGAGCCGGCGAGGGGAGAGGGCCTGGATAGGAGGGCCACCACCACGAGTTCCAGAAGGTGGAATCCTTCTCAAAAAGCAAGGCCTCCGTTTTTTATGAGTTTAGCTTCAAGCAGTTTCTTTGCATCCAGTTTGCAATGTGAGACATGCAGCTAAAGACATTTTTTGCCTCCTCTTTGATATCATATGATTTAGGGCCATATGTATCATCCCAAATTGCGATCGCAAACGCCAAAATTGGCAGAATTTCGGCGTTTGCGATCGCAATTTGGCTCAGTGGTATGTATGAAAGCAAAACTGCATCGCAAAATTTGCGATTCCTTATTTTGCAATTGCATTTAAGGAATTGCAAATTGCTATCCCTTAAATGCAATATAAGAAGCACAGTAAAAATGCAATTTGGCTTTAAAGAATCGCAAATTACCACCAACTTCAAGTTGCTGGTAATTTGCGATTTCTTTGAAAAATGCACTTTTTCGCATTTTTCAAAGTGCCATGTGGTGCACATACATGCCCTTAGCGCATGTATGTGTGCCACATGTGCACACATGCACATTTCAAGGGTGTAACAGGGTGTCCTTTTTACACCCTGGCACCCTTGAAACTGCATTCTCAATTTGCGAAGGTCTAATTGAGAGTTGCAAATTGAGAATGTCTTCCCATTCATTCCTATCGGCCTCTAGGCCCATAGAAATGAATGGGGAGGTATTCCTTAATTGTGAATTTCAATTTGCGATTCGCAATTAAGGAATATGTAGGATTTGCAAAATTATTTGCAAATCCTACATACATAGCATTTTGCGATTCTCAAATAGCGTTTCTCTAAAAATCGCTATTTGAGAATCGCAAAACCTAAGTTTCATACATATTGCCCTTAGACACCACAATCTGTATGTCATTGGCGTAGGAGAGGACTGCAAAGTCATAACTGTGGATCAGAATAATCAGAGGGGTAACATAGATAATAACTGGTCCAAACGGGATAACGCGGGCTTGTAGGATAAAAAATACATCACAGTCGGTAGATGTTGAGCTCAAAAAGTGTAGGGAGAAGAAGAAGTGAAAAATAGGTTAAGGACTCCAGCATGCTTGGATATCGATGGAAAGTTTGTGAGGGACGCCTTTGTGCAAGAAGGACATGGACAAGAGGCAGAGAACATTGGAAGAGAAAGATACTGGCTTTATTTGTAAATGAGGATATGCAAAAATATATATTTAGTTTCAGAAAAAAGTGTGCTTTGTCCATATGACAAATTGGTAACAGAATTAAATACAATGGATTCTCATGCATTCTATAGTTAGCAATAAGTGGGTGTGATAGACAAGGAAGGCGGGGAGCAATGACCACGCACAATAAGGCGGCGGCTGTCGCAGACGGTGCAGCTCTTCTAGGGCCCGATTCACAGAATGAACTTAAGACTCAATCCTAAACTTACTACTATTTTGGTATTCACAGAATGCACTTACTACTTTTGGTATTCACAGAAGTTAGGATTTTGTCTTAAGTTTGTCTTAAGACAAACTTGAGACAAACTTAAGACAGACTTAAGACAGACTTAAGACAAAATCCTAACTTCTGTGAATGCCAAAAGTAGTAAGTGCATTCTGTGAATACCAAAAGTAGTAAGTGCATTCTGTGAATGCCAAAAGTAGTAAGTGCATTCTGTGAATGCCAAAAGTAGTAAGTGCATTCTGTGAATGCCAAAAGTAGTAAGTGCATTCTGTGAATAGCAAAATAGTAGTAAGTTTAGGATTGAGTCTTAAGTTCATTCTGTGAATCGGGCCCCTAGACTCTGTCCCAGAGTGAGCTTGTAGGAGAGAAATGTAAGCTCCAGTACAATGTGTCCTTAGAAGAGAAGACAGGAAGTGAACTTGAAGCATCCAGGGCCGTGGGGCTCAAGTGGTCATGAATATGGTGTTAAATCAATGTTCAGCAGGGCAAGGGGCGCCCCGCAGGCCATTTCCCAGGGTGAGCACCATAGTGAATATGAAAGGAAGGCCAGAGTCTTGGAAGCTAGCCTGAATTCACAAAGGAACATGTTGGAACCAGGGTGTGTCCTCTTGGCGGGAGCGGCCATATTTTGGTGTGAAACATCGCGTGCCAGGTTTGCCGGCAAGAGTAGGGGATTGCCTGCTTTCTGCCTCTTAGTCTGTTTTGAGGAGAAGATGATCCTAAATGTGTTCGTACATGTTGTTTTGCATTATTACTGCATTCATTGCATTCATTTAGCTCTGACCACCCCTGAGGAGGCATTGACGCAGGGGTGCGCCAGGCAGCTCCGGAAACTAAGGTTAATCGTGAATTCAGTTGAGGCTCAAGAAAACCATTCATGCATTCACTCCTGTTGCTTTGTGGTAGATTAAATCACAAAAAAAGGTGGAAGAGAATAAATCAGCCTTTAATGTGGTTTTTAAGTTGAATTCTTTGCAGCCTTTGGTAAGCAAGATAGAAGTAGCCAGCCCAGTGAAGGGAATTGAAGGGGCTGGGAATGTTTCATGGAGGCAAACACGAGGAGATGATGGACGGAGCGACAAAACCTCTCAGACACTCTCCCCCAGTCAACTGATCTGGGTTGAATCCATCACCGTTCTTTAGCTCACTCTGCCACCCCAGTTCAGACAAATCAGCCTTGACCCGGTGCCTCATGGGAACAGTCCAGCCCGAACTGCCAAGCCATGTCTTCCCTGGACTGGAATCAAGCATCCAAGGACCGGTTTCTGGCTATCAGCCGTCTTCAGCCAGGATAGCTTGAATCTAGTGGCGTAGGGACCCACGTCTGGGCATACCCTGCCAACTTGGGGAGAACAAAGCAAACACAAGGAGATGATGGATGAAGCGCTGAATATTTTCAGACACTCACCCCCAGTCACAAATCTGGGTTGAATCCATCATCATTCTTTAGCCCACTTCGCCACCTCAGTGTTTGCAATGTTACATGGAGGCTCATCTTTAACCGAGACCCTCTTGACCAGCACGTGGACGCGAGCGAGGTTGGGAGGCGGGAACCATCTCCCAGAGAGGATCAGGACCAGGAGTGGGGTCAGGCGAGGTAGTGTGCATGACCTGCTTCTTCTCAGTCCTTATTTTGACGCCTGTCCAGAACTTTGATAACCCAAAGATCAAACCCTAAACAGTGGTCAAATGCCTATTGTCTTTGCCGTTTGGTCCTGGTGGACAAGCGGTCTTTGAGACTCCACAGGTCCAGGTGTCTCTTGAAAGTTGTTGTGATACTCACACCAGAAGAGCGACTTAAGACAAATTCAGTGAATGTCCTTTGGCGCGGGGACCAGCAGATGCCACTGGACGATGTTTTTTTGGGAGTCCGAAAGGAGTAGAGACCCCTGGACAGTTTAGTTGTAAGTGGACATGAGGTGACCACGGCAAGAGTAACGGTGGTGGATGCATAGTTGGATGAAGAGGCTGAAGATACTGACCATGAAGGATGGGTGCAAGGTTCAATGTCCGTCACGCGGCTAGAATGATCGTACACACGCAGCATGCACAACCCTCACTGCACAACCCTCACTAAAAGTCAGGCTACCTCCTGCCTTCAGTGGTACAAACGTATAAAATTATGGCAGTTACAGGGGTATCGTATGCTACTTGCAACATGATCCCCAAAAAAGAAGAGCGAGGGCTTCGAAAAGAGAGCCAGGATTGCGATGGTCAGTTCATTACGGCGGGAGTTCGTCTGCCCAGCACTGCAAGCATGTCCTCTTCTCAGGTGGTATTGAGTAAGGCTTAACATAGACCTGAGAAATCCTGAGAATGAGCCATGAAAATAAGGGGTTGACTCCACCCCCTTGGAGTTAGAACAGAAAAGAGAGTGGATAAGAATGGGGTCTTGGGTTGTTCATCAGAATCGAGGAGGTTATCCCCCCCATCCCCAGTGCCTTGAGATCCTTACGGGTGAGTAGTCGCGCTTTACAAGTCACTTGATTCATTGACTGACACATTTCCAAGCAGAGTTTGGTTAGTTAAACAACAGGTCTGAGGTATTTAACATTGGTTAAGGCCTTGTAGACAGCTGCCTTATCGCAACGCTACATGCAGCCATTAGAGGGCGCTATGTGACTACAAATGGCAGAAGGAGCATCCGAAGAGCCAAATATACCTTTATTCTTGAAACTGAGCTCTTTGGTGCAGAGGGTCAGAGGGAATGACTCTGTAAGGGAGTAAAACAAGTATGTACTATGGCCAGGATACCTTTCAATGTCCCTATGATTTCCACAAATAATCACGGAAAATCGAAAATCATAACAAAATGGAAAATAATTTGGTATTGCTTGAATGCTGTTATTTTATTTTGAAGTTTTAGAAGTGTTTTAAATGATGGTGCTGTGCGTCTCGGGGTGAGTTCATTTTACATTTGGTAGTTAACTACTTAATGCCTAAGAGGTTTTGTAATATTTGAAAGCAATGCTTAACCAATTGTAAATAGAATTTAGTAGCGGAAAGGGGTTCCCATTGTGGCTGAAGAACGGAAGTACCTTGGGAGAGGGGGCAGCAGCCATTCCTGGGGAGGGGAGCGGTCCTGTGGATCAACACAGGGTTCAAGTCCTGAAAAAGGAAGTGGGGGACTCACCAAATAAGGCAGAATGGGTATGACATCACCGCACGTGACATCACACCAAAGGGGATGAAGGACGGAGCGTTTGAGCAAATCAATTACTCACCCCCAGTCAACTGATCTGGGTTTAATCCATCACCGTTCTTTAGCCCACTCTGCCACCCCAGTTCAGACATGGCCATATGCAAATCAGTCTGACCCTGTGCCTCATGGAAATAGTCCAGACGGAACTGCCAAGCCACGTCTTCCCTGGACCGGAAACAAGCTTCCGAGTACCGGTTTCTGGCTCATCAGCCGTCTTCAGCCAGGATAGCTTGAATCCAGTGGCAAAGTGAGCATTTGACATCACAGGAAGTGACATCAGCCCACCCCTAAGACATTCCTCGTTGTGAACCCAGGCCCTGCCCAACATTTTCTTCTTGGACACATTGAAGGGGGCAGGGTGGGGGGGACACGTCGCAGCGGCGACCCTCTGGCCTTTCTGGGCCACTATTTTGAAGTGAGAGACACACAATTACTCACCTCGAAGAGGCTTCCTCACCCGAGAAAGAGGCTCAATCACAACCACACAGGGCTGAAAATAGAAACTTTCTGGGAGAAATTCATCTCTTTTTTTAAAACATTGATCCATCAGCTCTAGAGAAATGCGTTCAGGTTAGGTATTCCCGAGAAGGGAGTGCATTGGTGCTTGGGGGGGCTTCATCACGAGGATTTTTATAGAAGATTGTTTATTATTCAGTGTGAACTCTCCAGCCGTCACTGGGCCCGATTCACAGAACTAACTTAAGACAAAATCCTAAACTTACTACCATTTTGGTATTCACAGAAGGCACTTGGGGCCATATGTATGAAAGTACCGATTTGCGATTCTGAAATAGCGATTTTTAAGAAACCGCTATTTCAGAATCGCAAATTGGTATGTACGTACAAATGTGCTTTTTTTTAGTGAATTCTTAGTATTCCTTAATTGCGATTAGCAAATTGCGAATCACAATTAAGGAATACTTTCCCATTCATTTCTATGGGCCAGGAGGCCCATAGGAATGAATGGGAAGGTATTCTCAATTTTGCGATTCGCAATTTGAAAATCGCAAATTGAGAATAATTTCAAGGGTGCAGGGGTGTCCAAGGGACACCCTGTTGCACCCCTAAAATATGCATGGGTGCACATGTGGCACACATACATGCCCTAAGGCATTTTTGCAAAATGGTATGTATCACACAAATCAGCATGCAAAATAAGGAATCGCAAAATTTGCGATTCCATATTTTGCGATTGCATTTAAGGAATCGCAAATTTTGCAATTCCTTAAATGCAATGTAAGAAGCCAAAAAATTTTGATAAATGGCCTTAAGGAATCGCAAATTACCACCAACTTCTAGTTGGTGGTAAGTTGCGAATTCCTTGAAAAATGCACATTTCTGCATTTTTCAAAGTGCCATGTGACGCACATACATGCCCTTAGGGCATGTATGTGCGCCACATGTGCACCCATGCTTATTTCAGGGGTACAACAGGGTGTCCTTTGGACACCCCTGCACCCGTGAAATTATTCTCAATTAGTGATTAGCAAATTGCAAATCGCAAATTGCGAATAACTTCTCATTCATTCCTATGGGCCTCATGCCCATAGAAATGAACGGGAAAGTATTGCTTAATTGCGAATTCACAATTTGTGAATTCGCAATTAAAGAATATAACGAAATCACTAAAAAATTGCAATTTTCTTGATACATACCAATTAGCAATTCTGAAATAATGATTTCTTAAAAATCGCTATTACAGAATCGCTAATTGGTACCTTAATACATATGGCCCTAAATGTTTTCTCACATACTTCCTCTAACAAAAAAGCCCAAAACTTACAAGATATTCAGCCCTGGCTCCACTGAAGACAATTTTAATTATAGGTGTGAAATGCTTCAGTCACATCGCCCCAGCCCTTATCGTTATCAAATAATATCATTTTTAATTTTGATTTTAAATTTTATATGGCGCATACATACCCGGCGGCGTCTTGGCGCTGCTCCCAGCACAGGTCTAAGCAAAATGCTTCTACAAATTCGCCTGTGTAACTTACAAAACCTGGCCCTCTGGGTCCATGAAACAATTGGCTAAAAAATCAACCACATCAGGGGGATGTCACTCCCTCTGAATCTACGCTTTTTTTAGGAACCTGGCACCTTTCAAAAACTGCGCCTGACACAGACCGGGACAGTGCACCCTATTATGATGAATGCGTCGGCCCGAGGGCAACCGCAATCTGGCGCCCGACTGGGGGCAGCGCATTCAAGTGAAATACAGAGCAGCTGCTTCAGAGCCTCTCCGTGTTTTACAGCGCAGACAGAAACCCGCCTGCACTTTAAAAAGAGGTGAGCAATCCCCCTGCTGGTGGGTGCAGTGAGTGACTGCAAGGGGATGTCTGGGCGGTCCATAGGACCACCTTGACCCCCTCAAGAGGGCTGCCCTCGGGGCTCCACCTTTTTGTGGCACACTTTCAGTGCACTTCCCAAGGGCATGTTTGCCTCTGTGCTCACATCTTGTATTTCTTGCTTCATCCCCCTGTTCGCTTTTCCTGCACCTCAGTGCACTTGATGCGAAGGCTGTGGTACACGCCACATGCTCCCCCTTCTGAGACAACACAGCACCAGGGCCACACTGACTGTCATCCCCCATCAGGCACACTGGTCACCGTGGATACATGCTTGTGAAACTGTAGCTTTGATGATCGTAAAAGTTGACTTGTTCTTCCCCTTATTCAAATGTAACATTTTTGATTGGTCTGTTTATGGGTTCATTAAGTTTGGCAAACCTGGGGACACACTCTGCATCTCATTTACATAAATCTACGCAGGCAGCATCTGTTCTCTTTCTTTTTTTTTGCAGCCTGGCCTTGATTCCTTCTGCAGTGATTCTCTTTTACAAGCCTCTGTGACTGATGCCATGTGGAATCATCCTCAGATGCCTATAGTTTTGGACCTTACACCAGCAGGGTTTCGACTGAGACAAAACATCAGGGGGCATATTACCAAGCAATAGTGATAATTATCGCTATTGCTTGGTTAGAGACAAAAATTTATCGCCGACCTGCGGCGATTTTTATCGCAAATAAACCTTGCTATTAGCAAGGTTTATCGCAATTGCGATAAAAATCGTCCGCAATGCATGAATATCTCTGAAAAGTCAGCGATATTCATGCATTACCGATCTAATGCTCTTAGCCGTGTTATCCACCTCCCATTGGATAACATGGCTAAGAACTGCTCAGGGCAGGTGTTAGCTTTTGGAGATAATCGCGCTTAGCGCGAATATCTCCAAAAGTTGGTAATAGGAGATAGCGATGTTAGCGACTGTTTCCAGTCGCTAACATCTTGGCACGCCCACTTTGCATGTCATTAGTGATAAATATCACTGACATGCAAAGCGGGGCCCAAGATGGTCGCTATCTCCTACTAGCTGTCGCTAACTGGTGTTAGCGACAGCTAGGTAATAGGGAGATAATTTTATCTCCGCTTTCTTGGCTTTTAAAGCCAAAAAAGCGGAGATAAATCCCTTGATAATATGCCCCCATGTTTGTTGGCAACTATGGACGCGCTAAGACAAGAGTGTGACAGGAGCCCTCCTTCTTGCCTGGGCCTGTGTTCAACCTCATTATCACAGGTTCAAATCCTGGCGGGTCCACTCAGCCTTTCATCCTTCTGAGGTCCGTAGAATGAGTACCGCTGGGTAACCATAAACATCTGTTATTCAGCACAAGATACTCCTGGGTGAACGTGCGCTTTACAAATAGTCATGTTTTATTGGATCTATCGGTTGCTTTCGACACGGTCAATCATAACATCTTATTCGACTGTAACGAGCAGTGGTTGGAATCCTTCTTGTCCGGCCCTTCTCCGGCAGTGCAAATATCATCTTTCACGGCTAACAGGCTGCAGGTTCACTGTGGGGCTCTACAGGGCTCATCTTTGTCCCCACATCTTTTAGACCCCTATGCCCAATCCTGGTTAAGGGACTTGCCGACAAAGTAGGCATACGTTACATGTATGCAGATGACGTGCAGCCCCTACTGCTTCTGGAGGCCCATCTCCCCTCTCAAATCGCATCCCAAAATGCACGGCCTGATTCACAAAAGTAAACTTAGACCAAAAGTCGAACTTTACAAGTAGTAAAGTTAGATTTTTGGTCTACGTGAGACTTTCGGTCTAAACTTAGACAAAAGTCTATCTTTAGTAGTAGTAAAGTTAGACTTTAGGCCTAAACTTAAACTTTTGGTCTACGTTTACTCTTGTGAATCGGCTCACAGTGTGTCACATCTGGAACTGCTGGACCTCGACCGCCTGAACATGAATGCAGAGAAAAGTGAGTCATTATTAATAATAAATTCGCCCTCCGGGAAAACTCATACTGCCCGCTTGAGATGGGAGTTCTGCCCACCCATACCCATGCGGCAGAGTCTGGCAGTGACCACTGATGGTACTCGATCAACGAGAACGTACATTTATTCAGTAGTATCCAAAAGTATTTTCCTTCTAAGACTGATTAGAAAGCTTCTTTGTTCTCATTTATGAAAAGTGATGCATCGCTGCGTGAAAACAGCGATGCGTCACTTTTCACTGCGCCCTCCTTGCGAGACCAATGATGCGTCATATTTACAGTATGACGCATCATGGTGCAAGGAGTTACAGATACGTCAGTATTTCTGACGTATCTGTATAGCGCAAAAGTGACGCATTGCTGGAGTGTGTCAGAAAAGTGACGCAACTCCAGCAATGTGTCCTTTCACATGGGGCAAGCCCCATGTGAAAGGGCCTGCGTCAGTCTTACCCCTGCTGTGAGGCAGGCGTAAGAAATTAACGCATTTGTGTCCTAGAAGTGGCGAAGTGAAATCTCATAGATTTCACTGCGTCACTTCTAGGACCCTTTCTTGCGTCAGAACGCCCCCCCCTGCATACATTATACCTGGCGCAGGTATAATGTGGCGTAGGGGTTTACAAAATGACGCATCTACCTAGATGCGTCACTTTGTAAATATGGCGCAACAAGGCGCATTTTTTAAGCCACTGGTGCGTCACAAAAAGTGACGCACCTGCGGCGTAAAAGTGACGCACAGCCTCATAAATGAGGCCCCTTGTGCCTTACCTCACCGCTGATGCCTTCAATCTCCAGAGGTGGCACTGATTGGTTCAAGGTTTGACTATGCTAATTCGCTGTATCTGGGCCTTCAAGCTGCAGCCCTACACAGTTAGCAGACCATTGGAAATGTGGAAGCCAGACTAATCACGCCCATGTTACTCTTTTTTTAGAACATCTACATTGGCTTCCAGTAAAGTATAGAACCGAGTTGAAGATTCTCTGCATTGATTTTGAGGCACTGCATGCTCTAGCTTCTATCTGTATTTCAAAAGGTGTCGCTAGGCGAGCACTTCACTCTGTCTAAGGCGGGAGGGCGCGGCTTCTCTGTGTGGCTCCATCACTGTGGAAGTTTCTTCCTGATTCATTTAGGGCACTGTAGGAAGGTGGCTACCTGACTATGGTTACCCCAGATTTTTTGCCTGTGTTTAGCTGGTTTTTTGACTTAGTTGACCTGGTTCCCTGCTAATCAGGGCCCCAGGCCATCTGCTCTCTCTGTAAAATGGATTCCATGTACCCTAGGTACATACCACAATTGGAAATGGACTCCTTGTCAGCCCCTGTATAATGCACTATAGGTGCCCAGGGCATAGGAGCCACCAAGGCCTACCAGGGGCTGCAGCATATCTTTTGCCACCCCTGGCTGGTTCTTAAATTGACACAACTGGCTGATCACTCAGCTGGGGTAAGGTGGTGTAATCACCCCTTGCTTAGATATAGTATACCTATATCTAAACCTATATCTGGACACATGTAAACCTGTGAGCCACTCCTATGGAAGGCCTTATCAATCCTGGAGGCTGAGTGCGTGGTTTTATGTGAGATGGAGCTCTAGCATGAGCTGAGCCTGTCTGCAGCTGTCGGGAACAACTCCCTAAGCTGTTCCAGGATAATGCCATACCATATACTCTTAAGTGCCTTATAATCCTCGCGGTTAAATAGCAACTTTGGTTTGGCTTTATCAAAACATGTTGTGTAAGGTGTCATACGATTTGGAATACTATCCCCTCGCCAGTTCTGGCGACGGGGATAGCATTCCACCCCTCTAGAGGGGTAAGACATGTTACTTCACTTAAATGCGGTTAATTTCTCCAAAGACCTTAAGATCCACAAAATGGATGCCTCTGCCACAGACAAATGTCTGGACCCCTGCAGTTGACCGAAACTCAACCAAATGGGTCCTGGACAAAGGGTTTCCTGTCACAGGAGGGTGTCACCGCCCTCCAGACAGGAGATAGTGGATTGTAGCAGGGAGGTATGAAAGAAACCAGACACTGCTTGGGGCGCACAAGGCTGCCCCTTGCATAATCCGGCCAAACTGGTTCTGGGGCACTCCAGCCCTCGTGCCAGGGCGGCCTGGATCAAAGGAAGGGGGTGTATCCACCCACTTTCTGGGTCCCACCCATAGGAGGGGACCTAGCAGGTAATCACGCCCCCCAGATTCGAATAAGAGTGGGAGCAGTGCCAATGCACATCAGATTTCCTGGAAGAAACATTAGAAACGAAACTCTGGACCCTTCGCCCTCCATCTCAACGTGGAAGCCCGAAGAATCTCCCTTGTGGTCAAGGAGTGACCACCCTGCAGCAGCAGGCACCA
This sequence comes from Lissotriton helveticus, assembly GCF_964261635.1. NCBI lineage: Eukaryota > Metazoa > Chordata > Amphibia > Caudata > Salamandridae > Lissotriton > Lissotriton helveticus. The sequence continues at coordinate 42,169,120 of NC_136057.1, forward strand.
TCCAGCCCTCGACGTCTAGTTAGTTGCAGTTCCCGCCGGAACTCGAGCGACTGAGATCAACGAGATCAAGCTTGCCTGCCTTCCAACAGCCCGATCCACAGTCCCTGCAGAGCTGAGACCCGTGGAGGCGACCGGAAGCGTGGGGCACGCCATCTTGAATTGACCACGAGACGCTGACCGTGCAGCCCACGAGTGACCCTCGAAGCTGTGCACCGGGGTTTGAGAAGCCCCCACCCTGAGCTACTCCTGAGCCGAAGTTCAGCCCTCCACACTTGACGAGTGCTGCGTGGGGCCCTTCTGCTCCATTTGGCTCAACGCGTTGGCCTGGTCACTTGCCAGCTGGCTAGTGGTCCCTGTGCCGACGAAACTACAAAGAAGACTCGTGAATCTGGTTGCTCCAGATCCACACCAGCTCCCCTGAAAAGGAGCCCCGACTCTGACCTTCCTGGTCCGAGTGAGAAGCAATCTTCCGATCCCGCGTGGATTGCTCTTGCCAAGGCTTGTTTGCTCCAAACTTGAAGCCGACTGCACCGACGGTGAGAGCCTGCGTGGGACAGATCGTGACCTGCTCCTGGACGTCGCAGATGCCCCAGAGCCCACGTGACAGCGGAGAGAAGCTCCTTCTCTTACCTGGCTGCCAAAACATGGAACTCACTCCCCGCTTACCTTCGCCTCACCCAGAATCACCTAGCGTTCAGAAAGCAGCTTAAAACGTGGATATTTGACATATAATCCTCCTCCCCTTCCTAAGCGCCTTGAAACCCTCTGGGTATGTAGTGCGCTATATAAATTGTATGACTTGACTTGACTTGACTTGACTCGACGACCACCTGATTGCGCCCGACATTGCCTGGTTCCGTCCTGGTTCCACCCTGGTCACTGCTGAGTGACCCAGACTCTGTCCCCTCTGCTTTCAGGTACTCTTCGACTTGAGTCCACCCTTGGACTCCACCGGACACTTCATCTTCACCCTGCCTGCAGCCCTTTCAGCTTCAAGCACCAAGAGCCTGCGTGTCAAAACCCGACGCCACTTCGACCCTATGCACCCACTTCCTGTGGGTGAGGTAACTTTGCTCCGCCGGTGTTCCCACACTGGTGCACATCTCTAGGGTCTGTGTGTTAAGTTTTGTTCCTCTAGGTTCAGCGGAAGTGTCCTTAAACTCTAACTTTACGACTTTTACGCACCATTGGTTAACATTGGTGCATGCGTGCGCTTTCCGCACATCTCCCGAATCCCGAGGGCCATTCCCGACTTCAGCATTGCTTGTCCTGACTGCTCCCAGCGATTCCCTAGGCCCTAGGCCTAACCACTGCTCGAGTGGCATCTCTTATACCACTTGTTTAGTATATGGTTTGAGTGGCCCCCCACCCTCATCCATAATTGTGCAACTTGTATGTTTAAACAGTGCTTTTGATTTAACGCTTGTGCCCCTTTATTCATAAAGAATACTGGGGATTGTTTTTAGTAATAAACACATATATTTTTATAATATATACTTGTGTGGTGTCCTTTCATTTGATATTACAGGATTGTATGTGGTAAAACAGCTCGCTTAACACGACCTCTTAAGTTAAGCCTTTAGGCTGCTTAGTCCATGCTACCCCTAGGATAGCTTGTCTAATAAGGTTGACTTACAACCAGACACCATAAGGGATTGTTTGGTCAGATAGCAGGTGGTTCCAGAATTGGAAACATCCCCTATCAGGCCAACTTCTCACAGGCACAATCTGGCCAGTCAATCCTTCAGAGATTCTCTAAGACCTGGCTTTCTGGGCAAGCATGCTCATGCCAAGTGCAAAAGATACACTTTGATAGCGCCAACAAGCTGTTGAGTTATGTGTATTTTATCGAGTATTGTGAACATAACACAACATATGTCCTATGTACTTACCTCACTTTTTCCCAAAGTGCATTTATCTCTTCTCAGTTGCACCTATAGTACTGCAAATAACTCCTCAAGCACATCATTCAGGGCCATATGTATGAAGCAAAATCGCATTCGCAAAGGCCGAATTTCTGCGAATTTTGGCCTTTGCGAATGCGAATTAGCAAAATGATATGTATGAAGTAAAATCTGGTGCAAAATAAGGAATGGCAAAATTTGCAATTTGTAGTTTTGCAATTGCATTTAAGGAATCGCAAATCGGTACCTTTATACATATGGCCCTCAGTCTCTTACTGTGTTAATGGAGATTTTTTTCTGAACACCAGGATATAGCTTTAAAAATAAGTTATTCCTCTCTTTCCTGTATATTGTTTGTACTCTACTCCCTGAAATACGGATCCCACAGATGCCAGACTAAACGTCATTGTCCTGAGCGAAAGCAGAACGTGAGGTGACTTTTTTCCACAACCACCGGATAAAAGGCTGAACTCAAATCTAAGTTGAAAAAGGCCTTTCCGGTGTGGCACTCGATGCATCATTAGATAGGGCAATCCAATACACTCAAACTGCCTGATTTAAGCTGTGCATGTCTATGCAAATACACAACTTGCCAGCCCTCTTGCTCGGTAAACACCCAAAATATAGAATAAAAAATATCGAAAGGACACAATATCGAATCAGAAATATCGAGAGGACAGAATATAGAATGGACATAATATAGTTGGAAAAAATATCGACATATAGGTAAGTAATATCGAATGTCATTATATCGAATTCTTTTAAATTATATTATACGTTAGTATATGTGTTAAAAGTACATAATATTTTTTTAACGTACGTTACAATTTTTTTAAGGTAATGAATTTGATGTTAATTATTTTTTGCGTATATTAGTTCTGTAGCGGGTTGTGGGTTTATAGGGGAATAGGGTGTGAAGTAATTTAATTTAAATTACAAAAATTATAATTTATTAATTAATACTTTTATGGTTAATAATTAATGCTAACTGAGCTAATTAATTTACTATTACATATTTAAAAAGTTATTAATAAAAGGTTTTAATTAATTGATAAATATGTAAATTGTGTAAATTATTATTAATTAGTAATTAATCAAATATGAATTATTAATAATTAATGTATTACTATGTTAATTATGGTAATTTTTTAGGGGTGTGTCGAGTGTTTATATGGGAGTATGGTGTTTATTAAAATATTTGAAAATACATTTGTATTAATATTTATATAATATTTAATCAAAGTTATTGTATACTGTTAATTGTGTTAATTAAGGTATATATTATTGTTTTGATATTTTTGTTAATTGTGATCAGCTAAGTAATTAAATGTTAATTAATTATGTTAATTTATTATTATTTTAGATTATTGGAGGTGACGTTTATAGTAGAAAATAGTTGGAGAAACTGCTTCAGGGCCGGTCACTCCACACGCTGTGCGACTCCCCCGTGAGTGAGCCCAAGCACCCCCCGCTACTGCCGCTACTGCCACAGGCTCGCCGCTGCTCCCGCAGCTAAGGACTCTGGGTCTTGTAGTCTGTTCGCCTCTCTACCCGTGAATCGTCGCTGCGCCTGCAGCTGAGGATTCTGGGCTTGCCTTGTGTTTTGTGCCTGTGTTTTCCTTTAGTGGCCGCCCGTGACGTTTGCCTGCTCCTGCTTTCGCTCCTTAGCCTCCGGTTTTCCCGCCCTCTTCCCTCCGATCACCGCTCCCCGCCACTGCTCCCCTGCGGCCCGCCCCTTCTCCTCTGTGCCCCCTTCCCATTCGCCGCCCCGCTCCCGCCTCCCAGCTGCTCCTCCCTCCCACTTCGCCATTTATGGCGGAGTCCACGTGTACGCGCAGAGGGCGCGCCAATTGTGTGCCGAAGGCGCGCCAAAGGATAGCCCGTCTACGCCCGTCCACGCCTGGACCGCGCCCAACGCCAGACCCCTGGTCCTCAACGATGCCGGCCCACCTGACGGACTTACAACGCCGCCACTCTCCACGCACTCAACGCCGGCCGGAACCCCGCATGCTAACAAACCACCCCGAAACGCACCCAAGGACCCTTCACCCGCCAAGCCTGCAAATTCACCTGCCTCCGAACCCACACCGCTCCCACCAAGCCGACCACCAGCAACAACCACCTTAAGTGCATCCTGCTCAATACCCGCTCCGTCCACAGGCACGCCGTCAAACTCTGGAACCTCCTCGACACAACAGCACCGGACGTTGCCTTCCTCATGGAGACCTGGATGAACGCCTCCTCAGCCCCCGACATCGCCATAGCCATCCCAGATGGCTACAAGATCACCCGTAAGGACCGCGTCAACCAAACCGGAGGAGGCATCGCCATCGTCCACAGAAACGCCATCCGCATCACGACCAACTCCGACGACACCCTCACCGCCGCCGAGCACCTTCACTTCCAGATACACACCTACCCCAAGACCACCCTCAGAGGCACTCTCATCTACAGACCCCCGGGACAACGCGCCCAATTCAGGGAAGCCATCGCAGACTTCATCCGTCCACACGCCCTCACCTCCTCAGACTACATCCTCCTGGAGAACAACAAGGACTGCAACACCGCCGCCCTGCTGGACAACCTCCACAACCTCGGACTCAAGCAACTGGTGAACACCCCCACCCACTATGCCTGCCACACGCTTGACCCCATCTTCTCCTCCAGCAAGCACATCTCCTTCAGCCACTCCACCGGTCTACACTGGACAGATCACAGCTGCGTCCACTTCAACTTCAGAAGAACCACGACCCACCACCACCCGCAACAGGTTCCCCACAGAAGCTGGAGCAAGATCACCGCCGACCAGCTCACCACCGCCCTCAGCCAGAACCCACTCACCAACACGACCGACCCCAACGAAGCAGCCCGCAACCTCACACAGTGGATCACCAACTGCGCCGACGACCTCGCACCACTGAAAAACCATCCCAGCAGACCCGGCTGCAGGAAAGCCCCGTGGTTCACCAACGACCTCAAGAACTCCAAGAAAACCTGCCGCACCCTCGAGAAAGCCTGACGCCACGACCAGACAACAAAAAACATGACAGCCCTCCAGAACGCCACCCGCAAACACCACCAGCTGATCCGCACCACCAAAAGGACAACATTCAAAGAACGATTGACACCAACACCCACAACAGCAAGGAACTCTTCAGCATCGTGAAAGAGCTCTCCAACCCCAGCACCTGCAACAACGAGATCACACCCTCGCAAGACCTCTGTGACTCACTCGCCTCGTTCTTCCACCTCAAGATCGCAGACATACACAACAGCTTCGGAGCACAGACCACGCACCCAACCACCGAACCAACGCCCCCCACCACCACCCTCTGCACCTGGACCCCAGTCAGCACCGAAGACACCACCCACCTGATGAACACCATCCACTCCGGCTCCCCTACCGACCCCTGCCCACACCACATCTTCAACAAAGCCGACTCCATCATCGCACCCCAACTCCGGAACATCATCAACAGCTCCTTCGCATCCGCCACTTTCCCGGAGAGTTGGAAACATGCCGAGCTGGGCGCCCTCCTGAAGAAACCCACAGCGGACCCCACAGACCTCAAGAACTTCCGCCCCATCTCGCTCCTCCCCTTCCCGGCCAAAGTCATCGAGAAGACCGTCAACAGACAACTCTCCGCCTTCCTCGAGTCCAGCGGATCCCTCGACCCCTCGCAGTCCGGGTTCCAAACAAACCACAGCACCGAGACCGCCCTCATCGCAGCTACCGATGACATCAGGTCCCTGCTCGACAATGGGGAAACTGCCGCCCTCATCCTCCTAGACCTCTCAGCAGCCTTCGACACCGTATGCCACCGCACCCTGATACAGCACCTCAGCAACACCGGAATCCGAGGAGCGGCCCTGGAGTGGAATGTGAAGGTAAACACCCAGGCTATCTGTCTAACAAACACTTGCTATGTACTTAACTGCATCATTCCCAAAAAAATAGAAAACTTAAACCATAACACAGACAATCATAATGATATCAAAAATAGTACGTTTTAATAAAAACAGGGATACATTTTTTACAATGTAAATATACAGATATGATGAGTTATTAATAAAAAATTATATATCTTTTATATTAAAAAAACATAAATTAAAAAAACATTAGAAGGACAGTGATACATGTCCTATCTATTGTAGCTGTGGCTGTTGTATGTGAGTCAGGCAGGCGGCCCTGGAGTGGATCATCTCGTTCCTCGCCGGAAGAAACCAGAGAGTCCGCCTCCCCCCATTCCGATCCGCGGCCACTGAAATCATCTGCAGGGATCCTCACTCAGCCCCACCCTCTTCAACGTCTACATGAGCCCTCTCGCAGCCATCGCACGCCAACACAACCTCAACATCATCTCCTACGCCGACGACAGTCAGCAGACCCTCTCCCTCACCAATGACCCTGCCACCGCCAGAGCCAGCCTCCAGGAAGGAATGAAAGACGTCGCGGAATGGATGAAGCTCAGCCGTCTGAAACTGAACTCAGACAAGACGGAAGTCTTCATCCTGGGACCATCCCCTTCTGCCTGGGACGACTCCTGGTGGCCGCCTGCCCTGGGCACCGCACCCAAGCCAACGGACCATGCACGCAACCTAGGCTTCATCCTGGACTCCTCCCTCACGATGACCAAGCAAGTCAACGCCGTCTCGTCTTCCTGCTTCAACACCCTGCGCATGCTCCGAAAGATCTTCCGATGGATCCCCACCGAAACCAGGAAGACGGTCACCAAGGCCCTCGTCACCAGCCGGCTGAACTACGGGAACACCCTCCACGCTGGAACCACAGCCAAACTCCAGAAACGACTCCAGCGCATACAGATACCTTCTGCACGACTCATCCTGGACATCCCTCGCCACAGCCACATCTCTGCCCATCTGAAAGACCTGCACTGGCTCCCCGTAAACAAGAGGATCACGTTCAGACTCCTCACCCACGCACACAAGGCTCTCCACGACCTGGGCCCAAAGTACCTCAACAGCCGCACACCCACCGGCCAGCTCCGTTCCGCCAGCCTCGCCCTCGCCTGCGTCCCACGAATTCGCAGATCCACCGCCGGATGAAGATCCTTCTCCTACCTGGCGGCCAAGACATGGAACTCCCTCCCCACCCACCTACGGCTGACCCCGGACCATCTCTCCTTCGGGAAACAACTCAAGACCTGGCTGTTTGAGCAGTAGCGACTCCCCCCCCCCCCCCACCCCTCCAGTGCCTTGAGACCCTAGCGGGTGAGTAGCACGCTTTACAAATTGATTGATTGATTGATTGATTCTTTTTTAAATTAATTTTAATTAAATTGTAGGACTGGGTCTACTAAATTATTCCTCTACGCTATCCAACACTTTCCCTACTTTTGCACTCACTGGAGTTGGAATAGTAATTTTTAACTACCCGCTTTCCAACACTTTCCCAACTGTTTCACTTACAGGAGTGGGAATAGTAATTTTTACCCTCCCTCTATCCAACGCTTTCCCTACTGTTGCACTCACTGGAGTGGGAATAATAATTTTTACGCCTACGCTATCCAACGCTTTCCCTACTGTTGCACTCTCTGGAGTGGGAATAGTAAGTTTTACCCACCCGCTATCCAACAATTTCCCTACTGTTGCACTCACTTTGGCCTCAGCAGCACCTCACTCCCCGTGCACTGAGCCTGAGCAGCACCTCACTCCCCATGCACTAAGCCTCAGCAGCACCTCACTCCCCATGCACTGAGCCTCAGCAGCACCTCACTCCCCATGCACTGAGCCTCAACAGCACCTCACTCCCCGTGTACTGAGCCTGAGCAGCACATCACTCCCAATGCACTAAGCCTCAGCAGCACCTCACTCCCCATGCACTGAGCCTTAGCAGCACCTCACTCCCCATGCACTGAGCCTTAGCAGCACCTCACTCCCCATGCACTAAACCTAAGCAGCACCTCACTCCCCATGCACTGAGCCTTAGCAGCACCTCACTCCCCATGCACTAAACCTAAGCAGCACCTCACTCCCCGTGCAGTGAGCCCGAGCTGCACCTCACGCCCCGTGCACTGAGCCTGAGCAGCACCTCACTCCCCGTGCACTGAGCCTGAGCAGCACCTCACTCCCCATGCACTAAGCCTCAGCAGCACCTCACTCCCCATGCACTAAGCCTCAGCAGCACCTCACTCCCCATGCACTAAGCCTCAACAGCACCTCACTCCCCGTGTACTGAGCCTGAGCAGCACATCACTCCCAATGCACTAAGCCTCAGCAGCACCTCACTCCCCATGCACTGAGCCTTAGCAGCACCTCACTCCCCATGCACTGAGCCTTAGCAGCACCTCACTCCCCATGCACTAAACCTAAGCAGCACCTCACTCCCCATGCACTGAGCCTTAGCAGCACCTCACTCCCCATGCACTAAACCTAAGCAGCACCTCACTCCCCGTGCAGTGAGCCATAGCAGAACCTCATTCCCTGTGCAGTGAGCCCAAGCAACACCTCACTCCCCATGCACTGAGCCTCAGCAGCACCTCCCTCCCCATGCACTGAGCCTCAGCAGCACCTCACTCCCCATGCACTGAGCCTCAGCAGCACCTCAGTCCCCGTGCAGTGAAGCCGAGCTGCACCTCACTCCCTGTGCACTGAGCCTGAGCAGCACCTCATCCCTGCGCAGTGAGCCTGAACAGCACCTCACTCCCCATGCACTGAGCCTCAGCAGCACCTCACTCCCCATGCACTTAGCCTCAGCAGCACCTCACTCCCCGTGCAGTGAAGCCGAGCTGCACCTCACGCCCCGTGCACTGAGCCTCAGCAGCACCTCACTCCCTGCGCAGTGAGCCTCAGCAGCACCTCACGCCCCGTGCACTGAGCCTCAGCAGCACCTCACTCCCCATGCACTTAGCCTGAGCAGCACCTCACTCCCCATGCACTGAGCCTCAGCAGCACCTCCCTCCCCATGCACTGAGCCTGAGCAGCACCTCACTCCCCGTGCAGTGAAGCCGAGCTGCACCTCCCTCCCCATGCAGTGAGCCTGAACAGCACCTCACTCCCCATGCACTGAGCCTCAGCAGCACCTCACTCCCCGTGCAGTGAGCCCGAGCAGCACCTCACTCCCCATGCACTGAGCCTCAGCAGCACCTCACTCCCCGTGCACTGAGCCTCAGCAGCACCTCACTCCCCATGCACTGAGCCTCAGCAGCACCTCACTCCCCGTGCACTGAGCCTCAGCAGCACCTCACTCCCCATGCACTGAGCCTGAGCAGAACCTCACTTCCCGTGCAGTGAGCCCCAGCAGCACCTCACTCCCCATGCACTGAGCCTCAGCAGCACCTCACTCCCCGTGCAGTGAGCCTCAGCAGCAACTCACTCCCCATGCACTGAGAAAGGCAGTACCTCACTCCCTGTGCCATGAGTCCGAGCAGCACCTCACTCCCCGTGCAGTGAGCCTGAGCAGCACCTCACTCCCTGTGCAGTGAGCCTGAGCAGCACCTCACTCCCCGTGCACTGAGCCTGAGCAGCACCTCAGTCCCTGTGCAGTGAGCCCGAGCAGCACCTCGCTCCCCTTGCACTGAGACTGAACAGCACCACCCTCCCCGAGCACTGAGCAGCACCTCACTCCCCATGCACTGAGCCTCAGCAGCACCTCACTCCCCATGCACTGAGCCTGAGCAGCACCTCACTCCCCATGCCTCAGCAGCACCTCACTCCCCATGCAGTGAGCCCGAGCAGCACCTCACTTCCCGTGCAGTGAGCCTGAGCAGAACCTCACTCCCTGTGCACTGAGCCTCAGCAGCACCTCACTCCCTGTGCAGTGAGCCCAAGTAGCACCTCACTCCCCATGCACTGAGCCTCAGCAGCACCTCACTCCCCATGCACTGAGCCTCAGCAGCACCTCACTCCCCATGCACTGAGCCTGAGCAGCACCTCACTCCCCGTGCACTGAGCCTGAGCAGTACCTCACTCCCTGTGCCGTGAGTCCGAGCAGCACCTCACTCCCCATGCACTGAGCCTCAGCAGCACCTCACTCCCCATGCACTGAGCCTGAGCAGCACCTCACTCCCCGTGCACTGAGCCTGAGCAGTACCTCACTCCCTGTGCAGTGAGCCTGAGCAGCACCTCACTCCCTGTGCAGTGAGCCTCAGCAGCACATCACTCCATATGCATTGAGCCTGAGCAGCACCTCTCTCCCCGTGCACTGAGCCTGAGCAGCACCTCGCTCTCCGTGCACTGAGCCTCAGCAGCACCTCGCTCCCCGTGCAGTGAGCCTCAGCAGCACCTCACTCCCCGTGCAGTGAGCCTGAGCAGCACCTCACTCCCTGTTCAGTGAGCCCAAACAGCACCTCACTCCCTGTGCAGTTAGCCTCAGCAGCACCTCTCTCCCCGTGCACTGAGCCTCAGCAGCATCTCGCTCCCCATGCACTGAGCCTCAGCAGCATCTCGCTCCCCTTGCAGTGAGCCTGAGCAGCACATCACTCCCCGTGCACTGAGCCTGAGCAGCACCTCTCTCCCCGTGCACTGAGCCTGAGCAGCATCCCGCTCCCTGTGCACTGAGCCTCAGCAGCACCTCGCTCCCTGTGCAGTGAGCCTGAGCAGCACCTCACTCCCCGTGCAGTGAGCCTCAGCAGCACCTCGCTCCCCGTGCACTGAGCCTCAGCAGCACCTCACTCCCCGTGCAGTGAGCCTGAGCAGCACCTCACTCCCTGTGCAGTGAGCCCAAGCAGCACCTCACTCCCCGTGCTGAGCCTGAGCAGCACCTCACTCCCTGTGCACTGAGCCTGAGAAGCACCTCACTCCCTGTGCAGTGAGCCTCAGCAGCACCTCACTCCCCGTGCAGTGAGCCCGAGCAGCACCTAACTCCCCGTGCAGTGAGCCCGAGCAGCACTTCACTCCCCGTGCACTGAGCCTGAGCAGCACCTCACTCCCCGTGCAGTGAGCCTGAGCAGCACCTCACTCCCCGTGCACTGAGCCCGAGCTGCACCTCACTCCCCGTGCAGTGAGCCTGGGCAGCACCTCACTCCCCGTGCAGTGAGCCTGAGCAGCACCTCAGTCCTCGTGCAGTGAGCCCGAGCAGCACCTCACTCCCCGTGCAGTGAGCCCGAGCAGCACCTCACTCCCCGTGCAGTGAGCCCGAGCTGCACCTCACTCCCCGTGCACTGAGCCTGAGCAGCACCTCACTCCCCGTGCACTGAGCCTCAGCAGCACCTCACTCCCTGTGCAGTGAGACTGAACAGCACCCCCCTCCCCGTGCACTGAGCCTCAGCAGCACCTCGCTCCCCGTGCACTGAGCCCGAGCAGCACCTCACTCCCCATGCACTGAGCCTCAGCAGCACCTCAGTCCCTGTGCAGTGAGCCCAAGCAGCACCTCACTCCCCGTGCTGAGCCTGAGCAGCACCTCACTCCCCGTGCTGAGCCTCAGCAGCACCTCACTCCCCGTGCACTGAGCCTGAACAGCACCTCACTCCCCATGCACTGAGCCTCAGCAGCACCTCAGTCCCTGTGCAGTGAGCCCAAGCAGCACCTCAGTCCCTGTGCAGTGAGCCCAAGCAGCACCTCACTCCCCGTGCTGAGCCTGAGCAGCACCTCACTCCCCGTGCTGAGCCTGAGCAGCACCTCACTCCCCATGCACTGAGCCTCAGCAGCACCTCAGTCCCTGTGCAGTGAGCCCGAGCAGCACCTCACTCCCGTGCTGAGCCTGAGCAGCCCCTCCCTCCCCTCCCTCCCCGTGCTGAGCCTGAGCAGCACTTCGCTCCCCGCTGAGCCTGAGCAGCCCCTCCCTCCCCGTGCTGAGCCTGAGCAGCCCCTCCCTCCCCGTGCTGAGCCTGAGCAGCACTTCGCTCCCCGTGCTGCGCTTGGCGTGCAGTGATTTATTGCCCGTTAGAGAGGGCTTCAGTTATTAATAGACCCTGCGTGGCCTCGAGGTGCTCTACAGCGCAATAACTCACGCCTCTGATGAGAGGGGCAGGTGTCAGCCTTGAGGAGGGGGGGGGGGGGGGGTCGGGGGGGGGGGGGGGCTGTGTGTTTACACCGACAGGCATAACTCACCTTCATACATGCATACCGCGGACACCTGAGCAGCGAGACACTGATGGATACCCACACAGCTCCACTGACGCACCTCGGCCAGGGCCTCAGAACTGACTTCATCCAGGGCTGAGGCCCAGCCACAGCTCCCCCAGTGCATCTCTGCAGGACTGAGACACACGCACAGCTCCACCAGTGCATCTCTGTCAGGACTGAGACACACGCACAGCTCCCCCAGTGCATCTCTGTCAGGACTGAGACACACACACAGCTCCCCCAGTGCATCTCTGCCAGGACTGAGACACATGCACAGCTCCCCCAGTGCATCTCTGCCAGGACTGAGACACACGCACAGCTCCCCCAGTGCATCTCTGACAGGACTGAGACACACGCACAGCTCCTCCAGTGCATCTCTGTCAGGACTGAGACACACGCACAGCTCCACCAGGGCATCTCTGCTAGGACTGAGACACACACACACCTCCCCCAGTGCATCTCTGACAGGACTGAGACACATGCTCAGCTCCCCCAGTGCATCTCTGCCAGGACTGAGACACACGCACAGCTCCACCAGGGCATCTCTGCTAGGACTGAGACACACACACAGCTCCCCCAGTGCATCTCTGCCAGGACTGAGACACACGCACAGCTCCCCCAGAGCATCTCTGCAGGACTGAGACACACGCACAGCTCCCCCAGTGCATCTCTGCAGGACTGAGACACACGCACAGCTCCCCCAGTGCATCTCTGACAGGACTGAGACACACGCACAGCTCCCCCAGTGCATCTCTGCAGGACTGAGACACACGCACAGCTCCCTCAGTGCATCTCTGTCAGGACTGAGACACACGCACAGCTCCCCCAGTGCATCTCTGTCAGGACTGAGACACACGCACAGCTCCGCCTGTGCATCTCTGTCAGGACTGAGACACACACACATCTCCCCCAGTGCATCTCTGTCAGGACTGAGACACACGCACAGCTCCGCCTGTGCATCTCTGCCAGGACTGAGACACACACACACAGCTCCCCAAGTGCATCACTGCAGGACTGAGACACACGCACAGCTCCCCCAGTGCATCTCTGCCAGGACTGAGACACACACACATCTCCCCCAGTGCATCTCTGTCAGGACTGTGACACACGCACAGCTCCCCCAGTGCATCTCTGCCGGGACTGAGACACACACACAGCTCCCCCAGTGCATCTCTACCAGGACTGAGACACACGCACAGCTCCCCCAGTGCATCTCTGCCAGGACTGAGACACTCGCACAGCTCCCCCAGTGCATCTCTGCCAGGACTGAGACACACGCACAGCTCCACCAGAGCATCTCTGCAGGACTGAGACACACGCACAGCTCCCCCAGTGCATCTCTGTCAGGACTGAGACACAGGCACAGCTCCCCCAGTGCATCTCTGCCAGGACTGAGACACACGCACAGCTCCCCCAGTGCATCTCCGTCAGGACTGAGACACACGCACAGCTCCCCCAGTGCATCTCTGCAGGACTGAGACACACACACAGCTCCCCCAGTGCATCTCCGTCAGGACTGAGACACACGCACAGCTCCCCCAGTGCATCTCTGCCATGACTGAGATACACGCACAGCTCCCCCAGTGCATCTCTGCAGGACTGAGACACACGCACAGCTCCCCCAGTGCATCTCTGCAGGACTGAGACACACACACAGCTCCCCCAGTGCATCTCCGTCAGGACTGAGACACACGCACAGCTCCCCCAGTGCATCTCTGCCATGACTGAGATACACGCACAGCTCCCCCAGTGCATCTCAACCAGGACTGAGACACACGCACAGCTCCCCCAGTGCATCTCTGTCAGGACTGAGACACACGCACAGCTCCCCCAGTGCATCTCTGCCAGGACTGAGACACACGCACAGCTCCCCCAGTGCATCTCTGCCAGGACTGAGACACACACACAGCTCCCCCAGTGCATCTCTGCAGGACTGAGACACATGCACAGCTCCCCCAGTGCATCTCTGCAGGACTGAGACACACGCACAGCTCCCCCAGTGCATCTCTGCAGGACTGAGACACACGCACAGCACCCCCAGTGCATCTCTGACAGGACTGAGACACACACACAGCTCCCCCAGTGCATCTCTGCAGGACTGAGACACACGCACAGCACCCCCAGTGCATCTCTGACAGGACTGAGACACACACACAGCTCCCCCAGTGCATCTCTGCAGGACTGAGACACACACACAGCTCCCCCAGTGCATCTCTGCAGGACTGAGACACACGCACAGCACCCCCAGTGCATCTCTGACAGGACTGAGACACACGCACAGCTCCCCCAGTGCATCTCTGCTACGACTGAGACACACACACAGCTCCCCCAGTGCATCTCTGCCAGGACTGAGACACACGCACAGCTCCCCCAGTGCATCTCTGTCAGGACTGAGACACACGCACAGCACCCCCAGTGCATCTCTGACAGGACTGAGACACACGTACAGCTCCCCCAGTGCATCTCTATCAGGACTGAGACACACGCACAGCTCCCCCAGTGCATCTCTGCCAGGACTGAGGCACACGTACAGCTCCCCCAGTGCATCTCTGCCAGGACTGAGACACACGCACAGCTCTCCCAGTGCATCTCTGTCAGGACTGAGACACACGCACAGCTCCCGCAGGGCATCTCTGCCGGGACTGAGACACACGCACAGCTCCCCCTGTGCATCTCTGCCAGGACTGAGACACACGCACAGCTCTCCCAGTGCATCTCTGTCAGGACTGAGACACACGCACAGCTCCCGCAGGGCATCTCTGCCGGGACTGAGACACACGCACAGCTCCCCCTGTGCATCTCTGCCAGGACTGAGACACACGCACAGCTCCCCCAGTTCATCTCTGCCAGTACTGAGACACACGCACAGCTCCCCCAGTGCAGCTCTGCCAGGACTGAGACACACGCACAGCTCCCCCAGTGCATCTCTGCCAGGACTGAGACACACGCACAGCTCCCCCAGTGCATCTCTGACAGGACTGAGACACACGCACAGCTCCTCCAGTGCATCTCTGTCAGGACTGAGACACACGCACAGCTCCACCAGGGCATCTCTGCTAGGACTGAGACACACACACAGCTCCCCCAGTGCATCTCTGACAGGACTGAGACACATGCTCAGCTCCCCCAGTGCATCTCTGCCAGGACTGAGACACACGCACAGCTCCACCAGGGCATCTCTGCCAGGACTGAGACACACGCACAGCTCCCCCAGTGCATCTCTGACAGGACTGAGACACATGCTCAGCTCCCCCAGTGCATCTCTGCCAGGACTGAGACACACGCACAGCTCCACCAGGGCATCTCTGCCAGGACTGAGACACACACACAGCTCCCCCAGTGCATCTCTGACAGGACTGAGACATACGCACAGCTCCCCCAGAGCATCTCTGCAGGACTGAGACACACGCACAGCTCCCCCAGTGCAATTCTGCCAGGACTGAGACACACGCACAGCTCCCCCAGTGCATCTCTGCAGGACTGAGACACACGCACAGCTCCCCCAGTGCATCTCTGACAGGACTGAGACACACGCACAGCTCCCCCAGTGCATCTCTGCAGGACTGAGACACACGCACAGCTCCCTCAGTGCATCTCTGTCAGGACTGAGACACACGCACAGCTCCGCCTGTGCATCTCTGTCAGGACTGAGACACACACACATCTCCCCCAGTGCATCTCTGTCAGGACTGAGACACACGCACAGCTCCGCCTGTGCATCTCTGTCAGGACTGAGACACACACACATCTCCCCCAGTGCATCTCTGTCAGGACTGAGACACACGCACAGCTCCGCCTGTGCATCTCTGCCAGGACTGAGACACACACACACAGCTCCCCCAGTGCATCTCTGTCAGGACTGAGACACACGCACAGCTCCCCCAGTGCAGCTCTGCCAGGACTGAGACACACACACAGCTCCCCCAGTGCATCACTGCAGGACTGAGACACACGCACAGCTCCCCCAGGGCATCTCTGTCAGGACTGTGACACATGCACAGCTCCCCCAGTGCATCTCTGCCGGGACTGAGACACACACACAGCTCCCCCAGTGCATCTCTACCAGGACTGAGACACACGCACAGCTCCCCCAGTGCATCTCTGCCAGGACTGAGACACTCGCACAGCTCCCCCAGTGCATCTCTGCCAGGACTGAGACACACGCACAGCTCCACCAGAGCATCTCTGCAGGACTGAGACACACGCACAGCTCCCCCAGTGCATCTCTGACAGGACTGAGACACACGCACAGCTCCCCCAGTGCATCTCTGCTACGACTGAGACACACACACAGCTCCCCCAGTGCATCTCTGCCAGGACTGAGACACACGCACAGCTCCCCCAGTGCATCTCTGTCAGGACTGAGACACACGCACAGCACCCCCAGTGCATCTCTGACAGGACTGAGACACACGTACAGCTCCCCCAGTGCATCTCTATCAGGACTGAGACACACGCACAGCTCCCCCAGTGCATCTCTGCCAGGACTGAGACACACGTACAGCTCCCCCAGTGCATCTCTGCCAGGACTGAGACACACGCACAGCTCTCCCAGTGCATCTCTGTCAGGACTGAGACACACGCACAGCTCCCGCAGGGCATCTCTGCCGGGACTGAGACACACGCACAGCTCTCCCAGTGCATCTCTGTCAGGACTGAGACACTCGCACAGCTCACCCAGTGCATCTCTGCCAGGACTGAGACACACGCACAGCTCCACCAGAGCATCTCTGCAGGACTGAGACACACGCACAGCTCCCCCAGTGCATCTCTGACAGGACTGAGACACACGCACAGCTCCCCCAGTGCATCTCTGCTATGACTGAATCTCTGACAGGACTGAGACACACGCACAGCTCCCCCAGTGCATCTCTGCTACGACTGAGACACACACACAGCTCCCCCAGTGCATCTCTGCCAGGACTGAGACACACGCACAGCTCCCCCAGTGCATCTCTGCCAGGACTGAGACACACGCACAGCTCCCCCAGTGCATCTTTGCCAGGACTGAGACACATGCACAGCTCCCCCAGTGCATCTCTGCCAGGACTGAGACACACGCACAGCTCCCCCAGTGCATCTCTGTCAGGACTGAGACACACGCACAGCTCCTCCAGTGCATCTCTGTCAGGACTGAGACACACGCACAGCTCCCCCAGTGCATCTCTGTCAGGACTGAGACACACGCACAGCACCCCCAGTGCATCTCTGACAGGACTGAGACACACGTACAGCTCCCCCAGTGCATCTCTATCAGGACTGAGACACACGCACAGCTCCCCCAGTGCATCTCTGCCAGGACTGAGACACACGTACAGCTCCCCCAGTGCATCTCTGCCAGGACTGAGACACACGCACAGCTCTCCCAGTGCATCTCTGTCAGGACTGAGACACACGCACAGCTCCCCCACTGCATCTCTGCCAGGACTGAGACACACGCAGAGCACCCCCAGTGCAGCTCTGCCAGGACTGAGACACACGCACAGCTCCCCCAGTGCATCTCTGTCAGGATTGAGACACGCGCACAGCTCCCCCAGTGCATCTCTGCCGGGACTGAGACACATGCACAGCTCTCCCAGTGCATCTCTGTCAGGACTGAGACACACGCACAGCTCTCCCAGTGCATCTCTGTCAGGACTGAGACACACGCACAGCTCCCGCAGGGCATCTCTGCCGGGACTGAGACACACGCACAGCTCCCCCTGTGCATCTCTGCCAGGACTGAGACACACGCACAGCTCCCCCAGTGCAGCTCTGCCAGGACTGAGACACACGCACAGCTCTCCCAGTGCATCTCTGTCAGGACTGAGACACACGCACAGCTCCCGCAGGGCATCTCTGCCAGGACTGAGACACACGCACAGCTCCCCCTGTGCATCTCTGCCAGGACTGAGACACACGCACAGCTCCCCCAGTGCAGCTCTGCCAGGACTGAGACACACGCACAGCTCCTCCAGTGTATCTCTGTCAGGATTGAGACACACGCACAGCTCTCCCAGTGCATCTCTGTCAGGATTGAGACACGCGCACAGCTCCCCCAGTGCATCTCTGCCGGGACTGAGACACATGCACAGCTCTCCCAGTGCATCTCTGTCAGGACTGAGACACACGCACAGCTCTCCCAGTGCAGCTCTGTCAGGACTGAGACACCCTCACAGCTCCTCCAGTGCATCTCTGTCAGGACTGAGACACACGCACAACTTCACCAGTGCATCTCTGCAGGACTGAGACACACGCAAAGCTCCCGCAGTGCATCTCTGCCAGGATTGAGACACAAGCACAGCTCCTCCAGTGCATCTCTGCAGGACTGAGACACACTCACAGCTCCCCCAGTGCATCTCTGCCGGGAATGAGACACACGCACAGCTCCCGCAGTGCACCTCTGCCAGGATTGAGACACAAGCACAGCTCCTCCAGTGCATCTCTGCCAGGACTGAGACACACGCACAACTTCACCAGTGCATCTCTGACAGGACAGAGACACATGCACAGCTCCCCCAGTGCATCTCTGCCGGGACTGAGACACACGCACAGCTCCGTCATTGCATCTCTGCAGGACTGAGACACAGGCACAGCTCCCCCAGAGCATCTCTGTCAGGACTGAGACACACACACAACTTCACCAGTGCATCTCTGACAGGACTGAGACACAGGCACGGCTCCCCCAGTGCA
Source organism: Lissotriton helveticus (assembly GCF_964261635.1). Classification (NCBI taxonomy): domain Eukaryota; kingdom Metazoa; phylum Chordata; class Amphibia; order Caudata; family Salamandridae; genus Lissotriton; species Lissotriton helveticus. Next base: position 42,187,722 of record NC_136057.1, read on the forward strand.
TCTCTGTCAGGACTGAGACACACGCACGGCTCCCCTAGTGCATCTCTGCCAGGACTAAGACACCCTCACAGCTCCCCCAGTGCATCTCTGCAGGACTGAGACACATGCACAGCTCCCCCAGTGCATCTCTGTGAGGAGTGAGACACACGCACAGCTCCACCAGTGCATCTCTGGCAGGACTGAGACACACGCACAGCTCCATCAGTGCATCTCTGTCAGGCCTGAGACACACGCACAGCTCCACCAGTGGATCTCTGCCAGGACTGAGGCACACAAACAGCTCCCCCAGTGCATCTCTGCCAGGACTGAGACACACCCACAGCTCCCCCAGTGCATCTCTGCCAGGATTGAGACACACTCACAGCTCCCCCAGTGCATCTCTGTCAGGATTGAGACACACGCACAGCTCCCCCAGTTCATCTCTGCCAGTACTGAGACACACGCACAGCTCCTCCAGTGCATCTCTGCCTGGACTGAGACACACGCACAGCTCCTCCAGTGCATCTCTGTCAGGACTGAGACACACGCACAGCTCCCCCAGTGCATCTCTATCAGGACTGAGACACACACACAGCTCCCCCAGTGCATCTCTGACAGGACTGAGACACACGCACAGCTCCCCTGTGCATCTCTGCAGGACTGAGACACACACACGGCTCCCCCAGTGCATCTCTGTCAGGACTGAGACACACACACAGCTCCTCCTGTGCATCTCTGCCAGGACTGAGACACACACACAGCTCCTCCAGTGCATCTCCGTCAGGACTGAGACACACGCACAGCTCCCCAGTGCATCTCTGCCAGGACTGAGACACACGCACAGCTCCTCCTGTGCATCTCTGCCAGGACTGAGACACACGCACAGCTCCCCCGGTGCATCTCTCCAAGGACTGAGACACACGCACAGCTCCCCCAGGGCATCTCTGCCAGGACTGAGACACACGCACAGCTCCCCCAGTGCATCTCTGCCAGGACTGAGACACATGCACAGCTCCTCCAGTGCATCTCTGCCAGGACTGAGACACACCCCCAGCTCCCCCAGGGCATCTCTGCCAGGACTGGAACACACGCAGAGCTCTCCCAGGGCATCTCTGCCAGGACTGAGACACACGCACAGCTCCCCCACTGCATCTCTGCCAGGACTGAGACACACGCAGAGCACCCCCAGTGCAGCTCTGCCAGGACTGAGACACACGCACAGCTCCTCCAGTGCATCTCTGTCAGGATTGAGACACACGCACAGCTCCCCCAGTGCATCTCTGTCAGGATTGAGACACACGCACAGCTCTACCAGTGCATCTCTGTCAGGACTGAGACACACGCACAGCTCCTCCAGTGCATCTCTGTCAGGATTGAGACACACGCTCAGCTCCCCCAGTGCATCTCTGCCAGGACTGAGACACACGCACAGCTCCTCCAGTGCATCTCTGTCAGGATTGAGACACACGCACAGCTCCCCCAGTGCATCTCTGCCAGGACTGAGACATACGCACAGCTCCCCCAGTGCATCTCTGTCAGGACTGAGACACACGCACAGCTCCCCCAGTGCATCTCTGTCAGGACTGAGACACACGCACAGCTCCCCCAGTGCATCTCTGTCAGGACTGAGACACACACACAGCTCCTCCAGTGCATCTCTGTCAGGACTGAGACACACACACAGCTCCCCCAGTGCATCTGTGCCAGGACTGAGACACACCCACAGCTCCCCCAGTGCATCTCTGACAGGACTGAGACACACGCACAGCTCCCCTGTGCATCTCTGCAGGACTGAGACACACACACGGCTCCCCCAGTGCATCTCTGCCAGGACTGAGACACACACACAGCTCCCCCAGTGCATCTCTGACAGGACTGAGACACACTCACAGCTCCCCCAGTGCATCTCTGACAGGACTGAGACACACGCACAGCTCCCCCAGTGCATCTCTGCCAGGACTGGGACACACGCACAGCTCCCCCAGTGCATCTCTGCCAGGACTGAGACACACGCACAGCTCCCCCAGTGCATCTCTGGCAGGACTGAGACACACGCACAGCTACCGCAGTGCATCTCTGACAGGACTGAGACACGCACAGCTCCCCTAGGGCATCTCTGCCGGGACTAAGACACACGTACAGCTCCCCCGGTGCATCTCTGCCAGGACTGAAACACACGCACAGCTCCCCCAGTGCATCTCTGACAGGACTGAGACACACACACAGCTCCCCCAGGCATCTCTGCAGGACTGAGACACACGCACAGCTCCCCCAGTGCATCTCTGTCAGGAATGAGACACAGGCACAGCTCCACCAGTGCATCTCTGCAGGACTGAGACACACCCACAGCTCCCCCAGTGCATCTCTGCCAGGACTGAGACACACGCACAGCTCCCCCAGTGCATCTCTGCCAGGACTGAGACACATGCACAGCTCCCCCAGTGCATCTCTGTCAGGACTGAGACACACGCACAGCTCCCCCTGTGCATCTCTGCCAGGACTGAGACACATGCACAGCTCCCCCAGTGCATCTCTGCCAGGACTGAGACACACGTACAGCTCCCCCAGTGCATCTCTGCCAGGACTGAGACACATGCACAGCTCCCCCAGTGCATCTCTGTCAGGACTGAGACACACGCACAGCTCCCCCAGTGCATCTCTGCCAGGACTGAGACACACGCACAGCTCCCCCAGTGCATCTCTGTCAGGACTGAGACACACGCACAGCTCCCCCAGTGCATCTCTGCCAGGACTGAGACACACGCACAGCTCCCCCAGTGCATCTCTGTCAGGACTGAGACACACGCACAGCTCCACCAGTGCATCTCTGCAGGACTGAGACACACACACAGCTCCCCCAGGCATCTCTGCAGGACTGAGACACACGCACAGCTCCCCCAGTGCATCTCTGCCAGGACTGAGACACATGCACAGCTCCCCCAGTGCATCTCTGTCAGGACTGAGACACACGCACAGCTCCCCCAGTGCATCTCTGCCAGGACTGAGACACACGCACAGCTCCCCCAGTGCATCTCTGTCAGGACTGAGACACACGCACAGCTCCACCAGTGCATCTCTGCAGGACTGAGACACACACACAGCTCCCCCAGGCATCTCTGCAGGACTGAGACACACGCACAGCTCCCCCAGTGCATCTCTGCAGGACTGAGACACACGCACAGCTCCCCCAGTGCATCTCTGCCAGGACTGAGACACACGCTCAGCTACCCCAGTGCATCTCTGACAGGACTGAGACACACGCACAGCTCCCCCAGTGCATCTCTGTCAGGACTGAGACACACGCTCAGCTCCCCCTGTGCATCTCGGCCAGGACTGAGACACACGCACAGCTCCTCCAGTGCATCTCCGCCAGGACTGAGACACACGCACAGCTCCCCCAGTGCATCTCTGCCAGGACTGAGACACACGCACAGCTCCCCCAGTGCATCTCTGACAGGACTGAGACACACACAAAGCTCCTCCAGTGCATCTCTGTCAGGACTGAGACACACGCACAGCTCCCCCAGTGCATCTCTGCCAGGACTGAGACACACGCACAGCTCCCCCAGTGCATCTCTGCCAGGACTGAGACACACGCACAGCTCCCCCAGTGCATCTCTGTCAGGACTGAGACACACGCACAGCTCCCCCAGTGCATCTCTGACAGGACTGAGACACACACAAAGCTCCTCCAGTGCATCTCTGTCAGGACTGAGACACACGCACAGCTCCCCCTGTGCATCTCTGCCAGGACTGAGACACATGCACAGCTCCCCCAGTGCATCTCTGCAGGACTGAGACACACCCACAGCTCCCCCAGTGCATCTCTGCCAGGACTGAGACACACGCACAGCTCCCCCAGTGCATCTCTGCCAGGACTGAGACACATGCACAGCTCCCCCAGTGCATCTCTGTCAGGACTGAGACACACGCACAGCTCCCCCTGTGCATCTCTGCCAGGACTGAGACACATGCACAGCTCCCCCAGTGCATCTCTGTCAGGACTTAGACACACGCACAGCTCCCCCAGTGCATCTCTGCCAGGACTGAGACACACGTACAGCTCCCCCAGTGCATCTCTGCCAGGACTGAGACACATGCACAGCTCCCCCAGTGCATCTCTGTCAGGACTGAGACACACGCACAGCTCCCCCAGTGCATCTCTGCCAGGACTGAGACACACGCACAGCTCCCCCAGTGCATCTCTGTCAGGACTGAGACACACGCACAGCTCCCCCAGTGCATCTCTGCCAGGACTGAGACACACGCACAGCTCCCCCAGTGCATCTCTGTCAGGACTGAGACACACGCACAGCTCCACCAGTGCATCTCTGCAGGACTGAGACACACACACAGCTCCCCCAGGCATCTCTGCAGGACTGAGACACACGCACAGCTCCCCCAGTGCATCTCTGCCAGGACTGAGACACATGCACAGCTCCCCCAGTGCATCTCTGTCAGGACTGAGACACACGCACAGCTCCCCCAGTGCATCTCTGCCAGGACTGAGACACACGCACAGCTCCCCCAGTGCATCTCTGTCAGGACTGAGACACACGCACAGCTCCACCAGTGCATCTCTGCAGGACTGAGACACACACACAGCTCCCCCAGGCATCTCTGCAGGACTGAGACACACGCACAGCTCCCCCAGTGCATCTCTGCAGGACTGAGACACACGCACAGCTCCCCCAGTGCATCTCTGCCAGGACTGAGACACACCCTCAGCTACCCCAGTGCATCTCTGACAGGACTGAGACACACGCACAGCTCCCCCAGTGCATCTCTGTCAGGACTGAGACACACGCTCAGCTCCCCCTGTGCATCTCGGCCAGGACTGAGACACACGCACAGCTCCTCCAGTGCATCTCCGCCAGGACTGAGACACACGCACAGCTCCCCCAGTGCATCTCTGCCAGGACTGAGACACACGCACAGCTCCCCCAGTGCATCTCTGACAGGACTGAGACACACACAAAGCTCCTCCAGTGCATCTCTGTCAGGACTGAGACACACGCACAGCTCCCCCAGTGCATCTCTGCCAGGACTGAGACACACGCACAGCTCCCCCAGTGCATCTCTGCCAGGACTGAGACACACGCACAGCTCCCCCAGTGCATCTCTGTCAGGACTGAGACACACGCACAGCTCCCCCAATGCATCTCTGCCAGGACTGAGACACACGCACAGCTCCCCCAGTGCATCTCTGCCAGGACTGAGACACACGCACAGCTCCCCCAGTGCATCTCTGTCAGGACTGAGACACACGCACAGCTCCCCCAGTGCATCTCTGTCAGGACTGAGACACACGCACAGCTCCCCCAGTGCATCTCTGTCAGGACTGAGACACACGCACAGCTCCCCCAGTGCATCTCTGCCAGGACTGAGACACACGCACAGCTCCCCCAGTGCATCTCTGACAGGACTGAGACACACACAAAGCTCCTCCAGTGCATCTCTGTCAGGACTGAGACACACGCACAGCTCCCCCAGTGCATCTCTGTCAGGACTGAGACACACGTACAGCTCCCCCAGTGCATAATAACTTTGTGTTATCATTTTCTTTTTCTTTTTGAACTTAGTGGGGCAGCGCTCCTCTGCCCTAGGGAGAAGCCGCCCCTAAGAGGCACTGGGTCAATAGTGGAGGTGAAGCAGTGGGCAGACAGTGAATGGGGTGGAGTGGAGTGTATGCACTGCACAGACAGAGAGTGGATAGAAAAAGTGCGCCGACAGTGAGTGGACCCTCAGGAGGACACCAGACGTTGGTATCCACAAAGATTGCCAGAAGAATAGAATACCTTGAACTAAAATGTCAGTGGGCGCTCGGTAGTAGAGTGCTGACACTGAATGACAACCCTTGTTATGAAGGAATGTGTATTATTAATGTATATATTCAGAAGGGAAAGGAAGAGGTTTACAAGGTGGACCTGGAAAATCTAAAAAAGGAAATGGAAATTATATGTGATACCTACCTGAAGGATATGTTTCTGATGATGGGCGACTTTAACCACAGATTAGACCCCGAAGAACTGATTTATGGTGTAGTGATTTACTAAGAACCTATAATATAGAGACCGCAAAGTTCCCCCCGGCGATATTTCGCCCCAAGATGTGGCTCTGGGTCAATTTCTGGGGTCCATGGGCTTGATATGTGTAAATGGTAGAACGGAAGATGACCGGCGGTCAAGCGAACATTTATTTTAGGTCAGCAACTGTGCCCGATAGACTACGTGTTCACACACGCCTGGAGCTTGGAATTAATCAAGCATTTTGAATTAGTGGAGAGGTGTGGCTCACTGGTTAGAGGCGGCAGACCTGTAAGCAGAGAACAGCCCGGGACCAGGGTTCAATTCCCGACGCGGCAGGGTCTTAGACCAGGTTCAACGGACTCGATAATTCTCGCCTCAGTGCCTACTCTAACCAGGGAACACACTCGGTAACTCTGGGCATTAAGCTTGCCTCATCTCTACAACGGCCCCCCACAGACGCCGGGGATGCCTGGTTTCACCCTGGAGATACCCAGAAAGGGACCATCTCACAGGGAAACCCAGGACGGGTTCCCCAGCGGTCTACAGCGCCAGGACACTCGGGTAGAGTAACAGTGCGCTTTACAAGTATCCCACATATTAAGGGTGGAAGGTAGCGATCATTACCCCTTGTTGACTAAACTTCACGCTAAAAAGGGTAGCCAGAGAGAGACAGCTCTCCAAGTACATGTAGAATACCCAAAGTGGCTTACAACCCGTATTTCAGAGGAGCATATTCAAAAATTAAGAGCTGTCCAGTTGGCCCTCCCATTAGAAAAATTGACATCTGAGGACGATAATGTATGATATGCAAAAACAATAAATCAATTAGAGAATGTCTAAGGGTAAAAATTAAGGGGCATATTATCAAGGCGGGCGATATGAGATTATCGCCGCTTTTGCTGCCGTTTTCGGCAGCTAAGCGGCGATAATTTGATCGCCCTATTAGCAAGCTGTCGCTAACAGCAGTTAGCGACAGCTTGTAGGCCATAGCGAGCGGTTTGGGGCCCGCTTTGCATGTCAGCGATATTTATCCCTAATGACATGCAAAGTGGGCGTACCCAACCTGTTAGCGACTGAAAGCAGTCGCTAACATCGCTATCGCCTATTATTAACGCAGGCGAAGCGATAAAAAAAATTCGCGCTAAGCACAAATATCGCCAAAACCTAATGCCTGCTCAGACCATTTCTTAACCTGTATATCCAATGGGAGGTGGATATTGAGGTTAAGACCCTATTAGCGATAATGCCTGAATATAGCTGGATTTCCAGCAATATTCACGCATTTTGCCGCTATCGCCGGATATTTTATCGCTTTGGAGATAAAGGTTGCTAATAGCACGTTATCTCTGCGATAATATCTGGCGATGCTTGGCGATAAAATAAATATCGCTAAGGTCATTTAGCGATAAATATCACTACTTGTTGATAATATGCCCCTAAATGTGCTAAGCCCTGGGCACAAAAGATCACACACCAAAAAGAGTGCATGGTTTGATGAGGAATGTCGCAAAGCAAAAGCTAACATCAGGCAAAACGAAAGAAAACTTAAAAGAAGGTTTAATGAAGAACTGCTAACTAACCTTAGGAATCTAAGGATAAAATATGAAGCAATCATTAGGAATAAGAAAAGAACTTATGAAGACAGATGCTGGGTATCCTTACTAGAGATAATTGAAGGCAAAAATGTGAAAGGTTTCTGGCGCCAGGTACACGAAAACTCCGGTAAAGTGTTAGGGTCTCTGCAGTGCTCGGTTCCCGAGGATAAATGGGCGGCTTACCTGGAGGAAATCTATGGGAAGTGGCCAACTATAGATAAAATAAGTACAACGGCATGGCCAAGTGTGAGAGAAGAGGTACAAGACCATTTTACCCCTAGTCACATTAGGAAGATAATATCTAGCCTAAACCTAACCCGTGCAGCTGGCCCAGATAATTTGCCGGCTGTTATTATAATAACTAAGTCAGAATGGTGTTAAGAGTTCCTTGCGAATATGTTCCAGGGATTCTTGAGACAGGGATCGTGCCAGATAATTGGAAAGGAGCTATTGTTAGACCAATCCACAAAAAAACGCAACGGAAATGCCCCAAAAAACGACAGACTAATAAACCTACTAGACATAGGTGAAAAAGTATTCGCCGAGGTAATCTTGGGACTACTTAAAGACTGGGTGGAAGAAAAACAGATTGCGCCCCCAGAACAGGGAGGGTTTAAAGAGGGGCACTCAATGGTGGACCATTGCTTCGCCCTCTGGGCAATTGCGCGGAAGTTGCTCGAGCAGAAGGGTAAATTGAGCCCAAGACCCGCCGAGGCGGGAATTGAACCCTGGTCCCGGGCTAGACCTCTGCATCAGGGTCTGCCGCTCTAACCATTGAGCCACACTTCTCCATGAAGCTCTGGGCAGGCAGTGGGCGAGAAGCAGTGGGAGCTACTGAATGGAGTGAGTGGGGTGATGCCGTGCACAGGCAGGGATAGGAGAAGAAGCACTGGCAGTGAGTGGATGGGATGCAGTGGGAGACACTGAGGGGTGAGAGGAGGTGTTGCAGTGCGCAGACTGTGCAGGAGATGCAGTGGGCAGTGAGTGGAATAGAAGCAGTGCGCACACAGCTAGTCAGCGTTGTTTCTGGACGGGTGTCTTCAGTGTGCACAGAAGCACCCACAGATTTAACCCGTTTTGTGCTCGTGACGGAGTGGTTTCCGTCACGCCGCGGCCGCTCCGCCCACGCTGCATCAATTCCGCGCCTGCGGGGCGGAATTTATGAGCGGGCAGGGCTGTGACGGAACCACTCCATCATTAGCACAGCGCGCCCGTGGCTCGTGACGGAGTGGTTCCGTCACGAGCATGGTGGCGCCGCGCGATCCCCCTCCCCCCAGCGCCGCGGCGGCATTACCGCCACGGCCAAGGGGTTAAACACGTATTGTTTGGCGCCATTTTTCTTTTGTGCCATTAAGAGCCCGGCCTCGCCCTGCCCTGGATGCAGTGACACCCCTGATTGGACGTATGTTCTTTCCACAGCCCCCTTCGGGGGTGCGCAGCGCGGGTCGGGGACGACTACATCATTGACAGAGGTCCCACACACCAGGCCCGAATCTAGCGGGTGGGCCGGGCCCACCCAAACATGAGCCTGGCCCGCCCAACCAGGAGCCTTGGCCCTCACAGTGAAGGCTTAAAGGCAGGCACGCAACGGCATTGGGGTCAAAGGGCTGTCAGTGTGTGTGTGCGCCCGGGCTGAGACAGCTTCCCTGGCGCACACACACAGACCGTTTTTGAAATGATCAAAGCCGCACCCGAGTACTTCACAGTTCTCTAACCCCTTCCGTGCAGGGGTAATTCCCCCGCTGTGCTGGGGGGCGAGGGTCACGCGCAGCGCCCCGGTGCGGAGGCACGGCGCTCGTGTGCTCATTACGAGCTGAGCTCGTCATGATCACACCCGTTTCCGTGGAACGCTCAGCACAGCAGAGGAATTATCCCCACGTGTGAGCGTTCCACGGCTCATGACGAGCTTAGCTCGTCATGAGCACCGGAGCGCCGTGCCTCATGACGAGCTCAGCTTGCCATGAGCATGGAAGAGGTTAATAGACCATTTACATGTTATCGAGGCTTTGTTTATTTTTTCACCCCTTCATCTCCACATGGCAAAAGGTGACAAATCCTTTCTTTGACACTGGTAACCTTTGCCTACTGTTCTGCTGCGTGGATATTTATTTTTCTATGCAGCACAGGAGAAAAGAAGTATGTTTATTCCTATCCACCTTTCCTTACCCCTGCAGCTGCTTATCGCATCGGGCTGTGGCACAAAGGTTGACTAATGGAGTAGTAGGTAAGAGAATGTGTTACCATTTGTTTTTCTTTTTTAAATCTGCACAGGCCCAGCAGGACACATACTTCATGTGCGCTTCATTTAAACAGTTTTTATCATTATCATGGCCGATGTAGGACAACAATAAGACTATACAAAATGCCCAGATAACGCTGGTGATTAATGATCCTGCTGGAGAGCAATCATTTGTCTGTTAGTAGTTTTTAAATGCAGATAAACTGAATTTTGTGTGGATAGCTCAGTGTGTTACTGCCTTTGTCACAGAGGTAAACGTCGTTTACAACGCAGCGTTTACACCGCACGACCTTTACCACGCTGCCATTACAACGCAAGTCATTACTATGACTTGCGCTGGATGGCGCTGTTGGTTAAGGAATATTATAATTTTATATTCCAACACCTTCCCTACTGTTACGTGGGCTGGTGTTGGAATAGAAAATTATAATAATCCTCAATCCGCGCCCTCCAATGCAAGTCGTTGTAACGACTTGCGTTGTAAAATCCGCGATGTAAAGTACTGCGATCAAAATGATCGCGTTGTACTGTCATACATCCGTCACAGAGATCCTTGTGTTACTTGCAGCTCAGAAGTTACAATCCTAACATAGGACAGTGACCTATGAACTGTCATCAAAGAGCTGCATACAAACATGAATGGTATAGTTAGAACTTCGCTTTTTTTGTTTTGTGATCTACTTAGAACTTCCCCAGTCTTTCATTATTCTAATATTGCTAAAATGAGTATGTTTGGGCAGATATACATTTTTATCAGTAAAGCTGACCCCCATGGAATACTCTTTAAATCCTAAGGTTGTATTGCCCCAAACCCTTTTAAAATATCCTGCCCACCAGTATGGCTGACATGTGATTCATACACCTTGTAATCCTAATTGGCGTATGTGACATTCCCTATAGGCTGATTTACATACTTGTATGATTCATTGTCTCTGTATAACGTGTGCGTGGTGTAAAGTACTGACACACACTACACTGATATGAATAGCGCTATACAACAAATGAAATGCATATGAGAGAGGGGATACGTAAACATGAGGGGCGCTGGTGGAGGGTGCCAGTGAGGGAATCCGAGGAGGAGGTAGTGGGAGGGGCTACAGAGAGATGAGGGGCACTGGTGGAGGGTGGTAGAGAGGGAATCCGAGGAAGAGGTCATGGGGTGGAGGGAGGAGCTAAGGAGAGATGAGGGTCACTGGTGGAGGGTCGTAGGGAGAGAGTCTGAGGAGGAGGTCATGAGGGGGAGGGGCTCCAGAGAGGTAAGGGGCACTGTTCGCCGAGGAGGAGGTAATGAGGGGGAGGGGCTATGGGGAGATGAGGGGCACTTGTGGTGTGAGGCAGTGAGGAAATCCGAGGTGGAGGTCAATAGGGGGCCAGGGAGGGATGAGGGGCACTTTTGGAAGGTGGTAGTAAAGGTATTTACAGAGAAAGAGGTTATTGGTGCAGCGCTAAAAAAGACTTTTGCATCAGCGCTGAAGCCGGCCCTGTCATGGCCTTTCTGTTTTTATTTACTTAATTAGCTGTCGGGTCATAAGGGCTACTGTGGAACATACTTTAAAGTGCGTGCTAATTATATTTACTGCTACATTCAATGTTTTAAGTTTGAAGGTGATTTTTCTAATATTTTTACCAGGAAAAATGAAAGTGGAGCCCGATGGTGCCTGATATGAGGCTGGGGCCCAAGGTCAGCTGTGAGATAAGGTGCACTGGAGAGGAGTAGTGGATATTCAAGCCTGTAAGGGAGTGCGTTGCAGAGTCCGGGGTCCGGTGGAGGTAGTAATGAAGAGAGATTCTCCCTGAAGGCTCGCACAGAGGGAGCCCGAGAAGTGTCACTTGCCTGAAACTCCCACCTCAGACCCCTTCTCTTCCCATCAAAGGAACACTAAATGGAAAACACACTTTTTGAAAGTGATCACATTTAGAAAGAGATTTGGAAAAGAGTCTGTTTTACCGGGCCTTGTAACACTAAGAAGAGATAAAGGAGAGCCCTGACGCAGGCCTGCCCAGACATATAAGCGACAAATGGAGTTCCAGTGTCCCACCCAAATGCACCCTTGGCCCACCCAAATAAAAATTCCTGCCACACACCCTCTCAAGGCATCGGAGGGGTGCACCTTCACACCCTCACTGTGAACATCTCGAGCGGACCGTGAGAGGCACATGCGTGTTACCTGCCTGCCCCTCCCCCGTCAGCGTGGCCCCTGACCCCTCCATTGCATACCTGCTTACACTATTTGTGTTATAGCTCCTTCACCTGCTCCATCATCCTCCCATCTCTGCACCTTTCAAGGCGTCTGATGAATAGGCAGGTGTGTGCAGCTGCTGAGCTGTCCCACAAATAACTGGAATTAGCATCCCCCCCCTCCTCGTCGCGTGCATGCGCCCGGGCTCCCTGCCTCTTCCCGCCATCCATCACCGTGCCAGCCTCTCCTGCCTCTTTATCTTCCACTCAACCTTCCTCTGACTCTTAAAACTTAAGGATGATTCGCCATTATAAGCGCCGTGAATCATTTATCGATGTCATCATTTACGTCAGCGTTCTTTACTCAATGACTTTCTGTCGGTTTGTCGCAGGCCTTTTTAGGTCGGCCTTCAAGTACTGCAAGCCCATTGTCATCAACTGTTCAAAAGGTGCAATAACAAGCATTTGCAATGCAATAGGTCTCGCATTATTAAAGTTTGAGCTGTTGGCATTGCTAATAATAATGCACCACCAATCGCTCAAACATTCAGTAATGCGAGACCTATTGCATTGCAAATGCTTGTAATAAACGAGTCCGCAGCAAGTTGCGCATAGTGAGAAGACCGAACCCTCCTTTTAAACAAGCCAATGACAAATATGGGTGGAGAGTAGGCGAGGCTTCAAGTCCATACTCCAATACTACAAAAAAGTGCCAATGCTGCTAGTATTAGTAAATCTATCTATTTGTCTTCCTCACACACGAATAGAACACTATGTGAGCAGTATCTGAATTTTGTGAATCAATCTCTTTGATTTTTATTTTATTTCAAATTGTCGTTTTTTCATTTACTTTTTACAAATTTCACATATTTCAAAGAAACATTTCAAAAGAACAGACATAAACGAACATATTCTTAATCACTATTATACCACATCCCCTTCATAACGCTGGGCGAGACCTAAAAACTGTCATTAGATCACCTGTGTTAGGCAATGATGCAGCAAAATAGTGCATTGCAAAATGGCTAATCATCCATGGGCATAACGGCACCAAAACTGCTCCACATGGATATGTCACCATCCTAAGAACCAACTAGAGCACTCCATTGGCAAAGAAAGGATATGTGATGGGTCCAGCTACTTCATACTGTGTAATCCATTCCTTCCTTCTGGCAATATTTCTTCTGGGGTTATTGTTTGTCTTGAAACGTCACTAGCAACCTTGTCAGGTCTCTTTAGTGCATTGTTCTTTTATAACTAGTGAGAGTTGGGGAAAACACTTTGAAGGTTTTAGGGTTGATGTTGCGTCCACACATAATTATTGCTGTGGCTTTGCATGATGCGTGTCCCTGGTGGTCACACCGCCTTTTCTGGAGGAAGTGAATCTGGGGGCAACGCTATGCATGATGGGCTAAGACGCAGCGCTATGAGTGTGGGGTTGTAAGCAATGCTATGATTGGTAGGTTTTGCTCCTTTTGATTGGTAGTTTACTTTATGGGTTCTTTCTCGTCAGCTGCACCCTCAAAAGACCAGAAACTGCCAATTAACCTTTCTAAATCAGCAATGCAGTATTCTAATCCACTGCAAGAACATTATCGGGAAAGTTTCACTTTCCCAAGAAATTGTAATGTAGTGTTTATGGATGTATGACATTACAACGCATGCTTTTACCACGCATGCTTTTACAACGCGGTTTTTACAACGCATACCATTACAACGCATAGCGCTTTAGGGTGCTGGATAGTGAATAGTTTAATTTACTATTCCAACTCCAGTCCCCGTGGACACTAGGGAAGGTGTTGGATAGTAAATTAAATCTATTCCCTATCCTAGAGCGCCCCCCAGCGCAATGCGTTGTAATAGTTTTCGTTGTAAAACCTGCGTTGTAATAGCACTCTGTGGTAAAATTTGCATTGTAAAGGATGTTTCCCAGTGTTTATATGTTGTAAATTGGTATTTCGGCGCATTCCCGGCGGCGACTGCCATGAGGGCTCAGCTGAAGGCAAAAACACCTAGGAATGCTGCAGTAGTGCGATTGTGGGCAGGGCCCGCCATTAGTATGTGTGAGCTGGGCACACGCCCGGGGGGCATCTCAACAGAGGGATGTCAGAGCATCCTGCAACAGGCGGGAAACATCCTTTACAACGCAACTTTTACCACGCAGTGCCTTTACGGCGCAACTTTTACAACACAAGCCATTACAACGCATTGCGCTGGGGGGCGCTCTAGGATAGGGAATAGGTTTCATTTACTATCCAACACCTTCCCTACTATCCACGGGGACTGGAGTTGGAATAGTAAATTAAACTATTCACTATCCAGCGCCCAAAGCACTATGTGTTGTAAAGGCATGCGTTGTAAAAACCGCGTTGTAAAGGCATGCATGGTAAAAGCATGCGTTGTAATGTCGTACATCCACAACAGGCTTCTTCAGGCATGCCTCCAACCATAAGGTCATTTAAACGCTGTTTCTGGAGGCAGCTGAAGCCCGTTTATTATTTTGATAAACTTTCCCTCCCCCCCCGCTCTGGTTTTGCCCCGGGCCAGGGCTCTCTAAGCAGGGGCCACCTCTGATTGTGGGGGTGGGGTGGGAGCAGCACGGTGGTGAGTTAGGAGGTAGGTGTGTGAGTGGTGAGTTTGGAGGAAGCACTGTGATTGGCGGGTTCGGAGGTAGAGTTGAGACTGGAGGGCCCAATGGCAGTACTGCAATTGATGATGTAAGAGGTAGTACCGCGAATAGTGGGTTTGAATATATATATAAGGCATTTGGGTTGAGGGAAATACTGTGATTGTAGCAAGCGCTGTTAGAAGCACTTAGTATTCTGTGGAGAAACGTGAGTCGTGAGGACAGCAGCGCTGTGGTTATGACTCGAGTTTTAAATCTGAGGATAAGAATGTTTGTTTTTTGAGGCAGCTCTAAGTACTATGGGTTTAGGGTTAAAGGTAGAATGGCGGTAATTGTGGGGGTTTTTTATGAGCTTTGTAGGTGCTGAGGCTTTGAACACAACATTTCAGATTTCAATCTTCCTCGCAAGACTTATTTTTATAACAGGACATTCCCCGGAGTGGATACGAATGCAGTAATTCACCCGGGGGCTCGAAGCTGGCCTGGGAACGTGACGTGCGCAGGGCCCCTGGTGTCCATGACCGCATTGCCTCGTCGCCTCGGGATATTCTCCCTGGTGACATGAAGAGAGCCGGGCCCTTTACTTTCCAGCAGTGGCAGTGAGTCCCATAAAACACCTCTTGCCCGGCCTGCCAACAGGGGCCACTCTTCCTACTGTGGCAGGCGTCTCTGCTCTGCCACGTGCCGGCATGTTCCGGCTTCTGACTTACCTTGGGCGTAGTTTGCGAAGTAGCGCTACGTGTAGCTACGTGAAGTGCACTTCGCACTACACGAGCTACGCGTAGCTACTCAAACTGCATAGTGCACTGTGCAAAAGACCGTTCACACTGATTGCACAGTGCCGGATACTTGTCCGCATTGTACAAACCGCATCTTGCACAGTGCAAGCGGTCGTTTTCTACACCTCAAGTAGATTTCAACTCGAGCGGCAGCTTTCTCAACGCGGACTGGTAGTTTCTCATCGCGAGCGGTCGCGAGCATACGCAACCACTCGCAATGAGAAACCTGTCCTCCTCGCATTGAGAAGCTTGCCGGGAGGTTTATTTTCGACGCTCGCGATCAGCAACTTGGTGTTGCTGATCGTAAACAAGGAAAAAGTCTTGCCGGGATGTGATTTTGCTTGCTTGCAGTTGCCAACTTGACGTTGAGGACCGCAAGCAGGCAAAAATTACCGCTGCACTACGCTACGCTACGCTGCACTACATGTGTTTGCACTGTGCTATGCACAATTCGCGTAGTGCGAAGCAGCGTAAACTTCGCAAACTACGCGAGCGTAGCGTTGTGCTTTGCCCAGGTTTACTTCTGACAGGAATGTGATCTACGTATTGCATGGCTGCTTGACAAGCAACGCCTTTATTTGGTGACTGGCATTATCCCGCGTAACGCTTGACTACAGCCATGGTGCTGAAAGTTGTCAATGATCTCTAGAAGTAACGTATATAGGAACAAAACTTTAAAATGAACTCGGCGCACGATGCAAACACAGGTGTGTGGCACAATTAAATAAAAAAAAAATCCCAAGTGTTCAACGTGCTAATATGTTTCACACACACACCTCAGGGCAGTAATCGTCCCGCTCTCAGTTGGAAAGTTGCACATCTCAAAGAGGATAGATAGGTGACTGAGTATGTCTGTATCATTCTCCTCATAGATCCAGGTACGAGTTTGCACGCCATTTTACTGCGTAAGCTCCTGCAGCTTCATGTAGGCAACGTCCTACAACAGACATTGGCTACCACCAGGCTCCACCCTAGGAATGCTGCCACAGCCCCCTATCGAGGGCAGGAGCAACGCAGTACTTGACAGACTGCAGTGCTTTAAATGAACCGGTACTGAGTATCGGCACTTTTCAGTGTTATCCGCCTGAGTACCGGAACTTTTCCCTGTGTCAGGAGAGTACGGGTACTTCAAGAAGCAATCTGAGGTTTGGGTATACGCAGGGCTTTAAGTGGAATGAAAAAACTGGAGGTCTCTCCAAGGGGCGTGACTGATGTAATTAAGGGCGATTCTTAAAAACACTTAAGCTAAAAAACTGTGCTTAGCATAGTGTTCTGCCTGACTGTTATTTTGCATCCAGATATATGATACAACAAGTAACATTGCACCTACAACAAGCCAGAACTAGTGGCTTCGTCAATGGGACCCGGCCCACTTAAAGCCCAGGGTATATGGATACATGCAGAGCAGGTGCTGCTGAATAGGAGGCTTTCAGAGGGAGCCTAGACAAGAGTGTGTATTCCAGCGCTAGGTTGCTGCCTTCACTCTCACGGACAGCGTGACAGCAATAGGGAAATCTGGCCTGGTGGCTAGAGCTCCCGACAATGGGACTGTTGCACTGTCAGTGTAAGGCTGCGGTGCTGCAATGCACTAGAACTGACTGTGGGCCCGATTCACAGAATGAACTTAAAACTAAATCCTAAACTTACTACTATTTTGGTATTCACAGAATGCACTTACTACTTTTGGCATTCACAGAATGAACTTACTACTTTTGGTATTCACAGAATGCACTTACTACTTTTGGCATTCACAGAATGAACTTACTACTTTTGGTATTCACAGAATGCACTTACTACTTTTGGCATTCACAGAATGAACTTACTACTTTTGGTATTCACAGAATGCACTTACTACTTTTGGCATTCACAGAATGAACTTACTACTTTTGGTATTCACAGAAGTTAGGATTTTGTCTTAAGTCTGTCTTAAGTCTGTCTTAAGTCTGTCTTAAGTTTGTCTTAAGACAAACCTAAGACAAAATCCTAACTTCTGTGAATACCAAAAGTAGTAAGTTCATTCTGTGAATACCAAAAGTAGTAAGTGCATTCTGTGAATACCAAAATAGTAGTAAGTTTAGGATTTAATCTTAAGTTTGTTCTGTGAATCGGGCCCTGAGAGCTCAGAGCCATAATGCTTTTCGGCCAAGTTAGGTTCTTGTCTACAGTGCACATTTGGTACTTTTTTGCAGTTACACATAGCGCTCACTTGGCAAGAGGTAATTAAAGCGCTTTAAATGCTAAGTTCTACAAGAAAGCATACTTTAAAGTATGCTTTCATATAAAAGTTCTGCTTCTCAGGTAAAAAGCTTTAATGCTCTCTGGCTAAGTTCACACTATATAAAACTGCAATAACACCAATTACGCCCTGCACATATGAGCTGATTTGTTAAATGCCTGACTCGAAGCCACGCCCCTACCAGGCCATCAAGACCCATCCCGATCAATTTGGTGAGAACCGGCACCTCTCTTTTTCCCTTTAAAATACTGGACAGAGGAACCCCTAAGCTTCCACGATTTAACAAACCTAGGATGTCAAAACTGTGACCAACAACAGATATATCGATTGATGAAGTAACCACTGAGATCAAGGCCAATGGCTGCAACGTGCTGGTGTTACTGCTGTCAATAAATGCACATTTAATACACGGTGCCATTCCTCCTGAGGGATGCTGTGATGTGTAATATCGGTGGGGGGACTCGTACCGAACATCCGTGCATCGGCAACGTTATCACGAGCTATGGGAGATTGATGAAGCTTCACCTGCGGCGAGGAAGCACCCGTGTTGTACTGTAAAAAATGATACACGATGGTTAGTTTATTTTTAAATTATACATTTATATTGCAAGCATCTCGTCACGGTTTTAAATGGTGGAATGTTTTTTCTTCTTACATGTTATTAGAAACATTGGAATGTTGGGAGCTCCATTGCAGACAACGGAGTGCTCCCTGCTTCTACGGACCGGTAAAGGCCCGCAGAGCAACATTCCAATGTTCTACAAAGGCTTCTCGAAGTTCGAGGGGATTTATATCCCCTCAAGCTTCGAGAACCCTTTGTTTAATTTGTTAGAACATTCTGCCCTCTAGTGGCAGAATGTTCTAATAGCCTTATAGCCCTTCGTAGCAGGGCTATACGGCTATTATAGTCCCGCTGTTTCGTTAAAGTCCCTCGCCTTCGGCTCGGGTCTTTAACGATTCAGCGGGCCTTTAATAGCCGGTATAGCCCGCTACGGCGGGCTATAAGGCTATGGCATGAGTTTGCAATAATAATTAAAACATGCTAACTATAGCTTCAGTCTGCCGTGTTCAGACGTTTTAGCTTTGCCGATGCTTGTTATATCATGTTTTTAAGTATGCCCCACCAAAGGCAGACTAATATATTAAAAAGCTCTGGGCTACGAACCAGTCACATGAAAGTTATATCAAATAAACCCTCTTTGTACTGATGAATGAATGAAATGTGCACTAACCCAGTCCTCTCCCATTTGAACTTGACCTTTCATATACAAGGTCGCCGTGTCTGCCAGCCAATCCGAAGGCTCCGCTCCAACCAGCTGATGCAAGTTTGTTAAAATAATATCTATAAATATCAGGGAAGAAAGGCAGTGACTTCTGGTTATGTGGGCATATCATACCAAGCCCGTCTTCCCTTGTCCGAAGGAGAGTACCACCTTCGTGTAGAAGCAATGCGAGGAGGACAGGTTTTTCATTGCGAGTGATGGCGTATGCTCGCGTCTGCTCGCGATGAGAAACTACCAGTCCGCGTTGAGAAAGCTGCACCTCGTGTAGAAATCTACTCAATGCGTAGAAGCTTTATTTTGTTCTTTCTCAAAGACAGCAGTAAACTGCTGAACTAATGTCCCAAAATGTAATAACCAACGGCTTTGGTTTAAAATAAATAAGTCAACCACAATAACGCATCTTTGCTGAAGACAGCACAACATAAGAGTAACCTTACTCTCATCCTTTACAAATTGATGCAGCTTTGTTTGAAAGGGATTGAGGGAAATCCCACTATCCACAATCTGCTCTCCCAGTATTCAGTAACCCTGGGCGGAGCTTGCGGAGTGCAGCTACACGGAGTTCCACAGAGTTGGGGGGGAAACTCCATGGAACTCCACTCCGCCACCGGCATACGCAGTTTGTGCAAGATGTACGCGAGGAGGAGGAGGAGGGCAGCCCGGGAATGCCGCAATAAGGTAAGTTACTTTTATTTCTTTTTAAATTATGTTGTCCAAGTATTTTAAATTATGCGGGGTGGAGGCGGGGTCTGGCTAACTCCGCTCCGCTGCGGAGTCGAAGTTTTTTTCCCTACTCCGCATTTTCAGTGGAGCGTGGAGTACGGAAATCTCCGCAGACTCCGCTGGTAGAGTTGAGTTCTCCACCCACGCCTAGTATTCAGCCAAAACGGAAGAGGCATTTCGAAAACAGGAGCCTATTCGCTGTGTAAGGTTCATACAGCCTGAGACAATACCACACCAGGGTCACATGATCAGGAAATAAGGGTAGCAAATACAAATGCAGTAGTTGCTGTGAGGGAAGTCCTCATGTGCTTGTCAGAAAGCAGATCAGAGAATGAAAAATGTGGTTGGGAAGGTATGAGCTAATAGGGTTAAATGCCCTCTTCACTTATACCTGTGAAAGTAAGTTAAATATGATTCTAGTGTCACTTTTCATGCGCATTTAACTGGTTACTGATTTGACTGTCTATGCGTATACTTAGTAACATCACAAAATAAAATGATGGACGGAGTGTTGAAACTTTTCAAACACTCACCCCCAGTCACAGATCTATTTGTTATTTTGCTCACCACGTCACCCCAGTTTGGACCTAGCCATATGCAAATCAGTCTAGACCCTGTGCCTCATGGGAACAGTCCAGACAGGCTGCCAAGTCAGGTCCTCCCTGGACCGTGAATAAGTGCCCCAGGATCGGCTCCGGGGTATCACTCTTCAGCCAGGCTAGCTTAAATCTAGTGGCGTAGTGAGCAATATGAATATATGACTTTACAACGCAAACAATTACAACGCATGCTTTTACAATGCGTTTTTTACATCACAACGACCAGTACATTGAATGATTTTACAACGCATGCCATTACCACGCATTTTTAAAAACTACCAATAGAACGCATTTCATTACAACGCATACCATTCCAGCGCATACCATTACTATGTGTAATACTTTTAGGGTAGGTGTTGGATAGTGTAGGGGTAAAGATTACTCTTCCCACTCCAGTGAGAGCAACAGTAGGGAAAGCGTTGGATAGCGTAGGGGTAAAAATTACTATTCCCATCTACCCCAAAACCCATACCCACCCTAAAACAAAAACATCTCCATCACTTACCTTATAATGTGTTGTAGTGACATGTGTTGTAATGGTATATGTTGTAATGGCATGCGTTGTAGTGGCATGCGTTGTAATGACATGCGATGTAATGACATGCGATGTAAAGGCAGTTGCGTTGTAACAGTTGCGTTGTAAAAGCAGTGTGATGTAATGACTGCGTTGTAATGGATGTTTCCCGAACAATATACTTAGTCTGCTGTTTAAGGCTTTTCCACCTTAAGGGCTGGTTCATTATCAAGATGGGCTGGCCCCATTCCCCTTGTATAAGGAGTTTCAAGCAAAGCAAATATTCACAACCACTAATTGGGCAAAGTCCCAAAAGCAACCACATACAGTACAATCCTGTTGCCTTTCCTGAAAACAAGCATCCTCAGGTTCTACTTGGAAGATGTTCAAACGCCTATGACTGGTGGTAAACGTTCCTGAAGAAGGCTCTTGGAACCTCAGCGGGCGGCGTCCGCTTCTGGAAGCCTTGGTGGTGGACACTCTGACCAGGTGTGTGATGCTGTGAGATGTGGGCCTCTGTCTGACGGTTCTAGGGACCTACTTTCTGATATCTTTATGTGAGATATGGAGAAATGTGGAAGAGGTGTGGCGCCGCGGCCAGGGCGACTGACGCTGGAATCTGGGGATCATGGTTCGATGCCCGGCACCGGTGGCAGATTAGCCCAGCACCATGTGACTCTGGGCAATAGCTTACTTAATCTTCCCGTCGGCCCCCAGCGCCTAGAGACACTTATGGGTGATTGTGCGTGGATCAGGGTCAAAACGGACTCGATAATTCTCGCCTCGGTGCCGACTCTAACCAGGGAACACACTCGGCAACTCTGGGCATTAAGCTTGCCTCTTCTCTACAACGGCCCCCCACAGACGCCGGGGAGGCCTGGTTTCACCTTGGAGATACCCAGTAGGGACCATCTCACAGGGAAAGCCAGGACGGGTTCCCCAGTGGTCTTCAGCGCCAGGATACTCCATGGAGTCGCAGTGCGCTTTACAAGTACACCCACATTTACAAATGTGGATTTATTATTTATTTATTATTAAATTAGAAGATGAACATGTCCCATTGGACACTGCTGCGATTGTTTCTTGTTAACCAAACGGGACAAGAACCACCGGTAAGCGCGATTGTTATTCCTGGATTAAGTTGCAGTACCACAATTGTGTCTGTGTCATTTTGTAGGCACATTCACCAAGCATGCACGCACCTACAAAAGGATGCAACATACATGCCAACTCACACGGCGCCACCATGTGGCACACGATATCGGCTTCCATCACACGGTCTCCTGGTGAAGAGCCGATATCACACGGTGGCAGGAAAATGAGCTGAAACTCATGGTAAATAGTGGTTTTCGAGCTTGTTTTTCGAGGCTTTGAATTGCAGACGTCAATTAGGGGTGTGAAAACATAAACACCCCTATACATCACCACCAGCCTCAGCAAGGTTTTTGTTTTTTTGTGGGATGAGGAGGGTTGGGGGCAGGGTGCGGTTAAAAAGTGCCTGGTAGAAGCAACACAGCGGTGTTGAATGAGAAACAACACAGAGGGTGGGGGGCAGTAACACAGCGGTGTGCAGTGAGAAGCAACACAGTGGTGGGCAGAAGCAATGCAGCGGTGTACAACGACAAGCAACACAAAGGGTGGGCAGAAGCAATACAGCGGTGTGCAACCACAAGCAACACAAAGGGTGGGTGGAAGCAATGCAGCGGTGTGCAACCACAAGCAACACAGAGGGTGGGTGGAAGCAATGCAGCGGTGTGCACCCACAAGCAACACAGAGGGTGGGCAGAAGCAATTCAGCGGTGTGCAACCACAAGCAACACAAAGGGTGGGTGGAAGCAATGCAGCGGTGTGCAACCGCAAGCAACACAGAGGGTGGGCAGAAGCAATGCAGCGGTGTGCAACCACAAGCAACACAGAGGGTGGGCAGAAGCAATGCAGTGGTGTGCAACGAAAAGCAACACAAAGGGTGGGTGGAAGCAATGCAGTGGTGTGCAACCACAAGCAACACAGAGGGTGGGCAGAAGCAATGCAGCGGTGTGCAACCACAAGCAACTCAAAGGGTGGGTGGAAGCAATGCAGCGGTGTGCAACCACAAGCAACACAGAGGGTGGGCAGAAGCAATGCAGCGGTGTGCAACCACAAGGAACAGAAAGGGTGGGTGTAAGCAATGCAGCGGTGTGCAACCACAAGCAACACAGAGGGTGGGCAGAAGCAATGCAGCGGTGTGCAACCGCAAGCAACACAGAGGGTGGGCAGAAGCAATGCAACGGTGTGCAACCACAAGCAACACAGAGGGTGGGCAGAAGCAATGCAGCGGTGTGCAACCACAAGCAACACAAAGGGTGGGTGGAAGCAATGCAGCGGTGTGCAACCACAAGCAACACAAATGGTGGGTGGAAGCAATGCAGCGGTGTGCAACCACAAGCAACACATAGGGTGGGTGGCAGCAATGCAGCGGTGTGTAACCACAAGCAACACAGAGGGTGGGTGGAAGCAATGCAGCGGTGTGCAACCACAAGCAACACAGAGGGTGGGCAGAAGCAATGCAGCGGTGTGCAACCACAAGGAACACAAAGGGTGGGTGGAAGCAATGCAGCGGTGTGCAACCACAAGCACCACAGAGGGTGGGCAGAAGCAATACAGCAGTGTGCAACCACAAGCAACACAGAGGGTGGGCAGAAGCAATACAGCGGTGTGCAACCACAAGCAACACAAAGGGTGGGTGGAAGCAATGCAGCGGTGTGCAACGACAAGCAACACAAAGGGTGGGTGGAAGCAATGCAGTGGTGTGCAACCACAAGCAACACAGAGGGTGGGCAGAAGCAATGCAGCGGTGTGCAACCACAAGCACCACAGAGGGTGGGTGGAAGCAATGCAGCGGTGTGCAACCACAAGCAACACAGAGGGTGGGCAGAAGCAATGCAGCGGTGTGCAACCACAAGCAACACAGAGGGTGGGCAGAAGCAATGCAGCGGTGTGCAACGACAAGCAACACAAAGGGTGGGTGGAAGCAATGCAGCGGTGTGCAACCACAAGCAACACAGAGGGTGGGCAGAAGCAATGCAGCGGTGTGCAACCACAAGCAACACAGAGGGTGGGCAGAAGCAATGCAGCGGTGTGCAACGACAAGCAACACAAAGGGTGGGTGGAAGCAATACAGCGGTGTGCAACCACAAGCAACACAGAGGGTGGGCAGAAGCAATGCAGCGGTGTGCAACCACAAGCAACACAAAGGGTGGGTGGAAGCAATGCAGCGGTGTGCAACCACAAGCAACACAAAGGGTGGGTGGAAGCAATGCAGCGGTGTGCAACCACAAGCAACACAGAGGGTGGGTGGCAGCAATGCAGCGGTGTGTAACCACAAACAACACAGAGGGTGGGTGGAAGCAATGCAGCGGTGTGCAACCACAAGCAACACAGAGGGTGGGCAGAAGCAATGCAGCGGTGTGCAACCACAAGGAACACAAAGGGTGGGTGGAAGCAATGTAGCGGTGTGCAACCACAAGCACCACAGAGGGTGGGCAGAAGCAATACAGCGGTGTGCAACCACAAGCAACACAGAGGGTGGGCAGAAGCAATACAGCGGTGTGCAACCACAAGCAACACAAAGGGTGGGTGGAAGCAATGCAGCGGTGTGCAACGACAAGCAACACAAAGGGTGGGTGGAAGCAATGCAGTGGTGTGCAACCACAAGCAACACAGAGGGTGGGCAGAAGCAATGCAGCGGTGTGCAACCACAAGCACCACAGAGGGTGGGTGGAAGCAATGCAGCGGTGTGCAACCACAAGCAACACAGAGGGTGGGCAGAAGCAATGCAGCGGTGTGCAACCACAAGAAACACAGAGGGTGGGTGGAAGCAATGCAGTGGTGTGCAACCACAAGCAACACAGAGGGTGGGCAGAAGCAATGCAGCGGTGTGCAACCACAAGCAACACAAAGGGTGGGTGGAAGCAATGCAGCGGTGTGCAACCACAAGCAACACAGAGGGTGGGCAGAAGCAATGCAGCGGTGTGCAACCACAAGCAACACAGAGGGTGGGTGGAAGCAATGCAGCGGTGTGCAACCACAAGCAACACAGAGGGTGGGCAGAAGCAATGCAGCGGTGTGCAACCACAAGCAACACAAAGGGTGGGTGGAAGCAATGCAGCGGTGTGCAACCACAAGCAACACAGAGGGTGGGCAGAAGCAATGCAGCGGTGTGCAACCACAAGCAACACAGAGGGTGGGTGGAAGCAATGCAGCGGTGTGCAACCACAAGCACCACAGAGGGTGGGCAGAAGCAATACAGCGGTGTGCAACCACAAGCAACTCAAAGGGTGGGTGGAAGCAATGCAGCGGTGTGCAACCACAAGCAACACAGAGGGTGGGCGGAAGCAATGCAGCGGTGTGCAACCACAAGGAACAGAAAGGGTGGGTGTAAGCAATGCAGCGGTGTGCAACCACAAGCAACACAGAGGGTGGGCAGAAGCAATGCAGCGGTGTGCAACCGCAAGCAACACAGAGGGTGGGCAGAAGCAATGCAACGGTGTGCAACCACAAGCAACACAGAGGGTGGGCAGAAGCAATGCAGCGGTGTGCAACCACAAGCAACACAAAGGGTGGGTGGAAGCAATGCAGCGGTGTGCAACAACAAGCAACACAAAGGGTGGGTGGAAGCAATGCAGCGGTGTGCAACCACAAGCAACACAGAGGGTGGGTGGCAGCAATGCAGCGGTGTGTAACCACAAGCAACACAGAGGGTGGGTGGAAGCAATGCAGCGGTGTGCAACCACAAGCAACACAGAGGGTGGGCAGAAGCAATGCAGCGGTGTGCAACCACAAGGAACACAAAGGGTGGGTGGAAGCAATGCAGCGGTGTGCAACCACAAGCACCACAGAGGGTGGGCAGAAGCAATACAGCGGTGTGCAACCACAAGCAACACAGAGGGTGGGCAGAAGCAATACAGCGGTGTGCAACCACAAGCAACACAAAGGGTGGGTGGAAGCAATGCAGCGGTGTGCAACCACAAGCAACACAAAGGGTGGGTGGAAGCAATGCAGTGGTGTGCAACCACAAGCAACACAGAGGGTGGGCAGAAGCAATGCAGCGGTGTGCAACCACAAGCACCACAGAGGGTGGGTGGAAGCAATGCAGCGGTGTGCAACCACAAGCAACACAGAGGGTGGGCAGAAGCAATGCAGCGGTGTGCAACCACAAGCAACACAGAGGGTGGGCAGAAGCAATGCAGCGGTGTGCAACGACAAGCAACACAAAGGGTGGGTGGAAGCAATGCAGCGGTGTGCAACCACAAGCAACACAGAGGGTGGGCAGAAGCAATGCAGCGGTGTGCAGCCACAAGCAACACAGAGGGTGGGCAGAAGCAATGCAGCGGTGTGCAACGACAAGCAACACAAAGGGTGGGTGGAAGCAATACAGCGGTATGCAACCACAAGCAACACAGAGGGTGGGCAGAAGCAATGCAGCGGTGTGCAACCACAAGCAACACAAAGGGTGGGTGGAAGCAATGCAGCGGTGTGCAACCACAAGCAACACAAAGGGTGGGTGGAAGCAATGCAGCAGTGTGCAACCACAAGCAACACAGAGGGTGGGTGGCAGCAATGCAGCGGTGTGTAACCACAAGCAACACAGAGGGTGGGTGGAAGCAATGCAGCGGTGTGCAACCACAAGCAACACAGAGGGTGGGCAGAAGCAATGCAGCGGTGTGCAACCACAAGGAACACAAAGGGTGGGTGGAAGCAATGCAGCGGTGTGCAACCACAAGCACCACAGAGGGTGGGCAGAAGCAATACAGCGGTGTGCAACCACAAGCAACACAGAGGGTGGGCAGAAGCAATACAGCGGTGTGCAACCACAAGCAACACAAAGGGTGGGTGGAAGCAATGCAGCGGTGTGCAACGACAAGCAACACAAAGGGTGGGTGGAAGCAATGCAGTGGTGTGCAACCACAAGCAACACAGAGGGTGGGCAGAAGCAATGCAGCGGTGTGCAACCACAAGCACCACAGAGGGTGGGTGGAAGCAATGCAGCGGTGTGCAACCACAAGCAACACAGAGGGTGGGCAGAAGCAATGCAGCGGTGTGCAACCACAAGCAACACAGAGGGTGGGTGGAAGCAATGCAGCGGTGTGCAACCACAAGCAACACAGAGGGTGGGCAGAAGCAATGCAGCGGTGTGCAACCACAAGCAACACAAAGGGTGGGTGGAAGCAATGCAGCGGTGTGCAACCACAAGCAACACAGAGGGTGGGCAGAAGCAATGCAGCGGTGTGCAACCACAAGCAACACAGAGGGTGGGTGGAAGCAATGCAGCGGTGTGCAACCACAAGCAACACAGAGGGTGGGCAGAAGCAATGCAGCAGTGTGCAACCACAAGCAACACAAAGGGTGGGTGGAAGCAATGCAGCGGTGTGCAACCACAAGCAACACAGAGGGTGGGCAGAAGCAATGCAGCGGTGTGCAACGACAAGCAACACAAAGGGTGGGTTGAAGCAATGCAGCGGTGTGCAACCACAAGCAACACAGAGGGTGGGCAGAAGCAATGCAGCGGTGTGCAACCACAAGCAACACAAAGGGTGGGTGGAAGCAATGCAGCGGTGTGCAACCACAAGCAACACAGAGGGTGGGCAGAAGCAATGCAGCGGTGTGCAACCACAAGGAACACAAAGGGTAGGTGGAAGCAATGCAGCGGTGTGCAACCAAAAGCAACACAGAGGGTGGGCAGAAGCAATGCAGCGGTGTGTAACGTGAAGCAACACAGTGGGTGGGCAGAAGCAATGCAGCGGTGCACAGCAAGAAGCAACACAGAGGGTGGGCAGAAGCAACACAGCGGTGCACAGCAAGAAGCAACACAGAGGGTGGGCAGAAGCAATGCAGCGGTGTGCAACCACAAGCAACACAAAGGGTGGGTGGAAGCAACACAACAGTGTGCAGAGAAAAGCAACACGGAGGGTGGGTGGCAGCAACGCAGCAGTTTGCAGTGAGAAGCAACACAAAGGGTGGGCAGAAGCAACACAGCTGTGCGCAGAGAGAAGCAACACGGAGGGTGGGCAGAAGCAACACAGCTGTGCGCAGAGAGAAGCAACACGGAGGGTGGGCAGAAGCAACACAGCGGTGTGCAATGAGAAGCAACACGGAGGGTGAGCAGAAGCAACACAGCGGTGCACAGCGAGAAGCAACACAGATGGTGTGGGTGGGGGACAGCAAGATTGAGGGTGCAGGGAGTGAGGCAAATGGAGTCACAGCACCAGGAAGGGGCTGGAAGTGAATGAGCAAGAGAGCGCAAAGTGAGGGAAGATTTACAAGCCCCTTGAGCCACCGTTGCATCACGTTGCATGATGCACCAGTGGCGCAGCCTGCTGAGTGATATATACAAGCACAGGTAAAGTCACCCTGCATGACTTGACCTGTGCTTGTAAATATCGGCCCTGTTCACGCAACACTTTGTGTGTTAGGGGCGTGACATGGGTGTTGCTGTGGGTGTTCCTACGCAACACCCATGTCCACTGATGCATTTTCAGATTGATGAGAAATTGTGAATCTGGAGATGCGTCAGAATGCTATGTCACCCTAGGGGTAGCGTAGCGAGGTGCAACAATGAGAAATTTTTTCATTTCTCCTCAGTTTTTTTCCTCTTTCAATGCCTGCTGCATTCTACAGCACACATTGGAAGAGGAAATCACCTCAATTTATTGTGTTTGTGCAGGAAGGTGCCCCTTCCTGTACAAAAAGCAATCTCTCCACAGTTCAGGCATCCTTGCACCATGGTGCAAGGGTGCCTGCGTTGGCGCATGTTTGTGCGCAAGCGAAGAGGGATGCACAGAGAAGCAACATATTGTTATAGATATGTCTCATCCCTGTGCTTGGAAACGAACGCAGCGCGGTGCAGCAAAATGACTTGCGGCACCGCGCTGCGTTAGTTTCTTGTAAATCTGGCCCGTGGAGCTTAATTGCACCAGAGAACTGCTCAAAGGGTGAAGGTGTACACGTGATAGTGTTCCTAAGAGCATCTTGAAGGACAAAGTTGTGGAAAATGAAGGGCCCGATTCACAGAATGAACTTAAGACTCAATCCTAAACTTACCACTATTTTGGTATTCACAGAATGCACTTACTACTTTTGGCATTCACAGAATTAACTTACTACTTTTGGTATTCACATAAGTTAGGATTTTGTCTTAAGTCTGTCTTAAGTTTGTCTTAAGACAAAATCCTAACTTCTGTGAATGCCAAAAGTAGTGAGTTCATTCTGTGAATGCCAAAAGTAGTAAGTTTAGGATTGAGTCTTAAGTTCATTCTGTGAATCGGGCCCCACATTCTTATGGAGTTGTGAAAGTAAATGTGCTGAGCATAGAGAGCAAACAAGCGGAGTGGTAAAAACGCACGCGAGCTCATAGACTGCTCAAGAAAAGTGTGGCTTAGGTTTTTTTTCTAAATCTTGACAGTCAATGGTAAGAAATAAAAATGTGCACATAGAACTATAGGGAAGGCCCTGGGTGCAATGGTTTAAAACTGGGAAGAATGAAAAATCTGTATAAAACTCTAAATGCACTGAGGGCAGATGGGAGGAAAGAGTTGTTGGAAGCAGAACTTTTATAACATTATCAAAAGGAATGTTCTTGGAGAAGTGAAAAAAAACACAGAGAAAAGGAGATACTCGTGCACTCACAGAGTGCATTTAGAAAAAGAAAAAAGGTCCCCAAAAGTCAGACACTTGTGAAAGGATAAAATTATCTATTTGGAGAGATGGTAAACAGGCTATGCTCAGTGGAAGGACAAAGACAATACGGACAGGCTGAAACAAATAAAACCATTGAGCACAAAAGAAGAAAATAAGAGTGACAAAACAAAAAGCCAATGGGCGGAGCTGCTTTCCAGGTCAGGCTTCGACGTCCCCAAAGTAAGTCGGGGCAGATTTACATTTCCTGGCGCATCCCTTCAAATCAGCAAATGCAGGCGTTCCTGCAACAGAACCCCCTACCTGCGCCTGAACGCCCACATTAAACCTGACGCAGGTCTCGTGTGGCGCAGGGCTTTACAACGTGAGGCATCTCCCTAGATACGTCACATTGTAAATAGGGCGCAACATGGTGCGTGGTTTATGCCGCCGCTGCGTCACAAAAGTGATGCAACTGCAGCGCAAATGTGGCGCGCGGGGCTCGTAAATCTGCCCCACAGTTTGCAACCAGGAAGCTGCGCTGTCTCGCAGGCTTTGACCTAAAAAATCACCCCGTCCCATTGGCTACAGGGGAGTCACCCTCTTTGAAGCTTCACAACAACATTCACCTCCTGAAGGCATTCCACCCACTTCAATGAAACAGACACAGCCTCTGAGCCAGCTCACTTATCCCCCAGAGAATGAGTCACCTCAACTGACTGCAGAGCTATAACTGGTGTGTACACGCCTGACAAATGGCTTGCCTCTAAAATGTGCAGGCTTCTAAGCCCTAGGTTTGCCACTACACATATTGTGTCTAATTAAATGTGACCAAACTTAACAATATAATGCGTTCCCTGCAAAGCATCCTTTTTTTTAAAGTATCGATTGAAATTGTTTTGCAGAATATATTCCACTGCCTGAGCTCTGAGAACTATTCACAGAAAACGTTTTATCAAGTTAAGTTTGTAAGTTTGCTGCAACCAACCCTGGCGCCTGTCCAGAGAAATCCATGCACTCACTCGTTCATTACCGTGTGTGTGATCACTCAACAATTCATCCATTCATGCACTCACTCATCGATGCAGTCATTCATTCATCCATCCACGCACCCAAACTCCAACTCATTCCCTCATGCACTGATGCTCCCTCATTCATTTAACCATGGATCCACCCTTCGAGTTGTCTGCCTGTTGACCCCCCCAGCTTCATCCATTTACCAGCTTTTGCGACCCCACTTACAAATGTGTCAATCAATGAAATTGCACTTACAAATATGTCAATCAATGAAAACACGCTTACAATGTGTCAATCAATGAACACGCTTACAAATGTGTCAATCAATGAAAACACACTTACAAATGCGTCAATCAGTGAAAACGCACTTACAAATGTGTCAATCAGTGAAAACACACTTACAAATGTGTCAATCAATGAAAACACGCTTACAAATGTGTCAATCAGTGAAAACACACTTACAAATGTGTCAATCAATGAAAACGCACTTACAAATGTGTCAATCGATGAAAACACACTTACAAATGCGTCAATCAGTGAAAACACACTTACAAATGTGTCAATCAGTGAAAACGCACTTACAAATGTGTCAATCGATGAAAACACACTTACATATGTGTCAATCAATGAAAACACACTTACAATGTGTCAATCAATGAACAGGCTTACAAATGTGTCAATCAATGAAAACACACTTACAAATGCATCAATCAATGAAAACAGACGTACAAATGTGTCAATCAATGACAACACTTAAAAATGTATCAGTCAATGAAAATACACTTACAAATGTGTCAATCGATGAAAACACACATATGTGTCAATCAATGAAAACACTTTTACAAATGTGTCAATCAATGAAAACACACTTACAATGTGTCAATCAATGAATACGCTTACAAATGTGTCAATCAATAAAAACACACACATGGTGGTTATTACCTCACAAATAAGTGCATAAGCTGCCTTTACATAACGAGTAAGTCTTCAGTATTTTACGTAGCAGCGCAGGACTTTATTTTGTAAGAAAGTTAGTTTTAAGTTGTTTCAAGTGACAACTTTAAAAGTATAGGAGTGTGATTATATATAGGTTTGATTAATAATATATATATATATATATATTACCCAGTGGCATACACCACTGGGTGGTTATAGTTAGGTCCGTGTTTCCATGGGCAATGCATTTTTGTGTTGCTAATAACTTTGGGTTGTTTGACAAATCTCCATGAAACTTTCCAAAAAAGTGCTACTTTTTAACGCGTTTGTGCATGGAAAGTTTTGGGGTGATCCATCCAGTGGAGCAAAGAATAAAGGGGGGTCGAAAAAATGTGTTTTCCTGATTTTTTCACCCATGTGAATTTTAGCCACAGCTTCAGCCTAAACCGCTGAACACTCCAGATCTCAAGCTGAGAGCTGATTGGCTGCCTCCACCTCAACCAGGAAATGGTTCAGTCATCTTACGACATGGGACTCAGTCCTGAGTCTTAAAGACACAAGATACCCTGACCCCCTAGGCCTGGTGATGGGGGGTCCAAGAGGTATCCTCCCTGGAACCAAAACAGTATTTTTTTTAATATCCATGAATCCGAGCCACAAATCAGCAGCAAAATAAAAAAAATAAAAGTTCAGGCTCCCATGCTTGTTTTTGAAAAGCCCCCTGGGTGGGTAGGGCCTGGGGGGTGAGGTGTTTATTTTTTGGAGGGGGGATGGGCCACGTGTGGCTTCCGTTCCCACATTTATTTCGGCTCTGCCCCCATTCCCCGGGACCCAACCCTTAATTTAGGGATGAAGGGGCAAGCAACCCCCACCTTCCCGGGCTGTTGTCAGCCCTGAGGATCCCATCACAAAAGTCCTGGCCAACGTCCCCAAATTCAAAAGGACCCGCACCGGAGGCCGACGATTCTCGGTGCAAGCGGCCGTGAGATGGAATTCCCTCCCACGCACCCTCAGACTGGAAGCCAGCTACCTGACCTTTCGCAAAAAACTGAAAACGCACCTATTCCCGAAATAATTGTTCCTCCTCCCTCCCTCTCCTTACAGGATAAACAATCTCCTTACAGCGCGGGGATGCCCTTGGGTCACCAGGCGCTATACAAATCGCTAAAATAAAATAAATAAAAATTTATGAGGGGAGAGGGGCCATTAACTTACCGTGCATGACCGAAGGCCCTATAGAGTGTGGGGTTAGCTGCCTTTAACGCCTTAACCGCGGCGGTTTTTCCGCCGCAGTGCGGGCGTTCTAATGAGCGGGTGGGGCTGCGTCGGCCGTTGGACGTGCGCAGCACCAGGGAGGTAGCTCGTGCGTCGTCCAACGGCCGACGGCAGCAGCGAAGGGGTTAAGGGGGTTGGTTGCATGCAGGGGATTGGCTGCAGGGCAGACCCTGCAGCCAACCCCTATTGTACACGACCGAATGTCCTGCACAGTGTGGGGTTGGCTGCCTTGAGGTCAACATCCCAGTGCGCACGTCCAAAGGTCGTGGACAGTGAGGGGTTGGATGAATGCGTGGGGATGGCTGGGCCCTGCAGACAACCCCTGCTGCCCATGGCTGAGGCCATGAACGGCAGGGGGTTGGATTTACATATGGTAATTAGATATAACTTCAAGTTTTTTAAAAACCTAGAAAGTCACTGAAACAAAACAAAGCTTAAAGTAACACTATAGTTGGGTGAAATGTTGAGTTACAACGTAACATTTTAAACTTTAAAAACCACTGAAATTCACCAGTTATAGTTATCTCAAATAACTATAATTTGTGCAATAAGGTAACTATAACTCGTGCCCCGCCATACACTGCTAATTACCCTACATATTACATCACTCATGACACTTCTATGACATCACTGATATTATCAGATGCACAAAGAGAGGGACGGGGAGCTAAGGGAAAAAGAGGTCCAGTACCCATGCTCCCCAGGTAAGACGTGTCAATCACTGGAGGGTAGCTGTTTCTATAAAGGATAGCTCGCCCATTCGGCAGCGTGAAGTATAGATAACGAGGTGCCTATCTTCTTGTGGTGCAGTGGTGAGTGCGGGTGTGTGGGGATTTGTGCGGGTAGGTTATAAACTCAACATACTCCAACATACCTAAAAGACACCATGGATGTCCTCAACCGTATACAAGCCTTCCCAGCACTGGACGTTGATCCCTTGTATACCAACATTCCCCAGGACGCTACTCTAGAAGTCCTGGAGAACATTCTTTACCTGGAGTACCCATGGCGATTCAAGACCCCCACCACATTCATTGCTGAGTGCGCCTCTCTCGCCCGCAAAGAAAATTTCTTTGAATTCCAAGGCCAACTCTACCACCAAATACAAGGCACCTGCATGGGCAGCACTTTTGCCCCCAGCTTGGCATGTCTCTACATGGCTGCCATTGTAATGTGAAAACTGCATGGCGGGCTGCAAGTTATAGTTACCCTATGGCACGAGTTATAGTTACTTGAGATAACTATCAACAAGTCATAAAACATATATATATATAGGTATACAGAGTAATATGCCATTTGTTACCATTATTGAGGGGTGATACTCTCGAGGCTTCACTCCTTTCAAGGCAAGGACACTCATACAGCTCAACAATTGTAACAGTTAAGCACGGGCTGAAAATTTGTTCCGCTCGTGAAATTTGCGGATTTTTGGCAATTTCGCGATCCGCAAATCGCGCGAAATTGCCAAACAATCCGCAATTTACAAGTTTGCGAATTTTTTGCTTGTTCGCGTTTCAAAAATACAATCTCGCGCGCGCTGTGTTGACTTACCTTGATTCTGAGTTTGCCGAGTTGTTTTCCTCCCGCAAACAAAATGGCCGCACCCAAAAACGACCGCATGTGTAAGTTTGCGGTAGCCGCGCTGAAAAAAACCCTGAGAACACGCCAAAATAAAATAATTCACAAGTTCGCACAAATTTGCGGATTTTGTGGCCGCGAATTTGCTTTCACGCGAATTCGCGGACCGCGAATTCGCAAATTTCGCCAATACTTAGTAACAATCTGCATTTTACACTGTGCAGCACATGAGAGACAGAGAGAGATGGATGGATAGATAGAGTTAGCTAAAGATAGATGGATATAGAAGCAGAGATAGAGAGTGAGAGAGAGATAGCGCCAAAGAGAGGTAGAGCGAGAGAGAGATAGAGAACAAAATGGAGATAGATAGGGAGACAGCGATAGAGATAAAGCTAGAGGTAACTCAGTGAGAACATGCATATAATTACACACATATTTCATGACAAAATGGTTCATTCATGATTGACAGTTTGTGCTGTAAAATATTGGGTATCCTCTATATTGCAAAGAATCCAATCCTATGCAATTCAGTTTTCTCCAGCTCTTCAGCCATCTCCGAACTCCACCATCAACGGGCCCGATTCACAGAATTAACTTAAGACAAAATCCTAAACTTACTACCATTTTGGTATTCACAGAAGGCACTTACTCATTTTAGTATTCACAGAAGGCATTTAGGAGTAGTAAAGTTAGGACTCCAACTTTAGGGCTCATAAACTGAGAAAAATCCTAACTTTAAGACTTTTGGTATTCGCAGAAGGCATTTAGGGTCCTAAAGTTAGGACTCCTAACTTCTGTGAATACCAAAATGAGTAAGTGCCTTCTGTGAATACCGAAATGAGTAAGTGCCTTCTGTGAATATCAAAATGGTAGCAAGCTTAGGATTTTGTCTTAAGTTAGTTCTGTGAATCGTGCAGAGGATTTTTCTCACTTTAGGATTAGTAAAGTGAGAACTCCTAACTTTAGGACTCCTAAATGCCTTCTGTGAATACCGAAAGTCTTAAAGTTAGGATTTTTCTCAGTTTAGGAGTAGTAAAGTTAGGACTCCTAAGTCTTAAGTTAGTTCTGTGAATCGGGCCCCTCATGTTTGGTTTCCTCTGCAAGTCTCGGCACGGCTTTCTCTCGGAGATCTCTGCCATAGCCCCAGTCCCTCATAACCCGGGCATAGTACAACAAATGTCAAACTGCAGTGACGTAAACTAACATACAGAAGGAATAAATGTGAGTTTTATGAGCCCACCCATGTACAGCATCTCCACAAGAAATTAATCGGAACTCAGGAATCTGGAACATACCTTGAGGAGACAAGGCGGGTGCTGGAGGGTCACAAAGACATCACACACATCCATTCTGCAGACTGTGGGGTCTGCTCTGTGGGGCCCAGTGGTCTTCAGGTTGGAGCAAGAGACAGCATCTGCCTGTAATGACCACTGTCCTTCCGAACCAAGTAATAAATGGGTAAATTGAACAATCACTAGCTTTACTAATGATTGCTGCGACGCATTTATCAAATGCCTTGTTATATTTTAAGTTAGTGGAGTTATATAAGTATGGAAGAATTTAGCAAATTCGCGGTGCGCGATTTTGTACAAAAGCGTACTCGCGGTTTGCAAAATTCACGAACTTTCATGAGATTGCGGATTTTTTTATTTTTGCGAGTTCGCGAGATTTTTTTCACCGCAGCGTCTAATTTTTGCGACTTCGGGAAAGCGAGCTGTTCAAATCTTCCACCGGATGTCAGCTGCGTGTCGCATCTACGTATTCGCTATTGTTTATTCTCGAGATACGTGATCCCGGGCCCTTATGACGTATTCGCGTTCTCAAAGTCTCGCAGTGCAAGATGGCGGGACTCCATGACGTACTCGCGGCCGAAATGTCTTGCGTGATCACTCCATGATGCGCTGCGATCGAAAAGTCTTGCGCGATCACGCAGCAAGATCGAAAATGGCGCAGCGCACGTAAACCGGGAAGAAAACAACTTGGCGAACTCAGAATCACGGTAAATCAACGCCGCACGTGCAAGATTGTATTTTTGAAGCGCAACCTAGCAAAAAAAATTCGCCAATTCCCGAATTTCATATTTTTGGGCAATTTCGCGCGATTCGTGGACGCGAAATTGCCAAAAATTTGCAAATTCCGCAAGCGGAACGAATTTTCAGCCCATGCTTAGATTTATTTTTGAACATATGATTATACTTGTAGTTCATGCAAATCATTTTAGCCCTCATATAAGCAGTAACACTTCATTGTATTGAATGTTCTGCTTGCTCTATTATGTACACAACATGGTCCTTTCTGGGTTTTTAAGGACGGATTGTACACAGTGGGGCACCATACATAAAGCGAGAAATAACATCAAATGCCTCAAACAATTTTAGACCTTAGCTGTTACCCCAATAAACACAGAGACAAAAGTCTGGTAGAACAAAGCAGGGCTTTTCCACAATCAGATAGCAGATACAGAACTATTTGGGCATCCTGTTTATCTTCTCTTCAATTGTGACCCCAGTGTTATATGTAAAAGCTCAGAGACAGACATCTGGTGGGACAAAGGAAGGGCCTGCCTAAGTCTCAGCTAACATTTTCCTGTGGCAAGGGAGGCTTCTTTGAAGGTAATCCATTTCTTGAGCCCAACACCACTGGTCATCCTATCCTATCCTATCCTAACACCTCCCTCCCCCATCCCCTGTTCTCTGCTCGGGGGAACAGTTGTTAATCCCCATCCCCCCCCCCCCCCCCCCCATTCAAGTGAGAGCGCAAATGCAAATTTAGCCTCCAGGATCTTCAGGCAGGGAAAAGGAAACTTTCTAAAAGTTACTTTTCCTTCATATTTAAAAGAAAAATCTAACTGCACAATTGAATTGAATTTGTAAAAACTATTAAAAATAATGTATTTACTATTTTGCTAGCTAGTGCCATTTCTGGGAGTATTAGGATTTTTAATCTGTATTCTGGTCTTCTACATAGGCCAGATAGGCATGCCACGGTGAAAAATAGCTTTTGGGTGCTGGACACCGTAATTAGATGTAAACATTGCATTTCTACAGGCACTACTTTTAAATGCCATGAAACCTGCCTTTTAGGCCACCAGGTTTACATAGGGAGCGACTTATTAATATTTAAAAGTGAGTTGTTGACCAGTCAAAAGGGTTTATTTTGACAGGTCTGGTTGCAGTGTTCATACCGCTACAGTCAGGCTACGCTAGTAGGCCTGAAGCCATGTGTGCACTGCCACTGTAGTGGATGGCACATTAGAGGCTGCATCCACTGGCGGCAATTAACTTCCAGAGCGTGGGAGCACTTTGTCCCATATACTAGGGACTTAAAGGTATGCTATACACACCAATCAAGGGTTTACCAATTTCATCATATTGAAAGGAGCCCAGGCCCTTTACCTCTGGTCAGCAGGAGTAAAATGCAGCCAGGAAAGCAGTTAAGACAAAGGTTTGTGGGTACATCACGCAAGCAATGGTCATTTCCTACACCTAGTAAATACCCTGGGGGCAGCCATTACGCAGATAGTGACATTTCGAACTGACAATATTGCGCTTCATCACAAACCTAAAGAATCTCAAGCGCGCATGTTATATTGGTATAAGTAGTCACCTTTTAAATCTGTAGTCCCCAGGGCGTCTCCCTCCTCCAAGAGTGGTGTGACCTCTGG
Source organism: Lissotriton helveticus (assembly GCF_964261635.1). Classification (NCBI taxonomy): domain Eukaryota; kingdom Metazoa; phylum Chordata; class Amphibia; order Caudata; family Salamandridae; genus Lissotriton; species Lissotriton helveticus. The sequence goes on from NC_136057.1 coordinate 42,225,625, forward strand.
GCGAGTTGTCATCTGGCATACTTGGTTTCAAACCTCAGATGCAAACCTCAGGTCTACAAGGCATTGCACTGTTAAGTTTTGCGATGCAGGGCGTGCTACGAAATTAGTTTTTATTAATTACATTGTTTACTTACCTCCAATTATCCATACTCCGGTTTTTAGCATCCCCCACCATGCCCCTCCCCCATCCCGCCTTTCGCCCCACCGCAACTCCCTCCACGGGCCGTGGCTGGGGGCAACAAGTGAGTCACTTACATGCTGCTGGGGGAGACCCTCTGGAGGTGCTGCCTCTGGTATTTCCCCTGCTTCAAAAAAGGTATTTGGCTATTGATTATGGTATTTTTTCTTTTAAGAGTTTTATATAGCGGGAATCGGGTATCAGAGCGCTTTACATAGCACCAGTTGCATTACATGAAGACACATTCATTTTTCGCTATTTGCGAAATCGCATATTTGCGAGGAATTGCATTTAAGGAATCTCTATTTGAGATTCCTAAATGCAATTTATTAACCATTTTTAAATTGCGAATTCGCAATTTTTGGCCGCTATTTACCACGAAGTCTGACTTCGTGGTAAATAGCGGAAAAATAGAAAAAAGCACTTTAGTGCATTTTTCTCAGTTGCATGTTGCACACACACATGTCCTTTGGACATGTGTGTGCGCAACACCTGTGGTAATTTGCATTTCAGGGGTGCTACAGGGTGTCCTTTGGACACCCCTGGCACCCTTGAAATCGCTTCCTTATTTGCGATTAGCAAATTGCTATTCGCAAATAAGGGATAACTCCCCATGCATTCCCGTGGGCCTACAGGCCCATAGGAATGAATGGGAAGTTATTCCTTATTTGCGATTAGCAATTTGCTAAACGCAAATAAGGAAGATGTAGGAATCGCAATATTTTTTCCTATTCCTACATGAATCCCGTTTTGCAAGTCCTTAATAGCGATTCCTTATGAATCGCTATTAAGGACTCGCAAAACGGGACTATGATGAATCTAGCTGTAAGTGATTTGCCCAGAATCACAGGATGTTCAGCGTCACTGCCGAGACTCGAACCCATTTCCCCAGATTCAAGGTCGACCGCCCTAGCCATTAGGCCAACTCCTCTCCCCAATGTTGCCATCATTAAGTTTGGAAAATCAGAGTCTGTGTTGAGTGCCTTTGGGTTTTCAGGGGTGTAACATGGTCTCCTCCCAGGTTAGACAAAATGTAGGGCCCCGTGGCTTTGGCTGAATTATGTGTGATGAAAAAGTGGGTTCCTCTCACTTTATACCCCTGGATTTTCTGCTTTTGACTCTCTGTTTTTGGCTTTTTACTGTGAGTGTCACTACCAGACTCTTACTCACAGTAAATTCAGGGTAAATGGACTAAGAGTGCAAACCTCCAGTGCCCACCGCTGGCAAACTGGGAGAAAGCATTGATTGTTGTAATGCGAACAAACCTGGACTTCCCTGGGTGTATAGTTTTCAGAATTGTCTGGTAGGTGATCTGATGTGGCAACCTACCCAAGCCCAACAAGTGCAGCCATTCACCATCAGAAGTGAGATGATATTGGAAGATAGCCGCACCCTACTGGCCCACACGTAAAAAAACACGCACCCAAAGGCATCAAATGTCCTCTTGTTTGCAATTGATGGGATTTCCTAGTCTGCAGGGGAGGAGGAAGACTGTTGAGGCTTTAGGGATGAGGGTGGGGCGGATGCGGGGATGGGTCAGACCCACCCCATTATTTTATTTAAAAATGTATTCCTGCCATGCAGTGGGCTTTCTGGCCCCAGGGGCAAATTGGGAGCCCACCTCCTATATTCCCTGTCTGGGGAACTGGGTTTGAGTCTCGGCAATGACGCTGAACAACCTGTGATTCTGGGCAAATCACTCAATCACCCCGTGCCTCACAAAAATGAATGTGTGTCCTCATGAAATGCAACTGGTGCTATGTAAAGCGCACTGATACCCGATGCGGGGTATATAAAACTCCTGTTGTAATGCAAACAAACCTTACTGCATTGGAAACCCTTTGCCATTGTTATTGTCTTTTGTTTACACTGTATATTGTTTGAATATGTTTGTCTAGTGTAACATGGTGAGCACACATTGTTTGTATACTGCATGTATGGTGACCGTCTTTCTGCCCCTGTAGAGGGGGCAGAGAGCGTACTAGACACCAAGGTACTTTTTTTTATTTTAAATAGGGGTGTGGCTTTCCACCATGGGGACGGCCATGCCCCCACCCCTAGCAAGAAGCCTGATAGTCTTTCTGCTCCCCTCGGGGGTGGATTGGGGCAATAACCCCAGTTTGCCTCTTCCGAGGGGGGGCAGAATGCCACTAGACACCAGGCACCACATTTATGCTGTATGTTTTGTTTAGGGGGGCATCCCTTCTGGGTATGGGCCCATGCTCTCACCCCTCAGGTGAATAGGTAATCACCCCTAGTCTGACCCGGGGGGGCAGAAATCCCACTGAACACCAGGCGTTTAAAAAAGGAGCCAAATCATCAAAAAGATGGTGTGGCCTGCCTTGATATCGAGCCTCCCCCCTCCCCAGAAGGGGCAATTGTGTCTCACTGCCCCCAAAGGGTGCAGGTGGGAGGTTTGTCCCAATATATAGCCTCAGATATGCCCTGGGGGAAGTAGAAAGTCCACTTGACACCAGTGGCTTTGCCAGTGAGGGGGGCCCCTACAAGATATGCTTTTGGGGCCCCTCACACTCATCAGTAGGGGCTGAAGTGGCCCCCTCCAGTATGGGTAAGCCTGGGGGACCCCCCTCATCGCGAAAGCTGTGGGGGCCTTTTTTACGCCCCTGGGTTTTGCCTTTGTGGCAAAAGAAAGTGGTGCTGGCGTTTCACTCTGGCATTGGCCACACCCACACGCCCAACAAGGGAACAAACTAGCCCCTCCCCCACAACAGGGCATATATGAGGTGTCCTTCCAATTTGCCCCTGGGGCCAGAAAGCCCACTGCATGGCAGGAATACATTTTATAATAAAATAATAGGGTGGGTCTGGCCCATCTTGGCATCCGCCCCACCCTCATCCCTAAAGCCTCAACAGTCTTCCTCCTCCCCTGCAGACTAGGAAATCCCATCAATTGCAAACAAGAGGACATTTGATGCCTTTGGGTGCGTGTTTTTTTACGTGTGGGCCAGGAGGGTGCGGCTATCTTCCAATATCATCTCACTTCTGATGGTGAATGGCTGCACTTGTTGGGATTGGGTAGGTTGCCACATCAGATCACCTACCAGACAATTCTGAAAACTATACACCCAGGGGGAGTGTAATCACGTTAACACCCCACCAGTGCTGTGTAATGACACATTAACACCCTGCCACTACTGTGCAATCACAATATAACACCCACTAGTACTGTGCAGTCATGAGTTAACACCTCAGCAGCACTGAGCAGTCACAAGTTAACACCTCAGCAGTACTGTGTAATCACAAGTTAAAACCCCACCAGTACTGTGCAATCACAAGTTAACACCTCAGCAGTACTGTGTAATCACAAGTTAGCACCTCAGCAGTACTGTATAATCACAAGTTAACACATCAGCAGTACTGTGTATTCACAAGTTAACACCTCAGCAGTACTCTGTAATCACAAGTTAAAACCCCACCAGTACTGTGCAATCACAAGTTAACACCTCAGCAGTACTGTGTAATCACAAGTTAGCACCTCAGCAGTACTGTATAATCACAAGTTAACACATCAGCAGTACTGTGTATTCACAAGTTAACACCTCAGCAGTACTCTGTAATCACAAGTTAACACCCCACCAGTACTGTGCAATCACAAGTTAACACCTCAGCAGTACTGAGCAGTCACAAGTTAACACCTCAGCAGTACTGTATAATCACAAGTTAACACTCAGCAGTACTGTGTAATCACAAGTTAACACCCCACCAGTACTGTGCAATCACAAGTTAACACCTTAGCATTACTGAGCAGTCTCAAGTTAACACATCAGCAGTGCTGTGTAATCACAAGTTAACACCTCAGCAGTACTATGTAATCACAAGTTAATACCCCACCAGTACTGTGCAATCACAAGTTAACACCTCAGCAGTACTGTGCAATCACAAGTTAACACCCCACCAGTACTGTGCAATCACAAGTTAACACCTCAGCAGTACTGTGCAATCACAAGTTAACACCTCAGCAGTACTGTGCAATCACAAGTTAACATCTCAGCAGTACTGTGCAATCACAAGTTAGCACCCCACCAGTACTGTGCAATCACAAGTTATCACCCCACCAGTACTGAGCAGTCACAAGTTAACACCTCAGCAGTACTGAGCAATCACAAGTTAGCACCCCACCTTTACTGTGCAATCACAAGTTAGCACCCCACCAGTACTGTGCAATCACAAGTTAGCACCCCACCAGTACTGTGCAATCACGTGTTAACACCTCAGCAGCACTGAGCAGTCACAAGTTAACACCTCAGCAGCACTGAGCAGTCACAAGTTAACACCTCAGCAGCACTGAGCAGTCACACGTTAACACATCAGCAGTACTGTGTAATCACAAGTTAACACCTCAGCAGTACTATGTAATCACAAGTTAACACCTCAGCAGCACTGAGCAGTCACAAGTTAACACCTCAGCAGTACTGTGTAATCACAAGTTAACACCCCACCAGTACTGTGCAATCACAAGTTAACACCTCAGCAGCACTGAGCAGTCACAAGTTAACACCTCAGCAGTACTATGTAATCACAAGTTAACACCTCAGCAGCACTGAGCAGTCACAAGTTAACACCTCAGCAGTACTGTGTAATCACAAGTTAGCACCCCACCAGTACTGTGCAATCACATGTTAACACCTCAGCAGCACTGAGCAGTCACAAGTTAACACCTCAGCAGCACTGAGCAGTCACACGTTAACACATCAGCAGTACTGTGTAATCACAAGTTAACACCTCAGCAGTACTATGTAATCACAAGTTAACACCTCAGCAGCACTGAGCAGTCACAAGTTAACACCTCAGCAGTACTGTGTAATCACAAGTTAACACCCCACCAGTACTGTGCAATCACAAGTTAACACCTCAGCAGCACTGAGCAGTCACAAGTTAACACCTCAGCAGTACTGTGTAATCACAAGTTAACACCCCATCAGTACTGTACAATCACAAGTTAACACCTCAGCAGCACTGAGCAGTCACAAGTTAACACCTCAGCAGTACTATGTAATCACAAGTTAACACCTCAGCAGCACTGAGCAGTCACAAGTTAACACCTCAGCAGTACTGTGTAATCACAAGTTAACACCTCAGCAGCACTGAGCAGTCACAAGTTAACACCTCAGCAGTACTGAGCAGTCACAAGTTAACACCTCAGCAGTACTATGTAATCACAAGTTAACACCTCAGCAGCACTGAGCAGTCACAAGTTAACACCTCAGCAGTACTATGTAATCACAAGTTAACACCTCAGCAGCACTGAGCAGTCACAAGTTAACACCTCAGCAGTACTATGTAATCACAAGTTAACACCTCAGCAGCACTGAGCAGTCACAAGTTAACGCCTCAGCAGTACTATGTAATCACAAGTTAACACCTCAGCAGCACTGAGCAGTCACAAGTTAACACCTCAGCAGTACTCTGTAATCACAAGTAATGTGTAATCCCGCATGCCCCTTCTACTGACCCACTCCCCCCGGCCTCTGCTTGTACCACCTGCTCTCGGGCAGTCATCATGAGCCCTGACCTGGGACCCCGCGGCACCTAATGCCTGGTTGGACAGACAAACGGATAGATATTTTTTTATTTATTTATTTTATTTTGAAGGTTTTATATAGCGCAAACAAGACCCTTGCGGGTATCAGAGCACTTTACAGGCCTATGTAGGATACAAACAGTTCAGTGAGAGCACACAGTAAGAAATACAAGCTATATACAGGGTTCAAGTGAGTTTAGATAAGAGAATAGATTTCACTTCTGTTTTTGAAGGAGACAAAGGACAGATTAAGTCTGGTTTCTGTGGGCAGTGCATTCCAAATTCTGGGCGCCATTCCTGAGAAGGCCTGGTTATAAGTTTTCTTCTTGGCAAAATGTTGAGGTTTCAGTAGAAGGTCGTTGGAGCTCCTGGGGGATTTGTTGCCGCAGGAGAGCGCAAAATTGTGTGTCCTTGGTAGCTTGGAGTGGGGAAACAACCTTTACAATGCAACTTTTACAACACACTACCATTACAACGAAACTTTTACAACGCAACATCCATTACATCGCATGCCATTACAACGCATGACACTACAACGGATACCATTACAAAGCATGTCATTACAACGCAGTCATTACAACGCATACCGTTACAACGCATACCATTACCATCCAATACTTACCCTACTGTTGCACCCCCTGGAGTTAGAATAGTAATGTTTACCCCTACACTATCCAACACTTACCCGACTGTTGCACCCCCTGGAGTTAGAATAGTAATTGTTACCCCTACACTATCCAACACTTACCCTACTGTTGCACCCCCTGGAGTTAGAATAGTAATTGTTACCCCTACACTATCCAAAGCTTACCCTACTGTTGCACCGCCTGGAGTTAGAATAGTAATTTTTACCCCTACACTATCCAAAGCTTACCCTACTGTTGCACCCCCTGGAGTTAGAATAGCAATTTTTACCGCTTACCATACATGCAATGTAATGTTATGCGTTGTAATGGTATGCGTTGTAAAGGTATTATGCGTTGTAATGAAATGCGTTGTGAAGGTAGTTTTTAAAAATTCGTTGTCATGGCATGCGTTGTAATGGAATGCATTGTAAAAGTATGCGTTGTAACGTCATACAACCCTTGGAGTGTTGTGATGTATGGCCTTGAATGTCAAACATGCCTTTTTAGGTGGATCCTGGCTTGGAAAGGTAGCCAGTTGAGGGCTCTAAGGTCAGCAGAGATGTGACAGTTTCTTTTTGAGCCTGTGATGAGTCTTGCTGCTGTGTAGATTGAGGCTCTAGGGGGCGGGGGGGGGGGCAGTTGTTGATCTGGGGAGACCACAGAGAGAAGTGGGGGAAAGATGGGTTTGAAACTTCTCAGGGTGTTCGTCTGGAAGTTTGCTTGTTGTGTTGGGACGCTAATGTGTTTCTGTATGATTCGACTTCTATCAAGAGTGATACCCAATGATTTCGCTGAGTCGATTATGAGGGGTTGGCCGTTGAGGGCCGTTAGGTGTTTCATCCAGTCTTGAATGATGGCCGATTGTGATTGTTTAGGGGGAGCGATTAGTTGGAATTGGCTTTTCAGAGTGTTTAGTTTCAGATGGCTTTCGGCCAGCCAGGTCTGTGTTTTCTGTATCGTTAGGTTGAGATATTTGATGGATGAGTGGATGAATCGATGGCTGGGTCCCTGCTCAGAGACCCGTGGGTGGGGCGCGAAAATGTGCCTGCCGCTGCCCCTTCTACAGACCCCCTGGCCTCTGCTTGTACCACCTGCTCTAGGACAGTCAGCACGAGCCCAGACCTGGAACCTAAGGCGGATGGATGGATAGATGGGTGGATGGATGGATGAGGATGGGAGGAAGGGATTGAAGGAGGGAGAGAAGGATGGATGGATGGATGAGTAAATGCATGGATAGATGGTGGATGATGGGAGATGGATGGATAGATGGGTGGATAGATGGATGAGGGTGGGAGGAAGGGATTGAGGGAGGGAGAGAAGGATGGATGGATGAGTGGATGAATGGATGCTGAGTCGCTGTTCGGAGCCCTATGGGTGGGGCGCAATGCTGTGCCTGGCGCTGCCCCGTTTACAGTCCCCCTGTCCTCTGCTGGTACCAACTACTCTGGGGCAGTCATCACAAGCCCTGAGCTGGAACCCCTGCGGCACCTAAGGTGGATGGATAGATGGGTGGATGGATGGATGGATCGCTGCTCAGAGACCCGCTAGTGGGGCGCAATGCTGTGCCTGGCGCTGCCACTTCTACAGACTCCCCTCCCCCAGCCTCTGCTGGTACTACCTGCTCTAGGACAGTCAGCACGAGCCCCGCGGCACCTATGGCAGGCGCTGGATGGATAGATGGATGGATGATGGCTGGATGGATAACTTGGTGAATGGGTTGGGAGAGGGATGGATGGATGGATGATTACTGGATGGTGGATGGATGGAGAGATGGATGGATGGGTGGATGGATGGATAGAGAGATGGATGATGAGTGAAAGGATGGATTGATGCATGGGTGTAGAAATGGAGATGGTAGATATAGAGTTGAATGGATGAGTGAAAAGTTAATGGCTGGATGGTTGCATGGTGGATGTTGGGAGATGGACGGATGGATGGACGGATGGATGGATGGGTGGATGGATGGATGGATGGTGGATGGATGGATGGATGGGTGGTGGATGGATGGATGGATGGATGGGTGGATGGATGGATGGATGGATGGATGGGTGGATGGATGGATGGATGGTGGATGGATGGATGGATGGATGGATGGAGAGATGGATGGATGGGAAGATGGATGGATAATGACTAGGTGGGTGGCTTGAGGGAGGGAATGTCGGGAGGTACGGAGAGAGGTAGGGTGGGAGGAAGGGAGAGAGAGAGGGGTGGCGGTAGAGATGGATGGATGGATGGGTGGATGGATGGATGGATGAATGGATGGGTGGGTGGATGGCTGGATGAATAGATGGATGAGTGGATGGATGGATGGGTGGATGGATGGTTGGATGGGTGGGTGGGTGGATGGTTGGATGGATGGATGGATGGATGGATGGGTGGATGGGTGGATGGATGGATGGATGGATGGATGGGTGGGTGGATGGATGGATGGGTGAATGGATGGATGGATGGGTGGATGGGTGGATGGATGGATGGATGGATGGATGGATGGATGGATGGGTGGGTGGGTGGATGGGTGGATGGATGGATGGATGGATGGATGGTTGGATGGGTGGATGGATGGATGGATGGATGGATGGATGGATGGATGGATGGATGGATGGGTGGGTGGGTGGATGGGTGGATGGATGGATGGATGGATGGATGGATGGTTGGATGGGTGGATGGATGGATGGATGGATGGATGGATGGATGGATGGATGGGTGGATGGATGGATGGATGGATGGATGGATGGATGGGTGGGTGGGTGGGTGGATGGATGGATGGATGGATGGATGGATAGATGGATGGATGGATGGGAGAGAGAGGGGGATGGATGGAAGGAGGGAGGAAGGGAGGGGGGGAAGAATGATCTTTCTTTTCCTTTTCTCTCTCGTTCTCATCTCCAGACATTTCCCCCTCCTCCTCTTTCTCTCCATCCCTCGATCTCTGCTCGCCCCCTCCCCTTATCTTCCACCTCTCCTCCTTTCCTCTCACTCACTGCCTTCTTTCCTCGCCCCCCCTCATGCCCGGACCCCCGCCCCCTCCCTCTCCTCCTTTCCTCTTCAAGCTCGAGTGAGCTCCTGTCATCCCCGCAGGTGTGAGGGGGGGTCACCTTGAGGCGCGCGCTCGGCGCGATCAAGGCGCCCCCCCTCCTCCCGCTCGCAGTGGAGGCGATAAACAACGAGGGGGGGGGGCAGATGGAAGGCATGGAGAGACGGGGGGGAGGTATTAGGGGGCTACGGTTACTGTGTCATTATGCATTCTATTATAAATCACATGTGTGCGAGCCTTTATTATTAATTATTATCATGGTGACGTCGGTGGCATTATTAATCCTGTGTTTATTTTATCATGATGTGTTCTAAAAAAGGCGGGGGGGGGCAGGATATTGGAGGAAAAAGAGGGAAGAGAGACAGCAGCAGAAAGAGGGAGGGGGTGAGACGAAGGGAGGGTGAAAGGGAAGACACGAACAGGAAGGGGGGGGCAAAGCATGGGGGGGAAATAGAGACAATCTCAGACCGGAGAGACAGCGCCAGCCGCTGCATACCGAGCGGAGGTAGCTCAGCAGGTTCATGCACTCGCTTCCGTGATGTGTATCTGTCATCATAGGGTTGACTTCCGGCAGGGCCGAAGGAACCTTTCGTACTTCCAGGGTCGATACAAGAGCACCCTCGAGTAGAGGTGGGCGAGCCACTGAGAGCTCGAGCCATATATGAGGGAGATGATGGGCGGAGCGCTAAATCTTTTCAGACACTGACCCCCAGTCACAGATCTGGGTTGAGTCCATCATCGTTCACAGGGTCAAGACTGATTTGCATATAGCTGGGTCTGAACTGAGGTGGCAGAGTGAGCTAAAGAATGATGACAGAACCCAGATCTGTGACTGGGGGTGAGCGTCTGAAAAGTTTCAGTGCTCCGTCCATCACCCCCCCTTTTGTACCGCTTTTGGCCGCCATAAGTGTGGCAGGGTATGCTCAGACGTGAGTCCCTTGCTCACTTTGCCACTGGATTCAAGCAAGCCGGGCTGAAGACGGCTGGAATGCCAGAAACCGGTCCTAGGAAGCTTGTTTCCGGTCCAGGGAAGGCATGGCTTTGGCAGTTCGGGCTGGACTGTTCCCATGAGGCACAGGGACTGATTTGCATATGGCCATGTCTGAACTGGGGTGGTAGAGTGGGCTAAAGAATGGTGATGGATTAAACCCAGATCCTTTGACTGGGCGTGTTTGATTGGTTCAGATGCTCCGTCCATCACCACCCCATTTTGTAATCACCACCCCATTTTGTACCGCTTTGTTCGCCATAACTGTGGCAGGGTATGCTCAGACGTGAGTCCCGTGCTCTCTATGCCACTGGATTCAAGCAAGCCGGGCTGAAGAGGGGTGAAACCCCGAAACCGGTCCCAGGGTGCTTGTTTACAGTCCAGGGAGGACATGGCTTGGCAGTTCGGGCCGGACTGTTCCCATGACGGTGTCGACCTAAATTCTTATGTGTTAAACATCATAGTATCTGTACTATGGTTATCTTACACGTGTGTCCAGTATCTGCTTAATGAATATCTAAAGTTGCTAGTATTCATTGTGCTGCTCTGCCTAGCTGCTTCTTTCTGAGAATATGGTGATTTCTTGAGGAGAACCACGTCTACAGGAGTTACTCAACCTCTTAGATTTCTCCTTCTACTGTGGACCTGCAAGAAAAGCACCTACATTCAAAGGTGCATAGAGTGATTCCATGTGGTGGATACATCCAGTTAGGAAAGGGTTTGGACTATTTGTGACTCAGTTTCCCTGAGGTGAAAGTTGCAATTTCCACCTGACTAAACCAGGGATCCGCGGTGTCAGCTGGTGGACAGACAACTCCCTGGCGAATCATTCAAGACACACATTTTACTAAATATCAAATACATTCATCTTTGGACTTATCTTGTGTTGCTTGGAAAGTAGAATTAACATTCTTACCAGTTTTCAAACTGGAAAATGTCAATATTTTTGGGTGGTACTACTGGAACTGAGCATTCTCTATTACTTGCCAAATGAAAACTGATTGTTTGCTAAACAGTGTCATGTTAAATTATCACATCTTTTAGCTAATATTAGGATGAAAATTGAGTGTCTGTCTCCCGAATCTGAGTTTCTTCATCCCTCCAATAACCACTATAAAGTTTTTTTTTCTAATGGTGTTGTGGGATAGAGACGCAGGATGACTTATCTACCGGCAGAGGGACTGGTGGGGGGGTGTATTCCAAGATTAATATCCATTGGGAGGCGAGACCTGGAAGAAAACATAGAAAAGATAAAAATAAAGGAAATTCCAAAGTAAATGATAATAGACAGGGAACAAAGATGTGAAAGAGAGGACAGAAAAAACTGGAGCCGGAGCATGGAAGAGAGAGGGATGAAAGAAGAAAGAAGAAAGAAAGACTTTAATCTAGAAAAAGGGAATGAGTAGGCTTGTGCAGAGGACGCTCTTCAGGAAACGCGCCTGGAAGCCTACGAAGAGCTTAAAGACACAAAAGGGACAGCTCAAGGCACAGGACTGACAGACATCGACGTACGCCTATGTGGTTGGGCCAGAGACATCAAGGAGTGAGTCACGCAGAGGAAAACCAGAGGAGTGAATAAAGAATCGACCTAGAGGAGAAAGAGTTGAATCCGAACGAGACGAAAGAGAAGCGTGAAGGTGAGGACCAGTAGTGTCCACAGCTTCACCAGGAGATGCCACCAGACCTCTTGTGTCAGTCAGATGCATGGGGAAGAAAGATGCACGAGGGAGAAAGGAAGAGGAGGAAAGGCGCAGGATCACAATACCTTTATACAGACACATTCTATGGCTCAGAGTGAAGGTATTTATTTTACAGTAATGTTTTTATTGATAATCAAAATAGAAATGTCAAATTATACGTTTTTCCCATTGCTCTACATAGACAATATCCTAAGCATCTATTTTGTACATTCCAAAAGATAAAATTCAGGTAAAAACGTTTGATGAGTGGCTTTCCTGAAGAAGGCTTCTTCACGCCGAAACATGGTTTGAGAAATAAATGAATACAAGTCACAGTTATTGAATATATCGATTCAAGATTGGATGAAGTACAATGTTAAGGAAGCACATCATGATAAACTGTGTCACCAAGAATAAATAATACATTGTGATAACAAGTGTGATTGTAAAGACAAAAGACCAATTTGAAAATATATCCTGAGATATGTAAAATGATTTTGTTAGACTGACTAGGGTCGGGTGTAGATCAGCTGCGGTCCGTGCAGGTAACAGCGTGGGGCCGGGTAAGGGGGGATGTTGAGGAACGATGCAGAGGGAAAATTAATTATTTATTGCACGGACCGCGGCTAGAATACATGTAATCGTAATGTATGATTGATGGGATGCATGATAAGAAGAATGCGGTCTTAACTATATGAATGTTGGCATTTGTAGGATATTGTCTATGTATAGCAAAGGGAAATAAATGTCTCATTTTAAGTTTCTGTTCTGATTGTCAATGAAAACATCAATCTAAAGTAAATGCCTTCTCTCTGAGCCACATAATGTGTGTATAAATATATGAATGATTGGGTTTGCCAGGATTCTTTTTGCACTATTGATATTTGACCCGTCCGAAGAACTCCATTTTTGCAAGGAGTCTCTTTCACTAGAGAATCACCATACCTGGCAGATTTTCATATCACTGCCTGAAGGAAAGAGTTTCACAATATGTGGCAGAAGAAGAAAAACCCTCAATAGAGCAGAGTGTGTCTTTCCGTGTTCCTTATGTCGACATACTTCTGTCTCAAAGGAGTACTGAACCAGTCACAACCTCGAATTAAGGGGCCGATTCACAGAACCAACTTAAGACAAAATCCTAAACTTACTACTTTTGGCATTCACAGAATTAACTTACTACTTTTGGTATTCAGAGAAGTTAGGATTTTGTCTTAAGTTTGACTTAAGACAAACTTAAGACAAACTTAAGACAAAATCCTAACTTCTGTGAATACCAAAAGTAGTAAGTTTAGGATTTTGTCTTAAGTTAGTTCTGTGAATCAGGCCCATAGATTGGAGGAAGACATTTCGGTGCCAGAACCAAGGAATTGAAAGAAGAGAAGCAGTTAGACAGAAGGATAAAAGGATTGAGATAGCATTTAAATAGGATGTGAGTGTGTGTGTGTGTGTGTGTATATATATATATATATATATGTATATATATATTCACTGAAAAAACAATAGGTTTCAGGGACATTATAGTTAGAAATTAGCATTTAAAAAAACCTTAGAAATTCACTGAATCAGTATAGGAACATGTTCTCACTGACTCCAAGTCAGACTACCTGGTGCACTCATGAAGTGGATAATGGGGACAGTCTGCCTGTTAAAAATAGGATTTACAGGCAACCTGACCATGTCTGGGACTGTATCAGGGCTGAAGTCCAGAAAATGTTGGATCTGGGAGTTATTGAACCCTCAGAGAACCCTTGGGCTAGTCCAGTGGTCTTGGTACCTAAACCTCACACCCAGGGTGGTAAGAGAGAGATGAGGTTTTGTGTAGACTACAGGGGTCTCAATGCAGTCACTAGGACTGATGCCCATCCTATACCCAGGGCAGATGAGCTTATAGACATGTTGGCCTCAGCCACATTTTTTAGCACATTTGACCTGGCAGCTGGCTACTGTCAGATCAGATTAGCTGATGCTGCAAAGCCCAAGACAACATTTTCTACCCCTAGTGGGCACTATCAATCTGTGGTAATGCCCTCTGGTTTGAAAAATGCACCTGCCACTGTCACGATTCGCTCCCTGTGCTCTCGTACCAACCACCAGGGGGCCACATAGTGGGACTTTCCAGTCTTCTAATAAGCTTCCAGACCCTCCCCTGCATGCATATCCTGACTTCCAGCCCTTTGGACACTTGTTAGGAACTGACATCCATTCCCTATCCATGTCGGGCTTTGTGAAAGCCAGCCTACTTAGACTTAAAGCCAGCCTACTCATGCCTGAAACTCCATTACCCAAAATTCCCTGCTCACTGCTTTGTCTCCACCCCTGCAGGCCAAGGATGGGTGGAGGAATTCAGCTCACCTGTGGCTGGCTGCTGCTAGCCTGCTCGCACCAGATGCATGTGATTACTGTGAGCTCTTTTAAGCCCCAGCTCCCTTCAGGCCAAGGTTGGTCATTGTGGCTGTTTACCAGTGAGACCAATCTTTGGTTCCAGTGTTTCCTGAGCTTTAGTTATGCCTTGTTCCTGACCTGCTGCTGTTTTCCTTGTTCCTGAATTAGCACTGCCTGCAGTGCTACAGACAGTGACCCCTGAGCCTTAGTATTCCTTGTTCCTGAACTGCAGCAGTTTCCCTTCTCCTGAATAAGCACTGCCTGCAGTGCTACCTTGTTTCCTGAGTTCCTGAGCTATAGTTATTCTTTGTTCCTGGGCTTCAGCTATTTCTTGTCCCTGATTTGCACTGCTTGCAGTGCTCTCTTGACTCCTTGTTTCCTGAGCTGTAGCTATTTCCCTGTTCCTGAACTAGCACTGCCCGCAGTGCTACCTTGACTCCCGAAGCTTTAGTAATTCCCTGCACCTGGCCCAGCAATGCCTGCAGTGTTACCTTGACTCCTGAGCTCTAGTAATTTCCCTGTTCCTGAACTAGCACTGCCTGCGGTGCTGCCTTGACCCCAGAAGCTTTGGTAATTCCCTGTTCCTGAACCGGCACTGTCTGCAGTGCTGCCTTGACTCCTGAGCCTTAGCTCACTTCTTGTTCCTGCCCCAATACTGCCTTCTATGCTTCTTTGTTTTCTTGATTCCTTAACCTGCACTGTTCTAGTATACCCTTGTAGCCTCCCCTTCTGTACATTCCTTTCCAGTCCCTCCAATTCCTTGGTTCCAGTTCTAGTTTGCTGTCTTTCTATTCTGCTGTCTTGCTTCTGTTACCTTGTATGTTTGTTACCTGCTTTCTGCCAAGTGTGCCCTGTCATTTCCTTCCTTTCCTGTTAAACACTTCTCCTTTTTAGCTCCTTGTCTATTGTGCTTGTGTTTAGTTCTATCCCTTTGCTGTTACTGCCTTGCGTGTTCCTGTTTGATCGCCAGGATCTGTGGGCTCAGCTGACTACCTAGGTGGTGTTTCTTGTTCACTGTGAGTTTTGTCTTTGAGTTACATTTATAACATCACCATAGGTATAAGCCCCACAGACCCTGCCTTTGTATCCATATCCTACATGTGGGTATTTGCAGTCAGATTCTGTAACAGCAATTGCGGGTAAGAAACTTACTGAGCTTCAGTCTCACCATGTGGAGCTCCTGAGTGCTTTACCCCACACCCCCTTTATTGTTAATGTTGTATTATATAAATATGTCCTGCACGTCCGTCCTGGGTGTAGTTAGTCTGAATGCTAAATTGCCTTGTGAGTGCCCTTCCTTTCTGAGTCTTAGCCATCTTGCTCACTTGTACAGGCTTCCCCTTTGGATCCCTTGTTCTCTTCTGACTTCCTGTGTGATCCTGGGCAGCGCTGTACTCCTCTCTATGTAGGTTTTCTACCCCATTCTTAGTCCTTGCCCAAGTCCCTGACTGTCCTCCTGACATAGTCCCGGACAGTCCCTGACAGCCACTTTTCAAAGGTTGGTGAACAAAGTCCTAACAGGCCTGGAAGACAATAGTGCAGCCTATCTGGATGATATTGCTGTCTTTAGCTCCACCTGGGAGGATCACCTGGTCCACCTGAGAAATGTTTTGGAGGCCCTGCAGAAGGCAGGCCTAACTATCAAGGCTACTAAGTGCCAGATAGGGCAGAGTCAGGTTGTGTACCTGGGCCACCCCACCATTACAGAGCAAAATCGAGACCATCATGGAATGGGTTGCTCCAACTACCCAGACTCACGTCAGAGCTTTCTTGGGCCTGACTGGGTACTACGGAAGATTTGTCAAGGGGTTTGGATCCATTGTGACACCCCTGAATGACTTAACTTGGCCACAGTGAATGAATTTGTGCAGAGGCACTCGCCATAACAATTAAGACATCTAGAAATGGAGTACATTTGGGTCTCCAACTGATGTTTTTAAAGTTATGCTTGTCACGATACCACTGAAGAAGGGAAATCCTTTTTCCCAAAATGCATTGGGTGCATTTGTACATAAAGTCGTGACATGTAGAAACACCTCCTGTCTGTAATTATTCTTGGAGCAAATTTGGGTATGGATAAAATAAATCGACTAAAAATGGAATAGCGTGAAAGAGTACATAAATTGAAGAGCTATAACATTGTCAGGGTGACTAGGATTAAGTGGTTTGGAGGACCAAATTATACACATCTAAATTATGCAGCAAAAATGATAGTTATGCAGCACTTGGCCTAGTCTTATTTATTTTCATCAACCTCAGAAGCAACATTTTGGGGAACTCTGCAAATGTTGCACATTGTGACAAATTCAATAAATCCATAAATGTGCAGTAAACACTGCAGCCAAGGAATTGCCTCGATCCACTGACCCTCACGATTAATGTTTCTGTTGTTTTTTAAATACCGATTTATTCAAGAAATGTGAAAAAAAACTGAACATTCTAATTCCCTTCGGTGTCAATGTTAGCTGCACTTAGAAGTAAACAGCCCTTCCAAGCTAACTACACAAAAATAAACAAGTAATATAAACAATAAATAACAGTACCAGATTTAATATGGTCGTGTATTGCCATCCTATGGTTCTAATGACATTCACAACCCACTCAGTCTTCGGTTCATGGTTTATGGTGTCACCCAAAAAATCAATGGCAATACTGGACCATATTACATAGTTACCTAATACGTATCCCATGTAGATATTATATATAACCTATTTTGGGCAGACATTTTAAATTTTTTAATAAAGTTTACCAAATGTTGGCTACCATCCAGGGATGTACATTTGGTTACATACACAAAGGTAGGTGAACCTTAATCAAAGATTTCAATGGGCCCGATCCACAGAATAAACTTAAGACTCAATCCTAAACTTACTACTATTTTGGCATTCACAGAATGCACTTACAACTTTGGGCATTCACAGAATGAATTTACTACTTTTGGTATTCACAGAAGTTAGGATTTTGTCTTAAGTTTGTCTTAAGACAGACTTAAGACAGACTTAAGACAGACTTAAGACAAAATCCTAACTTCTGTGAATACCAAAAGTAGTAAGTTCATTCTGTGAATGCCAAAAGTAGTAAGAGCATTCTGTGAATACTAAAATAGTAGTAAGTTTAGGATTGAGCCTTAAGTTCATTCTGTGAATCGGGCCCAACATGTGGAGTCTCTGCCAGATGTCCATATTGCAGTGATGATCCATTACGGAAGAAATACAGGCAGAATGTCACAATAATCCACATGTATAGGTTTAAGCGGTTTCATCTGTAAAATATTACTTGCAGGATACGTTTTCTACTTCTCGCAAAGACTAAGTATTTAGCTAACAGCACTATGGAACATAACGTCCCACTTCCCTTTACGTGCTCTTTTCACTTAGTCAAGTCCATTGTATTCCTCCCATAGCCCCCAAGATTTTCTTCAAATTTTTGGGACATCCTCTACCTTTATGCCCCACCCAGGCCTCTGCCCTCCACCCGTCCATACTGTGAGGTACATTTCTCAATGTATAGTGGGGGTGGGCTGCCCATCATTCTGCCATCTCTCTCTTTGCTAGTGGAACTCTCAGCTTCAATGCAACTTACACTCGGTTTATTTCTATAATTGAGCAACTCCTCAGTGTGTGGGCAAAAGTACCCACTCAGTCACAGCTTCATGGACACATTTTGTAATTAGTTCACCCAACTTTGCACAGCTGAACCCTTGCGCAGTGCACTCTGAAAAATGTCCATTTGGACCTAGCGAAACCAGATCTCGGTGGTAACTCTCTGGGGTCTAGGGAAGTGCCTCCTCCTATAATGCATTCTGTATTCGGGGATGTATGTCACTACCGCGCATGCTTTTACAACGCATGCCATTACGACGCAGGTTTTACAACGCAAGTCGTTACAACGACTTGCGTTGGGGGGCGCTGGATAGTGAATAGTTTAATTTACTATTCCAACTCCAGTCCCCGTGGATAGTAGGGAAGGTGTTGGATAGTAATTAAACCATTCCCTATCCTAGAGCGCCCCCCAGCGCAATTCGTTGTAATAACTTGTGTTGTAAAAGTTGCGTCGTAATGGTAGTGCGTTGTAAAAGTTGCGTTGTAAAGGATGTTTCCCGAATTCGGCCTCTTTCTCCCATCTGGCTTTGAGTCTGTCCAGGTCTTTTTGTCTGAGCTATTGCTTCTTTTGGCCCTTCCATCCTCTGGTAGCCCTACCTATAGTAGCGACACTTCTGGTAATCCCATCACCCCCTTCACATTTAGTTGTTTTGTGTTTTGTAACCTGTATTTGGCATGCAATTCTGTAAAGGTGGTGCTTTGCATGTACCAAGTGAACTGACCATAAAAGGAACTTTATTCATTCAGGGAAACAATACTGCTGTGCCTATTACTAAACAAACATAGAAAGCATATATGCTCAAACTAGCAACATTATACTCTGCACTAGATAGACCTGCTTAGACACTAATTCAATCTAAAGTTTTCAGCACGAGTTAAGGACACAACGGGTGCACACGATGAACCTTAAAACTCGTAGCTCAAAAGTACTGAAGTACATCAGATAAGGTACTTTGAATAAAACATTAGTGCTGTAAAAAATGCTTAACTAACTCTGACTGTTCATCAGTGTTACACAATACAAGTGACTGTATACTTTTGTAATGACTGATGTATTAATGATAGTATTATAATGCTTTTTCATTTTTGTTTAAACTTCAACTATGTTTCAGTACTGGTTAGATTATGGGGCATATGTAGGAAGGCGTTTGCGATTCGCAAACGCCGGAATTCGCAGAATTTGGTATGTAGGTGCCACTTAGCAAAATAAGGAATCGCAAAAATTGCGATTCCTTATTTTGCTCAAGCATTTAAGGAATCACAATTTTACGATTCCATAAATGCTATGTAGGGGTGCCTTTAAAATTGCTATTTTGGCTTAAGGTTTCGCAAAATACCACCTATTTCAAGTAGATGGTATTTTGCAATTTCCTGTCAAAATGCATTTTAAAAAAAATTCAAAGTGCCATGTGGCGCACAGCCATGCCCTTAGGGCATGTATGTGCGCCACATGTACTTACAGGCATATTCCAGGGGTGCAACAGGGGTCCTTTGGACACCCTGGCACCCTTGGAATTGCGATTCTCAAATTGCGATTTTCTCATAGAAAATCACAATTTGAGAATGTATCACCATTCATTCCTATGGGCCTCCTGGCCCATAGGAATGAATGGGACACTCTTTCCTTAACTGCGATTTGCAATTTGCTAATCGCAATTAAGGAATGTTAGAGATTCGTAAAACAATTGCGAATTATTACCTACATTCCATTTTGCAATTCTCAAATACCGATTCCTTAAAAATCGCTATTTGAGAATCGCAAAATGGAAATTACCTACATATGCCCCTTTGTTCCTTAAATGTAAGTTTTTTCCTTATGTGCTGTAGCCTGTAGCAGCTATAACTTTAAAGTCTATTGAAAGCCACTTGTTTTTGTGTGGAATCTGCTACCTCATACTTTGCCACAAGTGTTCCCATTAGTCGAGCATGAGACACCCATTTTATCAGCCTTATAAGAATAACATCCTGAGATGACCATGCTGAGAATCATCAAAGTGTCTTAGATTTTGCAGACAGGCAGGGCCACTGGAATTATGGGGCCTTCGAGAGCTAAATTATAGGTTAGGGTTGACTACATTATGCAGCAAGAAAAGGCAAATTATGCGGCGTGATGTGGCACATATTGTTATAGTATTATTCAATTATGTTTTCACTTGTTAACATTTTCTGGGTATAGAATGCACCTCAATGGTACCAGTTTAACACACAAATATAGGGGAACGGCCACTACAACGCGCCCGTTTCCACGGATAACCATAACCTCGCATGCACTACAACGCATGCGTGGTTACAACGAATAGCTTATAGCATGCATGCCTTTACTACGAGATACGTAGTAAAGGCATGTGTGCTAAAGTAAAAAAGAAAAGGGAGGGCTTGGGGAGTCTCCCCCCCCCAAAAAAATAAACCAAAAAAAACATGGGTTTAAAAAAGGAGACTTGGGGGATCTCCCCCCAAAAAACAAGAAATGCACCTGATTCCGTTGTTTTCTGGATCTAAAGAAAAAAGATGTGGAGGCAATTGGCGTCATTAGAGGAAACGGAAAGACACTTCCGCTTCCTCTAAACAACATGAAGCGTAAATCGGAAGTGCTTGGAGTGGAGAGGACGCGTAGAGGAAAGAGGGAAGGAGAGGGTGGTGTCGCGCAGGGTTAAATTATAAGTGTTAATTTTTAGGGTTAATTAGTAGTGATCAGAGATATCCTTTAACCGCATGCGCGCTAGCGGGTTTTCCCGCTGCGCGCTGGATTTTTTAAAAACCTGCATTACGTGACAAAGCCAGCTCGTCATGCGCGTAGCGCAGGTAACGCCCATGACGAGCTGGCTTTGTCATCCGCGCTGAAGGGGTTAACATGAAAATGCCATTAACATGCATAGTTTAACAACGAAAATCATTGTAAATGTGTGCGTGTTAAATGCATTTTCGTGGTAAAGGATATGCGTGGAGAAGGCATTCGCGTTGCAACGCATGCGTGGTAAAGGCATGCATTGCAACATAATGCGTTGTAACGTCATACAACCAAATATAGCAATAAGCAACAGAAAGGGGACCAGTCAACCTTTGGAAATTACCTTCAACTGTGCATCAACACATGTTGCTGGGCCCGATTCACAGAACTAACTTAAGACACAATCCCAAACTTACTACTTTTGGTATTCACAGAAGTTAGGATTTTGTCTTAACTTTGTTTTAAGACAGATTTAAGACAGACTTAAAACAAAATCCTAACTTAAGTCTGTCTTAAGTCTGTTTTAAGACAAAGTTAAGACAAAATCCTAACTTCTGTGAATACCAAAAGTAGTAAGTTTAGGATTTTGTCTTAAGTTAGTTCTGTGAATCGGGCCCGCTGTCTTTTTAGCAGAATTTTAACTAGAATCGTTTTTGTTTTTAATCAGCAGATTATACAGAAGATAATGGATTATGTGGCAAATCCATAACTATGAGAAAAAAATCAGCATTCGCACAATCACATAATTCCAGTAGCCGTGCCCATTGGTCCCTCCAGACGGAATTGTTCTAACATTTGTTGGCATCTACATACATATGGATGTTGTAGAATTAATGTAACGATGCATAGAATGCTCTTTCATTTGGCCAATGACAAGCTCACTCTTTTCTTTTGTTAACTTCTTCCATTAATTTATTTTCCATGTAATGTAGCAAGTTAGTAATAGCCTCAAAGCAGAAAGAAAATAAAACATACCCCAAGGAAATCTATATCCTAATTATATACACATTTGTACTCACTTTTATAGGAAAGGGAAAATCCTTTGCAAAGCGTTTCTGTCCTTATCACTGTTTTCAGCTCCTAGGAACCTTGGGCCCGATTCACAGAATTAATTTAAGACTCAATCCTAAACTTACTACTATTTTGGTATTCACAGAATGCACTTACTACTTTTGGTATTCACAGAATGAATTTACTACTTTTAGTATTCACAGAAGTTAGGATTTTGTCTTAAGTTTGTCTTAAGACAGACTTAAGACAGACTTAAGTTAGGATTTTGTCTTAAGTCAGTATTAAGTCTGTCTTAAGTCTGTCTTAAGTCTGTCTTAAATCTGTTTTAAGTCTGTCTTAAGTCTGTCTTAAGTCTGTCTTAAGTCTGTCTTAAGTCTGTTTTAAGACAAAATCCTAACTTCTATGAATACCAAAAGTAGTAAATTAATTCTGTGAATACCAAAATAGTAGTAAGTTTAGGATTGAGTCTTAAGTTCATTCTGTGAATCGGGCCCTTGTGAAGGGAGCCTGCAGCCTCTTTGGTGTGAGTGAGTGGAAGTGTTCACGATGTCCGTGCTGTTCATTTGTACATCATAGCAGCTAAAATCCTTGCAGAATTCAACACCACTCCCCAGGTCTGAAACGAACGTATATCAATTGTGTTAATATTTAAATAAACTATGCACATCCTACGTGGGTTCCTGCCCGGTGAAACATTAGGGTGAAAAACGCTTGTTTTTCAACTCTGAATTGCCTTGGGTGGGCCAGGGTATTCCATGGGCGGGCCTGGCCCACCCTCTAGAACAGGGCCTGCCCCACAGTGTGAGGGGGGAACAGATGGTCCTCACAGTGTGAGGGAGTAAGCATAGGCCCCTCACGGGCTGTCAAAGTGTGAGGGAGGGAACAGACGGCCCTCGCAGTGTGAGGGAGGCAGCAGCCCATCGTTTAATTTAAGCCTGTGGTTTCCGGTGCTCGGCACCGGCCCTTAAATATCAACACCAGCACTTATGAGAGATGCCACATGGTGGCGCTGTTTGTGTAATTTAGACATGAGCAGAACAACAGTCATTTATACATTCAATATACTGTAAAAATTACTAAAGCCTGCCCTCCAAGCATTCTTATGTATGAAGGGGCCTCGAATAGTCTGAATTGTCACACTTGTAGGGTCTGATGGTTAATAGTTGTGTTGGTTCTGTCACTGGCAGCGGTGGCGGGGGCAATGGCTGTAGAAGTAGAGGTGGCCTCCTGATGAGGGCCCTGGCACTTATTTTTTCACAAATTAAAAATAAAATATTAATATATTAATATATTAATTAATTAAAAAATTTAAAAATGATACTGCTTGAACAGCCATGTTTTGATCGCCTTCCAGAAAGCTGTTTCTGATGTCAATACACAAGATCAACATGGTAGTGAGTTCCATAACTTGGGTGCCAGGAGGGAGAATGATCGACCTTCCCATCTGGCTCTTTTAATTTGTATGGTTTTTATTAGTCGTTCTGAGCCGGATCTCAGGCTTCTACTTGGAACATAAAGGGTCAACAGGTTTCTAATTTTACTTGGGCCCTTTTTGTGTAGAGCTCTGTGGGTCATGACTGTAGTGAGCCACCCGCCCGCTACCATACTTTGTATCGCATTCAACTCCCTGGGCCGGGCTCGGACCGGGGAGTGTTTAATAAAGGGTGACGTCAGCGCACGTGGCTGACGGCACGAACAGAGCATCTGTGTAGACGTCCCTTATTGCTGCTCTGCCGTTAGTAGTTAGGCCTACCCCCTCCCATTCCCGAGAAGACGGTTGCAGCCCCGATCGCAGGTCCCAGGGAATGCCCGTGGGTGTAACTCTAGGTCTCACGTGCACCCGCATACCTGGAGTATCACAATGACGAGTGCCTTGAATTTGATTCTCATTATTATACTAACAAACACAGTGTCCAGATAGGTCTTTTTTTTAATTACTTTTTTTAAATTACTTCAGTGCTTTGTTCTAAAGCCCGTGTGTTTTTATTTCACTTCTTTTGATACTTTTTTCAAGAAAAGATGTTTGTTTTTTTTGCAGAGTTTTATATAGCGCGAACTAGACCCGAACCGAATCGGGTATCAGAGCGCTTTACATAGCACCAGTTACGTTACATGAGGACGGACACACATTCATTTTAGGCACGGGGAGATTAAGTGATTTGCCCAGAAACACAGGAGGTGTTTGTCGTCGTTACCGAGGTCCGAGGTCGAGCGCCCTAGCCGTTAGGCCAACTCCTCTCCCTTAAAGATTAAACTATTATTCTCATGTCTCTTATCGGGCCACACAAATATTTCGTAGACATATTTACACATTCAAAACAATATGTAGTACTGTAACACTCAAAATGCAAAACATAATTCACAGTGCGATACATATAACAATACATGAACAATACAGATACAGATTCCCAGTCCGTAATTTTACACGTACACCTGATGGACTATCAAATGTTTACCTAAAGGCTACTGCCTTTTGTCCTGCGTATGTGTAACGCTCAGGGAATACTTAATTCAAAGGGTATTGTCTAAAGGGGGACCCAAAGATATTCCCTCGTGGCACACCCAGCTGTTAATCCCATGAGCACAAACCAACGCGTTTCAAACCCTATGTTGTTTAAGGGTCCTCCTCAGGACTCGGACTTGGTGGTCTTAGTAAACTAAAAAAATGAAAGCCAAAGAATGTATCTTTTAGAAATGCGTCACTCACCCTCACCCAACCCCCTATGTGTATTAACCCCTTCACTGCGGCAGCTATTCCGCCGCAGTGCTATGGGGGCGGGGCGGCCACGCGGCGGGCGCATGCTAGTGACGGAGCCGCACCGTCACCAGCCGCGGTTGCGCTGTGCTCATGACGGAGCGGTTCCGTCACGGCCCCGCCCGCTCAATGGAACGCTCAGCGCAGGTGCGGAATCCGCGCTGCGCAGGCGTGCCGAGCGGGCCGTGACGGAACCGCTCCGTCATCAGCACAGCGCGACCGCAGCTGATGACGGAGTGGTTCCGTCACCAGCAGGGGAGGGGTTAAACACATTTTTATAAAAAAAAACTATTTTGATTCAGCTACTGATGGGGCTGTTTCTTTGTGGCACCATTTTACTCCAATTAACACTGCTGTGTGAAATGAGAAATAATTATACTCTAGAGCAGAGCACTTTGAGCCAGTTGTCATAGAGAATTTAAGGAGGACATATGACATGTACCTTATTCCTGCTTTGTGTGTCGGTGCCAGAATTCTTTGAAGCATTCTAACTTCCGTAGGATCTCGTCACTAAAAAACCAAGAGATTACATTTGCGTCAGCGACTCATTGATTCAAACGCTATCTTTTTGACGAGCCAGACTCTTTCTGAATTTATATTAATCAATGCATTTCCTTTCTTCTTCAGTTACACTTGAGAGCGTAACCACGCATATTTGTCTGAGCATATTTTTAGCACAGAGGGCTCCCAGCATTTATCAGCGCGTGGTTGTTTTGCAGTTGACATTTTTTTACTGAATTCACGCTGCTACCTTTGCAGCGTGTGTAGAACGCGCGATCTTCGCATTTTGAGCATTACGGGCCATATGTATCAAGGTATCAATTTGCGATTCTGTAATAGCGATTTTTAAGAAATCGCTATTTCAGAATCGCAAATTGGTATGTATCAAGAAAATCGCAATTTTTTTAGTGATTTCTTGATATTCCTTAATTGCGAATTCGCAAATTGTGAATTCGCAATTAAGGAATACTTTCCCATTCATTTCTATGGTCCAGGAGGCCCATAGGAAGGAATGGGAATTTATTCTCAATTTGCGATTCGCAATTTGGTAATCGCAAATTGAGAATAATTTCAAGGGTGCAGGGGTTTCCAAAGGACACCCTGTTGCACCCCTGAAATAAGCATAGGTGCACATGTGGTACACATACATGCCCTAAGGGCATGTATGTGCGTCACATGGCACATTGAAAAATGCAAAAATGGGCATTTTTCAAGAAATTCGCAAATTACCGCCAACTTGAAGTTGGTGGTAATTTGCGATTCCTTAGGGACAATTTGCAATTTTTTTTAGCTTCATGCATTGCATTTAAGGAATCACAAAATTTGCGATTCCTTAAATGCAATTGCAAAATAAGGAATCGCAAATTTTGCAATTCCTTATTTTGCACCGGATTTTCCTTCATACATCATGTTGGACAGGCCCCATGAAGGGCTCGCTCCCTCCCCGCAGGACAGGGCCCGGGTCCCGGCCTTCCAGGTACTACCCACAGAACAAACCCGCAACCCGTCCCCCATGGGACGCCTGCTCCCGGATGTCCCTGTGTCACGGGCCCGGGCCACCGTCAGCACCATTGCCCGGCCCAGCCGCCATCTTGGACACGGCACCACGCGGCCGCGCGGCCTCCGCCCGACCCTGACCCTGGGCCTGGCCAGGCCCCGACATCCCGGCACCACCACCCACCCAGGAGGTGAACGGACCACTTGGCAGGTCAATGGGAGTAAGAAGTTTCGATGGCTCTCCCCCGCCAGGTGCCGATCACCCCCAGCCTCCTCGGGCGATGGCTCCACCCCCCTGCTGGGTGTCTGGACTCCCTCATCCCGGACCTCCCGACCTCCAAGAGCGAGGGTCCGGACATCAAAGGGCGCCAGACCTATAACTGAGGCAGCCCCAGGACAGGAAGGCAGTTGTATCCTGGAGTCGAGAGACACCGCGACGAACTCATCCTTGACGGACTGCTGGCGCTGCCACAGCCCTCCCTTGTGAACTATTGTCCTGCCTGCTGGCGCTGCCGCGGCCCTCTGCAACCTTCATCCTCGTGGGACCTGCTGGCGCTGCCGCGGCCCGTCGTAACCTTCATCCTCGTGGGACCTGCTGGCGCTGCCGCGGCCCGTCGTAACCTTCATCCTCGTTGGGACCTGCTGGCGCTGCCGCGGCCCTTTGCCACCTTCATCCTCGTTGGGACCTGCTGGCGCTGCCGCGGCCCGTTGCCACCTACGACCTCTTCGGGACCTGCTGGCGCTGCCGCGGTCTGATCCCTCCGAACACCGAGGTCGAGGATTGTGAGCTACCACCATTACACCTCAGTACCTGTGGGTACCAAGACTGTCCCGCTACCCCCTTCCCCTACTAGAGACTAGAATTGAGAGGATCATCGTGTCCTGATCGCCTTGTATCGTACCACCCTACTCCAAGAATTGTCTATAAAAGGTGTTACCCTGATCTTCGTGTGGTGTCCATCTGTGGGGGGGAAGTTACCTGTCTGTGCGATCGTTAGAGACGGTCCTCACTGGAGGCCTCTCCCTTGTGCTCGGCCGACCCTCCAGGTCCCCGTCTAACATTGGTGGCCAGCGGCGGGATCCGAACCAACGCGTACCGTACAGACAGGAACTCACCCTACGACTAAAACCACCATGACGACCAAAGAGAACGGATGGGCAGAGAAGTTCCAGATGGAAAGGCTGGAAGAATACAACCACCGAGAGCTCAAACAATTTTGCATGGACTTAGGCATTGCCACCACCGGGCTAAGCACAAAAGAAGACTTCAAAAACGCCCTAGAGGCCTGGACAGAGACGAATACCGCAACCCCCCGGGACCCCGTAGCCCCGGAAGTCAACACCACCCTGACGGAAGAACGGAGAACAGGCCCCTCCCGAGAAGAGATTCAGGAGCGGGAAAAAAATAGATTACACGAGTTAGACTTGGCACGACTCAAATTAGACGGAGAATTGAAGTTGGCGGAACAAAAAATAAACTTAGAACACTTACGGCTCAGAGAAGAGCGAGAGGAGAAACAGAGACAGAGGGATCTCGAAGAAAAAAGACTGGCATACGAGCACGAGTGCAAACTAGCGGAGATAGAAATACGCAAACTGAACAAAAACCTAGGGGTGCCCGAGCCACAGCGCTCCCCGGGTACTACCGAGCAGAAGGTCCACATCCCCAAGGATGTGGTCCGAGAATATCACCGAAACGACGACATACAGCAGTGGTTCAAGGCCTATGAGATCGCCATGACTGCCCACCGGGTCGCTCGAAGTGACTGGGGAGCCGGTCTATGGGGGAGATTCGTCAATGAGGGCCGTGATGCCCTGCTGCAGCTTCCGGACCATCAAATGACGTCCTATGACCACATGAAGGCCGCCCTCCTCAGTCGATATGGGCTTACGCCCGAAATGTACCGCCAGAGGTTCCGCAACTGCACCCGGATCCCAGGTACAACGTGGTTGGAATACGTGAACTATTTCAGCCGGGCCTTCGAGGGATGGATCAAGGGTAACAACGTAACCACTTACGAACAACTCTTCAATCTCATTGTGTGGGAGCACCTCTCCAACAACTGCTTCGTCGAGCTCAGGCAGCACCTCCTCGACAGTAAATTGACTGACCCACGGCAGCTCGCCACCGAGGCTGACCGGTGGGAGAGCACCCGAGTGGCCAGGAGTGGGCCGAACGAGCAGAACAGAACCAACCCAGGTCATCATCGCCCCCGGGGAGGAGGTGGAGGACAGGGCCGGGGCAGAGACGCGGTCCCAGCCGCTCCCGCTAACGCCACCCCGCCCCCAGCGGGCCGGGGAAACCCCCCGATGCGCCCGGGGTTCCGAGCCAACGTGACGTGTCATCGATGCCAGCGAGTCGGCCACTATGCCAGTGACCCGACCTGCCCGAAGAACCAGGTTCCCGGGCCCCGCCAGGTGGCGGCCGCCGCCCTAGGAGAAGAACAAGTCTCCGAAGACTCAGAGGCCTACGAGTCGGAGCAGTTCGAGTGGGAACCCGCCGCCATGACCCTGGCATGCCTAGGAGGAAGAGACATGGTCCCGCGGACTCCCCTGCCCGCCAAAACTCGGAAGTACAGCCAATGGGTGAGCATAAATGGGCGCAAGGCCGAGGCCCTGCGTGACACCGGGGCCAGTGTGACGGCCGTCCGTTGTCACCTGGTGACCCCAGAACAAATCCTGCCAAACGTGCTTTGCCCCGTCCGATCGGCAGATAACTCGGAGAGCCTGTGTCGGATGGCCTGCGTCCCCTTCGAATGGGGAGGAGTGTCCGGCATGCTGAAAGTAACTGTCCGCAACGATGCCCCCGTGGACTGCCTCCTGGGGAACGATCTTGAGAGCTCCCCGTGGGCGGCTGTTGAAAGAAGAGAGCATCTGGGGATGTTGGGTCTCCCGGACTGGGCGTGCGTGACCACCCGGTCCATGGCCACCCGCACCATCCCTGGACCAGAAGAACCCGAATGGGCAGCACCTCCGCCCTCGATCGCTCCAGAAGAGGACTTCCTCCAGACCGACCACCCGGACCCCACCACAGAGGGGTCCACACAGCCCCCCGAGCTTCCCGACCGGGCTCAGTGGCGTCAAGAAGGGGGGCCCACCCAAGAACAATTCCGGCGGGAGCAAAAGAC
This sequence comes from Lissotriton helveticus, assembly GCF_964261635.1. Classification (NCBI taxonomy): domain Eukaryota; kingdom Metazoa; phylum Chordata; class Amphibia; order Caudata; family Salamandridae; genus Lissotriton; species Lissotriton helveticus. The sequence continues at coordinate 42,254,775 of NC_136057.1, forward strand.
CTGCCCCTCCCTCGAGGGATTGCGACAGCAAGCGCTCGCCCAGGGCCAAGGAGACACCACCGGGGCCCACTGGGTTTATTGGGACAATGATCTCTTGTACAGCGAGCAGAGAATCGCAGAGGGCCGGGCGAGTGCTGGTGGTGCCCCTCCACTTCAGAGACTTCCTGTTGAACCTGGCCCATGATGTCCCCCTGGCTGGGCACCTGGGGCAAGACAAGACCTACCACCGCCTGGTGACTCACTTTTTTTGGCCCAAAATGAGAAATGACGTCTCCAACCACTGCCGGTCCTGCCCGACCTGCCAGGCCAGCGGGAAGAGCGGCCGCAAACTCAAGGCACCCCTGCAACCCTTCCCTGTGGTGACCACCCCGTTCGAAAGGGTGGGAATAGACATTGTGGGGCCCCTGGACCCCCGAACAGCACAGGGGCATCGCTTCATCCTGGTCCTGGTGGACCACGCTACCCGCTATCCTGAGGCGGTCCCCCTTCGTACTATAACAGCCCCAGTAGTGGGTCGAGCCTTAATGGGGATCTTCTCTCGAGTGGGCTTCCCCCGGGAAGTCGTCAGCGACAGGGGTACGAACTTTATTTCAAAGTATATGAAATCCCTCTGGCAGCAGTGCGGGGTCACTTACCGATTCACAACACCCTATCACCCCCAGGGGAACGGACTGGTCGAGCGGTTCAACCGCACTCTCAAGGGGATGATTATGGGGCTGGAAGAACCCCTACGCCGCCAGTGGGACGTGCTACTACCGTGCCTCCTCTTCGCCTACCGAGAAGTCCCCCAGAAGTCCCTCGGCTTCAGCCCCTTCGAACTCCTGTACGGACACCCCGTTCGCGGGCCTCTCAGCCTAGTGAAGGAGGAATGGGAAATGGCCCCCCTAAAAACCCCTCCAGACGTCTACAAATACCTCCTGACCCTCCGCAACCAGACCCGGAAATTCAGGGAGATCGCTAAAGCCAATCTGGAGGCCAGTCAAGAGGACATGAAGAAGTGGTACGATCAACATGCCTCCTCCATCGAGTTTGAACCGGGTCAGCAGGTATGGGTGATGTCCCCCATCGAACCGTGTGCCTTGCAGGACAAATGGACGGGGCCCTTCAAGGTGATCGAGCGCAAGAGTCCCGTCACCTATCTCATCGACCTGGAGTCCCCCCGGAACCCCCTCCGGGTCCTCCACGCCAACAGACTCAAACCCCACTTCGTGCGCTCAGAGCTCAGCCTGCTGATGGCTACCGACAGTGGCGCAGAAGGAGACTCCGAGCCCCTCCCTGACCTACTGAGGACCCGGGAAAGAGATGGTTCGGTGGACGGGGTCCGACTCTCCGAGGCCCTGACCCCAGAGCAGCGTCAAGATTGCCGGGCCCTCCTGCTGCCGTTCGCAAACCTGTTCTCCCTTGCACCCGGAGTCACCTCCTGGTGCCTGCACGACGTGGACACGGGGGACAGTCCTCCTGTTCGACACCGGGCGTACCGAGTACCGGATCGGGCACGTACATGCATCCAAGAAGAAGTCTCCAAGATGCTCGCCCTCGGAGTCATCGAACCTTCGGACAGTCCCTGGGCCAGCCCGGTCGTCCTGGTCCCCAAGGCCGCGGCCCCGGGCACCACACCTGAACTCCGGTTCTGCATTGACTATCGGGGTCTGAACACGGTCACCCGAACCGACGCTCACCCTATCCCCCGAGCAGATGAACTAGTCGACCGCATGGGGGCAGCCCGCTACCTAAGCATCTTCGACCTGACAGCGGGCTACTGGCAGATCGGCCTCACCCCCCGGGCCCGAGAACGTTCCGCTTTCTCCACCCCGGATGGGCACTACCATTTCAGAGTGATGCCCTTCGGCATGAAGAACGCTCCAGCCACTTTTCAAAGACTGGTGAACCAGGTATTGGCGGGCCTCGAAGAATTCAGCGCCGCCTACCTGGACGACATCGCGGTATACAGCCGCCACTGGACAGACCACCTCCACCAACTCAGAGAGGTCTGGCAGGCCCCTGCAATGGCTCATGCAGATGCGGGGGGAGAACCCCAAACTATTGCGATGGTCCATCTCCCTGCAGGGGATGGACTTCACTGTGGAGCATCGCCCTGGTCAAGACCACGCCAACGTGGATGGCCTGTCCCGCTTTTTCCGCCTCGACGAGGAAAGTCCCCAAGAAGATGGGTGACTCTCCCCGCCTTCAGCTGGGGGGGATGCATGTTGGACAGGCCCCATGAAGGGCTCGCTCCCTCCCCGCAGGACAGGGCCCGGGTCCCGGCCTTCCAGGTACTACCCACAGAACAAACCCGCAACCCGTCCCCCATGGGACGCCTGCTCCCGGATGTCCCTGTGTCACGGGCCCGGGCCACCGTCAGCACCATTGCCCGGCCCAGCCGCCATCTTGGACACGGCACCACGCGGCCGCGCGGCCTCCGCCCGACCCCGACCCTGGGCCTGGCCAGGCCCCGACATCCCGGCACCACCACCCACCCAGGAGGTGAACGGACCACTTGGCAGGTCAATGGGAGTAAGAAGTGTCGATGGCTCTCCCCCGCCAGGTGCCGATCACCCCCAGCCTCCTCGGGCGCTGGCTCCACCCCCCTGCTGGGTGTCTGGACTCCCTCATCCCGGACCTCCCGACCTCCAAGAGCGAGGGTCCGGACATCAAAGGGCGCCAGACCTATAACTGAGGCAGCCCCAGGACAGGAAGGCAGTTGTATCCTGGGGTCGAGAGACACCGCGACGAACTCATCCTTGACGGACTGCTGGCGCTGCCACAGCCCTGCCTTGTGAACTATTGTCCTGCCTGCTGGCGCTGCCGCGGCCCTCTGCAACCTTCATCCTCGTGGGACCTGCTGGCGCTGCCGCGGCCCGTCGTAACCTTCATCCTCGTGGGACCTGCTGGCGCTGCCGCGGCCCGTCGTAACCTTCATCCTCGTGGGACCTGCCGGCGCGGCCGCGGCCCTCTGCAACCTTCATCCTCGTGGGACCTGCTGGCGCTGCCGCGGCCCGTCGTAACCTTCATCCTCGTTGGGACCTGCTGGCGCTGCCGCGGCCCGTTGCCACCGTCATCCTCGTTGGGACCTGCTGGCGCTGCCGCGGCCCGTTGCCACCTACGACCTCTTCGGGACCTGCTGGCGCTGCCGCGGTCTGATCCCTCCGAACACCGAGCTCGAGGATTGTGAGCTACCACCATTACACCTCAGTACCTGTGGGTACCAAGACTGTCCCGCTACCCCCTTCCCCTACTAGAGACTAGAATTGAGAGGATCATCGTGTCCTGATCGCCTTGTATCGTACCACCCTACTCCAAGAATTGTCTATAAAAGGTGTTACCCTGATCTTCGTGTGGTGTCCATCTGTGGGGGGGAAGTTACCTGTCTGTGCGATCGTTAGAGACGGTCCTCACTGGAGGCCTCTCCCTTGTGCTCGGCCGACCCTCCAGGTCCCCGTCTAACACATCCCATTTAACAAATTCGCATTCGCAAAGGCCGAAATTCTGCCAATTTCGGCCTTTGCGAATGCGAATTTGTATGAATCATATGGCCCTACATCTCAGCGGTTAATTACTGCGTGCTGCAGTTCCCAGTCACTTGCCTTTCCAATGCATCTCCTTCAGCTCACTGGTCCTCGCTCGTTCTGCTTCAACAGCCAAATTCAGTTTGACTGTTTTTTGACAATCAGTCGGCAAATGTCAAAGCCAGGAGTAGTGTTTAAAACGAGCAGTTTGGTACATTGCATTCTGGGTATCGTAGTCCGCAAAGTTGTAACTTCTGTCAAGTCTCTTACAGCCTCACTATTTCGGATAGTTCATTCAGGGGCAGATGTATCAAAATACCTATTTGCGATTTTCAAATAGCGAGTTTTTGAGAATCGCTATATGAGAATGGCAAAATGGTATGTATGTAGAAATTCTCATTTTTTTGCGATTTCTTAAAATTCCTTAATTGCGATTAGCAAATTGCGAATCGCAATTAAGGAATATTTTCCCATTCATTTCTATGGGCCAGGAGGCCCATAGGAAGGAATGGGAAGTTATTCTCAATTTGCGATTCGCAATTTGCTAATTGCAAATTTAGAATAATTTCAAGGGTGCAAGGGTGTCTTAATGACACCCTGCTGCACCCCTGAAATTTACATGTTTGCGCAAATGGCGGGCATGTATGAGCGCCACATGGCACCTTTACAAATGCCAAAAAGTGCATTTGTAAAAGGAATCGCAAATTACCACCAACTACAAGTTGGTGGTAATTTGCGATTTCTTAAGGTGAAATCGCAAAACTAAAATGTTTCTTACATAGCATTTAAGGAATCGCAATTTGCGATTCCCTAAATGCTTACGCAAAATTAAGGAATCGCAAAATTTGCGATTCCTTAATTTTTGCATCATACATACCATTTTGCGAATTTTTAGTCGCAAACGCTGCTTTTTTGCGAGTCGTAGCGTTTGAGACAAAAAATTCCCTTGATACATCTGCCCCTAGGCCCTCTTATCGCAGTGCCAAATTTCATGATCAGAAATGCTTCCCTTTGAGTCAGCAGTGCGTCATAGTCACTTCTTTATTTTGGTTTAATTGAACTTAGAACTGTCCGTTTGAACTCCTTCTCAGAGTGGTTGTTTGATCCTTTGTCGCACTTCCTGACTGGTTTTGCCAATATACATCATTTCGCATGGGCAAAAGATTGCATATACTACATTGCAGGTCTTACAATTAGTGAAATCATTGTGACGCCAATGTCTTCGTCCATCGCTGAAAATGTTGCCTTCTATTGTAGTGCTACACACGGAGCAACTGCCGCATTTATGGCGCCCCTGAACTGGATGCAGGTTAAGCATCGTCCTCAATATATCGTGTCTTTCTTGAGGGGGAGGAGAGGTACGTATCACTCGTTGGCCAATACTCTGATTTTTCTTTAATGCAAATAGCGGTCGGCCTACACCAGATATAGTGCCTTCAATCAGATGCCAAATGTTAATGATTATTTTCTTGACAGGCTGAGTATGTGGGCCAAAGGTGGTAACGCACACAATGCGGTCCAATGGTGGTTTGATTATTTTTCGTTAAAAGATGAGATGTCCTAGGGGTGTAAACCAGGCTTGTTTCCTTCACTGTTTAAGCAGTTTTTTGGGGTATACTCTCTCCATTCATTTCTTAGTCATCACGTCTGTATGTAGTTCAAAATCCTCGTGTCTAGTGCAGTTGCTCCGAATGCATAAGTACTGGCCGAATCTAAGATTATACTTCGGATTCCTTGGGTGGTAGCTTCTAAAATGCAATGCATTGATATGTCGTTTTTTTTTTGGTGTGCAGCGTCCTAATCCATCCATGGGTTGATGTTTTTACTTCAACGTCCAAGAAGAGCATACTCATTTTGCTTAGAGACAAGCTGAATTTAATATTAGGACTGTGGTAGTAGAGAAGTGTGGCTCAATGGTTAGAGCGGCAGACCCTGATGCAGAGGTCTAGCCCGGGACCAGGGTTCAATTCCCGCCTCGGCAGGGTCTTGGGCTCAATTTCCTTGGACCTGACAATCCTCGCCTGGGTGCCTATTCTAATCATGGGTCCCACTCTGTGACTCTGGGCAATAGCTTGCTTAATCTCCACAACGGCCCCAACAGCACTGGGATGCCCGGCCTCCACCTTGGGGGTGCCAGGAGTGGGCCCCTCACAGGGAAAGGCCAGGAAGGGTTCCTTGGCGGTATTCGTACAAGCGCCGAGATGCCTACGGGTAGTCGTGCGCTATACAAAGTCCGTAATCATTTCATCATTTCATGGTTGTTCAGCTAGACCTGAAATTCTTTCAATGATGTTTCTGTACCTTTCCATATACACCAGATGTCATCAATATATCTGTACCACTGTACAATGTGATCACTGCATAGGTTGTTATTATAGATAAATCGATGTACGTAACGGTCCCTGTATGATATCGCCATTTCCGACGCAAAGGGACAGCCTATGGCAGACCCTTTTACTTGTAGGAAGAAGTCTTCGTTGAACTTAAAAAAGTTTTTACGCAAGGTCACACAGGCCAGGTTCAAAATGAATTCCGTAGGAACTCGATGGGGTCTAGGGCGTTGTTCCAGATAGAATTCTATTGCTTCTAGCGCGTCTTGTTGAGGAATTTGGGTGTACTATGATGACATGTCCATTGTAACCAAGATGTGCACATCTGGATCAAAGGCAAATCCTTCGACTTTAGTGATACATTCCATTGTGTCCTGTAGATTGGAGGGGACTTCCAAGATTATTGGCTTCAGGAACACGTCCACATATTTTGACAGAGGCTCGAGAATCGAATCGCACCCTGACACAATTGGTCAGCCATGGGGATTTTGGGTGTTCGTATGCACTTTCGGCAAGAAGTACAATATAGGTGTTCTTGTTTTTTTTTTTTATCAGGTACTCTGCTTCCTTGGGTCCCAAGATGCCTTCATCCGTGCCTTTTTCACTAGTCCTGAGATTTCATACTCTATCTCCTTAGTGGGACCCCTTGCAATGCTCCTGTACCATATTGGATTGTGTACATGATGTTTTCCTTCCTGCAGATAGGACTCTTTTGCCCAGAGGACCACAGCACCCCCTTTATCCGGTGAGCCTATAATGGCCTCTTTTTTGGTTCTTTAACCCCTTGTGTGCTAGTGACGAGCTCAGCTCGTCATGAGGGACGGTTGAGCTACCCTCATGACGAGCTGAGCTCGTCACAGCCGTTGGAACGTTTGCACGTGGGAATAATTTCCCCGCTGTGCTGAACGTTCTAAAAACGGGTGTGGTATGACGAGCTCAGCTCGTCACGAGGGCAGCTCCGCTGTGCCTCATGACGAGCTGAGCTCGTCAACAGCACAGCGGCGCCGCGCGCGGCCCCCCCTAACCCCCCACAACGGGGGGAAAACACCTCGCAGCCAAGGGGTTAAGGACGTGATAGCTTTCTTATGTTCCAATGAGTTGTTCTTCTTGATATAAACTCCTCTGGTTTCTAAAACGTTTAATGATGACAGTACTGCGTGCTCAAAAGTGCTAATATCACTGGGAAGGCTGTGAGTGGGGGGACAGATGTCTACTTGTTCCGTAGTCCTGACGCCTCAGAGGTAGTGGTATCCTCTTTATCTCTGAAAAAAGCTCTCAATCGTATCTTTCTAAACAATTGCAAGACCTCCATCTTCTCTTTAGTGAAATCTGGGTTTACCCCAGGGACAAAGGTAAGTCCCAAATCTAGCACCTCTGCTTGTTCCTTTGTTAAGGTGATATCTGACAGACTGATGATGAATGATTTGCTTATGTCTTGTAATACTGTCTGCGTGTCCTCATCTCCCAGGGTTGTACTTTGTATCTTTCGCTCGTTTTTTGTTGGCCTGCCCCTAAAAAAGAAGACTTGCTAGGTTGTTTTTGATTTGAATTACCTTCACCTCGGTCTAAATCCCCTGTTGAGTCAGGAGATGATATGTCGGAGAATGTTAGAAATCTCTTAGATCACCCTTGGTACTCTGGCAGGAACCGTCTGGAATCTGGTTTTGTGTAAAAATCCTCCTTCAGATATGGGTACACTGTTTCAACGCTAAATTATTTTTTGTCCCTTACAGATTTATTGGCTTTGAAACTGATAGTGGGATAGGAAAATGTGAGAAAACAAGTGAAAATCAATTATGTAAGAACATTTTGGACTTACTAATATCTTTATGTCTTTTTTGTATAGGTGGAATTGTACTTTGGTTACTGTGGGAGAAATTAATTTATCCTGATGAAGGTGGCTTTAATTTTTGGGATCCACCGAAACACGTTGATGAACTTATGACATTAAATCTGATGAGAAGTGAAGGACACAGTGGATATTAATTTTCTGCAAATACTCTTTGTAACGAGCAATGATTATAACAGATTAGTGGCTAAAAAGACATATGTGATTGTCTACTGTACTCTCTCTTTCTGTTTTCCATTCATAGTTTTATGTTTTCTGTGTAATAAATAGTTTTTAATTGTGAACCAGGACATAAAAGAACAACATCTCGTCAAGTGTTATATAAGGTTTTTAACTTTGGTTTTTATGCAATTTTTAAATCTATTGTGACAGTGATTTATTTTTATGATACTTAAATTAAATGCCACTTGTGTCTTTTAGATCAGACTTTGTGATTTGTTTATAAATAAAGTGACAATATGTGATTGGGGGTGTAGACAAAGTGTTGTGAACAGAGTAAGAGTCAAAAGTGTGTGAGATTTGACAAACAGGCCCAAAGGGAAGTCTAAATGTCTAGTACAGAGCCCTATCTGTTTGGGAAAGTGGGGCCCCTCTCTGCTGACTTTGTAAATGTAGTGCTTATATTGCGCACGTATCACCCCCGAAGGGATCTCAAGGCGCTGTACACATACCGCTGTGGAACCCTTCCTGGCCTTTCCCTGTGAAGTGCCCACACCTGGGCACCCCCAAGGTGGAGGCCAGACATCCTTAGCGTTGTGGGGGCCGTTGTATCCTGCGTTTCTATCCTGCTCTCAGCCACAAGGACACAACAAGCTCCAGAGGCCTCCTTGCAACTGCCCAACTGACCTGCTGCAACTGGCACTGCCTGGACCTGCAACTGGACCTGCCTGAGCCCTGAGCCCTGCTGGCCTCGGGTGCCAACAATGTGAGCCGACTGGCCCGAGTGGGAGTCGCAGTCGCCATGCTCGGGAGCAATGCAGAAGGCTGCGAGGTGAGTGTGGCATCCGCCAGCCCTGCCCTCTCCCAGGCAAGGTTATGACACAAGTCTGTGTGTTATGCATACTATATCAAAGAAAGTGTTGGGCATTTGCTTTAAATTACCTTCAAAGAGGCTTACTGACAAGGAACGCCTCCCTTGACCCATAGCCTCCGGCAGTAGGCCTGGGAGGTAAATTTCGTTCTGCTCCTGGAAATTGCGATAATTTGCCATTTTCGCGTTCCGCGGAGAGTGCGAAAATGTCAAAACTTTCGCAATCTGCAGCTCGCGCTTTAAAAATGCGTTCTTGCCCTCGTGGTAGCGTCCCTGCATTCGCCGACGAGTTTTCCTATGTTGGATTGTTGGTAGCCGGTCGCGCTATCCCACATGAGTTTGCTATCGCGAACATGTCATTTGAGACCCCGAACAGGAAATAAGCATCGCTAGCGGGCGGGACAAGTGAAAACAAGATCGCGACTGCATGGGCAAGTTGGCGAGACATTTTTCAACACGATCATGCAGAAAATATCGCGAACGGGTGGGGAAAAAAAACTTCCGCGTCTTTGCGATATGTCCGTGTGTCTGCGGAGATTTTTGACATTTGCGCGATAGTTTGCGAAAGTGAATTTCGCAATTCCGCCCACCCCTATCCGGCAGTGCCGCTAGACAGAGGCCAGGCAGCGCACGGCCTGAGCAGAGCACAGCAGTGCTAGACATGCAAGCATGCGCGCGGGGACGGTTATCGGAGGGGGCGATCACTGCCAGTGGACCTCCAATCACTGCCAGTGGACCCACGGCTGCAGCAGCTCCGAGGGTGGGCATTGCAACCGCTGGAGGTTATTAATGAGAGACATTTTCAAGTTCACACTGGGGGAATTTGAGTTGGCAATGCTGGTGTTGGCTGACATTCTCATTTCCAACAGCTCATCGTTTTTCCTTCTCTCATACTTAAAGTAGGTTTCTCTTCAGCGGTGCCGTTGGAATATAAAGCGAAGCCTTCGGGGAGTATTGAAGGTAGAGCCCTGTTTACGGCGCTAATTAAGGGAAGCCCTCGTTGGGCGCGGTTTCCAGGCTCAGGAATGAGTCACCGCCTTCACATTTCAGCAGGGCTCTTTCAGTGACATGAAAAATATTGACTTTTATTAATTTGTGGGAGTAATGCATAATGACTGACGCGGCTAGGAAACTCCGCAGAATTCCACTGAGTTTTTATGCAACTCTGCGGAATTCTGCATAGTAATTCCGCCCACCACTAAAGTTTTCTGTGTGACTCATTGCTGGAACCAGTAATTTCTGGTTGGCTGAAGGGATGCCCCAGCCTGAGAGAACCTACGGCTCCCATCAAGGGCGGGTGATTACACTCGCTCTATAACCGGTGCGCACCCTTGGGTAGCTTGGCACTGAGCATTCAGGCTTATCTCAGAGGCAATGTGAAAAGCCAAGTCGCAGCAGGCACTCGCAATAAGCGTCACAAAAGAGACTTCGGACAGGATGTATGTAAATACCCTTTATATTCAACACACATATTTAATCATTTTAACATGAACATCATATACTTTTGGGGATGAAATACATTGAGAATAGGCCTATTTGTATTGTTATAATATCAATCATATGTAAACCATGGACAATTCCTAACATATCCCCCCCTAAGGGGAGAGAGAGCCACCCCTTCGTGGTGCGACACTCTGTCCTCCCCCAATCCTGATAATACTGTTCCACGCTGTTACTAAAGGGTACATCCTGGATAACAACGATATCAAATATATGTACAGACATGAAATGATAACACTGTTTAGAAGCACCGCGGGCCGGGGCTAAACGGGTAAACCTAATGTCAACTATATTGTTTTTTTGGCATGAAATCAACGTATGAATCGGCACCGCCGGCCTGTGTCGTGAATCAAAGAGAGTCTGCATACTCTCCCTCCCACTCACTCTGCACCGCTACACAGTGCGACAGGTAACAGCCCAGTCCGTACGGAACACTCTTACACACATATATACTCAGCATCTTAATGCAGTGCCACTGGCACCCAGCAGGTCAATGGATTCCACCCTGCAGACTCCATTGCCTCAGCCTCCCTCCACCCTCTGGTTCACCCAGATTGTCCTACACCCAGGATGGAAAATAACCAGCTCCACCTCCCAGATTTCCTCAGCTACACCCGGCCACCTTGCGCGGCCCTGCGTTGCTCAGTACATCTGCGGCAACGCAGGTGGCGTAAGTAGCCGACTTACATGACTCCGCCCTGGGAGGGCGTTCCATCGGTGGGGCGCGGGTGTTCCCACGCACCCACCTATGGAACTCAGCGCATTCCCAGACTCACCAGGGGATAGATATGGAGCATTCCTGCCCTCTCCCTGTCACGCAACGCAGTACAGCGCAGCGCAGCAAGACGTCTCGGTGCATAGCATGGCTTGTAATCCTGCCGTCTGATACCTACAGCCAATATCACATACAAACTGAGAGGGGTCAAATCATCACAGAAATGACAAAAGCTACACATGTTTTAAAACCTATTTTGAGGGGAGATTTTGGGATTTTTGTGATTGACAAAGGATCTCGTGTGAAATTCCTTTTATGTTCAGGCAACACCTTCCCTTCGTGTGTTTTGGTGATCACGGATTACAACGTGCTTGGCAAAATGGCTCTCTAATACTGCATTATCACTTTCATGCATTAGCACTTCTAATAATTTACTTTTCTCTACACAAAGATATTGTACAGTGTGAATGTGTGGGGGGCGCCTTGCTTACTCAGCTCCCACATTTTTAAGGGTGTTCGTTCCCTCTCTATTACATCAATGGAGCACAATGTATTCCTTCCCACAACAAGAGAACCCTTTGATCATTTCCAGGGTGGGAACAGGATGAGAAAGTGTTTATTAGCCAGTCTTAAATTTGAAGGTGTATTATGTGTGAGTAAACCTGACCGCAAGAGAGGAACCGCATTTTCCGACTGCGAAAATGTTTTTAAACTTGTTTTTAAAAAAAAAGCTACGCCTGCATGGGAGTCTAACAGGTCCTGGGACTTCAGGTCCTCCTGTACACCGCTGCCCCCTAGTGGCCATGGTGTGCATGGAGCCCTAACCAGGCAGCCTGTCCTGGACTGCAGCAGTCTCTGCACATGAAAGGTCCAATCTCTCTCATGGCTGACAGACTCCAGGGGCGCAGAGTTCACTCAGACTAGAGAGATCTGAGCCCCGCTGCTCACAGGGAATCCCAGATAATCTTTCAGGATGAAAGGAGGAGTGGGGCTGACTGGGAGCACTACCTACAAAGCACACCAGAAACTGCAGCCTTTTCCTGTCAAAGCAGAGGGGAGAGGGCCCTGCATTGTCAGGGTCAACCCGTGAGTCGGTGGGGGTCGCTGCAGGGCTGGACTGAGGTGCATTAGAGGAGCTGTGTATGCGTCACAGTACTGGAGTAGAAGGGCGCTGCAGGGCTGGACTGAGGTGCATTAGAGGAGCTGTGTATGCGTCGCAGTACTGGAGTAGAAGGGCGCTGCAGGGCTGGACTGAGGTGCATTAGAGGAGCTGTGTATGCGTCACAGTATTGGAGGAGAAGGGCGCTGCTGGCAGGACGGAGGTGCATTAGAGGAGCTGTGTATGCGTCGCAGTACTGGAGTAGAGGGCGCTGCTGGCAGGACGGAGGTGCATTGGAGGAGCTGTGTATGCGTCGCAGTACTGGAGTAGAAGGGCGCTGCTGGCAGGACAGAGGTGCATTAGAGGAGCTGTGTATGCGTCGCAGTACTGGAGTCGAAGGACGCTACTGACAGGAAGGAGGTGCATTAGAGGAGCTGTGTATGCGTCACAGTATTGGAGGAGAAGGGCGCTGCTGGCAGGACAGAGGTGCATTAGAGGAGCTGTGTCTCCGTCGCAGTACTGGAGTAGAAGGGCGCTGCTGGCATGACGGAGGTGCATTAGAGGAGCTGTGTATGCGTCGCAGTACTGGAGTAGAAGGGCGCTGCTGGCAGGACAGAGGTGCATTAGAGGAGCTGTGTATGCGTCACAGTATTGGAGGAGAAGGGCGCTGCTGGCAGGACAGAGGTGCATTAGAGGAGCTGTGTATGCGTCACAGTATTGGAGGAGAAGGGCGCTGCTGGCAGGACAGAGGTGCATTAGAGGAGCTGTGTCTCCGTCGCAGTACTGGAGTAGAAGGGCGCTGCTGGCATGACGGAGGTGCATTAGAGGAGCTGTGTCTCCGTCGCAGTACTGGAGTAGAAGGGCGCTGCTGGCATGACGGACGTGCATTAGAGGAGCTGTGTCTCCGTCGCAGTACTGGAGTAGAAGGGCGCTGCTGGCATGACGGAGGTGCATTAGAGGAGCTGTGTCTCCGTCGCAGTACTGGAGTAGAAGGGCGCTGCTGGCAGGACGGAGGTGCATTGGTGGAGCTGTGTATGCGTCGCAGTACTGGAGTAGAAGGGCGCTGCTGGCAGGACAGAGGTGCATTAGAGGAGCTGTGTCTCCGTCACAGTACTGGAGTAGAAGGGCGCTGCTGGCATGACGGAGGTGCATTAGAGGAGCTGTGTCTCCGTCGCAGTACTGGAGTAGAAGGGCGCTGCTGGCAGGACGGAGGTGCATTAGAGGAGCTGTGTATGCGTCACAGTATTGGAGGAGAAGGGCGCTGCTGGCAGGACAGAGGTGCATTAGAGGAGCTGTGTATGCGTCGCAGTACTAGAGTAGAAGGGCGCTGCTGGCAGGACGGAGGTGCATTAGAGGAGCTGTGTATGCGTCACAGTACTGGAGTAGAAGGGCGCTGCTGGTGGGACAGAGGTGCATTAGAGGAGCTGTGTATCCGTCGCAGTACTGGAGGAGAAGATCTCTGCTGGCAGACGGAGGTGCATTAGAGGAGCTGTGTATGCGTCGCAGTACTGGAGTAGAAGGGAGCTGGTGGCAGGACAGAGGTGCATTAGAGGAGCTGTGTATGCGTCGCAGTACTGGAGTAGAAGGGAGCTGGTGGCAGGACGGAGGTGCATTAGAGGAGCTGTGTATGCGTCGCAGTACTGGAGTAGAAGAGCGTTTCTGGCAGGACAGAGGTGCATTAGAGGAGCTGTGTATGCGTCGCAGTACTGGAGTAGAAGAGCGCTTCTGGCAGGACAGAGGTGCATTAGAGGAGCTGTGTATGCGTCGCAGTATTGGAGTAGAAGGGCGCTGCTGGCAGGACGGAGGTGCATTAGAGGAGCTGTGTATGCGTCGCAGTACTGGAGTAGAAGAGCGCTGCTGGCGGGACGGAGGTGCATTAGAGGAGCTGTGTATGCGTCGCAGTATTGGAGTAGAAGGGCGCTGCTGGCAGGATGGAGGTGCATTAGAGGAGCTGTGTATGCGTCGCAGTACTGGAGTAGAAGGGCGCTGCTGGCAGGAAGGAGGTGCATTAGAGGAGCTGTGTATGCGTCGCAGTACTGGAGTAGAAGAGCGCTCCTGGCAGGACTGAGGTGCATTAGAGGAGCTGTGTATGCGTCGCAGTACAGGAGTAGAAGGGAGCTGCTGGCAGGACGGAGGTGCATTGGAGGAGCTGTGTATGCGTCGCAGTACTGGAGTAGAAGGGCGCTGCTGGCAGGACAGAGGTGCATTAGAGGAGCTGTGTCTCCGTCACAGTACTGGAGTAGAAGGGCGCTGCTGGCATGACGGAGGTGCATTAGAGGAGCTGTGTCTCCGTCGCAGTACTGGAGTAGAAGGGCGCTGCTGGCAGGACGGAGGTGCATTAGAGGAGCTGTGTATGCGTCACAGTATTGGAGGAGAAGGGCGCTGCTGGCAGGACAGAGGTGCATTAGAGGAGCTGTGTATGCGTCGCAGTACTAGAGTAGAAGGGCGCTGCTGGCAGGACGGAGGTGCATTAGAGGAGCTGTGTATGCGTCTGTTGGACAGGCCACATGCAGGGCTCGCTCCCTCCCCGCAGGACAGGGCCCGGGCCACCGTCAGCACCATTGCCCGGCCCAGCCGCCATCTTGGACACGGCACCACGCGGCCGCGCGGCCTCAGCCCGACCCCAACCCTGGGCCTGGCCAGGCCCCGACATCCCGGCACCACCCTCCACCCAGGAGGTGAACGGACCACTTGGCAGGTCAATGGGAGTACGAAGTGTCGATGGCTCTCCCCCGCCAGGTGCCGAGCACCCCCAGCCCCCTCGGGCGCTGGCTCCACCCCCCTGCTGGGTGTCTGGACTCCCTCATCCCAGACCTCCCGACCTCCAAGAGCGAGGGTCCGGACATCAAAGGGCGCCAGACCTATAACTGAGGCAGCCCCAGGACAGGAAGGCAGTTGTATCCTGGAGTCGAGAGACACCGAGAAGAACTCATCCTTGACGGACTGTTGGCGCTGCCACAGCCCTGCCTTGTGAACTATTGTCCTGCCTGCTGGCGCTGCCGCGGCCCTCTGCAACCTTCATCCTCGTGGGACCTGCTCGCGCTGCCGCGGCCCTCTGCAACCTTCGTCCTCGTTGGGACCTGCTGGCGCTGCCGCGGCCCGTAGTAACCTCCATCCTCGTGGGACCTGCTGGCGCTGCCGCGGCCCGTTGCAACCTACATTCTCGTGGGACCTGCTGGCGCTGCCGCGGCCCGTTGTAACCTTCATCCTCGTTGGGACCTGCTGGCGCTGCCGCGGCCCGTTGCCACCTACGACCTCTTCGGGACCTGCCGGCGCTGCCGCGGTCCGACCCATCCGAACACCGAGCTCGAGGATTGTGAGCTATCACCGTTACACCTCAGTACCCGTAGGTACCAAGACTGTCCCGCTACCCCCTTCCCTTACTAGAGACTAGAATTGAGAGGATCATCGTGTCCTGATCGCCTTGTATCGTACCACTCTACTACCAGAAGTGCCTATAAAAGGTGTTACCCTGATCTTTGTGTGGTGTCCATCTGTGGGGGGGAAGTTACCTGTCTGTGCGATCACTGTGCTCGGCCGACCCTCCAGGTCTCCGTCTAACATTGGTGGCTAGCGGCGCGATCCGAACCAACGGGTACCGTACAGACAGTAACTCACCCTACGACTAAAACCACAATGACGACCAAAGAGAGCGGATCGGCGGAGAAGTTCCAGATGGAAAAGCTGGAAGAATACAACCACCGAGAGCTCAAACAATTTTGCATGGACTTAGGCATTGCTACCACCGGGCTAAGCACAAAAGAAGACTTCAAAAACGCCCTAGAGGCCTGGGCAGAGACAAATACCGCAACCCCCCGGGACCCCGCAGCCCCGGAAGTCAACACCACCCGGACGGAGGAACGGAGAACAGGCCCTTCCCGTGAAGAGATCCAAGAGCGGGAAAAAAATAGATTACACGAGTTAGACTTGGCACGACTCAGATTAGATGGAGAATTGAAACTGGCGGAACAAAAAATAAACTTAGAACACTTACGGCTCAGAGAAGAGCGAGAGGAAAAACAGAGACAGAGAGACCTCGAAGAAAAAAGACTGGCATACGAGCACGAGTGCAAACTAGCGGAGATAGAAATACGCAAACTGAACAAAAACCTAGGGGTGCCCGAGCAACCGCACTCCCCGGGTCCTACCGAGCAGAAGGTCCACATCCCCAAGGATGTGGTCCGAGAATATCACCGGAATGACGACATACAGCAGTGGTTCAAGGCCTATGAGATTGCCATGACCGCCCACCGGGTCGCTCGAAGTGACTGGGGAGCCGGTCTATGGGGGAGATTCGTCAACGAGGGTCGTGATGCCCTGCTGCAGCTTCCGGACCATCAAATGACGTCCTATGACCACATGAAGGCCGCCCTCCTCAGTCGATATGGGCTTACACCCGAAATGTACCGCCAGAGGTTCCGCAACTGCACCCGGATCCCAGGTACGACGTGGTTGGAATACGTGAACTATTTCAGCCGAGCCTTCGAGGGGTGGATCAAGGGTAACAACGTAACCACTTACGAACAACTCTTCAATATCATTGTGTGGGAGCACCTCTCCAACAACTGCTTCGTCGAGCTCAGGCAGCACCTCCTCGACAGTAAATTGACTGAACCCCGGCAGCTCGCCACCGAGGCTGACCGGTGGGAGAGCACCCGAGTGGCCCGGAGTGGGCCGAATGAGCAGAACAGAACCAACCAAGGTCATCATCGTCCCCGAGGAGGAGGAGGAGGCCCGGGCCGGGGCAGAGACGCCGTCCCGGCCGCACCCACTAACGCCACCCCGGCCCCAGCAGGCCGGGGAAACCCCCCGATGCGCCCGGGGTTCCGAGCTAACGTGACGTGTCATCGATGCCAGCGAGTCGGCCACTATGCCAGTGACCCGACCTGCCCGAAGAACCAGGCCCCCGGGCCCCGCCAGATGGCGGCCGCCGCCCTGGGAGAAGAACAAGTCTCCGAAGACACGGAGACCTATGAGTCGGAGCAGTTCGAGTGGGAACCCGCCGCCATGACCCTGGCATGCCTAGGAGGAAGAGACATGGTCCCGCGGACTCCCCTGCCCGCCAACACTCGGAAGTACAGCCAATGGGTGAGCATCAATGGGCGCAAGGCCGAGGCCCTGCGTGACACCGGGGCCAGTGTGACGGCCGTCCGCTGTCACCTGGTGACCCCAGAACAAATCCTACCAAACGTACTTTGCCCCGTCCGATCGGCAGATAACTCGGAGAGCCTGTGTCGGATGGCCTGCGTCCCCTTCGAATGGGGAGGAGTGTCCGGCATGCTGAAAGTAACTGTCCGGGACGATGCCCCCGTAGACTGCCTCCTGGGGAACGATCTCGAGAGCTCCCCGTGGGCCGCTGTGGAAAGAAGAGAGCATCTGGGGATGTTGGGTCTCCCGGACTGGGCGTGCGTAACCACCCGGTCCATGGCCACCCGCACCATCCCTAGACCAGAAGAACCAGAATGGGCAGCACCTCCGCCCTCGATCACTTCAGAAGAAGACTTCCTCCAGACCGACCACCCGGACCCCACCCCAGAGGGGTCCACACAGCCCCCCGAGCTTCCCGACCTGGCTCAGTGGCGCCAAGAAGGGGGGCCCACCCAGGAACAATTCCGGCAGGAGCAAAAGACCTGCCCCTCCCTCGAGGGATTGCGACAGCAAGCGCTCGCCCAGAGCCAAGGAGACACCACCGGGGCCCACTGGGTTTATTGGGACAATGACCTCTTGTACAGCGAACAGAAAATCGCAGAACTGGGGGCCGGGCGAGTGCTGGTGGTGCCCCTCCACTTCAGAGACTTCCTGTTGAACCTAGCCCATGATGTCCCCCTGGCCGGGCACCTGGGCCAAGACAAGACCTACCACCGCCTGGTGACTCACTTTTTTTGGCCCAAAATGAGAAATGACGTATCCAACCATTGCCGGTCCGGCCGACCTGCCAGGCCAGCGGGAAGAGCGGCCGCAAACTCAAGGCACCCCTACAACCATTCCCCGTGGTGACCACCCCGTTCGAAAGGGTGGGAATAGACATTGTGGGGCCCCTGGACCCCCGAACAGCACAGGGGCATCGCTTCATCCTGGTCCTGGTGGACCACGCTACCCGCTATCCTGAGGCGGTCCCCCTTCGTACTATAACAGCCCCAGTAGTGGGTCGAGCCTTGATGGGGATCTTCTCTCGAGTGGGCTTCCCCCGGGAAGTCGTCAGCGACAGGGGTACGAACTTTATTTCAAAGTATATGAAATCCCTCTGGCAGCAGTGCGGAGTCACTTACCGCTTCACCACCCCCTATCACCCCCAGGGGAACGGACTAGTCGAGCGGTTCAACCGCACCCTCAAGGGGATGATCATGGGGCTGGAAGAACCCCTACGCCGCCAGTGGGACGTGCTACTACCGTGCCTCCTCTTCGCCTACCGAGAAGTCCCCCAGAAGTCCCTCGGCTTCAGCCCCTTCGAACTCCTGTACGGACACCCCGTTCGCGGGCCTCTCAGCCTAGTGAAGGAGGAATGGGAGATGGCCCCCCTAAAGACCCCCCCGGACGTCTACAAATACCTCCTGACCCTCCGCAATCAGACCCGGAAATTCAGGGAAATCGCTAAAGCCAATCTAGAGGCCAGTCAAGAGGACAGGAAGAAGTGGTACGACCAACATGCCTCCTCCATCGAGTTTGAACCGGGTCAGCAGGTATGGGTGATGTCCCCCATCGAACCGTGTGCCTTGCAAGACAAATGGACGGGGCCCTTCAAGGTGATCGAGCGCAAGAGTCCCGTCACCTATCTCATCGACCTGGAGTCCCCCCGGAACCCCCTCCGGGTCCTCCATGCCAACAGGCTCAAACCCCACTTCATGCGCTCAGAACTCAGCCTGCTGATGGCTACCGACAGTGGTACGGAAGGAGACTCCGAGCCCCTCCCTGACCTACTGAGGACTCGGGAAAGGGATGGCTCGGTGGACGGGGTCCGACTCTCCGAGGCCCTGACCCCAGAGCAGCGTCAAGATTGCCGGGCCCTCCTGCTGCCGTTCGCAAACCTGTTCTCCCTCGCACCCGGAGTCACCTCCTGGTGCCTGCACGACGTGGACACTGGGGACAGTCCTCCTGTCCGACACCGGGCGTACCGAGTACCGGATCGGGTACGTACATGCATCCAAGAAGAAGTCTCCAAGATGCTCGCCCTCGGGGTCATCGAGCCTTCGGACAGTCCCTGGGCCAGCCCGGTCGTCCTGGTCCCCAAGGCCGCGGCACCGGGCACCACACCTGAGCTCCGATTCTGCATCGACTATCGGGGGCTGAACGCGGTCACACGAACCGACGCTCACCCTATCCCCCGCGCAGATGAACTGGTCGACCGCATGGGGGCAGCCCGCTACCTAAGCATCTTTGACCTGACAGCGGGCTACTGGCAGATCGGCCTCACCCCCAGGGCCCAAGAACGTTCCGCTTTCTCCACCCCGGACGGACACTACCACTTCAGAGTGATGCCCTTCGGCATGAAGAACGCTCCAGCCACCTTTCAAAGACTGGTGAACCAGGTATTGGCGGGCCTCGAAGAATTCAGCGCCGCCTACCTGGACGACATCGCGGTATACAGCCGCCACTGGGCAGACCACCTCCACCACCTCCGAGAGGTCCTGCAGGCCCTCCAACAGGCCGGCCTCACCATAAAGGCCAGCAAGTGCCAAATCGGCCAGGGGTCCGTAACCTACCTCGGACACCAAGTGGGGAGCGGTCTGGTGGCTCCCCTCCAACTCAAGGTAGATGCCATCCAGTCCTGGCAACCCCCTGAGACACAAACAGAGGTCCGAGCCTTCCTGGGGCTCACCGGATACTACCGGCGGTTTGTGAGGGACTATGGCAGCATTGTGGGGCCCCTCACGGAACTCACGTCCAAGAACAGCCCAAAGAGAGTCAACTGGACGCCCGACTGTCAAGCAGCCTTCGAGACGCTGAAGGCCGCCATGTGCACCGCTCCTGTACTCCAGGCCCCCGACTACAGCCGCGAGTTCATCGTGCAGACCGATGCCTCCGACCATGGTATTGGGGCCGTCCTCTCCCAACTGAACACCGAAGGGGTGGACCAACCAGTGGCCTTCATCAGCAGACGCCTACTGCCCCGAGAACAGCGCTGGAGCACCATTGAGCGAGAGGCCTTCGCTGTGGTATGGGCCCTCAAGAAGCTCCGGCCGTACCTCTTCGGAACCCATTTCCGGGTACAGACGGACCATCGGCCCCTGCAATGGCTCATGCAGATGCGGGGGGAGAACCCCAAACTATTGCGATGGTCCATCTCCCTGCAGGGGATGGACTTCACTGTGGAACATCGCCCTGGCCAAGACCACGCCAACGCGGACGGCCTGTCCCGCTTTTTCCGCCTCGACGAGGAAAGTCCCCAAGAAGATGGGTGACTCTCCCCGCCTTCAGCTGGGGGGGACGCATGTTGGACAGGCCACATGCAGGGCTCGCTCCCTCCCCGCAGGACAGGGCCCGGGCCACCGTCAGCACCATTGCCCGGCCCAGCCGCCATCTTGGACACGGCACCACGCGGCCGCGCGGCCTCAGCCCGACCCCAACCCTGGGCCTGGCCAGGCCCCGACATCCCGGCACCACCCTCCACCCAGGAGGTGAACGGACCACTTGGCAGGTCAATGGGAGTACGAAGTGTCGATGGCTCTCCCCCGCCAGGTGCCGAGCACCCCCAGCCTCCTCGGGCGCTGGCTCCACCCCCCTGCTGGGTGTCTGGACTCCCTCATCCCAGACCTCCCGACCTCCAAGAGCGAGGGTCCGGACATCAAAGGGCGCCAGACCTATAACTGAGGCAGCCCCAGGACAGGAAGGCAGTTGTATCCTGGAGTCGAGAGACACCGAGAAGAACTCATCCTTGACGGACTGTTGGCGCTGCCACAGCCCTGCCTTGTGAACTATTGTCCTGCCTGCTGGCGCTGCCGCGGCCCTCTGCAACCTTCATCCTCGTGGGACCTGCTGGCGCTGCCGCGGCCCTCTGCAACCTTCGTCCTCGTTGGGACCTGCTGGCGCTGCCGCGGCCCGTAGTAACCTCCATCCTCGTGGGACCTGCTGGCGCTGCCGCGGCCCGTTGCAACCTACATTCTCGTGGGACCTGCTGGCGCTGCCGCGGCCCGTTGTAACCTTCATCCTCGTTGGGACCTGCTGGCGCTGCCGCGGCCCGTTGCCACCTACGACCTCTTCGGGACCTGCCGGCGCTGCCGCGGTCCGACCCATCCGAACACCGAGCTCGAGGATTGTGAGCTATCACCGTTACACCTCAGTACCCGTAGGTACCAAGACTGTCCCGCTACCCCCTTCCATTACTAGAGACTAGAATTGAGAGGATCATCGTGTCCTGATCGCCTTGTATCGTACCACTCTACTACCAGAAGTGCCTATAAAAGGTGTTACCCTGATCTTTGTGTGGTGTCCATCTGTGGGGGGGAAGTTACCTGTCTGTGCGATCACTGTGCTCGGCCGACCCTCCAGGTCTCCGTCTAACAGCGTCACAGTACTGGAGTAGAAGGGCGCTGCTGGTGGGACAGAGGTGCATTAGAGGAGCTGTGTATCCGTCGCAGTACTGGAGGAGAAGATCTCTGCTGGCAGACGGAGGTGCATTAGAGGAGCTGTGTATGCGTCGCAGTACTGGAGTAGAAGGGAGCTGGTGGCAGGACGGAGGTGCATTAGAGGAGCTGTGTATGCGTCGCAGTACTGGAGTAGAAGGGAGCTGGTGGCAGGACGGAGGTGCATTAGAGGAGCTGTGTATGCGTCGCAGTACTGGAGTAGAAGAGCGTTTCTGGCAGGACAGAGGTGCATTAGAGGAGCTGTGTATGCGTCGCAGTACTGGAGTAGAAGAGCGCTTCTGGCAGGACAGAGGTGCATTAGAGGAGCTGTGTATGCGTCGCGGTATTGGAGTAGAAGGGCACTGATGACAGGACGGAGGTGCATTAGAGGAGCAGTGTATGCGTCACACTACTGGAGTAGAAGAGCGCTGCTGGCAGGACGGAGGTGCATTAGAGGAGCTGTGTATGCGTGGCTGTACTGGAGCAGAGGACGCTGCTGGCAGGACGGAGGTGCATTAGAGGAGCTGTGTATGCGTCACAGTACTGGAGTAGAAGGGCTTGCCTGCAGGACGGAGGTGCATTAGAGGAGCTGTGTATGCGTCGCAGTACTGGAGTAGAAGGGCGCTCCGGGGAGGACGGAGGTGCATTAGAGGAGCCGTGTATGCGTCACAGTACTGGAGTAGAAGGGCGCTGATGGCAAGACGGAGGTGCATTAGAGGAGCAGTGTATGCGTCACAGTACTGGAGGAGAAGAGCGCTGCTGGCAGGACGGAGGTGCATTAGAGGAGCTGTGTATGCGTCGCAGTACTGGAGTAGAAGGACGCAGCTGGCAGGATGGAGGTGCATTGGAGGAGCTGTGTATGCGTCACAGTACTGGAGTAGAAGGGCGCTGCTGGCAGGACGGAGGTGCATTAGAGGAGCTGTGTATGCGTTGCAGTACTGGAGTAGAGGGATGCTGCTGGCAGGACGGAGGTGCATTAGAGGAGCTGTGTATGCGTCGCAGTACTGGAGTAGAAGGGCTTGCCTGCAGGATGGAGGTGCATTAGAGGAGCGGTGTATGCGTCGCAGTACTGGAGGAGAAGGACGCTGCTGGCAGGATGGAGGTGCATTAGAGGAGCTGTGTATGCGTCGCAGTACTGGAGGAGAAGAGAGCTGCTGGCAGGACGGAGGTGCATTAGAGGAGCGGTGTATGCGTCACAGTCCTGGAGTAGAAGGACGCTGATGGCAGGATGGAGGTTCATTAGAGGAGCTGTGTATGCGTCGCAGTACTGGAGTAGAAGGGCACTGATGACAGGACGGAGGTGCATTGGAGGAGCTGTGTATGTGTCGCAGTACTGGAGTAGAAGGACGCTGATGGCAGGATGGAGGTTCATTAGAGGAGCTGTGTATGCATTGCAGTACTGGAGTAGAAGGACGCTGATGGCAGGACTGAGGTGCATTGGAGGAGCTGTGTATGCGTCGCAGTACTGGAGTAGAAGAGCGCTTCTGGCAGGACAGAGGTGCATTAGAGGAGCTGTGTATGCGTCGCAGTATTGGAGTAGAAGGGCACTGATGACAGGACGGAGGTGCATTGGAGGAGCTGTGTATGCGTCGCAGTACTAGAGTAGAAGGGCACTGATGACAGGACGGAGGTGTATTGGAGGAGCTGTGTATGCGTCGCAGTACTGGAGTAGAAGGACGCTGATGGCAGGACGGAGGTGCATTAGAGGAGCTGTGTATGCGTCACAGTCCTGGAGTAGAAGGGCTCTGCTGGCAGGACCGAGGTGCATTAGAGGAGCTGTGTATGCGTCACAGTACTGGAGTAGAAGGACGCTGCTGGCAGGACGGAGGTGCATTAGAGGAGCTGTGTATGCGTCGTAGTACTGGAGTAGAAGGGCGCTGCTGGCAGGACGGAGGTGCCTTAGAGGAGCTGTGTATGCGTCACAGTACTGGAGTAGAAGGGCGCTGCTGGTGGGACGGAGGTGCATTAGAGGAGCTGTGTATGCGTCGCAGTACTGGAGTAGAAGGGCGCTGCTGGCAGGATGGAGGTGCATTAGAGGAGCTGTGTATGCATCGCAGTACTGGAGTAGAAGGGCGCTGCTGGCAGGACGGAGGTGCATTAGAGGAGCTGTGTATGCGTCACAGTACTGGAGTAGAGGGCGCTGCTGGCAGGACGGAGGTGCATTAGAGGAGCTGTGTATGCGTCGCAGTACTGGAGTAGAAGGACGCTTCTGGGAGGACGGAGGTGCATTAGAGGAGCTGTGTATGCGTCGCAGTACTGGAGTAGAAGGGAGCTGGTGGCAGGACGGAGGTGCATTAGAGGAGCTGTGTATGCGTCGCAGTACTGGAGTAGAAGGGAGCTGCTGGCAGGATGGAGGTGCATTAGAGGAGCTGTGTATGCGTCGCAGTACTGGAGTAGAGGGCGCTGCTGGCAGGACGGAGGTGCATTAGAGGAGCTGTGTATGCGTCACAGTACTGGAGTAGAGGGCGCTGCTGGCAGGACGGAGGTGCATTAGAGGAGCTGTGTATGCGTCGCAGTACTGGAGTAGAAGGACGCTTCTGGGAGGACGGAGGTGCATTAGAGGAGCTGTGTATGCGTCGCAGTACTGGAGTAGAAGGGAGCTGGTGGCAGGACGGAGGTGCATTAGAGGAGCTGTGTATTCGTCACAGTACTGGAGTAGAAGGACGCTGATGGCAGGACGGAGGTTCGTTAGAGGAGCTGTGTATGCGTCGCAGTACTGGAGTAGAAGGGAGCTGTTGGCAGGACGGAGGTGCATTAGAGGAGCTGTGTATGCGTCGCAGTACTGGAGTAGAAGGACGCTGATGGCAGGACGGAGGTGCGTTAGAGGAGCTGTGTATGCGTCGCAGTACTGGAGTAGAAGGGCGCTGCTGGCAGGACGGAGGTGCATTGGAGGAGCTGTGTATGCGTCACAGTACTGGAGTAGAGGGGAGCTGCTGGCAGGAGGGATGTGCATTAGAGGAGCTGTGTATGCGTCGCAGTATTGGAGTAGAAGGGAGCTGGTGGCAGTACGGAGGTGCATTAGAGGAGCTGTGTATACGTCACAGTACTGGAGTAGAAGGGCGCTGCTGGTGGGACAGAGGTGCATTAGAGGAGCTGTGTATTCGTCGCAGTACTGGAGGAGAAGAGCTCTGCTGGCAGACGGAGGTGCATTAGAGGAGCTGTGTATGCGTCGCAGTACTGGAGTAGAAGGGAGCTGGTGGCAGGACGGAGGTGCATTAGAGGAGCTGTGTATGCGTCGCAGTACTGGAGTAGAAGGGCGCTGCTGGCAGGACGGAGGTGCATTAGAGGAGCTGTGTATGCGTCACAGTACTGGAGTAGAAGGGCGCTGCTGGCAGGAAGGAGGTGCATTAGAGGAGCTGTGTATGCGTCACAGTACTGGAGTAGAAGGGCGCTGCTGGCAGGAAGGAGGTGCATTAGAGGAGCTGTGTATGCGTCGCAGTACTGGAGTAGAAGGGCGCTGCTGGCAGGACGGAGGTGCATTAGAGGAGCTGTGTATGCGTCACAGTACTGGAGTAGAGGGCGCTGCTGGCAGGACGGAGGTGCATTAGAGGAGCTGTGTATGCGTCGCAGTACTGGAGTAGAAGGACGCTTCTGGGAGGACGGAGGTGCATTAGAGGAGCTGTGTATGCGTCGCAGTACTGGAGTAGAAGGGAGCTGGTGGCAGGACGGAGGTGCGTTAGAGGAGCTGTGTATGCGTCGCAGTACTGGAGTAGAAGGGCGCTGCTGGCAGGACGGAGGTGCATTAGAGGAGCTGTGTATGCGTCACAGTACTGGAGTAGAAGGGCGCTGCTGGCAGGAAGGAGGTGCATTAGAGGAGCTGTGTATGCGTCACAGTACTGGAGTAGAAGGGCGCTGCTGGCAGGAAGGAGGTGCATTAGAGGAGCTGTGTATGCGTCGCAGTACTGGAGTAGAAGGGCGCTGCTGGCAGGACGGAGGTGCATTAGAGGAGCTGTGTATGCGTCACAGTACTGGAGTAGAGGGCGCTGCTGGCAGGACGGAGGTGCATTAGAGGAGCTGTGTATGCGTCACAGTACTGGAGTAGAGGGCGCTGCTGGCAGGACGGAGGTGCATTAGAGGAGCTGTGTATGCGTCGCAGTACTGGAGTAGAAGGACGCTTCTGGGAGGACGGAGGTGCATTAGAGGAGCTGTGTATGCGTCGCAGTACTGGAGTAGAAGGGAGCTGGTGGCAGGACGGAGGTGCATTAGAGGAGCTGTGTATTCGTCACAGTACTGGAGTAGAAGGACGCTGATGGCAGGACGGAGGTGCGTTAGAGGAGCTGTGTATGCGTCGCAGTACTGGAGTAGAAGGGAGCTGGTGGCAGGACGGAGGTGCATTAGAGGAGCTGTGTATGCGTCACAGTACTGGAGTAGAAGGACGCTGCTGGCAGGACGAAGGTGCATTAGAGGAGCTGTGTATGCATCGCAGTACTGGAGTAGAAGGGCGCTGCTGGCAGGACAGAGGTGCATTAGACGAGCTGTGTATGCATCGCAATACTGGAGTAGAAGAGCGCTTCTGGAAGGACAGAGGTGCATTAGAGGAGCTGTGTATGCGTCGCAGTACTGGAGTAGAAGAGCGCTTCTGGCAGGACAGAGGTGCATTAGAAGAGCTGTGTATGCGTCGCAGTATTGGAGTAGAAGGGAGCTGGTGGCAGGACGGAGGTGCATTAGAGGAGCTGTGTATGCGTCGCAGTACTGGAGTAGAAGGGAGCTGGTGGCAGGACTGAGGTGCATTAGAGGAGCTGTGTATTCGTCACAGTACTGGAGTAGAAGGACGCTGATGGCAGGACGGAGGTGCATTAGAGGAGCTGTGTATGCGTCGCAGTACTGGAGTAGAAGGGCGCTGCTGGCAGGACGGAGGTGCATTGGAGGAGCTGTGTATGCGTCACAGTACTGGAGTAGAGGGGAGCTGCTGGCAGGAGGGATGTGCATTAGAGGAGCTGTGTATGCGTCGCAGTATTGGAGTAGAAGGGAGCTGGTGGCAGGACGGAGGTGCATTAGAGGAGCTGTGTATGCGTCACAGTACTGGAGTAGAAGGGCGCTGCTGGTGGGACAGAGGTGCATTAGAGGAGCTGTGTATGCGTCGCAGTACTGGAGGAGAAGAGCTCTGCTGGCAGACGGAGGTGCATTAGAGGAGCTGTGTATGCGTCGCAGTACTGGAGTAGAAGGGAGCTGGTGGCAGGACGGAGGTGCATTAGAGGAGCTGTGTATGCGTCGCAGTACTGGAGTAGAAGGGAGCTGGTGGCAGGACGGAGGTGCATTAGAGGAGCTGTGTATGCGTCGCAGTACTGGAGTAGAAGAGTGCTTCTGGCAGGACAGAGGTGCATTAGAGGAGCTGTGTATGCGTCGCAGTACTGGAGTAGAAGAGCGCTTCTGGCAGGACAGTGGTGCATTAGAGGAGCTGTGTATGCGTCGCAGTATTGGAGTAGAAGGGCACTGATGACAGGACGGAGGTGCATTAGAGGAGCAGTGTATGCGTCACACTACTGGAGTAGAAGAGCGCTGCTGGCAGGACAGAGGTGCATTAGAGGAGCTGTGTATGCGTGGCTGTACTGGAGAAGAGGACGCTGCTGGCAGGACGGAGGTGCATTAGAGGAGCTGTGTATGCGTCACAGTACTGGAGTAGAAGGGCTTGCCTGCAGGACGGAGGTGCATTAGAGGAGCTGTGTATGCGTCGCAGTACTGTAGTAGAAGTGCGCTCCGGGGAGGACGGAGGTGCATTAGAGGAGCTGTGTATGCGTCACAGTACTGGAGTAGAAGGGCGCTGATGGCAGGACGGAGGTGCATTAGAGGAGCAGTGTATGCGTCACAGTACGGGAGGAGAAGAGCGCTGCTGGCAGGACGGAGGTGCATTAGAGGAGCTGTGTATGCGTTGCAGTACTGGAGTAGAAAGATGCTGCTGGCAGGATGGAGGTGCATTGGAGGAGCTGTGTATGCGTCACAGTACTGGAGTAGAAGGGCGCTGCTGGCAGGACGGAGGTGCATTAGAGGAGCTGTGTATGCGTTGCAGTACTGGAGTAGAGGGATGCTGCTGGCAGGATGGAGGTGCATTAGAGGAGCTGTGTATGCGTCGCAGTACTGGAGTAGAAGGGCTTGCCTGCAGGATGGAGGTGCATTAGAGGAGCGGTGTATGCGTCGCAGTACTGGAGGAGAAGGACGCTGCTGGCAGGATGGAGGTGCATTAGAGGAGCTGTGTATGCGTCGCAGTACTGGAGGAGAAGAGAGCTGCTGGCAGGACGGAGGTGCATTAGAGGAGCGGTGTATGCGTCACAGTCCTGGAGTAGAAGGACGCTGATGGCAGGATGGAGGTTCATTAGAGGAGCTGTGTATGCGTCGCAGTACTGGAGTAGAAGGGCACTGATGACAGGACGGAGGTGCATTGGAGGAGCTGTGTATGCGTCGCAGTACTGGAGTAGAAGGGCACTGATGACAGGACGGAGGTGCATTGGAGGAGCTGTGTATGCGTCGCAGTACTGGAGTAGAAGGACGCTGATGGCAGGATGGAGGTCCATTAGAGGAGCTGTGTATGCATTGCAGTACTGGAGTAGAAGGACGCTGATGGCAGGACTGAGGTGCATTGGAGGAGCTGTGTATGCGTCGCAGTACTGGAGTAGAAGAGAGCTTCTGGCAGGACAGAGGTGCATTAGAGGAGCTGTGTATGCGTCGCAGTATTGGAGTAGAAGGGCAGTGATGACAGGACAGAGGTGCATTGGAGGAGCTGTGTATGCGTCGCAGTACTGGAGTAGAAGGGCACTGATGACAGGACGGAGGTGTATTCGAGGAGCTGTGTATGCGTCGCAGTACTGGAGTAGAAGGACGCTGATGGCAGGACGGAGGTGCATTAGAGGAGGTGTGTATGCGTCACAGTCCTGGAGTAGAAGGGCTCTGCTGGCAGGACCGAGGTGCATTAGAGGAGCTGTGTATGCGTCACAGTACTGGAGTAGAAGGACGCTGCTGGCAGGACGGAGGTGCATTAGAGGAGCTGTGTATGCGTCGCAGTACTGGAGTAGAAGGGCGCTGCTGGCAGGACGGAGGTGCCTTAGAGGAGCTGTGTATGCGTCACAGTACTGGAGTAGAAGGGCGCTGCTGGTGGGACGGAGGTGCATTAGAGGAGCTGTGTATGCGTCGCAGTACTGGAGTAGAAGGGCGCTGCTGGCAGGACGGAGGTGCATTAGAGGAGCTGTGTATGCGTCACAGTACTGGAGTAGAAGGGCGCTGCTGGCAGGACGGAGGTGCATTAGAGGAGCTGTGTATGCGTCGCAGTACTGGAGTAGAAGGGCGCTGCTGGCAGGACGGAGGTGCATTAGAGGAGCTGTGTATGCGTCACAGTACTGGAGTAGAAGGGCGCTGCTGGCAGGAAGGAGGTGCATTAGAGGAGCTGTGTATGCGTCGCAGTACTGGAGTAGAAGGGCGCTGCTGGCAGGACGGAGGTGCATTAGAGGAGCTGTGTATGCCTCACAGTACTGGAGTAGAGGGGCGCTGCTGGTGGGACGGAGGTGCATTAGAGGAGCTGTGTATGCGTCGCAGTACTGGAGTAGAAGGGCGCTTCTGGCAGGACGGAGGTGCATTTGAGGAGCTGTGTATGCGTCGCAGTACTGGAGTAGAAGAGCGCTGCTGGCAGGACGGAGGTGCATTAGAGGAGCTGTGTGTGTGTCGCAGTACTGGAGTAGAAGGACGCTGATGGCAGGACGGAGGTGCATTGGAGGAGCTGTGTATGCGTTGCAGTACTGGAGTAGAAGGGCGCTGCTGGCAGGAGGGAGGTGCATTGGAGGAGCTGTGTATGCGTCGCAGTACTGGAGTAGAAGAGCGCTGCCCGCAGGACGGAGGTGCATTAGAGGAGCTGTGTATGCGTTGCAGTACTGGAGTAGAAGAGCTCTGCTGGCAGGACGGAGGTTCATTATAGGAGCTGTGCATGCGTCGCAGTACTGGAGTAGTGGGGCGCTGCTGGCAGGATGGAGGTTCATTAGAGGAGCTGTGTATGCGTCGCAGAACTGGAGTAAAAGGACGCTGCTGGCAGGACGAAGGAGCATTAGAGGAGCTGTGTATGCGTCACAGTACAGGAGTAGAAGGGAGCTGCTGGCAGGACGGAGGTGCATTAGAGGAGCTGTGTATGCGTCACAGTACTGGAGTAGAAGGGCGCTGCTGGCAGTACGGAGGTGCATTAGAGGAGCTGCGTATGCGTCACAGTACTGGAGTAGAAGCACGCTGCTGGCAGGACAGAGGTGCATTAGAGGAGCTGTGTATGCGTCACAGTACTGGAGTAGAAGGACGCTACTGGCAGGACGGAGGTGCATTAGAGGAGCTGTGTATGCGTCGCAGTACTGGAGTAGAAGGACGCTGCTGGCAGGACGGAGGTGCATTAGAGGAGCTGTGTATGCGTCGCAGTACTGGAGTAGAAGGGCGCTGCTGGCAGGACGGAGGTGCATTAGAGGAGCTGTGTATGCGTCGCAGTACTGGAGTAGAAGCACGCTGCTGGCAGGACGGAGGTGCATTAGAGGAGCTGTGTATGCGTCGCAGTACTGGAGTAGAAGGACGCTGCTGGCAGGACGGAGGTGCATTAGAGGAGCTGTGTATGCGTCGCAGTACTGGAGTAGAAGGGCGCTGCTGGCAGGACGGAGGTGCATTAGAGGAGCTGTGTATGCGTCGCAGTACTGGAGTAGAAGGGTGCTGATGGCAGGACGGAGGTGCATTAGAGGAGCTGTGTATGCGTCACAGTACTGGAGTAGAAGGGCGCTGCTGGCAGGACGGAGGTGCATTAGAGGAGCTGTGTATGCGTCGCAGTACTGGAGTAGAAGGGCGCTGCTGGCAGGACGGAGGTGCATTAGAGGAGCTGTGTATGCGTCGCAGTACTGGAGTAGAAGGACGCTGCTGGCAGGACGGAGGTGCATTAGAGGAGCTGTGTATGCGTCGCAGTACTGGAGTAGAAGGACGCTACTGACAGGAAGGAGGTGCATTAGAGGAGCTGTGTATGCGTCGCAGTACTGGAGTAGAAGGGCGCTGCTGGCAGGACGGAGGTGCATTAGAGGAGCTGTGTATGCGTCGCAGTACTGGAGTAGAAGGACGCTGATGGCAGGACGGAGGTGCATTAGAGGAGCTGTGTATGCGTCGCAGTACTGGAGTAGAAGGACTCTGATGGCAGGATGGAGGTGCATTAGAGGAGCTGTGTATGCGTCACAGTACTGGAGTAGAAGGGCTCTGATGGCAGGACGGAGGTGCATTAGAGGAGCTCTGTATGGGTCGCAGTACTGGAGTAGAAGGGCGCTCCTGGAAGGACGGAGGTGCATTAGAGGAGCTGTGTATGCGTCGCAGTACTGGAGTCGAAGGACGCTACTGACAGGAAGGAGGTGCATTAGAGGAGCTGTGTATGCGTCGCAGTACTGTAGTAGAAGGGCGCTGCTGGGAGGACGGAGGTGCATTAGAGGAGCTGTGTATGCGTCGCAGTACTGGAGTAGAAGGGCGCTGCTGGCAGGACAGAGGTGCATTAGAGGAGCTGTGTATGCGTCGCAGTACTGGAGTAGAAGGGCGCTGCTGGCAGGACGGAGGTGCATTAGAGGAGCTGTGTATGCGTCGCAGTACTGGAGTAGAAGGTCGCTGATGGCAGGATGGAGGTTCATTAGAGGAGCTGTGTATGCGTCGCAGTACTGGAGTAGAAGGGCGCTGCTGGCAGGATGGAGGTGCATTAGTGGAGCTGTGTATGCGTCGCAGTACTGGAGGAGAAGAGCGCTGCTGGCAGGACGGAGGTGCATTGGAGGAGCTGTGTATGCGTCACAGTACTGGAGGAGAAGAGCGCTGCTGGCAGGACGGAGGTGCATTGGAGGAGCTGTGTATGCGTCGCAGTACTGGAGTAGAAGAGCGCTGCCCGCAGGACAGAGGTGCATTAGAGGAGCTGTGTATGCGTCGCAGTACTGGAGTAGAAGGGCGCTGCTGGCAGGACGGAGGTTCATTAGAGGAGCTGTGTATGCGTTGCAGTACTGGAGTAGAAGGGCGCTGCTGGCAGGATGGAGGTTCATTAGAGGAGCTGTGTATGCGTCGCAGTACTGGAGTAGAAGAGCGCTCCTGGCAGGATGGAGGTGCATTAGAGGAGCTGTGTATGATTCGCAGTACTGGAGTAGAAGGACGCTGCTGGCAGGATGGAGGTGCATTAGAGGAGCTGTGTATGCATCGCAGTACTGGAGTAGAAGGACGCTGCTGGCAGGATGGAGGTGCATTAGAGGAGCTGTGTATGCATCGCAGTACTGGAGTAGAAGGGAGCTGGTGGCAGGACGGGGGTGCATTAGAGGAGCTGTGTATGCATCGCAGTACTGGAGTAGAAGGGCGCTGCTGGCAGGACGGAGGTGCATTAGAGGAGCTGTGTATTCGTCACAGTACTGGAGTAGAAGAGCGCTGCCCGCAGGACGGAGGTGCATTGGAGGAGCTGTGTATGCGACGCAGTACTGGAGTAGAAGGATGCTGCTGGCAGGACGGAGGTGCATTAGAGGAGCTGTGTATGCGTCACAGTACTGGAGTAGAAGGGAGCTTCTGGCAGGACGGAGGTGCATTAGAGGAGCTGTGTATGCGTCACAGTACTGGAGTAGAAGGGCGCTGCTGGCAGGACGGAGGTGCATTGGAGGCGCTGTGTATGCGTCGCAGTACTGGAGTAGAAGGGCTCTGCTGGCAGGACAGAGGTGCATTAGAGGAGCTGTGTATGCGTCACAGTACTGGAGTAGAAGGGAGCTGCTGGCAGGACGGAGGTGCATTAGAGGAGCTGTGTATGCGTCGCAGTACTGGAGGAGAAGGGCGCTGCTGGCAGGACGGAGGTGCATTAGAGGAGCTGCGTATGCGTCGCAGTACTGGAGTAGAAGGGCGCTGCTGGCAGGACGGAGGTGCATTAGAGGAGCTGCGTATGCGTCACAGTACTGGAGTAGAAGGGCGCTGCTGGCAGGATGGAGGTGCATTAGAGGAGCTGTGTATACGTCGCAGTACTGGAGTAGAAGAGCGCTGTTGGCAGGACGGAGGTGCATTAGAGGAGCTGTGTATGCGTCACAGTACTGGAGTAGAAGGACGCTGCTGGCAGGACAGAGGTGCATTAGAGGAGCTGGTTATGCGTTGCAGTACTGGAGTAGAAGGGCGCTGCTGGCAGGATGGAGGTGCATTAGAGGAGCTGTGTATGCGTCGCAGTACTGGAGTAGAAGGACGCTGCTGGCAGGACGGAGGTGCATTAGAGGAGCTGTGTATGCGTCACAGTACTGGAGTAGAAGAGTGCTGCTGGCAGGACGGAGGTGCATTAGAGGAGCTGTGTATGCGTCGCAGTACTGGAGTAGAAGGACGCTGCTGGCAGGACGGAGGTGCATTAGAGGAGCTGTGTATGCGTCACAGTACTGGAGAGAATGGCGCTGATGGCAGGACAGAGGTGCATTAGAGGAGCTGTGTGTGCGTCGCAGTACTGGAGTAGAATGATGCTGCTGGCAGGACGGAGGTGCATTAGAGGAGCTGTGTATGCATCACAGTGCTGGAGTAGAAGGATGCTGCTGGTGGGACGGAGGTGCATTAGAGGAGCTGTGTATACGTCACAGTACTGGAGTAGAAGGGCGCTGCTGGTGGGACAGAGGTGCATTAGAGGAGCTGTGTATGCGTCGCAGTACTGGAGGAGAAGAGCTCTGCTGGCAGACGGAGGTGCATTAGAGGAGCTGTGTATGCGTCGCAGTACTGGAGTAGAAGGGAGCTGGTGGCAGGACGGAGGTGCATTAGAGGAGCTGTGTATGCGTCGCAGTACTGGAGTAGAAGGGAGCTGGTGGCAGGACGGAGGTGCATTAGAGGAGCTGTGTATGCGTCGCAGTACTGGAGTAGAAGAGTGCTTCTGGCAGGACAGAGGTGCATTAGAGGAGCTGTGTATGCGTCGCAGTACTGGAGTAGAAGAGCGCTTCTGGCAGGACAGTGGTGCATTAGAGGAGCTGTGTATGCGTCGCAGTATTGGAGTAGAAGGGCACTGATGACAGGACGGAGGTGCATTAGAGGAGCAGTGTATGCGTCACACTACTGGAGTAGAAGAGCGCTGCTGGCAGGACGGAGGTGCATTAGAGGAGCTGTGTATGCGTGGCTGTACTGGAGAAGAGGACGCTGCTGGCAGGACGGAGGTGCATTAGAGGAGCTGTGTATGCGTCACAGTACTGGAGTAGAAGGGCTTGCCTGCAGGACGGAGGTGCATTAGAGGAGCTGTGTATGCGTCGCAGTACTGTAGTAGAAGTGCGCTCCGGGGAGGACGGAGGTGCATTAGAGGAGCTGTGTATGCGTCACAGTACTGGAGTAGAAGGGCGCTGATGGCAGGACGGAGGTGCATTAGAGGAGCAGTGTATGCGTCACAGTACGGGAGGAGAAGAGCGCTGCTGGCAGGACGGAGGTGCATTAGAGGAGCTGTGTATGCGTTGCAGTACTGGAGTAGAAAGACGCTGCTGGCAGGATGGAGGTGCATTGGAGGAGCTGTGTATGCGTCACAGTACTGGAGTAGAAGGGCGCTGCTGGCAGGACGGAGGTGCATTAGAGGAGCTGTGTATGCGTTGCAGTACTGGAGTAGAGGGATGCTGCTGGCAGGATGGAGGTGCATTAGAGGAGCTGTGTATGCGTCGCAGTACTGGAGTAGAAGGGCTTGCCTGCAGGATGGAGGTGCATTAGAGGAGCGGTGTATGCGTCGCAGTACTGGAGGAGAAGGACGCTGCTGGCAGGATGGAGGTGCATTAGAGGAGCTGTGTATGCGTCGCAGTACTGGAGGAGAAGAGAGCTGCTGGCAGGACGGAGGTGCATTAGAGGAGCGGTGTATGCGTCACAGTCCTGGAGTAGAAGGACGCTGATGGCAGGATGGAGGTTCATTAGAGGAGCTGTGTATGCGTCGCAGTACTGGAGTAGAAGGGCACTGATGACAGGACGGAGGTGCATTGGAGGAGCTGTGTATGCGTCGCAGTACTGGAATAGAAGGGCACTGATGACAGGACGGAGGTGCATTGGAGGAGCTGTGTATGCGTCGCAGTACTGGAGTAGAAGGACGCTGATGGCAGGATGGAGGTCCATTAGAGGAGCTGTGTATGCATTGCAGTACTGGAGTAGAAGGACGCTGATGGCAGGACTGAGGTGCATTGGAGGAGCTGTGTATGCGTCGCAGTACTGGAGTAGAAGAGAGCTTCTGGCAGGACAGAGGTGCATTAGAGGAGCTGTGTATGCGTCGCAGTATTGGAGTAGAAGGGCAGTGATGACAGGACAGAGGTGCATTGGAGGAGCTGTGTATGCGTCGCAGTACTGGAGTAGAAGGGCACTGATGACAGGACGGAGGTGTATTCGAGGAGCTGTGTATGCGTCGCAGTACTGGAGTAGAAGGACGCTGATGGCAGGACGGAGGTGCATTAGAGGAGGTGTGTATGCGTCACAGTCCTGGAGTAGAAGGGCTCTGCTGGCAGGACCGAGGTGCATTAGAGGAGCTGTGTATGCGTCACAGTACTGGAGTAGAAGGACGCTGCTGGCAGGACGGAGGTGCATTAGAGGAGCTGTGTATGCGTCGCAGTACTGGAGTAGAAGGGCGCTGCTGGCAGGACGGAGGTGCCTTAGAGGAGCTGTGTATGCGTCACAGTACTGGAGTAGAAGGGCGCTGCTGGTGGGACGGAGGTGCATTAGAGGAGCTGTGTATGCGTCGCAGTACTGGAGTAGAAGGGCGCTGCTGGCAGGACGGAGGTGCATTAGAGGAGCTGTGTATGCGTCACAGTACTGGAGTAGAAGGGCGCTGCTGGCAGGACGGAGGTGCATTAGAGGAGCTGTGTATGCGTCGCAGTACTGGAGTAGAAGGGCGCTGCTGGCAGGACGGAGGTGCATTAGAGGAGCTGTGTATGCGTCACAGTACTGGAGTAGAAGGGCGCTGCTGGCAGGAAGGAGGTGCATTAGAGGAGCTGTGTATGCGTCGCAGTACTGGAGTAGAAGGGCGCTGCTGGCAGGACGGAGGTGCATTAGAGGAGCTGTGTATGCGTCACAGTACTGGAGTAGAGGGGCGCTGCTGGTGGGACGGAGGTGCATTAGAGGAGCTGTGTATGCGTCGCAGTACTGGAGTAGAAGGGCGCTTCTGGCAGGACGGAGGTGCATTTGAGGAGCTGTGTATGCGTCGCAGTACTGGAGTAGAAGAGCGCTGCTGGCAGGACGGAGGTGCATTAGAGGAGCTGTGTGTGTGTCGCAGTACTGGAGTAGAAGGACGCTGATGGCAGGACGGAGGTGCATTGGAGGAGCTGTGTATGCGTTGCAGTACTGGAGTAGAAGGGCGCTGCTGGCAGGAGGGAGGTGCATTGGAGGAGCTGTGTATGCGTCGCAGTACTGGAGTAGAAGAGCGCTGCCCGCAGGACGGAGGTGCATTAGAGGAGCTGTGTATGCGTTGCAGTACTGGAGTAGAAGAGCTCTGCTGGCAGGACGGAGGTTCATTAGAGGAGCTGTGCATGCGTCGCAGTACTGGAGTAGTGGGGCGCTGCTGGCAGGATGGAGGTTCATTAGAGGAGCTGTGTATGCGTCGCAGAACTGGAGTAAAAGGACGCTGCTGGCAGGACGAAGGAGCATTAGAGGAGCTGTGTATGCGTCACAGTACAGGAGTAGAAGGGAGCTGCTGGCAGGACGGAGGTGCATTAGAGGAGCTGTGTATGCGTCACAGTACTGGAGTAGAAGGGCGCTGCTGGCAGGACGGAGGTGCATTAGAGGAGCTGCGTATGCGTCACAGTACTGGAGTAGAAGCACGCTGCTGGCAGGACAGAGGTGCATTAGAGGAGCTGTGTATGCGTCACAGTACTGGAGTAGAAGGACGCTACTGGCAGGACGGAGGTGCATTAGAGGAGCTGTGTATGCGTCGCAGTACTGGAGTAGAAGGACGCTGCTGGCAGGACGGAGGTGCATTAGAGGAGCTGTGTATGCGTCGCAGTACTGGAGTAGAAGGGCGCTGCTGGCAGGACGGAGGTGCATTAGAGGAGCTGTGTATGCGTCGCAGTACTGGAGTAGAAGCACGCTGCTGGCAGGACGGAGGTGCATTAGAGGAGCTGTGTATGCGTCGCAGTACTGGAGTAGAAGGACGCTGCTGGCAGGACGGAGGTGCATTAGAGGAGCTGTGTATGCGTCGCAGTACTGGAGTAGAAGGGCGCTGCTGGCAGGACGGAGGTGCATTAGAGGAGCTGTGTATGCGTCGCAGTACTGGAGTAGAAGGGTGCTGATGGCAGGACGGAGGTGCATTAGAGGAGCTGTGTATGCGTCACAGTACTGGAGTAGAAGGGCGCTGCTGGCAGGACGGAGGTGCATTAGAGGAGCTGTGTATGCGTCGCAGTACTGGAGTAGAAGGGCGCTGCTGGCAGGACGGAGGTGCATTAGAGGAGCTGTGTATGCGTCGCAGTACTGGAGTAGAAGGACGCTGCTGGCAGGACGGAGGTGCATTAGAGGAGCTGTGTATGCGTCGCAGTACTGGAGTAGAAGGACGCTACTGACAGGAAGGAGGTGCATTAGAGGAGCTGTGTATGCGTCGCAGTACTGGAGTAGAAGGGCGCTGCTGGCAGGACGGAGGTGCATTAGAGGAGTTGTGTATGCGTCGCAGTACTGGAGTAGAAGGACGCTGATGGCAGGACGGAGGTGCATTAGAGGAGCTGTGTATGCGTCGCAGTACTGGAGTAGAAGGACTCTGATGGCAGGATGGAGGTGCATTAGAGGAGCTGTGTATGCGTCACAGTACTGGAGTAGAAGGGCTCTGATGGCAGGACGGAGGTGCATTAGAGGAGCTGTGTATGGGTCGCAGTACTGGAGTAGAAGGGCGCTCCTGGAAGGACGGAGGTGCATTAGAGGAGCTGTGTATGCGTCGCAGTACTGGAGTCGAAGGACGCTACTGACAGGAAGGAGGTGCATTAGAGGAGCTGTGTATGCGTCGCAGTACTGTAGTAGAAGGGCGCTGCTGGGAGGACGGAGGTGCATTAGAGGAGCTGTGTATGCGTCGCAGTACTGGAGTAGAAGGGCGCTGCTGGCAGGACAGAGGTGCATTAGAGGAGCTGTGTATGCGTCGCAGTACTGGAGTAGAAGAGCGCTGCTGGCAGGACGGAGGTGCATTAGAGGAGCTGTGTATGCGTCGCAGTACTGGAGTAGAAGGACGCTGATGGCAGGACGGAGGTGCATTAGAAGAGCTGTGTATGCGTCACAGTACTGGAGGAGAAGAGCGCCGCTGGCAGGACGGAGGTGCATTAGAGGAGCTGTGTATGCCTCACAGTACTGGAGTGGAAGGACGCTGCTGGCAGGACTGAGGTGCATTAGAGGAGCTGTGTATGCGTCACAGTACTGGAGTAGAAGGGTGCTCCTGGGAGGACGGAGGTGCATTAGAGGAGCTGTGTATGCCTCACAGTACTGGAGTAGAAGGACGCTGCTGGCAGGACGGAGGTGCATTAGAGGAGCTGTGTATGCGTCGCAGTACTGGAGTAGAAGAGCGCCGATGGCAGGATGGAGGTGCATTAGAGGAGCTGTGTATGCGTCACAGTACTGGAGTAGAAGGGCGCTGCTGGCAGGACGGAGGTGCATTGGAGGAGCTGTGTATGCGTCGCAGTACTGGAGTAGAAGGACGCTGCTGGCAGGACGGAGGTGCATTAGAGGAGCTGGGTATGCGTCACAGTACTGGAGGAGAAGGGTGCTGCTGGCAGGAGGGAGGTGCATTAGAGGAGCTGTTTATGTGTCGCAGTACTGGAGTAGAAGAGAGCTGCTGGCAGGACGGAGGTGCATTAGAAGAGCTGTGTATGCGTCACAGTACTGGAGGAGAAGAGCGCCGCTGGCAGGACGGAGGTGCATTAGAGGAGCTGTGTATGCCTCACAGTACTGGAGTGGAAGGACGCTGCTGGCAGGACTGAGGTGCATTAGAGGAGCTGTGTATGCGTCACAGTACTGGAGTAGAAGGGCGCTCCTGGGAGGACGGAGGTGCATTAGAGGAGCTGTGTATGCCTCACAGTACTGGAGTAGAAGGACGCTGCTGGCAGGACGGAGGTGCATTAGAGGAGCTGTGTATGCGTCGCAGTACTGGAGTAGAAGAGCGCTGATGGCAGGATGGAGGTGCATTAGAGGAGCTGTGTATGCGTCACAGTACTGGAGTAGAAGGGCGCTGCTGGCAGGACGGAGGTGCATTGGAGGAGCTGTGTATGCGTCGCAGTACTGGAGTAGAAGGACGCTGCTGGCAGGACGGAGGTGCATTAGAGGAGCTGGGTATGCGTCACAGTACTGGAGGAGAAGGGTGCTGCTGGCAGGAGGGAGGTGCATTAGAGGAGCTGTTTATGTGTCGCAGTACTGGAGTAGAAGAGAGCTGCTGGCAGGACGGAGGTGCATTAGAGGAGCTGGTTATGCGTTGCAGTACTGGAGTAGAAGGACGCTGATGGCAGGACGGAGGTGCATTAAAGGAGCTGTGTATGCGTCGCAGTACTGGAGTAGAAGGACGCTGATGGCAGGACGGAGGTGCATTAGAGGAGCTGGTTATGCGTTGCAGTACTGGAGTAGAAGGGCGCTGCTGGCAGGACGGAGGTGCATTTGAGGAGCTGTGTGTGCGTCACAGTACTGGAGTAGAAGGGCGCTGCTGGCGGGACGGAGGTGCATTAGAGGAGCTGTGTCTCCGTCGCAGTACTGGAGTAGAAGGGCGCTGCTGGCAGGACGGAGGTGCATTAGAGGAGCTGTGTATGTGTCACAGTACTGGAGTAGAAGAGCGCTGGTGGCGTGACGGAGGTGCATTAAAGGAGCTGTGTATGCGTCGCAGTACTGGAGTAGAAGGGCGCTGCTGGTGAGACAGAGGTGCATTAGAGGAGCTGTGTATGCCTCACAGTACTGGAGTAGAAGAGCGCTGCCGGCAGGACGGAGGTGCATTAGAGGAGTTGTGTATGCCTCACAGTACTGGAGTAGAAGAGCGCTGGTGGCATGACGGAGGTGCATTAGAGGAGCTGTGTATGCGTCGCAGTACTGGAGTAGAAGGGCGCTGCTGGCAGGACGGAGGTGCATTAGAGGAGCTGTGAATGCGTGGCAGTACTGGAGTAGAAGGGAGCTGCTGGCAGGACGGAGGTGCATTAGAGGAGCTGTGAATGCGTCGCAGTACTGGAGTAGAAGGGAGCTGATGGCAGGACGGAGGTGCATTAGAGGAGCTGTGTATGCGTCGCAGTACTGGAGTAGAAGGACGCTGCTGGCAGGACGGAGGTGCATTAGGGGAGCTGTGCATGCGTTGCAGTACTGGAGGAGAAGGACGCTGCTGGCAGGATGGAGGTGCATTAGAGGAGCTGTGTATGCGTTGCAGTACTGGAGTAGAAGGGCGCTGCTGGCAGGACGGAGGTGCATTAGAGGAGCGGTGTATGCCTCACAGTACTGGAGTAGAAGAGCGCTGCCGGCAGGACGGAGGTGCATTAGAGGAGTTGTGTATGCCTCACAGTACTGGAGTAGAAGAGCGCTGCCGGCAGGACGGAGGTGCATTAGAGGAGCTGTGCATGCGTCACAGTACTGGTGTAGAAGGACGCTGCTGGCAGGACGGAGGTGCATTAGAGGAGCTGTGTGTGCGTCGCAGTACTGGTGTAGAAGGACGCTGCTGGCAGGACGGAGGTGCATTAGAGGAGCTGTGTATGCGTCACAGTACTGGAGTAGAAGCGTGCTGCTGGTTGGGCGGAGGTGCAAGAGGAGCTGCGTATGTGTCACAGTACTGGAGTAGAAGGACGCTGCCGGCAGGACGGAGGTGACGGAGGTGCACTGGAGGAGCTGTGTATGCGTCGCAGTACTGGAGTAGAAGAGCGCTGCCGGCAGGACGGAGGTGCATTACAGGAGCTGTGTATGCCTCACAGTACTGGAGTAGAAGAGCGCTGCCGGCAGGACGGAGGTGCATTAGAGGAGCTGTGTATGCCTCACAGTACTGGAGTAGAAGGGCGCTGCCGGCAGGACGGAGGTGACGGAGGTGCACTGGAGGAGCTGTGTATGCGTCGCAGTACTGGAGTAGAATGACGCTGATGGCAGGACGGAGGTGCATTAGAGGAGCTGTGTATGCGTCACAGTACTGGAGTAGAAGGGCGCTGCTGGCAGGACGGAGGTGCATTAGAGGAGCTGTGTATGCGTCGCAGTACTGGAGTAGAAGGGCCCTGCTGGCAGGACGGAGGCGCATTAGAGGAGCTGTGTATGCGTCACAGTACTGGAGTAGAAGGGCGCTGCTGGAAGGACGGAGGTGCATTAGAGGAGCTATGTATGCGTCACAGTACTGGAGTAGAAGGGCGCTGCTGGCGGGACGGAGGTGCATTAGAGGAGCTGTGTATGCGTCACAGTACTGGAGTAGAAGGGCGCTGCTGGCAGGACGGAGGTGCATTAGAGGAGCTGTGTATGCGTCACAGTACTGGAGTAGAAGGATGCTGCTGGCAGGACGGAGGTGCATTAGAGGAGCTGTGTATGCGTCGCAGTACTGGAGTAGAAGAGCGCTGCTGGCAGGACGGAGGTGCATTAGAGGAGCTGTGTATGCGTCTCAGTACTGGAGTAGAAGGACGCTGCTGGCAGGACGGAGGTGCATTAGAGGAGCTGTGTATGCGTCGCAGTACTGGAGTAGAAGGATGCTGCTGGCAGGATGGAGGTGCATTAGAGGAGCTGTGTATGCGTCACAGTACTGGAGTAGAATGACGCTGATGGCAGGACGGAGGTGCATTAGAGGAGCTGTGTCTCCGTCGCAGTACTGGAGTAGAAGGGCGCTGCTGGCAGGACGGAGGTGCATTAGAGGAGCTGTGTCTCCGTCACAGTACTGGAGTAGAAGAGCGCTGCTGGCAGGACGGAGGTGCATTAGAGGAGCTGTGTATGCGTCGCAGTACTGGAGTAGAAGAGCGCTGCTGGCAGGACGGAGTTGCATTAGAGGAGCTGTGTATGCATCGCAGTGCTGGAGTAGAAGGGCACTGCTGGCAGGACGGAGATGCATTAGAGGAGCTGTGTCTCCGTCGCAGTACTGGAGTAGAAGGACGCTGATAGCAGGACGGAGGTGCACTGGAGGAGCTCTGTATGCGTCGCAGTACTGGAGTAGAAGGGCGCTGCTGGCAGGACGGAGGTGCATTAGAGGAGCTGTGTATGCGTCACAGTACTGGAGTAGAAGGGCGCTGCTGGCAGGACGGAGGTGCATTGGAGGAGCTGTGCGTGCGTCGCAGTACTGGAGTAGAAGGACGCTGCTAGGAGGTGTGAGGTGCATCGGAGGAGCTGCGCGTGCGTGGCAGTCCTGGAGTTCCGCGGCCTCTATGCAGGCGTGAGGTGCATAGGAGGAGCTGCGCGTGCGTCGCAGTCCTGGAGTACCACGGCTTCTATGCAGGCTTGAGGTGCATTGGAGGCGCTGCGCGTGCGTCGCAGTCCTGGAGTACCACGGCTTCTATGCAGGAGTGAGGTGCATTGGAGGCGCTGCGCGTGCGTCGCAGTCCTGGAGTACCACAGCTTCTATGCCGGTGTGAGGTGCATTGGAGGAGGTGTGTGTGCGTCGCAGAACTGGAGTAGAAGGACGCTGCTAGGAGGTGTGAGGTGCATCGGAGGAGCTGCGCGTGCGTGGCAGTCCTGGAGTTCCACGGGCTCTATGCAGGCGTGAGCTGCATTGGAGGAGCTGCGCGTGCGTCGCAGTCCTGGAGTACCGCGGCCTCTATGCAGGCGTGAGGTGCATTGGAGGAGCTGTGCGTGCGTCGCAGTCCTGGAGTACCACGGCCTCTATGCAGGAGTGAGGTGCATTGGAGGAGCGGCGCGTGCGTCGCAGTCCTGGAGTACCACGGCCTCTATGCAGGAGTGAGGTGCATTGGAGGCGCTGCACGTGCGTCGCAGTCCTGGAGCACCACAGCTTCTATGCAGGAGTGAGGTGCATTGGAGGAGCTGCGCGTGCGTCGCACTCCTGGAGCACCACAGCTTCTATGCAGGAGTGAGCTGCATTGGAGGAGGTGCGCGTGCGTCGCAGTCCTGGAGTACCACGGTCTCTATGCAGGAGTGAGGTGCATTGGAGGCGCTTCGCGTGCGTCGCACTCCTGGAGTATCACGACCTCTATGCCGGTGTGAGGTGCATTGGAGGAGCTGTGCGTGCGTCGCAGTACTGGAGTAGAAAGACGCTGCTAGGAGGTGTGAGGTGCATCGGAGGAGCTGCGCGTGCGTCGCAGTCCTGGAGTACCACAGCCTCTATGCAGGAGTGAGGTGCATTGGAGGAGCTGCGCTTGCATCGCAGTCCTGGAGTACCACGGCCTCTATGCAGGAGTGAGGTGCATTGGAGGAGCTGCGCGTGCATCGCAGTCCTGGAGTACCACGGCCTCTATGCAGGCGTGAGGTGCATTGGAGGAGCTACGCGTGCATCGCAGTCCTGGAGTACCACGGCTTCTATGCAGGAGTAAGGTGCATTGGAGGAGCTGTGCGTGCGTCGCAGTACTGGAGTAGAAGGACGCTGCTGGGAGGTGTGAGGTGCATCAAGGAGCTGCGCGTGCGTCGCAGTCCTGGAGTACCACGCCCTCTATGCAGGAGTAAGGTGCATTGGAGGAGCTGTGCGTGCGTCGCAGTACTGGAGTAGAAGGACGCTGCTGGGAGGTGTGAGGTGCATCGGAGGAGCTGCGCGTTCGTCGCAGTCCTGGAGTACCACGGCCTCTATGCAGGAGTGAGGTGCATTGGAGGAGCTGCGCGTGCATCGCAGTCCTGGAGTACCACGGCTTCTATGCAGGAGTAAGGTGCATTGGAGGAGCTGTGCGTGCGTCGCAGTACTGGAGTAGAAGGACGCTGCTGGGAGGTGTGAGGTGCATCGGAGGAGCTGTGCGTGCGTCGCAGTCCTGGAGTACTCCGGCCTCTATGCAGGCGTGAGGTGCATCGGAGGAGCTGCGTGTGCGTCGCAGTCCTGGAGTACCACGGCCTCTATGGTAAGTTAGGCGTGAGGTGCATTGGAGGAGCTGCGCGTGCGTCGCAGTCCTGGAGTACCACGGCCTCTATGGTAAGTTAGGCGTGAGGTGCATTGGAGGAGCTGCGCGTGCGTCGCAGTCCTGGAGTACCACGGCCTCTATGGTAAGTTAGGCGTGAGGTGCATTGGAGGAGCTGCGCGTGCGTCGCAGTCTTGGAGTACCACGGCCTCTATGCAGGCGTGAGGTGCATTGGAGGAGCTGGGTGTGCGTCGCAGTCCTGGAGTACCGCGGCCTCTATGCAGGAGTGAGCTGCATTGGAGGAGCTGTGCGTGCGTCGCAGTCCTGGAGTACTCCGGCCTCTATGCAGGCGTGAGGTGCATCGGAGGAGCTGTGCGTGCGTCGCAGTACTGGAGTACCACGGCCTCAATGCAGGAGTGAGGTGCATCGGAGGAGCTGCGCGTGAGTCGCAGTCCTGGAGTACCACGGCCTCTATGCAGGCGTGAGCTGCATTGTTATTCTGAACACTCACCTTGAGTTTATATTTAGCTCTGTGCAGCGCCATAAAGTGGATGAGACAAAATGCAATAACAGGGCCTGGGAGCCTCCCCTGCTGCCCCTGCTTTATTCCCTGTCCTTGTTTCTGGAGCTGTCTGCACCATCTGTCACAGAGCAGGCCTGGCATCCTAATCAGGCCTGCCTGCCTGTCTGCCACAGGGGCCTGCCTGCCCTCCCAGGCACTCCAGCGCAAGCAGGGGGACAGAGCGCCTAGAAGGAGCAATGTTACAAGCTAGGAGAGGTGAGAACAGCATGCAGAGTGCTGGTTACACAGTGCCTGGCAAAGGGGCCTGCCTGCCCTCCCAGGGAGTCCTGGGGGAGAGGTCTGTGCAAGCAGGGGGACAGAGCGCCTAGAA
The DNA here is from genome assembly GCF_964261635.1 of Lissotriton helveticus. Lineage (NCBI taxonomy): Eukaryota > Metazoa > Chordata > Amphibia > Caudata > Salamandridae > Lissotriton > Lissotriton helveticus. The sequence continues at coordinate 42,299,114 of NC_136057.1, forward strand.
CAGGTGGACAGGTGGTAACACCAGGCCAGGGGTGGTACAGGTGGGATCTACCTGGACAGGTGGTAACCCCAGGCCTCAGGTGGTACAGGTGGGATCTACCTGCACAGGTGGCACAAGGCCAGAGGTGGTACAGGTGGGCTGTACCAGGACAGGTGGTAACACCGGGCCAGAGGTGCTACAGGTGTGCTGTACACTCACAGGTGGTAACACCAGGCCAGGGGTGGTACAGGTGGGATGTGTCTGGACAGGCGGTGACACCGGGCCAGAGGTGGTACAGGTGTGCTGTACCTGGACAGGTGGTAACACCAGGCCAGAGGTGGTACAGGTGGGATGTGTCTGGACAGGCGGTGACACCGGGCCAGAGGTGGTACAGGTGGGCTGTACCAGGACAGGTGGTAACTTCAGGCCAGAGGTGGTACAGGTGTGCTGTACACTCACAGGTGGTAACACCAGGCCAGGGGTGGTGCAGGTGGGATGTGTCTGGACAGGCGGTGACACCAGGCCAGAGGTGGTACAGGTGTGCTGTACACTCACAGGTGGTAACACCAGGCCAGGGGTGGTACAGGTGGGATGTGTCTGGACAGGTGGTAACACCGGGCCAGAGGTGGTGCAGGTGGGTTGTACCAGGACAGGTGGTAACTCCAGGCCAGGGGTGGTACAGGTGGGATGTGTCTGGACAAGTGGTAACACCAGGCCAGAGGTGGTACAGGTGTGCTGTACCTGGACAGGTGGCACAAGGCCAGAGGTGGTACAGGTGGGCTGTACACTCACAGGTGGTAACACCAGGCCAGAGGTGGTGCAGGTGGGCTGTACCTGGACAGGTGTTAACACCAGGCCAGAGGTGGTACAGGTGGGCTGTGTCTGGACAAGTGGTAACACCAGGCCAGAGGTGGTAGAGGTGGGCTGTACACTCACAGGTGGTAACACCAGGCAAGAGGTGGTACAGGTGGGCTGTACCTGGACAGGTGCTAATACCAGGCCAGAGGTGGTACAGGTGTGCTGTACACTCACAGGTGGTAACACCAGGCCAGAGGTGGTAGAGGTGGGCTGTACCTGGACAGGTGCTAATACCAGGCCAGAGGTGGTACAGGTGTGCTGTACACTCACAGGTGGTAACACCAGGCCAGGGGTGGTACAGGTGGGATGTACCTGGACAGGTGGTAACCCCAGGCCAGAGGTGGTACAGGTGGGATCTACCTGGACAGGTGGTAACCCCAGGCCTCAGGTGGTACAGGTGGGATCTACCTGCACAGGTGGCACAAGGCCAGAGGTGGTACAGGTGGGCTGTACCAGGACAGGTGGTAACACCGGGCCAGAGGTGCTACAGGTGTGCTGTACACTCACAGGTGGTAACACCAGGCCAGGGGTGGTACAGGTGGGATGTGTCTGGACAGGCGGTGACACGGGCCAGAGGTGGTACAGGTGTGCTGTACCTGGACAGGTGGTAACACCAGGCCAGAGGTGGTACAGGTGGGATGTGTCTGGACAGGCGGTGACACCGGGCCAGAGGTGGTACAGGTGGGCTGTACCAGGACAGGTGGTAACTTCAGGCCAGAGGTGGTACAGGTGTGCTGTACACTCACAGGTGGTAACACCAGGCCAGGGGTGGTGCAGGTGGGATGTGTCTGGACAGGCGGTGACACCAGGCCAGAGGTGGTACAGGTGTGCTGTACACTCACAGGTGGTAACACCAGGCCAGGGGTGGTACAGGTGGGATGTGTCTGGACAGGTGGTAACACCGGGCCAGAGGTGGTGCAGGTGGGTTGTACCAGGACAGGTGGTAACTTCAGGCCAGAGGTGGTACAGGTGGGCTGTACACTCACAGGTGGTAACACCAGGCCAGGGGTGGTACAGGTGGGATGTGTCTGGACAGGCGGTGACACCAGGCCAGAGGTGGTACAGGTGTGCTGTACACTCACAGGTGGTAACACCAGGCCAGGGGTGGTGCAGGTGGGATGTGTCTGGACAGGCGGTGACACCAGGCCAGAGGTGGTACAGGTGTGCTGTACACTCACAGGTGGTAACACCAGGCCAGGGGTGGTACAGGTGGGATGTGTCTGGACAGGTGGTAACTCCAGGCCAGAGGTGGTGCAGGTGGGCTGTGTCTGGACAAGTGGTAACACCAGGCCAGAGGTGGTACAGGTGGGCTGTACACTCACAGGTGGTAACACCAGGCCAGAGGTGGTACAGGTGTGCTGTACCAGGGCAGGTGGTAACACCAGGCCAGAGGTGGTACAGGTGGGATGTACCTGGACAGGTGGTAACCCCAGGCCTCAGGTGGTACAGGTGGGATCTACCTGCACAGGTGGCACAAGGCCAGAGGTGGTACAGGTGGGCTGTACCAGGACAGGTGGTAACACCGGGCCAGAGGTGCTACAGGTGTGCTGTACACTCACAGGTGGTAACACCAGGCCAGGGGTGGTACAGGTGGGATGTGTCTGGACAGGCGGTGACACCGGGCCAGAGGTGGTACAGGTGTGCTGTACCTGGACAGGTGGTAACACCAGGCCAGAGGTGGTACAGGTGGGCTGTACCAGGACAGGTGGTAACTTCAGGCCAGAGGTGGTACAGGTGGGCTGTACACTCACAGGTGGTAACACCAGGCCAGGGGTGGTACAGGTGGGATGTGTCTGGACAGGTGGTAACACCGGGCCAGAGGTGGTGCAGGTGGGTTGTACCAGGACAGGTGGTAACTTCAGGCCAGAGGTGGTACAGGTGGGCTGTACACTCACAGGTGGTAACACCAGGCCAGGGGTGGTACAGGTGGGATGTGTCTGGACAGGCGGTGACACCAGGCCAGAGGTGGTACAGGTGTGCTGTACAGTCACAGGTGGTAACACCAGGCCAGGGGTGGTGCAGGTGGGATGTGTCTGGACAGGCGGTGACACCAGGCCAGAGGTGGTACAGGTGTGCTGTACACTCACAGGTGGTAACACCAGGCCAGGGGTGGTACAGGTGGGATGTGTCTGGACAGGTGGTAACTCCAGGCCAGAGGTGGTGCAGGTGGGCTGTGTCTGGACAAGTGGTAACACCAGGCCAGAGGTGGTACAGGTGGGCTGTACACTCACAGGTGGTAACACCAGGCCAGAGGTGGTGCAGGTGGGCTGTACCAGGACAGGTGGTAACCCCAGGCCAGGGGTGGTACAGGTGGGTTGTACCAGGACAGGTGGTAACCCCAGGCCAGAGGTGGTACAGGTGGGCTGTACCTGGACAGGTGGTAACACCAGGCCAGGGGTGGTACAGGTGGGATGTGTCTGGACAGATGGAAACACCAGGCCAGAGGTGGTACAGGTGTGCTGTACACTCACAGGTGGTAACACCAGGCCAGGGGTGGTACAGGTGTGCTGTACCTGGACAGGTGATAACCCCAGGCCAGAGGTGGTACAGGTGTGCTGTACACTCACAGGTGTTAACCCCAGGACAGGGGTGGTACAGGTGGGATGTACCTGGACAGGTGGTAACCCCAGGCCTCAGGTGGTACAGGTGGGATCTACCTGCACAGGTGGCACAAGGCCAGAGGTGGTACAGGTGGGCTGTACCAGGACAGGTGGTAACACCGGGCCAGAGGTGCTACAGGTGGGCTGTACACTCACAGGTGGTAACACCAGGCCAGGGGTGGTACAGGTGGGATGTGTCTGGACAGGCGGTGACACCAGGCCAGAGGTGGTACAGGTGTGCTGTACACTCACAGGTGGTAACACCAGGCCAGGGGTGGTACAGGTGGGATGTGTCTGGACAGGCGGTGACACCGGGCCAGAGGTGGTACAGGTGTGCTGTACCTGGACAGGTGGTAACACCAGGCCAGGGGTGGTACAGGTGGGATGTGTCTGGACAGGTGGTAACACCGGGCCAGAGGTGGTGCAGGTGGGTTGTACCAGGACAGGTGGTAACTCCAGGCCAGAGGTGGTGCAGGTGGGCTGTGTCTGGACAAGTGGTAACACCAGGCCAGAGGTGGTACAGGTGTGCTGTACCTGGACAGGTGGTAACACCAGGCCAGGGGTGGTACAGGTGGGATGTGTCTGGACAGCTGGTGACACCGGGCCAGAGGTGGTACAGGTGTGCTGTACACTCACAGGTGGTAACACCAGGCCAGAGGTGGTACAGGTGTGCTGTACCTGGACAGGTGGTAACACCAGGCCAGGGGTGGTACAGGTGGGATGTGTCTGGACAGCTGGTGACACCGGGCCAGAGGTGGTACAGGTGTGCTGTACACTCACAGGTGGTAACACCAGGCCAGGGGTGGTACAGGTGGGATGTGTCTGGACAGGCGGTGACACCGGGCCAGAGGTGGTACAGGTGTGCTGTACCTGGACAGGTGGTAACACCAGGCCAGGGGTGGTACAGGTGGGATGTGTCTGGACAGGTGGTAACACCGGGCCAGAGGTGGTGCAGGTGGGTTGTACCAGGACAGGTGGTAACTCCAGGCCAGAGGTGGTGCAGGTGGGCTGTGTCTGGACAAGTGGTAACACCAGGCCAGAGGTGGTACAGGTGGGCTGTACACTCACATGTGGTAACACCAGGCCAGAGGTGGTGCAGGTGGGCTGTACCTGGACAGGTGTTAACACCAGGCCAGAGGTGGTACAGGTGGGCTGTACACTCACAGGTGTTAACACCAGGCCAGAGGTGGTACAGGTGTGCTGTACACTCACAGGTGGTAACACCAGGCCAGGGGTGGTACAGGTGGGATGTGTCTGGACAGGCGGTGACACCGGGCCAGAGGTGGTACAGGTGTGCTGTACCTGGACAGGTGGTAACACCAGGCCAGGGGTGGTACAGGTGGGATGTGTCTGGACAGCTGGTGACACCGGGCCAGAGGTGGTACAGGTGGGCCGTACCTGGACAGGTGGTAACACCGGGCCAGAGGTGCTACAGGTGTGCTGTACACTCACAGGTGGTAACACCAGGCCAGGGGTGGTACAGGTGGGATGTGTCTGGACAGGCGGTGACACCGGGCCAGAGGTGGTACAGGTGTGCTGTACCTGGACAGGTGGTAACACCAGGCCAGGGGTGGTACAGGTGGGATGTGTCTGGACAGGTGGTAACACCGGGCCAGAGGTGGTGCAGGTGGGTTGTACCAGGACAGGTGGTAACTCCAGGCCAGAGGTGGTGCAGGTGGGCTGTGTCTGGACATGTGGTAACACCAGGCCAGAGGTGGTACAGGTGGGCTGTACACTCACAGGTGGTAACACCAGGCCAGAGGTGGTGCAGGTGGGCTGTACCTGGACAGGTGTTAACACCAGGCCAGAGGTGGTACAGGTGGGCTGTGTCTGGACAAGTGGTAACACCAGGCCAGAGGTGGTACAGGTGGGCTGTACCTGGACAGGTGCTAATACCAGGCCAGAGGTGGTACAGGTGGGCTGTACACTCACAGGTGGTAACACCAGGCCAGGGGTGGTACAGGTGTGCTGTACACTCACAGGTGGTAACACCAGGCCAGAGGTGGTAGAGGTGGGCTGTACCTGGACAGGTGCTAATACCAGGCCAGAGGTGGTACAGGTGTGCTGTACACTCACAGGTGGTAACACCACGCCAGGGGTGGTACAGGTGTGCTGTACCAGGGCAGGTGGTAACACCAGGCCAGGGGTGGTACAGGTGGGATATGTCTGGACAGGTGGTAACACCAGGCCAGAGGTGGTACAGGTGTGCTGTACACTCACAGGTGGTAACACCAGGCCAGGGGTGGTACAGGTGTGCTGTACCAGGGCAGGTGGTAACACCAGGCCAGGGGTGGTACAGGTGTGCTGTACACTCACAGGTGTTAACCCAAGGCCAGGGGTGGTACAGGTGGGATGTACCTGGACAGGTGGTAACCCCAGGCCTCAGGTAGTACAGGTGGGATCTACCTGCACAGGTGGCACAAGGCCAGAGGTGGTACAGGTGGGCTGTACCAGGACAGGTGGTAACACCGGGCCAGAGGTGCTACAGGTGTGCTGTACACTCACAGGTGGTAACACCAGGCCAGGGGTGGTACAGGTGGGATGGGCCTGGACAGGCGGTGACACCGGGCCAGAGGTGGTACAGGTGTGCTGTACCTGGACAGGTGGTAACACCAGGCCAGGGGTGGTACAGGTGGGATGTGTCTGGACAGGTGGTAACACCGGGCCAGAGGTGGTACAGGTGTGCTGTACACTCACAGGTGGTAACACCAGGCCAGGGGTGGTACAGGTGGGATGTGTCTGGACAGGCGGTGACACCGGGCCAGAGGTGGTACAGGTGTGCTGTACCTGGACAGGTGGTAACACCAGGCCAGGGGTGGTACAGGTGGGATGTGTCTGGACAGGTGGTAACACCGGGCCAGAGGTGGTGCAGGTGGGTTGTACCAGGACAGGTGGTAACTCCAGGCCAGAGGTGGTGCAGGTGGGCTGTGTCTGGACAAGTGGTAACACCAGGCCAGAGGTGGTACAGGTGGGCTGTACACTCACAGGTGGTAACACCAGGCCAGAGGTGGTGCAGGTGGGCTGTACCTGGACAGGTGTTAACACCAGGCCAGAGGTGGTACAGGTGGGCTGTGTCTGGACAAGTGGTAACACCAGGCCAGAGGTGGTACAGGTGGGCTGTACCTGGACAGGTGCTAATACCAGGCCAGAGGTGGTACAGGTGGGCTGTACACTCACAGGTGGTAACACCAGGCCAGGGGTGGTACAGGTGTGCTGTACACTCACAGGTGGTAACACCAGGCCAGAGGTGGTAGAGGTGGGCTGTACCTGGACAGGTGCTAATACCAGGCCAGAGGTGGTACAGGTGTGCTGTACACTCACAGGTGGTAACACCAGGCCAGGGGTGGTACAGGTGTGCTGTACCAGGGCAGGTGGTAACACCAGGCCAGGGGTGGTACAGGTGGGATGTGTCTGGACAGGTGGTAACACCAGGCCAGAGGTGGTACAGGTGTGCTGTACACTCACAGGTGGTAACACCAGGCCAGGGGCGGTACAGGTGTGCTGTACCAGGGCAGGTGGTAACACCAGGCCAGGGGTGGTACAGGTGTGCTGTACACTCACAGGTGGTAACACCAGGCCAGGGGTGGTACAGGTGGGATGTGTCTGGACAGGCGGTGACACCAGGCCAGAGGTGGTACAGGTGGGATGTGTCTGGACAGGTGGTAACACCAGGCCAGAGGTGGTACAGGTGTGCTGTACACTCACAGGTGGTAACACTAGGCCAGGGGCGGTACAGGTGTGCTGTACCAGGGCAGGTGGTAACACCAGGCCAGGGGTGGTACAGGTGTGCTGTACACTCACAGGTGGTAACACCAGGCCAGGGGTGGTACAGGTGGGATGTGTCTGGACAGGCGGTGACACCAGGCCAGAGGTGGTACAGGTGTGCTGTACACTCACAGGTGGTAACACCAGGCCAGGGGTGGTACAGGTGGGATGTGTCTGGACAGGCGGTGACACCGGGCCAGAGGTGGTACAGGTGTGCTGTACCTGGACAGGTGGTAACACCAGGCCAGGAATGGTACAGGTGGGATGTGTCTGGACAGGTGGTAACACCGGGCCAGAGGTGGTGCAGGTGGGTTGTACCAGGACAGGTGGTAACTCCAGGCCAGAGGTGGTGCAGGTGGGCTGTGTCTGGACAAGTGGTAACACCAGGCCAGAGGTGGGACAGGTGGGCTGTACACTCACAGGTGGTAACACCAGGCCAGAGGTGGTGCAGGTGGGCTGTACCTGGACAGGTGTTAACACCAGGCCAGAGGTGGTACAGGTGGGCTGTACACTCACAGGTGGTAACACCAGGCCAGAGGTGGTAGAGGTGGGCTGTACCTGGACAGGTGCTAATACCAGGCCAGAGGTGGTACAGGTGTGCTGTACACTCACAGGTGGTAACACCAGGCCAGGGGTGGTACAGGTGTGCTGTACCAGGGCAGGTGGTAACACCAGGCCAGGGGTGGTACAGGTGGGATGTAGCTGGACAGGTGGTAACACCAGGCCAGAGGTGGTACAGGTGTGCTGTACACTCACAGGTGGTAACACCAGGCCAGGGGTGGTACAGGTGTGCTGTACCAGGGCAGGTGGTAACACCAGGCCAGGGGTGGTACAGGTGTGCTGTACACTCACAGGTGGTAACACCAGGCCAGGGGTGGTACAGGTGGGATGTGTCTGGACAGGCGGTGACACCAGGCCAGAGGTGGTACAGGTGTGCTGTACACTCACAGGTGGTAACACCAGGCCAGGGGTGGTACAGGTGGGATGTGTCTGGACAGGCGGTGACACCGGGCCAGAGGTGGTACAGGTGGGCCGTACCTGGACAGGTGGTAACACCGGGCCAGAGGTGCTACAGGTGTGCTGTACACTCACAGGTGGTAACACCAGGCCAGGGGTGGTACAGGTGGGATGTGTCTGGACAGGCGGTGACACCGGGCCAGAGGTGGTACAGGTGTGCTGTACCTGGACAGGTGGTAACACCAGGCCAGAGGTGGTACAGGTGGGCTGTATCTGGACAGGTGGTAACACCAGGCCAGAGGTGGTACAGGTGGGCTGTATCTGGACAGGTGGTAACACCAGGCCAGAGTTGGTACAGGTGGGCTGTACCTGGACAGGTGGTAACACCAGGCCAGAGGTGGTACAGGTGGGCTGTACACTCACAGGTGGTAACACCGGGCCAGAGGTGGTACAGGTGGGCTGTGTCTGGACAGGTGTTAACCCCAGGCGTGAGGTGGTACAGGTGGGCTGTAGCTGGACAGGTGGTAACACCGGGCCAGAGGTGGTACAGGTGGGCTGTACACTCACAGGTGGTAACACCAGGCCAGGGGTGGTACAGGTGGGATGTGTTTGGACAGGCGGTGACACCAGGCCAGAGGTGGTAGAGGTGGGCTGTATCTGGACAGGTGTTAACCCAGGCCAGAGTTGGTACAGGTGGGCTGTACCTGGACAGGTGGTAACACCGGGCCAGGGGTGGTACAGGTGGGCTGTACACTCACAGGTGGTAACACCAGGCCAAGGGTGGTACAGGTGGGCTGTACACTCACAGGTGGTAACACCAGGCCAGAGGTGGTACAGGTGGGCTGTACCTGGACAGGTGTTAACACCAGGCCAGAGGTGGTACAGGTGGGCTGTACACTCACAGGTGGTAACACCAGGCCAAGGGTGGTACAGGTGGACTGTACACTCACAGGTGGTAACACCAGGCCAGAGGTGGTAGAGGTGGGCTGTACCTGGACAGGTGCTAATACCAGGCCAGAGGTGGTACAGGTGGGCTGTACACTCACAGGTGGTAACACCAGGCCAGAGGTGGTACAGGTGGGCTGTACCTGGACAGGTGTTAACACCAGGCCAGAGGTGGTACAGGTGGGCTGTACACTCACAGGTGGTAACACCAGGCCAGAGGTGGTAGAGGTGGGCTGTACCTGGACAGGTGCTAATACCAGGCCAGAGGTGGTACAGGTGGGCTGTACACTCACAGGTGGTAACACCAGGCCAGAGGTGGTACAGGTGGGCTGTACCTGGACAGGTGTTAACACCAGGCCAGAGGTGGTACAGGTGGGCTGTACACTCACAGGTGGTAACACCAGGCCAGGGGTGGTACAGGTGTGCTGTACACTCACAGGTGGTAACACCAGGCCAGAGGTGGTAGAGGTGGGCTGTACCTGGACAGGTGCTAATACCAGGCCAGAGGTGGTACAGGTGTGCTGTACACTCACAGGTGGTAACACCAGGCCAGGGGTGGTACAGGTGGGATGTGTCTGGACAGGCGGTGACACCGGGCCAGAGGTGGTACAGGTGTGCTGTACCTGGACAGGTGGTAACACCAGGCCAGGGGTGGTACAGGTGGGATGTGTCTGGACAGGCGGTGACACCGGGCCAGAGGTGGTACAGGTGGGCCGTACCTGGACAGGTGGTAACACCGGGCCAGAGGTGCTACAGGTGTGCTGTACACTCACAGGTGGTAACACCAGGCCAGGGGTGGTACAGGTGGGATGTGTCTGGACAGGCGGTGACACCGGGCCAGAGGTGGTACAGGTGTGCTGTACCTGGACAGGTGGTAAAACCAGGCCAGAGGTGGTACAGGTGGGCTGTATCTGGACAGGTGGTAACACCAGGCCAGAGGTGGTACAGGTGGGCTGTATCTGGACAGGTGGTAACACCAGGCCAGAGTTGGTACAGGTGGGCTGTACCTGGACAGGTGGTAACACCAGGCCAGAGGTGGTACAGGTGGGCTGTGTCTGGACAGGTGTTAACCCCAGGCGTGAGGTGGTACAGGTGGGCTGTAGCTGGACAGGTGGTAACACCGGGCCAGAGGTGGTACAGGTGGGCTGTACACTCACAGGTGGTAACACCAGGCCAGGGGTGGTACAGGTGGGATGTGTTTGGACAGGCGGTGACACCAGGCCAGAGGTGGTAGAGGTGGGCTGTATCTGGACAGGTGTTAACCCAGGCCAGAGTTGGTACAGGTGGGCTGTACCTGGACAGGTGGTAACACCGGGCCAGGGGTGGTACAGGTGGGCTGTACACTCACAGGTGGTAACACCAGGCCAAGGGTGGTACAGGTGGGCTGTACACTCACAGGTGGTAACACCAGGCCAGAGGTGGTACAGGTGGGCTGTACCTGGACAGGTGTTAACACCAGGCCAGAGGTGGTACAGGTGGGCTGTACACTCACAGGTGGTAACACCAGGCCAAGGGTGGTACAGGTGGGCTGTACACTCACAGGTGGTAACACCAGGCCAGAGGTGGTAGAGGTGGGCTGTACCTGGACAGGTGCTAATACCAGGCCAGAGGTGGTACAGGTGGGCTGTACACTCACAGGTGGTAACACCAGGCCAGAGGTGGTACAGGTGGGCTGTACCTGGACAGGTGTTAACACCAGGCCAGAGGTGGTACAGGTGGGCTGTACACTCACAGGTGGTAACACCAGGCCAGAGGTGGTAGAGGTGGGCTGTACCTGGACAGGTGCTAATACCAGGCCAGAGGTGGTACAGGTGGGCTGTACACTCACAGGTGGTAACACCAGGCCAGAGGTGGTACAGGTGGGCTGTACCTGGACAGGTGTTAACACCAGGCCAGAGGTGGTACAGGTGGGCTGTACACTCACAGGTGGTAACACCAGGCCAGGGGTGGTACAGGTGTGCTGTACACTCACAGGTGGTAACACCAGGCCAGAGGTGGTAGAGGTGGGCTGTACCTGGACAGGTGCTAATACCAGGCCAGAGGTGGTACAGGTGGGCTGTACACTCACAGGTGGTAACACCAGGCCAGGGGTGGTACAGGTGGGATGTGTCTGGACAGGCGGTGACACCGGGCCAGAGGTGGTACAGGTGTGCTGTACCTGGACAGGTGGTAACACCAGGCCAGAGGTGGTACAGGTGGGCTGTATCTGGACAGGTGGTAACACCAGGCCAGAGGTGGTACAGGTGGGCTGTACACTCACAGGTGGTAACACCGGGCCAGAGGTGGTACAGGTGGGCTTTGTCTGGACAGGTGTTAACCCCAGGCGTGAGGTGGTACAGGTGGGCTGTAGCTGGACAGGTGGTAACACCGGGCCAGAGGTGGTACAGGTGGGCTGTACACTCACAGGTGGTAACACCAGGCCAGGGGTGGTACAGGTGGGATGTGTCTGGACAGCTGTTAACCCCAGGCCAGAGGTGGTACAGGTGTGCTGTACACTTACAGGTGGTAACACCAGGCCAGGGGTGGTACAGGTGTGCTGTACACTCACAGGTGGTAACACCAGGCCAGGGGTGGTACAGGTGGGCTGTACACTCACAGGTGGTAACACCAGGCCAGGGGTGGTACAGGTGGGATGTGTCTGGACAGCTGTTAACCCCAGGCCAGAGGTGGTACAGGTGGGCTGTACACTCACAGGTGGTAACACCAGGCCAGGGGTGGTACAGGTGGGATGTGTCTGGAAAGGCGGTGACACCAGGCCAGAGGTGGTAGAGGTGGGCTGTATCTGGACAGGTGTTAACCCAGGCCAGAGGTGGTACAGGTGGGCTGTACCTGGACAGGTGGTAACACCGGGCCAGGGGTGGTACAGGTGGGCTGTACACTCACAGGTGGTAACACCAGGCCAAGGGTGGTACAGGTGGGCTGTACACTCACAGGTGGTAACACCAGGCCAGAGGTGGTACAGGTGGGCTGTACCTGGACAGGTGTTAACACCAGGCCAGCGGTGGTACAGGTGGGCTGTACACTCACAGGTGGTAACACCAGGCCAAGGGTGGTACAGGTGGGCTGTACACTCACAGGTGGTAACACCAGGCCAGAGGTGGTAGAGGTGGGCTGTACCTGGACAGGTGCTAATACCAGGCCAGAGGTGGTACAGGTGGGCTGTACACTCACAGGTGGTAACACCAGGCCACGGGTGGTACAGGTGGGATGTGTCTGGACAGGCGGTGACACCAGGCCAGAGGTGGTACAGGTGGGCTGTACACTCACAGGTGGTAACACCAGGCCAGGGGTGGTACAGGTGTGCTGTACACTCACAGGTGGTAACACCAGGCCAGAGGTGGTACAGGTGTGCTGTACACTCACAGGTGGTAACACCAGGCCAGGGGTGGTACAGGTGTGCTGTACCAGGGCAGGTGGTAACACCAGGCCAGGGGTGGTACAGGTGGGATGTGTCTGGACAGGTGGTAACACCAGGCCGGAGGTGGTACAGGTGTGCTGTACACTCACAGGTGGTAACACCAGGCCAGGGGTGGTACAGGTGTGCTGTACCAGGGCAGGTGGTAACACCAGGCCAGGGGTGGTACAGGTGTGCTGTACACTCACAGGTGGTAACACCAGGCCAGGGGTGGTACAGGTGTGCTGTACCAGGGCAGGTGGTAACACCAGGCCAGGGGTGGTACAGGTGGGATGTGTCTGGACAGGCGGTGACACCGGGCCAGAGGTGGTACAGGTGGGATGTGTCTGGACAGCTGGTGACACTGGGCCAGAGGTGGTACAGGTGTGCTGTACCAGGGCAGGTGGTAACACCAGGCCAGGGGTGGTACAGGTGGGATGTGTCTGGACAGGCGGTGACACCGGGCCAGAGGTGGTACAGGTGGGCCGTACCTGGACAGGTGGTAACACCGGGCCAGAGGTGCTACAGGTGTGCTGTACACTCACAGGTGGTAACACCAGGCCAGGGGTGGTACAGGTGGGATGTGTCTGGACAGGCGGTGACACCGGGCCAGAGGTGGTACAGGTGTGCTGTACCTGGACAGGTGGTAACACCAGGCCAGAGGTGGTACAGGTGGGCTGTATCTGGACAGGTGGTAACACCAGGCCAGAGGTGGTACAGGTGGGCTGTACACTCACAGGTGGTAACACCGGGCCAGAGGTGGTACAGGTGGGATGTGTCTGGACAGGCGGTGACACCGGGCCAGAGGTGGTACAGGTGTGCTGTACCTGGACAGGTGGTAACACCAGGCCAGGGGTGGTACAGGTGGGATGTGTCTGGACAGCTGGTGACACCGGGCCAGAGGTGGTACAGGTGGGCCGTACCTGGACAGGTGGTAACACCGGGCCAGAGGTGCTACAGGTGTGCTGTACACTCACAGGTGGTAACACCAGGCCAGGGGTGGTACAGGTGGGATGTGTCTGGACAGGCGGTGACACCAGGCCAGAGGTGGTACAGGTGGGCTGTATCTGGACAGGTGGTAACACCAGGCCAGAGGTGGTACAGGTGGGCTGTACACTCACAGGTGGTAACACCGGGCCAGAGGTGGTACAGGTGGGCTGTGTCTGGACAGGTGTTAACCCCAGGCGTGAGGTGGTACAGGTGGGCTGTAGCTGGACAGGTGGTAACACCGGGCCAGAGGTGGTGCAGGTGGGTTGTACCAGGACAGGTGGTAACTCCAGGCCAGAGGTGGTGCAGGTGGGCTGTACCTAGACAGGTGGTAACCCCAGGCCAGAGGTGGTAGAGGTGGGCTGTACCTGGACAGGTGGTAACACCAGGCCAGAGGTGGTAGAGGTGGGCTGTACCTGGACAGGTGGTAACACCAGGCCAGAGGTGCTACAGGTGTGCTTTACACTCACAGGTGGTAACACCAGGCCAGAGGTGGTACAGGTGGACTGTAGCTGGACAGGTGTTAACGCCAGGCCAGAGATGGTACAGGTGGGCTGTACCTGGGCAGGTGTTAACCCCAGGCCAGAGGTGGTACAGGTGTGCTGTACACTCACAGGTGTTAACCCCAGGCCAGAGGTGGTACAGGTGGGCTGTACCTGGGCTGTTGCAGGGTTTCTGTACTCACACAGAACTGTGCACAGAGGAGTGGAACCTCGGCAAATTAGGGTGTCCCAAAACTTACCTTAGCAACCAACTCACCCCTTACCGAGCTAGCTACAGTGTCTCATTGGACATATCAAACACCCAATGTTTAGACAAACCAGAACATGAACTTACAGTACCTCAGGGTACGTGGGACTCATGAACACTCTTTCGTTATATTATCATTACAAACCAGAACATGGAGTAAAGAAGACACATGTGCATTTGAAATGTTTATTTACTAATGCCGTCTTCTCAGGCGCAGTATCTTAGATAATACAAGTACACTTATTATCAGTAGCAAAATTATCAGCATAGTTACTAAGACATAAAAAGCGAATGGTGACAGCATGTTAACATGCTGTAATGAATAAGAGTTAACAACACTTATATCTCACCCTCCCTAACACATATATTATATTATTATCTAAGAAGGTCTCTTTGGGTTGTTTTAGGGCGGGCCCATACCTTAGTGTCCTAGCATGAAGGAATCACATCAGCATACACCAGCTCTCTCTGCATGTGCACCGCATCAAGTGTGTTAACAATTCTCGTGCAAAGCAATATCAATCCCGCCTCAAGCCCAAGTTGGCAAAGGCTGCACTTGTGTTATGACTATGAAGGCGTGGAGATCAGACCTCATAACAATTCCATATCGTGTTGCTCCTGAAACTTCAGCACTCTCCGTGCAGACATGGTTTATTAAACAAAACTGATATCAGAGCAATAACATATTATTCTCACATACACCACGGCAAACCACTAGGTTGAAAGCTAAGTCAACAAATAAGGGTCGTGTGCAGAAGTTGCAAGAAAGGAAAAATGGCGTTTAAATCCGAAATGTACCTATGCTAACTTAACACGATATAAGGATATATAGAAGCTATACAACACCCCCCCATGATCCGAGAACGGACTAAATAAGGTAACAGAAGTGCCATCACATGAGAGCAGAATCCATGTATAAACGAGCATGAATAAAAATTCAATTATAAAAATTAATGCCAAAAAATAGCCCACAAATATAATGTGGCTCAAGCCAATAGGCAAGCAAAAAATAAAATGTCTTGACCAAAAGTCAATAAAATCAAGGAAATGCTATCAATCAGCATGTCAATTTGAGGCAGTGTCTATGATAAGACTGTATATGAAAAGTAAGCTGCAACAGCCTCCAGGAGGAAGTCATTGTCCTCATCCGAAAACAGTTCAGCCATCCAATTTAAAAGATGAAAGGAACATACGTGATCTTCCAGCACCGCATCCTCTATAACCATCAGAGGACAGCTCGGTGGGATGTCAAGAAAACTCCGTTCCAAGAAATTTTGCGCTGCCGACAACACATCCCAGGGACCCATTAGTCCATGTGCCACCGCCAAGGCCATAATCCTTTCGTCAGAACAAACCAACTCGTGAGCAATGATAGGACTCATCAGTTGATCAAAATCGACGTCAGAAGATATTGGTCCGCAGAGACACAAATCAATGGCCCAAAGGAAATCACAGGTCAGGCAGTGAAATACAGGCTGGACACAGGTGAAATAGGAGAACCGAAAAGACAATCCAAACGCCGTGCTTAGAGTCGCCAACGGCAGTGTGCCATAATAATCAAGCATGCGGTTGCGAAACCGCGTCAGTAGTAACTGTGCGTGGTTTTGCACAGGAAGGGCATCCATATTTAAAAAGGCAGAAAACCACCAATGCGCCAGCCGCTAATGCAAGCAAAAACGGGAACCCTCCAAACAAGGATGAAAAAATAGAATGGAAGAAAGCAGGGATGACTCCAAAAATCTTCTCAAAGGAAGTCACGAGACCACCGCTAACAACTTTAAAAAAATGTGCTAGGCCCGTTGTGGAGGATGCATTAAAGATAGAACGGACCATGGCTCCGAAATGCAAGGGCAAATCAGTGTTTAAAAGAGCCTGAACCTCCGTGCGGGTGTTAGCAATGTGAAGCACGAAAGTTTCACGGGCCGAGCTCAAGGCCACCTCTTTCTGGGACAATAGAGCTCTTATTCTAGCCATGCCGCTGAATTCTGCTCCCAAGGTCGGTATCTGTGGCCAAATGGAAGACTCCCTATGTTCACGTGTGGGAGGATAAAGAACATTTCTGCAGCAAATAACTCGCTCACTAACCGTTACTATGAAAGCTATACCTTTAATTAAACCACAACAGTTTTCATTATTGAGCATTAAATAACTACCATTCTCTAACAATTTAAACGTGGGGATGATAGCAGGAACTGGCGTGCCCTGTAAAACGCAAGCCATATTCGGTCGGTCCTTGTTACATGAACCGTGTAACTGTATGTGTCTGCACATTAAAGAATGATCTGGCGTCTCAGTACACTCATCCCCTGTTAGATAAACCTCTTGTTCATCCTTGAAACATCTGTATGTGTATGGGAGTGACCAGACCTCATGAAGAAAACCGCTACCTAAGGGTTCAAAACGACCTATTGGCACATATTTCATACAATTTGAAAACTTATATAAAGCAAAAGGCAGCGTTATTAAACCGTGGATAAGCCACGTAGCAGCAGTGGTCTCTGCCACAGAAAAAGGTAAAGATTCCAATCTTTCAATATGGAGCATAGAAAAGGAAGCATCACGCATTGAAAGCAAGCGTTGTTTGTCTGTCAAATTAAATGGTGCAAATAAAGAGGAAACGTTCATGTATCCCCAGGGAACTTTACCCATTTTTAGAGTCTGTAGTGTCCATGCAAACTGCATGATTGAACGTAATTGATTTTGACCATGGTATAATACAGACACTTCATCATGCACAATATCAACAACAGACGACACAATATTATCTAATGTGTAAATTCTAGAGGAAAGCACGTTAATGCTATTGTCAACCACTGCAAGCACTTTCTCAAGATTTGCCTGATCAATAGCCCTAAGGCGTGAAGCAGCCTCAATCTGTGAGAGTTTCCAAATTTCATTGTAAACACCATATAACCACCTTTTCGACCTGCCACTAGCTGGGCCCTTAATGAAATCATTCAAATCCACGTCTGCATTCAGTTTGGAAAGGTGATACTTAACCGCAGGTAAAGTTGAATGTTTCAGCCAAGCTTGACACAACTTGCCAACAGAGTAAGAGGTGACAGTATGACTCAAATCAAAACGGGGATCAGATCTAACAGTCTTAAACCCGTCAGTTATATTTAAAAATCTTTTTTGACAAGAATCAGCACTACGGTGCCAAAGCAGCCAACCCTTGGGAGTCATACTGGAAATGTTAAAGGAGGAATTCAGAAGCAGAGCCTGTATATCTCTAATGGACAAATTAGTAAAATTACTCCAATTCTCATATTCCTCCAACTCCGGGAAAGACGGGGTGTTTAACCTTTTAGATGTAGCCAATCCAAAGCACGTGGTCTGGGAAATGGTTTCATTTAAAAACCACATATGATTTGGGATGAGACATGCACGGTGCAAAGCCTCAGTGCCTTGTACCTGCCAGGCCCTTGAGCCCCAAACTGATTTAAGGTCTATGGTATCCTTCCATAACTCATACCCTCCAGTAACTAATTGATCCAGGAAGGCCTTTGAATATAACAATTTTGTATTTGTAAGTCGAACCTTGGACAGTGGCTGTTTGTGAAATTTAAAATAAAAGGACCCCGGATTGGACTGATTAAAGTCAGTGAAATAAGTATACTTTTTAAGAAACGTTTCTGAACTCCCTTGTGTTGGTGCTGGGCAATGTTCCCACTGAGTAAAATTAACCGCATCCCTTCGGGAAGATGTCTTGTGTAAGAAGTGATTGCCATAATGTTGGTAACAGAACAATTCACCATAATTAGCAGATTCTAAATATAAATCCTCAGCATCAAAAGCAGCATAATATTTCAAATCAGAAAACAAACTTTCCACAGCATTAACATCCCAATCATCAGAACGAATGTTTTGTTTCACCACATCCCCCATATTAACTCTTAGTACATTAGGGACATTAACGACTTCCGTTGGACCATGAATCTGAAAACGAACTGCATCCCACGCGATTCCATCCAGAACAGGCCACGCTGTGATGTTAACCAAAGTCAAGTCTCTTTTTAATCTGTGTGTAGAATGTGAAGAGGAAAGTGGGGCCAAAGTTCCATTCAAATGAGTAATGCAAGTTCTCTCCTCGACATAGTGTCCATTCATAATCCGAAAAAAATAAAACACAAAACCAATTGACATAAAAAGGTAAACTGAAAAAAAGGACCAGCCAAATGTATATCCAAGGAGGTATCAAAAAATGTTTTTTAAACAGGCTAGCATATAATGCAATTTTAGAGGGTTTTTTCGAGGCAAGGGAAGCAGAGTCAAATGAAAACCTGGATTCCGTGGCTAAACGAGCTTGCAGGTCAGGCATGGATAAATCAGTGGGGTATGTATAGTCTGTCTCATCAAGGTTAGTTCCTGGTAAAGTATTCAATAATGGAGTGGAAACAGCAGGTAATTCGATGGCCACCTCAGGTTCATTATTAGAAGCAGTGGGCATAATTGAATTTCTCACAATGGAAGGACAGGAAACAGCCGGTGTCATGCTAAGAAGAATCGGCCACTCTGTGTATCTTGACATTGTCAATAGAAATAAACCTGTTTTCCTTACGACCTGGAAGTGGTGGTAAAATGACTGTTCTTGTGCCCTTCACTCCAAGCACTGGGACCGGAGCGCGATAGGAGGGACCAAACTCTTTCTTGTTGTCGATCTTCTCTCGAACCAGTTCTCCAACTTGGGGTAGCCAGCCAACTACCGGGATCTGCAACGCATCATCCGATGTGGAGGGCAAATGTTCCTTTGCAAGAGTGTCTCTCGTCTTTTGTAGATTCTGTAAAACATTGCAATGTTCATCTGCGTCAAAGGAAGTGGCGCGAACCACCGAGTCTAGACCGTCAAGGTCAGGGACGAACATCTTGATGCCAAAGAGCATTTCGTATGGGGTCCGCCCACCCAGAGACCTTCTAGGGAGATTATTAAGAGCACGCTGCACGCCATAGAGGTGAGCCAGCCAATTTCTGCCAGTGCCTATAACTCGGGCTGTCAAAGATTGCTTTAAATCACGGTTCATTCGTTCAACTACACTATTACCCTCGGGTCTGTAGGGTGACGAAAACTTGACTTGGACCCCCATCGAAGTCATGGCATCCTTATACGCCTTAGAGGCGAAAGCCGGACCCTGATCCGAATGGAAGGTACCACAGGCAAAAATCCCTATAAAGATACGCAAATCTCTGATGACAGTCCGGGAATCAGCGCTGCGATGTGGCCATAACCACACAAAGCGTGTGCATGAGTCAACTGCTACTAAGATGTATTTATACGCAGTATCAGATGAAAATGGACCGCAGTGATCTAAATAAACACAGCCTAGTGGTTTATTAGAAATGTACAACTGAGTCTGAGGCGGACGCGTAGCAGTCGAAGGTTTAATCTGCTGGCATATGTCACAAAGAAGGACATAATCACGCGTCTGTTTGTACAGTCCCCGCCACCAGAAACGTTGTTGTAGTTGCGTTACAGTGGCTGAGACGCCCGCATGCGCAGACGCCACACCTTCATGAGCCGCTGTAATCAAGTCTGTTCTGCGATCAGAGTTGGGAATCAGCCGTTCCCCAACATCAGGTATTGTCACAAAAGGAACCTTTTCGGGACTTAAGTGGTATTTATACTTCGAAGGGAATCCCGAAGGATGTTTACTTCCCTTCTCAGAGGCAGCAATCGCTGCCAAGATGTCGCTATCAATCTTGGTTTTCGACCTAGTAACTGCTGCAACTAAGTATGTAGATACTGCTGATTTCGCTGCTTCATCAGCAAGCGAGTTGCCAACAGCGTGAACTCCCACGCGCTGATGACCGAGAGTATGAATCACATAAACGAGTGGCAACACAGCCTTAAGCTCTGCCACTCGAACCCAGATCTTTTTATGTTTTATTGTGCTACCCTTGGAATCATGAAAATCATTTTGAATCCAAAAGAACAAGTTTTCATTGTAAGACTGGACACAGTAGTAAGAATCACTTACAATTAGAGTAGTAACACTTGGATCTGCGTACTCCAAAGCTAGTAAGAGAGCACGAAGCTCTGCTAATTGTGCGGTGCAATCGCCCAGGGGCAACGTGTGTACCTCCCTGGAAATGAACTCATCATTCAACATAGCACCGACCACAATGGCGCAAGCGGAAACGTAGGCATGTTTAGAGCCATGCGCAACCTGCGCCGACCCATCAGTGTAAATGATGCAATGGAAGTCCTCCAAAGGTCGCATCGCCAGAGGAGCAGGGTGAACGAATTCATACTGCAAGAACTCCTGCGACCGTAAGGAAGCGTCAAAAATAAACATGACATCCGAGGATGACAATGACGCAGCCCACTGAATCCACCGAGGGTGCAAAGCTTTTGAATTTGGTACACTCGCTTTCGTGACTGCCTCCAAATGAGGACAGGGTGTTACCACTAGCATGCGTTTCCCCTGTGACAGAGCACGTTCCTTTAGAATAGCCATCTGTACAGCAGTTAAAACCTTTTCTATGGTGGGAAACCGCATCTCAGCCGAGGTGTACAAGTGTGACTTGTAAGCAATAGGTACTGTGTCACCTTCATTAAAAGTGAGGTAAGTGAAACCCACCGTCCCAGGAATTATTCTTATGACCAGGTTGGTGTGGTTATCACGAGTCAGTAAATATTTAGAAGCGAGCAGATCAGCCTGCAAGGATTGCAAAATGGCTGAATGCTCAGGCAGCCAGCAAGATTTTGAGAAAGTTGGTTGTATCAAAGCATACAAAGGCTTGATACGCTGGGCATATTCCGGAATGTAAGTTCTGCCGAAATTCAAAAAGCCCAGTAAGGATTGTAATTTTTTCAGAGTTGTTGGTGCGCGCAAATGTGCGCACTTCTCCAAGAAGTGAGGAGCCAAACCTCTACCTTCATTGTTGAGCTCATAGCCCAAAAACAACACTGTGTGTTCAGCAATGTGCGATTTTGCAAAGTTGAATTTGTAACCCATGTCTGCGAAGTTGCAAACAAGAGAATTTACTCGACACAGATGCTCCCAAATATCGTCGTCTGTGAGATATATGTCATCCACATACGAAAAAGCATCAGGGTCGAGTGCCTCCAGAATAGAGACAATTCGAGCGGTAAATACACCAGGACTATTCTTGTAGCCCATTGGAAGACGCCGGAATTGCTTTTGGACTCCAGCGCTTGTAAAACTGGTCCATTGGGAGCTAAAGCTGTCCAATCTGTGGGCATAAAAACCATTGGATATGTCAAGCGTTGTCTTGAAACGCTTACGCACGAGACTATCCACTAGGGCAGAGCCGTGGGTATTCTGTACTGCACAGTTACGGCAATGCGAGTTTAAATGCCGGTAATCCAAAACCAAACGATATGATCCGTCAGGTTTATTCACAGTAAAAAGGGGATTATTCATCGGTGACACACACGTTTCAATAACTCCCTGATATTCCAATTGTTCAAGGATTTCCGCGACGGAAGATTTTGCTTCACGCCGAATGGGATATTGAGGTTGAGGCTGCGGCTGAGACCGCAACGGAATTTCGTGGCAAGGCGACAATTTATCCCAACCACATTGGTTACGGTACAGAGCCGGCGCGAGAGCCCGAGCCCACTCCTCTGCAAAATGCTGCGCATGCTCTTTCGAGACAGTGTTCGCGAAACTGGGTAGGATTACCTCCTCCCCTCGCGGCGCCGCGAGCACAAAAGGTGGGGGCCAGTCAGCCTCCGAAAGTAAAATATCATATGTAGAAGACAGATTCTCCCAAAATACACCTCTAACGGTACGCTGTATGTCACCTTCAATTAACAGGACAATTTCATATAGTCTTTCAGGGGGAGCAAGTCTCGTATCCGCTGTTTCTATCACAACGTAGACATCAGTCGCTGTCACCCTCAGTAGTGGACGCAGCGCCTCTCTGACTATGGTTATCTCCGCCGCGCTGTCCAGCAAGGTCAGAGCCCACGTCAGATTCCGAAGCCGCGTTCTCACTATCTGTGGCATATCGATGCGCTGTTAAGGCTGCGACTTTCTTTTTCGCAAACTGCGGACGCCTAGGCGTAGAATCCTCCTGCTTCACTGCGCCGTCCGTCTGGCGGGACTGGCCACGTCCTTGTTGGCCACCACGTCCACGTCCACCCCCTCCTCCTCCACCGGTCTTCGGGGCCGATGTGTCCTGAAAGGAACGAGGAGAGCGTTGATCAGAACCCTGAAAACGATCAGGCGATTTAATCATCGCGCGGTCGCGCAAATCATAAACTTTTTCGGGTGGCGCAGGAGCTTGTATCGCAGGAAAAGTACCCTGAGTCTGCGTTGTCTGCTTCCCCTGTGTCTGTTTTTTAGGCCAATTTTGTTTCTTGGACTTGGGCTGGGCATCTGTCACTGCAGATTGTCCCTGTGGTTGTTTTTTCTCCTTCACTGGAAAATATTTCAGACCCCTACTTGTGCGGCCAATCGTTTTATAAGCGGCCACCACAATTTTTGCTAACTGGCGGGGTTTGTCGGCATCGGGCAGAGCAGCCAAAGCATTCGACACCTGAAAGTTAACTGCATCTCCTTTAACATTGGAGAGAATGAGATCACTTACAATCTCAAAAGAACCACACAGGCGCATACCCAATTCAACCGCTGCCTCTGGACCGTGATCATTCTGAACACGTCTAACGATTTCAGGCAGGGCAGTCATAGACGGGGTGCCGAAACACCTTGTATAAACTGCCGCAAATGTTTTTCCCCAGCTGTCACAGTCAGCAAGTTCAGGAGTAATATCCTTCGGTAGAGTAATCGTTAACATTCTATGTTTATCAGCAGGAGTAGAATTCGGAAAAACCGCCTCCAGTTGATCAAACTTCTCTGCTAGCCAGAATGGGAAGTCATCGTTGTCAACAGGACGCGCACCAAAAACCGAATTTACCATCACTGGATTGAGACGCATACCGCCTCGTTCCATGGGAGCGGCCGCACCCCCCTGGGGACCACCAGGAAGATGTCGACCGATGTATTGCACTAAAGCACGAATCACGGAAATGGAAACTACATGCAGCCTGCGAATTTCAGCCAGGGTGCAAGCCCCGTGATTCGGGTGCGGGGTAAAGCCACCCAACGCAGGCCAATTAGTACCTGGAATTGAGAGTGGACCTAACCTCGCAGGGGACATAGAGTGGGGGAGGGCGCCATCAAACCAAACTCGATGCTGCCAATGATCAATAGGTATTTCCAATGCCCTGTACGGCGTATATTCAGCTGGGACATCTGAGGCGGTGTAGGAGTGGAACAAACCAGAATTAGCGTCCACAGCCGGAAACGTAACCCAAGAGTAAAACAACTCGTAAGGAAACGCCGGATCTGCACATACCACGAAAATCACAGCCATCCCATCTACTGGGACCTGGTACGTCTGAAGATGGTTGCGTACCGCTACGCGACTATGCTGCGCAATAGCCACCGCTGCCGCCATTACAGAACTGGAAACAAGAAAAAACAAAGAATACTTTGTAGCACAACTGGGTAGTAATCCAAAGAAACCGTTTAGGTAAGAATCAAGCTTGAATAAAGACCTATTCCAAGAAATAGGTAGGTTTCACCAACACCCCGTTTTCCGGAAACGGAAGTGAAGGGGTTAAGGCATGAACGATAAACTACTCGAGTGTCATGATATAAGACCACCGAAACCGTTGGGCGCCATGTTGCAGGGTTTCTGTACTCACACAGAACTGTGCACAGAGGAGTGGAACCTCGGCAAATTAGGGTGTCCCAAAACTTACCTTAGCAACCAACTCACCCCTTACCGAGCTAGCTACAGTGTCTCATTGGACATATCAAACACCCAATGTTTAGACAAACCAGAACATGAACTTACAGTACCTCAGGGTACGTGGGACTCATGAACACTCTTTCGTTATATTATCATTACAAACCAGAACATGGAGTAAAGAAGACACATGTGCATTTGAAATGTTTATTTACTAATGCCGTCTTCTCAGGCGCAGTATCTTAGATAATACAAGTACACTTATTATCAGTAGCAAAATTATCAGCATAGTTACTAAGACATAAAAAGCGAATGGTGACAGCATGTTAACATGCTGTAATGAATAAGAGTTAACAACACTTATATCTCACCCTCCCTAACACATATATTATATTATTATCTAAGAAGGTCTCTTTGGGTTGTTTTAGGGCGGGCCCATACCTTAGTGTCCTAGCATGAAGGAATCACATCAGCATACACCAGCTCTCTCTGCATGTGCACCGCATCAAGTGTGTTAACAATTCTCGTGCAAAGCAATATCAATCCCGCCTCAAGCCCAAGTTGGCAAAGGCTGCACTTGTGTTATGACTATGAAGGCGTGGAGATCAGACCTCATAACAATTCCATATCGTGTTGCTCCTGAAACTTCAGCACTCTCCGTGCAGACATGGTTTATTAAACAAAACTGATATCAGAGCAATAACATATTATTCTCACATACACCACGGCAAACCACTAGGTTGAAAGCTAAGTCAACAAATAAGGGTCGTGTGCAGAAGTTGCAAGAAAGGAAAAATGGCGTTTAAATCCGAAATGTACCTATGCTAACTTAACACGATATAAGGATATATAGAAGCTATACAACAGGGCAGGTGTTAACCCCAGGCTAGAGGTGGTACAGGTGTGCTGTACACTCACAGGTGTTAACCCCAGGCCAGAGGTGGTCCAGGTGGGCTGTACCTGGGCAGGTGTTAACCCCAGGCCAGAGGTGGTACAGGTGTGCTGTACACTCACAGGTGTTAACCCCAGGCCAGAGGTGGTACAGGTGGGCTGTGTCTAGATAGGTGGTAACACCAGGCCAGAGGTGCTACAGGTGTGCTGTACACTCACAGGTGGTAACACCAGGCCAGAGGTGGTACAGGTGGACTGTAGCTGGACAGGTGTTAACGCCAGGCCAGAGATGGTACAGGTGGGCTGTACCTGGGCAGGTGTTAACCCCAGGCCAGAGGTGGTACAGGTGTGCTGTACACTCACAGGTGTTAACCCCAGGCCAAAGGTGGTACAGGTGGGCTGTACCTGGGCAGGTGTTAACCCCAGGCTAGAGGTGGTACAGGTGTGCTGTACACTCACAGGTGTTAACCCCAGGCCAGAGGTGGTCCAGGTGGGCTGTACCTGGGCAGGTGTTAACCCCAGGCCAGAGGTGGTACAGGTGTGCTGTACACTCACAGGTGTTAACCCCAGGCCAGAGGTGGTACAGGTGGGCTGTGTCTAGATAGGTGGTAACACCAGGCCAGAGGTGGTACAGGTGTGCTGTACACTCACAGGTGTTAACCCCAGGCCAGAGGTGGTCCAGGTGGGCTGTACCTGGGCAGGTGTTAACCCCAGGCCAGAGGTGGTACAGGTGTGCTGTACACTCACAGGTGTTAACACCAGACCAGAGATAGTACAGGTGGGCTGTACCTGGGCAGGTGTTAACCCCAGGCCAGAGGTAGTACAGGTGGGCTGTACCTGGACAGGTGTTAACCCCAGGCCAGAGGTGGTACAGGTGGGCTATACCTGCACAGGAGGTAACAATGGGCCAGAGGTGGTACAGCTGGGCTGTACCTGGACAGGTGGTAACACCAGGCCAGAGGTGGGCTGTACCTGGACAGGTGGTAACACCAGGCCAGAGGTGGGCTGTAGCTGGACAGGTGGTAACCCCAGGCCAGAGGTGGTACAGGTGTGCTGTACCAGGACAGGTGTTAACCCCAGGCCAGAGGTGGTCCAGGTGGGCTGTACCAGGACAGGTGGTAACCCCAGGCCAGGGGTGGTACAGGTGGGCTGTACCTGAACAGGTGGTAACCCCAGGCCAGAGGTGGTACAGGTTGGCTGTACCTGGACAGGTGGTAACACCGGGCCAGAGGTGGTAGAGGTGGGCTGTACCAGGGCAGGTGGTAACACCAGGCCAGGGGTGGTACAGGTGGGATGTGTCTGGACAGCTGGTGACACCGGGCCAGAGGTGGTACAGGTGGGCCGTACCTGGACAGGTGATAACACCGGGCCAGAGGTGGTACAGGTGGGATGTGTCTGGACAGGTGGTAACACCAGGCCAGAGGTGCTACAGGTGTGCTGTACACTCACAGGTGGTAACACCAGGCCAAGGGTGGTACAGGTGGGCTGTACACTCACAGGTGGTAACACCAGGCCAGAGGTGGTACAGGTGGGCTGTACCTGGACAGGTGTTAACACCAGGCCAGAGGTGGTACAGGTGGGCTGTACACTCACAGGTGGTAACACCAGGCCAGAGGTGGTAGAGGTGGGCTGTACCTGGACAGGTGCTAATACCAGGCCAGAGGTGGTACAGGTGTGCTGTACACTCACAGGTGGTAACACCAGGCCAGGGGTGGTACAGGTGGGATGTGTCTGGACAGGCGGTGACACCGGGCCAGAGGTGGTACAGGTGTGCTGTACCTGGACAGGTGGTAACACCAGGCCAGGGGTGGTACAGGTGGGATGTGTCTGGACAGCTGGTGACACCGGGCCAGAGGTGGTACAGGTGGGCCGTACCTGGACAGGTGGTAACACCGGGCCAGAGGTGCTACAGGTGTGCTGTACACTCACAGGTGGTAACACCAGGCCAGGGGTGGTACAGGTGGGATGTGTCTGGACAGGCGGTGACACCGGGCCAGAGGTGGTACAGGTGGGCTGTACCTGGACAGGTGGTAACACCGGGCCAGAGGTGGTACAGGTGGGCTGTATCTGGACAGGTGGTAACACCAGGCCAGAGGTGGTACAGGTGGGCTGTACACTCACAGGTGGTAACACCGGGCCAGAGGTGGTACAGGTGGGCTGTGTCTGGACAGGTGTTAACCCCAGGCATGAGGTGGTACAGGTGGGATGTAGCTGGACAGGTGGTAACACCGGGCCAGAGGTGGTACAGGTGGGCTGTACACTCACAGGTGGTAACACCAGGCCAGAGGTGGTACAGGTGGGCTGTACCTGGACAGGTGTTAACCCAGGCCAGAGGTGGTACAGGTGGGCTGTACCTGGACAGGTGGTAACACCGGGCCAGAGGTGGTAGAGGTGGGCTGTACCAGGGCAGGTGGTAACACCAGGCCAGGGGTGGTACAGGTGGGATGTGTCTGGACAGCTGGTGACACCGGGCCAGAGGTGGTACAGGTGGGCCGTACCTGGACAGGTGGTAACACCGGGCCAGAGGTGGTACAGGTGGGATGTGTCTGGACAGGCGGTGACACCGGGCCAGAGGTGGTACAGGTGTGCTGTACACTCACAGGTGGTAACACCAGGCCAGGGGTGGTACAGGTGGGATGTGTTTGGACAGGCGGTGACACCGGGCCAGAGGTGGTACAGGTGTGCTGTACCTGGACAGGTGGTAACACCAGGCCAGGGGTGGTACAGGTGGGATGTGTCTGGACAGGTGGTAACACCAGGCCAGAGGTGGTACAGGTGGGCTGTACACTCACAGGTGGTAACACCGGGCCAGAGGTGGTACAGGTGGGCTGTATCTGGACAGGTGGTAACACCAGGCCAGAGGTGGTACAGGTGGGCTGTACACTCACAGGTGGTAACACCAGGCCAGGGGTGGTACAGGTGGGATGTGTCTGGACAGGCGGTGACACCGGGCCAGAGGTGGTACAGGTGTGCTGTACCTGGACAGGTGGTAATACCAGGCCAGGGGTGGTACAGGTGGGATGTGTCTGGACAGGTGGTAACACCAAGCCAGAGGTAGTACAGGTGGGCTGTACACTCACAGGTGGTAACACCGGGCCAGAGGTGGTACAGGTGGGCTGTATCTGGACAGGTGGTAACACCGGGCCAGAGGTGGTACAGGTGGGCTGTGTCTGGACAGGTGTTAACACCGGGCCAGAGGTGGTGCAGGTGGGTTGTACCAGGTGGTAACTCCAGGCCAGAGGTGGTGCAGGTGGGCTGTACCTGGACAGGTGGTAACCCCAGGCCAGAGGTGGTAGAGGTGGGCTGTACCTGGACAGGTGGTAACACCAGGCCAGAGGTGGTAGAGGTGGGCTGTACCTGGACAGGTGGTAACATCAGGCCAGAGGTGGTACAGGTGTGCTGTACCTGGACAGGTGGTAACACCAGGCCAGGGGTGGTACAGGTGGGATGTGTCTGGACAGGCGGTGACACCAGGCCAGAGGTGGTACAGGTGTGCTGTATCTGGACAGGTGGTAACACCAGGCCAGAGGTGGTACAGGTGGGCTGTACACTCACAGGTGGTAACACCGGGCCAGAGGTGGTACAGGTGGGCTGTGTCTGGACAGGTGTTAACACCGGGCCAGAGGTGGTGCAGGTGGGTTGTACCAGGACAGGTGGTAACTCCAGGCCAGAGGTGGTGCAGGTGGGCTGTACCTGGACAGGTGGTAACCCCAGGCCAGAGGTGGTAGAGGTGGGCTGTACCTGGACAGGTGGTAACACCAGGCCAGAGGTGGTAGAGGTGGGCTGTACCTGGACAGGTGGTAACATCAGGCCAGAGGTGCTACAGGTGTGCTGTACACTCACAGGTGGTAACACCAGGCCAGGGGTGGTACAGGTGGGATGTGTCTGGACAGGTGGTAACACCAGGCCAGAGGTGCTACAGGTGTGCTGTACACTCACAGGTGGTAACACCAGGCCAGAGGTGGTACAGGTGGACTGTACCTGGACAGGTGTTAACGCCAGGCCAGAGGTGGTACAGGTGGGCTGTACCTGGGCAGGTGTTAACCCCAGGCCAGAGGTGGTACAGGTGGGCTGTACCTGGGCAGGTGTTAACCCCAGGCCAGAGGTGGTACAGGTGTGCTGTACACTCACAGGTGTTAACCCCAGGCCAGAGGTGGTCCAGGTGGGCTGTACCTGGGCAGGTGTTAACCCCAGGCCAGAGGTGGTACAGGTGTGCTGTACACTCACAGGTGTTAACCCCAGGCCAGAGGTGGTACAGGTGGGCTGTGTCTAGATAGGTGGTAACACCAGGCCAGAGGTGGTACAGGTGTGCTGTACACTCACAGGTGTTAACACCAGACCAGAGATAGTACAGGTGGGCTGTACCTGGGCAGGTGTCAACCCCAGGCCAGAGGTGGTACAGGTGGGCTATACCTGCACAGGAGGTAACAATGGGCCAGAGGTGGTACAGGTGGGCTGTAGCTGGACAGGTGGTATCCCCAGGCC
Source organism: Lissotriton helveticus (assembly GCF_964261635.1). NCBI lineage: Eukaryota > Metazoa > Chordata > Amphibia > Caudata > Salamandridae > Lissotriton > Lissotriton helveticus. The sequence continues at coordinate 42,328,445 of NC_136057.1, forward strand.
AGAGGTGGTGCAGGTGGGTTGTACCAGGACAGGTGGTAACACCGGGCCAGAGGTGGTGCAGGTGTGCTGTACCTGGACAGGTGGTAACACCAGGCCAGGGGTGGTACAGGTGGGATGTGACTGGACAGGTGGTAACACCGGGCCAGAGGTGGTGCAGGTGGGTTGTACCAGGACAGGTGGTAACTCCAGGCCAGAGGTGGTGCAGGTGGGCTGTACACTCACAGGTGGTAACACCAGGCCAGAGGTGGTACAGGTGGGCTGTGTCTGGACAAGTGGTAACACCAGGCCAGAGGTGGTACAGGTGGGCTGTACCTGGACAGGTGCTAATACCAGGCCAGAGGTGGTACAGGTGGGCTGTACACTCACAGGTGGTAACACCAGGCCAGGGGTGGTACAGGTGTGCTGTACACTCACAGGTGGTAACACCAGGCCAGAGGTGGTAGAGGTGGGCTGTACCTGGACAGGTGCTAATACCAGGCCAGAGGTGGTACAGGTGTGCTGTACACTCACAGGTGGTAACACCAGGCCAGGGGTGGTACAGGTGTGCTGTACCAGGGCAGGTGGTAACACCAGGCCAGGGGTGGTACAGGTGGGATGTGTCTGGACAGGTGGTAACACCAGGCCAGAGGTGGTACAGGTGTGCTGTACACTCACAGGTGGTAACACCAGGCCAGGGGTGGTACAGGTGGGATGTACCTGGACAGGTGGTAACCCCAGGCCTCAGGTGGTACAGGTGGGATCTACCTGCACAGGTGGCACAAGGCCAGAGGTGGTACAGGTGGGCTGTACCAGGACAGGTGGTAACACCGGGCCAGAGGTGCTACAGGTGTGCTGTACACTCACAGGTGGTAACACCAGGCCAGGGGTGGTACAGGTGGGATGTGTCGGGACAGGCGGTGACACCGGGCCGGAGGTGGTACAGGTGTGCTGTACCTGGACAGGTGGTATCACCAGGCCAGGGGTGGTACAGGTGGGATGTGTCTGGACAGGTGGTAACACCGGGCCAGAGGTGGGGCAGGTGGGTTGTCCCAGGACAGGTGGTAACTTCAGGCCAGAGGTGGTACAGGTGGGCTGTACACTCACAGGTGGTAACACCAGGCCAGGGGTGGTACAGGTGGGATGTGTCTGGACAGGCGGTGACACCAGGCCAGAGGTGGTACAGGTGTGCTGTACACTCACAGGTGGTAACACCAGGCCAGGGGTGGTACAGGTGGGATGTGTCTGGACAGGCGGTGACACCGGGCCAGAGGTGGTACAGGTGTGCTGTACCTGGACAGGTGGTAACACCAGGCCAGGGGTGGTACAGGTGGGATGTGTCTGGACAGGTGGTAACTCCAGGCCAGAGGTGGTACAGGTGTGCTGTACACTCACAGGTGGTAACACCAGGCCAGGGGTGGTACAGGTGTGCTGTACCTGGACAGGTGGTATCACCAGGCCAGGGGTGGTACAGGTGGGATGTGTCTGGACAGGTGGTAACACCGGGCCAGAGGTGGTGCAGGTGGGTTGTACCAGGACAGGTGGTAACTCCAGGCCAGAGGTGGTGCAGGTGGGCTGTGTCTGGACAAGTGGTAACACCAGGCCAGAGGTGGTACAGGTGGGCTGTACACTCACAGGTGGTAACACCAGGCCAGAGGTGGTGCAGGTGGGCTGTACCAGGACAGGTGGTAACCCCAGGCCAGGGGTGGTACAGGTGGGTTGTACCAGGACAGGTGGTAACCCCAGGCCAAAGGTGGTACAGGTGGGCTGTACCTGGACAGGTGGTAACACCAGGCCAGGGGTGGTACAGGTGGGATGTGTCTGGACAGATGGAAACACCAGGCCAGAGGTGGTACAGGTGTGCTGTACACTCACAGGTGGTAACACCAGGCCTGGGGTGGTACAGGTGTGCTGTACCTGGACAGGTGATAACCCCAGGCCAGAGGTGGTACAGGTGTGCTGTACACTCACAGGTGTTAACCCCAGGCCAGGGGTGGTACAGGTGGGATGTACCTGGACAGGTGGTAACCCCAGGCCTCAGGTGGTACAGGTGGGATCTACCTGCACAGGTGGCACAAGGCCAGAGGTGGTACAGGTGGGCTGTACCTGGACAGGTGGTAACACCGGGCCAGAGGTGCTACAGGTGTGCTGTACACTCACAGGTGGTAACACCAGGCCAGGGGTGGTACAGGTGGGCTGTACCTGGACAGGCGGTAACACCAGGCCAGGGGTGGTACAGGTGGGATGTGTCTGGACAGGCGGTGACACCGGGCCAGAGGTGGTACAGGTGTGCTGTACCTGGACAGGTGGTAACACCAGGCCAGGGGTGGTACAGGTGGGATGTGTCTGGACAGGTGGTAACACCGGGCCAGAGGTGGTGCAGGTGGGCTGTACCTGGACAGGTGTTAACCCCAGGCCAGAGGTGGTACAGGTGGGCTGTACACTCACAGGTGGTAACACCAGGCCAGGGGTGGTACAGGTGGGATGTGTCTGGACAGGCGGTGACACCAGGCCAGAGGTGGTACAGGTGTGCTGTACACTCACAGGTGGTAACACCAGGCCAGGGGTGGTACAGGTGGGATGTGTCTGGACAGGCGGTGACACCGGGCCAGAGGTGGTACAGGTGTGCTGTACCTGGACAGGTGGTAACACCAGGCCAGGGGTGGTACAGGTGGGATGTGTCTGGACAGGTGGTAACACCGGGCCAGAGGTGGTGCAGGTGGGTTGTACCAGGACAGGTGGTAACTCCAGGCCAGAGGTGGTGCAGGTGGGCTGTGTCTGGACAAGTGGTAACACCAGGCCAGAGGTGGTACAGGTGGGCTGTACACTCACATGTGGTAACACCAGGCCAGAGGTGGTGCAGGTGGGCTGTACCTGGACAGGTGTTAACACCAGGCCAGAGGTGGTACAGGTGGGCTGTACACTCACAGGTGGTAACACCGGGCCAGAGGTGGTACAGGTGTGCTGTACCTGGACAGGTGGTAACACCATGCCAGGGGTGGTACAGGTGGGATGTGTCTGGACAGCTGGTGACACCGGGCCAGAGGTGGTACAGGTGGGCCGTACCTGGACAGGTGGTAACACCGGGCCAGAGGTGCTACAGGTGTGCTGTACACTCACAGGTGGTAACACCAGGCCAGGGGTGGTACAGGTGGGATGTGTCTGGACAGGCGGTGACACCGGGCCAGAGGTGGTACAGGTGTGCTGTACCTAGCCAGGTGGTAACACCAGGCCAGGGGTGGTACAGGTGGGATGTGTCTGGACAGGTGGTAACACCGGGCCAGAGGTGGTGCAGGTGGGTTGTACCAGGACAGGTGGTAACTCCAGGCCAGAGGTGGTGCAGGTGGGCTGTGTCTGGACAAGTGGTAACACCAGGCCAGAGGTGGTACAGGTGGGCTGTACACTCACAGGTGGTAACACCAGGCCAGAGGTGGTGCAGGTGGGCTGTACCTTGACAGGTGTTAACACCAGGCCAGAGGTGGTACAGGTGGGCTGTGTCTGGACAAGTGGTAACACCAGGCCAGAGGTGGTACAGGTGGGCTGTACCTGGACAGGTGCTAATACCAGGCCAGAGGTGGTACAGGTGGGCTGTACACTCACAGGTGGTAACACCAGGCCAGGGGTGGTACAGGTGTGCTGTACACTCACAGGTGGTAACACCAGGCCAGAGGTGGTAGAGGTGGGCTGTACCTGGACAGGTGCTAATACCAGTCCAGAGGTGGTACAGGTGTGCTGTACACTCACAGGTGGTAACACCAGGCCAGAGGTGGTAGAGGTGGGCTGTACCTGGACAGGTGCTAATACCAGGCCAGAGGTGGTACAGGTGTGCTGTACACTCACAGGTGGTAACACCAGGCCAGGGGTGGTACAGGTGTGCTGTACCAGGGCAGGTGGTAACACCAGGCCAGGGGTGGTACAGGTGGGATGTGTCTGGACAGGTGGTAACACCAGGCCAGAGGTGGTACAGGTGTGCTGTACACTCACAGGTGGTAACACCAGGCCAGGGGTGGTACAGGTGGGATGTACCTGGACAGGTGGTAACCCCAGGCCTCAGGTGGTACAGGTGGGATCTACCTGCACAGGTGGCACAAGGCCAGAGGTGGTACAGGTGGGCTGTACCTGGACAGGTGGTAACACCGGGCCAGAGGTGCTACAGGTGTGCTGTACACTCACAGGTGGTAACACCAGGCCAGGGGTGGTACAGGTGGGATGTGTCTGGACAGGCGGTGACACCGGGCCAGAGGTGGTACAGGTGTGCTGTACCTGGACAGGTGGTAACACCAGGCCAGGGGTGGTACAGGTGGGATGTGTCTGGACAGGTGGTAACACCGGGCCAGAGGTGGTGCAGGTGGGCTGTACCTGGACAGGTGTTAACCCCAGGCCAGAGGTGGTACAGGTGGGCTGTACACTCACAGGTGGTAACACCAGGCCAGGGGTGGTACAGGTGGGATGTGTCTGGACAGGCGGTGACACCAGGCCAGAGGTGGTACAGGTGTGCTGTACGCTCACAGGTGGTAACACCAGGCATGGGGTGGTACAGGTGGGATGTGTCTGGACAGGCGGTGACACCGGGCCAGAGGTGGTACAGGTGTGCTGTACCTGGACAGGTGGTAACACCAGGCCAGGGGTGGTACAGGTGGGATGTGTCTGGACAGGTGGTAACACCGGGCCAGAGGTGGTGCAGGTGGGTTGTACCAGGACAGGTGGTAACTCCAGGCCAGAGGTGGTGCAGGTGGGCTGTGTCTGGACAAGTGGTAACACCAGGCCAGAGGTGGTACAGGTGGGCTGTACACTCACAGGTGGTAACACCAGGCCAGAGGTGGTGCAGGTGGGCTGTACCTTGACAGGTGTTAACACCAGGCCAGAGGTGGTACAGGTGGGCTGTGTCTGGACAAGTGGTAACACCAGGCCAGAGGTGGTACAGGTGGGCTGTACCTGGACAGGTGCTAATACCAGGCCAGAGGTGGTACAGGTGGGCTGTACACTCACAGGTGGTAACACCAGGCCAGGGGTGGTACAGGTGTGCTGTACACTCACAGGTGGTAACACCAGGCCAGAGGTGGTAGAGGTGGGCTGTACCTGGACAGGTGCTAATACCAGTCCAGAGGTGGTACAGGTGTGCTGTACACTCACAGGTGGTAACACCACGCCAGGGGTGGTACATGTGTGCTGTACCAGGGCAGGTGGTAACACCAGGCCAGGGGTGGTACAGGTGGGATGTGTCTGGACAGGTGGTAACACCAGGCCAGAGGTGGTACAGGTGTGCTGTACACTCACAGGTGGTAACACCAGGCCAGGGGTGGTACAGGTGTGCTGTACCAGGGCAGGTGGTAACACCAGGCCAGGGGTGGTACAGGTGTGCTGTACACTCACAGGTGTTAACCCCAGGCCAGGGGTGGTACAGGTGGGATGTACCTGGACAGGTGGTAACCCCAGGCCTCAGGTAGTACAGGTGGGATCTACCTGCACAGGTGGCACAAGGCCAGAGGTGGTACAGGTGGGCTATACCAGGACAGGTGGTAACACCGGGCCAGAGGTGCTACAGGTGTGCTGTACACTCACAGGTGGTAACACCAGGCCAGGGGTGGTACAGGTGGGATGTGTCTGGACAGGCGGTGACACCGGGCCAGAGGTGGTACAGGTGTGCTGTACCTGGACAGGTGGTAACACCAGGCATGGGGTGGTACAGGTGGGATGTGTCTGGACAGGTGGTAACACCGGGCCAGAGGTGGTGCAGGTGGGTTGTACCAGGACAGGTGGTAACTCCAGGCCAGAGGTGGTACAGGTGGGCTGTACACTCACAGGTGGTAACACCAGGCCAGGGGTGGTACAGGTGGGATGTGTCTGGACAGGCGGTGACACCAGGCCAGAGGTGGTACAGGTGTGCTGTACACTCACAGGTGGTAACACCAGGCCAGGGGTGGTACAGGTGGGATGTGTCTGGACAGGCGGTGACACCGGGCCAGAGGTGGTACAGGTGTGCTGTACCTGGACAGGTGGTAACACCAGGCATGGGGTGGTACAGGTGGGATGTGTCTGGACAGGTGGTAACACCGGGCCAGAGGTGGTGCAGGTGGGTTGTACCAGGACAGGTGGTAACTCCAGGCCAGAGGTGGTGCAGGTGGGCTGTGTCTGGACAAGTGGTAACACCAGGCCAGAGGTGGTACAGGTGGGCTGTACACTCACAGGTGGTAACACCAGGCCAGAGGTGGTGCAGGTGGGCTGTACCTGGACAGGTGTTAACACCAGGCCAGAGGTGGTACAGGTGGGCTGTACACTCACAGGTGGTAACACCGGGCCAGAGGTGGTACAGGTGTGCTGTACCTGGACAGGTGGTAACACCAGGCCAGGGGTGGTACAGGTGGGATGTGTCTGGACAGCTGGTGACACCGGGCCAGAGGTGGTACAGGTGTGCAGTACACTCACAGGTGGTAACACCAGGCCATGGGTGGTACAGGTGGGATGTGTCTGGACAGGCGGTGACACCGGGGCAGAGGTGGTACAGGTGTGCTGTACCTGGACAGGTGGTAACACCAGGCCAGGGGTGGTACAGGTGGGATGTGTCTGGACAGGTGGTAACACCGGGCCAGAGGTGGTGCAGGTGGGTTGTACCAGGACAGGTGGTAACTCCAGGCCAGAGGTGGTGCAGGTAGGCTGTGTCTGGACAAGTGGTAACACCAGGCCAGAGGTGGTACAGGTGGGCTGTACACTCACAGGTGGTAACACCAGGCCAGAGGTGGTGCAGGTGGGCTGTACCTGGACAGGTGTTAACACCAGGCCAGAGGTGGTACAGGTGGGCTGTGTCTGGACAAGTGGTAACACCAGGCCAGAGGTGGTACAGGTGGGCTGTACCTGGACAGGTGCTAATACCAGGCCAGAGGTGGTACAGGTGGGCTGTACACTCACAGGTGGTAACATCAGGCCAGGGGTGGTACAGGTGTGCTGTACACTCACAGGTGGTAACACCAGGCCAGGGGTGGTACAGGTGTGCTGTACCAGGGCAGGTGGTAACACCAGGCCAGGGGTGGTACAGGTGGGATGTGTCTGGACAGGTGGTAACACCAGGCCAGAGGTGGTACAGGTGTGCTGTACACTCACAGGTGGTAACACCAGGCCAGGGGCGGTACAGGTGTGCTGTACCAGGGCAGGTGGTAACACCAGGCCAGGGGTGGTACAGGTGTGCTGTACACTCACAGGTGGTAACACCAGGCCAGGGGTGGTACAGGTGGGATGTGTCTGGACAGGCGGTGACACCAGGCCAGAGGTGGTACAGGTGTGCTGTACACTCACAGGTGGTAACACCAGGCCAGGGGTGGTACAGGTGGGATGTGTCTGGACAGGCGGTGACACCGGGCCAGAGGTGGTAGAGGTGGGCTGTACCTGGACAGGTGCTAATACCAGGCCAGAGGTGGTACAGGTGTGCTGTACACTCACAGGTGGTAACACCAGGCCAGGGGTGGTACAGGTGTGCTGTACCAGGGCAGGTGGTAACACCAGGCCAGGGGTGGTACAGGTGGGATGTGTCTGGACAGGTGGTAACACCAGGCCAGAGGTGGTACAGGTGTGCTGTACACTCACAGGTGGTAACACCAGGCCAGGGGTGGTACAGGTGGGATGTACCTGGACAGGTGGTAACCCCAGGCCTCAGGTGGTACAGGTGGGATCTACCTGCACAGGTGGCACAAGGCCAGAGGTGGTACAGGTGGGCTGTACCAGGACAGGTGGTAACACCGGGCCAGAGGTGCTACAGGTGTGCTGTACACTCACAGGTGGTAACACCAGGCCAGGGGTGGTACAGGTGGGATGTGTCGGGACAGGCGGTGACACCGGGCCGGAGGTGGTACAGGTGTGCTGTACCTGGACAGGTGGTATCACCAGGCCAGGGGTGGTACAGGTGGGATGTGTCTGGACAGGTGGTAACACCGGGCCAGAGGTGGGGCAGGTGGGTTGTCCCAGGACAGGTGGTAACTTCAGGCCAGAGGTGGTACAGGTGGGCTGTACACTCACAGGTGGTAACACCAGGCCAGGGGTGGTACAGGTGGGATGTGTCTGGACAGGCGGTGACACCAGGCCAGAGGTGGTACAGGTGTGCTGTACACTCACAGGTGGTAACACCAGGCCAGGGGTGGTACAGGTGGGATGTGTCTGGACAGGCGGTGACACCGGGCCAGAGGTGGTACAGGTGTGCTGTACCTGGACAGGTGGTAACACCAGGCCAGGGGTGGTACAGGTGGGATGTGTCTGGACAGGTGGTAACTCCAGGCCAGAGGTGGTACAGGTGTGCTGTACACTCACAGGTGGTAACACCAGGCCAGGGGTGGTACAGGTGTGCTGTACCTGGACAGGTGGTATCACCAGGCCAGGGGTGGTACAGGTGGGATGTGTCTGGACAGGTGGTAACACCGGGCCAGAGGTGGTGCAGGTGGGTTGTACCAGGACAGGTGGTAACTCCAGGCCAGAGGTGGTGCAGGTGGGCTGTGTCTGGACAAGTGGTAACACCAGGCCAGAGGTGGTACAGGTGGGCTGTACACTCACAGGTGGTAACACCAGGCCAGAGGTGGTGCAGGTGGGCTGTACCAGGACAGGTGGTAACCCCAGGCCAGGGGTGGTACAGGTGGGTTGTACCAGGACAGGTGGTAACCCCAGGCCAAAGGTGGTACAGGTGGGCTGTACCTGGACAGGTGGTAACACCAGGCCAGGGGTGGTACAGGTGGGATGTGTCTGGACAGATGGAAACACCAGGCCAGAGGTGGTACAGGTGTGCTGTACACTCACAGGTGGTAACACCAGGCCTGGGGTGGTACAGGTGTGCTGTACCTGGACAGGTGATAACCCCAGGCCAGAGGTGGTACAGGTGTGCTGTACACTCACAGGTGTTAACCCCAGGCCAGGGGTGGTACAGGTGGGATGTACCTGGACAGGTGGTAACCCCAGGCCTCAGGTGGTACAGGTGGGATCTACCTGCACAGGTGGCACAAGGCCAGAGGTGGTACAGGTGGGCTGTACCTGGACAGGTGGTAACACCGGGCCAGAGGTGCTACAGGTGTGCTGTACACTCACAGGTGGTAACACCAGGCCAGGGGTGGTACAGGTGGGCTGTACCTGGACAGGCGGTAACACCAGGCCAGGGGTGGTACAGGTGGGATGTGTCTGGACAGGCGGTGACACCGGGCCAGAGGTGGTACAGGTGTGCTGTACCTGGACAGGTGGTAACACCAGGCCAGGGGTGGTACAGGTGGGATGTGTCTGGACAGGTGGTAACACCGGGCCAGAGGTGGTGCAGGTGGGCTGTACCTGGACAGGTGTTAACCCCAGGCCAGAGGTGGTACAGGTGGGCTGTACACTCACAGGTGGTAACACCAGGCCAGGGGTGGTACAGGTGGGATGTGTCTGGACAGGCGGTGACACCAGGCCAGAGGTGGTACAGGTGTGCTGTACACTCACAGGTGGTAACACCAGGCCAGGGGTGGTACAGGTGGGATGTGTCTGGACAGGCGGTGACACCGGGCCAGAGGTGGTACAGGTGTGCTGTACCTGGACAGGTGGTAACACCAGGCCAGGGGTGGTACAGGTGGGATGTGTCTGGACAGGTGGTAACACCGGGCCAGAGGTGGTGCAGGTGGGTTGTACCAGGACAGGTGGTAACTCCAGGCCAGAGGTGGTGCAGGTGGGCTGTGTCTGGACAAGTGGTAACACCAGGCCAGAGGTGGTACAGGTGGGCTGTACACTCACATGTGGTAACACCAGGCCAGAGGTGGTGCAGGTGGGCTGTACCTGGACAGGTGTTAACACCAGGCCAGAGGTGGTACAGGTGGGCTGTACACTCACAGGTGGTAACACCGGGCCAGAGGTGGTACAGGTGTGCTGTACCTGGACAGGTGGTAACACCATGCCAGGGGTGGTACAGGTGGGATGTGTCTGGACAGCTGGTGACACCGGGCCAGAGGTGGTACAGGTGGGCCGTACCTGGACAGGTGGTAACACCGGGCCAGAGGTGCTACAGGTGTGCTGTACACTCACAGGTGGTAACACCAGGCCAGGGGTGGTACAGGTGGGATGTGTCTGGACAGGCGGTGACACCGGGCCAGAGGTGGTACAGGTGTGCTGTACCTAGACAGGTGGTAACACCAGGCCAGGGGTGGTACAGGTGGGATGTGTCTGGACAGGTGGTAACACCGGGCCAGAGGTGGTGCAGGTGGGTTGTACCAGGACAGGTGGTAACTCCAGGCCAGAGGTGGTGCAGGTGGGCTGTGTCTGGACAAGTGGTAACACCAGGCCAGAGGTGGTACAGGTGGGCTGTACACTCACAGGTGGTAACACCAGGCCAGAGGTGGTGCAGGTGGGCTGTACCTTGACAGGTGTTAACACCAGGCCAGAGGTGGTACAGGTGGGCTGTGTCTGGACAAGTGGTAACACCAGGCCAGAGGTGGTACAGGTGGGCTGTACCTGGACAGGTGCTAATACCAGGCCAGAGGTGGTACAGGTGGGCTGTACACTCACAGGTGGTAACACCAGGCCAGGGGTGGTACAGGTGTGCTGTACACTCACAGGTGGTAACACCAGGCCAGAGGTGGTAGAGGTGGGCTGTACCTGGACAGGTGCTAATACCAGTCCAGAGGTGGTACAGGTGTGCTGTACACTCACAGGTGGTAACACCAGGCCAGAGGTGGTAGAGGTGGGCTGTACCTGGACAGGTGCTAATACCAGGCCAGAGGTGGTACAGGTGTGCTGTACACTCACAGGTGGTAACACCAGGCCAGGGGTGGTACAGGTGTGCTGTACCAGGGCAGGTGGTAACACCAGGCCAGGGGTGGTACAGGTGGGATGTGTCTGGACAGGTGGTAACACCAGGCCAGAGGTGGTACAGGTGTGCTGTACACTCACAGGTGGTAACACCAGGCCAGGGGTGGTACAGGTGGGATGTACCTGGACAGGTGGTAACCCCAGGCCTCAGGTGGTACAGGTGGGATCTACCTGCACAGGTGGCACAAGGCCAGAGGTGGTACAGGTGGGCTGTACCTGGACAGGTGGTAACACCGGGCCAGAGGTGCTACAGGTGTGCTGTACACTCACAGGTGGTAACACCAGGCCAGGGGTGGTACAGGTGGGATGTGTCTGGACAGGCGGTGACACCGGGCCAGAGGTGGTACAGGTGTGCTGTACCTGGACAGGTGGTAACACCAGGCCAGGGGTGGTACAGGTGGGATGTGTCTGGACAGGTGGTAACACCGGGCCAGAGGTGGTGCAGGTGGGCTGTACCTGGACAGGTGTTAACCCCAGGCCAGAGGTGGTACAGGTGGGCTGTACACTCACAGGTGGTAACACCAGGCCAGGGGTGGTACAGGTGGGATGTGTCTGGACAGGCGGTGACACCAGGCCAGAGGTGGTACAGGTGTGCTGTACGCTCACAGGTGGTAACACCAGGCCAGGGGTGGTACAGGTGGGATGTGTCTGGACAGGCGGTGACACCGGGCCAGAGGTGGTACAGGTGTGCTGTACCTGGACAGGTGGTAACACCAGGCCAGGGGTGGTACAGGTGGGATGTGTCTGGACAGGTGGTAACACCGGGCCAGAGGTGGTGCAGGTGGGTTGTACCAGGACAGGTGGTAACTCCAGGCCAGAGGTGGTGCAGGTGGGCTGTGTCTGGACAAGTGGTAACACCAGGCCAGAGGTGGTACAGGTGGGCTGTACACTCACATGTGGTAACACCAGGCCAGAGGTGGTGCAGGTGGGCTGTACCTGGACAGGTGTTAACACCAGGCCAGAGGTGGTACAGGTGGGCTGTACACTCACAGGAGGGAACACCGGGCCAGAGGTGGTACAGATGTGTGCTGTACCTGGACAGGTGGTAACACCATGCCAGGGGTGGTACAGGTGGGATGTGTCTGGACAGCTGGTGACACCGGGCCAGAGGTGGTACAGGTGGGCCGTACCTGGACAGGTGGTAACACCGGGCCAGAGGTGCTACAGGTGTGCTGTACACTCACAGGTGGTAACACCAGGCCAGGGGTGGTACAGGTGGGATGTGTCTGGACAGGCGGTGACACCGGGCCAGAGGTGGTACAGGTGTGCTGTACCTGGACAGGTGGTAACACCAGGCCAGGGGTGGTACAGGTGGGATGTGTCTGGACAGGTGGTAACACCGGGCCAGAGGTGGTGCAGGTGGGTTGTACCAGGACAGGTGGTAACTCCAGGCCAGAGGTGGTGCAGGTGGGCTGTGTCTGGACAAGTGGTAACACCAGGCCAGAGGTGGTACAGGTGGGCTGTACACTCACAGGTGGTAACACCAGGCCAGAGGTGGTGCAGGTGGGCTGTACCTTGACAGGTGTTAACACCAGGCCAGAGGTGGTACAGGTGGGCTGTGTCTGGACAAGTGGTAACACCAGGCCAGAGGTGGTACAGGTGGGCTGTACCTGGACAGGTGCTAATACCAGGCCAGAGGTGGTACAGGTGGGCTGTACACTCACAGGTGGTAACACCAGGCCAGGGGTGGTACAGGTGTGCTGTACACTCACAGGTGGTAACACCAGGCCAGAGGTGGTAGAGGTGGGCTGTACCTGGACAGGTGCTAATACCAGTCCAGAGGTGGTACAGGTGTGCTGTACACTCACAGGTGGTAACACCACGCCAGGGGTGGTACAGGTGTGCTGTACCAGGGCAGGTGGTAACACCAGGCCAGGGGTGGTACAGGTGGGATGTGTCTGGACAGGTGGTAACACCAGGCCAGAGGTGGTACAGGTGTGCTGTACACTCACAGGTGGTAACACCAGGCCAGGGGTGGTACAGGTGTGCTGTACCAGGGCAGGTGGTAACACCAGGCCAGGGGTGGTACAGGTGTGCTGTACACTCACAGGTGTTAACCCCAGGCCAGGGGTGGTACAGGTGGGATGTACCTGGACAGGTGGTAACCCCAGGCCTCAGGTAGTACAGGTGGGATCTACCTGCACAGGTGGCACAAGGCCAGAGGTGGTACAGGTGGGCTGTACCAGGACAGGTGGTAACACCGGGCCAGAGGTGCTACAGGTATGCTGTACACTCACAGGTGGTAACACCAGGCCAGGGGTGGTACAGGTGGGATGTGTCTGGACAGGCGGTGACACCGGGCCAGAGGTGGTACAGGTGTGCTGTACCTGGACAGGTGGTAACACCAAGCATGGGGTGGTACAGGTGGGATGTGTCTGGACAGGTGGTAACACCGGGCCAGAGGTGGTGCAGGTGGGTTGTACCAGGACAGGTGGTAACTCCAGGCCAGAGGTGGTACAGGTGGGATGTGTCTGGACAGGCGGTGACACCAGGCCAGAGGTGGTACAGGTGTGCTGTACACTCACAGGTGGTAACACCAGGCCAGGGGTGGTACAGGTGGGATGTGTCTGGACAGGCGGTGACACCAGGCCAGAGGTGGTACAGGTGGGCTGTACACTCACAGGTGGTAACACCAGGCCAGGGGTGGTACAGGTGGGATGTGTCTGGACAGGCGGTGACACCAGGCCAGAGGTGGTACAGGTGTGCTGTACACTCACAGGTGGTAACACCAGGCCAGGGGTGGTACAGGTGGGATGTGTCTGGACAGGCGGTGACACCGGGCCAGAGGTGGTACAGGTGTGCTGTACCTGGACAGGTGGTAACACCAGGCCAGGGGTGGTACAGGTGGGATGTGTCTGGACAGGTGGTAACACCGGGCCAGAGGTGGTGCAGGTGGGTTGTACCAGGACAGGTGGTAACTCCAGGCCAGAGGTGGTGCAGGTGGGCTGTGTCTGGACAAGTGGTAACACCAGGCCAGAGGTGGTACAGGTGGGCTGTACACTCACATGTGGTAACACCAGGCCAGAGGTGGTGCAGGTGGGCTGTACCTGGACAGGTGTTAACACCAGGCCAGAGGTGGTACAGGTGGGCTGTACACTCACAGGTGGTAACACCGGGCCAGAGGTGGTACAGGTGTGCTGTACCTGGACAGGTGGTAACACCATGCCAGGGGTGGTACAGGTGGGATGTGTCTGGACAGCTGGTGACACCGGGCCAGAGGTGGTACAGGTGGGCCGTACCTGGACAGGTGGTAACACCGGGCCAGAGGTGCTACAGGTGTGCTGTACACTCACAGGTGGTAACACCAGGCATGGGGTGGTACAGGTGGGATGTGTCTGGACAGGCGGTGACACCGGGCCAGAGGTGGTACAGGTGTGCTGTACCTGGACAGGTGGTAACACCAGGCCAGGGGTGGTACAGGTGGGATGTGTCTGGACAGGTGGTAACACCGGGCCAGAGGTGGTGCAGGTGGGTTGTACCAGGACAGGTGGTAACTCCAGGCCAGAGGTGGTGCAGGTGGGCTGTGTCTGGACAAGTGGTAACACCAGGCCAGAGGTGGTACAGGTGGGCTGTACACTCACAGGTGGTAACACCAGGCCAGAGGTGGTGCAGGTGGGCTGTACCTTGACAGGTGTTAACACCAGGCCAGAGGTGGTACAGGTGGGCTGTGTCTGGACAAGTGGTAACACCAGGCCAGAGGTGGTACAGGTGGGCTGTACCTGGACAGGTGCTAATACCAGGCCAGAGGTGGTACAGGTGGGCTGTACACTCACAGGTGGTAACACCAGGCCAGGGGTGGTACAGGTGTGCTGTACACTCACAGGTGGTAACACCAGGCCAGAGGTGGTAGAGGTGGGCTGTACCTGGACAGGTGCTAATACCAGTCCAGAGGTGGTACAGGTGTGCTGTACACTCACAGGTGGTAACACCACGCCAGGGGTGGTACATGTGTGCTGTACCAGGGCAGGTGGTAACACCAGGCCAGGGGTGGTACAGGTGGGATGTGTCTGGACAGGTGGTAACACCAGGCCAGAGGTGGTACAGGTGTGCTGTACACTCACAGGTGGTAACACCAGGCCAGGGGTGGTACAGGTGTGCTGTACCAGGGCAGGTGGTAACACCAGGCCAGGGGTGGTACAGGTGTGCTGTACACTCACAGGTGTTAACCCCAGGCCAGGGGTGGTACAGGTGGGATGTACCTGGACAGGTGGTAACCCCAGGCCTCAGGTAGTACAGGTGGGATCTACCTGCACAGGTGGCACAAGGCCAGAGGTGGTACAGGTGGGCTATACCAGGACAGGTGGTAACACCGGGCCAGAGGTGCTACAGGTGTGCTGTACACTCACAGGTGGTAACACCAGGCCAGGGGTGGTACAGGTGGGATGTGTCTGGACAGGCGGTGACACCGGGCCAGAGGTGGTACAGGTGTGCTGTACCTGGACAGGTGGTAACACCAGGCATGGGGTGGTACAGGTGGGATGTGTCTGGACAGGTGGTAACACCGGGCCAGAGGTGGTGCAGGTGGGTTGTACCAGGACAGGTGGTAACTCCAGGCCAGAGGTGGTACAGGTGGGCTGTACACTCACAGGTGGTAACACCAGGCCAGGGGTGGTACAGGTGGGATGTGTCTGGACAGGCGGTGACACCAGGCCAGAGGTGGTACAGGTGTGCTGTACACTCACAGGTGGTAACACCAGGCCAGGGGTGGTACAGGTGGGATGTGTCTGGACAGGCGGTGACACCGGGCCAGAGGTGGTACAGGTGTGCTGTACCTGGACAGGTGGTAACACCAGGCATGGGGTGGTACAGGTGGGATGTGTCTGGACAGGTGGTAACACCGGGCCAGAGGTGGTGCAGGTGGGTTGTACCAGGACAGGTGGTAACTCCAGGCCAGAGGTGGTGCAGGTGGGCTGTGTCTGGACAAGTGGTAACACCAGGCCAGAGGTGGTACAGGTGGGCTGTACACTCACAGGTGGTAACACCAGGCCAGAGGTGGTGCAGGTGGGCTGTACCTGGACAGGTGTTAACACCAGGCCAGAGGTGGTACAGGTGGGCTGTACACTCACAGGTGGTAACACCGGGCCAGAGGTGGTACAGGTGTGCTGTACCTGGACAGGTGGTAACACCAGGCCAGGGGTGGTACAGGTGGGATGTGTCTGGACAGCTGGTGACACCGGGCCAGAGGTGGTACAGGTGTGCAGTACACTCACAGGTGGTAACACCAGGCCATGGGTGGTACAGGTGGGATGTGTCTGGACAGGCGGTGACACCGGGGCAGAGGTGGTACAGGTGTGCTGTACCTGGACAGGTGGTAACACCAGGCCAGGGGTGGTACAGGTGGGATGTGTCTGGACAGGTGGTAACACCGGGCCAGAGGTGGTGCAGGTGGGTTGTACCAGGACAGGTGGTAACTCCAGGCCAGAGGTGGTGCAGGTAGGCTGTGTCTGGACAAGTGGTAACACCAGGCCAGAGGTGGTACAGGTGGGCTGTACACTCACAGGTGGTAACACCAGGCCAGAGGTGGTGCAGGTGGGCTGTACCTGGACAGGTGTTAACACCAGGCCAGAGGTGGTACAGGTGGGCTGTGTCTGGACAAGTGGTAACACCAGGCCAGAGGTGGTACAGGTGGGCTGTACCTGGACAGGTGCTAATACCAGGCCAGAGGTGGTACAGGTGGGCTGTACACTCACAGGTGGTAACATCAGGCCAGGGGTGGTACAGGTGTGCTGTACACTCACAGGTGGTAACACCAGGCCAGGGGTGGTACAGGTGTGCTGTACCAGGGCAGGTGGTAACACCAGGCCAGGGGTGGTACAGGTGGGATGTGTCTGGACAGGTGGTAACACCAGGCCAGAGGTGGTACAGGTGTGCTGTACACTCACAGGTGGTAACACCAGGCCAGGGGCGGTACAGGTGTGCTGTACCAGGGCAGGTGGTAACACCAGGCCAGGGGTGGTACAGGTGTGCTGTACACTCACAGGTGGTAACACCAGGCCAGGGGTGGTACAGGTGGGATGTGTCTGGACAGGCGGTGACACCAGGCCAGAGGTGGTACAGGTGTGCTGTACACTCACAGGTGGTAACACCAGGCCAGGGGTGGTACAGGTGGGATGTGTCTGGACAGGCGGTGACACCGGGCCAGAGGTGGTAGAGGTGGGCTGTACCTGGACAGGTGCTAATACCAGGCCAGAGGTGGTACAGGTGTGCTGTACACTCACAGGTGGTAACACCAGGCCAGGGGTGGTACAGGTGTGCTGTACCAGGGCAGGTGGTAACACCAGGCCAGGGGTGGTACAGGTGGGATGTGTCTGGACAGGTGGTAACACCAGGCCAGAGGTGGTACAGGTGTGCTGTACACTCACAGGTGGTAACACCAGGCCAGGGGTGGTACAGGTGGGATGTACCTGGACAGGTGGTAACCCCAGGCCTCAGGTGGTACAGGTGGGATCTACCTGCACAGGTGGCACAAGGCCAGAGGTGGTACAGGTGGGCTGTACCAGGACAGGTGGTAACACCGGGCCAGAGGTGCTACAGGTGTGCTGTACACTCACAGGTGGTAACACCAGGCCAGGGGTGGTACAGGTGGGATGTGTCGGGACAGGCGGTGACACCGGGCCGGAGGTGGTACAGGTGTGCTGTACCTGGACAGGTGGTATCACCAGGCCAGGGGTGGTACAGGTGGGATGTGTCTGGACAGGTGGTAACACCGGGCCAGAGGTGGGGCAGGTGGGTTGTCCCAGGACAGGTGGTAACTTCAGGCCAGAGGTGGTACAGGTGGGCTGTACACTCACAGGTGGTAACACCAGGCCAGGGGTGGTACAGGTGGGATGTGTCTGGACAGGCGGTGACACCAGGCCAGAGGTGGTACAGGTGTGCTGTACACTCACAGGTGGTAACACCAGGCCAGGGGTGGTACAGGTGGGATGTGTCTGGACAGGCGGTGACACCGGGCCAGAGGTGGTACAGGTGTGCTGTACCTGGACAGGTGGTAACACCAGGCCAGGGGTGGTACAGGTGGGATGTGTCTGGACAGGTGGTAACTCCAGGCCAGAGGTGGTACAGGTGTGCTGTACACTCACAGGTGGTAACACCAGGCCAGGGGTGGTACAGGTGTGCTGTACCTGGACAGGTGGTATCACCAGGCCAGGGGTGGTACAGGTGGGATGTGTCTGGACAGGTGGTAACACCGGGCCAGAGGTGGTGCAGGTGGGTTGTACCAGGACAGGTGGTAACTCCAGGCCAGAGGTGGTGCAGGTGGGCTGTGTCTGGACAAGTGGTAACACCAGGCCAGAGGTGGTACAGGTGGGCTGTACACTCACAGGTGGTAACACCAGGCCAGAGGTGGTGCAGGTGGGCTGTACCAGGACAGGTGGTAACCCCAGGCCAGGGGTGGTACAGGTGGGTTGTACCAGGACAGGTGGTAACCCCAGGCCAAAGGTGGTACAGGTGGGCTGTACCTGGACAGGTGGTAACACCAGGCCAGGGGTGGTACAGGTGGGATGTGTCTGGACAGATGGAAACACCAGGCCAGAGGTGGTACAGGTGTGCTGTACACTCACAGGTGGTAACACCAGGCCTGGGGTGGTACAGGTGTGCTGTACCTGGACAGGTGATAACCCCAGGCCAGAGGTGGTACAGGTGTGCTGTACACTCACAGGTGTTAACCCCAGGCCAGGGGTGGTACAGGTGGGATGTACCTGGACAGGTGGTAACCCCAGGCCTCAGGTGGTACAGGTGGGATCTACCTGCACAGGTGGCACAAGGCCAGAGGTGGTACAGGTGGGCTGTACCTGGACAGGTGGTAACACCGGGCCAGAGGTGCTACAGGTGTGCTGTACACTCACAGGTGGTAACACCAGGCCAGGGGTGGTACAGGTGGGCTGTACCTGGACAGGCGGTAACACCAGGCCAGGGGTGGTACAGGTGGGATGTGTCTGGACAGGCGGTGACACCGGGCCAGAGGTGGTACAGGTGTGCTGTACCTGGACAGGTGGTAACACCAGGCCAGGGGTGGTACAGGTGGGATGTGTCTGGACAGGTGGTAACACCGGGCCAGAGGTGGTGCAGGTGGGCTGTACCTGGACAGGTGTTAACCCCAGGCCAGAGGTGGTACAGGTGGGCTGTACACTCACAGGTGGTAACACCAGGCCAGGGGTGGTACAGGTGGGATGTGTCTGGACAGGCGGTGACACCAGGCCAGAGGTGGTACAGGTGTGCTGTACACTCACAGGTGGTAACACCAGGCCAGGGGTGGTACAGGTGGGATGTGTCTGGACAGGCGGTGACACCGGGCCAGAGGTGGTACAGGTGTGCTGTACCTGGACAGGTGGTAACACCAGGCCAGGGGTGGTACAGGTGGGATGTGTCTGGACAGGTGGTAACACCGGGCCAGAGGTGGTGCAGGTGGGTTGTACCAGGACAGGTGGTAACTCCAGGCCAGAGGTGGTGCAGGTGGGCTGTGTCTGGACAAGTGGTAACACCAGGCCAGAGGTGGTACAGGTGGGCTGTACACTCACATGTGGTAACACCAGGCCAGAGGTGGTGCAGGTGGGCTGTACCTGGACAGGTGTTAACACCAGGCCAGAGGTGGTACAGGTGGGCTGTACACTCACAGGTGGTAACACCGGGCCAGAGGTGGTACAGGTGTGCTGTACCTGGACAGGTGGTAACACCATGCCAGGGGTGGTACAGGTGGGATGTGTCTGGACAGCTGGTGACACCGGGCCAGAGGTGGTACAGGTGGGCCGTACCTGGACAGGTGGTAACACCGGGCCAGAGGTGCTACAGGTGTGCTGTACACTCACAGGTGGTAACACCAGGCCAGGGGTGGTACAGGTGGGATGTGTCTGGACAGGCGGTGACACCGGGCCAGAGGTGGTACAGGTGTGCTGTACCTAGACAGGTGGTAACACCAGGCCAGGGGTGGTACAGGTGGGATGTGTCTGGACAGGTGGTAACACCGGGCCAGAGGTGGTGCAGGTGGGTTGTACCAGGACAGGTGGTAACTCCAGGCCAGAGGTGGTGCAGGTGGGCTGTGTCTGGACAAGTGGTAACACCAGGCCAGAGGTGGTACAGGTGGGCTGTACACTCACAGGTGGTAACACCAGGCCAGAGGTGGTGCAGGTGGGCTGTACCTTGACAGGTGTTAACACCAGGCCAGAGGTGGTACAGGTGGGCTGTGTCTGGACAAGTGGTAACACCAGGCCAGAGGTGGTACAGGTGGGCTGTACCTGGACAGGTGCTAATACCAGGCCAGAGGTGGTACAGGTGGGCTGTACACTCACAGGTGGTAACACCAGGCCAGGGGTGGTACAGGTGTGCTGTACACTCACAGGTGGTAACACCAGGCCAGAGGTGGTAGAGGTGGGCTGTACCTGGACAGGTGCTAATACCAGTCCAGAGGTGGTACAGGTGTGCTGTACACTCACAGGTGGTAACACCAGGCCAGAGGTGGTAGAGGTGGGCTGTACCTGGACAGGTGCTAATACCAGGCCAGAGGTGGTACAGGTGTGCAGTACACTCACAGGTGGTAACACCAGGCCAGGGGTGGTACAGGTGTGCTGTACCAGGGCAGGTGGTAACACCAGGCCAGGGGTGGTACAGGTGGGATGTGTCTGGACAGGTGGTAACACCAGGCCAGAGGTGGTACAGGTGTGCTGTACACTCACAGGTGGTAACACCAGGCCAGGGGTGGTACAGGTGGGATGTACCTGGACAGGTGGTAACCCCAGGCCTCAGGTGGTACAGGTGGGATCTACCTGCACAGGTGGCACAAGGCCAGAGGTGGTACAGGTGGGCTGTACCTGGACAGGTGGTAACACCGGGCCAGAGGTGCTACAGGTGTGCTGTACACTCACAGGTGGTAACACCAGGCCAGGGGTGGTACAGGTGGGATGTGTCTGGACAGGCGGTGACACCGGGCCAGAGGTGGTACAGGTGTGCTGTACCTGGACAGGTGGTAACACCAGGCCAGGGGTGGTACAGGTGGGATGTGTCTGGACAGGTGGTAACACCGGGCCAGAGGTGGTGCAGGTGGGCTGTACCTGGACAGGTGTTAACCCCAGGCCAGAGGTGGTACAGGTGGGCTGTACACTCACAGGTGGTAACACCAGGCCAGGGGTGGTACAGGTGGGATGTGTCTGGACAGGCGGTGACACCAGGCCAGAGGTGGTACAGGTGTGCTGTACGCTCACAGGTGGTAACACCAGGCCAGGGGTGGTACAGGTGGGATGTGTCTGGACAGGCGGTGACACCGGGCCAGAGGTGGTACAGGTGTGCTGTACCTGGACAGGTGGTAACACCAGGCCAGGGGTGGTACAGGTGGGATGTGTCTGGACAGGTGGTAACACCGGGCCAGAGGTGGTGCAGGTGGGTTGTACCAGGACAGGTGGTAACTCCAGGCCAGAGGTGGTGCAGGTGGGCTGTGTCTGGACAAGTGGTAACACCAGGCCAGAGGTGGTACAGGTGGGCTGTACACTCACATGTGGTAACACCAGGCCAGAGGTGGTGCAGGTGGGCTGTACCTGGACAGGTGTTAACACCAGGCCAGAGGTGGTACAGGTGGGCTGTACACTCACAGGAGGGAACACCGGGCCAGAGGTGGTACAGATGTGTGCTGTACCTGGACAGGTGGTAACACCATGCCAGGGGTGGTACAGGTGGGATGTGTCTGGACAGCTGGTGACACCGGGCCAGAGGTGGTACAGGTGGGCCGTACCTGGACAGGTGGTAACACCGGGCCAGAGGTGCTACAGGTGTGCTGTACACTCACAGGTGGTAACACCAGGCCAGGGGTGGTACAGGTGGGATGTGTCTGGACAGGCGGTGACACCGGGCCAGAGGTGGTACAGGTGTGCTGTACCTGGACAGGTGGTAACACCAGGCCAGGGGTGGTACAGGTGGGATGTGTCTGGACAGGTGGTAACACCGGGCCAGAGGTGGTGCAGGTGGGTTGTACCAGGACAGGTGGTAACTCCAGGCCAGAGGTGGTGCAGGTGGGCTGTGTCTGGACAAGTGGTAACACCAGGCCAGAGGTGGTACAGGTGGGCTGTACACTCACAGGTGGTAACACCAGGCCAGAGGTGGTGCAGGTGGGCTGTACCTTGACAGGTGTTAACACCAGGCCAGAGGTGGTACAGGTGGGCTGTGTCTGGACAAGTGGTAACACCAGGCCAGAGGTGGTACAGGTGGGCTGTACCTGGACAGGTGCTAATACCAGGCCAGAGGTGGTACAGGTGGGCTGTACACTCACAGGTGGTAACACCAGGCCAGGGGTGGTACAGGTGTGCTGTACACTCACAGGTGGTAACACCAGGCCAGAGGTGGTAGAGGTGGGCTGTACCTGGACAGGTGCTAATACCAGTCCAGAGGTGGTACAGGTGTGCTGTACACTCACAGGTGGTAACACCACGCCAGGGGTGGTACAGGTGTGCTGTACCAGGGCAGGTGGTAACACCAGGCCAGGGGTGGTACAGGTGGGATGTGTCTGGACAGGTGGTAACACCAGGCCAGAGGTGGTACAGGTGTGCTGTACACTCACAGGTGGTAACACCAGGCCAGGGGTGGTACAGGTGTGCTGTACCAGGGCAGGTGGTAACACCAGGCCAGGGGTGGTACAGGTGTGCTGTACACTCACAGGTGTTAACCCCAGGCCAGGGGTGGTACAGGTGGGATGTACCTGGACAGGTGGTAACCCCAGGCCTCAGGTAGTACAGGTGGGATCTACCTGCACAGGTGGCACAAGGCCAGAGGTGGTACAGGTGGGCTGTACCAGGACAGGTGGTAACACCGGGCCAGAGGTGCTACAGGTATGCTGTACACTCACAGGTGGTAACACCAGGCCAGGGGTGGTACAGGTGGGATGTGTCTGGACAGGCGGTGACACCGGGCCAGAGGTGGTACAGGTGTGCTGTACCTGGACAGGTGGTAACACCAAGCATGGGGTGGTACAGGTGGGATGTGTCTGGACAGGTGGTAACACCGGGCCAGAGGTGGTGCAGGTGGGTTGTACCAGGACAGGTGGTAACTCCAGGCCAGAGGTGGTACAGGTGGGATGTGTCTGGACAGGCGGTGACACCAGGCCAGAGGTGGTACAGGTGTGCTGTACACTCACAGGTGGTAACACCAGGCCAGGGGTGGTACAGGTGGGATGTGTCTGGACAGGCGGTGACACCAGGCCAGAGGTGGTACAGGTGGGCTGTACACTCACAGGTGGTAACACCAGGCCAGGGGTGGTACAGGTGGGATGTGTCTGGACAGGCGGTGACACCAGGCCAGAGGTGGTACAGGTGTGCTGTACACTCACAGGTGGTAACACCAGGCCAGGGGTGGTACAGGTGGGATGTGTCTGGACAGGCGGTGACACCGGGCCAGAGGTGGTACAGGTGTGCTGTACCTGGACAGGTGGTAACACCAGGCCAGGGGTGGTACAGGTGGGATGTGTCTGGACAGGTGGTAACACCGGGCCAGAGGTGGTGCAGGTGGGTTGTACCAGGACAGGTGGTAACTCCAGGCCAGAGGTGGTGCAGGTGGGCTGTGTCTGGACAAGTGGTAACACCAGGCCAGAGGTGGTACAGGTGGGCTGTACACTCACATGTGGTAACACCAGGCCAGAGGTGGTGCAGGTGGGCTGTACCTGGACAGGTGTTAACACCAGGCCAGAGGTGGTACAGGTGGGCTGTACACTCACAGGTGGTAACACCGGGCCAGAGGTGGTACAGGTGTGCTGTACCTGGACAGGTGGTAACACCATGCCAGGGGTGGTACAGGTGGGATGTGTCTGGACAGCTGGTGACACCGGGCCAGAGGTGGTACAGGTGGGCCGTACCTGGACAGGTGGTAACACCGGGCCAGAGGTGCTACAGGTGTGCTGTACACTCACAGGTGGTAACACCAGGCATGGGGTGGTACAGGTGGGATGTGTCTGGACAGGCGGTGACACCGGGCCAGAGGTGGTACAGGTGTGCTGTACCTGGACAGGTGGTAACACCAGGCCAGGGGTGGTACAGGTGGGATGTGTCTGGACAGGTGGTAACACCGGGCCAGAGGTGGTGCAGGTGGGTTGTACCAGGACAGGTGGTAACTCCAGGCCAGAGGTGGTGCAGGTGGGCTGTGTCTGGACAAGTGGTAACACCAGGCCAGAGGTGGTACAGGTGGGCTGTACACTCACAGGTGGTAACACCAGGCCAGAGGTGGTGCAGGTGGGCTGTACCTTGACAGGTGTTAACACCAGGCCAGAGGTGGTACAGGTGGGCTGTGTCTGGACAAGTGGTAACACCAGGCCAGAGGTGGTACAGGTGGGCTGTACCTGGACAGGTGCTAATACCAGGCCAGAGGTGGTACAGGTGGGCTGTACACTCACAGGTGGTAACACCAGGCCAGGGGTGGTACAGGTGTGCTGTACACTCACAGGTGGTAACACCAGGCCAGAGGTGGTAGAGGTGGGCTGTACCTGGACAGGTGCTAATACCAGTCCAGAGGTGGTACAGGTGTGCTGTACACTCACAGGTGGTAACACCACGCCAGGGGTGGTACATGTGTGCTGTACCAGGGCAGGTGGTAACACCAGGCCAGGGGTGGTACAGGTGGGATGTGTCTGGACAGGTGGTAACACCAGGCCAGAGGTGGTACAGGTGTGCTGTACACTCACAGGTGGTAACACCAGGCCAGGGGTGGTACAGGTGTGCTGTACCAGGGCAGGTGGTAACACCAGGCCAGGGGTGGTACAGGTGTGCTGTACACTCACAGGTGTTAACCCCAGGCCAGGGGTGGTACAGGTGGGATGTACCTGGACAGGTGGTAACCCCAGGCCTCAGGTAGTACAGGTGGGATCTACCTGCACAGGTGGCACAAGGCCAGAGGTGGTACAGGTGGGCTATACCAGGACAGGTGGTAACACCGGGCCAGAGGTGCTACAGGTGTGCTGTACACTCACAGGTGGTAACACCAGGCCAGGGGTGGTACAGGTGGGATGTGTCTGGACAGGCGGTGACACCGGGCCAGAGGTGGTACAGGTGTGCTGTACCTGGACAGGTGGTAACACCAGGCATGGGGTGGTACAGGTGGGATGTGTCTGGACAGGTGGTAACACCGGGCCAGAGGTGGTGCAGGTGGGTTGTACCAGGACAGGTGGTAACTCCAGGCCAGAGGTGGTACAGGTGGGCTGTACACTCACAGGTGGTAACACCAGGCCAGGGGTGGTACAGGTGGGATGTGTCTGGACAGGCGGTGACACCAGGCCAGAGGTGGTACAGGTGTGCTGTACACTCACAGGTGGTAACACCAGGCCAGGGGTGGTACAGGTGGGATGTGTCTGGACAGGCGGTGACACCGGGCCAGAGGTGGTACAGGTGTGCTGTACCTGGACAGGTGGTAACACCAGGCATGGGGTGGTACAGGTGGGATGTGTCTGGACAGGTGGTAACACCGGGCCAGAGGTGGTGCAGGTGGGTTGTACCAGGACAGGTGATAACTCCAGGCCAGAGGTGGTGCAGGTGGGCTGTGTCTGGACAAGTGGTAACACCAGGCCAGAGGTGGTACAGGTGGGCTGTACACTCACAGGTGGTAACACCAGGCCAGAGGTGGTGCAGGTGGGCTGTACCTGGACAGGTGTTAACACCAGGCCAGAGGTGGTACAGGTGGGCTGTACACTCACAGGTGGTAACACCGGGCCAGAGGTGGTACAGGTGTGCTGTACCTGGACAGGTGGTAACACCAGGCCAGGGGTGGTACAGGTGGGATGTGTCTGGACAGCTGGTGACACCGGGCCAGAGGTGGTACAGGTGTGCAGTACACTCACAGGTGGTAACACCAGGCCATGGGTGGTACAGGTGGGATGTGTCTGGACAGGCGGTGACACCGGGGCAGAGGTGGTACAGGTGTGCTGTACCTGGACAGGTGGTAACACCAGGCCAGGGGTGGTACAGGTGGGATGTGTCTGGACAGGTGGTAACACCGGGCCAGAGGTGGTGCAGGTGGGTTGTACCAGGACAGGTGGTAACTCCAGGCCAGAGGTGGTGCAGGTAGGCTGTGTCTGGACAAGTGGTAACACCAGGCCAGAGGTGGTACAGGTGGGCTGTACACTCACAGGTGGTAACACCAGGCCAGAGGTGGTGCAGGTGGGCTGTACCTGGACAGGTGTTAACACCAGGCCAGAGGTGGTACAGGTGGGCTGTGTCTGGACAAGTGGTAACACCAGGCCAGAGGTGGTACAGGTGGGCTGTACCTGGACAGGTGCTAATACCAGGCCAGAGGTGGTACAGGTGGGCTGTACACTCACAGGTGGTAACATCAGGCCAGGGGTGGTACAGGTGTGCTGTACACTCACAGGTGGTAACACCAGGCCAGGGGTGGTACAGGTGTGCTGTACCAGGGCAGGTGGTAACACCAGGCCAGGGGTGGTACAGGTGGGATGTGTCTGGACAGGTGGTAACACCAGGCCAGAGGTGGTACAGGTGTGCTGTACACTCACAGGTGGTAACACCAGGCCAGGGGCGGTACAGGTGTGCTGTACCAGGGCAGGTGGTAACACCAGGCCAGGGGTGGTACAGGTGTGCTGTACACTCACAGGTGGTAACACCAGGCCAGGGGTGGTACAGGTGGGATGTGTCTGGACAGGCGGTGACACCAGGCCAGAGGTGGTACAGGTGTGCTGTACACTCACAGGTGGTAACACCAGGCCAGGGGTGGTACAGGTGGGATGTGTCTGGACAGGCGGTGACACCGGGCCAGAGGTGGTACAGGTGTGCTGTACCTGGACAGGTGGTAACACCATGCCAGGGGTGGTACAGGTGGGATGTGTCTGGACAGGTGGTAACACCGGGCCAGAGGTGGTGCAGGTGGGTTGTACCAGGACAGGTGGTCACTCCAGGCCAGAAGTGGTGCAGGTGGGCTGTGTCTGGACAAGTGGTAACACCAGGCCAGAGGTGGTACAGGTGGGCTGTACACTCACAGGTGGTAACACCAGGCCAGAGGTGGTGCAGGTGGGCTGTACCTGGACAGGTGTTAACACCAGGCCAGAGGTGGTACAGGTGGGCTGTACACTCACAGGTGGTAACACCAGGCCAGAGGTGGTAGAGGTGGGCTGTACCTGGACAGGTGCTAATACCAGGCCAGAGGTGGTACAGGTGTGCTGTACACTCACAGGTGGTAACACCAGGCCAGGGGTGGTACAGGTGTGCTGTACCAGGGCAGGTGGTAACACCAGGCCAGGGGTGGTACAGGTGGGATGTGTCTGGACAGGTGGTAACACCAGGCCAGAGGTGGTACAGGTGTGCTGTACACTCACAGGTGGTAACACCAGGCCAGGGGTGGTACAGGTGTGCTGTACCAGGGCAGGTGGTAACACCAGGCCAGGGGTGGTACAGGTGTGCTGTACACTCACAGGTGGTAACACCAGGCCAGGGGTGGTACAGGTGGGATGTGTCTGGACAGGCGGTGACACCAGGCCAGAGGTGGTACAGGTGTGCTGTACACTCACAGGTGGTAACACCAGGCCAGGGGTGGTACAGGTGGGATGTGTCTGGACAGGCGGTGACACCGGGCCAGAGGTGGTACAGGTGGGCCGTACCTGGACAGGTGGTAACACCGGGCCAGAGGTGCTACAGGTGTGCTGTACACTCACAGGTGGTAACACCAGGCCAGGGGTGGTACAGGTGGGATGTGTCTGGACAGGCGGTGACACCGGGCCAGAGGTGGTACAGGTGTGCTGTACCTGGACAGGTGGTAACACCAGGCCAGAGGTGGTACAGGTGGGCTGTATCTGGACAGGTGGTAACACCAGGCCAGAGGTGGTACAGGTGGGCTGTATCTGGACAGGTGGTAACACCAGGCCAGAGTTGGTACAGGTGGGCTGTACCTGGACAGGTGGTAACACCAGGCCAGAGGTGGTACAGGTGGGCTGTACACTCACAGGTGGTAACACCGGGCCAGAGGTGGTACAGGTGGGCTGTGTCTGGACAGGTGTTAACACCAGGCCAGGGGTGGTACAGGTGGGAAGTGTCTGGACAGGCGGTGACACCAGGCCAGAGGTGGTAGAGGTGGGCTGTACCTGGACAGGTGCTAATACCAGGCCAGAGGTGGTACAGGTGGGCTGTACACTCACAGGTGGTAACACCAGGCCAGGGGTGGTACAGGTGGGATGTGTCTGGACAGGCGGTGACACCGGGCCAGAGGTGGTACAGGTGTGCTGTACCTGGACAGGTGGTAACACCAGGCCAGAGGTGGTACAGGTGGGCTGTATCTGGACAGGTGGTAACACCAGGCCAGAGGTGGTACAGGTGGGCTGTACACTCACAGGTGGTAACACCGGGCCAGAGGTGGTACAGGTGGGCTGTGTCTGGACAGGTGTTAACCCCAGGCGTGAGGTGGTACAGGTGGGCTGTAGCTGGACAGGTGGTAACACCGGGCCAGAGGTGGTACAGGTGGGTTGTACACTCACAGGTGGTAACACCAGGCCAGGGGTGGTACAGGTGGGATGTGTCTGGACAGCTGTTAACCCCAGGCCAGAGGTGGTACAGGTGTGCTGTACACTCACAGGTGGTAACACCAGGCCAGGGGTGGTACAGGTGTGCTGTACACTCACAGGTGGTAACACCAGGCCAGGGGTGGTACAGGTGGGCTGTACACTCACAGGTGGTAACACCAGGCCAGGGGTGGTACAGGTGGGATGTGTCTGGACAGCTGTTAACCCCAGGCCAGAGGTGGTACAGGTGGGCTGTACACTCACAGGTGGTAACACCAGGCCAGGGGTGGTACAGGTGGGATGTGTCTGGACAGGCGGTGACACCAGGCCAGAGGTGGTAGAGGTGGGCTGTATCTGGACAGGTGTTAACCCAGGCCAGAGGTGGTACAGGTGGGCTGTACCTGGACAGGTGGTAACACCGGGCCAGGGGTGGTACAGGTGGGCTGTACACTCACAGGTGGTAACACCAGGCCAAGGGTGGTACAGGTGGGCTGTACACTCACAGGTGGTAACACCAGGCCAGAGGTGGTACAGGTGGGCTGTACCTGGACAGGTGTTAACACCAGGCCAGAGGTGGTACAGGTGGGCTGTACACTCACAGGTGGTAACAACAGGCCAGGGGTGGTACAGGTGTGCTGTACCAGGGCAGGTGGTAACACCAGGCCAGGGGTGGTACAGGTGGGATGTGTCTGGACAGGCGGTGACACCGGGCCAGAGGTGGTACAGGTGGGATGTGTCTGGACAGCTGGTGACACTGGGCCAGAGGTGGTACAGGTGTGCTGTACCAGGGCAGGTGGTAACACCAGGCCAGGGGTGGTACAGGTGGGATGTGTCTGGACAGGCGGTGACACCGGGCCAGAGGTGGTACAGGTGGGCCGTACCTGGACAGGTGGTAACTCCGGGCCAGGGGTGCTACAGGTGTGCTGTACACTCACAGGTGGTAACACCAGGCCAGGAGTGGTACAGGTGGGATGTGTCTGGACAGGCGGTGACACCGGGCCAGAGGTGGTACAGGTGTGCTGTACCTGGACAGGTGGTAACACCAGGCCAGAGGTGGTACAGGTGGGCTGTATCTGGACAGGTGGTAACACCAGGCCAGAGGTGGTACAGGTGGGCTGTACACTCACAGGTGGTAACACCGGGCCAGAGGTGGTACAGGTGGGATGTGTCTGGACAGGCGGTGACACCGGGCCAGAGGTGGTACAGGTGTGCTGTACCTGGACAGGTGGTAACACCAGGCCAGGGGTGGTACAGGTGGGATGTGTCTGGACAGGCGGTGACACCAGGCCAGAGGTGGTACAGGTGGGCTGTATCTGGACAGGTGGTAACACCAGGCCAGAGGTGGTACAGGTGGGCTGTACACTCACAGGTGGTAACACCGGGCCAGAGGTGGTACAGGTGGGCTGTGTCTGGACAGGTGTTAACCCCAGGCGTGAGGTGGTACAGGTGGGCTGTAGCTGGACAGGTGGTAACACCGGGCCAGAGGTGGTGCAGGTGGGTTGTACCAGGACAGGTGGTAACTCCAGGCCAGAGGTGGTGCAGGTGGGCTGTACCTGGACAGGTGGTAACCCCAGGCCAGAGGTGGTAGAGGTGGGCTGTACCTGGACAGGTGGTAACACCAGGCCAGAGGTGGTAGAGGTGGGCTGTACCTGGACAGGTGGTAACACCAGGCCAGAGGTGCTACAGGTGTGCTGTACACTCACAGGTGGTAACACCAGGCCAGGGGTGGTACAGGTGGGATGTGTCTGGACAGGTGGTAACACCAGGCCAGAGGTGCTACAGGTGTGCTGTACACTCACAGGTGGTAACACCAGGCCAGAGGTGGTACAGGTGGACTGTACCTGGACAGGTGTTAACGCCAGGCCAGAGGTGGTACAGGTGGGCTGTATTTGGGCAGGTGTTAACCCCAGGCCAGAGGTGGTACAGGTGTGCTGTACACTCACAGGTGTTAACCCCAGGCCAGAGGTGGTACAGGTGGGCTGTACCTGGGCAGGTGTTAACCCCAGGCCAGAGGTGGTACAGGTGTGCTGTACACTCACAGGTGTTAACCCCAGGCCAGAGGTGGTCCAGGTGGGCTGTACCTGGGCAGGTGTTAACCCCAGGCCAGAGGTGGTACAGGTGTGCTGTACACTCACAGGTGTTAACCCCAGGCCAGAGGTGGTACAGGTGGGCTGTGTCTAGATAGGTGGTAACACCAGGCCAGAGGTGGTACAGGTGTGCTGTACACTCACAGGTGTTAACCCCAGGCCAGAGGTGGTCCAGGTGGGCTGTACCTGGGCAGGTGTTAACCCCAGGCCAGAGGTGGTACAGGTGTGCTGTACACTCACAGGTGTTAACACCAGACCAGAGATAGTACAGGTGGGCTGTACCTGGGCAGGTGTTAACCCCAGGCCAGAGGTCGTACAGGTGGGCTGTACCTGGACAGGTGTTAACCCCAGGCCAGAGGTGGTACAGGTGGGCTATACCTGCACAGGAGGTAACAATGGGCCAGAGGTGGTACAGGTGGGCTGTACCTGGACAGGTGGTAACACCAGGCCAGAGGTGGGCTGTACCTGGACAGGTGGTAACACCAGGCCAGAGGTGGGCTGTAGCTGGACAGGTGGTAACCCCAGGCCAGAGGTGGTACAGGTGTGCTGTACCAGGACAGGTGTTAACCCCAGGCCAGAGGTGGTCCAGGTGAGCTGTACCAGGACAGGTGGTAACCCCAGGCCAGGGGTGGTACAGGTGGGCTGTACCTGAACAGGTGGTAACCCCAGGCCAGAGGTGGTACAGGTTGGCTGTACCTGGACAGGTGGTAACACCGGGCCAGAGGTGGTACAGGTTGGCTGTACCTGGACAGGTGGTAACACCGGGCCAGAGGTGGTAGAGGTGGGCTGTACCAGGGCAGGTGGTAACACCAGGCCAGGGGTGGTACAGGTGGGATGTGTCTGGACAGCTGGTGACACCGGGCCAGAGGTGGTACAGGTGGGCCGTACCTGGACAGGTGGTAACACCGGGCCAGAGGTGGTACAGGTGGGATGTGTCTGGACAGGTGGTAACACCAGGCCAGAGGTGCTACAGGTGTGCTGTACACTCACAGGTGGTAACACCAGGCCAAGGGTGGTACAGGTGGGCTGTACACTCACAGGTGGTAACACCAGGCCAGAGGTGGTACAGGTGGGCTGTACCTGGACAGGTGTTAACACCAGGCCAGAGGTGGTACAGGTGGGCTGTACACTCACAGGTGGTAACACCAGGCCAGAGGTGGTAGAGGTGGTCTGTACCTGGACAGGTGCTAATACCAGGCCAGAGGTGGTACAGGTGTGCTGTACACTCACAGGTGGTAACACCAGGCCAGGGGTGGTGCAGGTGGGCTGTGTCTGGACAAGTGGTAACACCAGGCCAGAGGTGGTACAGGTGGGCTGTACACTCACATGTGGTAACACCAGGCCAGAGGTGGTGCAGGTGGGCTGTACCTGGACAGGTGTTAACACCAGGCCAGAGGTGGTACAGGTGGGCTGTACACTCACAGGTGGTAACACCAGGCCAGAGGTGGTACAGGTGTGCTGTACCTGGACAGGTGGTAACACCAGGCCAGGGGTGGTACAGGTGGGATGTGTCTGGACAGTTGGTGACACCGGGCAAGAGGTGGTACAGGTGGGCCGTACCTGGACAGGTGGTAACACCGGGCCAGAGGTGCTACAGGTGTGCTGTACACTCACAGGTGGTAACACCAGGCCAGGGGTGGTACAGGTGGGATGTGTCTGGACAGGCGGTGACACCGGGCCAGAGGTGGTACAGGTGGGCTGTACCTGGACAGGTGGTAACACCGGGCCAGAGGTGGTACAGGTGGGCTGTATCTGGACAGGTGGTAACACCGGGCCAGAGGTGGTACAGGTGGGCTGTACACTCACAGGTGGTAACACCAGGCCAGAGGTGGTACCGGTGGGCTGTATCTGGACAGGTGTTAACCCAGGCCAGAGGTGGTACAGGTGGGCTGTACCTGGACAGGTGGTAACACCGGGCCAGAGGTGGTAGAGGTGGGCTGTACCAGGGCAGGTGGTAACACCAGGCCAGGGGTGGTACAGGTGGGATGTGTCTGGACAGCTGGTGACACCGGGCCAGAGGTGGTACAGGTGGGCCGTACCTGGACAGGTGGTAACACCGGGCCAGAGGTGGTACAGGTGGGATGTGTCTGGACAGGCGGTGACACCGGGCCAGAGGTGGTACAGGTGTGCTGTACACTCACAGGTGGTAACACCAGGCCAGGGGTGGTACAGGTGGGATGTGTCTGGACAGGCGGTGACACCGGGCCAGAGGTGGTACAGGTGTGCTGTACCTGGACAGGTGGTAACACCAGGCCAGGGGTGGTACAGGTGGGATGTGTCTGGACAGGTGGTAACACCAGGCCAGAGGTGGTACAGGTGTGCTGTACACTCACAGGTGGTAACACCGGGCCAGAGGTGGTACAGGTGGGCTGTGTCTAGATAGGTGGTAACACCAGGCCAGAGGTGGTACAGGTGTGCTGTACACTCACAGGTGTTAACCCCAGGCCAGAGGTGGTCCAGGTGGGCTGTACCTGGGCAGGTGTTAACCCAAGGCCAGAGGTGGTACAGGTGTGCTGTACACTCACAGGTGTTAACACCAGACCAGAGATAGTACAGGTGGGCTGTACCTGGGCAGGTGTTAACCCCAGGCCAGAGGTGGTACAGGTGGGCTGTACCTGGACAGGTGTTAACCCCAGGCCAGAGGTGGTACAGGTGGGCTATACCTGCACAGGAGGTAACAATGGGCCAGAGGTGGTACAGGTGGGCTGTACCTGGACAGGTGGTAACACCAGGCCAGAGGTGGGCTGTACCTGGACAGGTGGTAACACCAGGCCAGAGGTGGGCTGTAGCTGGACAGGTGGTAACCCCAGGCCAGAGGTGGTACAGGTGTGCTGTACCAGGACAGGTGTTAACCCCAGGCCAGAGGTGGTCCAGGTGGGCTGTACCAGGACAGGTGGTAACCCCAGGCCAGGGGTGGTACAGGTGGGCTGTACCTGAACAGGTGGTAACCCCAGGCCAGAGGTGGTACAGGTTGGCTGTACCTGGACAGGTGGTAACACCGGGCCAGAGGTGGTACAGGTTGGCTGTACCTGGACAGGTGGTAACACCGGGCCAGAGGTGGTAGAGGTGGGCTGTACCAGGGCAGGTGGTAACACCAGGCCAGGGGTGGTACAGGTGGGATGTGTCTGGACAGCTGGTGACACCGGGCCAGAGGTGGTACAGGTGGGCCGTACCTGGACAGGTGGTAACACCGGGCCAGAGGTGGTACAGGTGGGATGTGTCTGGACAGGTGGTAACACCAGGCCAGAGGTGCTACAGGTGTGCTGTACACTCACAGGTGGTAACACCAGGCCAAGGGTGGTACAGGTGGGCTGTACACTCACAGGTGGTAACACCAGGCCAGAGGTGGTACAGGTGGGCTGTACCTGGACAGGTGTTAACACCAGGCCAGAGGTGGTACAGGTGGGCTGTACACTCACAGGTGGTAACACCAGGCCAGAGGTGGTAGAGGTGGTCTGTACCTGGACAGGTGCTAATACCAGGCCAGAGGTGGTACAGGTGTGCTGTACACTCACAGGTGGTAACACCAGGCCAGGGGTGGTGCAGGTGGGCTGTGTCTGGACAAGTGGTAACACCAGGCCAGAGGTGGTACAGGTGGGCTGTACACTCACATGTGGTAACACCAGGCCAGAGGTGGTGCAGGTGGGCTGTACCTGGACAGGTGTTAACACCAGGCCAGAGGTGGTACAGGTGGGCTGTACACTCACAGGTGGTAACACCAGGCCAGAGGTGGTACAGGTGTGCTGTACCTGGACAGGTGGTAACACCAGGCCAGGGGTGGTACAGGTGGGATGTGTCTGGACAGTTGGTGACACCGGGCAAGAGGTGGTACAGGTGGGCCGTACCTGGACAGGTGGTAACACCGGGCCAGAGGTGCTACAGGTGTGCTGTACACTCACAGGTGGTAACACCAGGCCAGGGGTGGTACAGGTGGGATGTGTCTAGACAGGCGGTGACACCGGGCCAGAGGTGGTACAGGTGGGCTGTACCTGGACAGGTGGTAACACCGGGCCAGAGGTGGTACAGGTGGGCTGTATCTGGACAGGTGGTAACACCGGGCCAGAGGTGGTACAGGTGGGCTGTACACTCACAGGTGGTAACACCAGGCCAGAGGTGGTACCGGTGGGCTGTATCTGGACAGGTGTTAACCCAGGCCAGAGGTGGTACAGGTGGGCTGTACCTGGACAGGTGGTAACACCGGGCCAGAGGTGGTAGAGGTGGGCTGTACCAGGGCAGGTGGTAACACCAGGCCAGGGGTGGTACAGGTGGGATGTGTCTGGACAGCTGGTGACACCGGGCCAGAGGTGGTACAGGTGGGCCGTACCTGGACAGGTGGTAACACCGGGCCAGAGGTGGTACAGGTGGGATGTGTCTGGACAGGCGGTGACACCGGGCCAGAGGTGGTACAGGTGTGCTGTACACTCACAGGTGGTAACACCAGGCCAGGGGTGGTACAGGTGGGATGTGTCTGGACAGGCGGTGACACCGGGCCAGAGGTGGTACAGGTGTGCTGTACCTGGACAGGTGGTAACACCAGGCCAGGGGTGGTACAGGTGGGATGTGTCTGGACAGGTGGTAACACCAGGCCAGAGGTGGTACAGGTGGGCTGTACACTCACAGGTGGTAACACCGGGCCAGAGGTGGTACAGGTGGGCTGTATCTGGACAGGTGGTAACACCAGGCCAGAGGTGCTACAGGTGTGCTGTACACTCACAGGTGGTAACACCAGGCCAGAGGTGGTACAGGTGGACTGTACCTGGACAGGTGTTAACGCCAGGCCAGAGGTGGTACAGGTGGGCTGTACCTGGGCAGGTGTTAACCCCAGGCCAGAGGTGGTACAGGTGGGCTGTACCTGGGCAGGTGTTAACCCCAGGCCAGAGGTGGTACAGGTGTGCTGTACACTCACAGGTGTTAACCCCAGGCCAGAGGTGGTCCAGGTGGGCTGTACCTGAACAGGTGGTAACACCAGGCCAGAGGTGGTACAGGTGTGCTGTACCTGGACAGGTGGTAGCACCAGGCCAGAGGTGGTACAGGTGTGCTGTACCTGGACAGGTGGTAACCCCAGGCCAGGGGTGGTACAGGTTGGCTGTACCTGGACAGGTGGTAACCCCAGGCCAGAGGTGGTACAGGTGGGATGTGTCTGGACAGCTGGTGACACCGGGCCAGAGGTGGTACAGATGGGCCGTACCTGGACAGGTGGTAACACCGGGCCAGAGGTGGTACAGGTGGGATGTGTCTGGACAGGCGGTGACACCGGGCCAGAGGTGGTACAGGTGTGCTGTACACTCACAGGTGGTAACACCAGGCCAGGGGTGGTACAGGTGGGATGTGTCTGGACAGGCGGTGACACCGGGCCAGAGGTGGTACAGGTGTGCTGTACCTGGACAGGTGGTAACACCAGGCCAGGGGTGGTACAGGTGGGATGTGTCTGGACAGGTGGTAACACCAGGCCAGAGGTGGTACAGGTGGGCTGTACACTCACAGGTGGTAACACCGGGCCAGAGGTGGTACAGGTGGGCTGTATCTGGACAGGTGGTAACACCAGGCCAGAGGTGGTACAGGTGGGCTGTACACTCACAGGTGGTAACACCGGGCCAGAGGTGGTACAGGTGGGCTGTGTCTGGACAGGTGTTAACACCGGGCCAGAGGTGGTGCAGGTGGGTTGTACCAGGACAGGTGGTAACTCCAGGCCAGAGGTGGTGCAGGTGGGCTGTACCTGGACAGGTGGTAACCCCAGGCCAGAGGTGGTAGAGGTGGGCTGTACCTGGACAGGTGGTAACACCAGGCCAGAGGTGGTAGAGGTGGGCTGTACCTGGACAGGTGGTAACATCAGGCCAGAGGTGGTACAGGTGTGCTGTACCTGGACAGGTGGTAACACCAGGCCAGGGGTGGTACAGGTGGGATGTGTCTGGACAGGCGGTGACACCAGGCCAGAGGTGGTACAGGTGGGCTGTATCTGGACAGGTGGTAACACTAGGCCAGAGGTGGTACAGGTGGGCTGTACACTCACAGGTGGTAACACCGGGCCAGAGGTGGTACAGGTGGGCTGTGTCTGGACAGGTGTTAACACCGGGCCAGAGGTGGTGCAGGTGGGTTGTACCAGGACAGGTGGTAACTCCAGGCCAGAGGTGGTGCAGGTGGGCTGTACCTGGACAGGTGGTAACCCCAGGCCAGAGGTGGTAGAGGTGGGCTGTACCTGGACAGGTGGTAACACCAGGCCAGAGGTGGTAGAGGTGGGCTGTACCTGGACAGGTGGTAACATCAGGCCAGAGGTGCTACAGGTGTGCTGTACCTGGACAGGTGGTAACACCAGGCCAGGGGTGGTACAGGTGGGATGTGTCTGGACAGGTGGTGACACCAGGCCAGAGGTGGTACAGGTGGGGTGTATCTGGACAGGTGTTAACACCGGGCCAGAGGTGGTGCAGGTGGGTTGTACCAGGACAGGTGGTAACTCCAGGCCAGAGGTGGTGCAGGTGGGCTGTACCTGGACAGGTGGTAACCCCAGGCCAGAGGTGGTAGAGGTGGGCTGTACCTGGACAGGTGGTAACACCAGGCCAGAGGTGGTAGAGGTGGGCTGTACCTGGACAGGTGGTAACATCAGGCCAGAGGTGCTACAGGTGTGCTGTACCTGGACAGGTGGTAACACCAGGCCAGGGGTGGTACAGGTGGGATGTGTCTGGACAGGTGGTGACACCAGGCCAGAGGTGGTACAGGTGGGGTGTATCTGGACAGGTGGTAACACCAGGCCAGAGGTGGTACAGGTGGGCTGTACACTCACAGGTGGTAACACCGGGCCAGAGGTGGTACAGGTGGGCTGTGTCTGGACAGGTGTTAACACCGGGCCAGAGGTGGTGCAGGTGGGTTGTACCAGGACAGGTGGTAACTCCAGGCCAGAGGTGGTGCAGGTGGGCTGTACCTGGACAGGTGGTAACCCCAGGCCAGAGGTGGTAGAGGTGGGCTGTACCTGGACAGGTGGTAACACCAGGCCAGAGGTGGTAGAGGTGGGCTGTACCTGGACAGGTGGTAACATCAGGCCAGAGGTGCTACAGGTGTGCTGTACACTCACAGGTGGTAACACCAGGCCAGGGGTGGTACAGGTGGGATGTGTCTGGACAGGTGGTAACACCAGGCCAGAGGTGCTACAGGTGTGCTGTACACTCACAGGTGGTAACACCAGGCCAGAGGTGGTACAGGTGGACTGTACCTGGACAGGTGTTAATGCCAGGCCAGAGGTGGTACAGGTGGGCTGTACCTGGGCAGGTGTTAACCCCAGGCCAGAGGTGGTACAGGTGGGCTGTACCTGGGCAGGTGTTAACCCCAGGCCAGAGGTGGTACAGGTGTGCTGTACACTCACAGGTGTTAACCCCAGGCCAGAGGTGGTCCAGGTGAGCTGTGCCTGGGCAGGTGTTAACCCCAGGCCAGAGGTGGTACAGGTGGGCTGTACCTGGACAGGTGTTAACCCCAGGCCAGAGGTGGTACAGGTGGGCTATACCTGCACAGGAGGTAACAATGGGCCAGAGGTGGTACAGGTGGGCTGTAGCTGGACAGGTGGTAACCCCAGGCCAGAGGTGGTACAGGTGTGCTGTACCAGGACAGGTGTTAACCCCAGGCCAGAGGTGGTCCAGGTGGGCTGTACCAGGACAGGTGTTAACCCCAGGCCAGGGGTGGTCCAGGTGGGCTGTACCTGAACAGGTGGTAACCCCAGGCCAGGGGTGGTCCAGGTGGGCTGTACCTGAACAGGTGGTAACACCAGGCCAGAGGTGGTACAGGTGTGCTGTACCTGGACAGGTGGTAGCACCAGGCCAGAGGTGGTACAGGTGTGCTGTACCTGGACAGGTGGTAACCCCAGGCCAGGGGTGGTACAGGTTGGCTGTACCTGGACAGGTGGTAACCGCAGGCCAGAGGTGGTACAGGTGGGATGTGTCTGGACAGCTGGTGACACCGGGCCAGAGGTGGTACAGGTGGGCCGTACCTGGACAGGTGGTAACACCGGGCCAGAGGTGGTACAGGTGGGATGTGTCTGGACAGGCGGTGACACCGGGCCAGAGGTGGTACAGGTGTGCTGTACACTCACAGGTGGTAACACCAGGCCAGGGGTGGTACAGGTGGGATGTGTCTGGACAGGCGGTGACACCGGGCCAGAGGTGGTACAGGTGTGCTGTACCTGGACAGGTGGTAACACCAGGCCAGGGGTGGTACAGGTGGGATGTGTCTGGACAGGTGGTAACACCAGGCCAGAGGTGGTACAGGTGGGCTGTACACTCACAGGTGGTAACACCGGGCCAGAGGTGGTACAGGTGGGCTGTATCTGGACAGGTGGTAACACCAGGCCAGAGGTGGTACAGGTGGGCTGTACACTCACAGGTGGTAACACCGGGCCAGAGGTGGTACAGGTGGGCTGTGTCTGGACAGGTGTTAACACCGGGCCAGAGGTGGTGCAGGTGGGTTGTACCAGGACAGGTGGTAACTCCAGGCCAGAGGTGGTGCA
Source organism: Lissotriton helveticus (assembly GCF_964261635.1). Taxonomy (NCBI): domain Eukaryota; kingdom Metazoa; phylum Chordata; class Amphibia; order Caudata; family Salamandridae; genus Lissotriton; species Lissotriton helveticus. Next base: position 42,367,260 of record NC_136057.1, read on the forward strand.
GGTGGGCTGTACCTGGACAGGTGGTAACCCCAGGCCAGAGGTGGTAGAGGTGGGCTGTACCTGGACAGGTGGTAACACCAGGCCAGAGGTGGTAGAGGTGGGCTGTACCTGGACAGGTGGTAACATCAGGCCAGAGGTGGTACAGGTGTGCTGTACCTGGACAGGTGGTAACACCAGGCCAGGGGTGGTACAGGTGGGATGTGTCTGGACAGGCGGTGACACCAGGCCAGAGGTGGTACAGGTGGGCTGTATCTGGACAGGTGGTAACACCAGGCCAGAGGTGGTACAGGTGGGCTGTACACTCACAGGTGGTAACACCGGGCCAGAGGTGGTACAGGTGGGCTGTGTCTGGACAGGTGTTAACACCGGGCCAGAGGTGGTGCAGGTGGGTTGTACCAGGACAGGTGGTAACTCCAGGCCAGAGGTGGTGCAGGTGGGCTGTACCTGGACAGGTGGTAACCCCAGGCCAGAGGTGGTAGAGGTGGGCTGTACCTGGACAGGTGGTAACACCAGGCCAGAGGTGGTAGAGGTGGGCTGTACCTGGACAGGTGGTAACATCAGGCCAGAGGTGGTACAGGTGTGCTGTACCTGGACAGGTGGTAACACCAGGCCAGGGGTGGTACAGGTGGGATGTGTCTGGACAGTCGGTGACACCAGGCCAGAGGTGGTACAGGTGTGCTGTACACTCACAGGTGGTAACACCAGGCCAGAGGTGGTACAGGTGGACTGTACCTGGACAGGTGTTAACGCCAGGCCAGAGGTGGTACAGGTGGGCTGTACCTGGGCAGGTGTTAACCCCAGGCCAGAGGTGGTACAGGTGGGCTGTACCTGGGCAGGTGTTAACCCCAGGCCAGAGGTGGTACAGGTGTGCTGTACACTCACAGGTGTTAACCCCAGGCCAGAGGTGGTCCAGGTGGGCTGTACCTGGGCAGGTGTTAACCCCAGGCCAGAGGTGGTACAGGTGTGCTGTACACTCACAGGTGTTAAGCCCAGGCCAGAGGTGGTACAGGTGGGCTGTGTCTAGATAGGTGGTGTTGGACAGGCCGCATGGTCGGGCTGTCCCCCCTCCCCGCAACGGGGCCCGGACCCTGGCTCTCCCTGAATCCCCAACCAGAGTCCCCGGCGACCACCCGAAGTAACCTGCAATCCCTCCACCACAAGACACCAGCTCCGGACCCAGCTGGCCCGGGTCACCATCCGCACCCCGGCCTCGGCCCAGCCGCCATTTTGGGGTACTACAGCACGAGGCCGCGTGGCCTCAACTCGACCCTAACCCTGGGCCCGGCCGCCCCGACATCGAGGCACCAACCTCCTCCCAGGAGGCAGAGTGACCACTTGGCGAGTCAATGGGAGAAGGAATCGTCAACGGCTCTCCTCCGCCAGGTGCCGATCACACCAGGCCGCCCTGGGCGCTGGCTCCACCCCCCTGCTGGGTGTCTGGACTCCCTCATCCCGGACCTCCCGGCCCCCAGGCGCGAGGGTCCGGACATCAAAGGGGGCCAGACCTATAACTGGGGCAGGGCCAGACCAGGAAGGGAGTTGTATCCTGGAGTCGAGAGACCCGAGAAGAACTCATCCGTGACTGGCCTGCTGGCGCTGCCGCGGCCCTCTGCCTCTTGAAACCCTCGTCTTGGCCTGCTGGCGCTGCCGCGGCCCTCCGCCTCGTGAAACCCTCGTCTTGGCCTGCTGGCGCTGCCGCGGCCCTCTGCCTCGTGAAACCATCGTCATGGCCTGCTGGCGCTGCCGCGGCCCTCTGCATCGTGAAACCATCGTCTTGGCCTGCTGGCGCTGCCGCGGCCCGACTTGCAGACTCGCCATCTCGAGGATTGTGAGCTCACCTCTTGCCACCTCCTGTACCGACCCGGTACCAAGACTGTCCCGCTACCCCCTTTTTCCCTACAGAGACTAGAAGTGAGAGGACCCTCGGGTCCGATATAGCCTGTATCGCCAATATCCGTGCCCTACAAATCTTATATAAAAGTATTGAACTCAACCTGGTGTGGTGGCTGTTTGTGGGGAGGGAGGTGACATATCTGTACAATCGCCGGAGGCGGTCCTCATCGGGGACCTCTCCCTCAGTAGACGGCCGACCCTCAGGGCCCCCGTCTAACATTGGTGGCCAGCGGCGCGATCCGAACCTACGCATAATAGTACAGAGAGTCACTCTCCCCACGACACACAACCACCATGACAACAGAGAGCGGAACAACGGAAAAATTCCAGATGGAAAAATTGGAAGACTACAACCACCGGGAACTGAAGCAATATTGCATAGAACTTGGCCTTCCAACCACAGGTCTGAGCACAAAGGAAGACTTCAAACGAGCCCTAGAAGCTTGGGCAGAAACGGGTACGGCCGTACCCCGAACACGAACAACCGAGACGGGCCCCGCACCAATTGAAGAAAGAAGAGCGGGTCTCTCCCTGGAAGAGATCCAAGAAAGAGAAAAAAGCAGACTCCACGAATTAGAACTGGCCCGACTTCGCTTGGATGGAGAACTCAAACTGGCGGAACAAAAAATAACTCTGGAACACTTACGGCTCCGAGAGGAGCGAGAAGAGAAGCAAAAACAGAGAGAGCTAGAGGAAAAGAAACTAGCGTACGAACATGAGCGCAATCTCAAGGAACTGGAAATCCAGAAACAGAATAAAGAACTCGGGTTCCCCAAACGACCGACCCTGCCTGCCTCTACCGAGCCCAAGGTTCACATCCCCAAAGATGTCATCCGGGAATACCACAAGAACGATGATATACAGCAGTGGTTTAAAGCCTATGAGGTGGCCATGACCTCCCACCGGATTCCACGGAGCGACTGGGGAGCCGGGTTATGGGGGAGGTTTGTCAACGAAGGGCGGGACTCCCTGCTGCAACTCCCGGACCATCTGATGACATCCTACGACCACATGAAGGCCGCCCTCCTCACTCGATACGGGCTCACACCCGAGATGTACCGCCAGCGGTTCCGCGACTGCAAACGGATTCCTGGTACGACTTGGGTGGAGTACGTGAACTTCTTTAGTCGAGCCTTCGAAGGGTGGATCAAGGGCAACAAAGTGACCACCTACGAACAACTTTTCGACCTTATCGTATGGGAGCACCTGTCTAACAACTGCTTCGTGGAACTCCGGCAACACCTCTTGGACAGTAAACTAACCGAACCTCGACAACTCGCCGCCGAAGCCGACCGGTGGGAAAGCACCCGAGTTGGCCGGAACGGACCCAGCGAATCATCCAGACCGTACCCAGGGCCCCATCGCCCCCGGGGAGGAGGAGGAGGGGGCCAGGGTCGGGGGAGAGACCCCGGCCCCTTGTCGCCCGCAAGCAGCCCCTCGACCCCGGTCGGCCGAGGGAGCCCGGCCATCCGGGCCGGTTTCCGGGCCAACGTTATGTGCCACAGATGCCAGCGACCCGGCCACTACGCCAGTGATCCCAACTGCCCAAAGAATCCGAACACTACCCCCCGCCAGGTCGCAGCGGCCGCCCTAGGGGAAGAACTAATCCCGGACGACCAAGAAGAGTACGAGACCGACCCCTCTGAGTGGGCACCAGCCGCCATGGCGCTGGTCTGCTTGGGGGAGAGAGAGATGATTCCGCGGGCCCCCCTTCCCGCCAACACTCAGAAGTACAGCCAGTGGGTCAACATTAATGGCCGCCGGGCGGAAGCCCTCCGCGACACCGGGGCCAGTGTAACTGCGGTCCGATGCCACCTTGTCACTCCAAATCCTGCCGAACATTCTTTGCCCTGTCCGATCAGCAGACAACTCCGAAAGTCTGTGTCGCATGGCCTGCGTCCCCTTCGAGTGGGGAGGAGTAACAGGGATGTTAAAGGTAACTGTCCGCGATGATGCCCCCGTGGATTGCCTCCTAGGAAACGACCTCGAAAGCTCTCCCTGGGCAGCCGTCGAACGGAGAGAACACCTGGGGATGCTCGGCCTCCCCGAATGGGTCTGCGTCACGACCCGGTCCATGACCGCCCGCGCGGTCCCCAGTCTAGAAGAGCCCGAGTGGCCGGAACCTCCTCCCGCGCTCATCCCAGAGGAGGCCGCCCCAGAAGCCAGTCCCTCGACCCAAACGGAAGAAGGATCCGACCAGCTTCGGGACGTCCCTGACCTGGCACAATGGCGTCAGGAGGGAGGCCCCACTCAGGAACAATTCCGGGCCGAACAGAAAACATGTCCCTCTCTCGAAGGACTCCGGCAGCAAGCCCTGGCCCAGAGCACAGGGGATACCTCGGGGGCCCACTGGATCTACTGGGACCAAGACCTGCTCTACAGCGAGCAGAAAATTGCAGAACTAGGAGCCGGTCGGGTACTGGTGGTGCCCCTTCGCTTCCGAGACTTTCTCCTGAACTTAGCCCACGATGTCCCCCTTGCCGGACACCTGGGACAGGATAAAACCTACGACCGCCTGGTGACCCATTTTTACTGGCCCCAAATGCGAAAGGATGTCACCAACCACTGCAGGGCCTGCCCCACCTGCCAGGCCAGCGGAAAAAGTGGCCGAAAAATCAAAGCACCTTTACAACCCTTTCCTGTCGTCACCACCCCGTTCGAACGAGTGGGAATAGACATTGTGGGGCCCCTCGACCCCCGAACAGCCCAAGGACACCGGTTCATCCTGGTCCTAGTAGACCACGCCACCCGCTATCCCGAGGCCATCCCTCTTCGGACTGTGATGGCCCCCGTGGTGGGCCGAGCCCTGATGGGGATCTTCTCCCGGGTGGGGTTCCCCCGGGAGGTCGTCAGCGACAGGGGCACGAACTTTATCTCCAGATATATGAAGTCTCTCTGGCAACAATGCGGGGTCACCTACAAATTCACGACCCCCTATCACCCGCAAGGAAACGGACTGGTCGAGAGGTTCAACCGCACCCTCAAGGGAATGATTATGGGCCTAGAGGAACCCCTTCGACGCCAGTGGGACGTGCTACTTCCATGCCTCCTGTTTGCCTATCGGGAGGTCCCGCAGAAATCCCTCGGCTTCAGCCCATTTGAACTCCTGTACGGGCACCCCGTCCGGGGCCCCCTCAGCCTAGTCAAGGAAGGTTGGGAGCAGCCTCCCCAGAAAACTCCCCCAGACATCTACAGGTACCTCCTGGCTCTTCGCAACCAGACCCGGCGGTTCCGAGAAACCGCCAAAGCCAATCTCGAGGCCAGTCAGGAGGACATGAAGAGATGGTACGATCAGCACGCAGCCTCCATTGAGTTCGAACCGGGACAACGGGTCTGGGTGATGTCCCCGGTTGAACCCTGTGCACTCCAAGACAAATGGTCCGGACCCTTCAAGGTGATCGAACGCAAGGGGCCCGTCACCTATTTAATCGACATGGAGACTGCCCGGAACCCTCTACGGGTCCTCCATGCCAACAGGCTCAAACCCCATTTTGTGCGATCCGAACTCAGCCTCCTGATGGCTACCGATGACGGGACGGAAGAAGACTCCGAACCCCTTCCGGACTTACTGAGGACCCTCGAGCGGGATGGCTCAGTGGAAGGGGTCCAGCTCTCCGAGGCCCTGTCCCCGGAGCAACGCCAAGACTGTCAAGCCCTCCTGAGGCGGTTCGCCTCCCTGTTCTCCCTCACACCCGGAGTCACCCCCTGGTGCCTTCACGATGTGGACACCGGGGACAACCCTCCTATTCGACACCGGGCGTACCGCGTACCCGACCGGGTGCGCACCTGCATCCAGACCGAGGTGTCTAAAATGCTGGCCCTAGGAGTGATCGAACCCTCCGACAGCCCCTGGGCAAGCCCAGTCGTCCTGGTTCCCAAGGCGGCTGCCCCGGGCGTTGCCCCTGAGCTCCGGTTCTGCGTGGACTATCGGGGGCTGAATGCAGTTACCAGGACCGACGCTCACCCCATCCCCCGGGCAGATGAGCTAATTGACCGGATGGGGGCCGCCCGCTACCTGAGCATCTTCGACCTAACGGCGGGCTACTGGCAGATCGCCCTCACCCCTAGGGCCCAAGAACGTTCCGCCTTCTCTACCCCGGACGGGCACTACCACTTTAAAGTAATGCCCTTCGGCATGAAAAACGCTCCGGCAACGTTCCAACGGCTGGTGAACAAGGTACTGGCGGGCCTTGAAAACTTCAGCGCCGCCTACCTGGACGACATTGCTGTGTACAGCCATCATTGGACCGACCACCTCCGCCACCTGCGGGAGGTTCTACACGCCCTCCAGCAACCCGGGCTCACCATCAAGGCCAGCAAGTGCCAGGTTGTCCAAGGGTCCGTGACCTACCTGGGACACCAAGTGGGAAGCGGGCTGGTGGCCCCCCTCCAGCTCAAGATTGCTGCCATCCAGGCCTGGCCACCCCCTACGACCCAAACGGAGGTCCGGGCCTTCCTGGGGCTCACCGGATACTACCGGCGGTTCGTAAAGGACTATGGCAGCATCGTGGGGCCCCTCACAGAGCTCACCTCCAAGAAGAGCCCCAAAACCGTCAACTGGACCCCGGACTGCCAATCGGCCTTCGAGAAATTGAAGACCGCCATGTGCACGGCCCCCGTGCTCCAGGCTCCCGACTACAGCCGGGAATTCATTGTGCAGACGGACGCCTCCGATCATGGTGTGGGGGCCGTCCTCTCCCAACTCAACACCGAAGGGGTCGACCAACCAGTGGCCTTCATCAGCAGACGCCTACTGCCCCGAGAACAGCGCTGGAGCACCATTGAGAGGGAGGCCTTCGCCGTAGTCTGGGCACTCAAGAAGCTCCGGCCCTACCTCTTCGGCACCCACTTCCGGGTGCAAACAGACCACCGACCCCTGCAATGGCTGATGCAAATGCGGGGGGAGAACCCGAAGCTGTTGCGCTGGTCCATCTCCCTACAGGGGATGGACTTCACGGTGGAACATCGTCCAGGCCAGGACCACGCCAACGCAGACGGCCTGTCACGCTTTTTCTGCCTCAGCGAGGAGAGTCCCCAGGAAGATGGCTGACTCTCCCCGCCTTCAGCTGGGGGGGACGCATGTTGGACAGGCCGCATGGTCGGGCTGTCCCCCCTCCCCGCAACGGGGCCCGGACCCTGGCTCTCCCTGAATCCCCAACCAGAGTCCCCGGCGACCACCCGAAGTAACCTGCAATCCCTCCACCACAAGACACCAGCTCCGGATCCAGCTGGCCCGGGTCACCATCCGCACCCCGGCCTCGGCCCAGCCGCCATTTTGGGGTACTACAGCACGAGGCCGCGTGGCCTCAACTCGACCCTAACCCTGGGCCCGGCCGGCCCCGACATCGAGGCACCAACCTCCTCCCAGGAGGCAGAGTGACCACTTGGCGAGTCAATGGGAGAAGGAATCGTCAACGGCTCTCCTCCGCCAGGTGTCGATCACCCCAGGCCGCCCTGGGCGCTGGCTCCACCCCCCTGCTGGGTGTCTGGACTCCCTCATCCCGGACCTCCCAGCCCCCAGGCGCGAGGGTCCGGACATCAAAGGGGGCCAGACCTATAACTGGGGCAGGGCCAGACCAGGAAGGGAGTTGTATCCTGGAGTCGAGAGACCCGAGAAGAACTCATCCGTGACTGGCCTGCTGGCGCTGCCGCGGCCCTCTGCCTCTTGAAACCCTCGTCTTGGCCTGCTGGCGCTGCCGCGGCCCTCTGCCTCTTGAAACCCTCGTCTTGGCCTGCTGGCGCTGCCGCGGCCCTCCGCCTCGTGAAACCCTCGTCTTGGCCTGCTGGCGCTGCCGCGGCCCTCTGCCTCGTGAAACCATCGTCTTGGCCTGCTGGCGCTGCCGCGGCCCGACTTGCAGACTCGCCAGCTCGAGGATTGTGAGCTCACCTCTTGCCACCTCCTGTACCGACCCGGTACCAAGACTGTCCCGCTACCCCCTTTTTCCCTACAGAGACTGGAAGTGAGAGGACCCTCGGGTCCGATATAGCTTGTATCGCCAATATCCGTGCCCTACAAATCTTATATAAAAGTATTGAACTCAACCTGGTGTGGTGGCTGTTTGTGGGGAGGGAGGTGACATATCTGTACAATCGCCAGAGGTGGTCCTCATCGGGGACCTCTCCCTCAGTAGACGGCCGACCCTCAGGGCCCCCGTCTAACAGGTGGTAACACCAGGCCAGAGGTGGTACAGGTGTGCTGTACACTCACAGGTGTTAACACCAGACCAGAGATAGTACAGGTGGGCTGTACCTGGGCAGGTGTTAACCCCAGGCCAGAGGTGGTACAGGTGGGCTATACCTGCACAGGAGGTAACAATGGGCCAGAGGTGGTACAGGTGGGCTGTACACTCACAGGTGGTAACACCAGGCCAGAGGTGGTACAGGTGTGCTGTACCAGGACAGGTGTTAACCCCAGGCCAGAGGTGGTCCAGGTGGGCTGTACCAGGACAGGTGTTAACCCCAGGCCAGGGGTGGTCCAGGTGGGCTGTACCTGAACAGGTGGTAACACCAGGCCAGAGGTGGTACAGGTGTGCTGTACCTGGACAGGTGTTAACCCCAGGCCAGGGGTGGTCCAGGTGGGCTGTACCTGAACAGGTGGTAACACCAGGCCAGAGGTGGTAAAGGTGGGCTGTACCTGAACAGGTGGTAGCACCAGGCCAGAGGTGGTACAGGTGTGCTGTACCTGGACAGGTGGTAACCCCAGGCCAGGGGTGGTACAGGTGGGATTGTACCTGGACAGGTGTTAACCCCAGGCCAGAGGTGGTACAGGTGGGCTGTACCTGGATAGGTGTTAACCCCAGGCCAGAGGTGGTACAGGTGGGCTGTACCTGGATAGGTGGTAACACCAGGCCAGAGGTGGTACAGGTGGGCTGTACCTGGACAGGTGGTAACACCAGGCCAGAGGTGGTAGAGGTGGGCTGTACCTGAACAGGTGGTAACACCAGGCCAGAGGTGGTACAGGTGTGCTGTACCTGGACAGGTGGTAACACCGGGCCAGAGGTGGTACAGGTGGGCTGTACCTGGACAGGTGGTAACCCCAGGCCAGGGGTGGTACAGGTCTGCTGTACCAGGACAGGTGATAACACCAGGCCAGAGGTGGTACAGGTGGGTTGTACCTGGACAGGTGATAACACCAGGCCAGAGGTGGTACAGGTTGGCTGTACCTGGACAGGTGGTAACCCCAGGCCAGAGGTGGTACAGGTAGGCTGGACCTGGACAGGTGTTAACCCCAGGCCAGAGGTGGCGCAGGTGGGCTGTGTCTGGACAGGTGTTAACCCCTGGCCAGAGGTGGTCCAGCCCTGCGGAGCTGCGCATGCGTGCACACTTCCGGGTGGATGACTCACTCTCCCTTGATCTTCCAGGGATGAATCAACCTCTCACACGCCTCATTAGCTGGACGTCACTGCCAGACGTGCAGAGTGGATCACACGTCAGACGCCGCTTGTGGTGACGGCAGGTCGTGACCCCGCCGCTCAGTGACACAAGCACGTATTTTATAGCTCTTACTCTCATTAAGTGGCCTCTGTGCAGTGGGCTGTTTAACCCCCTGAGCTCTGCAGAGGAGGGGGCTGAGCCCGGCTTCAGAAGCGTCTGCAGACCGCAGGGCGGCTTTCCTTCTCCAGTGGGACAGCTCAGTGAGCTGAGCACATGCTGCAGTTGTGGCTGTAAGCATCCAATCCTGGTGTGAAGGCTTAGATCCAGCAGGGCCCATACAGCCTTTCATCCTTAAGAGGGTGATGGGTTCCAACAGCATCTATTATGGAACACCCAAAATGCCCTTCACGAGCCCAGGAATAAATAAAATGAGTTAATACAGCAAATAACATAACAGGTGTATTTGTAAAGCGCACGATTACCCGTAGGTGTCCAGGCGCTGAATAACAGATGCTTCTCATTACCCAACTCAATGGTACTCATTTTATCGACCTCAGATGGATGAAAGGCTGAGTGGACCCGCCGGGATTTGAACCTGTGACCATGAGGTCAAACACAGGCCCCTGCAGTGGATGCATTAGACCACTGAGCCACCAGACCCGGCTACTGAGCCACCAGAGCCGGCTACTGAGCCACCAGACCCGGCTACTGAGCCACCAGAGCCGGCTACTGAGCCACCAGACCCGGCTACTGAGCCACCAGACCCCGCTACTGAGCCACCAGACCCCGCTACTGAGCCAACAGACCCCGCTACTGAGCCACCAGACCCCGCTACTGAGCCAACAGACCCCGCTACTGAACCACCAGACCCGGCTACTGAGCCAACAGACCCCGCTACTGAACCACCAGACCCCGCTACTGAGCCAACAGACCCCGCTACTGAGCCACCAGACCCCGCTACTGAGCCAACAGACCCCGCTACTGAACCACCAGACCCGGCTACTGAGCCAACAGACCCCGCTACTGAACCACCAGACCCTGCTACTGAGCCACCAGACCCCGCTACTGAGCCACCAGACCCCGCTACTGAGCCACCAGACCCCGCTACTGAGCCACCAGACCCGGCTACTGAGCCACCAGACCCCGCTACTGAACCACCAGACCCCGCTACTGAGCCAACAGACCCCGCTACTGAGCCACCAGAGCCGGCTACTGAACCACCAGACCCGGCTACTGAACCACCAGACCCTGCTACTGAGCCACCAGACCCGGCTACTGAGCCACCAGAGCTGGCTACTGAGCCACCAGAGCCGGCTACTGAGCCACCAGAGCTGGCTACTGAGCCACCAGACCCTGCTACTGAGCCACCAGAGCCGGCTACGGAGCCACCAGAGCCGGCTACTGAGCCACCAGACCAAGTTACTGAGCCACCAGACCCGGCTACTGAGCCACCAGACCCCGCTACTGAGCCACCAGACCCAGCTACTGAGCCACCAGAGCCGGCTACTGAGCCACCAGACCCAGCTACTGAGCCACCAGACGCCGCTACTGAGCCACCAGACCCCGCTACTGAGCCACCAGAGCCGGCTACTGAGCCACCAGACCCCGCTACTGAGCCACCAGACCCGGCTACTGAACCACCAGACCCTGCTACTGAGCCACCAGACCCTGCTACTGAGCCACCAGACCCGGCTACTGAGCCACCAGACCCGGCTACTGAACCACCAGACCCTGCTACTGAGCCACCAGACCCTGCTACTGAGCCAACAGACCCGGCCACTGAGCCACCAGACCCGGCCACTGAGCCACCAGACCCGGCCACTGAGCCACCAGACGCCGCTACTGAGCCACCAGACCCCGCTACTGAGCCACCAGAGCCGGCTACTGAGCCACCAGACCCCGCTACTGAGCCACCAGACCCGGCTACTGAACCACCAGACCCTGCTACTGAGCCACCAGACCCTGCTACTGAGCCACCAGACCCAGCTACTGAGCCACCAGACCCGGCTACTGAGCCACCAGACCCGGCTACTGAGCCACCAGACCCGGCTACTGAGCCACCAGACCCGCTACTGAGCCACCAGGCCCCGCTACTGAACCACCAGACCCCGCTACTGAGCCACCAGACCCCGCTACTGAACCACCAGACTCGGCTACTGAACCACCAGACCCGGCTACTGAACCACCAGACCCTGCTACTGAACCACCAGACCAGGCTACTGAGCCACCAGACCCCGCTACTGAGCCAACAGACCCCGCTACTGAGCCACCAGAGCCGGCTACTGAACCACCAGACCCGGCTACTGAACCACCAGACCCTGCTACTGAGCCACCAGAGCCGGCTACTGAGCCACCAGACCCCGCTACTGAACCACCAGACCCCGCTACTGAGCCAACAGACCCCGCTACTGAGCCACCAGAGCCGGCTACTGAACCACCAGACCCGGCTACTGAACCACCAGACCCTGCTACTGAGCCACCAGACCCGGCTACTGAGCCGCCAGACCCCGCTACTGAACCACCAGACCCGGCTACTGAACTACCAGACCCTGCTACTGAGCCACCAGACCTGGCTACTGAACCACCAGACCCGGCTACTGAGCCACCAGACCCGGCTACTGAGCCACCAGAGCCGGCTACTGAGCCACCAGACGCCGCTACTGAGCCACCAGAGCCGGCTACTGAGCCACCAGACCCGGCTACTGAGCCACCAGACCCCGCTACGGAGCCACCAGACCCGGCTACTGAGCGACCAGAGCCGGCTACTGAGCCACCAGACCCGGCTACTGAGCCACCAGACCCCGCTACTGAGCCACCAGACCCCGCTACTGAGCCACCAGACCCCGCTACTGAGCCACTAGACCCCGCTACTGAGCCACTAGACCCCGCTACTGAGCCACCAGACCCCGCTACTGAGCCACCAGACCCCGCTACTGAGCCACCAGACCCCGCTACGGAGCCACCAGACCCGGCTACTGAGCCAACAGACCCTGCTACTGAGCCACCAGACCCCGCTACTGAACCACCAGACCCGGCTACTGAATCATCAGACCCCGCTACTGAGCCACCAGACCCCGCTACTGAACCACCAGACCCTGCTACTGAGCCACCAGACCCCACTACTGAGCCACCAGACCCCGCTACTGAACCACCAGACCCTGCTACTGAGCCAACAGACCCTGCTACTGAGCCACCAGACCCCGCTACTGAATCACCAGACCCCGCTACTGAGCCAACAGACCCCGCTACTGAACCACCAGACCCTGCTACTGAGCCAACAGACCTCGCTACTGAGCCAACAGACCCCGCTACTGAGCCACCAGACCCTGCTACTGAGCCACCAGAGCCGGCTACTGAACCACCAGACCCGGCTACTGAACCACCAGACCCTGCTACTGAGCCACCAGATCCTGCTACTGAGCCACCAGAGCCGGCTACTGAGCCACCAGACCCCGCTACTGAACCACCAGACCCCGCTACTGAGCCAACAGACCCCGCTACTGAGCCACCAGAGCCGGCTACTGAACCACCAGACCCTGCTTCTGAGCCACCAGACCCGGCTACTGAGCCACCAGACCCCGCTACTGAACCACCAGACCCGGCTACTGAACTACCAGACCCTGCTACTGAGCCACCAGACCCGGCTACTGAACCACCAGACCCGGCTACTGAGCCACCAGACCCGGCTACTGAGCCACCAGAGCCGGCTACTGAGCCACCAGATGCGGCTACTGAGCCACCAGACCCGGCTACTGAGCCACCAGACCCCGCTACGGAGCCACCAGACCCGGCTACTGAGCCACCAGAGCCGGCTACTGAGCCACCAGACCCGGCTACTGAGCCACCAGACCCCGCTACTGAGCCACCAGACCCGGCTACTGAGCCACCAGACCCCGCTACTGAGCCACTAGACCGCGCTACTGAGCCACCAGACCCCGCTACTGAGCCACCAGACCCCGCTACTGAGCCACCAGACCCCGCTACTGAGCCAACAGATCCGGCTACTGAACTACCAGACCCGGCTACTGAATCACCAGACCCCGCTACTGAGCCACCAGACCCGGCTACTGAACTACCAGACCCGGCTACTGAATCACCAGACCCCGCTACTGAACCACCAGACCCTGCTACTGAGCCACCAGACACCACTACTGAGCTACCAGACCCCGCTACTGAACCACCAGACCCTGCTACTGAGCCACCAGACCCGGCTACTGAGCCACCAGACCCCGCTACTGAACCACCAGACCCTGCTACTGAGCCACCAGACCCCACTACTGAGCCACCAGACCCGGCTACTGAATCACCAGACCCCGCTACTGAGCCAACAGACCCCGCTACTGAGCCACCAGACCCTGAAATTACCAATGTTGCTGAGGGGGGTATTTCCCCCACACTGTATTACATTCCTACATTCCTGAGCCAACAATAAACATATTTCTCCGCATTACGCCTCACCTCGGGAGGCGTACAGATATAGCTGTCCCGCAGGTTTACATCACTTTGTAATTCCGGGGCGGTGTCATATCCATGGGTGTTGCGTGCAAAAACCCACTGCATCGCCACTTAAAACCACACAGGAGTGCTTTGCGTGTCTTCATACATCTGAACGAGAGCCCTGCGTCATGCATGTACCACTTTACGTTGTGCAAAAGTGACACAGGGCACACTTAAATATTCCTCCTAATTACCACATTTTGGGTCAGATTTGCCAAGTTCTCACGCAGCGCAGCGCACCACCCGCAAATGCTGCGCTGCGTGAGAAGGGGCGAGCAGGAGAGCACCATATTTCCAGAGCTATTGCATGCTCCTCCCCTCTCCCTACGCCGGCACAGAAATGTGCAGACGTGCACTACGGACACACCTTTGTGTATGGGTGTCTCTGTGAATCTAGCATAGGTTTTCTACTGGAAGGATTCCCTTCCAGTACAAAATACTGTGCTAAGACTAACTTTAAACCTTGTCTCATTTTGTATCTGTTCTGCACAGTGCAGAGCCAGAAAAGAAAGGGGAAATACAAGCATTTTTCCTTCATAGCGCCTTTCTGAAATAGACACTATTTTCTTACGCTAAACAGTGTTACTTGTGTAAGTAAATAGGGTTTAGCTTCCGAAACCTTAGGTGGGTGCGTGGGAATTCCCATGCACCACCCATTGTATGCCCACTTTGCCCTAGGTAGTGCAAAGCAGGGCTGTGCCCTGCTTTTCATTACTTTCTAGTGGTTTTCCAGCATAAAACAGGTTTTATTCCTGGACAGTTAATAGGAAACAAAAAGATTTGAATCATTTATTGCCACTTTTATGGCACAAACACAGAATTAAATCTTAGTAAATAGAACCCTCTGATTCTTTGCTACCGATGGGAAAACCTCAGCAAACTATAAGTCCTGGGTGTGATGGTAAGTGATCCGTTTGCTGCCGGTCTCACCTCCAGCCGGAGGATGCACATGTTTAACCTTTTCCGTGCTGATGACGGAACCGCTCCGTCATCACCCGCGGTGGAGCTGTGCTGATAACAGAGCGGTTCCGTCATGGCCCGCCCGACGCGCCTGCGCGGCGCTGATTTCGCACCTGCGCGGCGCGTTCCCTTGAGCGGGCGGGGCCATGACTGAACCGCTCTGTCATGAGCACAGCGCCACCGCGGCTGATGACGGAGCGGTTCCGTCATCAGCATGGGCGTGGCGCGCGGCCCCCCCGCCCCCTTCACGCTACGGCGGAATAGCCGCCGCAGCGAAGGTGTTAAGGGCCTCTGCTTCAGATTCTGAACAGACAGGTTCAGTGTCCCTGGCCCTAAGAGAGATGCGCTCTCCATGCGCTGCCCGTGACAGCGCCACCCAGTGGAGTGCACTGAGCCCCAGAGGGGCGCTGCCATCTGCAGCACGAATCTCTCTCGAGGTCTCCCCCATGCTGTGCACGATCAAACTCGGGATTATTTATGAGAGGCTTGCACCGCGTGAGCGCCACCTTCTTAGACGCTCTGGCTGCGCGAGCCTCTCAATGATATCTATAATGCGGTGCAGGGTCACCCTGCGCGGCTTTGCGTGGCCTCTTAGATATGGAGTAAGAAAAAGCAGTGCAAGTCGCTGCCTTGCCGTACTCTGGGTCAAGGAGGCGTTCCAGGGGTGTTGGGGTGGGCTTTCTGATGCAGCACCCGTGGATTTTGATGCTGCTCCAGACTCACTTAATCGCGTAAACCTGGAGCAGTGATAAAACCGTATGCCTCCTCAGAGCAGGCGTAACAAGGAGAAATATTTTTATTTCTGGGTTTTTTCTCTTTCCGTGTGTGCTACATTTTGCAGCACATATAGAAAGAGGAAAAAGCCTCTATGGATTGTTTTGTGCAGAAAGGTGCCCCTTCCTGCACGAAAACAAAACTGCCTGTAACAGAGGCAACCTTGCACCGTGGTGCAAGGGTGCCTATGTTTGAACTAGGCAGCAAATTGTTCGCCAGCGCAGGGGAAAATGACAGGAATGCACTGAATTTAATAAATACGGTGCATTCCGGCCCTTTCTCATTGGAGGTGGGCAGTGCAGTAAGGAGACTGCGGTGCTGCCCAATGCCGGTTCCTCATAAAGGAGGCCCTTAGAGTCCATCAGAGCCCTCGGCTGCAAGATATAGGGACACTATGACCAAAATAGCCCCAATTGTAGTCACGGCTATTGCCGTGTCGGGCTGCCTTGAAACTGGTTGTGTGTTACAATTTCGCTTTTTGGGTCCAAAATGCCCGCCGGGAGGGTGGGTGGTTTCTGACTGCAGCAACAAAGCTCAGAGTAATGGAATTACTGGTAAGTAATTTAAGTATTGCCTCCTTGTTTCTTCCTCCCTCCAGTCCTCGTCTTTGAGGAATACCAAAGATGCAGGAGGTAAACTTGTTTCTTGTATTGGGGGTCTTGACCGAGAGGGAGATTATGAATTGCGTGTCTTCTGCGAAGGAGAGGATGTTGATGTTGTGCGCACAGTGTTGCAATAATGATGTCATTTCAGATGTCATCAGTGATGTCATCAAAGTTGTGAGTGGATGCAATCTGTGAGTTTATAAGCAGTGCAAGCTGAGGGTACGAGGTATAGTTCCTTGAATTAACTATAACTGGTGAATTTTTGTGTTTTTTAGAGTTTGAAACATTCTGACATTACTGACATTTTCACCTACCTATAATGTCACTTTAACGTTTAGTTTTTTTTCCAGTTAATTGCAAGGTTTTTAATGTAAAGTAATATTTTATTAACATACCTAAGAAGGCCTACCCCACGCTGCGCTTAGCCAAAGGCCATGAGCGGGGTCTGGTGGCTTCAGGACCTGCCCTAAAGCCAGGCCTGTGCCGAACCCTGCCCGTGGGTGGCCAGTCGCAAGACAGACAGGGAACCCTTTCCTTTGTGGCCAACACGCCCCCATTGTTGCCCAACCCCCAATGCTTAGACAACAACACACATACTCCCATCCAACTTTTTTCCAGGACTCCCTTGAATTTCTGTGCTGTGTACAGCAAGAGTCTGCAGCAACGTACATTTTTTTCCTTCGCTTTGACACGGGGAGGGCACTCAATGACCCCCACTCCTACACATTGCAGGGGGTCAGGGTACCCCTTCCATGTCCACTTATATGTTGTTTGATTTTTTATTTACAGGACAGGGGGACTGAGGGGTTTATTTACAAGTTAATTTCGCCGCTGGTGTGTAATTTTGCTTTTTGACACACCGGCGGCACAAAGTGCAGACCCCTTTCTACGAGGCCTCGCAAACCCACTTTGCGTGGCTTTTCATGGCCTTGTAGATATGGAGTAAGGCACTGCACCGCAAGTCCTTGCATTTCCTTACTCAAAAAGGTTTTCAGTGGGCATTGCGGTGGGTGTTCCCAAGCAACACCCATGGATGTTTACGCATTCATAGATTTACAAAGTCTTGCGAACCTAGGAATGCGTCAAAAGCCTGCGCCTCCCCAGGGAAGGCATAATGACGAGAAAACACTTTATTATAGCCTTATAGCCCGCCGTAGAGGGCTATACCAGCTATTAAAGGCCCTCTCCAGCGTTAAAGGCCCCAAGCCGAAGGTGAGGGCCTTTAACAAGGGAGAGGGACTTTAATAGCCGGTATAACCCAACTACGAAGGGCTATAAGGCTATTAGAACATTCTGCCACTAGAGGGCAGAATGTTCTAACAAAAAAGAACAAAACCTTCTGGGAGCGCGAGAGGATTGGAATCCCCTCAGGTTCCCTGAAGCCTTTGTTCACAGCCAGAGCTGTAAACAAAGAAGCATTGGAATGTTGGAGCTCAGGGATTCTACCCGCCATTATAAGCCCGGAGCACTCCATTGTTTTCAATGGAGCTCCCAACATTCCAATGTTCTAATTCTCCTTATTGTTTTCTTTTTCTATTTGTGCTGTATTTTGCCGCACACATAGAAGTAGGAAAACACCTCCATGTATTGTTTTTTTGCAGGAAGTTATGCTTCCCTGCACAAAAGCAATCATTCCTACAAAGCAAAAATCCTTGCACCTTGGTGCAAGTGTGCCTCCGTTGGCACAAGGCAGCTGACTGTACACCAGCACAGTGTGGAAGAGGACAGGAATGCACTGTATCTCATAGATACGGCGCATTCCTGCACTTTTCTTCTGATGAAGGGCAGCGCAACAAAGTGACTTGCTGCTTTGCCTTTCATCAAAACTCGTAACTTAGGCCCTGAGTCTCCAACTCCTAAAATGGCGGCTACAACATTTCTCTTCCTGTTGCAGCTAGCCAATCACAACCTTCAGTCCCAGGGAACCGGCATCTGTCCTGCAGATCAAGCCAATCAGCATGCTTCATTTGCTGTTTAGGACCTCAATACTCCCACAATGCTCCCTCAGGTTTACACCAAATCACAAAAAGCATCCTTCCGGAATAAAGACTTAGCTGTCTGCCAATTTGGTGTAATTCATTTCAGCCGTTTGGATATAGTGTTGCCTAAAGCTCCTAATGGGAATTCCATGGGGAAAAACCTGTTTTGGGATCCACCTTTTTCTCGGCCTCTGCTTGATGGATCACTCTGAAACTCAGGAAGGAGCTGCAGTGGATGATTTGTTTTTTGTGGAATGTTTTGTGAAGATTCGTCAAATGGCACCAATGTTACACGCAAACCAAAAAATTGATTACCTATGTAAACAAGATCCTACATATAAGTACACAGGGGCGACAGCCACTCTGTAATATATCGCTGCTGAGTAGTTATAGTCGGGACCATGTTACATAGGAAATGACTGCTCACTGATATATATATTTATATCAAAAGTTACTTCTGCAAAACGAAGGTCACAGAACGGCACTACGAGTAGTGTTACGATGTTTTATTCAGATTGGCAGAACAAAAACGTGTACAGCGTCAGACGCGTTTTAACGGATGTATGACATCACAACGCATGCTTTTACTCCGCATGCCATTACAACGCAGTTTTTACAACGCAAGTCATTACAATGACTTTCGCTGGAGGGAGCTGGATAGTGGAATAGTTTAATTTTCTATTCCAACTCCAGTCCCCGTGGATAGTAGGGAAGGTGTTGGATAGAAAATTAAACTATTCCCTATCCTACAGCGCCCTCCAACGCAAGTCGTTGTAACGACTTGCGTTGCAATAGCTGCGTCGTAATGGTAGTGCGGAGTGAAAGTTGCATTGTAAAGGATGTTCCCCGTTTTAACTTCCAAAGCCTTTATCACGATGCCTATATACTAGAGCCCTTCCTATTTACACAGGCATTACAACACATTGGCTGGCAATTTTATGCATTATCCGTGGCCGGTATACAACCTTTACAACGCAACTTTTACAACGACCTACCATTACCACGCATTTTTTACAACGCAGGATCCATTACAACGAAGTACCATTACCACGCATGTATTTACAACGCAGGTACCTTTACAACGCATACCATTACAACGTAAGTATTGGTAAGTATATCATTTTATTAAAAATATTATAAGTTTGCGTTTTTGGGTAAAGGGGTATTTTTAGGGTTCAGGGTTAGTTTTGGGTATTTGGGTAAAGGGGTATTTTTAGGGTCAGGGTCAGTTTTGGGTTTTTGGGTAAAGGGGTATTTTTAGGGTTCAGGGTCAGTTTTGGGTTTTTGGGTAAAGGGGTATTTTTAGGGTTCAGGCTCAGTTTTGGGTTTTTGGGTAAAGGGGTATTTTTAGGGTTCAGGGTCAGTTTTCAGTTTTGGGGTAAAGGGGTATTTTTAGGGTTTAGGGTCAGTTTTCAGTTTTTGGGTAAAGGGGTATTTTTAGGGTTTAGGGTCAGTTTTCAGTTTTTGGGTAAAGGAGTATTTTTAGGGTTTAGGGTCAGTTTTCAGTTTTTGGGTAAAGGGGTATTTTTAGGGTTTAGGGTCAGTTTTCAGTTTTTGGGTAAAGGGGTAATTTTAGGGTTCAGGGTCAGTTTTCAGTTTTTGGGTAAAGGGTATTTTTAGGGTTCAGGGTCAGTTTTCAGTTTTTGGGTAAAGGGGTATTTTTAGGGTTCAGGGTCAGTTTTCAGTTTTTGGGTAAAGGGGTATTTTTAGGGTTCAGGGTCAGTTTTTAGTTTTTGGGTAAAGGGGTATTTTTAGGGTTCAGGGTCAGTTTTGGGTTTTTGGGTAAAGGGGTATTTTTAGGGTTTAGGGTCAGTTTTGAGTTTTTGGGTAAAGGGGTATTTTTAGGGTTCAGGGTCAGGTTTGGGTTTTTGGGTAAAGGGGTATTTTTAGGGTTCAGGGTCAGTTTTGGGTTTTTGGGTAAAAGGGTACAGGGTAAAAATTAAATATAATTAAATTTAAATTACATTAAATTAAATTGATTAAATTAAATTAAAATAAATTAAATTAATTAAATTAAATTAAATTAAATTAAATTAAATTAATTAAATTAAATTAAATTACATTATATTAATTTTAATTAAATTACATTTTAAAAAATATTATATACTTACCAATACTTACGTTGTAATTGTATGCGTTGTAAAGGTATATGCGTTGTAAATACATGCGTGGTAATGGTACTTCGTTGTAATGGATCCTACGTTGTAAAAATTGCGTGGTAATGGTATACGTGGTAAAAGTATGCGTTGTAACGTCATACATCCTCCGTGGCCATATTGGTGTATACAAATCGATAACCACTGTATACTGCTCGATAGTGCAAAATGAATTTTTCTCGATGACTGCAATAGTTTACCGGCTTATGCCCCAGTGGGCCCTGCAACCAGTTATTGTATAATATCGATAAGATAACATCTGCAACTGTTAATTCAACAAGATACACAAATACATACAACTCATTGCGCTGTACGTAAATTCATGCTTAACACTGCCTTTTAACTCACGTAGCTCAAATGTTGGAACAGAGAAAAAGAGAAAAGAAAAAAGGGCCAATGAATTACACTGAAATCAAGCCCCATTGGGCACAAACATTTTTAACTGAAAAATACAACTAAAAATAAAAGAGATATCTTAGCACTTCTGCATTTCCCATGGTACTCCAAATTACAGAGTTGAACAAGTGCCTGTACTAACTAAAAAGAAACAATTTAATTCTATCCAGCCGTTCGGGCTGTAGGTTTGACAACGCGTTCCCATGGTGGGAATTAACATTACAAATGCAACCTTATTTTGTGCCCCTATTTCTCGGTTCCCACTGACCAGATCATCCCACACACAACGGGCCCAATTCACAGAACTAACTTAAGACAAAATCCTAAACTTACTACTTTTAGTATTCACAGAAGTTAGGATTTTGTCTTAAGACAGACTTAAGACAGACGTAAGACAGAATCCTAACTTAAGTCTGTCTTAAGTCTGTCTTAAGACAAAATCCTAACTTCTGTGAATATCAAAAGTAGTAAGTTTAGTATTTTGTCTTAAGTTAGTTCTGTGAATTGGGCCCAACATACTTTCACACTTTGTGGGAAAATTTCACAAATATTGATCAAACGGAGCCAGAGTTATAGGCAACTCAAAAAACTAGGTCCTAACTATAACTACCTACTGGCGACTATAGTTAGACTTAGGTTTCACTCATACAGAACCAGGAAAAGTAGCAGTTAGCTGAGTTCACATCCCGATATAACCTTTCATACACCCACTCCAACTTCCACACTACCATTCTCAAAACCATAGACACACCCATGCCAGTACTTACATACCACTCACTGATTCATAGGTCTACACACGCATCCACCCAGACACTCATACAACCATTCATAATCCAACTCACTCACTAATGCAGCCACTGATATAACCACTCATTCACCCATACAGCTACTCAAACACATACTCACTCACCCAGAGTCAATCACACAGCCACTTATTCACCTATACAGTTATAAACACACCCACTCACTTGTTCATACGGATACTAACACATACTCACTCATCTATACAGTCACTGACACAAACACACTCTCACCCATACAGCCACTCTCACTCTCACAATCACTCACTCACTCATACAGTCACTCATATTACCCAACAGTCACCTATACTGCCTGACACATATGCTGTTACTCACTCATACACCACTGACACATCCATTCACTCACTGACACAACCATACACATACTCAGTCACCAGCCATGCTCCATGTTGGTAAGAGCGGTGGGTCAGTGCAGCTCGGTGGGGGGGATTTCGATGGATGATGAGGGAACATTAATTAAATAATTAATTTTCTCTCGCCGTCATCTGTCGAAATCCCCCCCACCCGGCCTCATTGCCCCACCACTTTTACATGCACGGGCCACGGCTGTCCGTCACCTACACGTCCTCTCACAGATGCACTCATTTACAGCCAATGGCTCACCCACTCACTCATCCATGCAGCAGTCACACACACGCTCATCCACCCACACAGACACTCATACACCCATACAGGTACTCAGACAACCAGTCAATCACCCATACAGCCACTCATTTACCCACTGTCCAGCCCATACTGCAACTTAGACACCATCTGACAGACTGATACAGACGTTCACACATCGTAGTCACTCACCCATACATTTACTGAGACACCTAATCACTCACTTATACAGTCAGTCACACACCCACTTAATTATCCATACAGGCACTTATACACCCACTTTGGTATGTATATTTAACACATGAACGTTTTAAAAACACTCACAGTCACTGGATGATGTCATCAGTGATGTCATTGACCATGGCGGGACTCCCCCGGAGCATCTTAGGATCACGGCAACAAAAAAAAATGCCAGCTGGCATTTAAAAAAAGCATTATTATGAAGCCTGGGATGGGCCAGGGCCCAAGGCATTATTTTTAAGCCACTCTTAAACCCTGAGAACCCCATTCTCTGGGGCAAAATATCAATTTATGGTAGGGGGGCAAGCTGCCCCTTCCCCGTGCCAGTATTGGGCCCCAAAGACCCTATCCCCTGCTGCTGAATACTAAATAAAAGAGAGGAGGGCAGGCAGGCCTTCTCCTCAAGCAACTATTGGGACCCGGGGTGTTGCAGGGTGAGCTGAAACCGTCATAATAAAAAAGACAAGCACTCCTCTTGGCAACGCAAAGACAGTTCTTTACTGTCGCGACAGGGAGAAGGACCCTCCTTACACACAGGCAGGCGGCTGGGCTCTCTCTCGAAAACTCCCACTCACAGGCAGCCCATTATATATACAATTTGCACAATGGTTTATGACAAACAGCAAATAATAATTGACTTGCAGATTATAGATTGAAGATGGAAAAACACTCAAAGACGTGTGACCCCATATCCCCAAACTCTGACCTAATCCTCTGCACATCCTTTATTGCACTTTCAGCAATGCTGGAAAATGAAGCATCTTCTACTCATGAATGCATGTGTATTCGGGGAACAGCGATACAACGCAACTTTTACAACGCAGTACCTTTACGACGCAACCATTACAACGCAAGTCATTACAACGACTTGCGCTGGGGGGCCCTCTAGGATAGGGAATAGTTTTAATTTACTATCCAACACCTTCCCTAGTGTCCATGGGGACTGGAGTTGGAATAGTAAATTAAACTATTCACTATCCAGCGCCCCCCAACGCAAGTCATTGTAACGACTAGCGTTGTAAAAGTTGTGTCGTAAAGGCATGCGTTGTAAAAGCATGCGTTGTAACGACGTACATCCGTGTATTTATGGTAAACGTACTTTTAGTGGAGTGTGTGCTTTTTTCATTGTGTGCCTAAGACTTGTCTGCTCCAGGCTAAATGGATTTCCTGCACCCATTGTCTAATCAGGTTACAATCTATTTGGAAGCCCGCAGTGCATGCAGGTGATCCAGTTAGCCAAAACCCTGAATATTTTCATATTGCTAAACACAAGTTGGTTTTTAACTTAAACCCTTTCTAGTTAATTATTCCAGTGAGTCCTCAAGTGCACTTTTCACCTTACTCTTCTCAATGCATGACTTGGGCCTAAACTGCTTTTTTACCATGTACAACTGTGTTATTTTAATCATTTTTGTTTTTGTGCAACGTTCTCCTGTTTTACAACTTTTGTGTCTTTTATATTTTCTATGGAGTGTTCATATTTTACATTTCCTACAACAGGGGCCCCATCCTCCAGGCCTGCCTCCCTGAGCCACTGTTGGGCCCTGGAACTCGCTCGCCGCGCCTGGCGTTCTATTGAGCGGGCAGGGCCATGACGGAACCGCTCCGTCACCAGCACAGCCCGCCCAAGGGGCGTGATGGAGCAGTTCCGTCATAAGCGCCGGAGCGCCACGCGGCCCCACCGCCCCTTAGCGCTGCAGCGGAATAGCCACTGCAGCGAAGTGGTTAAAAAGAGGATAGAGGCCACCCACCTCCTTCCCTTGCTGGTATCTGCCCCAGGGACCTCATTCCCAGGGTGTGATACAT
This sequence comes from Lissotriton helveticus, assembly GCF_964261635.1. Lineage (NCBI taxonomy): Eukaryota > Metazoa > Chordata > Amphibia > Caudata > Salamandridae > Lissotriton > Lissotriton helveticus. The sequence goes on from NC_136057.1 coordinate 42,391,364, forward strand.
GGGCGTCGCTTCACCAAAATGCCTGGGGTAGTGGAAGTGGCATCGCATGTTTTGACCCCAATTACATCACAGGAAATGATGTCATGTTACTTTTGACAAGCTGTCACCCTCCCCTCAGCTGTTGTCACATCTTCCTCACCTATTGCTGACTCGTCTTCTCCTCTCTCACATGACTTTTTTACCTGTTCTTTTCTTTTTCACCTTTCTCCATCACTCCCTGCTTCCCTATCTGTCTTTTGTCACCTGTCTCTGTCACGGTATTATTGGTGTCTCTTTCCTCCCTTTTTGTCTCTCTCAGACATGCATCCCCCTGTTTTTTGTCTCTTCACCTCACACCCTTCTCCCTGTAATGTCTTCTTCCTTTCTTTATTCTACCCTCATTTTGCCTCAACTCCTTTTACCTTCACCCTCTCTCTTTCTTTCACTCTCCTTCTCTCCCCTGTATTTCTTTCTGACTCCCTCCACAAGCTCAAGGGCAGCAGGAGGCACTGACATGCTCCACACCAGTTTCAACAATAAATGATTCTTTTCCAAGTTAGCTACTGTCCTCTGAGGTCAGGGCTCACAGGTTCAGGGATGGTGGTCGCAGGAGGCAGGCCTTGGGTCGCAGCTGCGACCCCTGGTGACCCTTAAATAACATCCAGGGTGGCATACTTCATAGTGTCCCGGGGAACCTACCACCAGGACACTGTGGCTCCCTAACCCGGAAAGTGCACTTATACCCTGCCCGCACTCTCCCAGGCAGGGACTCAATTTTGCTCCCTTCCAGTGGGAGCAGCAAAAAAAATCCTCCAGGACTGTTATTGTGTCATCCTGTTGTATACTGGTGTACAGGCTTTCTATGTCAAAGCTCCTGTTTGGATATTCTGCCAGCTGCAACGTGGTTTACCTGATTGAATGCATCTGCAAAAAACAGTATATCGGAATGACCACCAGGAAAATAAAGCAGCGAATCAGTGAGCACCGTAGCACCATCCGGTGCAAGGAAAATGCGACTAAGCTGACTGACCATTTCATTGAAAATAACCATACACCTAATGATATGGTATGGACAATTATTGAACAAGTGACAGCAGGACCCAATGTACAAAAACGTCTGTACGAGAAGGAACAAAGATGGGTCTATATATTGTCAACCCACATTGTAGGGCTCAACGATAACATCCCATGGGCCACAGTCCTCTGATCACTATATTCATGAACTGCCAACTATCAAGGAAATCAGCCATATTTTACCTTTGGGCAACCCATGTAGTGATTGATGCGACTATCTCTCATAATCAAGTTCCCGTGCCCAGGGTACGCATAGCCATCTGACTGGATTATTCCAGTTTTCCCTCCCCTTTTCTGGCCCATTGCACTAAGTGAATCCTTATCCTCTTCTGCTAACTAAGACCATGCATGGTACTTGATCACCGTTAATCAAGAACCTACTATTGAATTTCGTATTGTCCCATGACCCCTACGAGGAACTAATCAGTAACTGTGCCCCTCCTTTTCCTCCGGTCCCGGGCCTCGAACCCTTGCCTGTCAGTATAGTTGTTTCACCCAGTTGCTTAGCAACCACCTTGTTTGGCCCCAAACACTTTCCGTATTGAGTTTCACGCCATGTTCCATTGACGTGACTCCGCCCCCCGGAAACGCCGAACTTTGTCTGAAGTAGCCGCGGCGCTCATAGTTTCAGTGCGGGGTGGCTGCAGGAGAGGCATGTAGGTAATCGGCTACGCTCTTTTCTGGCAAACTGTAAGTAATTTCCTGTGTAGAAACAATTGACTATACCTTATGAGCCAATTTTTATCGCAGAGGCGCTTCACTGGCATCTGACGATTTTTAACCCTTCCCCAAATACAGAATATGTCCCTACCAGAGGCCAACTTCCACCCAACCCCGTGAAGCCCAGAGACCCTAATACAGGAGTGAGTCCTGCTACTCTTAGGTCTCTTCTTGTGTGTTTACATGTTTGTGAGTTCTGTCTATCAGTGATGCTTGAAAGGATAATTAATTTCACATCGTTATTTTCTCACTGCACTGCGAGTGAGCATAATTGAGTCACGCACAAAAGAATCGTGGAGTGCAAGAGACCAATGTGTATAACGATATATTGATCATTGTGCACACCACTACCTGATAGGTGTGTAAATGAATACAGTCGAGTCACGCACTAATAAACGTCGAGTGTGAGAGACTCCTGTCTATTAAGATATCTTGATCACTTTGCACACTACCATTTGATAGGTGCACTACCACTGTTTGAGAGGGGTATAAGTGAACACAGCCGAGTCACGCACCAGCATTCGTGGAATGAACGAGGTTATAATGTTACTTTGATCACCCTGCACACCACTACTTGATAGGTGTGCCAGCACTAATTGATAATACCTGCGCCACTGGTAGTATTTTCCACCATTGTGCACGTCTAGCTCGCTTTTGGTCTGAATGGGTTCAACACAGATTAAAAGACACGTGAGAGACAGCACTGCACGACGTTACAGGCTTGTAACAACTGTTCCATTCTTCTTCCACAGGTCTTCTTTTTTATTCTGTCTCTCTCACCCACCCATGCTTGAGAGACTGTTCTACTGCAGATTTTTGTCAGTAGTTCGAAGGAATCTAGGATTGGCAGAGCGTTAGTGTGCTCTGACCACCCATTTTCCGTTGGTCCTGAAAAAAACCCGGCAACTTCCATTAGCGGGTTGAAACATGTAGACCTTCAACACATAGATACATATGGTCATAACAAACTGTAATCGTATCCCTCACACATTTTTTATATTGTCCAGTAGTCTAGAAATAAACTTTATTAACAATAGTCATACCAGGACAATTTTTAACACCTTTTTTGCACTATTCACACACAAAAAAACCCGCTCCACTGTAATTCAGGTGTCGAAGCACACCCTGATGGCATTCGGCTATCAGGGTGGACCCCGATGATGAAGCATGTCACCAACTAGGTTGGTGAGTGAGGGGTTTATTATAATCCAAGAAGGACTTGCTTCTCATCTAATCTTCCCACTCAGATCGCTCCTTGAGCTTTTCTAGGTGATACTCCTCTTATGTTTATTGATAGTTAGTCTTGGGGACTAGGAGTACTCCCCGTTCACAGTTTCTGTGAACAAAATTCCTTACTCTCCCTTGTGTTTATTTATATGCAATGTGTCATGAACCTGTTGGTGTAAAAGACACGCAATTTAGCTGTCAAATCATACAGATAGTCAAGCAATACAGGGTGTTCAATCTCGCTGAATTTCGTCAGCCTCGGCACTCCCCATATGTTAGCCGGGCGACCACAAATGATCTCGTATGGACTAAGTCCCACTCGAGAATGTACAGTCCTCCTAGTTGACAGAAGTGCTAATGGCAAAGCATCAGGCCATTTAAGACCAAAGCTCGCCTGTATCTTGGCAAGTTTTAACTTAAGAGTGCCATTATAGCACTCCACTAGACCAGCTGATTGGGGGTGATTTGCAGCGTAAAATTTTTGCCGAATTCCTAAACCATCACACACTCTCTTCATCACTTGACCCACAAATTCACTCCCATTGTCACTCCAGACCATTCTCGGCAAACCGTACCTAGGGAAAAACTCCTTAACAAGGGCTTTAGCTGTGGACAAGGCAGTATTATCTTTCAGGGGATATGCTTCTACCCATCTTGAAAAGGCACAAACAACCACGAGTACATACTTCAAATTGTTGCACCTCTCCATGTGGATGAAATCTAGTTGCAAAACCTCGAACGGATACGTTGGAGGCGCAAAATGACCAGCTGGAGTTGGAGATCCCTTGCCAGGATTGTACATCAGACAAACCATACAATTCTTGACCACATTCTCTGCACACTTAGGAATTCCAGCATTTTGCCCTACTGAAGCCAACAACTTACAAATCCCTTTCACACTGATATGAGCCATTCCATGCGCCATTGTAACCACTGCAAGCACGTACGCATCGGGTAACAACCATCGCTGATGCTCTGACAACTCAACCCAACAACCATTCGAATCCAATTGACCCGTACTCTCTCTCCATATGCTCAACTCTTTCTCTGTAGCTTCAGCTTGAATTGACTTCACACTTTCTATCGTATCTTCACACATACTTCTATCTGGAACCCATCTCGCCGGACCTGCAACATACATTCGACTCATCACATCCCTCGCCACATCTTTCGCCACTTCATCCGCAAACGTATTACCACGACCAACATCATCGGTAACCTTCTTATGTGCACTGCATTTCACGATCGCAACTTGCAACGGCAAAGTAAGTGACTCAAGGTGTTCATTTACCAACTGACCATGCTGAATCTTAGCTCCATGCAAAGTCAGAAACCCACGCTCTTTCCACAATCGTCCAAAACTATGAGCCACCCCAAACGCATACTGGCTATCAGTGTACACAGTCACTCGTTTCCCTTTCGACAACACACACGCTCCTGTCAATGCAATCAACTCTGCTGCTTGAGCTGAGTTATGTGGGATACGTGTAGCTTCAACAATCGTATGCAAAGTCGTAACAGCATATGCCGCCGTCGTATCACCATTCGGAAGCTTGAAGCACGAACCATCTACCCATAAGGTACCATCACACTTTGAAAGAGGAGTGTCCCTAAGGTCTATTCTCCCTTTCATTTCCTCCTCTGTCCTAAGAAAACAATCATGCTGTTCAGAAACATCTGTCTCCACTGAAATCGGCAACAACGTAGCTGGATTCAACGTGTTGCATCTCTTTATATGCACATGACTCGCTAAGAGTGTCAACTCATAACCTGACAATCGAGCACTAGTAAAGTGCTGTGTCTTTGTCCTGTTCAACAATGTATCCACTGCATGTGGAACCATTACAATCAACGTATTATCCATCACCAAGCCAGCAGACTGTCGAATAGAAACAGCCGCTGCCGCTGTAGCTCTCAAACAACTCGGCAACGCTCTAGCTACCGGATCCAAAGTCGACGAGAAATACGCACATGGACGTTGCTTATCGCCGAACTGCTGTGTCAAAACTGACAATGCACATCCCTCTCTCTCGTGGACATAGAGTGTGAAAGGCTTACTGTAGTCGGGGGTACCCAACACAGGAGCCGAACACAACGCATCACGCAATTCTGAAAAACTCTTCTGGCATTCGTCAGTCCAAGGAATAGGATTCGGAGTATCCTTAACAGTAAGAGCTATCAAAGGTTTCGCAAGAAGCGAAAAATTTGGAATCCACTGTCTACAATACGACGTAATACCCAGGAAAGCACGCACTTCTCTCTGTGTGGTTGGCACACTCATTCTCGCAATCGCTTGGATTCTTTCTGGGGTCAATCTTCTTCCCTCCGTCTATAAGAGATGACCTAAGTAGGTCACTTCTTGTCGACAATACTGCAGCTTTGAAAGAGACACCTTATGATGAAAGTCAGACAAATGACGCAACAACGACAAGGTAGCTTCTTTACAAATCTCTTCATTGTCAGCAGCAACTAACAAATCGTTGACATACTGAACAAGAGCAGCACCATCAGGTAAGACAATCGTATCAAGCTGTGTTTTCAAAGCCTGACTATAGATTGATGGACTCTCACAATAGCCTTGAGGAGCGCGCTTGAACCGGAAGCTTCAACCTCCTAAAGAGAAGCCGAAAATATCTCTACTCTCCTCGGCAATCGGGATGCTGGAGAAAGCATTCTTCAAATCAATCACCGAAAACCAAGTGGCTGAAGCTGGAATCATGGTCAGTAAGGCAGTAATATCTGGAACAACAGGAAATTGCGGAACTACAATCTTATTCACCTCGCGCAGATCGATCACGAACCTGTATACTGGCGGTTGTGAAGAGTCAGTACGTTTCAGAACAGGCAAAACTGGACTATTGCACACTTTACCTCTCGTTTCTTCAATCACATCTTTCTCAATCAGGTCATGAATGATGGCTAGCAATGCTCTTTCACCATCACTAGAGATCTTATGCTGGGGAATACGTGGCATTCGAACATTTGCTTTCAGCGTCACAACATATGGCGGTACCTCCAAAAGACCCACATCATTAGGACCAGTAGCCCAAAGAATATCAGGAAGAGAAGACAATTCAGCCGGGAGTCGGTCTTTCGACAAATACATCGGAGAGATCACTCTCTTACCTAATGTAAGTTGTACTCCCGAAGGAGAACATTGTAGTGTCGCATACAATCTTTTCAATAGATCCAATCCCAACAAATTCTCACCACAACCTGTCGTCAAAATAAGGGGTGCTTTGAATTCACAAGGTCCAACAGAAAGAGACAAAGGACTAGAAATCGGGTTTCTAACTGGGGCGCCAGAAAATCCTACTGAAACATTCGTCAAGCCAGACAAAGGTGCGCCAGGGAGTTTAGAGTGCATAATAGAACTCTTCGCAGCACCAGTATTCAACAGAAAAGGCTCTGACACACCTGATGTAATCACTTCAACATAAGGTCCACTCTGATCTACTGGAACTGAAACAACTCCCTCTCTTTGTCTATGGCTGTCCTAGCAATCATTACCGTCCATATTCTCACCTTCGACATAGTAGTCGTCAGCATAGTACTGAGTCGTCCTACCAGACGCACCATTTTGCTGATCAAAACAATTCATTGAATTTTGTGGAGGAAAGGAACGCGCATTCTGGGGGAACACACCACTTCCCCTACCTCTGGAAGCTTGCTGAACACCTCGACCTCTCACACCAGAAACACCATTTGCGCGCTGTAACAGAACCGGGCAACTATTTTTTAAATGGCCCTCTTCTTTACAATATGCACATTGATTAGGGCCTACAGGAAAATGCGGTTGAGGAGGCTCAAACCTTTGCGGGTTTCTCTGAAACTGCTGAGGCTGCTGATAATCACGTTGGCTACTACGAGGCGGATACGCTTGCTGCAAAAGATCCTTTGTTTTCAACTCTTTAGTCTTCTTGTCTGCTCTATCCTTCTCATCCTTATCCCTATTTTCGTAGTACTGTGCAGTAGCCAATATCTGTGCTGATGAGGAAACAGCCCAAGAACTCTCTGAATCCTTCAATTTAGTACACAACTCAGGAAGCAAGTTATGCACAAACTTATCAACAAACAACCGTTGCCCACCTTCCGTACTCATGTCTTGACTCTTGACCACTATGGTCAATAAACGTTTCTTCAAACCTAGTGAAGAAATCAGACACACTTTCATCTTTCTTCTGCTTACACGCAGACAATTTGTCCCAGTTTACTCGCATAGCAGGCATTAAAGTCTTCATATAGGTAACGATCCTACCAGGAAGTTCTGCAACTAGAGGCTCAGGTTTAGCACCACCAACTTGTCGACCATCCGCAGCACCAATATTAACCCAGGTATCACCTAACTCTTGCGCATGATCCGTGTGACGAATCAATCCCCATAAAGGCTGTAGAACCACATTTCCAAACAACATGTCTATATCAGCTAGATTCATAATACATGAGTCTGCAGTCTGTGATAATTCCTTATATTACCCTGCAGGATTTTTACGGGGGGTCAGGCAAAGTCTGCTTAAGAGCCAAAACTTCAGCTCGCTTCCACGGAACATGTACCCAAACACGTTGAAAATGGGCTGGCGCAGCTACAATACCAGCATTAACATTGGCCTTAACGGCCTCTTTCCACACCAGAGGAACCTCCCTCATTGGATATTGTCGCACTTTCCTCCTAACAGAAGGATCAGGCTCAAACAACGGCTGAGGAGGAGACTTACTCCTAAACGACAACAATGTCGCAACTGCTCTCTCAACATCGAAACCCACTATAGTTCCCTTTGCAAACTCGGACTGTACACAGAACAACTCAGACGGAGTCTGTCCCAATTTACCATCTTCCCATTCTTTACAAAGGAAAGTACACATTTCATCAAAAACATACCTCTCCTTCGGTGCTTCCCATTGACGAAAGACATCCATAACAGATTCTAAATCATATCTCAAAGTATTAGTAACCCATTTACGTGCCAAATGTTCCAGTACTGTCCGCTCGTCGGGACCAGGCAATTGGCTACGTAATTGTTTATGCTCTGAAACAGGGGTCATACCTAGTGACCCAAAGAAAGGGGAAAGGAGACCAGTAACGGTATCAGTCATCCTCTGTCGAACAGAAGGAGAAGTTGACAGAAGGACAGGAGACAAGGCAGACTGAGAGGAAACCAATATAGGAGCGGTAGCAGAAGAAGTAGCAAGAACAGGAGACAAAGTCGTAAGAATTGGAGATGGAGCAGGTAGCAAAGTCGGCGGCCCTTGAGAAGGCTGCGCCAGAGGAATAGGAGCCAACTGAAGAGGAGCTGGCGGCTGTGCAATAACCGGACGCAAAGCAACCGGAGGTTGCGCAACTAAAGGTTGCGGAGGTGCTGTAGCACTTTGCACATAAGGGGGTGGCGACCTCAGCAAATGGGATATCAAAGGATCCTTCTCAAGTTCCTTCGTCGCATCTTGCTGATGAGGGGGCAAAGCTGGATTACACTTCTCAATCGCCATTTTACGTTGCCTGTGCAACTGCTCACTCACTTGTTCTTCTTCATTATCTTTAAACTGTATAGCAGCTTGCATTATCGAAATACCCTTCTCTCTTATATTTCTCTTCGCTAATTTAATTTGTTTCTGTTTGGCTTCCTTCCGCCAGAGGCGGAAAGAGTCAAACATCGCCGGCCGGGCTTTCTTCTTGAAGAGTTTAACTTCCAAATCATCTAAAATCTCCGTGTCATAACTACCATATTGGGGCCACTTTAGGACACCGTCCTTTCTAGTGTAGCGAATCCACACTTCATTATACGTGATGGGGCCCACGCCATGTTTCAAATAGAGCTCATAGGTTGGAGTTCCAATCGGAGGAACCGGACACGAACCCTCCAATCGGGAATCCCTATTACAACCACAACAAAATAACTTTCCAAGTCTGCTAAGACCAGGCATCTTCGCTCACTAGTCTAGCTTCAAACTTCAAGGGAATATCGAATACGATAGTCTCGTGAATACACGAGTCCCTCGGCTTTGGAGCTTGCAAGTCCCAAATCAAATATCCCAAGGGTTACCCAAAAACTAAGGACTGGGAGATGCTCCACTCATACTTAACTGAGGTATCGATCACGTCACCAGAAGAAGACCTGTCTATCGTCTCGCTTTACAAATCGTCTAAGGGCTCCAAGACAGGGCGACAGTCAGGGCAGCAGTCCTTCGTAGCCGTCGGAAAGCGGGGACCCTCGCAGCAAAGACTTTTGGACCACGACGACATACAGGGGTTGATGAAGTGGCAGGCCTTCCTCCAGAATTTTCACACGAAGCTCCTCACGATCTTCAGGCTTGAACCGGTACCGCGGAAGTCGCCCCACGTCGGGCGCCAATTGAAGAACCGGGTTTTAGAACCCAGCGCGCCAGGGGAAATGCCCAAAGTCTCCGGGTTCACCTGTCTTAGAATACAGAGACACGGGGTACTTCTTGGTGACGTCAAAGATCAAATTTATTAGCTGCAGCCAGTAACAGAGATCCTAGAAGTACAACACGGTGTATGTTCTCAGGAGACTGCTCAATTTTACAAAGCAAGCCATCCCTTTTTATACAAAAAATTGTGCTTCAGGCAAACATTCCTTATTTACAGTTTGACCACTCACATGTTTCCACGACAAAAGCAGGAGCATGATGACAAGCCCATTTTTCAGTTTGTCCAGCCCAAAAGCAATCATCAAACAAACCCATAATAAACATTCTTCTTTTGGACAAGTTGGAGACAAACCCATAATAAAAGACCTCAACCCAAATCGTAAATAGGCCATAAAAGAAGGAGCAGAAACAGATGAGAAGCAAGATAGAAGGGTGTGTGCGTGTACCATAAACTCAGCAATGTCCTGCTCTTTGATCTCTATCTTGACCAGCTAAAGGGCAAGAACTGGTTTGGCAAGTTCACTTCAGGTCAAACAGGAGTCAGCACAAACTCAAGCCAAGGTGTACGTGTCCCAGAGACTTGTTCAGCCACAGTCATAGGCCTATGTGAGGGCAACCACAAAATGGCTGCCATGCACAAAATGGAACCCCAGGGTTTCAGAACGAAATCGTCAAATACACAGTGAATCCATCAATGTAACATGATGGAAACACTCATGCTTGCTGAGCTCACTGTTTACGGTTCGCTGTTACCAAATTCGTAACAGAACCACGACCATTATGACCCAGGGTCAGAATTCACGGAACCTCACAAGAAAGTTAAATAGAGGCTGTTGAACAGAAAAAAAGTCTGGAAGCGGTAGCAGACAAGTCCTAGGGCTGATCTCTGAGTCCTGAGCCCACAAAGTACAAACACATAATAATAATAATAATAATAATCATTTATTAAGCACCTGGCTGCACAAAACTGTGTGTCCCCGCGCTGACTGCAAATTCAACCCGTCCAGAAGCCAGAGATCAGGTAATAGAGTTAATCTGTGGGAAATAAATGCGTTTTGAGTTTGGCTCTGAACCTAGTTTCCGATGGCTCCATCCGGAGCTGGATCGGTAAGGCATTCCAAAGCTTGGTGGCTAAATAGCGGAAGGATTTTCCTCCCATTTTAGCTTTAGTGATGCGAGGGATTTTGAATAACATCATGCCTGCTGATCTAAGATCTCTGATCGGCCTATGGATGGTAAGGAGGCCTCTCAGATAGCTAGGACCTTTGTTATGGGCAATGCGCTGTGCGTAGCAGAGAGTTTTAATTATAATCCTCTCTTTAATAGGTAGCCAGTGAAGCTTGGCAAGCGCATTTTTAATAGATGTTTTCCTGGGGAGACCGAGCACCAGTCGTGCTGCAGCGTTTTGTATGCATTGTAACTGGTGCAGACTCTTATGATTGAGACCAAGTAGGAGAACATTGCCATAGTCCAAATGGGGAGATATTAAGGCATGGACTATGGTCTTTCTTGCTTCGGTCGGAAGAAGGTCTAGCACTTTACGCAGTACTTTTAAAGTGCTATAGCATTTGCCTGTCACTTTGTTTACCTGGGTTCTGCCTGAGAGATCGGTGTCAAGCATGACTCCGAGATTCTTCACTTTCTCTACAGGCATGGGCACTTCTCCCAGCTCACTGGGCCACCATGCTTGCGACCAGACCGAGGTCTCCTTCCCCACTATCAGTACCTCTGTTTTATCTCCGTTTAACCGGTGGCAGTTGGCGTTCATCCATGCCGCTATCTTTAACATGCAGTTAGAGAAGTTGGAAGCTAGGTCTCTACTGTCTGGCGTTATTTTGAACACCAACTGGGTGTCGTCAGTGTAGCTGACAATGCCCACCCCAAATTCCTCCGCGATGTATGCCAGGGGCTCCATGTAGATGTTGAATATAAGTATATAATAAGTATGTACTAAAGTATATAGAATAGGTCTCGAATGCTCAACCTAAAAACAACAGTGGGTCTCCTGGGTCATTAAATCCATCACCCAAGGATAACTTACCATATTTTTTAAGCGTTCCTAGCTGCAGCTCTTTGCGATTCAGACAGAGTGCAAGGCCCTCTTGTGGTTGTTTTGATGATTGCATTTTGTGAGCTGAAAAGTGTTAAAAGAAAGGTTTAGAGACATGTTGGTTTTATTTGACAAAACGTTATGTTCTCACTGAAATTTTCACCTAGCTATAACGTTACTTTAACCTTTTGCTTTTTCAGTGAAAATATATTGACATATATAATATGTATTATGGTTTATTACCATGTATTTTGTTTAACCAATAACTTTGGCACAGTTTGGCGAATCTTCACAAATTTTTCCTCAAAAATGGTCATCTGAAGCCCCCTTCGTGAGCCGAAGATAAGCAGTTGGAACACCATCCCACAGGGCCTGACACATTGTAAAACCCAGGCAGCCTCCTTCCCCAAGCCATGAACAGACCACAGGAGTCCCATTCACTGGGGCACCAACACATTATTAATGCCATGGGTGCACGGGTGCTCACCCAGGACACCCACAGCGACACCAGGCCACAGGGCTTCAGGGGGAGCTCCAGGATCCCACAGTTCCTGCCGGCTCGCCTGTTCTGCATTGATTGCGGTGCAGTGGGAGCGCGCTGCAGGCAGGGACCCGCAGTGCCCCCATGGGACGAGATCCTTGGGACACCGGTGGCATCGGGCACCAGTGGATGGAGGTGCCGGGCTCAAAGGAGGGCTGGGAGAGGGGGAACACATGCCCCCTCCCAAGAAGATTGGTTGGCACACAGGGGATGGGGGTCCTCTGAACCCTCATGATTAATCCTGGGCGTAGTTTGCGTAGTAGCGCTACGCGTAGCTATGCGAAGTGTACTTTGCACTACGCATTGTACGTGTGCGTAGTGCGGTAGGAAAGTGCTGTTCACACTGATTGCACAGTGCCGGATGCTTGTCTGCACTGTGCAATCATTGCAAACGGCATCTTGCACAGTGCAAGCAGTCGTTTTCTGAAGCTCGAGTAGATTTGTACTCGAGAGGCAGCTTTCTCAACGCAGACTGGTTGTTTCTCATCACGAGCGGTCGCGAGCATTCGCGACCACTCGTAATGACAAACCTGACCACCCCGCGTTCAGAATCTCGTTGGGAGATTTACTTTCCACGCTCGCGATCGGCAACTTGATGTTGAGGTCCGCGAGGAAGCAAAAAATGGTTGCTACGCTACGAGTTTTTGCACTGTGCTATGTGCAATTCGCGTAGTGCGTAGTAGCACAAACTACGCACGCTCCGCGAGCATAGCGTAGTCCTACGCCCAGGGTTACTCATGAGGCCCGGGGAGTGGGGCCCCCTGCACCCTCCCAAAAACCACCACCAGAGGATGGAGTTCTTGGGGCTCTTGGGTGGTTGGGTAGGAGGGGGGCTGCCCTTCTACCTAAAAAACTAAATTGGAAGTTATGTGACTTCAGGGGGGGCAGGCTGAAGTAATTGAAAATGAAGGTGTTAATGCAGGCATGAAACCAGTGGGTTAAAATGTGAGGGAGTTAATAATTTGAGGCACGGTACATTTCTAAAGGGGGTAAATATGGTTAGATAGACATCTGCATAAGTGAAGCGTCACCTTGCACATCTGTTCACTCAGCTAACCCATCTTCTTATTAACAGCAACCTCATTTGCAAATAGTACCATTTAGTGACGTCATTTGAGATGTCAGCAATTATGTCATTTAATACGAATTGGGGCCAAAATAAGAATCAGAAATGCAATGCACAGCGAAAGGGCAATGAGCCGTGTATGTCAGGGTGCCCCGTTCAGACTCCACATATTAAAATGCCAGCCAGCTTCACAACAGCAAACGCTGCAAAAAAGCAATTTAAAAAAAGCACAGAATAATGCAAGTCTGCAAACATATGCCATCCCAGCCGTGGTCCAGCGCCTCCAAGCACGAGCCCAGCCCCCCCGAGGACAGAAGTCCTTCCTCAGCAAATCATGTCATGCATTGGGCTGCCTCCAGGGGCGAAGATATCAGAGGTGCAGTCGGTGCAGTAGCACCGGGGCCCAAAAGTGGCAGGAGGCCCGAGTGGGGCCGAGCTACGTGATTGCTGTTTGTGAAGGGTGGGGGGTGTATGGGGGAGTAAAGGAAAAAGGAGAAACGTAGAAGAAAGGGATACATTTAAAAAACGATGAGAGTGAACAGAAGCAGAAGAGAAGGGCAAGTGACAGAAAGGGGGAAAGGGAAACTGATGAGGGAGAAAGGAGATAAAAGAAAGAAACAGTGGAGAAGAGAACGGTGCCGCCTGAAAAAGATGCCAGGGAGAGAAGGATGAAGGAGACAGGGGCAAGTGAGAGACAGAGAGAGTGACAGGTAAGGGGGAAAGGAAAGAGAGAGTGACAGGTGAGGGAGAAAGGAAAGAGAGAGTGACAGGTGAGGGGGAAAGGAAAGAGAGAGTGACAGGTGAGGGGGGAAGGAAAGAGAAAGTAACAGGTGAGGGGGAAGGAAAGAGAAAGTAACAGGTGAGGGGGGAAGGAAAGAGAGAGTGACAGGTGAGGGGGAAGGAAAGAGAGAGTGACAGGTAAGGGGGAAGGAAAGAGAGAGTGACAGGTCAGGGGGAAGGAAAGAGAGAGTGACAGGTAAGGGGGATATAAAAGAGAGAGTGACGGGTAAGGGGGAAAGGAAAGAGAGAGTGACAGGTGAGGGGGAAGGAAAGATAGAGTGACAGGTGAGGGGGGAGGAAAGAGAGAGTGACAGGTGAGGGGGAAAGGAAAGAGAGAGTGACAGGTGAGGGGGGAGGAACGAGAGAGTGACAGGTGAGGGGGAAGGAAAGAGAGAGTGACAGGTGAGGGGGAAAGGAAAGAGAGAGTGACAGGTGAGGTTGAAAGGAAAGAGAGAGTGACAGGTAAAGGGGAACGGAAAGAGAGAGAGGCAGGTGAAGGGGAAAGGAAAGAGAGAGCGACAGGTAAGGGGGAAAGGAAAGAGAGAGTGACAGGTAAGGGGGAAAGGAAAGAGAGAGTGACAGGTGAGGGGGAGGAACGAGAGAGTGACAGGTGAGGGGGAAAGAAAAGAGAGAGTGACAGGTGAGGGAGAAAGAAAAGAGAGAGTGACAGGTAAGGGGGAAAGGAAAGAGAGTGACAGGTGAGGGAGAAAGGAAAGAGAGAGTGACAGGTAAGGGGGAAAGGAAAGAGAGAGGCAGGTGAGGGGGAAATGAAAGAGAGAGTGACAGGTTGTGGTATTGGGTTTCAACAGGTCTCCATACTCTGCAAAGAACTCTCAAACACCATAGAATAGAAGTTGGCACGGAAACTGCAAATGCAAAAGACAAGTTTATTAGGACCCCATGGGGTGGTGGTACATTCCTACAGCACCCTTCGGTAATGCAAGAAGTATCACACCGGACATCGGTGCGTGACCTCTTTTATACAGTTTTACAGCAAATAAAAAGAGTAGGCGGTATACTTTTGAACAGTTTAGGTACATATAAGGGCATTTTTGGAACACAGCCAACATGTGGGAGGAGTCTAGTATCACTGGTCAGTTTGGAAGAACATTCCTGAGAGGTGACCATCACTAATCTAAATATTCGAGTACGCATGCGTGAGCTTGACCAGTGCTAAAAATAGCCAGTTGCTGGGCAGGTTAGATGGTCAGTAGTACAGAGGAAGGACAAAAGGGCATGCTGACCACGAGGCAGCATGTTCATTGAAAATGGAAGCCAGGGAATACAAAATGGCCTCCGCAAACATGGTCAAGTTAATAATGAAAGTACGTGTAGCTGAGCTAAATGCTAACATAATCGCTGCCAAATTACGACAGACGGCCCTTTTAGCATTTAGCTGAAGCTACCTCATAACGTAAGTAATCAGGATACTCATCATCAGTATTAATCAGCTATTTCTTTACTAATCATTTGCTCATGTTTGGCAATAGCTCGTTTGGACGGAATGCAGGCAGTAATACATACAGAACATAAGGTAGGGCCACATTGAATACATAAGCATAGAAAGAAGAGTATTCCAATGATCATACACAAGATAGTTAGTAATTTCCAAACCCAGGTACTAAGCAAAGTCCAGAACCAATTAGAGAATGTCCATGTACCATTTTCAGGATGAATTTCAGCAGCAATTTTGTGCAATTTAAAAATGGCATCATACACAGAAGGCAAATTATCTGGCACGTATACACAACAACTACTACCGATAATGCGGCATGCACCCCCACGATCGGCTAATACTACATCTAGAACCATTCGGTTCTGAAGCGTCACAATTCTGGTAATTTGGAGTTCCTCAGTCAAATTCCCTAATGCAGAAGCAGTTTCATTAGCAACAGCTTCCACAACACTTGTTAGCCGTCTTATTTTCCAGCTATTTAAGGCAGCACCAACAAAGGAAAAGAGGCCTAAATTAAAATCTACATATTGCTGCAAAGAGGTGTCAGTCCGATCAACATTTTCAATCTCTAATGTTCTCTTAACCCGATTTAATATAAAGTCATGATATAATACAAATTCATTATGATACATAGGCGGGGCAATAAATACAGGGGGTAGTACAAAAGAAATGTAACAAGTTCCTAACCACCCAATGGGAAGACGGTGGTATACCTTATTTCCACAAATGAAGTAAGTATTTCGTGAGGCTACAAAAGCAATACCATTTGGTGTGTCAAATGTGAGTGTAGTATTACGTTCACTTTTCCCTACCGGAATTGTACCTTTATTCCTTACACATAAATCAGCTTTGGTATCAATAACTGTAATTACATATAAACTAGACATATTTGCAAGTCTTTGATTAGTGAAAATACGAGGTGTAGATACATTATCCGGTCGATATTCTTCCCATTCAAATTTAGTTCCTTCTGCCTGGGGGTAACCATCTCTATCATTATAACAAATTTTATTAAGTCGGAAAAGTAGTCCACCTTTAGTTGGCCATCTCAAGGTAAAGAGAAGAGTGTACCAAGCATTACAAGAGCCATTATGAGAGAACGGAAGAGGAATAAGTGGAGTTCCTCCTTTCTTCTGATGTCCAGGCAACATTTCACATACCCAACAGTTCGAAGTGTTCGTCATATTATGGGTATGAAAAATAATTATCGGCACTCCTATAAACAAGTAATCATAACATTTAGGGCATAAGTTAAAGGCCCTGCCAAACTCAAGAATTATAACAAACTCTATTAGTTCTAGAGTTGTTTAAAGATATCAACATGTATTTTTATCAAGACAGGGGGTTCAAAAATATATAGTCCACTTATTTGTTTTTTCTTCAATCTTTATTCTTTCAATTCTCATAAAACAGGTATTTCCAGCAACAAGTAGAGATCACCAACACGTGTTTCGTCCTACACAAGGACTTTTTCAAGGCCAAAATCAAAAATTGTAAGCAGGGCTGGAGATGCGGAACGTGGAGTATGGAGGAAAAGGATCACCCGGTGTAGTGGCAGACCTTTTGCAGGCAAATTGGCGTATCAGCAACGCGAGACGGCTTGGGGTACAGAGATGTGACGGCAGTTATAATGCTCTACAACTTACTATGGTTGTTTGTTTGTTAAACTACCAGCTTGCACCGAGTGTCCGTATTTGGAATCCGGTAGCACACCTTACATGCGTAACTGCTAACTTCTTGACTTGTTATTAGCCTAATTTGCTGATACGCCAATTTGCCTGCAAAAGGTCTGCCACTACACCGGGTGATCCTTTTCCTCCATACTCCACGTTCCGCATCTCCAGCCCTGCTTACAATTTTTGATTTTGGCCTTGAAAAAGTCCTTGTGTAGGACGAAACACGTGTTGGTGATCTCTACTTGTTGCTGGAAATACCTGTTTTATGAGAATTGAAAGAATAAAGATTGAAGAAAAAACAAATAAGTGGACTATATATTTTTGAACCCCCTGTCTTGATAAAAATACATGTTGATATCTTTAAACAACTCTAGAACTAATAGAGTTTGTTATAATTCTTGAGTTTGGCAGGGCCTTTAACTTATGCCCTAAATGTTATGATTACTTGTTTATAGGAGTGCTGATAATTATTTCTCAAAACTTTGTCTAAATTTTGTGTGTATCACTTTTGTGTACACTAACGGCACCTCAAGGTGGTAGGTGCTTTGAGATTTTCTGGCACCCTATTTGGGTTACTTGTTCGATAACATATATATTGTTGGTTGTGTACTTATTTTTGGAGATATTACAAGTGTTTGGTGAGTGTGTGCGGACGTTTCCCTGTAGGGAACACTACCACCAGTCCTTTTTTTTTTTTCTTTGTATATTATGGGTATGATGTAGAATTTGGATAAAGCTGTTATTTAAGTAAGTCTGTCTATGTCTCTCTTCGTGGTAAGGCAGAGTAAAATTAAAGTGTTCAGATGGGATTTGAGTGGTAGGCAGCAAATATTCTCTTGCATGAAGCAATCGTTCTATGATCCAGGATATTACTGCTATTAACAATATAGTCATAACAAAAAGCACAGCACCAAGAATTCTTCTGTTTCTCGTCGTAGTAAGTGCCATAGTTTTAAAGACCAGATTTTCAAAACAAAGCTAAAAAAATAAAATAAAATGAGTGCTAAGAACCGAGGCAGCCGCTGGTTTCTTCTCCGAGATTCAAGACGGGTGTCACTACACTGGACAGAACTGATCCCCCCCCCTGATATTCTCGGCTTCCGTTTTCACTAACCTCAGAACGGTAACTCAACCAGTCTCGCACAAAACAACTATTTTCTTTGCCGTAGGTTATATTTCACTTCACCCAAAGCAGTGTGGTCCGGGAAGGCTCCCTCCGATTTGTTAAACGTAGTAGCTGGGCTCTTCTCTGCATCCAAGATGTCTCGGTAATCAGACAGCACCGCAGGATTCACCTGATCCGGAGAGACACGACGACAGTGAGTGGGATGCACCCACCGCTTCTTATTCGTGACTCGCACAGCCGTCCGAGTTGCCAGCAACACTTGTTCAAGGCCACGCCATCTCGGCTCCAAACTGCTGGATATCTCGAACGCTCGGATCATCACATGATCCCCAGGACGAAGATCATGAGCCTCTCCAATAGAATTGTCTGGGAGCGCTTCTCGAACCTGCTGATGAATAGAAAGTAAATCATTTGTTAATCGTGCCAAATAATCGTTCATCATTATACAAGGCACATCATGTATTAACCGAGGCTTAGGGACTCCGCAAATATTCATAGGCCTTCCAAACACCACTTCATAAGGTGTGAGGCCAGATCGGGAATGTGGCACTGATCTAATAGACAATAACGCTAAGGGCAGGGCGTCCGGCCATTTCAAAGACGTGGATGCCACGATCTTTGCTAGCTTCAGCTTCAGAGTTACATTATATCTCTCTACTAGGCCTGCTGACTGCGGGTGGAATACAGCGTGGAATTTTTGCTTAATTCCCAATCCTTTTAGGACGTACTCCACTATTTTCCCAACAAAATGAGGACCATTATCATTCCACAAAAATTTACAAACACCAAAGCGCGTGAAGTACTCTTTGAGTAACACCTTAGCTGTTGTCAATGCTGTATTATCCTTCGTTGGGTAGGCCTCAATCCACTTACTGAAAGCACACACCACCACTAGGACATACTTCAGGTTATTACAGCGCTCAAGCTGGATGAAATCCATTTGCAGTACTTCGAATGGTGCAGTAGGTGGAACGAACCCTCCTTTAGGAGTATAAGTCCCTTTAGCAGGATTGTACTGTAAGCATATCAGACAGGTCTGCACTACTCTCTTAGCCGTGCTGGCCTATCTCTGGATGCTCCCAAACTCGTGTAAGCAATTTAGTAATTACAAGAGCTCCAACATGTGCCAGCCCATGTGTCATTTGAACCATTGCTTGCAAATAAGCGGCAGGCAATTTCCATCTCTCCATATCTTTGCTACGCCAACAACCCTCATCATCCAACACTCCCTCTGTTGCCCAGGTTGTAAGTTCTGCTTCAGATGCTGATTTCTGTATGTCTAATATTTCCTCTCTAGCATCATGCCATCGCTCAGCCTGTGATTTCACCACATACATAGGAGACACTCTGTAACATGGCAGTCTCTCTCGCTATGCGATCTGCAAAAGTGTTTCCTTGTCCGATTTTGTCTGTCACTTTCTTATGCGCACTACATTTGATTAACGCTACTTTCTTTTGACATAATAGTGCATTCAGGAGATCACGTACTAGTTCTCCATGCATAATATGCACTCCATGCGAGGTCAGGAACCCTCGTTCCTTCCAGAGTAGGCCAAAATCGTGCACTACTCCAAAAGCGTAACAACTATCAGTGTAAATATTCACACATAATCCAACACTTAACTCACATGCTTTCGTTAAGGCTATCAATTCAGCCGCTTGGGCCGATTTTTGCGGTATTCGTGCTGTTTCTACCACTGTCTTAAGTGTCGTGATCGCATAAGCTGCAGAAGTCGTGCCATCTGGCAACTTTAAACACGACCCATAGACCCACAGTTCCCCATCTACATCTGAAAGTGGCGTATCCTGTAAATCGATACGACCCTTTGTTTGTTCTTCAGTCTGGAAAACACAATCATGTTGTTCTTCCTTCTGGGTCTCAGCAACAGGATATGGCAATAAAGTAGCGGGGTTCAAAGTGGCTCACCTCTTCAGTGTAATATGTGGCGCCAACAGCGTTAGCTCGTATCCTGTTAAACGAGCACTAGTTAGATGCTGTGTTTTTGTTTGGTTCAATAAAGGATCTACCGCATGGGGAACTAACACCAGCAATTTGTATGACAAAACTATTCCCTCACTCTGTCGTATAGCCACAGCTGTTGCTGCAACTGCTCGAAAACACCCAGGTAATCCTCGAGCCACAGGGTTGAGTACTGCTGAAAAGTACGCACAAGGTCTCTGTTTATCTCCATGTGTCTGCACTAAGACTGACAATGCACACCCATCCTTCTCGTGGACATATAATGTAAAGATCTTTGTATGATCTGGCATACCTAACACTGGTGCAGAACAAAGAGCTTGCCTCAATTGTTCAAAAGCGTTCTGACATTCATCTGTCCATTCAATGGGAATCGGTGTAGTTTTGGACAACAATGCTAACAAAGGCTTTATAATGTGTGAAAATCCTAATATCCACTGTCTACAAAAGGACGTCAAACCTATGAAAGCACGAACATCTTTCTGAGTGCAAGGGACTGGCGTATCTAAAATTGCTTGAATTCGATCTGATGTCAATGCACGTCCCTCCTTAGACAAAAGATGACCGAGGTAGGTCACCTTTGGTCTACAATATTGCAACTTCTTCCTCGAAACCTTGTGATTATTCTTGGCAAGAAAAGAAAGCAAGGAAAGTGTACTCTCCTCACATTGCTCCTGCGTGTCTGCTGCAAGTAAAATGTCATCAACATATTGAATAAGAGCGACCCCAGACTGTAAATCAAAGGAATCAAGCTGTCTTTTTAACGCCTGGCTGTAAATGCTAGGACTTTCTGTGTAACCTTGAGGAACCCGACAAAATCTATATGATTTGTTATTTAATGTAAAGCCGAAAAGATATCGGCTATCGGGATGTATGGGAATCGAAAAGAAGGCATTTTTCAAGTCAATAACCGTGAAGGTGGTGGATGTAGGTGGAATCAAAGTAAGTAAAGTAGTAATATCAGACACCATCGGATACTGAGGCACCACTATCTTATGAATTTCCCTCAAATCAATAATAAAACGGTAGATCTTCGTGTCTGTATCTTTCTTGAGGATCGGAAGAATTGGGCTGTTACAAACATCATAGGGGACTTCCTCCACCACCCCTGCCATAATCAAGTCATCTACGATATGTGTCAAGGCAACTTCACCTTCTCTAGAGATTTTATACTGTGGTACGCGAGGCAAAGACACTCCCTCCTTTACAGTAATACGTACGGGAGGGATGATCATCTGTCCAACATCAGTATCGGAAGTAGCCCACAAAGTACTTGGAAGAGAGGCTAACGCATCGGTCTCCTGCATGAGGCACAATCTCTCAACCTCTGGATAGTTCTCATTCAAAATAACCCGCACCCCTTCAGGGGCACAGCGTATAGTTGCTCGAAAATATTTAAGCATGTCAAGTCCCACAATATTATCTGGTGTGTTTGGAGACAACAAAAACGGGCATGGGGCAGTAAACTTATCAATGTGAAATGTAAGGGGTTAAGACAATGGGCTAAGAGAAGGTGTTCCATCGAACCCTATTGATGTAATCGTTTCGCCAGACAGGGGAGCCCTGGGAACCAAGTGTTTGGACAGAGCGCTACGAGTAGCTCCTGTATCAACCAGAAACTGATCAGTAGAACCCAAAACATGCGCTGATATATATGGACCCCTTTGATCTACTGGTACTTCAACCGATTCCACACCCCATCCTACGCAATCCTATGCATATGCATTATCCTGAGACTCAATAGACTCTCCCTCAGCTATCTGATACTGATTCCGTCGATCAAAAGTATTATAATCAGCCTGACCACGACCCCTAGCTTCAAACCTACCATGATCATTCGCTCCACCCCTCGACCCTGAATAACTATTCCGAGACCTTCCACTCCTTCGACCACGCTGATTACGCTGTTCTCGAAGCACCGGACAATCTGAAGCCCAATGTCCATACTGTTTACAGTATGCACACTGATCCGCGGAAATATCGGAACGAGCAGAATACGTACCATACGATCCACGTCTACCCCTATCATTCCCTCTCGGATGTGTAGCATAAACATGAGCCAACATCACCTTCGTCTTCAAATCTTTCGCTTTCTTATCACTACTTTCTTTAGCCTCCAACTCATGTCGTTCATAATACTGAGCCATAGTCAATAAAGAAGCAGGGGTTGCCGTGGTCCATGAACTTTCACTAGTCTTTAAACGGTTTGCAATCTCCAGTAGGAGATTAGCCACGTTCTTATCAACGAACAAATGCCTGCCCGTGTCCTCTGTTAATAATTGTCCACTGTAATCGTGAAACGCTTCCTCAAAACGTGAAAAGAAGTCAGAGACCGATTCATCCGGCTTCTGTTTACAAGAAGCCAGCATCGTCCATTCAATTTTCTTAGGGGGAACAAGTGTTTTTAATTTATTCAAAATAGCCTCCGGGAGGTCTAAAATCAATTGGCATGGCTTACACGCGGGTTCCCTATCCAAATCAGCTCGAGCTAAGTCCTTCCAATCTGCTCCCAAAACCGCTCGATCATCAAACTTACGAATCGCCCTCCACATATCAGGAGGCAATATTAACCCAAAGAAAAGATCAATATCAACTAATGTCATGACACACGAAGAAATAGCACCTTCCACTCCTTCATAGAAAGCTGCTGGATTTTTGCGGGGGTCAGGCAAAGCATTCTTAAGCGCCATAACAACTGTTCTATTCCAAGGCGTATAAACCCAATTATATATAAAATAACCCTTTGCATCCGCAGACAATTTATTATCATCTGTACCTTGGCCTTTAGGAGGAACATACAAAGGCGCAGCTTCTTGCATAGGCATTATATGGACTGTACCACTCTTATCTGTTTCAAAGATATGACACTCTTTGGATACTTCCGTCGATCCAGACGCAGGCGAACCCGATGCCTTTTTCAACGCCCTTAGCCGTGATGCTTCATCCCGTAGCCGAACCAAACGCTGGAAAAACTCATCCGCATCTGTAAGAACAAAAATACCTGTACATAAATTAGCACAACCAACTGATATATCCTTAGGTTCCAACTCAGGTGAGTATTTTCTAAACCGTTCAACTACTTCCTCTCCAAAATGATCCAGAAAATACAATCGTTCTTTTTCAGACCACTTACGCATAAGACCATCAATCTCTGAAACAGTTATAGAATTAATATTAAGTTTTCGAGCAAACCCGCGCAATTCCGCAGCCCGATCAGCACTTAGCCTGGTGCGATTATCCCTTTGATCATCCTCGCCCGAGCCCTCATCCGGAGCCGCAGGTGAAACATACGGAGGCGGGCAACGATCTAGCAATGCAAAATCATCTAATTCTTTAGTAAGGACAGGATAAAGAGGACGTCGAATAGGAAACTGACCATTAACCTGCAAATTACGTTCTCTAGTCTCTCTCTCTTTCTGTTCCTGCAATTCTTTCTCCTGAAACTGTAAAGCTTTATCACGAGCAGCCTTTCGCTGCTCCTTGTCCGCCAAGGCTTGTTCACGCTTCATTCGTTCACACACCGCTTTCTCCCACATACGCACACAATCAAACATATCCTGTCTAGACCTGCTCTGAAACAAACACTGCTCCACATATTGAACCTTTCGCAAATCAAACGACCCATGTAGTGACCATTGCAATTCGTGATCAGTTTTCGTATATTTATGCCATATTGTACTATACATGATGGGAGGAAGACCAAATTTTATGTACATTTCACTATTAGGTGTCCCCTCTGGGGGAGCCGGCTGAGATTCATTTAATCGATATCTGGTACAATTTCCAAAACAGCACATTCCTCGGAGTGAGCTTAAAACAGGCATATTAAAATACCACGAAAACGCGATATTACATAAAAATGGCACTTAATATGTTTTACACATGGTGTGCCTTTCAAACAAATACAAAGTCAGAGAAATATCTCTACATACCTGCCTATGTGAGGTGCACTTCACATATAACTCAAATCATAGGTCCAAATGTTAGCTAACTCAAACAAATCCAAAAAGCCACAGTAAGTGTCAGTAGACTACCTTACCAATCACAAGCTTACCAAATATTCTCAAACGTCCAGGTTCCAACTGCCAAGTTCCTTAGTCGAATCAGCCAAACGGGCACTGCACGACAACTCAACCGATCAGGATCTCAGTCGAGGACCGGCGCCACCTGGAAGGTCAGGTCAGGAGGAAAGGAAAAAAAACGCGGGTGCCAAGAGTCGGGTCACTCAGTGGCAGCGTACGCGTCCATGGCGAGTTTCCAATCCTTCGTCGCGACCTCTCCTTCGGGCATCCGAGTCGCCGATGAGTCCCTTAGTGGTAGCCAATTTGTGGTATTGGGTTTCAACAGGTCTACATACTCTGCAAAGAACTCTCAAACGCCATAGAATAGAAGTTGGCACGGAAACTGGAAATGCAAAAGACAAGTTTATTAGGACCCCATGGGGTGGTGGTACATTCCTACAGCACTCTTCGGTAATGCAAGAAGTATCACACCGGACATCGGTGCGTGACCTCTTTTATACAGTTTTACAGCAAATAAAAAGAGTAGGCGGTATACTTTTGAACAGTTTAGGTACATATAAGGGCATTTTTGGAACACAGCCAACATGTGGAAGGAGTCTAGTATCACTGGTCAGTTTGGAAGAACATTCCTGAGAGGTGACCATCACTAATCTAAATATTCGAGTACGCATGCGTGAGCTTGACCAGTGCTAAAAATAGCCAGGTGCTGGGCAGGTTAGATGGTCAGTGGTACAGAGGAAGGACAAAAGGGCATGCTGACCACGAGGCAGCATGTTCATTGAAAATGGAAGCCAGGGAATACAAAATGGACTCCGCAAACATGGTCAAGTTAATAATGAAAGTACGTGTAGCTGAGCTAAATGCTAACATAATCGCTGCCAAATTACGACAAGGTAAGGGGGAAAGGAAAGAGAGAGTGACAGGTAAGGGGGAAGGAAAGAGAGAGTGACAGGTAAGGGGGGAAGGAAAGAGAGAGTGACAGGTAAGTGGGAAAGGAAAGAGAGAGTGACAGGTAAGGGGGAAGGAAAGAGAGAGTGACAGGTAAGGGGAAAGGAAAGAGAGAGTGACAGGTGAGGGAGAAAGGAAAGAGAGAGTGACAGGTAAGGGGGAAAGGAAAGAGAGAGTGATAGGGAGGACGGGCCTGTTAGGAGCGAGGGCTGGAGATGATGCTACAATCACGCATAGGAATGATGAGGCAATGACTCCTCAAAGGCATATGTCCTGTGACGTTTTACGTTTCCACGTCACACACCATGCACACATCCTGCAACGCCCATGCCTGGAGATGCAGCGGGGTCAGTTTGTTTTCATTATTTGGTACCCACAGTTTCTGACTCTCCTGCAAGTCAACTGAGGGCGACCCAAGGTGGCTTCATCACTACCCCAAGGAAAATAAAATTAAATGTTTAAATAACTTAATTTCCTTGAATTACAGAGATTTCCACTCTATTTAATACACATTTGGAGTTGCTTTAAAAAAAGTTGTACTCATTACCCTACTGTTACTTTTTATTTGAAAACATAATGGGCCCGATTCACAGAATTAACTTAAGACAAAATCCAAAACTTACTACTTTTGTTATTCACAGAATGCACTTGCTACTTTTGGTATTCACAGAATGGATTTATGACTACTAACTTTACGTCCACACTTGGGCCGGAGATTCCGGCCCGGAGGCGGAGATTCCGGCCCGTAGGTGGGACTTACGGCCCCTAGGTGGCACTTCTGGCCTCTAGGTGGAACTCCCGCCCGAAGGTGGGGATTCAGGCCGGCGGCCATGGCCGGAATCCCCACCCACGGGCCGGAATCTCCGCTTCCGGGCTGGAATCTCTGGCCCGAGTGCGGACGTAAAGTTAGTAGTCGTAAATCCATTCTGTGAATACCAAAAGTAGTAAGTTTAGGATTTTGTCTTAAGTTAGTTCTGTGAATTGGGCCCAATGCCTTTATTACAACTGTTCTGAGATGTTGTAATACTTTATCCTAATTTCAGGAACATACATGGGTATCACTATACACAAGTCTGTTATTATTATATTTGTAATGATCTTGAATAATTGTTCAAGGAAATATCCTATTATAATTGTGTTTCCGAAGAATTTCAAGATTTGATCCACGGTCACAATTTTCTAGAAGTATTCTTTCTGAATCGCCGGAAGTCCCGCGCATTACCACTGAATCCTGCACAAAAACACCAAGCCCCCTCATTATCAGCTTGTTATAATAGGGTCGGGGATTTACCACATGTGGCACATACCATTACCCCAGAGTGAGGTATCTACCCCGTGTGGTAAATACCATTCCCCCAGAGTGAGGTATGTACCCCGTGTTGTAAATACCATTCCCCCAGAGTGAGGTATGCACCTCGTGTGGTAAATACCATTCCCCCAGAGTGAGGTATGCACCCTGTGTGGTAAATACCATTACCCCAGAGTGAGGTATGCACCCCGTGTGGTAAATACCATTCCCCCAGAGTGAGGTATGCACCCTGTGTGGTAAATACCATTACCCCAGAGTGAGGTATGCACCCCGTGTGGTAAATACCATTCCCCCAGAGTGAGGTATGTACCCTGTGTTGTAAATACCATTCCCCGCAGAGTGAGGTATGCACCCTGTGGTAAATACCATTCCCCCAGAGTGAGGTATGTACCCCGTGTTGTAAATACCATTCCCCCAGAGTGAGGTATGCACCCTGTGGTAAATACCATTCCCCCAGAGTGAGGTATGCACCCTGTGTGGTAAATACCATTCCCCCAGAGTGAGATATGTACCTCATGTGGCAAATACCATTACCCCAAAGTGAGGTATGCACCCGTGTCACATGTGGTAAATACCATTCCCCCAGAGTGAGGTATGCACCTCGTGTGGTAAATACCATTCCCCCAGAGTGAGGTATGCACCTCATGTGGTAAATACCATTCCCCCAGAGTGAGGTATGCACCTCGTGTGGTAAATACCATTCCCCCAGAGTGAGGTATGCACCCACTCTGGTAAATACCATTCCCCCAGAGTGAGGTATGCACCCACTGTGGTAAATACCATTCCCCCAGAGTGAGGTATGCACCCACTGTGGTAAATACCATTCCCCCAGAGTGAGGTATGCACCTCATGTGGTAAATACCATTCCCCCAGAGTGAGGTATGCACCCACTGTGGTAAATACCATTCCCCCAGAGTGAGGTAAGCACCTCGTGTGGTAAATACCATTCCCCCAGAGTGAGATATGCACCTCATGTGGTAAATACCATTCCCCCAGAGTGAGGTATGCACCTCGTGTGGTAAATACCATTACCCCAGAGGGAGGTATGTACCCGTGTGGTAAATACCATTACCCCAGAGTGAGGTATGCACCCGTGTCACGTGTGCTAAATACCATTACCCCAGAGTGAGGTATGCACCCCGTGTGGCACATACCATTACCCCAGAGTGAGGTATGCACCCTGTGTGGTAAATACCATTCCCCCAGAGTGAGGTATGCACCCCGTGTGGTAAATACCATTACCCAGAGTGAGGTATGCACCCCGTGTGGCACATACCATTACCCCAGAATGAGGTATGCACCCGTGTGGCAAATACCATTACCCCAGAGTGAGGTATGCACCCTGTGTGGCAAATACCATTACCCCAGAGTGAGGTATGTACCCCGTGTGGCAAATACCATTACCCCAGAGTGAGGTATGTACCCCGTGTGGCAAATACCATTAACCCAGAGTGAGGTTTGTACCCCGTGTGGTAAATACCATTCCCCCAGAGTGAGGTATGTACCCCATGTGGTAAATATCATTACCCTAGAGTGAGGTATGCACCCACTGTGGTAAATACCATTCCCCTAGAGTGAGGTATGCACCCCATGTGGTAAATATTTATTTATTTATAACATTTATAGAGCGCACTGTTACCAAACGGTGTCCTGGCGCTGGAATGAAAGCTCCCCTCACCTAAGCCTAAAGTTTAATGTAAGAAAAGCCATGTTTTCAAACTTTTGCGGAAGCCCATCAAATCTGTAGTCTGTCTAAGAGCCAAAGGCAGAGCATTCCAAGCCCTGGCTGCCCCAAGACAAAGCTTGTGGCTCCCCAACGCGCCTTCCTTGTCCGGGGGGTCACGATCAACTCCATGTTAGAAGACCTAAGATGTCTTCCCGGCATATACCATTGAAAGTACTGTTTTAGAAACGACAGGCCAAGACCTCGAAGGGCCTTGAAGACTATGCACAAGGCAATTGAAAGAGATCCGTTTCCGCACTGGGAACCAGTGCAGCTTCACCAATTCCCGGGAAACGGATGTAAACTTTGGTACGCCTGTGATGAGTCGAGCTGCTGCGTTTTGCAAGGCCTGTAATTTTTTAAGAAGCCCCTGTTGAGCATCAAGAAATAGGCTGTTGCAATAATCAAGGCGGGATAAAACCAGGGCGGTCACCACTGTTTTCTTACACCCATCTGGTAAAAAAGGAAGGATCTTCCGGATTATTTTCAATGTAAAGTGAATGGATGACGTCGCTGCATTAACTTGGGGCTAAAGGTAAGCTTATTGTCGACCACCAGTTCGGACTCCAGAAGTTATCACTGGAGCCGAAAAGTAAAACTTCGGTTTTAGCCGAGTTTAACTTTAAACAGTTCCTGGCCATCCAGTTGCTAACCGATGACATACACTCCTGGAATTTACTGGCTACGCCTTCCTCTCTACCTGGTAGCAGTGACACCACAATCTGCGTATCATCCGCGTAAGATGTAAGTTCAAACCCATATGATCGAATAACTGGGGCCAGTGAGGAAACATAAACATGGTAAAGGGTGGGACTTAGGGAGGATCCATGGGGAATTCTGGGGAATACCATTCCCCGAGAGTGAGGTATTTACCCCAAATTTCCAACATTCACGCTGGCATACCATGTTAACCAATGTTTGTGAAGCAGTGCATAAGGGGAGCTTAAGGGCCATTGGAAAGGGAAAAGTGTGGATCGTGAAGGGGGACTTAAAACCCAGTATTATGTAAAATAACCATGTTTTAAGACCTGTGTGTGCATGTGTGTGTGAGTATTTAAAAATTCCAGGTGAAACCCGACAGACACCTTACAATATCTGACTGAAGCTCTGGTTTCCAACTATTTATTAACTGATACATTTATTTGGGGGAAGGCCTGTAACACCTCAAACACCCCATGGAAGCTACGCCCTGGCCTTGGAATGCCTAACCTCACCTCGGTAAGTACCTCTGCACAAACACAAATTACACATTATTGTCGCGTTCTGCACGCGACAACCCATTTATGAAACGAAAGTCGTTTGTTTAATGGGAAATACGCGGTTACCCTCATAAATGAAGTTATTTGCACCCCCTGCGTTCAACTTAGGAGCGCAAATACATTTCTGAATTGGGCCGCACGCATCTGCTTCACTTCAAATAAGTCAACACTTCCTCAAGCTTTTGTATGATTTTTCATTCGTTTTTATAAGAAGACACCAACAAATAAATATTTATTTTATAAAAATAAAAGAAATAGACCTAGCTCAGAAACCACAGGGCTTATTTACAAGCGCCTTGCGCCACTTTTGCGTTATTTTGAACATGGGAAAAGTGACGTAGGGGTGGCGCAAGGGCGTGTGAATAAGCCCCCACATCTTTTAGGTCGAGCCGACTGAACAGCGCAAACTGTCAGGTTGCAAAAGACCTAGGGCCTCATTTATGAAAAGTGACGCATCACTGCGTGAAAGCAGCGATGCGTCACTTTTCACTGCGCTCTCCCTGCGACATGATTGATGCATCATATTTATAATATGACGCATCATGTCGCAAGGAGTTACAGATACGTCAGTATTTCTGACGTATCTGTAGGCGCAAAAGTTACGCATTGCTGGAGTGTGTCACAAAAGTGACGCAACTCCAGCAATGCGTCCCTTCACATGGGGCAAGCCCATGTGAAAGGGCCTGCGTCAGTCTTACGCCTGATGTGAGGCAGGCGCAAGATTTTGACGCAACAGCGTCCTAAAAGTGACGCAGTGAAATCTAATAGATTTCACTGCGTCACTATTATGAGGCTTTTTGCGGGTGAACGCCCCCTCTGCATACATTATACCTGACGCAGGTATAATGTAGCGCAGGGGTTTACAAAGTGAAGCATCTGCTTAATGCGTTACTTTGTAAATAGTGCGCATCAGGAGGCATGTTTTACGCCGCCGATGCGTCACAAAAAGTGACGCATCGGAAGCACAAAACTCACGCACGGCCTCATAAATGAGGCCCCTATTGTGGGCTACTAGGAACTGGCCGGGTTTACAATCTCCCCATTGCCTGTGATTAATTGTCTTTACTGTCACTATCATTTGCTTGCTTCTTATCTGATGCCTTTGCTTGTCCATCTTGTGTACTGGCCACCACCTTAAAAAGGTGCTTCTGTGTTACTTTTTTTGCATTTTGCAAAATGTGTAATCCATCTCATAGTGGTGCATTAAACAAAATGGAAACTGCGTTTTTTTTGTAAGCGCACATGCGTAAACCACACGTACGCACCTACAGATATGCGTGCAGCCTTATCGGTGCACATTTCTGCTTGTTTTAATCTTTTTATTTGACCTTTGCCCATGCTGCGCAGCATCTTGCTGATTCTATGCAGCTTTGCCAAAAGGCAATGGCAAAGCTGCATGTCCCAAAGGACAGATGTATTGCCTTTGCCAAAGCTTGTTTTATTTTGACGCCACTCCCCCTTTCATAAGAAGCTACCTTTTATTTAACATGTTATTTACTTTTCCTCTTTGTTTCAAACTTTCTTCTACGCCTCATATTCTTTCCTGGCCCTTTCTGGACTTCTGTAAAGTAAGTGGGCTCTGCCTGGACTTCCGCAGAGACGGTTCGGAAAAATGCAGGAACTGCAGAATCATGAAACAGGGCTAGGCCTGAACTTCCAAACACATGAGCATGGAGCATCAACGTTGAGGACACCCCAGTGGCTGCCGGGCAATGTGCAAATGATTGATTAGGTTCTCTGTGCAGCACAGAAGCCACACTGGAAGAAAGGCCCAGGGATCAGGATTCCCACCCCAGATCACCCAGGACTCCTGGACAATCTCTTTTTACCCTCTTTGGCCCCTGCCCTTCCAGTTCCTCCCCCCAAAAACTTATCACTGACTTTTTTCGCCCCCTGTCCTAGTATTCCTGTACTAATTAATGTTATTCTTGGCTCTGGAAACCTGTTACGTGATTATAATGGTAACTACAAGATTGCCTTGTTAGTTATATGTATATGAACTTAAAGTTGATGGTTTTCTTAGTTTTTACTTTTAACGTGGTAACTGCGCTATGACGACACTCTATTGCAATGGTTTTAATTAACTGTGCTAATTTAATAAAAACCTACAAAATAAAACACAGGATCAATGGATCAATGGATCAATGGACAGACCTTCAAGAGGAACAAATGAAGGCGGATCCCTAAGAGTTCAAGACCCAAAGCTGTGGAACCCTTTGAACCCACCCTCGGTGGCAGAACCTGGCTAGGGCCACCCCAAGATCCTCCTCTGTTTCAGCTGCAGAGCCAGGAGCTTCCCCAGAGAGGGTAGAGGGGAGAAGATACCTGGTGGATGCTCCATCCATGAGGGTGACCATGAAGAGGAAAGGTGTCCTTGAAGGCGGCACTATCCACACAACACATGCACACTTAAGACAGGCAATGCACACGCTACACACAGACTCAGAGAGGTGCGAAGGACTCCAGCGATGGCTGGGTACGATGCATCGGTTCCAACAAGAATTAGGATGGTGGACATGGTCCAGAAGATGGCAGAAGTCCTTCGTCCCCTTCTCAAGATTTGTCTCCCACTTATAGACCAGCTCTTGAAGAGCCCTGTTGGATTCATTCCCTTCCATATTTTTTCCTGGAGCTTCTAAGGTTTTGGGCACCAGTCCCAGTGTCTGTAGATGTCAGCTGAGCTATTGGGCGTTGGGTGGGTCTTCGTTGAAGAGCCGGCCACCCTCAGGTTTGAGGTGGATGTCGCTCTCAGTCACAGCCTCCTTTCTTTTGGATTAGTGGCTGCTGATCAGACTGTTGACTATGCCATCCTCCAGGGGGGTGTCTGGGAGATGGGTTTGCTGGTATGGGATTGA
This sequence comes from Lissotriton helveticus, assembly GCF_964261635.1. Lineage (NCBI taxonomy): Eukaryota > Metazoa > Chordata > Amphibia > Caudata > Salamandridae > Lissotriton > Lissotriton helveticus. The sequence goes on from NC_136057.1 coordinate 42,423,537, forward strand.
CATGGGCAGCTTCTTCTGTAGTCAACCAATCAAGGGATATCTGTAGAGCGCACAGCTACTCTTCAGAGAGTCCCGGCGCTACAGGTTCATCGGCCACTGGTCCAAAAAATCAATTCGAAGGCTCAGTTAAGCAACCAGCTTTTTAGGCTATCTTTAAAAGACCCTTCATCTTTGGTAGCACACAAGTGTATAAGAAGAGCATTCCAGCCAGAAGCGGCCAGAGCAGAGAAGGAGGTACCTCCCCATCTCTTCCTCTTGTTTTTTGGCACCACAGCCAGCAGCGCCGAGAGCAGGCTTCTTGCCGGATGATAATGTGTGAGTCTTTTGGCCAGGTAGCCGGAGCCTGACCCATAAAAGGCTCCCTGGGCCAACAACACCAGTCCATTGAACCTCACTCCCTCCAGAATTGGCAGCCAGTGCAATTCTTTGAGATCAGCATGGATTGAATTGTTTTTCTGAAATATTTAGAAGCCGGGCTGCGACATTCTGTACCAACTGGAGTCTCTTAAGTTAGTATAATGTCAGACCAGCCGCGGTCTGTGCAGGTAGCAGCGGTGGGGCTGTGTAAGGGAGGATTTCGATGAACGATGGCGAGGGAAAATAAATAAATAAATAATTTCCCCTAGGAATCCCCCCTTACACGGCGCCACCACCCTACCGCTATTACCTGCTTGGATCGCGGCTGTGCCAGACACAATCCTTGCTTTCTTCCACTTCTGGAGCTTGCAGCTTAGACTGTGGAGTAACACATGTTATATCTCCATCCCCGTCGTGTCCACACTACCTGCACTCAGCTCTTGCTACTCTTATCCACAGGCAAACTTTTCATATCCTTCCCAGTCCGATCGGGATCAGAGGATATCTTCCATGGTGTTCAGAGGTACATAGTAGCCGTACACGACACGATGTGCCGTCATTGGCTCAAGCTGGACTCAGCTAAGAACTTTGTTGATTGATGCTCTGGTCAGATGATCCGGGAGTCTGTCCCACATCTTATAGTAGGTTTAGATCCTTGATTTTAAGAGATATTAGTCCCTTTCTCTGGCTCCTCAAGTAATGCCTTCCTCCTTTTTTTCCAGCATCAGCAGATGCTGCTTCAGACACTTTTTCCTGCTCTGAATCAGTCTGGAGTAGCAGATGTCCTGGCTTAGGGCCACTCTAGCTCAATCACAAGGAGGGAGACAAAAGTTTTTCAGTGAGTTCACTCGACTTCCAATGTCTGATACATGAAAGGGATTTTCTCAGTTTATTTCTTCAAGTCATCTTAAGTCAGGCCACAAAGGGATAAAGTGAGGGGTCGGCCTTGTTGTCGTACAAACATCAAAGGTCCGGAACCACCAAGGCACCTACAGCTCTACTTCGCATCAGGTCCAGACCTAAACTGAGGAAGTCCTTCAGGAGGGTTCATACAGTGTGGCCTGTACAAATGAATGGATTGTGAGTTTTGTGGCACTGAGTGGGGTGAACTAAATAAACAATTTCAAAGAGGATTTTGAATAGCGTCTAGAGATTTGGTCCTGATGAAGGCCAACCGGTGAGTTGTGGCAAACATTGACTGAAACATTTGGACCGATATTCAGGAGTAGATAACTTTCTTCCATAGCATTAACCATGGTTTTAACTTTGCCAGGGGGGCCATGACCGAATAAATAAACTTGGTGCTAATTTATGATACTCCTTTACAATTTTAGACAGTTTCCACTAGTAACAACAAGAGCTCCCTTGATTTTCAAGGTTGAGCTTGCCCAGATACCTTATGTATCTGGGTGAAGATTTGATGATGAGTCATGTCACTAAATGAGTGACTGTGGGTGAAAGTCCATTTAGAGAACCAAAATAGATGACTGGGTGGATGTAAATTAATATATATTCCACATTGGGGTGCGTTCACTCCCTTGGATTAGGCCCACTCTCATCATTGTTATAGGAGCCATGATACCTGAGTCTGCCTAAATATTGGCTGCGGCAATTACAGCGGGAGCTTGGGGAATTCCGTCCTTTCTGTGGGTGGGATTCATCTGCGGAAATGACTCTTTTTGTATGTTCACCCCCACATTTTGCAACCGATGCTGCTGGTTTATCGAGTCTGAGCGTGCACTGAGTCCTGCTAACCAGACCTCATCGCCAGTGTTCTAACCCATTACCAAGTGCATGTCGAATTGACTACTTCCAATTGGTAACGACTGACTGACTTATAAGCCCCTAGTAAATGGTACCCAGGGCATGTAAGACAGAAGGCCTGATTTAGAACTTGGCTGGATTATCGATGTCCGGCTGGGGCGGCGGTCCTAAGTACTCTGTCGAGCTGATGGCGGTCCGCCCACCCTATTTAGATGTTTCGGCTATATCCAGCTACTCACTGCCTCAGCGGTCTTCTCTGCTGGCTAACAGTACTCTGACGCTGTCATGCTTCTGGGTTTTTGTCGACCCAATTTAGATGTTCCTGATGTGCTGGCGGTGTCCTGGAGGCGGAGTCCTGATCGAGTGAGGTCATGCTGGTGTAAAGACAAGCACGTACTATGTATCTTTATCTTAAAACACAGATAGGTGTTGTAAATGTGTTGTGATGTATATGTAGGCAATGTGTACTATCCATTTTATTGCATGTAAATGTGATGTAAAAATCGCAAGGCGAAAGCAAATGTTACCATACTATCCATTAGACAAGTGATACAGAAGCCTACCTTTGATTTCAGTGACAACGGGGAAGCTGAGCGTTGTTGTCAGGGAGTAGCAGCACAGGAAGGAACTGGACAATGGCGTTCAAGATGGAATCTGAATTGGGATCCCAAAAATGGTGTATGTTACCTCATTTTCTTTGATTCCGCCTAATCAAGTTTGGAAGTTAGGCCGCCACAGTTGCCTCGACAAAAGGCACATCATAATCTGGGCGGCGGGAATCTTGGCGGGACTCACTCTGACAGCAGCTTCTGGCTCTGACGCCATTGACCCTGGAGCAGGAGTTTTGGCGGTGGCGGCGGTCTTCTCTCCAAGAACCCACCAACAATTTTAATTGGGCAGGTGAACTGACAAGGTGGCTGGCGGGAAGACCGCTGAAAAAGCGACAGTGGGACCTATTACACCTGATCTAAATAAGGCCTACAACGTCCACCCAGGGCTGTAACACTGATTGTCCCACCCTGTGTGAAACAAGATACAAAATGGCTCCCAGCCTGCCACTGCAGCTTGGAGGGGCAGTGGTTATACTGCTAGTTCAACTTTGCCATTCAAACTAATGGCAAAGTCCCAACTTCCCTTAACAATATATGTAAGTTTCCCCAAAGGAAGGCCTTTTGAGCCCTAAGTCAGGAAGCTGTTTATTATTAAGTATGACAAGTATTTTTATATGTGTCTTAACAGCAACACTTCTAAATTGTCATTTTGCTGTGCGAGAGTTAGTAGCCTCATTGGCTAACACAGGCTTTCCGTCTGACCCCTCAGCCTGGCTAACTCCTGAATTGGACTACTCCAATAGCTCATTTCTTCCTTCAAATCTTGATTGGGGAGAGGAGTTGGCCTAATGGTCAACCTCAAATCTGGGAACTGGTTTCGAGTCTCCACAATGACGCTAAACATCCTGTGATTCTGGGAAAATCACTTAATCTCCCCGTGCCTAGCAAAAAAAGGAATGTGTCCTCATGTAACGCAACTGGTGCTATGTAAAGTGCTCGGATCCCCGATTCGGGTCAAGTTCGCGCTATATAAAACTCTGTAAAAAAAAAAAGCTATGTATTTACCTTCTAATACTTTTATTTCTTGGGGCACACATATTCCGCACTTTGCACTTTAATACTTAGTTATCTTTGAACGCTTTTATACTTCGGGGGGGAGAGGGGCACAAACTCAGCACTTGCACTTTAAAGTTTGATGGCTGATCTTGCTGTACGTCTACTTTTAATGTGTGGGGCGCACCCAATCTGTTTTAAAACAAATGCATTTATTGTTATTCTTTTACCTATGTAACTATGCTTCTGGATTGGAGACATTACCCATCTTGATTAATCAGGAGCAGATTGTTATGGTTTTTATTCACTAAAACAATGAAACAAATTTGACTGATTGACTAACCCGATGGGTACTGTAAGGTATCAAATGAATTGTGGCATTAAACCCGCCTTGATGCCTAGGTTGAATTTAATCTCACTACTAAAGAAATGCAACTTTTAATAAACTGCCACTCTGTGACCCAGTTTGTCCAGTGGTCTCACAGGTTACTGGCCATGTGACTGCTTTCTGCCCTCCTGGGTAGTAGTGTAAATCCCTCCCTGGTTGAGGAACAATAGCAGCCTGCTACAGGCAGAGGTGCCACCTCCCCTTTGATGGAAGCTACTTAGGGTATCAACCAAAAAGGCGAGCTTCACAGACGAAGCCACCTCTGATGGGCAAATGGTGATAACACTCCTGGGGGGCTGCCCTTTGAGATGGGCTGGTGATGGGGACGGAGAGCACAAACCAGTTTTCCCTTGGGCGTGTAGTCCACAGGTAGCCACACCTCTAGGGTGGGCTACCAAGTTACTAGCATCCGAGGAAGGGTCTGACATCTTGAGAGTGGGCAAAAGAGTGCACTCTGGGATTGCCAGATGCCACACATAGCCGGAAAGTCATCACTTAGAGGGAAGGGACCTGGTAGCCCATTAGCTAGGGACTCCTAAACCCCCCTAGGGCACTTTCTAGAAATAAATATGGCACCCCTAGAACCCTGAAACTCAGAACACGTCGGAACTGGAACAAGGCCTGAAGAGGGACTACCCTGCTGACACCTGGACTGCGTAAAGAGAGGCTGCACCTACTGCTGAACTGCACCTGCTCCATCTTGGGCTAGCGAAGAGATGACTGTGCATGTGGCTCGGGGAAAGGTCATACCTGAGTCCCAGACAAAAAAATTGACTCCAAGGGTCAGTTCACTGCCCCCAACCCCCTGGAACCACCACCAGGACCATCAAAGCTGAAGTAGCCGACCTAAGCATGTCAGTAGCCACTCCAGGAGAAACTCCACTGACTGTCGTTGGTGCCCCAAGAGACCGAGCCTCGATGGCCAAACTGGATGATACCATAGAGAAGCAACCTCTTTGGCGGCAACAATATGGAAGCTGCAGTATGAACCTTTGTGGAATAGACTGTATTAGTGGAGCTAAGCTGTACTCTCAAACAGGAGAGCAACAGCAACTATTAAGAATATGGCGTTGGTTTTGTTAATGGTGATTTTAAGCAGCAGAAACAGAAAATATTACACAGTAAATACTTTTGGCAATGGGCCAGTATTTTCAGTGCAGTGATAAGTTATTTTATGTACATAAACATCTTTGTTTTGTGTACAAAAAAACAGGTAATCCAACATGTTTTCAAGACAGCAAACAAATGAATTTATAATGGTGATTAGTGAACAGTCTAATTATGCCATAAAGAAAAACAGGGCCAGCTTCCTACACAAAAAGAGTTGTAAACCAGCAATTAAAACGTCATCACGTCAAGTAAAGTAGATACATCAAAGAACAAGCTCTGATTCTGAATTAGCAGGTGCATGTCATGTAGCTTCTGCAGTCTAACAGGACTACTTAACCCCTTCGCTGCGGGGTGTTTTCCTCCCCATGCGGGGGAAGGGGCCGCGCGCGGCGCCGCTGTGCTTGTGACGAGCTCAGCTCGTCATGAGGCACAGTGGAGCTGCACTCATGACGAGCGTAGCTCATCGCAACCACACCCGTTTTTCAAACGTTCAGCACAGCGGGGAAATTATCCCCGCGTGCGAACGCTCCAACGGCTGTGACGAGCTCAGCTCGTCATGAGTGCAGCTCAACCGTGCGTCATGACGAGCTGAGCTCGTCATGAGCATGGAAGAGGTTAAGCACCAGCAGCAATGGGAACACAAATGAGTTATGGTAACAATCCACAAACTGCCACCGCCTTGATGGACAGGCCTTCCAAGCAATGGTACACCATGAAAAAATATGATAGCCAGTGGCTGAAGTGAGATGAACCGAAGCCCACTCTCAATCACTTCTTACTTGTATTTTTAGGTCTTGCCCAAGACATAGCATGTGCTGTCTGTTGTGGTACATTTTGTTAGCTTACAGTGGGCTTAGTTCCCTCCCATTACTTACCATTGGTTGCCTTCAATGTCCATTCTTATTTGCTTATTTCTACTCTGTTAGTTTTCGCGGGCTTCACTTTGTCTTCTTGGGTTGGTCCCTGTTTTAGAGCGTGAACGCATTACGTGTGTCCTTCCAATGTTGTTTTCAGGCACTACTTTTTTTAACGTTCAATCACTCTGTGACAGTGCATGTTTTCCTGCTATCTCCATTGTGTATGTGTCCCCCTACGATGGACTCGCTACCTGTGTGCTCCCTCGCCCTTGTGTGCTTATCCCAACTCCTGCATTGCCTTTTCACCCGTGTGCCTGTCCCCCCACCTCTGTGTTTCACTTTCTCTTGTTCTTTACTCTCCCATGTTCCTCTCTCTCTCCATTTGCTTCTCCCCTGTGTTCCTTCCTCGCGCCCACCATGTTGCTTTCCTCCACCGCACCCCCATATTGCTTTGTGCACCCCCTCATCTTGCTTCCCGCCCTCAGTGTTGCCTCCACCTCATTGCTTCCCGCTCCTCAAGTGTTTGCAAAATGACGCGGTCAGCCACGTATGGCTTTTTTTCTTTTTCAAAAGCTGAGCTAGATTTATTGGCAAAGTTAATAGGTCCCAAACGTGAGACCAATTGGCTTTGACAGTGCTTCTTTTAAAGTATTAGTTATATGAGGTCTCACAGACAGCTCATGCTGTCGTTAGCAAGGCCTAAAAAGTAGCCCATTTGCTCTTCTTTTTCCTGTACAGATCTACTCGAGCCGCATTAGAAGACTGCACGCACACACTCAGATCCGTGTACAGGCTCATTCTTTGCGCACTTGAGAGCTAATGATACCATTTTCTCACTTCATAAGTGGTTGCCCCATACACGGTCACTCACCTGGCTGATATGTTTCCTTCTTGCTGAGTCTGTGGACTTTCTCAACATTTTTGAAGAGGACATACATTGCAACCTCCTTTTTAGGTTTCGCCTGCACAGCACTAGTTTTTCTTGTGAAATTTATTGCATTTAATATAAACCTTAACAGGGGCTTACATCCCGCCTCCTTGCTTTCCTTGTTTTTTTTATCAGTTCGAGTGCTTGTCACTTAAAGTTCCTCTAATTCTACTGGCTGTAACATACTGTTTGTTGCATTTACAAATACTTGTTCCTGTTTGCTTCTCTTATCAGTTTCCTGTAGCCGAAGTACTATTACCATCCGCTTCTGGGGCACTTTTTAAAATAACTTTTGCCTGCACAGAAATGTTTTACCTGCACAGTGCTTGAGTTTGCTTGTTTACATAATCTCCCATGCACAGCAGGTTTACATAAGCATTCTCATCCTGGCTGTACACATTTCAAGCAAGCATGCTGGATCAGTTTTTTTTTCCTTTCATTTATTATTAAGTGATGCGTGGAACACAGTGTGCATGCCGGCTTTTTTTTTTCTTTTATTAATTATTAAACGAGGTGTGGAACACATTCAGCCCTGAGCTCCGCCCTCCGTAAAACCTCAAAGTCCTTTGCTATCCCTGCTTGTTTCACTTCCTGTTTCTGAGCAAAGGCAGGCAGAGACAATCCTCTGTTTTGTTTTTCCATCTCTCCCCCATTTATCCAGTCTTTCTTGTTTTTTTTGCAGTTTTATATAGTACGAATTTGACCAGATAGTTTTGGAATATTGGATGTTCATAACATTTTCCAGAAGTGGCCTCTGGAACCTTTCACATCCATTTGAGCTGTGTTGCCTAAAAAACATCTCCAGCATCCATCTACCTTGGAGGTAAATGGTTTTAAAAATTAAATTGCAAGAAAATGGTGCATCGATATTTAGTGCCGACAAGTACTGATGAGGAATCATTGGGCCCGATTCACAGAATGAACTTAAGATTCAATCCTAAACTTACTACTATTTTGGTATTCACAGAATGCACTTACTACTTTTGGTATTCACAGAAGTTAGGATTTTGTCTTAAGTTTGTCTTAAGACAGACTTAAGACAGATTTAAGACAGACTTAAGACAAAATCCTAACTTCTGTTAATACCAAAAGTAGTAAGTTCATTCTGTGAATACCAAAATAGTAGTACGTTTAGGATTGAGTCTTAAGTTCATTCTGTGAATCGGGCCCATTGTCACTTTGTGGGGGGAAATGTGCCAACAGGAGAAAACCCAGAAAACTCTGTGAAATACAGGTAGCTCGTTAAGCAAGATGTACACATGACTTCCCTCGTACAACAAAATCTTGGCACATTGCTACATAGGAAAATTCCATCAACACACTATTCCAGTCACACATGTATGTACCTGCTCACACACGGACAAAGCAACAACGCCATAATGTCACACCAGCAGAAGTTGAACGCCATACAGACACCCGCTAACATAACATACTTTTCTGCTTACAATACTGGGGATAGTCTGAAGCCTTCAATAATTACTCTCTGGTCCTGAGAGTAAGCTGAAAGAAGGTGATTCAGAGGTCGCCATCTTTGCAATTCCAACCCCTATGAACCATCCCTGTGCCTGCATGTGTGACTCTGGCCCGCTCCACTGTCAAAGATGCACCTGCAGCGCTCTCTGGAGTATCTAGATCCTATGGGCGCATTCACCGGCGGGAGATCCTTCTCCCACCTCGCCGCCAAGAGCTGGAACACCCTCCCACTGAGCCTACAACAGACCCAAGACCTGCTGACCATCAGGAGGATACTCAAGGCCTGGCTGTTCGATCAGTAGTGCCTCCCCCCAGCGCCTTGAGACCATCGCGGGTATGTAGTGTGCTTTACAAATAATTGATTGATTGATTGATTTGTGCACAATCCCACTCATGAGAGAACTACAAAAGGAACTGATGTGACTGAGGGGCACTTCTTACGTGACATAAACACGTTTCTGCCGCTCATCCAGTGTTTCTAATGGACACTATTAAACACCTCATATATTTCATGCTGTAGAGAAATTATGCCTTGCAATACTGTGACAAATTTTTAAAACGTAATTTCTTGATTTTGTCACGCGACCTTATTCTACATGGTTTGCCAAGGGAAGGATTTTAGTCAATATGTTTGGAAAACGTGCTTTATGACGCGTTCCTAATCCCTTTTTGGGCTGGATTGATAGGGCAGCAGTCTCTGAAACGACTGATAATAATTCTTTATGTGCAGTGAGGGCTCTTTCCCTCTCACATCATGCTATTGGTTGTTTGGTTTAGTATTCCACCTCCGATGGAGTGTTAGGATTGCAATGCATAAGGGACTATTTTACATTTCAAAGGTGTTCTGAATCATCATACATTAAATGATTTATCTCAGACATGCATTACATGCAGAAAGCATGTATTTTCTTTAGTGCATCAGACTTTCAGTAATGTTTTAGTCAGGAGTGTGCATGCGTTTTTTCCTTTCTTTCTTCCCCATTATTCTTTCCCTTTGTGTCTTTCCTATTAAATGCCCATTCATGCTAATTCTCTGATTTGTAACTGTGTGAAAAATTCCCCATATTTCTTCCTCCTTTCTACACACAAAATAGCTTTGCCAATTCCAATATGTCTTGCTTTAATGATCTAACAAATGCAGATGCAGTGATGCACAAATACTGTTAGATGTGTAGGCACATTAAACTCAGGTCTGTTGGCTTTGCCAATGCTTGTTTAAAGGGTTTTTTAGGCAGAAACATCGAGGCTCCTTGTGAGGTCACTTCCACCTCTTCCACTGACCACTCACAAAGTTAGCTTGCTCTCTGGCTTGGGATGGTTGCGGTCTGTCCTGTCCAGTGGGAGTGCATTCACCGACCACCCTGTGTCACCCAGTCCATGGATTCTTTGTTTTACAATCAGGTGAGAACAACCATTCGCCATTGTGGGTCTGTGGTGCAGTGCGTGGTTCTTGTGGGTCTATCTTGCACTTTCACCAGCAGAATGACTCAGTGAGTTGAGCACACACATCAACATTCCGTGTGACATATAGAAAGCACGTTCAAAATCTGGTAGGCCATCTCCACCTTCCATCTTTCTCAGGTTGATAAATTGGGTACTGTTAAACAGGGTAATTATCACACTTGCTATTTACATAGATAAGAACCTTCAAAATATATTATATGTAACATTGTACAAAAGGATTGCTTTACTTAGTGAATAATTACCTTTCACATTTATTTCTGCACTTGAGCTTCCTTCCATGACCATGATTTGAATGGTGCAGCAGGTGCAGTGGCATTAGGCCAAAAAGTTGTCAGAACTCCTCAAAGCACATAATATTGCTTTATTTTACCACTAAGCAGGTATTCACATTTGCAGTTACCTTGCAATGAAAAGGGGCGTGATTTGAATGGTGGCACCGGGGCCAAAAGTTGTCACAACTCCACTAAACACCAAATATAGCTATATTTTACTATTAAACAGGCAGTCAGAAGTACAGTTTTCTTGCATGTAACAGGCTCACTATTTGAATGGTGCAACAGGTGCAGTGGCACCGGGCCCAGAAGTTGTTAAAACTCCTCTAAACACCAAATATTGCTATTACATCAAATAATTCTATTATTTGTCTCTTTCATTTAATTTTTCAAAAATATGCTAGTCAAGTCAAGTCAAGTCAAAAAATTTGTATAGCGCACTACATACCCAGAGGGTTTCAAGGCGCTTAGGAAGGGGAGGAGGATTATTTGCTATTACTTACCCACACTATACCACCAGTAATGGCACAAAATATTGCCTTTTGTACACAAACAAGTCATAACACTTTAACAGACTTTCAGTAACTTATGATATGCAACTACTCAGCAAGCTACAATTTGCAACAAAAACTGTGTATTATAAATCACATAGGAGAAACCTAATGAATTTAACAATGCTTGTTTTTCTATGTTAGTAAATAGAACCATGGGTCTGGCAATAGAAGGACAAGGAGCCTTGTGCTTTACCATCATCTTGGGTCAAGACTGATTTACATATGGCCAGGTCTAAACTGGGGAGGCAGGGTGAGCAAAAGAATGATGGATTTAACCCAGATCTGTTGACTGGGGGTGAATGTTTTGATTTGTTCTGCATTCCGTCCATCAATTGTGTGTCTTTTGCTTTCTCGTCCTAAGGACGCCGAGTATGCCCAGATGTGAGTCCCGGGCTCTCTGTGCACTGGATTCACGGTATCCTGGCTGATGAGGGGTGAAACCCCGAAACTGGTGCTAGGATGCTTCTTTATGGTTCAGAGAGGACCTGGCTTGGCAGATCTGGCAGGACTGTTTCCATGAGGCTCAGGGTCAAGACTGATTTGCATATGGCCAGGTCTAAACTGGGGTGGCATGGTGAGCAAAAGAATGATAGATCTAACACAGATCTCTTGACTGGAAGTGAATGTTTTGATTTGTTCTGCATTCCATCCATCAACTGTGTGTCTTTTGCTTTCTTGCCCTAGGTGTGCTGGGTATGCCAAGACGTGGGTCCTGGGCTCACTGTGCCACTGGATTCAAGCTATCCTGGATGATGAGGGGTGAAAGCCCATAACCGGTCCTCGGAAGCTTGTTTCCGGTCCAGGGAGGACCTGGCTTGGCAGTTCAAGCTGCACTGTTCTCAAGAGGCACAGGGTCGAGACTGATTTGCATATGGCCAGGTCTATACTGGAGTGGCATGGTGAGGAAAAGAATTATAGATTTTACCCAGATCTCTTGACTGGGAGTGAATGTTTTGATTTGTTCTGCAATCCATTCATCCATTGTGTGGATTTTGCTTACTATCATCTGGGGCATTAGTCATGTCACAGGAACTTGGACTGCCCACTATCTGGCAGGTTGCCAATATGACTAATCATCTGCCAACATGTTTCTTCATGTAGCGATAAGCCACCGTCAGAGCACACCTCTGGGCATACTAATGTTTCTGTAACGGTGCCAGGCTGTGGTGAAGAGATGTGCAGTGGTGGCTGGCATTTGAAGGCAGTGGGGGGCAGGTCGCAGGGGGGGTGGAGGGAATTAAATAAAAAAAATACACACTTATCTGTCATCTGTCGCTGCTTCTCTGCCGTTGCCGTCGCTGCCGGCTCTTCCCAATCCTCTTCCCTGCTTCCAGGGCAGGAAGCAGGATGCACTCGGCTCCCAGCCTCCTGATAGCCAATCACAATGCTGCACTGCAGCGTTGTGATTGGTCTGCGCACTGTGGATACGACCTCTTTTGGCCACATATGGTACTGCACCCTGCAACGTGGCTAGGTAAAAAAGATTGGCATTTATAATGCCAATAACTCCAACTCCAACAAATGCCAGACCGATTGCATTTCCAATGCAATAGGTCTCACATGTGTTAAAGTTAGAGCTATTGGTGTTGAAAAAGAAAATGTTTTTAACTTTTGCTTTTTTATACCATTGGCAATAGTGCTATCCAAATATAACTTCACTGCAAATAAAAGAACAAACGTAAAAAACATTGTTATTTTCAACGTCAACAGCACTAACTTTAACAAATGTGGGACCTATTGCTTTGCAAATACTTGTTGTATAGTGTCATTACATTACAGCTTTCACCTGACAATTGTGTGAGCATCACTCGAGGGGTCTTTGGCTCCGCCCACATGTTGGAAGACAGGAGTACATGTTTTGATTGGGAAGAAGTTGTGTGATTTTTCAAAAAAAGTACTTGGCCCTCTCACAGCTGTGATCATTAGTTTATTTATCCAGCTGCCTGATCTTGAACTTTCAGTGGCACACACATGGCATTGTAAATTGGAATGCTATTGAAGTGTCTCGGATAACTGGATAATTTATGTTGTTTTTCTCTAGAAGCACCACAGATGGGAGGAGGGCAGTCATTACCCTAAATGGAATTTTAGGTCTGGCTTGGCAGTGCAACTGTCACTTTAGATTTTAACTTGCACCACAACATACATATCTATTTCCAACCTATTTATTTGTAATGCTTCACATTACCACATAACACTCCTGATGAAATTACCAATGCTTGTTTTCTTTTTGTAGTTTTATATAGCTCAAACTCAACTCAAAAGTACTGGAGTGACTTACATGAGCACCGGTTACAATTATACAAAGTCACAATTTTTCAGTTTTTTTGTAAACACAGGGAGATTAAGTGATTTGCCCAGAATCACAGTATGTTGAGCCAACCCAAGACTTGAACCTGGTTCACCAGCTCTAAAGTCCGCATCAGACAAAATGCATACTTGCCAACTTGTAAATATCACCATATATTATATTTTGTATTATATGTATCCGAGTCGGGCGGGGTGTTGGAGGGTGCAAGGCCTGGTGAGCTACCTCAGAAGAACTGTGCCCTCGATAATCCCCACCATCTCCTAACTAAAAAAAAGCGAAGGGGTAGCTGAGGCTGTTGACAATATCCTGGGGTGTTTTCAAATCTTTAATGGACATTGGCTGTGTGCTGCCTCCAAAGAACAGCTGGAAAGCCACTTGTCTTTCCCGCCAACATGTGACTTTTGGCGCCTCTCTGAGTGACCGTGTGAAGGGACCTGAAAACATGTGCCATTGTGTGAGTGAGTAGGTCTGCAAAGGGAATGGCCACCACTGAAGAGGGGAAGTTGTAGAACTTTACCAGCATTTGCGCAAGGTGAGGCTTTCCAAGAATGTCAAACAGTGCACATAAGGCCCGATTCACAGAATGAACTTAAGACTCAATCCTAAACTTACTACTATTTTGGTATTCACAGAATGCACTTACTACTTTTGGCATTCACAGAATGCACTTACTACTTTTCGTATTCACAGAAGTTAGGATTTTGTCTTAAGACAAACTTAAGACAGACTTAAGACAGACTTAAGACAGACTTAAGACAGACTTAAGATAGATTTAAGACAAAATCCTAACTTCTGTGAATACCAAAAGTAGTAAGTTCATTCTGTGAATATCAAAATAGTAGTAAGTTTAGGATTGAGTCTTAAATTCATTCTGTGAATCGGACCCATAGAGTTTATAAAATGCCTTGCACGGCTGATTGTGGGACCTTTCTCTACCTGCTCTCGAAGAGCCTCACGGCTGGGAATGCTGCACCCCACCCACTGCCAAATGCTGATTCTGCAGAAGCCCCATACTCTATTGACCAATTGTAATTGCATTTATATTTCGCTTACTATCCCTGACGAGGCGTCAAAGCCCTTTTTCAGCGAGTAGCACACTACTACCGAACCAATAAAGGATTAGTGATGAATCAGTATAGGGAATATTAAATTAATTTGAGCAGTGGACATGTTAGACTGGTATTTAGACTAAAAAGGATAGTGGAGGGACAGAAGAGAAGGGACAATAATGGATATTTATATATCACAATAATTCTGTTGAGTGTCTGTAATCAATACATAGTTTCAGTTCAACCCCCTCCTAGGTGATAAAGCAGAGGTGAAGTCGCTGGGCGCTCTGATCCCCTGATGATCCCTTTGTTTAGATTTTCCTCCATAAACTGCCTTCTATTTGCTGTCTCAAACTCTGTATTTTCCTAGTGTTGACGCCATAGTATTGCTGCTTGAGGATCTAACTCATTGCTGCATCCTTAACCCCTATGTGGAGGTAATGTACTCACTGTCTTCTTCTCAAACGTATCATGAAAGCCTTAGTAACACTCTGGTAAAGAGGTCACACACCTGACAACATGAGCTGCTGCAGACCTGCTCATGCCTGTGGGGGGATTCAATGCATATATAACATTTGAGCACATCTTATAACAGTGACCTTTGACACTACCCACTTGCATGCCCTGTGGGACTTCACTGGTTGTACTCTCCTCAGTTTTAGAACGAGCTAGAAACATTGTATTAAAATTTGTATTTTTTCCAAATTGTTGCTCAGCTAAATTGTATAACTGTACCATCAAATCTATGAGCTCTTTCTGGTTTCATCTGCATTCATTAATTCATAAACCCTTATTTTCCGGTTTGGCTGAACTGATCTCTTGATGTAAATTAGTGACTGCATCTCAGATTTGAGTTATTGTGGTCTCAGGGTCCAAGGCGCAGGTAGGAAAGATAACCAGCCAGTCAACCAGGAGTCACACAGCTGGAGACAGGATCCACAGCAGCAGGGACAGTTCTCATGCCTCATCACACTCACAGGCAACTCCACACTACTACTGAGGAGGTATACAGCAGGCCTGTGAAGGGCTGATTCTGCAGGACCTCCTACCCTACTGCCACACCTACTGACCAATGCTGATTCTGCAGGAACCCATACACTGCAGCCTCACTCAACCTGACCAATGCTGACTCTGCAGGCGCCTCTACACTACTGTCACACCTACAGGCCAATGCTGATTCTGCAGGAGCTAAAATGATGCCAGCTGCACTCCGCCTACTGACTAATGCTGATTCAGCAGAAGCCTCTACCCTACTGCCACTCCTACTGACCAATGCTGACTCTGCAGGAGCCCCTACACTACTGCCACACCTGGTGACCAATGCTGATTCTGCAGGAGCTAAAACGCTGCCAGCTGTACTCCGCCTACTGCCGAATGCTGATTCCGCAGGAGCACATACACTGCAGCAGCACTCAACCTACTGCCGAATGCTGATTCTGCAGGAGCCCCTACCCTACTGACACACCTACTAACAAATGCTGATTCTGCAGGAACCCATACACTACTGCCACACTTACAGACCAATGCTGATTCTGCAGTAATCCTTCCCCTAATACCACACCTACTGATGAATGCTGATTCTGCAGGAGCCCCTACACTGCAGGTGCACGCACCTACTGACAAATGCCTACACTGTGGCCGCAGTCCCAGCAAATGATACATGCAGATTCTGCAGTATTCCTTAAACCACGATCACAGCCATTCCTGCTCATGCATGCTGATTCCACCGGATCCCCTGCCCTAAAGTCACAACCCTACCTGCTGATGCATGCTGATTATGCAGGAATCTTTAAAACAGGGTCTCAACTCTTCCTGCTGATGCATTCTGTTCCTGCAGGAACCTGTAAACCACAATCACAACACTTCCTGCTGATGCATGCTGATTCCACAGGATCCCCTGCCCGGCAGTCACAGCCCCACCTAGTGACGAATGCTGATTCTGCAGGAGCCTCTACACTGCAGCCACAGCTCCACCTACTGACGAATGCAGATTCGGCAGGAGCCTCTCCACTGAGCCACAGCCCCACTTACTGCCGAATGCTGACTCTGCAGGAGCCCCTACACTACTGACACACCTACTGACCATAGCTGATTCTGCAGGAGCTCCTACCCTACTGCCACACCTACTGACCAATGCTGATTCTGCAGGAACCCCTACACTACTGACACACCTACTGACCAATGCAGATTCTGCAGGAGCTCCTACCCTACCGCCACACCTACAGGCCAATGCTGATTCTGCAGGAACCCCTACACTGCAGCCTCAATCAACCTGACCAATGCTGACTCTGCAGGAGCCCCTACACTACTGACACACCTACTGACCAATGCAGATTCTGCAGGAGCTCCTACCCTACCGCCACACCTACAGGCCAATGCTGATTCTGGAGGAGGCCCTACCCTACTGCCACACCTACTGACCAATGCTGATTCTGCAGCAGCCTCTACACTGCAGCCTCAGCCCCACTTACTGCCGAATGCTGATTCTGCAGGAACCTCTACACTGCTGCCACAGCCCCACCTACTGACCAACGCTGATTCTGCAGGAGCTTCTACACTGCAGCCACAGCCCTACATACTGATGAATGCTGATTCTGCAGGAGCCTCTACACTGTGGCCACAACCCCACCTACTGACAAATGATGATTCTGCAGGAACCTCTACACTGAAGCCACAGCCCCACCTACTGACCAACGCTGATTCTGCAGGAGCTTCTACACTGCAGCCACAGCCTCACTTACTGCTGAATGCTGATTCTGAAGGAGCCTCTACACAGCAGCCTCAACCCCACCTACTGATGAATGCTGATTCTGCAGGAGCCTCTACACTGCGGCCACAGCCCCACCTACTGACGAATACTGATTCTGCAGGAGCTTCTACACTGCAGCCTCAACCCCACCTACTGATGAATGCTGATTCTGCAGGAGCCTCTCCACTGCAGCCTCAGCCCCACTTACTGCCGAAAGCTGATTCTGCAGGAGCCTCTACACTGCAGCCACAGCCCTACATACTGATGAATGCTGATTCTGCAGGAGCCTCTACACTGCGGCCACAGCCCCACCTACTGACGAATGATGATTCTGCAGGAACCTCTACTCTGAAGCCACAGCCCCACCTACTGACCAACGCTGATTCTGCAGGAGCTTCTACTCTGCAGTCACAGCCCCACATACTGATGAATGCTGATTCTGCAGGAGCCTCTACACTGCAGCCTGAACCCCACCTACTGATGAAGGCTGATTCTGCAGGAGCCTCTACAGTGCAGCCTCAGCCCCACTTACTGCCGAATACTGATTCTGCAAGAGCCTCTACACTGAAGCCACAGCCCCACCTACTGACCAAAGCTGATTCTGCAGGAGCTTCTACACTGCAGCCACAGCCCTACATACTGATGAATGCTGATTCTGCAGGAGCCTCTACACTGTGGCCACAACCCCACCTACTGACAAATGATGATTCTGCAGGAACCTCTACACTGAAGCCACAGCCCCACCTACTGACCAACGCTGATTCTGCAGGAGCTTCTACACTGCAGCCACAGCCTCACTTACTGCTGAATGCTGATTCTGAAGGAGCCTCTACACAGCAGCCTCAACCCCACCTACTGATGAATGCTGATTCTGCAGGAGCCTCTACACTGCGGCCACAGCCCCACCTACTGACGAATGCTGATTCTGCAGGAACCTCTAAACTGCTGCCACAGCCCCACCTACTGACCAACGCTGATTCTGCAGGAGCTTCTACACTGCAGCCACAGCCTCACTTACTGCTGAATGCTGATTCTGAAGGAGCCTCTACACTGCGGCCACAACCCCACCTACCGACGAATGCTGATTCTGCAGGAGCCTCTACACTGCAGCCACAGCCCCACCTACTGATGAATGCTGATTCTACAGGAGCCTCTACACTGCAGCCACAGCCCCACCTACTGATGAATGCTGATTCTGCAGGAGCCTCTACACTGCAGCCACAGTTCCACCTACTGACGAATGCTGATTCTGCAGGAGCCTCTACAGTGCAGCCACAGCCCCGCCTACTGACGAATGCTGATTCTGAAGGAGCCTCTACACTGCAGCCACAACCCCACCTACTGATGAATGCTGATTCTGCAGGAGCCTTTACACTGCAGCAACAGCCCCACCTACTGACGAATGCTGATTCTGCAGGAGCCTCTACAGTGCAGCCACAACCCCACCTACTGACGAATGCTGAGTTTTAGAATTGGAACCTTAACTTGCTCACAGGTGTGTCCCAACAGACAGGCATCAAATCACAGTGGCCACTGACAGTAGTCAGGGATGAGACCCAGGCCTCATGCATCTCAGGGCTCGCAAACCTCTGTGGCCTCAGAGAGCGGGGGGCAGTAGCCCCAGGTGCTTGGCACCCTTTGTCCACTCTCCCTCCTGTCAGGTCAGGTATGACATCCTGACACTGATCCACCAGCCCCAGGCCTGTACCCGGCGGCTGGACCAAAGACTGGGGTGGGCTCTCCCACACCCGGTCCTCCTTGGGGCTCTGTACCCTCCCACCTGGAGTGGTACCCCCTTCCTGAATTGTCAGGGCACCTGTGGCAGGTGATCTGCACAATTCGCCCACCAGTTCAGGGGTGCTATCCTGCAACTGGGGTACCAGGTCAGGGGGGGACACCCTGCACCTGGCCCGTAAACCTAGGGTCTAAACCCTCAATCCGTACCGGGGTCAGAGGCGAGGACTCCCTCCCTCTGCACCCCCTTCCAGAGTACTGCCCACTCCCAACTTGAGTGGTACCCCTAGAAGTGACATGGGTCAGGACACTGATTACAGTGGTCCCACCCTCCAGGTCAGACAGCCTCTGAACCTGGCTTCCCAACTCAGGGACCCAACCCTGCAGTTGAACAATTGCCTGGCACACCAGGACTTCCTTGGGAGCACGCATGCCCCCCTGAGGGTAACCCATACTTCCTGTGTTGTGTGACAGTCTGCCTGGCGCAGATCTGCCGTCCCCTGTCTATCTGACAGTGCGCGAAGATCCCCCAGGACAGAAGTGGTGTCACCATGGTCATTCACTGGGGACGCAGCCCTGCTGGTTGGCCCCTGACCCACTGATTCTTCCACTGGGGACTCTTTCCCCCTCTCAGCCCTCCATCTGGACTTCTGCACCCTCCCCACTGGAGCAGTACTGCCAGATACCAGAACTACTGGAGCTCTGCTTACAGAGTCTCCACGTTCTCTAGCCACTGCGAGATCCTCCTCAAATGGCCTACAAGTACAGCCTAGGCCCCCGACCTGATGTTCCCTTAAGAAACTATCCAGGCCCTGAGACTGGGGTTTCGGGTACCTTCGGACCGACCCCACACTCACTCCTCCTCCTCTGAGGCAGGATGCGAGCCCCTCTACCCCTCTCACTACACGGAGACCTAGCTGGGCTACACTGAACCTCCTCCATCACACAGGACTGGAAGTTACCTGAGCCACTCTTGTTGGAATCACTCCCCAACGCTGCTTCCGACCCTCTGGAATCCACCAAAGGGTCAGCCTCCAATGTGAGCTCCCTGGGGTCAGAGAACTCACTCTCAAGCAGGTGTTGGCATAGCTCTGGAAAACAGGGACTTAAAATATGCTCTCCCACAATTGGATCACACAGCCCCCTACAAGGGTTAACCAAACTATCCTTCACCTCACCATCCAGTGCCTCACACATGTACTCCACACCACTCTCCTGAGATTGGCAAGACAGTATCTGACTGTCTCTGTCCCACAACCCACACTCTTCTGGGCGGTCTTCATACTCACATTCTAGGACCTCAACTTTGGGGGATCCCCTCTCCCTGTACCTCTCATCTAGAGTCAGTAGAGGGTCCCTCCCACTACTAGGACCATGAACCCCTACGCCAGTTACCCTATTCCCTTCAGGGACACTGCGCACTACTGGAGCTACCTCATGCCCTTGAACCTCCTGGTGTAAGTTAACCCCCTCCAAGTCAGGCACCACATCTCTGGGTGTGTGTACTACTCTCCCAGCACTAGATACCTGAATGTTGCTGCCACCATCTGAGCTGGACTCCACCTCCAACTCAGCAAAGCTCAATCTCTGAGCGACACATATTTCCTGTTGCTGGGCTGAAGCCCTCCTGGCTTCAAGCCCCTCAAGCTCCAAGTCAAGTTTCCTCATTCTTAAGTCATGCGCAAGCTGCATTTTCTTTTCTTCCAGGGCTAACTTCCTAGCTTCTAACTCCAGTTGCCCATTAATTTTTGCCATCTCCATTTCATGTATCCTGGTCTCCTTCCTGTCTGCCAACTCCTCTGGTGACAGACATGTGGCATAAACACTGCTACCCAATGGGGAGGTTGCACCCCTCCCTTCTGTACCCAGTGGTCCCTCCAGCTGCTGCTCTGCATCCTCAAATTCACTCTCATTTCCAGGGGCATTCCTTGCCTCGACCCAGGCCCTCAGTGCCTTTTGGAACTGCTCCCTTCTGGAGAGTCCGGTCATGGAATTTTTAAAATGATTGCAGAAGTTCCTGAGCTGTTTGTTGGTGAAGTTTTCTAGTTTCTCCCAATCGCAGTCAATACCTGAATTGGACGCTGCCTTTTCCATTCTTACTGACACAGGCATGACTTTTCAAAAGCACATGGAGATTTCCAGCAAAAATAAAAATCAATAAATCTGTGGCTGCGTTATAGGTCTGCTCTCACTATGTGGTGATCAGTAATTTACTGTACATAAATCACAAATGCATATTCGAAATCCCTTCCGCTGCCTATCAATGTTAGAATTGGGGGTCTCTGGTTGGCACAGGTATGTACTTGTGACAAGCAGGGACCCTCTCCTCTAAGTCAGGGCAAGCGAATTACCCCTCAAGAATAACTCCTGCTCACCCTCTAGGTTGCGTGGCGCGAGCAGTCAAGGCTAATCTCAGGAGTGCTGTCAGTTAAGCATTTGTAATCACATACAATAAATACACCGATTCCCCCACAAATGGACACCAGGCTGTAGGTTGTATCAAAAATACGCCTACTTTATGTAAAAATATATGCAGGCAGGTAAATTATCACAAGACCTTATATAACGTGTTTCAAAGGAGGCCACAAGATGTAAGGATAATGGCAAGCTTTCTTGTAGGGTAAAGACAATGTTTTATGTTACTTTCGAGTTATTCAATTTAACTTCACGATAGTTCCACACACTCCGGGGTGTGTTTGCGGGACACCGGGTCAAAGTTTGTGACAGCTATGTGCTTCGTTCGGGGCAGGACAGACAAGTCCTGCTGTCACCTGCGCGCCTCGCGGTACGCGGCGTGCTGGGCGGGCAGGCAGGCACGGAATAGAACAGGTGAAGACACACAGCGGGGAACGGGGAAATCAGAACGTTGCGGGCCCCGGGCCCGGGTTGATCCGGTTGTGAAGGGTCGTACCTGTGAAGTGCGCGATGTCCACATGCCGATCAGGCGAGTCGTGGGCTGGTTGTGCCCTTCGTGGTACAGCGTACCTTGGGATCCTTCAATGGCGGGTGGTCTCCAGCAGGCAGGGCGTGGCACGGGAGCTCCGGTAAGGATTGTACGGGGGCGAGTCCCTTTGCAGTGCGGCGCGGCCTCTTCCAGCGGTCAGAGGGCACAGCGGGGCGGCCGGGTGCGATGTAGTAGCACAGGCTTGGAAGTGCGCTCATTTGACCAGGATTCTGGCGGGAGGGGCGAGGGAGCACTCCAGGCACTCCAGTAACGAGCGAGGTGACAGAGGAGCAGGCGGCCTGACCCGAGGGGCAGAGAGCGGCTCTGGTGGAGCGAGGCTCTCAACGGGCAGAAGGGCGGGCCAGCTCCCGAGTGCACGGCTCTAGGAGGGGGCGAGTGGGTGCAGTCTCAACTCCGGCGAGAGGAAACACACGGCTGAGTTTGAAGACGAGAAAAGGCACAAAGAACCCACTGGTCCTGTGGTGTACTTCAGGGGGCAAGCTCAGACAAGCCCTTGGAGATAGTTTAGAGCACAGCAAAGCAAAGTCCTTTTTGGTCTTCTCCTCTCCTTCCTCAGCAAGGCAAACTGCAGGCCAGTCCTTCAGCTTCTTCTTGGTCCTTCTAGTTGGGCAGAAGTTTGTTGTGGTAAAACTGGATCTGATTTCTTAGGAGCAGGGCTCCTACATTTATAGTCAGTTTCTTTTGTCTTTTCAGGCCAGAGGGGCCTTTGCATAGTCCTTTTCAGCACTGGAGAACTTTGTTGTGCAGACTCTGCCTTCTCCTTTGAGTGTGTGGGGCAGGGACTGCAGACGCTCCGCAGGAGGTGGAGCCAGCATTGAGATGACAAGTACAGCCAGGAGCACCTTGTTGACAGTCTTCCCTCTTCCTGGGCCAGGTGTCGGCTGAGTCATCAGTCGCTCCCCAGGGGGCGGAGCCAGCATTGTGGTGGCAGAGCACAGCCCTATTCAGACTCAAGGGGCACTCCCACCACCCACCTTGGTGTAATCCCTCCATTCACCACCTGTCATCCCCAGCCCTGTCACTCACACAACCCAGACAGCAGATACACATCCTGGCAGAGGCGGACTGAAATGGTTAGGCAAACAAAGGCTAATTTTCTAAAAGTAGCATTTGCAAACACAGGATATTAAAATAAACTTTACTAAAATAAGTATTTTATTATTCTGAGTTCAGGCATACTAAACTTGACCTTCTACCATGTTCCCTGAGCCTGCTGGGATTATAGAATGTAATAATTCCAGCAGCTCATCTTGGCCTATGAGAACAGGTAGCCATACAATAGTGAAAAACGAAAATGGCTGTAATTCACTATTAGGACATGCCACACACATCAGGGCTTGTCCTACCTTATGCTTACAATGCACCCTGCCTATGGGCCTTCCCGAGGGGGGACTCACATGAAGTAAAGGGAAGGTTTAGAGGCTGGCAAGTGTGTGCACTTGCCCAGCCAGCATGACAGTACCAGACTGCACGCAGGTTCTGCAATGGCAGACCCTAGACACATTTTAAAAGGCTGCTTCTGTTGGTGACGCAACCAGCGCTGCAGGCCCACTAGCAGTATTGGCATTCAAAAGCCCTGGCACTCCTGGTGTACTTTACTTTGGACTGACAGTAAATCCAATAGGGATAGTGGTAAAGTGCCCAGAGTCATTAAACCAACAAAACAGGTAAGAGAGAATATTAGAGGAAGGCAAAAAGTTCAGGGATGACCCTGCCAAGAGGGCCAAGTCCAACACTGAGTCTGAAGAAGCTTATACGCTACGACTGCAGCGCCATCTACTGATGCATACGGATTCTGCAGAAACCCCTAAACCACAACCCCAACACTTCCTGCTGATGCATGCTGATTCTGCAGGAACCCCTAAACCACAGTTGCAACACTTCCTGTTCACGCATGCTGGTTCCATAGGATCCGTCACTCTGCAGTCGCAGCCCTACCTACTGATGAATGCTGATTCTGCAGGAACCCCTGAGACACAATCACAACACTTCATGCTGATGCACACTGATTCTGCGAGAACCCCTAAACCACGACCACAACCCTTACTGCTGATGCATGCTTGTTAGAAATGGGATCCCCGGCTGGCCAGGGCTTTCGCCAAAGTCAGTCAGAGACCACCACTCCCAAGTCAGGGCAAGGGAGTTACACGCCAAGATAACCCCTGCTCACCCTCTAGGTAACGTGGCGCGAGCAGCAAGGCTAAACTCGGAGGCGATGTGAGTTAAGTATTTGCGCACGCACCCCAGCAACAACACCCAAGGCCCCCCACAAAGGAAACTCCACACAAGGTTATATAACAATAGCCTTTGTATTACACCAAAACACATTAGATAAAAACACACACTTTACAATGTGCCAGAGGCACGGGCAGAATTTACAGGGAATATGTACAAGACAGGGCCACCTGGACCACTGTCAGGAATCAGCACTTTTAGAAGTAATACTTTTAGAAATTAGCGCTTAGAACATAGAATATAGCACAAAATATAAAAATAGAGCACACAACCAGTAACTACTGGTAACCAGGACCTCACTAGCACCACCTGCACTAGGAGAAAAACAACCACCTAAGTATCACAATACCTGTAGGGGTGTAAGAACATGGCACATGACGCATAAACATACATTCAGCGGTGTAAGGAAGGAAAACACATGATGCATCAACTATACATTCAGAGGTGTAAGAACAAGGCACATGACGCATAAAAACACATTCAGAGGTGCAGCAAAAGAACAATTGCGCCAAACTCACATAAGTCACCACCTGTGACTGTCCATAGGCCAACTGGCCTCTCTAGGGCTAGGACGCCCAGTGTCCCAGTGTCAGGGAGGCTGCGCAGGCAGCCAAGAACACAAGCCTAAACGTGGCAACTGCCCACAAAGTGCTGGGCAGTTGTAAATACTGAGGGGGCCAACGTGGGAGCCTCGCAGGCTCTGTAGAAATGACTGTCCCCTTTTTGGAGCCTCGCTGGGCTCTGAATAAACACATGGCCCCTGAGCCTCTCTGGGCTCTCAAAGATACTTGTGGCGCCTGAGCCCCTCGTGGGCTCTCAGTAACTCAAAATGCCCCCTTGAGCCTCTCTCAGGGCTCTAAACACGAATGTGGCACCTTTGAGCCCCGCTGGGCTCTAAACACAAAAATGCCCTCAAGAGCCTCTTGTGGCTCTAGACCAAGTAATGCCCCCAGAGCCTCGTGGGCTCTTCAAACAAATGTGGCGCCTGCCTTGAGCCTCTCGGGGCTCTACGTAAAGAAATGCCCCACTGGGTGGAGCTGCCCCTGGCAACCGGGGCCGCTCTGCGCACAAAGCGGAAACTGTCCCGCATTCGGGGAGAGAGCACTGGGGGGGGGGGCAGGCACCGGCAATGTGCCCCAACGCCTCCCCCTTCTCTGGGCAAAACTGCTTCACTCACCCGGTCCTGCAGCGGTGGCTCTCTCTCTGGGACGGCTCCTCTCGAGAGCTCCCGCTCCTCGGGGGCTCCTCTCGAGAGCTCCCGCTCCTCGGGGGCTCTCTCCACACGTCTCCCTCTCTCTCCGGGGCTCTCCCTCGCTCTTGGGAGCCCCGGGGGGGGGAAACCAGGCGCCGGCTCTCCCTCTTCATGCACTGGATCCCGGGGTCGGCTCCCGGCAGCTTCCGGCTTCCTCCTTCCTCCGTCCTGTCCCGGGCCGGCAGCCAATCAGAGCACGGCCCGGGGGATGAGGTCACGGGATGTCCTACAATCCCGCCCCCGGCCTGCCTGACTTCCTGGTCGCGGGCCGGCGGCAATGCTCGGTTTGTCCTGGGCTGCGGCGGTGATGCGGGGGGGGACACACGAGGGGTAGGCTCCCTCCCGAATTTAAATATAAAGCGAGGTGACACTCGCTACAAATGGAAATCCGCACAATTTGGGGCAAATGCCGGGTGGGCACCGGCTTGGAGCACCAAGCGCTCCCAAGCACTTAGCAGCACAGGAAAAGCGCCCCCAGGCGCTATGGGGACAAAATAAAGCGCTCCTTGCGCTAGAAAGGTGACTACAGCACTCCCAAGCGCCAGCAGGCTGCAGATGTCCCAAAAGTCCAGGGACAAGGTAGAGAAATGCAGAAAGGAAGATAGGGGGGCAAGGCTGGGCCCAGAGCCAGCTCACTGGGTCTCCAGGCAGGGAGACACTCCAAGTGGCGGTCCTCCTGGCGCCCAGCACAGCAACAGCCCCCCCAGGATCCTGGCAGAGAACAACTTCTGTGGGGACACAGCCCCATTTTTATACATCACATTCCTTTGTCTGTAGGTGCAGGGTGGGGGAGAAACCAGTCGCAGCTGGTTTTGGAGCACCCTTGATGTGCTCATCACTTCACTCTATTCACTGGCAGGGCTAGGGTCGTTAGACGCACCACAGGGGGGCGGAGCCAGCATTGTGTGGGGAAAGCCCAGCCCCATCAGGAACCAGGTGCAGCCCTCCCCTCACATCAGCATGCTGATCTCAGCACTCACCACTGGGCAGACCCATCCAGACATCCTGGAGCCTGGCATCCCAGCCAGCACCAGCCAAACACACTCCAGCACCCTCACAGCACACGTACATCAATGTCTAGAAGTGGCACTACCCCACTAGACACATTCATGCCGCATACATCATCTCGCAGCATTCAATCACACGAGTCCATACATCCCAGACTCAAGCCTATACACCCCACGCATCAAGAACTACCAGGGACACACACATTCCCCATGCATTCCTATGGGAGGGCAGGCCTAGCTCATCACATGCACTCAAAGTGCGCATGCACTTTCCACTGGGACACAGTGAAAGTGCGCAGGACCCAAAAATATCCATCACTTCCTGTTCATGCATGCTGATTTCACAGGATCCCCTGACCTGCAGTCGAAGCCCTACCTACTAACGAATACTGATTCTGCAGGAGCCTCTACAGTGCAGCCACAACCCCACCTACTGACGAATGCTGATTCTGCAGGAGCCTCTACACTGCAGCAACAGCCCCACCTACTGACGAATGCTGATTCTGCAGGAGCCTCTACACTGCAGCAACAGCCCCACCTACTGACGAATGCTGATTCTGCAGGAGCCTCTACACTGCAGCAACAGCCCCACCTACTGACGAATGCTGATTCTGCAGGAGCCTTTACACTGCAGCAACAGCCCCACCTACTGACGAATGCTGATTCTGCAGGAGCCTCTACACTGCAGCAACAGCCCCACCTACTGACGAATGCTGATTCTGCAGGAGCCTCTACAGTGCAGCCACAACCCCACCTACTGACGAATGCTGATTCTGAAGGAGCCTCTACACTGCAGCCCCAACCCCACCTACTGACGAATACTGATTCTGCAGGATCCTCTACACTACAGCAACAGTGTCACCTACTGACGAATGCTGATTCTGAAGAAGCCTCTACAGTGCAGCAACAGCTCCACCTACTGACGAATGCTGATTCTGAAGGAGCCTCTACACTGCAGCAACAACCCCACCTACTGACGAATGCTGATTCTGAAGGAGCCTCTAAACTGCAGCCACAACCCCACTTACTGACGAATGCTGATTCTGCAGAAGCCTCTCCACTGCAGCATCAGCTCCACCTACTGACGAATGCTGATTCTGCAGGAGCCTCTACAGTGCAGCCACAACCCCACCTACTGACGAATGCTGATTCTGCAGGAGCCTCTACACTGCAGCAACAGCCCCACCTACTGACGAATACTGATTCTGCAGGAGCCTCTACACTGCAGCCACAACCCCACCTACTGACGAATGCTGATTCTGCAGGAGCCTCTACACTGCAGCATCAGCTCCACCTACTGACTAATGCTGATTCTGCAGGAGCCTCTACAGTGCAGCCACAACCCCACCTACTGACGAATGCTGATTCTGCAGGAGCCTCTACAGTGCAGCCACAACCCCACTTACTGACGAATGCTGATTCTGCAGAAGCCTCTACACTGCAGCATCAGCTCCACCTACTGACGAATGCTGATTCTGCAGGAGCCTCTACAGTGCAGCCACAACCCCACCTACTGACGAATGCTGATTCAGCAGGAGCCTCTACACTGCAGCAACAGCCCCACCTACTGACGAATACTGATTCTGCAGGAGCCTCTACACTGCAGCCACAACCCCACCTACTGACGAATGCTGATTCTGCAGGAGCCTTTACACTGCAGCAACAGCCCCACCTACTGACGAATGCTGATTCTGCAGGAGCCTCTACACTGCAGCAACAGCCCCACCTACTGACGAATGCTGATTCTGCAGGAGCCTCTACACTGCAGCAACAGCCCCACCTACTGACGAATGCTGATTCTGCAGGAGCCTCTACAGTGCAGCCACAACCCCACCTACTGACGAATGCTGAATCTGCAGGAGCCTCTACACCTCAGCCACAACCCCACCTACTGATGAATACTGATTCTGCAGGAGCCTCTACACTGCAGCCACAACCCCACCTACTGACGAATGCTGATTCTGCAGGAGCCTCTACACTGCAGCCACAACCCCACCTACTCACGAATGCTGATTCTGCAGGAGCCTCTACACTGCAGCAACAGCCCCACCTTCTGACGAATGCTGATTCTGAAGAAGCCTCTACACCGCAGCAGCAGCCCTACCGACTGACGAATGCTGATTCTGCAGGAGCCTCTACAGTGCAGCCACAGCCCCACCTACTGACGAATGCTGATTCTGCAGGAGCCTCTACACTGCAGCAACAGCCCCACCTACTGACGAATACTGATTCTGCAGGATCCTCTACACTACAGCAACAGCCCCACCTACTGACGAATGCTGATTCTGAAGGAGCCTCTACACTGCAGCCACAACCCCACCTACTGACGAATGCTGATTCAGCAGGAGCCTCTACACTGCAGCAACAGCCCCACCTACTGACGAATGCTGATTCTGCAGGAGCCTCTACAGTGCAGCCACAACCCCACCTACTGACGAATGCTGATTCTGCAGGAGCCTCTACACCTCAGCCACAACCCCACCTACTGACGAATACTGATTCTGCAGGATCCTCTACACTACAGCAACAGTGTCACCTACTGACGAATACTGATTCTGCAGGATCCTCTACACTGCAGCAACAGCCCCACCTACTGACGAATACTGATTCTGCAGGATCCTCTACACTACAGCAACAGCCCCACCTACTGACGAATGCTGATTCTGAAGGAGCCTCTACAGTGCAGCCACAGCCCCACCTACTGACGAATGCTGATTCTGCAGGAGCCTCTACACTGCAGCAACAGCCCCACCTACTGACGAATACTGATTCTGCAGGATCCTCTACAGTGCAGCCACAACCCCACCTACTGACGAATGCTGATTCAGCAGGAGCCTCTACACTGCAGCAACAGCCCCACCTACTGACGAATGCTGATTCTGAAGGAGCCTCTACAGTGCAGCCACAGTCCCACCTACTGACGAATGCTGATTCTGAAGGAGCCTTTACACTGCAGCAACAGTGTCACCTACTGACGAATACTGATTCTGCAGGATCCTCTACACTACAGCAACAGTGTCACCTACTGACGAATGCTGATTCTGAAGAAGCCTCTACAGTGCAGCCACGGCCCCACCTACTGACGAATGCTGATTCTGCAGGAGCCTCTACACCGCAGCCCCAACTACTGACGAATGTTGATTCTGCAGGAGCCTCTACACTGCAGCCACAACCCCACCTACTGACGAATGCTGATTCAGCAGGAGCCTCTACACTGCAGCAACAGCCCCACCTACTGACGAATGCTGATTCTGCAGGAGCCTCTACACCGCAGCCACAGCCCCACCTACTGACGAATGCTGATTCTGCAGGAGCCTTTACACTGCAGCAACAGCCCCACCTACTGACGAATGCTGATTCTGAAGAAGCCTCTACAGTGCAGCCACGGCCCCACCTACTGACGAATGCTGATTCTGCAGGAGCCTCTACACCTCAGCCACAACCCCACCTACTGACGAATACTGATTCTGCAGGATCCTCTACACTACAGCAACAGTGTCACCTGCTGACGAATGCTGATTCTGAAGAAGCCTCTACAGTGCAGCAACAGCTCCACCTACTGACGAATGCTGATTCTGAAGGAGCCTCTACAGTGCAGCCACAAACCCACTTACTGATGAATACTGATTCTGCAGGAGCCTCTACAGTGCAGCCACAACCCCACCTACTGACGAATGCTGATTCTGCAGGAGCCTCTACACCTCAGCCACAACCCCACCTACTGACGAATGCTGATTCAGCAGGAGCCTCTACACTGCAGCATCAGCTCCACCTACTGACGAATGCTGATTCTGAAGAAGCGTCTATGCTGTGACTGCAGCGCCATCTACTGATGCCCACTGATTCTGCAGGAACCCCTAAACCACAATCACAACACTTGATGCTGATGCACGCTGATTACCCCGCCTCTTATGCTTGCCCCAGCAGACTCTTGGGTACAATGTCAGGGGTGGGGATGACAGAGGATTTCTCACCTTCTGCCCCTTCCTGCATCATCTTCTGTGAGGGTTGGGGAGACAGAGGCCTTATTTTGCCCACTGCCGATTACTCTGTCTGCTTCTGCCTCCCCTGGTTAGCGCCCCCTGCAGGCGGTCCTGGGAGGGAGGCTCCTCGTGTTCCCTCCCCTGTCCCAGCATGACAGGCCTGCGCCCCCTGCAGGAGGTCCATGCCACGCCTGCGCCCCCTGCAGGAGGTCCATGCCACGCCTGCGCCCCCTGCAGGATGTCCATGCCATGCCTGCCCCCCTGCAGGAGGTCCATGCCACGCCGGGGCCCCCTGCAGGAGGTCCATGCCATGCCTGCGCCCCCTGCAGGAGGTCCATGCCAGGCCTGCGCCCCCTGCAGGAGGTCCATGCCACGCCGGGGCCCCCTGCAGGAGGTCCATGCCATGCCTGCGCCCCCTGCAGGAGGTCCATGCCAGGCCTGCGCCCCCTGCAGGAGGTCCATGCCACGCCGGGGCCCCCTGCAGGAGGTCCATGCCAGGGCCCCCTGCAGGAGGTCCATGCCAGGCCTGCGCCCCCTGCAGGAGGTCCATGCCACGCCGGGGCCCCCTGCAGGAGGTCCATGCCATGCCTGCGCCCCCTGCAGGAGGTCCATGCCAGGCCTGCGCCCCCTGCAGGAGGTCCATGCCACGCCGGGGCCCCCTGCAGGAGGTCCATGCCACGCCTGAGCCCCCTGCAGGAGGTCCATGCCACGCCTGCGCCCCCTGCAGGATGTCCATGCCACGCCTGCGCCCCCTGCAGGATGTCCATGCCATGCCTGCCCCCCTGCAGGAGGTCCATGCCACGCCGGGGCCCCCTGCAGGAGGTCCATGCCACGCCTGCGCCCCCTGCAGGAGGTCCATGCCACGCCTGCTCCCCCTGCAGGAGGTCCATGCCACGCCGGGGCCCCCTGCAGGAGGTCCATGCCATACCTGCGCCCCCTGCAGGAGGTCCATGCCACGCCTGCGCCCCCTGCAGGATGTACATGCCATGCCTGCCCCCCTGCAGGATGTCAATGCCAGGACTGCGCCCCCTGCAGGAGGTCCATGCCACGCCTGCGCCCCCTGCAGGAGGTCCATGCCACGCCGGGGCCCCCTGCAGGAGGTCCATGCCAGGGCCCCCTGCAGGAGGTCCATGCCATGCCTGCGCCCCCTGCAGGAGGTCCATGCCACGCCTGCTCCCCCTGCAGGAGGTCCATGCCACGCCGGGGCCCCCTGCAGGAGGTCCATGCCATGCCTGCGCCCCCTGCAGGAGGTCCATGCCATGCCTGCGCCCCCTGCAGGAGGTCCATGCCATGCCTGCGCCCCCTGCAGGAGGTCCATGCCACGCCTACGCCCCCTGCAGGAGGTCCATGCCAGGCCTGCGCCCCTCAGGAGGTCCATGCCAGGCCTGCGCCCCTCAGGAGGTCCATGCCACGCCTGCGCCCCCTGCAGGAGGTCCATGCCACGCCGGGGCCCCCTGCAGGAGGTCCATGCCACGCCTGGGCCCCCTGCAGGAGGTCCATGCCACGCCTGCGCCCCCTGCAGGAGGTCCATGCCACGCATGCGCCCCCTGCAGGAGGTCCATGCCACGCCTGCGCCCCCTGCAGGAGGTCCATGCCACGCCTGTGCCCCCTGCAGGAGGTCCATGCCACGCCTGCGCCCCCTGCAGGAGGTCCATGCCACGCCTGCGCCCTTGCAGGAGGTCCATGCCACGCCGGGGCCCCCTGCAGGAGGTCCATGCCACGCCGGGGGCCCCTGCAGGAGGTCCATGCCACGCCGGGGCCCCCTGCAGGAGGTCCATGCCACGCCTGCGCCCCCTGCAGGAGGTCCATGCCACGCCGGGGCCCCCTGCAGGCGGTCCATGCCAGGACTGCGCCCCCTGCAGGAGGTCCATGCCACGCCTGCGCCCCCTGCAGGAGGTCCATGCCATGCCTGCAATCCCCCTGCAGGAGGTCCATGCCATGCCTGCGCCCCCTGCAGGAGGTCCATGCCACGCCGGGGCCCCCTGCAGGAGGTCCATGCCACGCCGGGGC